>NC_090825.1:117877500-119127500 GCF_028021215.1 Eschrichtius robustus | reverse complement strand
GTCTGCTGCCTTGGTGCTCAGCCCCTCCCCACAGGTACACATGCAATGTCAGGGTCACAGACGAAGCCGCAAATACAGGGCAGTGTGCTCTGGGCTTTTTGATATCCTGCTGATTCAGTATTCTAGGACTCTCTTCTTCTGCCTTCCTTTTACCCTAGCTCCTCCTTCCCTTCCCCACAGACCTGGACCAGGAAGCCACATACATGAACGTGCCCTAGGGACCCTTAAGTTCAGCTTCATAGGGGGGAGGAGACGGGATTCCTGCCCACTCTAGGCTTTCCTTTTAGGGACTGCTTTGTGGTGAGATCTTACAAATGAGACCCATTCAACCTTAAGAAAACTAAAAATGAAAACACCTAGAAAAATGGGGGTGTGTGAGGTGACAAAAGGGATGCCAAAGAAAATGGAAGTGAAGATGTCTTGCGCTCTGACCCTTCCTTTAATGACAGATTTCAAACCCCCAGCCTCTGCTTTCCACACTAAAAATTCCCCTAACTGAGGGCCAGTCTGATGTCAGCCCTGTCTGGCTTCATTTCCAGGCTGGTTGGGTTAAGAACCCGAAGATGGCCCAATGAGGTTCCCTGAGGGCTGGTGGCAGACCTGGGAGACTGGCGGAGTTCATGGCTATAAGAGAGAAGGGTGCTTCCGTGCCCTTCCATGAATACCCAGAAGTTATTGCAAGTCAGGGTCGCAGGGCTGAAGTTGCAGCCTCTGGAGCCTCTGCTACCTGGGTTCGAATCCTGCCCTGACCACTTGCCTGCTCTATGACCCTTTGTTCTTCCATTTCTTCCTCTGCAAAATGGGTATTATCCTCCAAGGAGATGGTGAGGATTGAAGGAGAAAATCATTGAGGATTTAGCACAGAGCTTGACACCAAGAAATGTTTCATAAATGCTTGCTGCTCCCCTAATTATTAATTATTTTTAGAAGGTTGGAGTGGAGGTAAAAGTTTCCTTTCCTCATGCTAATCAATAAGGCTGCCACCTAAAATTCGATAGAGGTGCTTCTCTGGCTAAGTGGACTGCTGGCTTTGTTTCTCTGTCCACAGCCTTCCAAATTGGCCATCAGTCTCCCAAACAGCCTAAATGAGGCAAAGCCTCCTCTCTCATATTTGTATTATAAATCTCTTCCTTCCTTGCAGGGGAAGCAGAGTACATATTAAACTGCACTTAAGTTCGGCAGCGTTGCGCAGACTGGAGGGTGGGTGTGTCCCAGTGAGTAGAGATCAATCTTCTAAGCCGAGGACTTGCGGGGGTTTTGAGACACCATTTAGCTGTGTTGAGGGGTTATCAAACAGGCTATCGGGAAGTTGTTTTTCTTGTCAGCCAAATGAATTCCACCCTCCTGCGGAGGGTCCTGGCTAATTGGGAGGTGAGGCCATGAAGCCTGAGAAGGTTGGAGTGGTACAACTCTGAGCCCCTGGTGGCCGGAAGGCATCTTCCATCAGGGTTATGATAGGGAAGATGCATTTTACAATATGCCTGCTGGAGCCATCTTGGATGCAGCATGTCCCAAGAGAGCTGAGTCATCGTGGACTGAACCCCCCACCCCCATGTCTGGCCCTGAGTGCAGGCCCAGATGTTGACAGCTGTCTCTGGAGGGTGATGGGAGCCTGCTAATGCCAATATCCCCATCGCCTGCAGGCGCTGCTCCCACCCTGGCTTCCTGGTGGGACTTTTTCCATGAATCTGCCTTGTGATTCCAGGGCCTATTAAAATCCCCAAGCATTGCCCATGCCTTTTGCTTCCTCCATAGAAAGTGTGCCCGTTCTTATAGAACCCCAGGAATAGAATCAGGGGAAGGAGAGTGGATAAACTGTTTAGGGGAGGGAGTACCCACAGCATGGCCAGTCCCAATCCTAGTCCTAAGAGGCAAAAAGCCCAACTACATGGGGCAATACAACCTTCAAACTACCACTGACATTTTGTTGGCAGGACCCTGAGTATTTGTGACCTGAGCTTCTGGAATAAGGGAATCGCGTTGTCTTCGTCCTGGATGGGGGTTCTGGCTGAGGCACCTCTTGACTGGCGCCAGAGTCGTCTCCTGTGCTTCTGTCAGCATTTTCCATTCTTCTGCCTAGTCACACCTTTTCCTCCAGGCAAAGTCTGGGACCCGGGGCTCCTAACCTTCTTCTCTTGACCCCAAACACACTTATTCTAGAAGCAAGGCTTTGGAGTGCCTGCAAAGAATAAAGTGGGCTGAGGTAGCATTCCCCTGAAGTTCTGCCCCATGGCCATCTTGATCCTTGGAAAAACTCCTCTCTCTGAATGCTTAACTAACATCCCCCATCCAGCCCTGACCCCAGGATCCCCAAAGGAGGGCTGCCTTGGCAGATGACTATTTCTTGGTGGCAGACCTGCCAGACACTTAAGTCTAACTCTGCCATGGGGAAGTCTCCTCTTTGAAGAAGATGCTCTCCTGACATGTGGAGGGAACACAGAGGCAGGAGGCAGGCTACCTCTAGGCAGACATGCTCTGAGATGGGAGAAACTATGCACAGACATCTCACTTAAGTAGATAGGACTGTGGGAGCAAAGCCCTTGTTCATGAGCCCATAGTTCATGCCTTTGCGAAGGGGAAATATCAGTTGACTGAGCAATGAACCTTGCAGAAAAGACTTAATGCTTTTTTTTTTTTTTGCAGTATACAGGGGACAACCTTGTGGATAAGCTCCCTTTCATCCACTTCATGAACTTCGCATCTAGACCTAGCTCTTTATTTCAGACAGGCTGGACAGCATCTAAGGAGGCCCTTCCCCAATTTAACCATTTCTGATCAAACTGTTGTTTCCAAGCAGGGGAAGTATAATACAGAGTTGCCCTGAATGCCTTTTTTTTCTCTCTTCATTCTTTACTATAGACATTGATAAGTATGGATGTGTCACTCGGGGCAGGTGTCATTCTCCTATGATTGGAATACTGGGATGACCAGCTGTGTCCCAAGTCTGGAGGGATACAGGGTTAGAACTGGAAGTGGAAACCTATCCACATCCCCTTCTTAGGCATCACCTTTGAGGCAAGGTGAACCTAATAACGGAGGTACAGGGTCAGCTCTCCAAATTAGAACATCATTAGCGTCTTGAAAAAGCATTTACTGAAACCCCATCCCATAGCACGTTAACCCAATGGTCTTTTTTTTCTTCCCCCCCCCCCCCCCCCAAAGGTGGTTATCTTCCCCTTTTATCCGAACCCTGGCTATCTGTTCTGTCCTCCACTCCCAAGCCCGGTGGAATCTTCCCAGAGTCTAATCTTTCTCTGGAATTCCAAATCGTGCCCCTTGGGCAGAGGTCTTGGCCTCTGTTGCTATTTCTTTAAATTGATCTCCAGCCGAATTCTGAATGTAAAGGTCAGCAGGCGAGGAAATGGCACTTCTAATAGAAAACAATGTGCACTTTCTAAATTTGAACCAAGGCGTTTCCACTCTTTGATTTAAGTGACTTCCTGGGGTTCCGTGTCAGGCACTGCAGTTGAATCTCTGGCCGGATTCCAACTTAAAATTGCACTCTCTCGGTGAAATTAGAAACTGATCCAGGGTTGGCTTAGCTATTCTAGTAAATAGCATTTAGGCTGAATGTTCAGCTCAGCACTTGGCAATGGGTGATGTGAGTGCCCCTTGGGAGGATTTCCCATCCAAGTTGTCAGAGGTGCACCTACCCAGGGGTTATTGGCCACTAGATGTTGCTGCTCTTAGAAGTAGTGGTAGTAAGTTAATATCCTGGATGTGCAGGCCTCAGATACAGCTCTTCCTTCTCTTGTGATTATCTGAAATAACGGCTTTTGTTTATCCAGCTGAGAAACTACATGGGAGCATACAGGGACTGTGTCATGGTCACCACATCCTCAGCACTCAGCACAACGCTTGGTACTTATTAGTCGTGCTTATTAGTGCTCAGGAAATCCAAACTGTTGCTCTCTGGGATGGTGATAAATTAAGAGTATGTGCTGTGTGTCAGGCAAAATGCTAGGTCCTAGATATGCATTTTCTCATTTAGTCCTCACAAGAACCCATTTTACAGATGAAACTACTAAGGCATAGAGGTTAAAGAACCTCATTCACAGTAACACTGCTAGGCAGAGGTGAGAATTTGAACTTGGATCTGATTCCAGAGCCTGTGTTTATAACTGCTAAGCTGTATCTGTCTTAAATCAGGAGCATGTTTCATGGGGGTTATAAGAATGAGCTCGGACGGCACAGGTTTGAGCCCTAGTTCTCCTACTGATGGTTTTGTGTGACTGTGGACAAGTTACTTTGAACATTAGTTTCCTGTAACTAGAAAAGGGATAATAATAGTAGTTACATTTTAGGTTTATTGTGAAGAGTCAATGACGTAATAAATATGGTGCTTAGAAGAGTCCCTGGCACATAGTAAGTACTAAATAAGTTATTTCTACCACTTACTATTGTTGTTGTTGTCATTATTAATCAAAGCCATAATACTGGAGAGTCCACCAAAGGAATTCCAGTTCCCATTTCATTTGGGCTCCCAAGGACCTGACGGGGGGTGGGGTGGGTGTGTAAACAGGCCACATACTGATGCCTGGAATCCATTCTCTCTTCCGCCCCCGACTCCAGGGCCCCTAGAAGCCTGTTTCTCTGCACAGCCCAGGACCTCTGGCCCCATGGAGCCCCCGATCCCACAGAGCGTCCCCTTGACTCCCAGCTCAGTCATGGTCCAGCCCCTTCTGGACAGCCGTATGGCCCACGGCCGGCTCCAGCACCCCCTCACCATTCTCCCCATCGACCAGATGAAGACTAGCCACGTGGAGAACGACTACATCGACAATCCTGGCCTGGCACCCCCCACCGGCCCCAAGAGGACCCGGGGCAGAGCCCCAGAGCTGGCCCTGACCCCCGCCCGCTGTGACCAGGACATCACCCACCACTGGATCTCGTTCAGCGGGCGCCCCAGCTCTGTGAGCAGCAGCAGCAGCACGTCCTCTGACCAGCGTCTCTTAGACCACATGGCCCCGCCGCCCGTGGCCGACCAGGCCTCCCCGAGGGCTGTGCGCATCCAGCCCAAGGCCATCCACTGCAAGCCCCTGGACCTCAAGGGCCCGGCCGTCCCCCCAGAGCTGGACAAGCACTTCTTGCTGTGCGAGGCCTGCGGGAAGTGTAAGTGCAAGGAGTGCGCGTCCCCCCGGACGTTGCCCTCCTGCTGGGTCTGCAACCAGGAGTGCCTGTGCTCCGCCCAGACGCTGGTCAACTATGGCACCTGCATGTGCCTGGTGCAGGGCGTCTTCTACCACTGCACCAACGAGGACGATGAGGGCTCCTGCGCCGACCACCCCTGCTCCTGCTCCCGCTCCAACTGCTGCGCCCGCTGGTCCTTCATGGGCGCCCTCTCCCTGGTGCTGCCCTGCCTGCTCTGCTACCTGCCTGCCACCGGCTGCGTGAAGCTGGCCCAGCGCGGCTACGACCGCCTGCGCCGCCCCGGATGCCGCTGCAAGCACACGAACAGCGTCATCTGCAAGGCAGCCACCGGGGACGCCAAGGCCAGCAGACCCGACAAGCCTTTCTGACACCTGGGGTCGAGTCCCGGCGCTTCCCCCTGGGAACTTGGTTCCCTGCTCACACCTGAGAAGGACCACCACAGCGAGGCCAGAGGGTTTAGCATCCTCAGGCTGACCCTGCCAGTCTGCCCACTCCCTACCCCCAGCTTCTGAAGAAACAGAGACCACAATCACCCATCCTTCTCTTCCCCAAAAGGATGAAGAAGCACTTTGGGTTTTTTTTTTTTTTTCCCAGGGTCCTGGAACTTTGTGTGAAACAGATAGTGGCAGGGGCGTGGTGTGGTTTGGGGGCGATTTTTCTTTTTCAGAAGATGGAATACAGATGTGGACACATATCCGGAAGTTGCAGCTGCTTGAATGCCTTCCCAGCCCTCCTCCACCCTCCCTCTCTCCCCGCTCTTTTGCATTCCCTCTGGCTGCCTGGGAGGAATCGGTAACTGAGTGGCCAGGGGACCTTGGAAGAAGACCCTTGGAGTTTTGCCGTCTATACCTTCTTCTCCCAGCCTCTACCCCGGTTTGCCCCGACATCTTGGGGAAGGTGTAGACCCTGGCGATCCCTTTTGTATATACTTGGGAGCCCCCCTCGTTCCTCGCTCTGCCCGGAGCCACGGATGGATTTAGGAACCACTGCACAGTACCTTTTCTCCCTTCCAGCTTCCTCACTAACTCTTGGGGGTGTTCCACTCATAACACCGTCCTTCGGCTCTTACTGGGTCACAGACTCACCCGCCCGCTACGTGTCCCAAGCTCTCTCTACCCAGATCTTTTCCAGAAACGTTATGGGTAGAGAAGGCCAGGGCGGCAACTTCGAGACCAAATAGCGTTTTGCCAATGAGTCTGAGGCTGTGGTCTCTGGATCCAGTCATCATGTTTTTATAGAATCATTAAACCAGATGCTAACGGTGTTTTAAGAAATAATAATAAAACACTTGCTTCCTTTTGGGCCACCCCCAGGAAGGGCTGATTTCAAAATCTGGGGGGCGAGCAACCTCAAGGAACACAATCCCCCTCCCCACCAAGAAGAGGATTTTAACAGCAAAGAAGAGAGGCAGCACCTCCCATTGGCAGAGTGATGAGAGTTGAGGCGAGCTGGGTGTGGGTTTCTTCTCTCCTGATTCTGCTGCTTGCTGTCATAGCCTTTTGTGTACAGTGTCTGTATCTTTAATGTAAATAGACAGATGATGAAAAAAGAGTCTATTTTAGTGTTAGGAAGCCCTGGCGGGGGAGTCAGAAGAATGCGGGTGGGGGAAAGATTCTCCGGGGGCTTCTTGGGATTGAGCCCTGCTTCTGTGCGTGGCTACATGAGCCCCTCCCAACAGCCCCCAAAGACGTAGCAACTCTTTCTCTCAAGGTGCTAAAGGACTCAGAAAGTGCAGCTCGTCCGGTGGGTAGGTACTTGTTGCATGCAAAAGCTGTAGTGTGTCCGGTCCTTCCTCCCTAGCTATTGTGCGGGGTTTTTGCTTAGTGTGGTATTTTGTGCCTCCCTCTCTTTCCCCCCATGAGAGAAAGTAGTCTGGGTCAGAAAAGCTACCCCAGCTGATATTGGAAGTGCGCTGGGCACAGCGTTTGTAGCATTTCCAGTTTGTCCTGTAGGAACAGAACAGCCTCCAGGAAGGAGGCAGGTAGCTGTGATTGATGGTCATGCACCCAGTGCTTCTCAAGGACTTTTTTTTTTTCCCTTCTTGAAGACTAGTAGTAACATCTTATGATTTAGAATAAGTTAATTGTAACCGTAGGTATTTATTGACTGGTGGAAAGGAGGGGAGGGTCTTATTATTTTAGGCTTTATTTATATAACATATGCTGGCTTGTAAAAGGCAAATATGAAATACTGCATCTGCGTTTTCTAAGGCTGATTCCTGTAGCTACCTTTGCCACAGTCATGATGGATGTATGGATATTCTTGCACAAATCAGAGGGAATGGTAGAAAAAACACATTCAGCCAACCACTTATCCTAATTGAATGTATCAGATGTGTACTGAAGGGACTGGAGATGTTTTCCTCAGAACAGGTGTGCAGAGGTTACCCCAAAAAAGAGAGGGCACACGTCCTCTCTTGGTGAGACCTCAGAACTTTTCCCAAAGCCCCTCCCTCAAATGTCTCCGTGGGAAACTTGACCCAGTGGCAAGTTGCACTTTGGTGATCTTTGGAGTTCTACACGCCCATTCTGTGGAGAGTTGATTTACATAAGCTGTGCATACACACACACACACATACATACATACATACATATACCCCTACCCCACGGCCTCTATCTACATAGACCCTGTTACCTGGCAAACAGCCTCCTGAACCCTGACTTTTTGTGTATATAGCTATAAACATGGATTTTTCTGGGTTTTGGCTTTCTTTTTTTCCCTTCCCCTGTTTTGGCTTGTTCTTTTTGGTTTGCATCTAGCCTGCTAGATGGATGTCTGCAGAACTCTCTGTGTCCTGTGTGCTCAACTTCGGTTCACCCAGCTTTGTTGCACAGCTATCCCTCAGCATGTTTTCCTTGGCAAAAAGAAAACTGGCTTGCCCATGGCCCCCGGGGGCCAGTCAAGGACCACTGAGGGACCTAGCTCTCAGAAACACGGCACATTTCTGTGGCTGCTTCTGGCTGGTTGCGTGTCCTGTCACCAATGGCTTGCTCGGCTGGATTATGCCTCGTGTTGACCTTCTTTTGAAAAGTGCCAGCTGCTTCCCACTTCCGTTCAACCTGGGGTGGCTGGTGGTTCTGCCTGGAACCGGGGGTGGGATCCACAAACCTGGGTCCAGGATGCTTGCCCTAAGGGGCCAAGGCTGCTTCTCCTCAAGGGTGGGTTTGTGAAGGCCCAACACTCCAGCCGGCACCCTGGGAACTGGGTCTAGGAGAGCCCAGCCCTCACAGGTAGATGACAGGGTAGAACCAAGGCTCCTCAAGGTCCCTGGCTGGGAGGAGCCAAGACCAGTCCCTGCTATTGATATGGGCCCTTCACAGCTGACAGAGATGGAAGACGATCACGTGATGTGCCTGGTTCTTTCCGCGTTCCGGAGTCTGCGTGCATCCCTCCTGGGCATCGAGCGAGGCCCAGTTAGATTATGATGAGCCCAAGTGTGGAAAGTGTGGGCTGGGGCCAGCATCCAGATCCCATCACCTTCATGGTCTCTGTGCTGCCCCAGGAGATGTCCAGTGGGGTGTAGGCAGCACAACTTGGCACTGTGCAAGTCACCAGGGCATCCTGCAAACTTCACTGGCCTTCTGCTTCATGCCTTCGGTAAGCATTTTCATGCCCTCTGCTTACTGTGACAGGTGATGACAAATCTTACGCTGCCATTTTTTGCTGTGGGTAACTCTGTGTGGTGTCTTATCTTGCTTTCTCTTCTCACTGCCCCACGGTTTGGTTTCATGTTACAAACAGAAAAGCTGTTCAAGGGTCCCACCCTGGCACATTTTCTCTCTTCACTGTAACCCCTTCTCACCCTACATCAAAAGTTACCACAGAAGGTTTCCTTTGTATAGAATATTTATTTTGAAGCTCTATTTTAATAGTATTTATTTTAGAAAGTCTACTATTGTAAGAGTTCTTCTGTTTGTGAAGAAAAAGCAAGTTAAAAACTGAATGTACTGATCTAGAAAATATATATAAATATATATTGTTAAATATACACAGGACTGCCGTTTCTCTGTGTGTCTGTGTGTTCACACTCCCAACATCTTCACCCAGCAAGGTGCCACGTTTGTCAAAGAACAAATGGAAATGAGTAGCCAAGCTCTGGCAGACAAAGGCAGGGGGAGAGGGCGCCTGGCCCTTGTCCTGCCTCTAGGATGACCTGAGAGTCGGTGGAGGAAAGCTTCACTTTCTTACGAAGCTGAATCCTGCCAGGTGCTAAATCCTCTGGCAAGCCCTCCCCTACACGAGGGTGCATTGGTAACAGATGGACAGCAAAACTGGGCAGTGGGAGAGGTTCATCTGACCTGCCCAGTTGACAAAAATTCTGCAACTCTCCTTTTAGCCTTGGTGCCCCCAAGCAGATTTTCATGTACATACACATACAGGCTTACAGAAGGCAAACACACAAGCCCTTGGCAGTTTCCTTATTTTCACTAGATTGGTGCATATTGCACAAAACCCGTCCCCTTTGACCTCTAAAGACTTGCATCTATTAGATGACTTGCCTCTGCCTTTCCAGTGCACCTTCCATTCTACCTATGCCTCCATCTCCCCACCACGCAGCCACTTCTCAGATGATCTACTTTTGATTCATATGCCGATCACAAGGAACGTTTGACTTTTATGTGAACACATATCTCTTGTTTGCTGAAAAAGGAATTGAGAAATAAAGACATTTTTCTGTTACCAGTAAGGGGGGTCCGACAGCCAACAATGGTGGGCAGAAGGGGCTGGAGGGAGAGGTGAGATCAGGAGCCCTGGGTCCAGCTCTGGTTTTCTCTGGGGTCTTCCAAGTCGTTGTGAAAGACTTGGGGTCCTCTTTGAGACCTCCAAACGCATTGCATTCCAAAGATTCCCTGGTCACTGTCCAAGAAGGCACAAAAGATGTCCTTCCTCATTGTGGTCTTGTCTGCTCCTTCTCCGCCCGACCTTGTGGCCTGTCCCACTCCTGCATGATGGCGTCTTCCTTCACTGACAAGTAACTGACACGTGGAGGTGTGTTTTTTTTTTTCCTTGGCTCGGTCCCAGATACTGCACCAGGCTTTAAGTCTTGGGTGTCCTGATAGGTGGGGACATGGGTCAGGCCTGCCCCTGGTTTAATTTTTTTTCTACTCCTTAGACCCACCCAAATACTCTTGAGGAAATGGGAGCTAAACAAACGGGAGCTTGTTTTTTAAAATACAGTGTCCAGAGAAAAAGTTCCACATGTGCCTCCATTGTCTTTCTTTCTTTGACTGGCCCTGTTCCTCTTTGTTCCCAGTTATGAAATGACTTAGGTGGCTTAGCATGTAGTGAATGGTTCCGTTTTGCCAGGCACTGAACACACTTGGCCGAAAACCATTGTTAGTTACCTCTTAGAGATGCAGAAATTGAGGGTCAGAGAAGGTGTTACATGCCTGCTAGTTACATGGTTGAAGGGTAGATGGGAAAATGGAAAGTTGAAGGTTTAGCAACTTAATTTGGGGAAGAAGCACAGGATGGAATAAAAAGACTACCCAGTGATAGAACTAAAAAAAAAAAAAAAGAGAAGAAGAAGAAGAATCTCAACCCTCTCCACACCGATAACCACACATCTCCTATGAGGGCACCACAAGCCTGACACTCATCCAGCAAAGAGAGAATAGTGGGGGCAAGCTGGGGGGAGGTCCCAGCTCTGATGGCAGACAACCAGAGCCCCTTGGGCAACTTTGTCATCAGGTCAGGAGGCCCCCAGCCCCTCCTGCAGCTCCCCAGCTGGCCCCTGCATCCTGCTGAACCTGCACCTTGAAATGAGCTCAACTTCCCAAAGTTCGTTTGTGAGCTCATCGAATGCACCCCGGCAGACAGCTCCGTGATGGAGGTGTATGCCAGATGAAAGCTGAGAGGACGTTTTTAAGAATCTTAAGTTTATTCATCGGAACTTTAATAAAACAATATGTCCATGGCCTGGGGCAGGTATAATTTTCATAATTTATGGGTCTCTGAGACAGGAAGAGAGCTCAGGGTTTTATTGTGTTTTGCACGATAAACGGCATTCCAATTGTCTACATGATGTTCCTTAAGGACTGTTGTCTGGCAGGAACACAGGCCTTCTGGAGCCCACCTGGGCCTCAAGGCCCGAGGCAAGGGATAATTATGAATACATCTGTATCTTTTAAGCAGGAGATGATTGAAAAACTCCCTAGTTTCCTTCTGTCATTAGAAGACACTTCCTATGCCGACACCTATATTAACATTTAACTGTTGCAAGGGTTGGAACCCTCCCTGCTCCCTTCCTCCCCCACCTTCTTTCTCCCTTGGGTCTGGCCTCTTTCTTTCCTGTACCTGAAGAGACTATGTAACCAGTGTCCTGACTGGCTCCACTCCCACTGGGCGTGGTGAGGGAGGGAGTGGCTTCGGACTCTGAACAGAAAATCCACCAGTGACAAAGCAAGAGAAGAGCTTCAGGTGATTCTCTATTGGAGTCAGTAGTTGGAATACCTTCAGTATTCTAGAAAGCCTTCACAGAGTAACAGGTCAAGTGGCCTTAGGAAACCATTACAAAAGCTACTGCTTCTGAGCAAAGACACTGCATTATCATTTACAGTCTTGAAAACAATCAAATTAGGTTGATATAATCTGTCTCATTTTATAGAGGAGAAACCCCCGAGGCTCAGAGAGGGTAAGTCACTCACCCAAGGCCACACAGCTGATAAGTGGTGGACCTTCCTCCACAGCCTGGGTACTGCATGCTAAGGTCCTATTCTAACTTTCAGACCCGATCCAAAGATCACCCCCCCTGGGATGCCCCCTAGTGCTTCTGTAGAAGTCAGTAGAGTAGGTGATCTTTAAACAAGAATACATAGACTGATTGGGATGGGACTGGACCCCGGGTATAAGCACCGCTTCACAGCACCCCATATGAAATATTGCGGCCCCATCCTCAAGCTGATCTCAGGAAGGATGCTGTGTTACCACATGACATTGTAACAACCCTCCCTACATTGCTCTTGGCCAGCCTTCCTCATTTCCTCTGCAATTAAAAGAGGAATTGCTTCCCCAGACCTGTGGAATTATTTGGGCTGTGGTGGCCAGAGACAAGAATCTTAACAGGGGAGAGGGGGAGCTGTAAGTCAGCCCAGCTAATTCAGAAGTGTAGTCTGGTGGCTTGTGGGTGTGTGGGGCGGCAGAGCTGCTCCGGGAGAGACGCACACACAGGGTTTAAGGGAGAAGGTCCCCCTCTGGGCTTCCAGGGGCAAAGTACAAAGAGGGCACAGACCAGGGCCACAGGAGCCCGGGTGGAGTGGAAGGCAGCAGGGCTAGGGTCTGGGGACCCCCATGTTTATAAGCTGAGTTCCTCCCAACCCCCCAGGCTACTGCTTGACCAGTTTCCAGGCAATGCTCCAGCCAGCCCTGGATTACCAAGGCTCTCCGAGGTGCCGGATCTAATCGGATTAAAGAGCTAGTGTCCATCCAGACGGAGCCGTTTCCCAGAGAGTGGGCACAGCCAGGGCCTTGGGCCTCACTGAGAAGTGACTGCCACTTCTGCAGGCCCCTCCTTTTAGGGCCACGTGCTGGGAAGAGCAACTGAGCCTTATGGTCCCAATGCCCAGGGCCCTGCTCTGCCACCTTCTCCAGTGTGACCTCGGGAGGGTCACTGCCCTTCTAACAGAAGTTGGAGGATTCGACAGTGGCTGTGTGCAGCACTGATAAACGTTGTTACCAATATCTTAGAGGTGAAAACACGTCTCATAGAACAGCGGAGAATAGAAGAACTCAGTCTCCTTTCCTCTTAGCCTCAGTTTCTCCGTCTTTAGCCTGGAAGTGTGGACCACGTAGGCAGGACATCACAGACTACAGCCCACAGTGTTTTCAAAAACTGTTGGTTGTTCTTTGAAAATGAAGAGGTTTCCAAGCCCAGATCTAAAACTTCTCATGAAAAATAAAAAGCGCTGGCAGGGGACTTCCCTGGTGGCGCAGTGGTTGAGAATCTGCCTGCCAATGCAGGGGACACGGGTTCGAGCCCTGGTCTGGGAAGATCCCACATGCCGCGGAGCAACTAGGCCCGTGCGCCACAACTACTGAGCCTGCACTCTAGAGCTTTCGAGCCACAACTACTGAGGCTGTGTGCCACAACGACTGAAGCCCGCGCGCCTAGAACCCGTGCTCCACAACAAGAGAATCCCCGCTCACCGCAACTAGAGAAAGGCTGCGTGCAGCAACAAAGACCCAACACAGCCTAAAAAAGTAAATAAATAAATAAATAATAAATAAATAAATTTAAAAAAAAAAAAACAAAAAACGCTGGCAGCTCTGGGCTCCCCATTGCAGCAAATGGTCAGAGCTGAAAGGCAACTAATGGCCTTTTGCTAACAGGGCAGGGGCCCCTCACTCTCACATAGTATCCCCCCCACCCCAGTTCACTGCCCGAGTCCCCTGGGCTGAGCGCCGGCTGGCATTGATCATGGTGTTTGTACCTTGATGTCCCTTAGCCCAGCCTGCTTCTCTTTTTTACATCATCTGCCTGCTCTCTGCTCCTGACACCAGCTGGTGTCAGGTCTGACTGGTCTCCTTGGGCAGTTGAACCCAAAACAGATGTCCCAGCCCCCATCTAGAGGGCTTCCTAAGGATGCCCAACCTGTAGGCATGTCACTCAGGCACAGGTGCCAGAGTCATAATCCCAGAGAGGACATCTGAAGTCATGGAAGCCAGTGGTTCTTAGCCTAGGATTTGGGGGTAGGGGGGCGGGGTAGAGGGAGCCCTTTGACACTGTAGATAAATTTCTGTGTGTTTGTGCTTTTTGTCTGAGAGACACTTTCCAGATTCTCAGAGGGGTATGTGACCCATCAAAATGTGAAGAATCACTGGTCCAATCCACCCACCTCCATCATATGGATGGGGAGGTGAGGCCCTGAAAGCAGCTTGTCCAAGTCACGCAATGGGTTGGCTGCAACGCCAAGAAGAGGAGCCAGGCTTTCTGTCTCTCTAGGAAACTGTGGTTTTCAAGCACTTGTGAGCCAATCTAGTGTCTCCTACCAAAAATTCCCCAAAAGTGACATCAAGAGCAATGATGCTACCAGCACCCCCCTCCCCCCTCAGTCTCGCCCCGATTCTCTCTGATCTTTGCTGGGCTTCTTCCTGCCCTCCTGCAACTCGTTGTGATGACCTGTTCACACCTGTCTGTTCACAGCCTGTCTGTTCCCCCCTAGAGATGAGCCCTTGTTCTGAGGCTTCTTGTTCATGACTTCAGGGCTGCCTGGCCTTTGTCACGGCACACATAGAAGCTTTCCACCGTGGTAAACCCACAGGTCACTTGCCAGTGACGGGCAGCACTCCAGGGTCCGGGCCTCTGTCTTCTCCCAGCCACACCCACTGCCCTGAGCATGGGGATCTGTATTTCCATATACACCACGCCCCTTGGGAAGCTTCCAGCACGGCATCTGGCATGTGAGTGGCAGTCAGTAAATATTTGTTAAACGTGTTAAAATTAATTAATGATATACCGAGAGGAGAGTCAAAGGGGAAGGGACAAGTGGCCTCAGACTTTATTTCTGTCCTAAAGCTAGTCATGTGAGAGGATGTTGGATTTCCACCACGTAATCAGAATGATGTAAACAATAGGACCAGCTTCTACCTCCTGTGACTGGCACTTGAGTATTTAAAGCCTGGTGCCAACCGAGTGCTTTTGATCCATTATTTCCTTTCATCCTCACTCTATGGCTGTACTTTTATTACCCCCATTTTACAGATGAAACGGAGGCTCTAGAAGGCAGAGTCATATGCCCAAGGTCACACAGGCCTGACTACAGAGTCTCTGCTTTCCTACCTGTGCTCCCACCCCTGGACACTGGGAAGAGGCAAAGCAAGGTGTCTGGCCAGCCAATTATGGGGATGGCTGATGTGTGGGAAGAGGCCGGAGCCCTGGCTGCAGAGGAGGAAGACCTGGCTGCATTGCTGTAGAAGCACTCGTGGAATGCAAAGGTCTTGGGGGCCAGTAGTATGCAGAACTGAATCTGGCAAATTCCCAGCCCTCTGCTCCCTTCACCACTTGCCTGTGACAGAACATCCCCAAGGAGGAAAAAAGGAAGTCAGTTTAGGAACATATGTTATTTGGTTCTCCTGGCCCTCCTAGAAGAGGTATGGTTACCAGAAGCATTAATTAAGGGTCAGTACTGAATATTCACCACTCAGACCAGGCCAGCATGAGAACTATTACTGATCAGCTTCAGGGAAAAAAATCAGGGTGGTATTTAATTTTTAAAAATAATTTAGGGGCTTCCCTGGTGGCGCAGTGGTTGAGAGTCTGCCTGCCAATGCAGGGGACACGGGTTCGAGCCCTGGTCTGGGAGAATCCCACATGCCGTGGAGCAGCTGGGCCCGTGAGCCACAATTGCTGAGCCTGCGCGTCTGGAGCTTGTGCTCCGCAACAAGAGAGGCCGCGGTAGTGAGAGGCACGCGCACCGCGATGAAGAGTGGCCCCCGCTCGCCGCAACTAGAGAAAGCCCTCGCACAGAAACGAAGACCCAACACAGCCATAAATAAATAAATAAATAAATAATAAAATTTAAAAAAAAAAAAAAAAATTAAAAAGTCAAATTATAACAGGAATGTTACAAAAAAGAAAACAACAGGGGGAAAAAAAAAACTCCCCACCATATTCCCAGCCTCAGTTTAACATTTTGCTATACACCATTCGTTCATTTAACAAATAGTGAGTGTCTACTATGTGCTAGGGACTGTCCTTCCATCTTTAAAGCCATACATGGGATCACACTGCACAAAGCTGTTCCTGCAAAATGCTTTTTTCACTCAACAACACACCTGGACTTTCTTCCATACCTCCGTCACTCCACTTTCTCCTTTTTAATAGCTGCTGCTGCATGTTATTTTTTTTTTATGCCTCATAGGTTCCTCTTCCCACCTCCCCTGTGATATGCTCTGCTCTCCACATCGAGCCACCAACCTCAGCTAAACCACACTAGACACACCCTCTGCTCACCCTGCCCAAGGAGGTCATTGGTCAAAAACAGGAGCCTCGCTGGGCCATGACTGTGTGTGTGATGGGGCAAGGTGGGTGGCAGGGCTGCACACAGGGCAGCCCATTGGGGCGATCACTGGGGGACACAGGAAAGTCCTCTCTCCCCAGAAGAACTGCCAAGTGGAACATCTCCGACATAGGGCAAAATCCTAGGTAGTGCAGCATTCACCTTAAAGATGACCATGAAAATAAACAGGAGGGAACAGGAGGGAAGGCGACAGGCAATTGTCTTTAAGATACACAGCTTTCACTGGGCTGGCAGCTCCAGGTCTGCACTACTTAGAGATGTGTATTCCACAGTGACCATTGTTTATTTATCCAATCCTTTATTGTCACTGCCCTTAAAACACTCCAGCTCCTCCCTCCTCTTGAGTGTAAGCTGGATTTAGCGATTTGCTTCCAAAGAATAGAGCATGGAAAGGGAAAATCAGTAACTTTGCAGTGGAGAGATTTGGCAGATGCCATCTTGACCAAGTGATCCAGGTTAAACAGCACCAGTAAAGTCACGTTGATGTCACATATTCCCTGAAATCGTGTGACGAGAAGGCATGTCACCTCTCCTATTCTTCCCCAAATTAATAGCCTCTGTTGAAGCATGAGAAAACAGCAGACAAACTCAAACTGAGGGAGATTCTACAAAATACCTGATCAGTACTCTTCAAAATGTCAAGGCCATGAAAAAGAAAGAGAGTGAGAAATTGTCACATACTAGGAAAGACAGAAGACATGCAACATGGTGGAAAAACTCATGAAATCTGAGTAAAGTGTGTATAGTATTATACCAATGTTAATTTCTTAATTTTATGGTTATATAAGATGTTAACATTAGGGGAAGCTGGGTGAAGAATATAGGGAATTCTCTGTACTATCTTTGTAACTCTTCTGCAAATCTAAAATTATTTCAAAATAAAGAGTTTTTTTCTCAAAATAGAGTTGCCGTATATCCAGCAATCCCACTCCTGGGCATATATCCCGACAAAAATATAATTCAAAAAGATACATGCACTCCTATGTTCATAGCAGCATTATTCACAATAGCCAAGACATGGAAACAACCTGCCCATTGCAGAAGAATGGATAAAGAAAATGTGGTATGTATATACCATGTAATACTCCTCAGCCATAAAAGAGAAAGAAATAATGCCATTTGCAGCAACACGGATGGACCTAGAGATTATCATACTAAGTGAAGTAAGCCAGAAAAAGACAAATACCATATGATATCACTTATATGTGGAATCTAAAATATGACACAAATGAACTTATCTACAAAACAGAAACAGACTCACAGACATAGAGAACAGACTTGTGGTTGCCAAGGGGGAAGGAGGGGAGTGGGGGGATGGATTGAGAGTTTGGGATTAGCAGATGCAAACTATTATATTTAGAATGGATAAACAACAAGGTCCTATTATATAGCACAGGGGACTGTATTCAGTATTCTGTGATAAACTGTAATGGAAAGGAACATGAAAAAGAATATATATATGTATAGCTGAATCACTTTGCTATACAGCAGAAATTAACACATCATTGTAAATCAATTATACTTCAATAAAATAAATTTTTTAAATGTTTACAAAAGGTTTTTTAAAATAAATATATTTTTTTAAATCTTCAGTTTCTTGCCACTGAATTTAGAATGAAAATCAAGCTCCTTACTAAAGCCCACAAAACCCTGCCTAATCTGGCCTTCCCACCCTCATCTTGTTGACCCTCTGCCCCCAACCCCAGGAAGCCCCTTCCTGCTTCCGAGCCCTTGCACTGCCTCTTGCTCCTGCTAAAATATTCTTCCACTCCTTTATGCATGGCTCTCTTCTCTCATCTCTCAGTTGAAATGTCACCTCCTCAGAGAGGACTTCCTGGGCTGTCTCTTGTCCTCCTGGTCTTTCCCTTCGCTGCGCTTATTTTAATTTGCCATGATATACATAGGTGTTCATTTACTTATTTGCTATCTGTCTCCCCCCCATCAAGGGCAGTTTTATTCACTGCTATATCTGCAGGTCTAGACAGTACTTGGCATACTAGTTATCAATAATTTTTTCCTTTTTATAAAGGAACCCATCCCCCATTGATGGACATTTAAGTTGCTTCCAAATTTTTGCTCTCATAGCTAATGTGGCAGACACCTTGGTTGATATCCATCCCCTGTTTTTGTTTGCGGCCCAGAATTTCTTCCAGGGTTCACCCCTTTGCCATATAGTTCAGGCAAAAGTAACTATTCACAGCTGCAGGGATAAGCCCTAAGGAGTGGAATCCAATTATGTTGACGCCAGTCTCTTTGCTAGTGATTGGTTCATGTATGGACATGTGATACAGCAATGACCAATAGAATGTGAGGGGAAATCTGCTGGAGGCTTCTGGGAGAAGTTTGTTCATTCTTAAAATGACAAACCAAGAAGAAAGGAACACATTGTAGTGTCTTATGACACTGGAACAGCAGTCTTCTTAGTACCATAAACGGAGGTGGTCTGAGGATAAAGGCCAGAAGTTGGATAGCAGGGAAAAAACAGGGAAAGAACCTGGGTCCTTTTTGACATCACTGAGCTGCCTAGTTAGCCAATCCTGAAGTCATCCTACCTGGAGACTTCTTTTATCTATCTGAATAAATCTTTTGTATAATTTAAACCAGTTTGAGGTTGCAGTCAAAGGCATCCTCACTGATAGAGCTGGTAGATTTTCTACTTCTTTACAAGACTGTTGTTTAGAAATATCATAGGCTTGGGAGGGGGCCATAAGACGTCATCTTGACTATAATCTCAACTGTGTAAGTACAAGAAGTCACCATTTTCAATCCTTTCTGAGATTTTCCTTGGAACAAATGCCACAAAGTCATGTCTTAAGTGGGCCAGTGACTGTTTTGTAGCGCCATGTCCATCTAGCTCCGTAAGGTAGTCTGCAGCATTCAGAGTTTAGCTATTAGATTGCCCACAGGTAGTGACTATTTCCACCCTCAGGTAAAGAAATGTAGGAGTTCAAGGGTTTTTCAAAGTGTATCCTATTTGTTTCTTTAACATCCCCCAAAATCTTCCAAAGTAGATTACATGGATTGTTGTCTCTATAATCAAAATCATGTTTTCCTTGCAATTCCAGGAAGGAGGGGGGAAGTCAGATCTTAAATAAGTCCCGAATTAGAAAGAGTCTTTTCTCCCTCCACCCCGCTAAAGCTACACAGCCCGACAAGTCTTTCTCCTGTGGACTTTCAGACTGGCGCACTGCCAAAAATGTGAGCAAGAATTTGGCCCATTGTTACTTTAAATATCCTGTGTCACAGGCCATCTAGGAACGTCTAAGTATGGGAATTTTCCTTCTGAGTTCTGGGATGTAGATATAAATAACTCGTTTGTTCGATTCTGTCTCCATCCTCCCTCTCCTAGCTTCAGTGGCCATGAATAAGCCAGCCTTGTAAATAACCATCACCAGCCCACTCAGTGGGTGAGGCCGGGAGCATAATGCACGAGGTGCATTTTTTCCCCTTACTCTCTAACAATAATTTCTACTTGCCAGGTGAGCTGGGGAGTAGCTATTTCCAAGGCTGCCCCAAACTCCTCTTGAAAATACAGCCTGGGAGATGGTGGTTTAGGTTGACCTATCCTGGCCTTTCAACCCTCCTGAAAGTTTGAAGAGCTCCTATTTCTGTTAGGTTGAATAAGAAGAGAGTTTTATTCCTGTCCTCACCACTTCCTTCCAAAAAAGGATCTGCTGGACTTAGCCTTTCACTTACATCTGTCACAGATGAACTGGTAGAGGCAGTTTGTAGCTGCCTCTCCTCTTCCAGCTCTAACTTCCCCCAGTTGCTCTGGCCTTGGGATTATAAAAAAACCAAACAGGCCTTCAGGCAGCACCTGGCCTGAGACCCAAGGGGCTCCCCGCTTCTCTCCTCGGGCAGGACTCAGAGAGGCAGAGTGTGCGTGGGGGGTGACCTCAGGGTATGACCCCCAGCCCACGCATCCAGACACCCTCTCGGCCTGCCCCGCCTCATCTTCCTCACTCGTCCTCTTTCCCTGCTTAGAAGCCTGTTGGAGTGGTGGACCTGAGATCCCCATGTTCTCACGGAATAGCATTTGTTATCCGTCAGCACCATGTCGTAGCACAGAGTATAAACCTCAGAGGACCTGGGTTCCAATCCCAGCTGGACCACATACTGGCTGTGGCAACAGACAAGTTACCAAGTCTCCCTGAGCCTACATTTCCCCATCCAGAAGATGGGCACAATAATGAGTATCTCATGTGGGCTCTCACAGCAAGCGGAGCTCCAACAGGGGGGTGGGGGGCGGTGCCGGCTGACCGGCCCTGCTCCAAGACTCTGCCGGCCCCGGCGGGGACCCAGGGCCGCACACGTGCAGACACAGGCCTGGGCTCCGGGGTTAGTCACCCGCAGCACCATCACAGGGCTCACAGTGAAGGGCAGGCAAGGACCACGTCAGAGAGAGATGGTCAAGGTCCTTTCAGAGAGTGGCAAGTGCTTCAGGGAAAAGAAATCGGGGGACCTAGTGGAGAATGAGCCAGGGAGTGGTCAGGGAAGGCCTCTCTGAGCGAGGCATGTTTTGAGTTGAAACCCAGTGAGAAATTGAGGTCTGAGCCTCAGGATAAAGAAATGGTCTTCCCTCGCAGGCCTTCCCAGGACCGGGTCCTTACACACATACACACACACACACACCCCCCCCCATAAAGAGAAGTCAAAGAAAAATCTGCAGGAACTGCCCAAATGAAACAGGCCTGAAACGAACTGGATGGGCAGTTCTTCAGAACTCAGTCGCCCGCCCCGCCCAGGGCATGAGCAGGGGGAGGCTGACAGCCCCTAGGGACACCCTCCATGGCGGGGAAGGGGCAGCAGACAAATGGCCCAGATAGAGATTTCCCCGCTGTGTGCTATTTTCCTTCCTGAGGCTAACGCCTCAGCTCACGGAATCACCAGGGCTTCTTCTGACAGCTGCAGGGGTGGGGGGACTTCACACTTCCCTGCCCTGCAGGCCCCCAACCCGCCTCCACCTTCCCTCAAGGCCACCAGGACTATAATCTACAGACAAAAAAAATGCCTGGGGGTTGGGGGAGCCCAGGGGGAGCCGGGGAAAGAGTTCAAGGCAGGATGCCTCCCCTTGACCCCGAGCACAAGTTGAGTTGAAACTGCTCTCTTCAGGTCAAAGCTGCCAAAACAAAGTTAAAGGTGTAAAAACAAAGTGAGAAGGTCACAGAGGGACGGGCCTCTCTCTGGAACCCTGGGGTGGTGGCAGGTTTGAAAAGGACTTGACTGAAAAGCACTTTTCAACCATTTTAACTACTACAGATGCCCCTCAACTATAATGAAAGAGTGTGGGAAGGGTGGATATGGGACATTTGGCAGCCAGTTTCCTCCATTCAGTAAACATTTTTACACATTTTAAGCAAGCCCAAGTCTTGACTTTCTCTCCCGACCTGCTCTTCCTGCAGCTTTCCCCATCTCAGTAAATATTTAATTTACCCAATAGCTCCAGCCAAAAACCTTGGGCTCGTTCTTGGCTTCTCTCTTGATTTCCCACCTCACATCTGATCCAGCAGCAAATCGTATAGGTTTACATTCATATATATCCAGAATCTGATCTATTGTCACCACCTCCACTGCCGCGGCCACCATACAAGCCACCCACCATCTCTCTCCTCTGGATTATTGCACCGGCTTCCTAACTGGTCTCCCAGCTGTCTCCTGTAGCCCCGACAGTTAACTGATTCTCCGTGCAGTTGGCCAGAACGAATTTACTGAGAACATTTACCAGCTAGGTGGCCTCGGGCAGGTGATTTCACTGTTCTGCACTTCAGTCTCTGCATCTAAACAAGAGAGAAAATAATCGTACCTGCCTTGTGAGACTGTTGTAAAGATTAAATGAAATAAGAGTGTCTGGCACATAATAAGTCTTAGTTGTATGATCTGTCTGTCATTTCCCTCATCATGCTGTATGGTAACCAGTTTTCTAAGAGTCATCTCTAACCACTAGATTGGGTGTTACCAGAAGTCATGGACCGTACCTACTACCCAGCACAACACCAGAAGTCAGTCCTCTGCTCAAACCCTCCCCAGTGGCTTCTCATTCATTTAAAACAGTATCTAAAGGCCCCACTGTGGCCCATGAGACTTCATGTGATCTGTCCCTGACTGTATGTCCTCCAACTCCCCTTCCTCTTACTCACTTCCTTCCCGCCACGTGGCCTTTCTTCCGGAGGTTCAGCCAACACACTAAGCCTCTTCTGCCTCAGGGCCTTTACATTTGCTGGTCTCTTGTCCAGAAAGCCCTTTGCCCAGGTATTTGCATGGCTCATTCCCTCACATCATTAAGGTCTTTGCCTAGTTGTCACCTCCTCAGAAAGGCCTTATTAGACCTTCCTGTCCCAAATAGTCCCCCCTTCAACCTCCTGCCTCCCCTTAGTCTGTTTTATATTTCAACATTACCTGCTCTTATATTACATATGCATTTTTTGTTTACTTGTTTATCTTCTGTCTTGCCCACTAGATTGTAAGCTCTATGAGGACGAGAAGGTTGTTCTTTTCAGCACTATATTCCCAATGCCCAGGACAATGCCTGACTCATGGCAGGTACTTAATAAAAATATGTTGGATGGGGACTTCCCTGGTGGTCAAGTGGTTAAGACTTCACCTTCCAATGCAGGGCATGCAGGTTCAATCCCTGGTCAGGGAGCTAAGATCCCACATGCCTGGAGGCCAAAAAACCAAAACATAAAGCAGAAGCAATATTGTAACAAATTCAATTAAGACTTTAAAAGGGGTCCACATCAAAAAAAAAAAAAAAAAATGTTGGCTGGATGAATGAATGAATGAATTGACTGAGCACTCATACACCCTGACACCGTGGCAGGCACTTTACATACTACACACTCTTTTGTTCAGCCCTCAAACCATTATACTACTAAGTGGGGCTCCCATTTTAAAGACAAAGGAAACCAGGCCAAGCACTGAACCTTCCACAGCAGGGTGAGCCCCAAGCAGAAGGGGCCCCAGATGCTGTTCCCCTTGCCCCTGCTCACTCCTGCTCGGCCTTCCTGGCCTAATGGACCTTCCAGGTCAACTCAGACATCTCTTCTTCAACGCAGCCTCTCCTGCCCAGGCAGGCCAGGCACCCCTCTGGCACCCAGTAGAGTCTGCCTGGCTTCGCACTCCACTTCCAACAGTTGGATGGCCTTGGGTGGGTGACTTCATTCCTCTGCACTTCAGTTCCTGCATCCAAAAAGTGCAGAAAAGAATAGTACCCGCCTCATGAGACTGTTGTGAAGATTAAATGAAATAAGTAATGACCCCCCAAAATTGCCTGGCATTTAAGTCCTAATATCATGTTTCATCTGTCATTTCACTCACAATTCTGTGTTGTTAATTGGCTGATTAACGGGCCATCTCCTCCTGCTAGTTGGGTGTTACTGGAAGGCACGGACCCTATCTAACCCCCAGCACAATGCATGGCACATGGTAGGCTAATAATCACTGTCTGCTAAGTCAACAACAGTAATAGTGAAAGCTTACATTCAGTATGTCCTTCTTATGTGCCAGGCCAGGTGCCAAACACTTAAAATGGATTAACTCATCTGAGCCTCACAACAAACTCACGAGGTACTTTAAATTTTGCCATTTTACAGATAAGGAAACTGAGGCTTTCAATGTTTAAGCAAATTGCCACCCAAATAAGTGGTAAAACCAGCTACTTCTATTCAAAGAGGAAGGAAGGATGGAAGGAAGGAAGGAAGGAAATCAACTTGACCTCACTATTGGCTTAGCCAACTCAGAGCTCAAGGGGATTAGTGTACACTTGTGTGTGAAACGGAAGGAGAGAGCTAATAAACTTGCAAATCTCTCACCCAGTCTCTAACCTGGCTCTGGCTCCAGCCTAAATAATACAATGGCAGCTAACTGTTTCCTGCTGCCCAGATGCTATCTCTTTAGCAATCAAGCACCCGGCTTCGGATGCAGAGCCGGAGAATTGTCATTGTTCACCTCTGGGTGAGGGTTGAGGGGCAGGGGGGTCACAAGGCCCCTGGGTTTCCTTGTATCTCCACTTCCCTCTACAGCAAATTCCTGTGGGGGAATGTACGTACCAAAGCCACCTGATGAATAAATCATCCAGCCCGGAGGAGCCCAGGCCAGAATGCAGCCCTGATCCCTGACTGTTTCAAAATTGGGAGAGAGAGAGAAAAAAAAAAAATTCCATCTCTAAACACCACATTGGGGGAAGTTTCCACTTGCCCTGAGTTTCAACCCCCTTCGGGGACGGTCGGAAGCGTGCAGCTGAGCGCTGCCAGCACCCAGCACACAGAGTAGTATGGGCTTGTCTGAAGCTGGGAACAAACTCTGATGGGTTGGTCTTGTCTTTCAAAAGTGGTCCTGCTAGCTTGGGAAATGGGTGCCAAGAAAAAAAGTGATAGACATACAGTTTGAAAGCCACAGCAGTCTAACCTGGCCGATGCAGGAAGGATGGGGTAGTCAGTCAGAGAACATGGGTTTGGGGTCTGGCCTTGGGTTCAGATCGCAACTCTACCACCCATTGATTGGGAAATCTGGACGGGTTGTTTGTCCTTCCTTTGCCTTGGTTTTCTCGTCTGTAAAAATGGGGATCATAATTCTCACCTTACACAGTTGTTGTTGGGCTTAAGAGGGACGAGGCCTGTAAGATGCCAAGGGCAGAGGACATAGTAGGTGCACTGTCACATGTTAGTTCATTTCCCCAGAGGAAGGGCGACCCCGAGCCAGGAGGGCCAGGGCCAAGCGGAGGAAGCCACCCACATAAGGGGATCCCCTTCCATATTGCAAACACAGTATCCAGGGCCCATGGCCATAAGGTACCTGCTGATTCTAATTCACTCGCATACTCTTAGGAGCATGCATTTTCTTTCAGAGGCCTTTGAGATTCATAGCACATGTTTCAAACATGCCTCCTGGACACTGAGCACAGCACTCAGGGCTTCTCTTCAAAAATTAATTCATCCAATAAATATTTACTGAGCGCTGACTGCTTGTCAGGCCAGGATCTGGGATGAGCAAGGCAGGCCTGGGGCCCACCCTGGCGAAGCCGGGCCGTCTGGCTGGGGAGACAAACCAGGCACGGGGGCGTGGTGTGGGTTCTGCTGGTGAGCCCCTTGATTACGGGTAAAAGCAGAGACGGTGTGAAGTGAACAGGCTATTTGCTGGAATGAAGGAAAGGAGACACATTGAAGGAGTGCCCACAATGCTCCAGAAGACGAAGCACCTTGTGGTCCTGGGCTCGCAGATCTGCCAGTGGAAGCGAGGGCCCCCTCCGTACAGGCAAGGCTGCTGGACTCTGGGAGGCCAGGTGCCCCTCACACGGGGACCGCTGGAAGAGCCAGGATTTGAACACTGGCTTTCCTTGACACCCAAGCTAGCGTTCCTTCCGCTGTGTCACAGGGAATTAATACAGTATGTCCCCATGCCCTGAGGATTTCAGACCATCTGCAGATGGTCCAGCTGTGGGGGGAGTTTAGGATCAGACTTCAGGGGGCCTGAAGTGCCAAAGTAGCACATCCAGTCTTGGGTTTTTGAGCAGAGCAAATGATAAGTTAAGAGCTGTATTTGAGAAAGAGAAGCTCTGACTGGGGGACAACAACCCCAGAAAGAATATAATGTCAGCTCTCATTGCTGAGCCCTGGGCTCACCCCAGCCCTACCGTTATCAAGCTGTGCTAGAGATCGGAGAAGTGCAGCCATCCACCCAAAGTCCCATGGCTGGTGAGAAAGATTTGAACTCACCGCCCATCCTCCTGACCACTGCCTCGCTCTTCTGGGTGAGAGGTCAGCAACTAGAGAAAAAGCTGGGGGGAAGGAGAGGCCGGCGGTCAATGGAAGAGACTTGCAGAGAAATCTCTGGAGCTCTGTGCCTCCCCAAGCCCTGCTCCAGCCCAGTGTCTCTGTCCCATGACAGGCTTCGCCTTTTCTTATGCTGCGTCCCCTCCTAGAACACGCAGCCCCTTCTCATGGTCTCTTGAAAGTTGACCGATCTGTCCCAAAGTTCACTCCCTCTCCTGACCTCCCACTGCTCTTGGTGCCTCTGACCCCCAACCCCACACTGGAAGCCAAGATCAGAATCCGGACCTGTCACCTCTTGGCTGTGCAACCAGGGCTAGTCTCTGCCTCAGTTTCCTTGTCTGTCATAAGGATGTCACAGATCTACTTCACCCAAGCTCTGTAAGAACTAAATCAGGGGCTTCCCTTCTCTGGTGGCGCAGTGGTTGGGAATCCGCCCGCCAGTGCAGGGAACATGGGTTCGATCCCTGGTCCGGGAAGATCCCATATGCCGTGGAGCAACTAAGCCCGTGTGCCACAACTACTGAGCCTGTGCTCTAGAGCCCATGAGCCACAACTGCTGAGCCCACATGCTACAACTACTGAAGCCCACACGCCTAGAGCCCATGCTCTGCAGCAAAAGAAGCCACCGCAATGAGAAGCCCGTGCACCGCAATGAAGAGTAGCCCCCGCTCTCCGCAACTAGAGAAAGCCCGCGCACAGCAACGAAGACCCAACACAGCCAAAAAAAAAAAAAAAAAAAAAACAAACTAAATCACAGGCAACAAGGAATATGCCGGTGCCCTAAAAGGGAAAGAGTGATGTTTCTTGGGATAAGAGACTCCTCATTAATTTTGCCACATTGTCCCACCAGATTGTGATATTTGAACTGAGGTGATTTTTGCCTCTTGTCTGTTCCGCTGGGGCAGACTCCACACTGGACCAGTCACAGTGAGGCTTCTGCTCTGGGTGTCTTGCTGGGGAAAGGCCCTGGGAACCAGAGGAGCCAGCGTGGACAAGGGGCCTAGCTGCCTGGGCCTCCCCACCCCTGCCAGTCCTTTCCCGAGTCCGCCTTGGCCCTCTGGCTTCCGAGGCAGCTGCAGGCCTACACAATTCACCTCCTTCCCGTGTAACCCATTTCAGGATTAGCCAGCCAGGAGGTCATAAAATGCAAAGAGGAAGTGGGAGCATCCCACAATTGTAGGAACCCGGACTCCAAGGGAAGTAACCTGTCTGTTGGTCTGTCTGCCTCTGGGGAAGTGGGCCATAAATCCAAGTCTTAAGGGCTGGTGAAAGGATACGAGCTATTTATAAAGAAGTCTGGGGCTTTTGAACTCTTTAAAGAGGCAATAACCTTCTCTCAGGTAATTGGGGTTTGGTAGCAAGGGCTCAGATGCTTCAGCAAACAAAGCTGCCAGCGCCCAGCTGGGAGAGTGAGGTGGGGAGTGGGTGCTGGGAAGAGACAGGCCCCGCCCGGCCCCCTGTTCTCCTTTGCGTCCCTGACCCCGGGCTGGTCACTGAGCACACACAGGTTAACTCGCAACTAGGGACTCTTCGCTGCCTGCGAAGAGTATGGGAGGCCGCTCTGTGAGCTATGATAGGTGTTCCTCCAGGTTCGCATCAAATGCTATTTCCTCCACCTTGAATATTCTCCCCTCTGGTCCCTAAATGTCACTACATCCGAGAGTCCTTCCCTGACCATGCTGGCATCTTTCGTCGCATTAGTTGGTTTTATTTTCTTCAAGGAACTTTCGGCCATCTGTGAGCTGGGCCTTATGCCCAAGTCCCTTCCAGATCCTTAGCACCAGGGCCCTGCTCGGCATGTGGAAGGCACTCCCTAAGTATCTGTTTCATGAATGAATAAATTAACATAGGAATCACACAGAAGAGGGGACCTTGACTCTGCTGTGGGAGCCGGGAGGTAAGCCTGGACCATGAAAGGCTTCATAGAGAAGGTGGCATGCGAGTGTACCCTGCGGGAAGAGCAGCCCCTAGGAGTGTGAGCCAGGGGACTCTTAGTATGTTTCAGTGCCCGGTGTGTTTCAGCGAGCAGGTGCAATGCTGGGCTGCCAGAGTACAGAGGCAGGAGGTGAGGCTGGAAAGGAGGGTTGCAAGTAGGTTACAAAGGCTCTGAAAGCTGAACTACAAATAACTTTGATTGGAAAAAACTACATTTCACCAGGTGTTTTCAGGGAGGAAGGGAGGCATGAAGAGTTAGAACACAGGGGACGTTTAGGGAAGTGAAACTGTCCTGTGTGATACTGTAATAGTGGCTACATGTCATTATACATTTGTCCAAACCCACAGAATGTATAACAAACACAGAGTGAACCCTCATGTAAATTATGAACTTTTTAGTTAATAACAGTGTATCAATATTGGCTCATGAATTGTAACAAATGTACCACATTAATATAAAGTGTTAATAAAAGGAAAAATTGAGGGAGGAAGGGGTAACGTGTGAACTCTGTAGTTTCTGCTCATTTTTCTGTATACCTAAAACTGCTTTAAAAAATAAAGTCTTTTAAGTGTAAAAAAGAAAACAACAGACAAAGTGTCCACCAACTGTGACAGAACAAATCAGCCATAAAAATTATGTACTGGTTTAGAACAATCTCCAACAGAAAGGTAAGTGCTAACCAGTGAGGATGGCATGACCCCACTTTTGTGACTCCTCAGGGCTGGATTATGGCTGGATGCCAAGGCATTGTGGCATCCTCATCTCTGGGAGGGGATGCATGGAGACTTTTCACTATACACCTTCGACATTTTTAAATTTTTGCACCACGTGCAAGTAATACCTATCCAAAAACGACATAAACTTTAAAATTTATCTGTAAACTTAAACACTTTTATCCTTCAGGTCTAGCTTACGTAAGCACAGAGGAAAAGAAAAATCCTGTGCACAGTTCCTGTCTTCCAGGAGTTGATGGTCCCCCAGCATCTCTGCCTAACACTCTTTACACTTGTGATGATGAGTTATTCTTAAATATTTGCTATGATTTGTCTTCCCTGTTGAAGTGTCAACTCCTTGAAGCCATGGGTATTGTCTGTAACATGTATTGCTATATCTCTGGTGCCTGCTAAAAAGAACTTTTAATACTATGTTGACGTACTGACAGCGACAGCTTAAATTCAGCCTCTTCCATGAAGCTTGCCTGATTGCCCCACGGAAATCTCTCCTAAATTTTCATGTCTTCCTAGTTTTCTTTCTTTGATTTATTCAACAAATGCCTACTGTGCGCCTACCCTGTCAGACACTTCACTCTCGCAGTACAATCTTTTGCTCATGTTTCTGTCCCTCTGCATGTAACCGCTATGTGCAGGGATTGTATACTATCCTTGTATCTCCTTGTACAATCTAGAACATTACTGTGCACATAGTACATGCCCAGTGAGTGAATTCACTCAATTCATGTTCTAACCAAATGAGTTAATATAAATAACCAACACGGGAGCAGCCATTGATTTTTCACTTAATCCTCACAGCAAGCCATCAGGATCAGCACCATTTTGCAAATGAGGAAACTGAGGCTAGGGGCATGCAATGATTTGCTCAGCGTTCCACAACCAGTAGAAAGCGGAGGCCAGGTTCTAGCCCAGACTGGCTTACCTTTGGGAACCGGTATCATGGAGGGGAGGAACCATGTCACCTTCCTGTATGGGAGTCAGACCACATTTCTGAGATAGCCTTGAGGTCACACAGTGGGAAATGGCTCTGCTAGTCTCACAGGCAACAGTCTGACTGTAGGTGGTGGAAGGGATGGATTTTAAAGGGGTCATTTCAATGACAATGGTCATTGAATGACAGTGGTTCAGTCTAAGCACCAGAGAAGAACACCATCAACTGTACCACACAGGTGGGTGCCACAGGGCATCAAAGGTGGGCTCTCAGTGCCCAAGCAGCAGTGTTCCCACTGGAGGGGCAGCAGAGAGGAAGGGGAGAGGGAGAGCCAGGAAGGGCCAGGCCAAGGCCCCCTAGCATTCAAGTGATAGTACCACCAGATAATCCAGAACCCATCCTGACCTGGTCAGAGAAGGAGCAGGAGTGGACAGGGCTACAGTCAGAGCAGCAGGATTCCATGAGTCAGGGTCACGGAACCCCTCACAGTCTGGTCAGGAGCAGCAGCACAGAGGGTGGTGGAAGGAAACACCACAGAGGAACACGACCACGGCACGGGCTTGGCGGTTAGGACCATGGAATAAAGCTAAGTCCCTCACCCCAATGTCTAATAGCAAGAAAACCAGTTTAAAAAAAATCCAACAGGGCTTCCCTGGTGGCGCAGCGGTTGAGAATCCGCCTGCCAATGCAGGGGACACGGGTTCGAGCCCTGGTCCGGGAAGATCCCACATGCCGCGGAGCAACTAGGCCCGTGAGCCACAACTACTGAGCCTGCGCGTCTGGAGCCTGTGCTCCGCAACGGGAGAGGCCGCGACGGTGAGAGGCCCGCGCACCGCCACGAAGAGTGGCCCCCGCTCGCCGCAACTGGAGAAAGCCCTCGCGCAGAAACGAAGACCCAACACAGCCAAAAATAAAATATAAATAAATAAATAAATTTATAAAAAAAAGAAAAGCCAACAAACAGTAATTCACCAAGAACATCCAGAAAGCCTGTATGGTGTGCAGGTCTGCTTGCTGAGTAACACAGGGGATCCTTGGTCTCCACGTGCGAGTACTGCATGAAGCACCAAGCATCTTTCATCCCAGGCTACCCAAGAGCCTGATGAGCAAGACGCTGTCCCCATTTAGAGATGAGGAAACAGGCTGTCACCCGGGTCTCACACGTGCAAAGTTGCAGAGTGCTGTTCAAACAGCTCCATCTCACCCCAACCACTGGCCTCAGACTCCTAGACTCTACAAGGCCCTCCCTGGCCAGATGCCGTGCCAGTCACCATGTGTTAGCTCACTGAATCCTTGCAGCCACCCAATGCCTAGTGCTGTTATCAGGGCCAGAACCAGGGTAAGCTGAGTGCCTTTATCTTAACTAAAACCAGGATCAGTGTTACTGATTTTTTCTTTTGCCTTAGGCTCCAATATGGCTCCGTGTGGCCCTTCTTTGTTTACATTTTTGACAATGTGTTCATCATGGATTTTTAGCACTGATTTTGACTCTCGAAAAATATTACATGAAATTATTATTTGTCTTTTTAAAAAAATATATTTATTTATTTATTTTTGTCTGCGTTGGGTCTTCGTTGCTGTGCACGGGCTTTCTCTAGTTGCGGCAAGCAGGGGCTACTCCTGGTTGCGGTGTGCTGGCTTCTCATTGCGGTGGCCTCTCTTGTTGCGGAGCACAGGCTCTAGGCGTGTGGGCTTCAGTAGTTGTAGCATGTGGGCTCAGCAGTTGTGGCTCATGGGCTCTAGAGCACAGGCTCAGTAGTTGTGGCTCACGGGCCTAGTTGCTCCGCGGCATGTGGGATCTTCCCGGACCAGGGCTCGAACCCATGTGCCCTGTACTGGCAGGTGGATTCTTAACCACTGCACCACCAGGGAAGCCCCTATTATTTGTCTTGATCTCTGAACTTTTGGCAGGGATGGGGTAGAGGAGGTGGGGCAACTCTTAAATTCTGTTCTCAAGTCTAGTGCCTCACCCACCTCACCTTGGTCCTGGCCCTGAATTACACCCACTTTCCAGATGAGGAAACTGGTACATGTGGGAGGGGTTATTTGTCTTGATTACAGAGCTGGGAAGTAAGTGCTAGAGCAGAAATTAGAATCCAAGGAGTACATTGTCTTCAACTACCACGCTCACTTCTCAGGGATCTGTGTCTTGTAATCAGGATGCTTTTACCTCAGCTCTGATTCTCTCACCCTTTATTCTGCAGTTTTCAGGCGTCAGACCGCCCTCCTCCACTCCAGTCTGGCCCTTCCTCAGCCCCAGCACCGTGCCACAAACCCCATCTGTCTTTCCAAACCATCCCCCACCCGGTGGCCTCCCTGGAACTCTTGCTGACTTCCTGAGTCTCCCAAACGGATGTGGTTTCTCCGTCCTCTGTACCAAAGGCCCTCTGTGTATCTTCTCTGTGGCACGTACTCTTCCCTCTCCTGCTGTAGGTCATGTCTGGACTTGCCTTACTCATCTTCCCAGGTGACCTTTGTTATCATCACCTCCCCGAGGTAGGAGCTGCAGGAGGAAGCGTGTTTCATCTACTCCTGTTTAAGTGCCCTCAGGACCTCCGCTAGGGCTTTCTTCATAATAAACACTTAGGAAAAATATTTTAAATGCTGTGTTAATGACGGTTAGGAGTGCAGGCTCTGCATCCAGCCTCACTGCATTCGAATCCTGGCTCTGCCACTTATGAGCTGTGTGACTTGGTCTGTTTCCTCAAGTGCAAAGTGGAGGTAATATTGGGCAGCTTGATGTGAGTTTCTAGTACACTTCTTGACTCACGGGACATTGTCACAGGATGTTAGCTGCAATTAGTAAGGGCTCCATAGAGGTAGCAATTGTGATTACGTAAACGGATGTGCTAGCCAGTTACAGGATAGCTTAGAGATGCAGGAGACAGTTCGGAGATTAGCTAAGTAGGTGCTCAGTTAGAGTGTGGCTATGAGAATGGAAAAAGGAGGGAAGGATACAAGATGCACGTTGGGGGGTAAAGGGGCCCAAAAAAGGCAGGGGGATAGGTCAGGGTTAGCTGAAGGTATCGTTGGGGGATGTGTGTTTGTGGGTAACCAGTGGCTCCTGGGACCTGCTGACACCATTTCTGCATTATGTAAACTGCAGGCCAACCTGTGCTGGCTAAATGATGGTGGAGTTTAAAACATACAGCATGGGGAAGCCGTGAACCGATAGATAACCAAACAAGAAAGAGAAAGGCACGGAGGCCATCTCCCTAGGGCTGGGGAGACAGGGAATCTTCCAATTCCTTCTGACAAAAGATCCCGTGGGAAAGCAGGCTGCATCCTCCTCTTCCAGCCCCGGAGGTGCTAGTTTCTTCACAGGGTGAGGCTGGGGGGAGGGGTCCTTGGGGAAACCAGGGAGAGCTACGGGCTGCCCCCTCCCGGGCAGGCAGGGGCATTTGGTCAAGTGGCCGGAAGGAAGGTCCATTGGAAGGCCATAAAGGGGGCGAGCCTCCTGACCCAAGGGCCTCTGGTCATGTCGCGGCCGAAGGGCCAGGCTTAGAGTGAACAAAGGGACCTTCCTTGGCAGGAAGCCGCCGAGAGGCTCAATTGCCTTGTTCTCTTCCCGCCTCTCACAGGTCCAATGGCCCCTCTGCTCACTGAGCTGCAGGCCCCTTCCTCTCCACAAAACAAGGGCTGGGGGTCGGGGGGCTCCCGATGGATGAGGAGAAATATCCCAACTACGGAAGACTCTGGAAATAAAAGGGGTTATCTCCCAGGGGTGTCGGGGTGACTTGAGGGGGACCAAAAGGCCGGCTCCATTTGGTGCCTGAAATTCCCACCTTAACTACCACCCGGGTCCCAGGCCCTGGGAGGTGTCATTATCACCTATTAGCATCTTAAGTAAGTTTTAGTGTTCTGGGAGGGGCCGTGGAGGCCAGGCTGGGAGCTGAGGCTGTAAGGGAGGCCCAAGGAAGGGGCTCCAGACCAAATCTCCCTGGGGGGCGGTGAGAAAGGAAGGAGGTCTTAGACCAAAGGGGACTCAGAGGAGTCGTGAGGACAAACGCTGCCTATTTCAGACTCCCGAGCACATCCTGTTTCCATGAGACTTCCTCAGGCCCCTTTGTGCCTCGGCTTCTCGGCCAAGACCATCCCAGCGAAACTTCTGAAAATCTGCTCGCCGTAAACCGCCACCTCCTTGTCTTGGTTCCACACAGCCCAAGACTTCTGACAAACAAAACAAAAAAAGGCAGAGTTTCTCTTGAGCTCTGCAGAGCCCGGGACTGCACGTGACCATGGGATGCAGCGCGTCCAAGCCAGGCACTGTACACACCCGGCTATGACATCAGAAGTGCTGACAGTTTACTCCCATCAGACTGGTTTTGTGTGCCCGACTGGTGTCGGGCTGGTTCTCCCCAGAGAAAAGCCCCAGCTAGAGGGCCCTTTCCAAACGGCCTGTGGGAAGGGTGAGGCCGGTGGGTCCTGCAGCGGTCAGCATTGCCGTCAGTCACTCAGTTGTTAGGGGTCCCGGCCACGCTGGGCAAAAGTGACATTTCTGGCTGTGCTGCCAACTAGCTGTGTGACCCCAGGAAAGTGACTCAATCACTCTGGGCCTCAGTTTCCTCTGTTGGAAAATGGGGCTGATCATAGCAGCTACCTCATAAGATTTCTGAGAGGACAAAAATGCTTCCCACTCTTAGGAGAGGGACCAAAATACCCAACCCAGCCTAGGAAGCCCAGCAGGCCCTGGGCTACGTGCCTGCCCGTCACGACAGCCTCTCTGTCCTTCCTGCTTGGACCTCGGGCTCTCCGGTCTTATCTAGGTCATCAGCACGCTGAGATGTTCCACTCAGCACCCATTGTACCAGCTTCCTGGAAAATCTTCTCTTTGGATAACTCTTTCCAGTTTTAAATTTTAACTTGACCCCAACCCTCTCTAAATCAGGCCCCTGTTTTAACCTCCTGCAACACCCTCTTCTTTCCCTTCACAGCACTTGGCCCCATCCACCACTGGACCCCGATTTGGTTGATCTCGTGTTTAAGGCTAGCTCCGCTCAGTATGCTGCAGGCTCGCAGAAGACCGAGACTCATTCATTGTGTGGCGCCAGTGCCTAGCACATAGCTAGCGCTCAAATAAATCTTGGTTGAATGGAAAAAATAAAACGAGATGATGCAGGTAAAATATCAGGCACAGTTCCGGGCCATTAACAGCATCAGCCACTTTGGCTGCTGCTCTGTGCTGGCTGATTCAAGACCCTACAGAGAAGAAAAGGCAGGAGACAGGCCACTCCCTGCAAGACGATTACAGAGGAGACAGGAAGACATGACTGGCATCAACGGGGAACAGTAAGGGACAGTATTGAATTAAATGTTCCATGGTGGGGTGTAACTGCCTTGGCAGCTCAGAGACAAAGAGCTAATGAGGGCAGAGGAAAAGCATATTGGAAAAAAAAAAAAAAAAAAAAAAGAACCAAAGCTGGGGAGAAAGTGGTATTGGAATAGCAAAGGAGAGTGGGGTAGAACTCCAAGTGGGAGGAAAATCATCCTTCCACTAGCTACCATTTTCCATTAGCAAAAGCAGCAATAAAAATTATCACCACCATAGAGCTGATATTCAATGCAGTATTTCCAAGGACCAGGCACTATACCAAGCTTTTTACAGAATTATTTTATTTAATCTTCGAAACAACCCTAAGAAAGTTCTTTTATTCTCACTATTTTAGAGAGCATCTCGTCCCACATCCATGCTGACCATTTTAGAGGTAAGGAAGTTAAGGCTAGGAGACTCTTCTGTAATCTGCCCAAGAGCTCACAGCTAGTAAGCAGAGGATCTGAGACTCACACTCAGACCACTTCCAGACCCAGTGGGGCCAGAGGAAGGCTGGGACAGCCAGGCAGCAGCATTTACAGTGGATGGGACAGTAAACCTCGAGTGGGGATGATATACTGAAAGCTGGCTTGGGGATGGCAGACTTGGTCCGTTCTAGTATAGAAGGAATGGACTAATGTTTCAGAGTTGACAAGGTGAGCCCATGGGCAGGGGTGGCCACCGTGGACATAAAGAGGAAGGGGTGGATGGATGTAGGAGAGATTTTAAAGAAGGAATAGTCAGGGCCTGGAAGCCGACTGGCTCTAAGTGTTGGATGTTAAAGGGTATCATTTAAAGCCGGGGTCCCCAACCCCCCGGGTTGCAGACTGGTCCGCAGCCTGTTAGGAGCCGGGCCGCACGGCAGGAGGTGAGCGGCAGGTGAGTGAGCGAAGCTTCATCTGCCCCTCCCCATTGCTCCCCATCGCTCGCATTACCACCTGAGCCATCCTCCCCCTACCCCACCCCGTTCGTGGAAAAACTGTCTTCCACGAAACCCGTCCCTGGTGCCGAAAAGGCTGGGGACCACTGATTGAAAGAGAACTCTCGAGTTTTAAGTCAAGGCATAATATGGGCCCATCCCCCATCTTGTCAACAGTACTTAAGGAGTTTCTTTTGACAATCTGCGTCAGAGCTTAGGAACCCCTATTTTCCCCAGCATTTTTAAGATATCTTTCCCTGGGTTGAGTGATATACCAGTGCTGGCTCATAAGAACTGCTAGAGAACATCTCTTCCCACTTCCATGTTTAGCAACATCATGTTGGCTACTTGGGAGTATTTACACTGTGGAAATTGGCAAATGCTACTAATCAGTGCTTTTATTTCCCTGGGGAGCTAGTTGTTAAGCACTTACCAGCACACATGTGCCTGGATTCAATTGAAATGTCTTCCACTGCACATCAGGAATATTTTCTCCCTTCCCACTGTAAGTGAAGAATAAAGAGGAAGAACCTGTAGACTCAAAAAAAGGGAGCAATGGAGTCCCATGTGAACAAGGTCACCTCTTGAGCTACAGGTAATTACAATAGCTACCGTTCCCTAAAGACCAGGTTTGTGCCAGAATCTGGACTAAGACTGCTACTTGTATCATCTCATTTAATCATCCCAACAGGGCTGTTAGGTAGGACCTACTGCCACACCCCTCTCACAGGTGAGACACCAAGGCTCAGACAGATCAAGTCACTTGACCACAGTTACTCATGGAGTAAATGACAGAGCTGGGATTCAATCCAGGTGTGTCTCTCCCCACATCCCTGGCACTTGACATGGAGGCTATTTCTCTCTAGGAGATTTTCACAGCCTCCTCTCCCGACCAGTCCTGACCAGTCCCTCTTTTCCTAGCTGTACTGACCTCTACCTTGGTGAGTCACTTCTCATTTGCAAACAGCAGAAAAGAATTCTGATTGTTTTGGCAGAACAGGGATTTATTTAGAGGTTACAAGGTAGTTCACAAAATTGCCAGAAAGGTAAAGAATCAAACTTGGAAAACAAGCAGGAGTCCAGGTGGACCAGTCGCCCACCAGATGACACCAATGCTGTCCCCACACCATCGAACACTTTGCTGCTGTTGCAAACTGGATGTAGTTGCCACTGCCTGGGATGAATTCTCTTTTCCTGCTTCTTTGCTTTGCCTATCCTGGACCCCGAGCCCCAGTGGGAGCATGTGACTGGCTGAGCGTCACTCACTTGGCTGCACCCTGACCTCCAGGGGGTGGGGCGGGCTTCTGGAGTAGGAGGTAGATCCTACCATCAGGATTCTTACAGTGGGGGATCCCCAAGCATAGGAGGGGGTTCACATGCTGGGTAGCCTCAGGGAGCTCTATCACTTTCACACACTGGTTTTTCCTAACTCCTTGGCTACCTATGCACAGACAAATTCTTTGTGCCCCTTGGAGACATATGGAATATCACCCACCACTTTTCTTATCCTGTTCCGTATATTTCTTTCTTCACCATAAATTATGACACATTCGGTTACAAATGATGGGAAAACACAGCTCAGACAATAAAGAGGATGTATAGGCTAATGTAGCTAAAAATGTCATGGAGTATTTGCCTTCAGGTGAGGTTTGATCCAGCATTTCAAATGACATCATGAAAGACTTCATATCTTTCTGTCTCTTTGCTCTGCCTCCACAGTGTCAGCTTCACCCTCCCATAGTAGCCAAATGGTCAACACAGTTTCAAACCATATGCCTTTACACCTCCCGCTGGAGGAGAAGGAAGAGGGTTTTTCTAGTGGCTCCTACACAGGTTAAGATTCCTTCTCTGCTTTTGGCTTGAACTGGGGACACTTGCCCCTCTCCAAACAATGACCATGGTCATGGAATGAGATATACTGACTGATTCAGGCCAATCAGGGTTTAGCCCTGGAGCTAGGCTTGCTGGCCAATTCCACCCAAACCCGAGCAGGGCCAGGCACAACCGGCCCACAGGACTATCAGAGGACTGTTAATGGAATCAGTGCTACAGACACAATCAGAAAATGCAGGCAATGAGTTCTACATGGTTCCCATGCCAGCTCTGGGACTCCATTTATCTCTGTAAGCACATCAGAAAGGTGTAAACCCCGGTGACGCTGCCTATTCCTTATTCGCTTTTGTACCCCAATGACTAGCAAAACACCTGATACATAGGCACAGAGTGCGTCTGTCTAAGGAACTCAAGAAAGTGTTCAGCAAGTAAGAACAAAATTTTGAAGTGGGAGCATTCTATATGAGGTTCATAAACCACTGAACACCATGTACAGGGAGGGGGCTTTAGATCTGCCCCAGCCAAGGTTTGGTCCTATGGCCGCTGCCCAGTACAGGGTCCTCCCTGAGGTGTACATGGAGAAGTACCAACTGCCAGTGGCCAGTTGGGCTATTTGAAGTGTTGTCTGCCTCCCGGGAATCTCTATGGGCTCGGCGCCCTCAGCTGCCCGTCCAATCTAAAGGTGATGGTGTGAGTCACGAAAGTGGGTATGGGGGCTGGGGGCATCAGTGCTGGCTTTGAACAATGCCCCTCTGTGAGAATCCCTATTCACTGAGCATGACTCACGCTGTCTTTTTTAGAACAGGGTTCCTGTCTCCTTTGGGTCTCTGGGGCTTCATGGCACAGGTTTTGAAGGAAAATGTGGTAATAATAATAATAAAGAGAGAGAGCAGAGCCAGGGTGGGAGAGAACGGGAGAGAAAAGCTATGAATATCAGCATCTTCTCTTCTTTCCTCTGGCTCAAAGGTATTAAAAATAGAGATCTGCAAACAATCTCAAAGTCACTCAAACCAGCCCCTCATTTCAGGATGGTGCAGTATTATCCCAAATACATCATTATCCTTAAAGTATCTTTACCACACAATTGATTTGTTCAGAGAACATTTAGCACAAAGCACTCAGGGACATCTGGGCTATGTGTTTTAGAAAGGTTTTCTCTTGCAACCAGCTCACCCCATGTCCCCATCTTTTTTTTTTTTTTTTAATAGACATTACTTTTTAGAGCAGTTCTAGGTTTATAGAATAATTGAACAGAAAGTACAGAGAAAGTCCATATGCCCTATTCCCTCTCTCCCACATAATGCCCCTATCACTAACATCTTGCATTAGTGTGGTACATTTGTTACAACTGATAAACCAATATTGATACATTATTACTAACTAATGTCTATAGCTTATGTTAAGGTTCACTCTTTATGTTGTATATACAAGAGGTTTTGACAAATGTATTAATGTCATGTATCCACCATTGCAGTATCATACAGGATAGTTTCACTGCCCTAAAAATCTCCTGTGCTCCATCTATTCCTCCATCCCTCTCTCCCCCTGGAACCCTGGCACCCACTGACTGATCTTGTACTGCCTCTGTAGTCTTGCCTTTTCCAGGATGTCGTATAGTTGGAATTATATAGCAAGTAGCCTTTTTAGATCTGCTTCTTTCACTTAGTAATATGCATTTAAGTCTCCTCCATGTCTTTTCATGGCATGATAGCCCTTTTTTTTTTTTTATTAGTGAAGAATATTCCATTGTCTGGATGTACCAAAGTTTGTCTATTCACCAAGTGACGGACACTTTGGTTGCTTCCAACTTTTGGCAATTATGAATAAAACTTCTGCCAACATCCATGTGCAGGTTCTTGTGTGGACATAAGTTTTTAACTCATTTGGATAAATACCAAGGAGCACAGCTGCTGGGTCATATGGTAAGAGTATATTTAGATTTGTAAGAAACTGCCAAACTGCCTTCCAAAGTCACTGTAACTTTTTTGCACCCTCACCAGCAATGAATGAGAGTCCCTGTTGCTCCACATCCTTGTCAGCATTTCATGTTGTCAGTGCCCTCATGGATATCGAGGCTATTTCCTAGAAAGGTTTTATCTTGCAATGAACCCATCTTATGCCCTCATCTATTTTTTATTTTTAAAAAAATGATGATTGGTTTTAAGTCCCTAAATCTGTTATGCAGCATTAGGTAGTTGAAATAAGAGCCACATGTCAGCCCTAAGCCATCAGCCAGCACCAACGTCCCAGCCATGTGAGTCATCCATGTTGGATCCTCCAGTCTTCAGATGGCTGCAGCTCTAGCTGACATGTGACTGCAATGGCATACGAGGCCGCAAGTGTGTACTGCCCGGCCAAGACCTTCCTGAATTCCTGACCTACAGAAACTATTTATTTCCTAGACCTCATCATGACTATGCAATAGAAGTTCAGGATTCCTAGGTTCTTCTCATTTAATAGAATTGCAGAGAAAAAGGGAACAACCCTGTGTTCTATTCTTCACTTAGTTGTTTGTTGGCTACACATCAGTAGACAAGGCACATCACTTTTTGGAAACTCATTTTCCTGAGTTATGAAACAAAACAACACCACCAACTCTGCTCACCTGTCAGGGTTGACGTGAGAATAAACATGGCCATGTTTTGTAAAGTGTCACTTATTGAACAAAATTTCAAGTATCATATTAATGGAGGGGACCAGTAGTGAAAATCTCAAAGTGATGTCTATCTGACTTTGGATCTTTATATAAGATTTCCTCTCCATCCAAATTGCATGTAGACTTTCCTTAAGCTGAGGCTGTGTCCTCTGGGCACATTTCTAATGGCCTAATGGGAGAGGTCCCTCCAAAATTTAACATTTGCAACATAAACACAATGTGCATAATCTATTTGAACATACTGCCCTAGACAAAACAAAATGTCTATATAGTTCCTAACCATCCAGACTGGGTCTACCCTAGACAAGTAAAAACTAAAACGATAACCACAGTGATTACAATTTACTGGGCACTTATTATGTGCTGAGCACTATGCTAGGTACTCTATATACAGTATCTCAATTAATCCTTTCCCAACTCCATGGGTAAATATTATTACCCTCTTTAACTGGTTTAAAAAAAAAAAGATTTTGACTTCCAGGTAAAAATGAAGGATTGAATACACATAAATGTATTTGCTCCCATCTAAAACTCCATTAAAAGAGTTAATTGATTTTTTAAAAATAAATTTATTTATTTTATTTTTGTTTTTGGCTGCGTTGGGTCTTTGTTGCTGCGTGTGGGCTTTTCTCTAGTTGCGGCAAGCAGGGGCTACTCTTCATTGCAGTGCACAGGCTTCTCATTAGGTGGCTTCTTTTGTTGCAGAGCATGGGCTCTAGGCGCATGGGCTTCAGTAGTTGTGGCACTCAAGCTCAGTAGTTGTGGCTCGTGGGCTCTAGAGCACAGGCTCAGTAGTTGTGGTGCACGGGCTTAGTTGCTCTGCAGCATGTGGGATCTTCCCAGACCAGGGCTCGAACCCATGTCCCCTGCATTGGCAGGCGGATTCTTTTTTTTTTTTTTTTTTTTTTTGGCAGGCGGATTCTTAACCACTGTGCCACCAGGGAAGCCCTGATTTCTTTTTAAAGTCAAGCAATGTCTGGCACATAGTACAGGCTCATAAGTATTTGTTGAATAAATGAATAAAGTAATAAATGAAAAAAATTAATAATCCTACAAGGTAAATAAAACAGACACTGAGCTCACACCAAAAAAATTTTGGAAGCGGAAATGAATATGAATGGACTTTGCAGACCTGAGAAATCTGAATCCTAAGTCAGCCGTGTGGAAAGCCGAGGAACAGTCAGATTACAGCTCAGACTTTCCCCAAGGGGTCAGAATAGGTAGCACTAGTTATCTCCTAAAGTAGGGGTGCGGTGGAGCTAAAATCAGGGGACTGGTTGGCTTAAAAGTTAGTTTAAGAAGCTGGTGGGGGCTTCCCTGGTGGCGCAGTGGTTAAGAATCTGCCTGCCAGTGCAGGAGACACGGGTTTGAGCCCTAGTCTGGGAAGATCCCACATGCTGCAGAGCAACTAAGCCCGTGCGCCACATCTACTGAGCCTGCGCTCTAGAGACCGCAAGCCACAACTACTGAGCCCACATGCCACAACTACTGAAGCCCATATGCCTAAAGCCCGTGCTCCACAACAAAGAGAAGCCACCTCTCCGCAATGAAGAGTAGCCCCTGCTCGCCGCAACTAGAGAAAGCCCACGCACAGCAACAGACCTAATGCAGCCAAAAATAAATAAATTAAAAAAAAAAGAAGAAGAAGAAGCTGGTGGATCCCAGATCCCATCACCTACTCTCGTCAGCCGTGTGCCTCCCTCTTTCCCACCTGGACAAAAGGCTAAGCTTTTTTCTCAGGAGAGGGTAGAATGGGAGGGGTCTGAATTAGAGAAAACCCTACAACTGAGGGTAAAGGTACCATGGGAAAACAGAGGGATCTGGTGACACTGACATATTGAATGCTGAGCCCCCAGCCTTTCTTTCTACCTTGGCTCCCAGAAAGCTGGCAGTCAGTCTTGTACTCTCCTGACAGAAGAAGAGAAACACCTTCTCTGGGGAATTTGACTAGCCCAAAAGGAAAGATACAAAATACTAAAACCAGGAGTTTCCCAGTGAGGGAGCCAGCCAGATCAGAATATGGCAAAGATCACAGTCATGCAGAGCTTCCAAAAAAATACCTCATTCTTAAATATGAACAAACAAGGGTCACTATACATTTGAGGAAAGCCAAGTGAAAGGTAGAGACCAAAGCAAACATAAAAAAAGCATTTTGGAGGAAGCAGAAAAAGTACATGAAGAGGAAATCTCTTTTAAAAACTATCATTACTATTTCCAGGGTGTTAAGAGATTTTTTGTATTCATGAAAAAAGAACAGTATGCTACAAAAAAAGAAATATCAAGACAATAAAAACGAACTCCTGGAAATTACAAATAGATAGCATAAATTGATAACTCAGTAGAATTGTTGGAGGACAAAACTGAGGAGCTCTCCTGGAATGAAAAATAAAAACCAGAGAGGTGGAAAATAAGAGAGAAAGGGAAAGAAAAGCAGAGGACATATCTAGGAGGTCATTCTTCAGTTAACAGAGTTTCTAGAATGAAAGAATAGAAAAACTGAAGGAGAGTCAATCATTAAGGAAATGAATCAGTCGGGGTTTGAACAGAGAAACAGAACCACCACAAGTGATACAGGATAAGGGATTTGTTACAGGGGTTAGGCCCTCCACTATTGTGGAGTTGGTGGAACAGTCTATGCAAACTGCTGCCTTTGCAAACTAGTGTTGAGCCTAAAGTCTCTACAGACTGGCAGTTGGGAAGGAAAACTGAGTGTGGAAAAGAGCAAAGACAAGGTGGAACCCAAGAGGGCAAACTGGAACCCATGTCTTTCTCTCACTCCCTTCAACCTGAATGCCATGGGTGACCTACAGGAGAATCTGGCACCCTTTCACCACCACAGAGCTACACACACACCAGCCAAAGAAGTTGGAGAGGCTGAAGGAACAGATATGGTGGGGGTTAATGAAGCTGTGAGTCCAGGTGCTGCCCCAAACCAGCCAGGTGAGCTAGGAGATGCCTCAGTGCTTGACACCAGATGCCAACATTCAGAGCATACAAATATGGCTGCTGCTTTATTTCCACCTTCCAGATTTGGTACAAAATGTCCTGTGTGGCCAACACTAGCTTGACACCAGATAGAGAATGGGGTTCTGGGAGACGCGGTTCCAGCTTAGCTAAGATGACACAGCACAAAGCAACCATTTATCAGAATGGACATTTTTAATTAAAAGAGTCCACAGAGAGCCCTGAATATGAAAATAGGCTCACATCAAGTCACACCACTGTGAAATTTCTAAAAACTGGGGACAAAGAGAAAGCAAGATTCCAGAGAGAAAAAACAGGTTTCAGACAAAGAATCATAATGACATCAGGTCACTCAACAGCAACTCAGAAAGTTAGAAAAAAACGAAGCCATGTCTTCAAAATTCTGCAGAGAAATGATTTCCAAGCTAGAATTCTTCACCCAAATTATCACTCAAAGGTAAGTGTAGAATAAGGCATTTTCAGACACGCGCAGTCTAAGGAAGATGCTGAATGTTGTGATCTACCAGGAGACAGGAGATTCTGGCAAAAGTGGATCCAGCAGCAGAGGAAAGTGACAGGAGCCCTGGATGACAGTGTAGCGGGACCTCAAGACCATAGTTGTACCTGAGGCCCAGAGAAAACCAGGCCAGGCCCAATGGTCAGAGGAGCTGTGCGGATTTCACTGAGGCGAAGTTGACAGAATGTCTCATGTATTTTAATGTATTGACAGGAGACTCACAATTAGGGATTCCTTAGATTGAATTTATGATAATCGTATCAAATACTTAGCAAACAAACAAACAAAATTAGGGTAAGTATGACCTCCAGGGGAAACAACAACAATTGCAGAGGAAAGGAAAAATATTCCTAGAATACTGCATGGCTCAGATGTGAAGAGCGTTCCACAGTCATAATAGCACAAATGCTGAATACTGATCTAATAAATATTAGATGTAACTATATTGGGAGTTGGGGGGGCGGGGCGGGGAGTATGTACATGGTGGGATGGGATGAAGATGGGATGAAGGAGCAATCCGCATGTCCCAATCTAGAATTCTCAGATAACTATTTGATCTGATTTTATTCCATGTGACAGTATTGCCAAATAGAAAAATACAGTTTATATTATGATACATATGGTCCTGTTTCACAGTGGTAAAGTCAAAGATAATGCCTAAAACTGAAAAATCAAGAAGCATCAATCTAAGTATATTATTTAGATATGCAGAGGTAATTACCAAAAGAAATAGCTAAAGGACTTCAAAGTAGTCACCTCTTGGGAGGAGAAAATGGGGTTAGGGGAGACCTGCCATTTTAAAATAAGTTTTGTAGGGAATTCCCCAGCGGTCCAGTGGTTAAGACTCCATGCTTTCACTGCCAAGGGCCTGGGTTCAATCCCTGGTAGGGAAACTAAGATCCACAAGCTGCATGGCCTGGCCAAAAATAAAATAAAATAAGCTTTGTAGAAGTACTTGACTCTAAACTATGTACAGGTGGTACTTTGACTTAAAAAAAAAAAACTGACTAAAACATAAAAGTGTGGCTACTGCTATGGTCTGAAGGTTTGTGTCCCCCTAAATTCATATGTTGAAATCCTAATGCCCAATGTGATGATATTAGGAGGTGGGGCTTTTGGGAGGTGATTGGGTCATGAGGGTGGAGCCCTCATGAATGGGATTAGTGCCCTAATAAGAGACCCCAGAGAGTTCTCTAGTCCCTTTTGCTGTGTGAGGACACAGTGAGAGGTCTTTAATCCCGAAGAGGGTCTTCACCAGAAGCCGACCATGTTGGCACCCTGATCTCAGACTTCCAGCCTCCAGAACTGTGAGAAATAAATTTCTATTGTTTATAAGCCACCCAGTCTGTGGGATTTTGTTATAGCAACCTGAACAGACTAAGACAGCCATCAACTCTTAAGGAATGAAAGAGGGAAAGGGAAGGATGTAGGGGGCGGGAGGAAAGGAAAGAAGAAGGGAAGGAAGAGAGAAAGAAAACGAAGCTTTAAATAGTTAACTCGCCTAGCCCAAGTTCACAGCGCTGGTAAATGACATAGCTGAGTTTTGATCCCAGGTTCATCTGACTCCACACAACTTTCTATAAACCACTACACAACAAGACATCAACCCCTCAAGGTCTTCATTTGGTCTGGAGTGGACCCAAATGTCTGGTGGGTGACACTGCACCTTGGGCAGAGAGAGAGGAGCCGAGGGCACAGTTAGTGAGAGGTGGAGACAGAGGGAGAGGCGGTTGGGTAAACAAATAGTTAATCAGAAAAATGTGAGGGTGTCCTCTGAACAGAGCTGGGCACTGGGGGAGTTGGGAGGGACAGCTCAAGTGCATGAGAGGATTTGAAGCACAGGCAAAGAGAGTCATGGGAGACAGCAATTCAGGCTCCTGGTGGAGATACTGGTGGGAGGAGAGGAAGGAAGGGAGGCTGAGGAGGGAAAAGGATGCTCCCTGGACAGGAACGGGAGCACAGCCCAGGACGAAGCCCATTCAGTAGGGCAGCTGCAGGTTTGCATTCTTGAATAAAAACTCTTTCCAGATAGAGCAAATAGCAGGAGCCCAGGGATATCTGTGGAATACATGAATGCAAGAGCAAAAGGCAGGGGTTCTTCAGTGGTTCAGATTTGCCTTCGTGAACCCTAAGCGGTTGGAAAGTGTATGCCTTTGAAGCTCTCATTAGACAAAGAATGCTTGAATCTCGGATTTCTCACCAGGACTTAGGGGGGGTGGTGTGCTGCACCATCTCAAGACCAGGTCTCAAGAGAAGAATGTTATATTTTTAAGAAATCTGTAAGCCAATCGTTTTTTGTTTTTTGAAGAATAGGATTTAATTAATTAATTAATTATTTTTTATTGGCCACGTCACGCGGCCTGTGGGATCCCTGTTCCCCGACCAGGGATTGAACCTGTGCCCTTGGCAGTGAAAGCGTGGACTCCTAACCACTGGACCGCCAGGGAAGTCCCAGCCAATTGTTATTGTGTTTGTCGCTTGAAATTGGCCACGGTGGGAGTCTTAACACCCCGGAAATCAGTGCAAGCTACGAATTAGGGCTTTGTTTTAATTTCAGAAAGCTGGTTGTGGAGCATTTACCAGCACACCACTGCATACATGTGTTAAAAGAGGAGAAACTAGACACCCACTGAGTGAATAGGAAAGGCATAGCGATGACGTTAATTGTAAGAGCTAACATTTACAGAGTAAGTACTATATGCCCTATGCTGTATTAGATGCTTTCGTATATTCTCACGTAATCTTGTAAAAGCCCCATGACGTAGATATTTTTACCCATTTTTACACATATTGGGGTTGAGGTCCAAAGAAATTAGGTAGTTTTGCTCAAAGATACAAGCCAGTAAGTAGGAATCAAGCCTCCCGTCTTAGATTTAAAGCCCACGCTCTCAGCACCGCCGCGGGGGAGGAATATTGCAAAGTGGGTAAGTGTGAGGATGCTGGAGCCAAGGTGCCTGGATTCAAACACTGCTTCTGACACTTACTAACTGTGTGAGCTGGAGTGAGGTATTTAATCACTCTTTGCCTTGGTTTCTTCATCTGTAAAATAGGGTGAACAATCAAATCTTCTGCACAAAGTAGCATTTCACACAGAACCTGGTACTAACAACAAAGTTTGTTATTATTACCTAATTATTAACAAAGTTTGATGGTTTCTGTCTTATTCCACATTTGATGAAACTATTTGACTCAAAAAATGCATTTGATCTCTGGAGGATACACAAGAATTTAGTTTGTTGGTAGCCTCCAGGGAGAAGCGGGGACAGAGGTGGGAAGGAAGCTGAATCAGCCAACATCTACCCAGGAAACAGAAACCACACAAGTTATTTGATCCAAGAAAATTTAATATAAAGAATCGTTAATACGATGTAAAATTGTTAACCAGGTAACTGCAATGTAAACACTCCGAGTTTTCATAGCAGTAACGACTGCAGGAAGCCGTCACCACTTCTTGGCGTGGGTATGGGGGGGCCCAAGGGAAGAGTTGGAATTAAGTGAATGATTCAAGCTTAGAAGTTAGGGAGGGGACTGCCCATCATGTGCCAGGACACAGACCTCTGAGGAGGGGGGCACCGATGGCTGGTGCTGTGTCTGCGAGGGCGGTACAAGGAGGCTGGTATTAGAAAAACTACAAAATTGGGTTCAGCTGCATCAGGAAGGCTGGATGAAGAAGCAGTAGTGAGGGCTGTTCACAGTGCAGGAAGCAGACAGGAAGCCCACAGAAGGAGCAAGTTTCTTCTGCCTCCTCTGACCTTACAATCTCCCGGACACCGTTTTTGGGAGAATCTCCCATGAGGCGGCTGACAAAGCAGAAACGCTCTGTGCAGAGCCCCAGCTGCAGCATCCAAAAGCTGAGTATAAAAGGATGGGTTTGGAGCTGAGAGACAATGTCGTAGCAACTGGTGCAGTGGCTTTAACTGAATAGCTGGGTGACCTCTGGAATTTCAGTCCATTGAAAGTATGACCTAATTTTAAAAATACACAAAATGTAAATTTAAAAGAAAACCTGACATTTGTCACTGAGCAAGGTTGTGATATATACTTGGCACAAAATAAGTGCTTAATACACATTTATTGAGTGAATGGGTGAACGGGAAAAAGCAATTCATGCTAGCGTGTGTCTATAATCATTTGTCAAAAGCTACTCTGTAAATTGTCCTGGAGGTCCAACAGGCAGAGGGAAACAAAATGAGCACAGTCCCTACTTCCATGGTGAGGGCAGGGAGCAGATTTAACAAGCAGACAAGTGAGTTAATTACAGACAGTGACAGAGGGTATGAAGGCAACAAACATGGTGAGAGTATGGTTAGTGCAGGGGTGTGCATGGAGAGCATTTTAAATCTATCTATCTATTTATTTATTTATTTTTGGCTGCGTTGGGTCTTCATTGCTGTGAGCAGGCTTTCTCTAGTTGCTGCATGTGGGGGCTACTCTTTGTTGTGGTGCGCGGGCTTCTCCTTGTGGTGGCTTCTATTGTTGTGGAGCACCGGCTGTAGAGCGCAGGCTCGGTAGTTGTGGTGCACGGGCTTAGTTGCTCTGCGGCATGTGGGATCTTCCCGGACCCCACATGCAGGACTCGAACCCGTGTCGCCTCCATTGGAAGGCGGATTCTTAACCACTCCACCACCAGGGAAGTCCCTGGAGAGCATTTTAGATGCGACACGGAGGTCCTCTCTGTGATCATGACATTTAAACTGAGACCTGAAGGATGGCAAAGGACCAGCCCCACAAGATCTGGGGGAAGAGCGCCGTAGGCAGAGGGAAGGGCGGTTGCAAAGACCATGAGGCAGGAGAGAGCTTGGTGTGCTTCAGACAATGACTGATGGTCTGGTGACAGGAGTGTGCGGAGGCGGGGGGAGGGTGGCGTGACACCCCTCAGAGATGACAGATGCTGGGGGATGGATCTAGCTGGGCTTTGGAGGAAAGTGAGGTATATTTTATTCTAAATGTAGTTTTAAAAAAACACATTGTAGGGCTTCCCTGGTGGCGCAGCGGTTGAGAGTCTGCCTGCCAATGCAGGGGACACGGGTTCGAGCCCTGGTCTGGCGGGATCCCACATGCCGCGGAGCAACTAGGCCCGTGAGCCACAACTACTGAGCCTGCGTGTCTGGAGCCTGTGCTCCGCAACAAAAGAGGCCACGATAGTGAGAGGCCCACGCACCGCGATGAAGAGTGGCCCCCGCTTGCCGCAACTAGAGAAAGCCCTAGCACAGAAACGAAGACCCAACATAGCAATCAATCAATCAATCAATCAATCAATCAATCAATCAATCTTTAAAAAAACAAACAAACGTAGTATTTTAAATAGAAATTATCATTGGATTTGTATTTCTCAAAGGTCACTCTGGCTGCTGGTGGTGAAGGATCACAGTGGATCAAGACTGGAAGGAGGGGACTGTATTTGTTTCCTTAGGCGGCCACAACAAGTCACCCCAAACCTGGTGGCTTCAAACATCAGAAATGTATTCTCACAGCTCGGGGGTCAGAAGTCCAAAATTAAGGCATCAACAGGGCCGTACTCCCTCTGAGGCTCCAGGACAGAGTCTTGTCTCTTTCAGCTTCTGGGGCCCCAGGTGCTCCTTGGCTGTGACAGCACAACACCAATCTCTGCTTCTGCTTCACATGGTCTCCTCTTTGTGTCTTCTGCCCAGTGTGTCTGCATTTCTCCTTTTCTTATAAGGGCACTTGTTGGATTTAGGGTCCATCCTGTTAATCCAGGATGATCTCATCTTGAGATCCTTAACTTCATTACATCTACAATGACCTGTTTTTCAAATTAGTGGGCCATCACAGGTTCCAGGGGTTAGGGTTGGTTCGTATTTTGGGGGGCCACCATTCAACCCACTACGGGGATCCGTGAGGAGATTCAGTGGTTATGCAGGGGAGAAACGATGGCGGATTAGAGGAGGGAGGTGACTGCAGCCATGGGTTTGATGGGGGATGTATTAGTCAGTGCTCTCCAGAGAAACAGAACCAAACGGATATATATATATATATATATATACACAGAAAGATTTATTATAAGGAATTGGCTCACGTGATTATGGAGACTGGGAAATCCCCAGATCTGCTGTCACCATACTGGAAGAACCAGGAAGAGAGCCAAGGTGTAGTTCAAGTCTGAATCTGAAAGCCTGAGAACCAGGAGAACTGATGACGTAAATTCCAGTTCCAAAGCTGGCAGGCTGGAGACCCAAGAAGAGCCAACGTTTTGTCTGAAGGCTGGAAAAGAGCGGTGTCCCAGCTCCTGCAGACTGGTAGGGGGAGTTCCTTCCTACCCAACTTTTTCTGTTCTATTCACATCCTCAATTGATTGGGTGAGGCTCACCCACATTAGGGAAGGCAATCTGCTTTACTCAGTCCATTGATTCAAATGTTAATCTCATCCAGAAACACCCTCACAGACACTCTGGATAATGATTGGCCAGTATCTGGGCATACTGTGGCCCAGTCAAGTGGACACATAAAACTGACCAGCACAGATGGAGAGTAAGGGAGGGAGGAAGGGAATGGGGGGGGGGGGGGTGTCTCATGTTCCAGGAAGAGATACATACTGAGTAGCCTAACTCAGGGCCAAATGGCAGAGGTGAAGAGGGGAGACCATGGAGAAGCCAATGGCTGGTGGACGCTGCCCTATTGGAGAGGAAAGCTGAGTCACTGCCTCAGCACTGAGACTCTCTTACAGCTGCTGTCTTCCCCCATCTCTAGAAAAGCATTTCCCTGCCAGCTACTGAGGCAAACGGCTCCCATCATGAAGCAGTCCTTTGGTGGTGAAGGCATCATCACCAAGCAAATGGATCAGTGCAAAGCTGAATTACACTGGGTACCATCTTCAGACATGGAAATGGAATCTTTAAAAACCTTCCCTCTGCATCTCCAGCACATGCAGGACTGCTCAGGTTTATACAATTAATACCAAGCTATCATGCTGCACCACTTCTGTAGTGTTCTGATTTCATTCTGAGTGGGTGATTTCCACACCAGTGAAATAAGACCTATGGCTACACTCAAGATCTTCCAGCTTCCCTTACCTTATTGTTTTCTCCATTTATTAAGATAGAAATCCACTGAGATTTTGAGATTTTTTAAGACAGAATCCACTAGAAGCAGGTGCTCAATAAATATTTAGGATGTAAATAACCCTACAGACTTCCTCCTTGATATTAAGAAAGAATATTCCTACAAGGTCTGTTCTAAGTAAAGGGATTGTATTAGTTATCCCCTGCTTCATAACAAATTACCTCAAAACATAGTGGTTTAAACAACAAACATTGATTCCCTTGCAGTTTCTGTGGGTCAAGAATCCAGAAGCAGCTGAAACTGTGTGGCCCTGACTCAGGGTCTTTCATGAGGTTGCAGTCAAGATGCTGGCTAGGGCTGCGACAGTCATCTGACAGCTTGATGGGGATGGGGATGGAGGCTGTTCTTCCAAGATTGCTCCCTCACATGGCTGTTATTAGGAGACCCCAGTTCCTTGCTGTTAGAAGGAGACCTAAGTTCCTCACCATGTGAACCTCTCCCTAGGGCTGCTTGAGTGTCCTCACAACATGGCAGCTGTCTTCCCCCAGAACAAATGATTTCAGAGAGAGTAAGGAGGAAGCTGCAGTGCCTTTTATGATCTGCCCTTAGATGTCACACACCCCATTATTTCGGCCACATTCTATTGGTTAGAAGTGAATTGCTAAGTACAACCTCCACTCAAAGGGTGGGGAATTCATCTCTCTCTCTCTTTTTTTTTTTTTTATAAATTTATTTATTTTTGGTTGCGTTGGGCCTTGGTCGCTGCACGCGGGCTTTCTCTAGTTGCGGCAAGCGGGGGCTACTCTTCGTTGCCGTGCGCGGGCTTTTCATTGCGGTGGCTTCTCTTGTTGCAGAGCACGGGCTCTAGGCACGCGGGCTTCAGTAGTTGTGGCACGTGGGCTCGGTAGTTGTGGCTCGCGGGCTCTAGAGCACAGGCTCAGTAGCTGTGGCACACGGGCTTAGTTGCTCCGTGGCATGTGGGATCTTCCTGGACCAGGGCTCGAACCCGTGTCCCCTGCATTGGCAGATGGATTCTTAACCACTGCGCCACCAGGGAAGCCCTCATCTCTACTTTTTGACGGGAAGAACATCAAATAATTTGTGGGCATATTTTAAATGTCCAGATACTCTGGGAGCCTGTCTCTGACACCGAGCAGGCTCTGAGAAATGGTTATTGTACAGTGAAGGACAGATCTTTCCTCACTTACTCTGGAAAACTAATGAGCCACAGATTGGGATAATATCTCTCTCCTTCCCTATGAGTTGGGTGGCAAGAACATCAATAAAACATCAACAATAATAATGGCACCTAATATTTGCTGAGTACACGTGAGAATGATAGCATCTCAAGAGCAAGAGCACTGCCTGTCTAGTTCTCTACTGTATTTCCAGCTCCCAGAACCAGGTGCTCAATAAATATTCAGAATTGAATGAATGCACTTCTCATTTTAGTGTCAGAAGAACCTTGGGCTTCCCTGGTGGCGCAGTGGTTGAGAATCTGCCTGCTAATGCAGGGGACACGGGTTCGAGCCCTGGTCTGGGAAGATCCCACATGCCGCGGAGCAACTGGGCCTGTGAGCCATAACTACTGAGGCTGCGTGTCTGGAGCCTGTGCTCCACAATAAGAGAGGCCGCGATAGTGAGAGGCCCGCGCACCGCGAAGAAGAGTGGCCCCTGCTTGCCGCAACTAGAGAAAGCCCTCACACAGAAACGAAGACCCAACACAGCCAAAAATAAATAAATTAATTACTTAATTAAAAAAAAAGGAAAAAGAAACTTTATAAAAAAAAAACATAAAAGAAGAACCTTATGAGGTAGACAATGTTATTGTTCCCATTCTACAGATGGGAAAATAGAGGCATAGGGAGATTAAGTAATTTGTCAAAGTGACATGACTAATAATGGTAGAGTTAGGATTAGTACCCAGACAAACTGACTCCACGCACCACCACCACCACGGGCCATAGAGAAATCGAATGACAATTTGTAATTACTGAACCAGTACTGGTAACAACGGCTTGGCTTGGACTAATGGAAGGAAGATGAGGCCTGAATTAAAACAAAACACTGAATAATCCAAAAACCATTTTCATTTGGCTCAGGAATATAGCCAGAGACATACTCTCAGAGGAGCAGCTACATTCAAACCGTATGGACTTGGCCCTGATCTGTATCCCGGGCTGACACTCTCTTGAAGGGATCCTCAGAGGATCCAGCTCTTGCCCTCCAAGCTGCCCTGAGCTAGGGCATCCCTAAGATTCTCTAGAAAAACAGTGTCCACCCACACCTCTGGAAGATATGTCCCTATTTTTTAGTCTCTTCTTCCTGAAGTCTCATGTATAATGCTTGTTTTGCAAACAGCATATTTCTCCCTGTTGTGCCCTTAGGATGAAAACATATTCCTTAATTTGAAAAAGCCACCTATGATGCACCCTGGGGGAACTCCACACAAGGACCAGGGAAAGGTCCATTTCCCAACACAGGCTTGAAGGGCAAGCTGAGAGCTGTTCATGTTGCAGGATGAGATCCTGGTTCATATTCTGACTTACTAACTATATCTGACTCTTCTAGTTTCTCAGAGCCCCTCCTGCCAACTACAGCAAACACAGGCGGATACCACTGCGCACACAGCCCACATGTGGAAGCACGAGCAAGCACAGAGAAATGCTTGTAAGGCCAGCTTCAGTTTGAGGCAGAGAGCAGGTTTCATGTGGAAACCTGGAGCCTATATGGTTTCAGCTCAGCTCTGGTCCTGACTCAGTAAACCATAAGCAAGCTACCCAGTCTTTCTGGATTCAGTCTCCTTCTCAAGAGCTCAGAGATACATGCAGGGCTTTCCTTTTCCAAGGGGTGGGGTGAATATGCCAAAGGGAGCTCAGTCCAACGTGGGTTCAGGTGAAAGGGCAAACTGGCCCCGAGAATCCCATGGGTTGAGTATGATTTGAAGATATTCTTTTAAAAGAACAATTGTTTCCTTAAATTTAAATTAGTTGCTAATGGTTAAAAAAAAAAAAAAAGAGAGAGAGAAAAAGAAAAAGGAAAAAAAAGGAGGTCTTATATTTTTAAAAATTCAGATATCCAGGAATTGGAAACTCTAACAACATCAGATGGATTGCGTTCCCAAAGGGAACAGAGCTGAGTACTGGCTGTCACTGATTTCAGACCAGGCGGTATCTCTTTTGACCAGTTTACCCCAGTCTCCACCACTCCCTATTGTTTAACCCTGTTCCATGTTAATCATTATGAAAATGTAATTTAAGTATTTTATTTGCTTTTTCAGTAAATTACAAGCCTCATAATAGGTTAGAATGGCAAAATTTCCTTTGCGTAAAATTTGGCATAGTTCATAAAAGCTGAGTTTAGGGAGTGCCCTTGCTTTGCAGATACCTTGTGCATATGCTTGGTTGGCCAACTGGGTAATCCTGACTTCTTTAAACTTTGGGGTCTGGGGGTCCTACCATGACTCAGGGGGTAGCTGACCAGCCTGGGGAAGTGACAGAGCACTGTGAGAAAAGAGGGTACAGAGGAAATGTGGGGCTCCTATTCCACCCACCCTTAATCTACAGTCAAATGAGACCTGGCCTCAAGGGGATGGGGAGGGGGGTGGGTAGGAGTCTTCAGTCTTCCTAAAGAATTTGATCCTTCCACCCCAGCTCTGTGCAACACTAAAGTTTTCACCTGGTGCAGACAAACTTCAGCCAGCAAGCTGGTCACCTGTTTGAAAATAAAGTTTTATTGGAAGCCAGCTATGCCCATTTATTTACAGGCTTTCTCTTGCTGCTTTCACCCTACGAAGGCAGCACTGAGTGGTTTCCACAGAGACCATGTGGCAAGCCTGAAATATTTGCTATCAGCCCTTTATAGAAAAAGTTACCAACCCCTGTTCTAGCAACTTGGGTTGAAAGGAAGAGAGACCCACTCAGGTTAGCTCAAGCAAAGGATGTTTGTGGTCAAGACATAACAGGGAATGTGCTAGATGCCAGGGATAGAAGCCACAGAGAAATCAGGCCTCGGGGGAACTAAAATTGTAACTGCGGATCTTTCTCGTGGAATTACTGATTCTCTGTTTCTTCCCTGGTCTCCTTCCACTGCTGCCTTCCCCAGCTTCCCTTGCCTTCCCTCAGCTTGCACATGGCTCCTCAGGGCTACCGACACCCCTTCCATATCGTGCAAACCCTAACAGTTTTTCAGCTTTGATCTCCGTTGCGAGTGGCCACAGCCTCTGAGTTTCCCAATTCTGAACTCCCAGGGGAGGAATGTGATTGGCCCAGATCATCTTTTCAAGTCTATGATTCTTGGAGATTCCTGGCCAGCCTGTGACCGTCCTCTCCCCTCAGTCAGGAGCCCACCCTGGATCCACATCAGTGACCAGGGGGCTTTGTCACATGAAGCAGAAAGTGTTATCCCCTCAGCAGGGGCGGTAGGCGCAGAGCCCTCCTTTAGAAGAGAATGCCACAGGGCAGAAGCCAAAACTTAGCGAACTCAACTTGTGAGGGACCTGGCCTTTTCTTCAAGCCAAAGAGCTCTCTTATTCACAACATTGACCGAAAAGCCAACATCTGAAGGATCAACATGCCCCCTTGGAGAAGGGGAATGGATCCCCCTTGGAGTCTGCAGATGGCTCTTTTGTGAGCAGAGGACCAAGCCCAACTGAAGGAGAGACGAGCAGATCAAGTGTGGCAACTGGCGGAATTTCAGAAATCACTGTCTTGTCCTAACTGGACCAGCAGAGAAGAAGCAGGAAGATATCTAGCCTGGACTCTGCTGGTGGTCCGGTGGCTAAGACTTTGCTCTCCCAATGCAGGGGGCCCAGGTTTGATCCCTGGTCAGGGAACTACATCCCACATGCTACAACTAAGAGTTCTCATGCTGCAACTAAAGATCCCGCATGCTGCAACAAAGACCCCACGTGCTGCAACTAAGACCCAGCGCAGCTAAATAAATAAATATTAAAAAAAAAAAAAAAGAAAGAAAGAAAAAAAGAAATCTAGCCTGGCAGACCTTGTCCTGGTTTTGCCACAAACAAACTGAGTGCAGATGCATGTGGTACTTCCTCCTGATTCCAGACCAGGCCTGTTTCCCACTGATCAAATGATGGGGCTGAATCAGACCAGCGGTTCTCAAACTGCCCCCAGCCTAGCCAAGATCAGGCTGTGCACCTGGCCACCATCACAAGACTGTTCTACAAGAGAGTCCTGGGCTCCAGAAACACCCAGCTGCTTCCCAGCCTGCTGGAAAATGTTGACTTTCTATTTCTCCCTTGGCCAAATTCTGTGGGTAGCATGGATCCCCGGCACGTAGGCCACACAATCAGCTCTCACAACCCACTTCCTCAAGGTGATCCCATGTCGTTCTGCTGTCCATGATAAACAGCTCCAGACTGGGCAGCCCAAACCCAGGGGAAGCCAGCCCGCTGTGGATCTGGAAGGTTCCCCAGAGGCAGATAGATGGCAGCTGCTCTCTGGCCCAGGCTGAGGCCAAGCCACAAGCTGGGAGGACAACTCAAGCCCAGGCCTCCAACCAGTGATGCAAATTGGCCCCGTAGAGCCTGGCCAGGTCAGAGGGGGCCCAAGGAGCTGGAACTCTGAGTGACAGCTGAGTGGGGAGACAGCCTTCATCATCCTACTAAGGCACTAAGAGGTTTCTGAAACAGGTGGCTCGAATTTCCTTGGAAACCCAGAATAATCCCCCATTCGAAGTGTTCGCGAATCTTGTTGTCACCACCTAGTATTAATGGGCAGGCACCGCAGAAGGAAAACGGAGTTTTCGCCTGCATTTTTGTACTCTGACTTGCCTGACAAGCTCAATAAAAGCTTAAACAAATATTAAAAAACACACAGAAAGTCAGGCTGGTTTAAATTAACTTCCCAAGCACTTCACCTACTGTAGGAAGAAATTATAATAAAATGTCAGAGCAAAAATAAACCGCGGGTGGAAATAAAAATAAAACATAAAATGCCCTCTTACAACTCACTGCTCAGTACGGTTTAGTTCCTAACAACATATCATTGTACATGAAATTTTCATAGTCCTAAAGCGTATTTGGGCATTAGGAATGTTGACTCCGAAAAATTCACCTTTTACACATTGGGAAAGCATCCCTTTCCCTGAAGTCTTACGGATATAAACCATTAAAAAAAAAAAAAAAAAAAAAAGAAAAGGTCTCTGTTAACTCTGAAATCATAATTCTCCCAAAAAGAATATGTTGCTGGACAATACGACCCCCAATTCCATTTCTCTTAGGCTTTCGCATCCTCAGTTTGCAGCTGGGGCTCCGCAAACACCCTCTCCCTCAGTGCTGGAGAAGGAAGGAGTTGGAAGTGGAGATGTGACAGGTTCACCTCCGGCCATCCCGAAGGCTCACCCAGCGGGGAGTTTTAAACAGGAAAGACACTTTGTAATCCTTGGGTGCCCAGGCTATGGCCTGTCACATCCTCCAACCTCAGTGCTCACAGTGAGCCGGCTATACTAAGAGATTGAAGAGCAGGAGTGTTTGGTGCTCTGTTTGCAGGGTGAAATAAAAAGAAAGAAAGAAGGCGGGAGAAGGAGAGAGGAAGGAAAGAGGAAAGGGAGGAGGGAGAGAGCCAGGGGAGGAAAGTGAGGGGGGGGAGGGGAGGGGGAAGGGAGGAAAGAAGAAAGGCAGGCAAGTGAGCATCTCCTGCTCAGTTAGTTCGTCTTGTAAAAATTCTCTCACGAGCTGGTTACTCCTTCTCGGTTTGTTCAGCCAAGCTGATAGACCCTCACTTTCCAACCAGAGAGAGTGCAGGGGTTGAGAATGACCTTGTGGGCCTACATACCCCTCCTTCCCCCACCAGGTTTCTGTCACACCTCAAAGGTGATTTTCTGGGAAAGGGTTTTCCTGGCAGGGCCTGGGTGGAGCAGCCTGGTACAGCCCTCGTTATCTGGCTCCCAGCAAGACTTTCCAGGGGGGCCCATGCAAGCCTCCCCTTCCTCCCGGGTCCGCAGAGAACTCCCACGGAGCGCTCCTCCATCAGGGAGTGGAGCGAGAGAAAGCCCAGGACGGCAATGGAGAGGAAGCAGGCAGCCATGGGACACACTTAAGTATATACACGTGTATGCCCATAAGTGGCATCTCCATATGTAGACAACCGTACAGATGCACGTATAGCTTTCCTGGTGAGTCAGTTATGACCTTCCCAAGAGACTAGGAGTTGATCCACCAGCTGGCAGGGTGTGGACAGCCCTGCTAGGGATGTCAGGCCTGGCTGTCCCTCTAAGAGTGGACTGGTGGCCGTGGAGGGACACACAGACACACAGACACACAGACACACAGACACACAGAGCGTGATCAGGTCCTGTCCAGAGGGCGAACACAGACCAAAAAATGCAACTATTTCTCTAATCTGCTTGTGCTGAGTGTGCCAGAAGCAAATACCAGCAGGCCTGGAAAAAATGTTTCTGTTCCTTTGCTCGGCTCTGAGCCATCCGCCCTAAAGTGGAAGGAAAAAGAAGAGGAACAGATTCCGGGGCTGTTTTGTCTGCTCGCTGGACCCTCTGCCCCCTTCACCTCTGGGAGGGAAGGACGGGGGGACTGTTTGGAGCCCCCCATACGGAGAACCTCAAACGGCCCCTTCAGTTTCCCACAAACAAGCTTCAGAAACGGAAACTGGCCCTGGCTCCCTAGGGCAGAAACTGAGAGCTCAACTCTGAAACACTTCCTTTGCTTGGTAACAATGCACGGAGGAATTTCCACAAATCCCCTTAGCTGTCATGACTTCCGCTCCTCAACTTGGGAAAAGACAGCCTGGGACATTCCAGCCCCCACCCCTACCCTGGTTGATCTGTTTGGCTCCTAGACGGGGCTTGGAGAACGACATATATTCCCCTTCCCTATTTTCCAGCCTGGAGACGAGAAACATCCAAGTCTGACCAGGCTGTGGGAAGAGGCCTGGCCAGCCCAGCGGCATCACCAAGAGGTTGTTATCTGGCTTCGGAGAAAGTGGAAGTTTAAAGGGAGGGATTGGGAGGACCCAGGCCGTAGAGCCAACCAGCCTGTGTCTGTCTGGGCTCCACCACTTCCTAGCTGTGTCACGCTGGGCGATTACTCAAGCTCCTGTCTCACTAGGTGGTCATGGGGGGTGCCCCATGATGTAGCTTTATAAAGCATTCAGCACAGCTGGCACATGGCAGGAATTTGATAAATGTGATCTGTGGCAGCCAACCCAAAGGTCTGCTACATTGAGACTCCCCTGCCTCACAATGGCAGAAATTCTGTGCCCCCCGGTCCCTGTGAGTGTCCCCCAATCCCATGTGCACAGACTGCAGTCACCACGTGGGGTCCACTCAGCTTTTCTGCTCCAGCTCACAAAACCCGTTGGGACTCAGCTCGGTGCTCTGTGGTGGCCTAGATGGGTGAGATGGGGAGGTGGGGTGGGAGGGAGATGCAAGAGGGAGGGGATATGGGGAAATATGCATATGTATAGCTGATTCACTTCGTTGTACAGCAGAAACTAACACAACATTGTAAAGCAACTATACCCCAATTTAAAAAAAAAAAAAAACAACCCTTGGGAAAAATGCCCCAAATCCATGTGGATATCCATGTCTGCAGCGCTTCCCACAGGTGCTTCTGGAGCTTGCCACCCATCTGAGGGCCCAGGTGGAGTGCTGGGTTCTGCGCAGAGGCCGGGAGATCCCTGCCAAGCTCCGGACCTCACTCGACCACCAGGTCACCAGAGCAGCTGTGCTCATGTCCAGAACTGCACAGAGTCTCTGGTCTAACCTCAGCGCCTAGTTTCCAAAGTATGCTGGGAGGAATCATCTACCTTAGAGGAGCCTCAGTTTCTTCATCTGGAAAATAGGAGGGGGATGTGGACTGAATCGTGTTCCCCCAAAATTCATATATCAAAGTCCTAAACCCCCAAGGTATTTGGAGATAGGACTTATAAGGAGGTACTAAAGGTTAAATGAGTAGGGTGGGGCCCTACTCCAGTAGCATTAGTATCCTTCTAAGAAGAAGAGACATCAGAGCTTGCTCTCTCTCTCTGTGTACAGAGAAGAGACCATGTGAGGACATAGCAAGAAGGCAGCTATCTGCAAGCCAGAAAAAGAGGTCTCAACAGAAAACAACCCTGCTGACACCTCGATCTTGGACTTCCAGCCTCCAGAACTGGGAGAAAATAAAGTTCTGTTGTTTAAGCCACCAAGCCTGTGGTATTTGTTTATGGCAGCCTGAGCAGACTGATACAAAAGTGGTGAATAGAATCAGTGCTCTGTGGACTAAGGGGTACATTGGAGGTGCCGCAGAGGCTGGGAGACATGGGAGGCAGGGCAGACGGAGGCTGGGGAGATGGGGCTCCAGATCCTTCATACCTCACTCCATTGGAACCAGCACCTATTTTAGCTGTTTTTTTTAGTTCAGGTTTAAACGCCTTTTTATCTTTTAAAAAAAGAACATTTCTTGATGAACAGTTTTTTGAAACCCCAGGACAGAAGGATTTCTGAAAGCCCATGCTTGCTATCCTAATAGTATCTATTACCTGCACTGAAGCATTATGAAGTCTCAGGACTCAAGGACCTGACCAGCTTGAAGGGTCCGTGGCTTGGGAGCCATTTTGGTGGCCAACACTGACAGTGCCTTTACCATGTATCCCAGCTGCCTTCCATGGTTTACATTTATTAACCCGTTCAATCCTCCCCAACACCCTATGAGGAATGCTGATCATCACCATTTTACGAATGGGAAAACTGTGGTTCAGATAGGTTAAGCCACTTGCTCAGGGCCACACAGAGTGATCTGTTTGATTCCAAAGCCCATGACTATCCTCACTATCTTAGAAGAAAGGAGAAGTCACAGGGCAGTCATTTGGTCAGCAAGTATCACCCCAATCTCACTGCAGCTGAGACCTGCCATACAGAGTGAGGAATCTGCCCCTAAAATCTCAGGACCTAAGTCAATGGGCTGTTTCCTAATTCTCCTCAGAATCCTATGTGCCTCACAAACCGGCATTCAGCTATGCTGCTCCAACTAATTTTTGCATTTGCTGCTGCATATTTGGATTTGGGCCTCTGAAACACTGAGGTGAATTTATGTAAAATGGGCAAATGATCATTTTGAATTTTGTAAGTGTTACTTAATGTTTTCTTACTGGACCTGCAGAACTAACAATGTCTCATTAAAGATTCCAGACATTCAAGAAAGGATGAGTAGTGCTCGCTTCAGCAGCACATATACTAAAATTGGAACGACGCAGAGAAGATTAGCATGGCCCCTGCGCAAGGATGACACGCAAATTCGTGAAGCGTTCCATAATTTTTGTATTATTGAATATGGAAGAGAAAATCAAGCTTAGTAGTTGAAAATTATTTTCAGACCTTTAGATGGCCATAATGCAGCAAATGTCTGTCATTTTTATTGTTTATACGTGCCTTCAAAATTTTATTTACAACTTCCTTAATTATCTTTATGCCCATTATTTGATTCATTTTTTTGATTCATTTTTAAACTTAAGAATATTTTATATTTGTTGATTTGACTTTGTCCTGACAAATTATGTGTATATTATATTTATATATATTTATGTAATAGCATATAATACAATAGAAAACATGTGTATATATTTACATACAAAAAACCAGAAAGGATGAGTAGAATAAAACTGTCATTATTTGCAGATAAACGATTGGCTACATAGAAACCCCCAAATGATATACAAATACAGTGTCTGAACTCATAAGGGAGGTGTGCAAGATTGCTGGATACAAAAAGCATTTGCATTTAACTATATACTAGCAAGAATCAGTTAGAAAATGTAATTTTCTTAAAAAGATACCCATTTCTAAAGATTACCCAAAAAAATTAAAGTACGTAGGAATAAATCTAGAAAAGATATGTAAACCTTTGTGGAAAATGATCAAACTTTAAATGTCATTCAAAAAGATCTAAAGAGATGGAGAGAAAGACAATGTTCTTAGATAAGAAAATTTTAAATCATAATTCTGTTAATTCTAGCCAAACTCATCTATACCTTTAATGCAATGTCTATAAAAGCATCTCAACAGTTATTTTCAAAGGACTTGAAAAGCTATTTCAAAAATGTATGTGGGGACTTCCCTGGTGGCACAGTGGTTAAGACTCTGCCTGCCAATGCAGGGGACCGGGGTTCAAGCCCTGGTCCAGGAAGATCCCACATGCCGCAGAGCAACTAAGTCAGTGCGCCACAACTACTGAGCCTGCGCTCTAGAGCCCACGAGCCACAACTACTGAAGCCCAAGCGCCTAGAGCCCGTGCTCCGCAACAAGAGAAGCCACTGCAATGAGAAGGCTGTGCACTGCAATGAAGAGTAGCCCCTGCTCACCACGACTAGAGAAAAGCCCGCGTGCAGCAACGAAGACCCAAAGCAGCCAAAAATAAATTAAAAAAAAAAAAAATGCATGTGGTAGAGCAACTGTCCAAGACAGCTAAGACACTTCTGAAAAAGAGTTAGTAGGAGCATGGGGTGCAGTGGCGGCGGTAGCTACCCAACCAGATACTATGACTTACTGTTAAAGCTGGAGTAATGAAGACAGTGTTCATTGGAACAAGGACAGAAGATGGACCAATGGAACACAATAGAGGACCTCGAACAATATTCATGTATATGCGGAAGTTTGATTTATGACCAAGAGGACATTTCAGATAGTGATTAAAGCCTGGACTCTTTGCGAAATGGTGTCGAGACAATTGGTGAATTAAATGGAAATAGGTGAAATTGCATCCCTGTCTCACACCATGTATCAAAAAAAAAAAAAAAAAAAAAGGCCCATCCATTCTGGGACTTAAATATGAAATACAAAACTGTAAAATTTTGGGACTTCCTTGGTGGCGCAGTGTATAGGACTCCGTGCTCCCAATGCAGGGGGCCCGGGTTCGATCCCTGGTCAGGGCACTAGAACCCACATGCATGCCACAACTAAGAGTTCACATGCCACAACTAAGGAGCCCACCTGCCGCAACTAAGGCCCAGCGCAACCAAAAAAAAAAAAAAGTGTAAAATCTTTATAAGGTGACTAAAGAAATATTTTATATGCTCAAGGATAGGGAGGATTTTGTAATCAAGAAGAAAAAGCCTAAATGATAAAGGAAACAACTGATAAATTCAACTACATTTTTAAAAGAGTGCAAAAAGACAACTTGCTGGGGAAAGATATTTGGGACATATTTCACTAACAGAGGATTAATATAGAGAATATATAAAGTACCCTCATAAATCAAAAAGAAAAAGCAAAAATAAATTATAAACATGAGCAAAAGCCTTAAGGAAGCATTTCACAGAAGAGGAAACACAAACGGCCCATCGACATGTGAAAAGATGCTCAATCTCATTAGTCATCAGAGAAATGCACACTGAAAACCTTGATGAGATACCCTTTCACACTTAGTCTTAGCACACGTACTCCTTCACACCTACCAGATTGACTAATTAGAAAGTCGCTCAGCCCAGGGCTTGGAGACGATGTGAAGCAATGGGAACTGCCATTCACCACTGATGGCAACATAACTTGGTACAACCACTTTGAAAAAAGCTAGACCTTTTCTAATAAAGATTAACATGCACACTTTCTACCACCCAGTAATTCTGCTCCTGTGCTATGTACCCTAGACAAACTCCTGCCCAAGGGTTCCAGGTGACATGCACAGAGGTTCATTGCAGGGTTTTTTAGTAGAGCCAGGACCTGAGGGAGGAAGAGAGGCCCCTGCGGCACAGAAGGTAAGGTGCCATTCACCCCAAGGGTTGTGTAGGTCGTTGCCTCTAATATCACACCCTTGGTGTCTGCAGTGGGTTGAATGGTAGCCCCCCAAAAGGGGGCCTGAAACCTATGAATGTGACCATATTTGGAAAAAGGTCTTTGAAGATGTAATGAAGATAAGGATCTAGGATGAGATCATTCTGGATTATCTGGGTGGGCCCTAAACTTAATGACAAGTGTCCTTATAAAAGACACAGAGAGGAGAGACACAGAGGGAAGAGGGACAGTCAAGTGAAGATGGCAGAGATTGGAGTGATGCTGCCAGAAGCCATAAACCAAGCAACACTTGGAGCCACCAGAGGCTAGAAGAGGCAAAGGCTCTCTCCTTTAAAGGGAGTGTGGCCCTGCCGACATCATGATAACAGATTCCTGGCCTCCAGAACTGTGAGAGAATACATTTTGGTTGTTTCAAGCCACTCCATGTGTGGTCATTTGTTATGGCAGCCAAGGAAACTAATATAGGGTCTCTCTGCCTCACTGTAGCCCCAGCTCTGTTGCTCAGAAGAGTAAAAAAAGGAAACCATCCTACTGTCCAACAACAGTAGAATACAGGAATAAATTCTGGTGTTATCTCACAAGGGAACATTACAGCCCAATGAATGAACTGCAGCTACATGGGTCAATTTGAAAGAACCTCCAAAAAAAAATGTTGAGTGAAAGAAGTCAGGGAAAACTACAAATATATGCTTCCATTTATATAAATTTCAAAAATAGGCAAAAGGAAACAATGTATTGTTTAGGTTTTCATGCACAGGTAGTAAAGCTATAGAAAATAGCAAGTGACTGACTAACACAAAATAGTGATTACGATTATTTCCAGGAGGGAAGAGGCACTCACAGCTTGCAAAGTTGTGGGATTTCAGCTGGATGCTGGGGGACTTCCCTGGCGGTCCAGTGGTTAAGACTCGGCACTTCCACTGCAGGGGGCGTGGGTTTGATCCCTGGTCCTGCATACCACGTGGTGTGGCCAAAAAAAAAAAAAAGCTGGACGCTGGGTACAACGGTATTTCTTATTTCTCTCTACACTGTACGTGTACTTTTTATAGACTTTTTGATACCTTTGATATTATTTATAACAAAAATGAATTAACAAAGAAACTATAGGCTTATGGAAATTAATCTTGTCGGTATGCTGAGTGTCTCTCCTCAGATGAAAGATGCCACAGGACAAGGGCTAGTTAGATCGTAAGTCATTCAGTCCATCACCTGACACATAGGCACCAAGCTCCAAGAAGGGCTGATATTGTGCTAAGCTCTGACCTCCAAAATGAGGGCACAGATTTGCAGGGAAAAGTCTTGGGAGCTTGGAGAAGAGAGAGAAAACACACTGGCTTATTTGCAAAATTAATTTGCAAATTGAAATGCGTGGGTTTTTTTAACATCTTTATTGGAGTATAATTGCTTTACAGTGGTGTGTTAGTTTCTGCTTTATAACAAAGTGAATCAGCTATACATATACATATATCCCCATATCTCTTCCGTCTTGCATCTCCCTCCCTCCTACCCTCCCTATCCCACCCCTCTAGGTGGTCACAAAGCACCGAGCTGATCTCCCTGTGCTATGTGGCTGCTTCTCATTAGCTATTGGTTTTACATTTGGTAGTGTATATATGTCCATGCCACTCTCTCACTTTGTCCCAGCTTACCCTTCCCTCTCCCCGTGTCCTCAAGTCCATTCTCTAGTAGGTCTGTGTCTTTATTTCCGTCCTGCCCCTAGGTTCTTCATGACCTTTTTTTTTTTCTTTTAGATTCCATATATATGTGTTAGCATACGGTATTTGTTTTTCTCTTTCTGACTTACTTCACTCTGTATGACAGACTCTAGGTCCATCCACCTCACTTCAAATAACTCAATTTCGTTTCTTGCAAATTGAAATGTGTTTAAGGGTCACGACTTACAACATTTTCTGTTACCCCAAAGCCTGAAAGCTTTCAGAGTTTGATAAAGGGATAAATCTACTGACTGGATAAATTCCATCCAGTTAAAAATGGAAGAATGAACACATGCACTTAACACCCCAAAGCTCACTAAAATAAGATGAAAGGGGCTTCCCTGGTGGCGCAGTGGTTGAGAATTTGCCTGCTAATGCAGGGGACACGGGTTCGAGCCCTGGTCTGGGAAGATCCCACATGCCACGGAGCAACTAGGCCCGTGAGCCACAACTACTGAGCCTGCGCGTCTGGAGCCTGTGCTCCGCAACAAGAGAGGCCACGATAGTGAGAGGCCTGCGCACCGCGATGAAGAGTGGCCCCCACTTGCCGCAACTAGAGGAAGCCCTCGCACAGAAACGAAGACCCAACGCAGCCAAAAATAAATAAATAAATAAAATATTAAAAAAAAAAAAAAAAAAAAAAAGATGAAGGGTTTTTTTTGTTTGTTTTTTTTTAAGAAAGACATAAACCCAGAAGGACAACATGAATAGGAGAAGAAGAGACAGCAGAAAAAAAAAAGCAAACCAAAACGAACAAAAACCCAGCAACAATAAGAAAAAGAAAGCTGGAAAGCAGATGGATGAGTGGTTTCCAGTTTAGCAGTCCCCGCAAAGCTGACTCCTAAGCTGGAGCCAGGCAGGCTGAGTTGCCATATGATTTGCACGCAGATCCCTGCAGAGGACTCAGGGTTGACAGCCCAAGTATCCCTAGAAGTGGGGGCAAAGGTGGAGCCTATGAGCTGGAGAATGCGCTCAAACGCTGTTTAAGCGGAAGCCAGACTCCTTCCGTCCCCGCTCGGTGCAGTCCCAGGTCTGCCTCTCCCTGAGGCTGGTGGACCCCAGGAGGTTTATTCTCTGAAGAGGGATACACAGAGGGTCTCTTTCCTGGGGCCAGCAGCTCAGTAGACAACAGTGGGATTAAGTGAATGTCTGCCTACGGTGGCAGAGACACCCCAGCCCTCTGCCTCCATCGGTTCCCCAGAAGGTTGGCAGCCAGGGGAGCTAAGGATGGTGATTGGTACCCTGAAGAGCTCAGTGCTTGCCAGCCCTCATCACTGTGTCATCAGTATGTCTCTCTCCCCTGGTTCCACAGCAGCGTGGTGGGACTGGAACCCAGACACCCAACCAAGCCTTCCAAGCCCATGTTCTTTCACCTTTTTCTGCTGGCTCCCCCAACTCAGACAGATACTCCCCGCTGACCTCCACCCACAGCCCACTGTCCCCAACTCCAATATATTTGTAGAAAGAACTAGCTGGCATTCCGTCAGACACATCGAGGGCCTGGCCACCCTTCCCTGCCTTTGGTAAGCTCAGCCCTCACATTCCCACACCCACGCTACCCTGGTCCGCAGTGGATTCCCCAGGATTTTCAGGAGGTTTTCTGGAAATCCGGAGGAGAGCTGAAGAGTCCCCAAGGGTCCTGGGCCCTGGAGTGAGAGATGATAACGGAGGGCAGAATCTGGCCCTCGAGGGCCGTGCTTGAGGGCTTCCTGGTCAGACTCACAGGCTGTGGGTGAATGGGTGCCCTCTTCCCCAAGCGAGGGAGGGGTTAAACAAGTGCTTCGAGACCATCACGTGCAGGGAAAGAGGAGAAGCAGCAGCTTCTGTGCCTTCCAGACCTGCAGTGAAAACCCCAGTCTCCCCGCTCCTGCCACCCCATTGCTGCCAACACTGGCAGAGGTGAAGGGTACATCACGTCTGTCTAAGAGCCTTCTGAGAAGGGTGGCAATGAAGCTGTTTCCACACAAAAGGCAGCAGCTTCTAGACCATCGGGAGGACAGGGATCAAGAGTTCAGACGATTCGCAGCCCTGCCCAGGATGGGAAGCGCTCAGGCACAGCTGGCCTGTCTCCAAGGGCTGGCACTCTTTGGCTCCATCTCTCATTCACGGATCCGCCTGACTGGTCTGCTCCAGAGCGGAGACCCCATAACAAGTCAGGAAAAAGAGCAGAAATACTCGCAAGGAACCCAAGAGGAATTCTGAAAGGATCCTCCACACCCACTCCCTCCCTGCTCCAACCCCAACTGTCATCAGCTCAAGCCACAAAGCCTTCCGTCCCTGGGGAGCCCCCAGCGCCATTCCTGCCTGCGGGTACCACACAGCCAGGACAAGAAAGCATTCCTTTCGGTGGGGCCAGGAGGAAGCGGGCCAGGCCCTGCCAGGCGGGAGGGGAAGAAGGATTCCATTCCCATTGTTCTCACTCAGACCGCCCAACAATGGGAGAAGGAGCAGGAGGAAGGAGGTGCCTTGGGAGTCTGTCTGACCTGCTGGAGCAGCAATCACCAGGGCATTCCAACCTCCCTACTGGTGTTTTCTCCCTCCTCCCTCCCCTAGATTTTCCCACACCATCCCTTCTTCTTCCTCTCCCTGCCCCCACCCTCCACTTCACCTTCAATCTGCAGGAACCTCAGGGCAGGGGGCCTAGCCCTGGTGCCTGTCACCTGTTGCCAGCCCCTGCTTGCCTTTAAGCTCTCTGCAACATTCCTTCTTGCAGACCTGCAGCCTCGACCCACAGAGCTAAAACCCAAACATCTCCCCAGTCTGTAGACCCCACACCATAGTCCCAGGGCCACAGCCACGTGGGGTAGAGATTGCTAACCAAAATCAGTTTCTTCCATTTTAGTCATCACTGTTTTTCATGAATACGTGCCATGTACTGGGGATACAGCAGCAAACCAAAGAAAGATTCCCATCCTTATGAAGCTTATGTCCTCGTTTTCTGCTCTCACCCATGTGCCAGGTCTATGTGGCAAGAAAGTGCCTCCTCGGCAACCTGGCCAGGGGTGTGGCAGTGTGGTGCAGTGGTTCAAGGCCTGTTTCTACCCATGTGCAAATTATATAACCTTAGGAGGATTTTTCTTAGCCTTCTCCGTCTCAATTTCCTCATTTGTAAAGTAGGGGTTAGTATGGAGATAAGCATTATTGTTAAAAAAAAAAAAATTTAGTTATCACAGGGGTTGTTGTGAGGATCCAGTGAGAAGATGCATGTCAAAGGCTTGGCCCAGTGTCTGGCATGTAATAAATAAATACTCAGTTAACATGGGGTGATCTCATGGGACCATTCCTCCATGGGGAAGCTGTCTTAGGGAAGGAATCTTTGCTCTGGTTTACTGTGTACTTGCTAAAGTTCCACTTGCCCTGACTGCTCCCTTTTCTGCAACATGTTACTGTGAGCCAGCTCCCACCCCAGAAATTCACTGGGTTGTTTATTTTCCATTTGTCCATATGCTCACCACAAACACTGAGGAGCTTCTCGGAGAGGCGTACACTGAGGAGCTATAATCGCAACCTTGCAGCCAATGCACGGAGCCAGGGGACAGGATCCAAATGAAAACATCTCCATATGGTTCAGATTTCTGGGGTCCTTGAGAAGTACAACCCAGGAAGGTTTTTAATTATGTCATTGGGCTGTTTGAGAGAAAAGAGCACCGTCTGAGAGGACCCTGTCTGAGCTACCAAACTGGAAGATGACTCAGTCTCATCAGCTAACTCCTTTGGTGTTGGGACAAAAAGGCAGGTCCCATCCTCCTGAAGACCTTCCTTCCCAAGAGGGTGAACACAAGAAGGTTTGAAATCATTCACTGGACACAGTAGGGGCAGGGCCAGGGTGGGGACTGGTGACCATACTGTCGCAAATAAATCTTGCCCACAAATGGTGTCTACCTGTTCATGTGTGCAGTGGGGGTGGAAAACCATTCTCAGAGCAGATATAAAACAAGGCCCCGAGCTCACGAAACCCAGCTTCCCCAAAGATGTTAAATCCTAGTCTCACGTGGGGGCCATTTATGCGGATATTTAAAGACTCAAGGAAACATCCGAGGAGAGCGTGATCTAATCCTATTGTCTTAGACGAACGTGCTTTCCGAGTTCTTCTCACCATGAACTTGACTTACGGGAGCCTCACACTGTGCACAGCCTCCTCATAAGTGTTACCACATCTGCTTGCCTGCTGTCAGTGTGCCTCAGGTACCTAAGGAGTTTCCGCTGAGCTCTTTGGCTTCTAGACACACAGGGCCGAGAGGAAGTGGACACAGCCATCATGTCCCTGTTGACCTGGAGATTTGGGACTGGCCAAGGGAATCCCAGGATCCACACTGGATTTCTCTGTGAGTGTGTTAGGGGGTGGAGGCGAGTTAGGGATGCTGGCTTGTCCTTCTGTGGTACACTAGTCCATTGGAATAGGGGATCCGGTGTCAGCTCAGAAAACCCCAAGGGGACAGGCCTGAAATGAAGACATTATAAGTGGCACAAGGGATGGGACTCTGTTTAGTAATTGTGACATCCCTCAGGGTCTGCCTGGCAAAGTGGATGGCACGTAGAAGACCCTGCATCATTCAGAGTTCTGGTAGGAAATAGGGGTCCACTCCAACCAGAGGAATGAGAAGTTTCATAAAAGTTCAATTTACAAACGTGAATGAAAGAAATAAGGGATAGTGCAGTGTCCCAGGGTGAGTCATAGTGGGGGAGCCTGAAGGGGCAGGGGGAGGGGAGAGTGCCCACGAAGGCAACCCAGCTCACTCTCCCTTCTCCCCCAAGCCTCCTGCTGGTGCTTCCCATTGGCCAAACCCAACCAGAAACCAGAGGGAAGTGAGCCCAAGGTGCAGACCACCCCAGTCCATCCCCCACGTCACACGGCAAGGTAGAGAAGGGAGACACTGGTTCTGGAGGGGCCAGCAAAAAGACATCCAGCCCAGCCCTCAGTAAGGATTTGCTGGTTGACTGAGAAGCCAGCATCGGAGCCAGGATGAAGCTAGAAGGGAAAGAGGCCTCTTGGTGCTCCTTTGTGTTATTGCTGTGTGGGGATAAAGTCAACGCACTGAACACTTATTCACCAAGCACGGTATTAAGGGCATTACGTAAATGGTCTCAATCTTCACAGCGGCCCCAGGAGGTGGGTGCTGCTATGATCCCCATTTTACTGGTAAAAAAACTGAGTCTCAAAAGAGTTATGTAATTGGCTTGAGACCCATACTTATTAAATGGATTCAAGTTTAATCTTACTGCTTTAGTTTTATTTCCCCACTTTTCATTATGAACATTTTTAAATATAAAGTGGAAAGAATAAAACAGTGAACATCCTTATATCAACCACCCAGATTCAATAACTGTAAGTACTTTGTCATATTCATTTTGTCTATAAGTATATGTAAATATGTAGATTTTTATTTAGAAAAAAAATAAGATAATTTGCAAATATTCCCTCATGCACCTTCTAAAATACTGACACTCTCCTCCTAATCACTCTACTACTATTACACCAAAGAACATTAACACCAATTTCCTAATAACAAGCAAACCAGTTTCGAATCAAATTTCTCTAGTATTCCCTAAAACATCTTTTAACTTATTTCTTTATTTGACCCAGGAGCCAGTTAAAGGTTATACACTGCCTGCAGTTGTTATATATTTTTGTTTATTTGTTTTCTTTTGGTTTTGTTTAATGTATTTTAGCCCCTTTTAATCTAGAACTGTCCTCCCAACTTTTTAAAAAAAATTATATCAGCTTGGTGAAGAGTCCAGGCCTGCTGTCTTATGGAATACTCTGTATCCTTGATTCGTCTGATTGTTTCCTCATGGTGTTATTTATCTTGTTTCTGTATTCCTTTTATTTGTGTACACTGGAAGTAGAGGCTGGGTTAGATTCAGGTTAAACATTTTTGGTAAGAATGCTTTACAGGTGATGCTGGCCCCTCCTACTGCATCTCCTCAGGAGGGCTGTGATGCGAAGTGACTCTCAGAGCCTGCACTCTGACCTGCCAATCAGAGGCCAGTTCCCCAGCCAGGTAGGAGGGGTGGCAGAGGGCTGGAGACAAGCTCGCAGACCATCAGAAAAATCCACACTGAGGAATTCCTTACTGAGAGCTGTCTGGTTGGGAGAATGAAAAATCCATGGGAAAGAATAGGGTAAGATGGGGGAGGGACAGATGACCCTGCCTTCAGAGAGCCTTCGATCTTCTCTAAGCAGTTGTGAAATAGGCCAACAGCTTGAGAAAAAGGACAACTCCTCACTGTGAAGCACACACAGAGAGACTTGTGCCCCTCAGCACTAGAACTAAGACAGGCGGCTCAGTCTCTGCTGGCTGCTGAAATTGAGGATGTGTCACTTTAGCGAAGCTGAGAAAGCCAGCGTGTACAGAGGGAACAGTGAGGCCAACACAGAGAGGCCGGAGGTGTGTCTCAGGGTCCCGGAGGAAAAAGAGAGGCATCCCCACCGGCTTCTCCATGAGGGAGCCCGGTTCCTTATACTACGTGACCTTTTTGGCTTAAGCCAGTTTGTAATGAGTCTGTGTAGCCTGCCACTAAATCACTGTGACCAGGCAGTAGCACACCAGGGCAGGGCAGGGGAGCAGGTTGCCCCGTGGGAAGGAACAGTTTATCACGGACATTGTTTAGAATTGCTGGTGTACGGCGAGCAGTCCTCTGCTTCAGGTTCGTTCTTGACTTTTCATCCTCTGCAGAAAACACAGCCCCTTAGTGCCGGCACCGGCGGCCGCTCCCAACCACCCTGCTCTTTGAACACCACAGAGACTAAGTCGGTGAGGACCAGGCCAGAAGGGGTTTGGAAAGGTTTCTTAAAGCCTTTGTTTCCCTCTGCTTTCCCAGCCCTAATTCAAATACACTTCTGCCAGGAGCCCATCCCTGAAAGAATTCCCAAGGGGACTGAAATTTTCCCTCTTGCCAGCCTGTGCAGGGGCAGAGGACAGGTTCTGCCTGTGGGAAGCTCAGCCCTGGATGTCAGCGGGCCTGAGCCTGAGTCTTCAGCCCGTCGCCAGCTCCAGCTAAGCACCGCCCCAGAGGCCGCATTAGTACCCAGCATGGATTTCCTCATGCCAGGAGGATGGCGGGTGTCATTCTCCTCTTTCTGCGACATTCCCTCTTCTGTTTACTCAGTGAGATCCAACTCTTAAGAGGAAGTGAGGGTCAAAGATGGGAGCCCAGAAGGCTTCCTGGTAGAGAAAATGAACTTGTACACAAGACCTCAAGACCCAACCCAACTGTTACTACCTTCTCCAGAAACGCTCCAAGAATGCCTGCCTCTTCCCGGGCCTGTGTGAGCTTCCCCCTGCAAGGCCGAGATAAACGCTATCTCAGGGAAGCAACACTGTCCAGTGGTTAAGAATGTGGTCTCTGTAACCCGGCTGCCTGGGTTTGAATTCCGGCTTCACCGTTTCACAGCCAGTCACTTCAGACAGGTTACGTGATCTTACTGAGCCTCAATTTTTAAAAAACAAGTTTAGTGAAGTGTAATTTATATATCATAAAATTCACAATTTGACGACTGTACAATTTAATAATTTTTAGTAAATTTACTGAGTTGTGCAACCATCACCATAATGGAGTTTTAGGATATTTCTATGGCCCCATAAACTCCCTTGGGCCCCTTTTCAATTAATCCTCATTTCAACCCTCAGCCCCAGGCAACAATTAATCTACTTTCTGTCTCCATAGATTTGCCTTTTCTGGATGTTTCCTATAAATGAAATCATACAACACGTGGCCTTTTGTGTCTAGTTTATTTCACTGAGCATGATGTTTCTGAGGTTTATCTACGTTATAATATGTATCAGTACTTCATTCCTTTTTATTGCCAAATAATATTCCACTGTATGGAGTAGATAGATTTTTTTTTTAATCCATTCATCAACTGATAGATATTTGAATTATTTCTAGCTTGGGGCTATTATAAATAGTGCTGCTATAAACATTAGTGTCTAAGTTTTTGTGTAGATATCTGTTCTCAGTTCTCTTGGGTATATACCTCGGAGTGGAATTGCTGGGTTATATGGTAAACTGATGTCTAACTCTCTAAGAAACTGCCACACAGTTTTCCAGAGTGGCTCAGCCTTGATTTTATTATTGCAGACTCAGTATACTGAGTCCCTACCTTGTCTGGGTGTAGTGAGTCAATGCATAAATGAGCCAATGTACGTAAAGCACTTAGCACAGGGCCTGGCTCGCAGTAAGTGCTCAGGAAATGCTACTTATTATAGCTGGTGTAATTAGCTCCAGATTACTTGACTCAGGGAGTGTGTCTGATTTGAGTCTTTATCCCCAGACCTAGCAGAGTCTCAGAAACTTGAATACAGGGCCGGTTACAGGCAGAAGAGGGTCGAGCTGTCCCAGAAGCATGCAGTGCCATGGGGATTGAGAGGGAGGGTCCTGTGGAGCGCGTGTGGCAGGATTTACCGGAGGCAGCGGCCATTGAGCTGGAAGGCTGCCTTCTGCAGGGGCACAGGATGGATCCCTAAAGAGATACCCTTCACACCTCAGGTAAAGCATCCAAAATACCTCACCTTGGACTGAATCCTGGGGCCCTCTATTTTCCTTTTGGCACAGAGGAAGAATAATGGGGGATACTTTCTGCCTACTTTCTCCGTTGCCCAGCAAAAGTTGGGAGAAGGACTTCCAAGGGCATGCAACCTGACAGCTCTCGCCAGCATCAAATTCTTTTCCCCATCCTCTGCCCTCGACCACTGAGGCTAGGAGCAGGCTCTGGGGTGCCCTTCCAGGGGGCTGGGCCACAGGCTTTGGAACTCGCCGCTCGCCTCTCCTTAGGATGTCCCTCCATCTCCTTCCCACCCACCCTCCACAGCCCCAGGTCCCAGCCTCTGTCCCACTCATTGTTGTATGGTGACCTCCTCCCACACCCACTCTGTTCCCCAGGTCCCCATACTAGCCAGGCCTGTGCCCATGACAGTGTGTGCGTGGTGGTGGTGGGTTAGCGAGGAGAATCAGGGTTCATTAGGACACTTACTCTCTGTCTGCCTCCCCCTCACTTTCCCCCCCATGCCCCTCACAAGAGCTGGAGGTAGAGCAGATTGGTGAGCGGAGATCTGTGCCCCCCACCCCTCCCCCGGGCAGCCTCCAGCCTGATTTATCTGAGGCTTTGGCTCTAATGCACTGCAGAAGTTCTCCACTGCGGGACCTGCAGCAGTCACACCTGCTGCTCACCTCCACCTCTCACATCTGCCAGAAGCCCCCTCCCCAGAGCCCCACCCGGCTGGCCGAGGCAGCTCAGGCTGGGGGAAGGGTGTAAGGGAGGGAACACTTATCATCCCAGAGGGCAATTTCAAAATCAACGCATTGTGGACCCAACAGCAAGCCAACTGCAGGTTTAAGGAAATCAGTGGAATGTATGCAATTAATTAAAGGGTAGGACTCAAGGCAGACTAAATACTGGAAATCAGGAACCGGAGTCCAAGTCCCTTCACGATCGGAAGGGGGAACTTCCCCATTTGATTGCAGAAAGCAATTTACTTCAATTAGCAGTGACATAAACAGGGTGATTGCTTAATAGGAGTGCCAAATCTCTAAAAAATAAACAGCCTGAATTGTATCCCTTTCCATTACATTAGTGGAGTGGGATAGCTTTTCCCCAGACAGGTTGGATTAACCCTTTAGGAGTCACCCCACTCCCAGGCGGAGAGCTGCATGCCTCCGCAAGGTCTTTACATGGTGGCCCTAACATTTTTTGTGCATTTAATACGTGTGAATCAATTTGCTTGTTGCTTTCATGTCTTTTAATCCCCTCAGTAATCTTATGAGATATGTATTACTATGCCCATTTTAACAGATGGGGAGAACGAAGCTCAGAAAGTTCAAGGGGGTGAGCTTTTCAAATACAAATCCAATGATGTCATTCCCCTGCTTACCTTAAAACCATCCCATGGCCTCTAAACTCTTGATCGTGGCCTGAAAACCCCACAAGATCGATCTCCTGCCTGCTTCTCCCACCTCTACTCAAAACACTCTCCCACTAGCTCACTACATCATACATTTTGTGGCCACTGCCTGTTCCTGAAACATATCAAGATCGTTCCCACCTCAAGGCCTTTGCACCTGCTGTTCCCTCTGCCTGGAATGTTCTTCCTCCATTTCTGGGTAGAACTGACTTCTCTCCTCCAGATCTCAGGTCAAACGTCACCTCCTCAGAGAGGCCTGCCTTGCTGTTCCCACTCCCTTTTGGCTTTTGACCTGACACTGAGAATTACCCAAATTATCTTGTGTGTTTATTGTTGATGTATTCCTTGTTTGCTTCCTTCCCTACCCCCTGACCCCCAGCCCCAAGCTCCATGAGGGCAGAGATCCTGTCTCCTGTCTGTCTTATTCACCGCACAGGGTCAAGCACACAGGAGGCAGACAGAAGTTGCCTACTTAATAAAGGAAGTGTCATCCCTGCTTTTATATAAAGGAAGAAATTGAGGTCCGGCGAAGTTAAGCCACTTCATACGCTGTCAAACAGCGGGTAAATGGCAGAGCTGGGGTTCAGACAGCTTCCTCCCATGTAGTTACACTACACAGCCCTTTGGACTTTTTTTGAGAAGCTTCCCTTCCCCCCATCCACTTTGCCCCGCCATCTTCTCACCCTACCCACCCAAGCCCTAAGAAGCAGGCACCCATCCAACCAGCTGGGAGAGCATTAAAACGGCAGCCCCAAAGCAAAATCTCTTCTTCCTGCTGAACCTCCCTCCATCATGGGTATCATTGGTACTGTTACTCCTTAGCTGGGCAAGGTCCTCATTCCAAGAATGCAAATTCCGGAAGTTAAAGACCTTAAGACTGTCTTCCTTTGGCTCCCCACCTGGAAGGAACTGGGCTCCTCTTAGGAAAAGCACCCCCGGCCCCGGGAATGTGGAGGATGTGGAAAAGCTGTTTGAAGCAGCTTATGCTGCCCAATGACTGCCACACCACCCACAGCCAAATCCCACCGTTGGCCCCAGCTCCCCATACTGCCAGTTGAGTAGGGGCTGCCTGGCTTATCCTGGGCTGATTAAACTGGAAAGAGAAGGCTGGGGAAACCATGGTCAGTGGTAAGACAAGCGGCCGGGAGAAGATCAGAGAGAGGGTGGAAGTTGTGGAAAATGGGATGCAAGAACCTGAGGTTTGGGTTGCAGGGGAGGGGGCCTCTGAGCTTCTCCCTGCAGCCAGGAAGATGGGCTGGGGCTGACCTGAAAGCAAAGCTCTTCCCCTGCCTCTGCCTGCTAGATGCTGGCTGACTGGGCCTCACCGTCTTCCTCTGGCCCCTCCACATTGTCACCCTCAGGTCAAGTATGGCCGTCATCACTGTCCCAGATTCACGGTCCATTCCCTGTGTGACCCTGAGCAGGGCTTTAACCTCTCTGAGGCCACTTCCCAGTTGATAAGGAGATCACAATACTCACCCAACCTAAAGGCCGGGTTTCAACAACTTTAAATAAGGTAATGAATGGGAAAATGCCCTGGAAAGTGTAAAGTATAAAGAACACCAAGAACACTCTTGTTTCAGCCTAAGTAGGAAAGAGACTTTACCATTTACTAAACATCTACTGCTAAAGGTAGTTTTTTAATGCCCCGTGTTTAGAGGAAACTGAGGCTCACAGAGCACCTTGCCTCCAACTACTGAGCACTGAAGCCTAGGCGTCCATCACTGTCTCTGTTGCATGCATCCAGCTGGGATGTGACACTGGCATGCAGACCTGATCTAATCAGACAAAATCCTGGGGAGAGCGGAGCAGCCTAGGTGCAGGCCCTGAATGTAGGTGAAGAGCACTGCGGGGTGAGGGGCACAGGGTACAAGATGAAGATGGAGAGGGGGCAGGGTCAGATCATGGGGCCTCCCAGGCCGTGGAAAGGAGTTTTCATTATTTGGTTCCAAATTGCAATAAGAAAGAGATTAAAAAAAAACAAAATCAACATCTTTAAAAGCAACCCTGGCAGCCCATGGAGATGGCCCTGTGGGCAATAGGGGCCAGGATGGGGTGGGAGGAATGATGGAGCTCGAAACAAGAGATATTTAAGAGATACTTTGAATTTAAGAGATACTTTGGAGGTAGAACCCACAGGACCTGTTGGATGTGGGCGGGGATGGTCAAGAGAGAGCACTAGAAGTTGAAAATAGTTTACAAAGGAGTAAAGCAAAAATCCAGAGCTGGGGACTTCCCTGGTGGCGCAGTGGTTAAGAATCCGCCTGCCAATGCAGGAGACACGGGTTCAAGCCCTGGTCCGGGAAGATCCCACATGCCGCGAAGCAACTAAGCCTGTGCACCACAACTACCGAGCCTGCGCTCTAGAGCCTGCAAGCCACAAGTACTGAGCCCGCGCACCACAACTACTGAAGCCCGCGCGCCTAGAGCCCATGCTCCGCAACAAGAGAAGCCACTGCAATGAGAAGCCCGCACACCGCAGCAAAGAGTAGCCCCCGCTCGCTGCAACTAGAGAAAGCTCGGTGCAGCAATGAAGACCCAACGCTGCAAAAAAAAAAAAAAAAAAAAATCCAGAGCTGCCTTCTTGTTAGGGACACTTAAAACATTTCAGAAGATCCCAAACCTAGTGGATATACATGGAAAAACTCTTGCAAACAAGCCTCATGTGTGCCCTCAGGAAACAGGGACGTATGGCGCCTCTAACCCCATTGGCTAGAGCCATCTGCTCCTTTCTTTAATTAAGCTCCTCTCTGAGCCCCTTCACTGTTAATTATTCCCAGCCCCTGGGTGGGACAGGACCTCTTCTCATGAGACGGTGGCCCAGCACAGCCTTCAGAAACGGCTTAGCGTGGCTTTACTTAGGCTTTGGCGCCAGCTTCGGGCCTCAGAGCCTCAAATTCCCTCGCGACCATGGGGAAAGAAGACTGAGTCCCATTTGAGGTCATAAAATGTTTCCTAAGGAGCTCAAATGTCACCTCCTCCATGAGGCCTGCCCTGACGACTCTGAAAAAAGAATTCCACCTCCCTGTTATTCTCTATGTTTGTACATAGGGGCTTTTAAAAAAATTCTTAGTGATTATCATAATTTATAATTACCAGTGACCCATTTGATTACCCTTTGCCATCCTTTCCCCACCAGGCTGTGCCCTCCTGTGGGCAGGGAACATATCTGTCTCTTCAGCTTGCATCTGCAGCCCCCAAGCACACTGCAGTCACCTGGTAGGAGGTTCACATTTACCCATTAAACTCAAGGCACTCAACCAGGGCTTTGAAAGCTCCCATCATGCCTTCCTTCTTGTGGTCTCTCTCAGGCCCCGGAGCTCTGACTGCCATTGCCAACTTCTGTCCCCAGGAGCTGTGTTCCCAGGGGGAACTGATCACGCCAGTGGCTGCTGAGTGCATCATGTCACTGAGGTCAAAGAGGTTACTGATAACAGAAAGAAAAGCCAGGCTTCACTTGTTAAATGATGGTACTCAAAGGATTATTGCAGATGTAAGTTTTTCAAACAAGGACTCTGAGTGCTGGCCTTATGCCAGGCACAGTGCTCAGAGCTGGGACATGGTGGATAAGACCAACGTGGTCCCAGACCCTCTTGGAGCTCAAGATCTCATGGGCTCCTCAGGCTTTTCCAAGAACCATTTGTTCCCCAGGGCAGATGTCCATGGCCAAGGAATCCAGCTCTTCCCCTCCCTTCACCCTGCATGTGGCAGCTTTCAAGTTCCCCAAGGAAGGAATCAATGCAGCAAACCCCACCTCTACTGACTTCAGGCCAAGAGGACACTAGGAAAGAAGCCTTCAAGCTTTCATATCCCAGCCCTGCAGCTCATTAACTACATGACCTTGAGCACACGACCTCTGTAAACCTCATTTCTTCCCCTGCAAAATGAGATCAAGAGTCCCCGCCCCAAAGGGTGGTTATGAGGATTAAGTGAGGTGATGATGATGATAATTGCTAACACTTTTTGGAGTTCTTTACTAATGCCAGACACTGTGCTAAGAGTTTTGTCTGAATTATCACATTTAATCTTCCCAACAACCCCACAAGGAGAGCTGTTATCACCCCTGTTTTTAGAGATGAGGACAGGCAGATTACATCATTGCCCGGGGTCACCCAGCCAGCAAGTGGCAGAGCTGGGATGCAGACCAAGCCATTGTCACTACAGTCTATACTAGAACCCATTGCCTTATATGGCCTCCCCCGTGTGAATGCAGGCAAAGTACAGGCTTGGCGCCTGGTATGAAGTAAGTGCTCAATAAATGGTATCTCTTAATTAAGCAACCGGAGGATCCCAATATAAGGCTGCCCCAGCTCTGGCAGTTCTTTGGGACTGGCCTGTGATCTCCCAGCAGTCACACTCTCCCTGACCCGTCCCTGTTCCAAGTCCCCAGTCTGCCTCCTTACAAAAGCTCAGATTGAAACAGACGGTGGCTGGACTTTCCCTGTCATCTCCCTGGCAGCTCAATCACCAAGGGCCACCCAGCGCCTCAGCTGTGACTGGAGACCCAGATCTGAGCCTCCCTGAAGAAGCCAAGTGGCCAAGTCGTCTTAAGGGACTAATTTTTGCTCCCCCTGTCTCCTTCACCCTACCTGCAGGTAATGGCCTGAATGAAAACAGCAGGGGCCTGGGAGGTAGCTCCGGGTACCACTGGGACAAGCACGACTTGAGTCCAAAGAAAATGATAGTATGAGATCATTCATTATAATATTTAGCTCCCAGAAGAAACCACTGCAAGCCCCATCCAAACCACAGACAGCTTTGGCAGACCCAGTATCCTCTTACGGTTACATAAGCTTTGCAGGGAAATAAATACCAACTCATCTTGAAGGAATTTTAAGGGCTAATAAACCTTAACCAGTCTGTGCAGAGAGGGCTCCCTTCCGAGGGAGGGATTGTGGTTTTCGGGAGGAAGGATTGAGAGGGCTCTGGGGCAGGGCTTAGAGGAGCCCCCATGGGCCTGGCTGCAGGGCCATTCCTCAGAGAGGCTCGGTCCCGCGCGGCCTCACTCATGGGGCATTCACCCCCAAGGCCAGCTGCGGCCCTGGCCACCCCCTCCTTGTATACCACCAGAATCCACTCTCCAGGTGCCTTTCATAGGTACTAAGCTCTCCATCACGGGAGATGTTCAAGCATATTCAAATATAAACTGCCTGGCTCTAAGGGATTCAGTTCCAGGATTTTATTATTATATTATGTTTTTTCGGTATAAGAACTTGCCCTTGGCATCAACAAAAAAGCAGGATGATATGGGAGAAAGAATTTGCATTCAGAAGCTGAAGACCTGTAATTTTATACCAGCTGGGTGACCTTGGGCAAGTTGCTTCACCTTTTTGAGCCTCAGTAAAATAGAAATAACAATTACTCTCTTCTGCCTGCCCTGCCTGGTTGCTGGAAGGGGCAGGTAAATTGCAGGTGTGTGAAAAATGCCTTGCAAACAGTTAGATGCTGCAGACACACCAGGCATTAAGCAGAGATGGTGGCTTCCTGCCTGGGGTGATAGGAAAAGCACTAAAAGCCCAGCCTGACCATCACTCCATGCATGTCTAAGGCACATTCTTCCACTGCCTTGTGTCTTCTGGGGGAAGAAGTGTGTCTGTAGATTCTGGAGCCAGATTCCCTGGTTCTGAATCCTGGATCTGCCATTCACTAGTTGTGTATCCTCAGCCAACTCAACTTACTTGACCTCTCTGTGCCTCACTCTTCTCATTTTAAATGGGTATAGTAATAGTACCTATCCTAGAGAGGCCTTAGGAGAATTAAGTAGAAAATAGATATCTAGTGCTTAGAACAGTGTAAGTACTCTGTTGGTGTTATTAATATCTTATCCAGCTAAGTAAGTTAACTTCTACTAGCCACTGTCACTGAGCAGGAAGAACAATCCTCACATCAGATGGGTAAATTTGGAAAGGGGTGACAGAAACAACTACTACCATTTAATGAGCAATTAATATATACCAGGAGCTGTGCTAAGCATTTTACATACATTATCTTATCTAATCTTCATGACAGGTGGTAGCATTATTGTTCCCATTACAGAGAAGAGGAGACTAAGCCTCGGCAAGGTCATGTGACTTGTCCAAGATGACAGAGCAGGTAAGTGATGGCGTCAGGACTTGAATTCAGGCAGTCTGGTACTGAGGTCAATTCTCTTAGGCTTATTTGAGGCTTGGGTGTTATCATGGCCTCTGGGATCAGAGTCACTGTAGTGAGGGGCTAAAGGAAACAGTCAGGGATTTCTCCGCTGGCTCAGCGGTTAAGACACTGCGCTCCCAGTGCAGGGGGCCTGGGTTTGATCCCTGGTCAGGGAACTAGATCCCACATGCATGCCGCAACTAAGAGTTCACATACCACAACTAAGGAACACATGTGCCACAACAAAAGGAGCCTGTGAGCCGCAATTAAGGAGCCCGCGAGCCGCATCTAAGACCCCGTGCAACCAAATAAAATAAATAAAATTTTAAAATAAATAAACAAATAAAGGAAACAGGCAGATCACGTGTCATGAACACAATGGGTGGCCTGCAGGCCGTACCACAGTCCCAGGCCATTCTCAGGGATCCTGGCATCTCTGGTTTCCAAGGAGGAGGGGAAGGGCCTCCCTTCAGGGCCAGACAAGACTGCAAGGTGTTGGGGAACAAACGTCAAATCTGAGGGACGAGTCAAGTGCAAGAAGAGACTGAGTCCCATCCCAGCCTCGGTGGCCTTTGTTCCTCTGTCTGTGGACAGAAGTTGGAGGACACCTCTCCAGAGCAGTGAGTCTGGGTGGGCAGACCAAATGCCAGGAGCCAAGGCTGCTGGCTCAGCCAGGTAAAGCCTGTGGGAGAGGTAATAAGTAACTGGGCTCAGTGAGGTTCAGCCTGTGTATCCAGGGCAACCACGAGGTTTAATCATCCAGAGACCATAGCGCTGGAACAGGCCCCCTGAGCCCCAGAGCTGGCAGGCCACATTCCCCGAGTGCCGGGACCAAGGTGCTTGGACCCCACTGCTCTCTCCCCCCAAAGCAAGGGAGGCCCTGCCACGTCCTCCAGCAAAGATCCAATTGCCCCCCATATTAAAAGCAACAACTTTGATCCCTGCCCAAAAGTTCTTACTGGCCAACTGTACCCACAGGAGAAAAAGAACCTGTTCAAGCCTCACTCCCCAGACTTCTGTGCCTCCCAAACCACTCATAGGCTGAGAATGCCCTGGAAAGGTGGAGGTTGCCCCCTCTGTGCCAGGCCTGTGTTAAGTGCTGCCAGGCTTCTGGAGATCTGGGTGCCGTAGGGCAGGCCGGGAGAGGGGTACAGCCACGAGGGGATAGGGGAATGGAAGCCTTGGAGGCCCTTGGAGAACCTTGAATAGACACTGCCATGTAATCCTGCTCATCTCCTCCTCATCTGCTAGCAGGTCCTGAGTTGGTAGTTTGGGTCTCCCTCCCCGGCCTGCAGAAGGGCTCCAGGTAGCCGACCAGCTGTGTTGGGCCCTCTCAGCCTACCCAGCTCCCAGCAAGGCACTCTTCCCGCAGAGCCTCACCCACGTGGCAGGCAGGCAGCTGGCAGCTAGTTTTATGAGCATCAAAATCCAAGGGGAACCACAAAACCACACTGGGCTGCAGACAACCGATGGAGCAGGAGGCCGATCCTGGGGATGCCCCTGCATCCTCCTGGCTAGGCTCCCACTGGGCTCTGCCTGGTGCAGGGCAGCTGTGGGAATCCACTCCCTGTCCCCCAGGCGCCACAGCCTCCCAAGTCTCAGCATCAGCCCTGTGAGCTGGGGACCCCTGCTTTCTCGCCAGGTAGACTCGAGAATGGGAAACAGTGGAGGACGGCAGGGGTGGGTGATTCCACGACATAGCTCAGAGGGTCAGTAACCAGAGGAGACTAGTTGGAACCTTCTCAAATATAAGGAGCCTTTTCACTGCCCATTACTAACTTCTGACAAAGGGGAAGAAATCAGGAGTTTGGGGAACTCCACTGGCTGAAGGATGGTATGCGGGAGAGGCAGGGGGGCAATGTTACAGAATTTTCTAAAACTGCTTTTTTTTTTCACCAGATAATATGTTGGGGATACTTTTCTGTGTCAGGAGATATAATTGTACTGTATTCATTTTATATCTTACTTTCAGGTGCCTTTTTCAGCTGTGAGATTTGGAGGGCATAGAGATGGATGGATCAAAAAAGTGTTAGGGCTTCTCTCCCCTCTTTCTTGATCACAGTCACAACGGTATCACAGATCTTAAGACTGTAAGGTCTCAGCTTAGGGCAACCTCCTTCTGAGTGCTCCTCCCTAACCACTTCGGTGGGCCTCTCTCCCCACTGGTCTTTACCTCTGCAAGGTTTTCTTTGCCTTCTGATCACTTCATCACAATGTTAACTAAATTTTTTTTGATTGTGTATCGCCTTTGTCCTCCACTAGATTATAAGCCCCATGAGCACAGGAGCTTGTTTTAAGCACCTAGCATAATTCTAGTGAGTTCCTAATAATGAGCACTTCCTGATAATGAGCACATAATGAGTATTCAATTCATGTTTGTTAAATGAATGAATGAATACTAAGTTCAGAGGGAGATGGCAAGAGACATAAGATGTGGTCCCTACTTTTAGTCTCACTATTTAGGGCGTGAAAAAGATGGTTGTAGCCTTCCCTGGTGGCATAATGGTTAAGAATCCGCCTGCCAATGAAGGGGACACAGGTTCAATCCCTGGTCCGGGAAGATCCCACATGCCGCAGAGCAACTAAGCCCAAGCGCCACAACTACTGAGCCCACGTGCCACAACTACTGAAGCCCACACACCCTAGAGCCCGTGCTCTGCAACAAGAGAAGCCACCACAATGAGAAGGCTGCACAAAGAGTAGCCCCTGCTCTCCGCAACTAGAGAAAGCCCACGTGCAGCAACGAAGACCCAATGCAACCAAAAATAAATAATTATTTTTTTTAAAAAAAGAAAAAGATGGTTGTGTGGAAAAAAGTAATCAATTAATGACAGCATTCAATAAACAGTCTTGGAATAATTTAGGCATTCATAAGCAAAAAGAATGAAACAGCTAAATCTCACACTTTATACAATAATTAGTTCAAAATGCATCATCGATCTAAATGTAAAATATAAAACTTTTAGAAGGAAACACGGGAGAAAATCTTCATGAACTAGAGTTAGGTGAAGAGTTCTTAGACCTGACACTAAAATCACAATCCATAAAAGCAAACAATTGATAAACTGGACTTCATCAAAACCAACTTTTTGTGTGTGTGTGTGTATTATTTTTATTTTTTTATTTTTGGCTGCGTTGGGTCTTCGTTGCTGCGTGCGGGCTTTCTCTAGTTGCGGCGAGTGGGGGTTACTCTTCGTTGCGGTGTGCAGGCTTCTCATTGCGGTGGCTTCTCTTGTTGTGGAGCACAGGCTCTAGGCACACGGGCTTCAGTAGTTGTGGCATGCGGGCTCAGTAGTTGTGGCGCACGGGCTTAGTTGCTCCGTGGCATGTGGGATCTTCCCGGACCAGGGATCGAACCCGTGTCTCCTGCATTGTCAGGCGGATTCTTAACCACTGCGCCACAAGGGAAGTCCCAAAACAAACTTTTTGATCTGTGAAAGACTCTATTAAGAAGATGAAAAGACAAGCCACAGATTGGGAGAATATATTTGCAAATCACATTTCTGACAAAGGAACTGTATCGAGAATATAAAAAGAACTCGTTAAATAAACTCAACTGTAAGAAGATAAAGGATCCAGTTAGAAAACAGGCAAAGTCTTCACCAAATGCTTCACCAAAGAGATTATGCAGATGGAAACAAGCACAGGAAAAGGTGTTCAACTGGGAAATGCAAATTAAAATCACAGGGGACCTGTGCAGGTAAAAAAACTGGTGAAACTTGAACAAAATCTGTAGTCTAGTTAATGGTATTGCACCAACATCAATTTCCTGGTTTGTTAATGTAATACTATAGCTACATAAAATGCTACCATTGGGGAAGCTCACTGAGAGGTTATTTTTGCAACTTCTCCAAGTCTGTAATTACTTCAAAATAAAAACTTTAAAAAAATAATAAGGAAGGTCAGTATGGGTTAAAGCTCCAAATGTGAAGAATGAATGTTAAAAGCTTTAAGCTCCAGGGGAGGTATGGAGTAGGCAGTGGTCAAGAAAAGCTTCAAGTAAACTGGTATTTAGTAGGTCCCTACCCCATGATGCATGCCAGGCATCATGCCAGACAGCGTGGGGAATTTAAAAACCCTGGGCCTGGGACTTCCCTGGTGGCACAGTGGTTAAGAATCCACCCACCAAAGCAGGAGATACGGGTTCGAGCCCTAGCCCAGGAAGATCCCACATGCCGCGGAGCAACTAAGCCCGCGTGCCACAACTACTGAAGACCGCGTGCCTGGACCCCGTGCTCCGCAACAAGAGAAGCCACTGCAATGAGAAGCCCGCACACTGCAACGAAGAGTAGCCCTCGCTCTCCACAGCTAGAGAAAGCCCACGCACAGCAACAAAGACCCAATGCAGCCAAATAAATAAATTAATTTTAAAACAAAAAACAAAACAAAAAACCCTCTGGGCCTATTCTCAAGAAACTTTGAATCAAGAGGGTAGGGAGGTGGGGTGGGGATGGCGGGAAATGCCCATTGGTAATGGCAGGACCCAGTAGACACATCGTAAGCTGGATCTTGGTCAGGACTCCGTTTATTATGTGGACCCTTACAGTCCCATCTCAAAGGGAAACTATGGCGACACTTCAAGTCTTGGGGTATTGATGTCAACTCAGACCCTGTCTCCATCAGTCCTCAAATACCTAGGTAGTCCCAGTTCCCCAGTGCAGTGACCTGAATAAATGGCCAAAGGTCCCTCTGAAAGAAGGATGGGGATATTATATGTCACAGCATTACAGGGTTCTTCTTTCTGGAGACCTAGCCACCTCTTTAGTCAGGGGCTTCCAGGTCTAAAAACTGGCTTAGGTCTGGAAACCTGGCAAAAGATGGTATCTTTTTATTGGACCCCAATCTCTAATTTATCTCTCCTTGATTTCTTCTGCTGGTACAAGCTGAATAGTACCCTTACTAACTATCTAGCTATTTGCCCCAGAGACACTGATATACCAACCACCTCCATAACTTTCTGTCAGGCACACTTGCTACCACTTCAGTTTTGCCAGCCATCATGATCATTATGGTCCCCTGGCTTCTGGAGGTTAAAGCACTGTCCCCTGACCTCTATTATTTGGGGGTCCTATCATTACCATAGCTATCGGGGAGACAAAGTCTCAAAGAGCCACTCTACCCTCAGCCCTGGCCTACAGAGAAGAGCCATCACTGAACTTTGAGTGATGCTGGGGCCCCTCTCACCAGCATATCCTTTTCACCTCTTGGCGACTGGTGTGTCCTCTGAGCCCTCCCGTGGAAGACGAGGAGGCACGTGTTCTGGCTGTACTTAGTTGCTCTATTTCAGCACACCTACCCTCCAAGCCTTTCCACCCCTTCCTCCATCATCTGCCATGGTAATTTGGCATTTCAACTTTGCTTAGCAGGGGGTGGTCACTTTCTCCATGCCTCTGGGAGCATCCTAGGAGTGACTCAGTACCACCTCCAGGGTCCTGCATCTCAGGAGAGCACACCAAAGTCAAACTCTTTCCTGTTCGATGTTACGTTTTGGTCCTTCGATAGACACCCTAAGATCCAGGCCCGTGCACACTCTCCCGACCCCTCCAAGTGCTGCCTGGCTTGGTCCTGCAGCCCCGGTGGGATGGGCCCTTTCCTCCCATAACACCCCTCACTGGGTTATGCTCAACTTAACCGTAGGTTCAGGCCTAGTGGCCAGGAAGGAAGGTGAGGACAGATTCTAGGAGTACCTGCGCCTTCAGGGGAGAGGCCGTTGCATTGTTGTCTAGCCCTGTGCTAGCCCTTACTAGGGAGGGCTGGGCCACTTCTGCAGGCTCCAAATGTCCAGCAGAATTTGGGAACTCACAATCTTCTGGGGCACCCACCTGAGATGTCTCCATCCCATTTGTCAGGGTTCTAGGGTCTTGACCTCGGCATAATAGAACTGCTTGGTTGGGCATTTCACCTTCTTTGAAGTTTAGCCACTGAACTGGCTTGGGTCTTTGCCCTCTTCTGGAGATTAGAACATCTTTGTATGCAACAGAGAGGCCTTCAGGCTTTCCCACTTGCCTTTCAGTTGCCTGTTACTGGAATCAGCTATTATCTCTCTGTACAGCATCAGTGGGGCTTAGTGATAGCCATCCAATCCCTTCATCCACACAGCTCTGTGAACCCCATACCTTGCAACACCTCCCACGCCTGCTAGCACATCCTCCACTTCACCACCAGGTGAGTTAACAGTGGGCCACCACCTCATCGCAGGGGCAGCCTGGGCTCCACCTCCGCTCGCTGTCAGCCCTGGGATAAGTGATCCTGCGCCAAACCCCACCTTATCGCCTGCTTTCTTGAACCATTCCCCGGACCCACTGTCACAGGTTGGGTTCTCCAGAAGCAGACGCAGATGTGGAGTCTGGGGTGCAAGAGGCTTATTAGCGATCAACACCTGTAAAAGGAAGGGGGCAGAAGCAGAACCAGCAGAGGGGAAAGTCCAGCTGCAATGCAGGCCCAACCTGGCGGAAAGCCCTGGGGCCAATGGCGCACCGGATTTATCCCTGTCAGGCTGAAGTGGTCAGGCCTTTATACCCTTACCTCCCCAGGCCACTAGACGCGGGCCACCCTGAGGAGGGCATGGTCTTGGGTGGGACAGCTTCTGGCAGCAGAGGCAGATTCTGAGGGACGCGAGAGCTGGGAGATACCGGCTGACAGCCCTGCAGCTGGACAGCAAGTCCTGCCTCGAAGGGAAATCTGGGGGATGAAGGAGAACTCCAACCCATTTTAGTTGATGAGAAACTTCTTCCCCCAAATTTGAAACACGGGATTTCAACAGAAAATAGAAGAAGGGAAAGACTTTCCCAAAGGAAGAAAACACCTGACGGTTTCCCAGAAGACAGGAGAGTGAGAGGCTTGGATGGGGGAGCTCCATGGGGGAGGCTATCCCCTGGGCCTGGGGACGTGATCCCCTTTAGTGAACTAGACATGCTTGACACTTGCTATCTATTAGTTTCATTTTTTGGAAAAGTAGCTGAGACTATTGGTCATGAAAAAACCCCTCAGAGAGAAGTGGGCACCATCTCCAGAGAGAGGGCTTCCAATATTTCTCCGGGGGGGGGGGGGGAACCTGTAACACTAGCAAAGTTCTTGGGAGAGGTACCTCCTCAAAAATTGTGCCAGCTGCATGAAAAGATGCTCAACATCACTGATTATTAGAGAAATGCAAATCAAAACTGCAATGAGGTACCACCTCACACCAGTCAGAATGGCCATCATTAAAAAGTCTACAAATAATAAATGCTGGAGAGGGTGTGGAGAAAAGGAAACCCTCCTACACTGTTGGTGGGAATGTAAATTGGTGCAGCCACTATGGAGAACAATATGGAGGTTCCTTAAAAAACTAAAAATAGAGTTATCATATAATCCAGCAATCCTACTCCTGGGCATATATACAGAGAAAAGATACATGTACCCCTATGTTCATAGCAGCACTACTCACAAGAGCCAAGACATGGAAACAACCTAAATGTCCATTGACAGAGGAATGGATAAAGAAGATGTGGTACATATTTACAATGGAATATTACTCAGCCATAAAAAAGAATAAAATAATGCCATTTGCAGCAACATGGATGGACCTAGAGATGATCATATTAAGTGAAGTAAGTCAGACAAGGAAAGACAAATACCATATGATATCACTTATATGTGGAATCTAAAATATGACACAAATGAACTTATTTATGAAACAGAAACAGACTCACAGTCATAGAGAACAGACTTGTGGTTAACCAAAGGGGAAGGGGGGAAGGGATAAACAGGGAGTTTTGGATTAGCAGATACAAACTACTATATGTAAAATAAACAAGGTCTTACTGTATAGCACAGGGAACTATATTCAATATCTTGTAATCAACTATAATGGAAAAGAATCTGAAAAAGTATATATATCTATATCTATATCTATATACATACATGTGAATCACTTTGCTGCACACCTGAAACTAACACAACATTGTAAATACTTTAATTTTTTAAAAAAGAATTTGTGCCAGCTGGCTATTCAACATCACTATAGGAAAAAAAAAAATGGAGAGGGACTGGCCCCCTCAACTCCCTGAAGGAAGTCCTGGCATTAGGATGTGACCTGATCACTGATGATGACTTCTGCCCAGGAGAGGTTATAAGGAAGGCTTTCACACCGTCCCCCAGCCCAGACTGACTGAAGGCAGAATCCCTGGGGTTCCCCTACCACTCGGGAGCAAAGGGCCAAACCAGTAAAGCCTCACTGTTCTGTTAATTATGGAAAATAGAGAATAGCAGGACACTGGATTAACACTTTCATCCTCTATATATACCTCATAAGAGTCCTGAAATATCTACTTCATTGCTTATTTTCAAAGGCCTAAAAACTAGGGCCCTCATAGAGAAGTAAAGCCCCCTTGATTTGAGAAGTGACTAACACAGAAAGGGATTTTTTTCTTTTAATGTTTGCTTTCCATTGCACTTGAATCCAGATAAACTCAAAACCCCCTTGACACCCCCTTCCCCAGTTACGATCCCCTTCCAGAGGTGACCACAGTCAGGGTTTATCTTTCCAAATCTGCCTCTATGCCTGTACATACCTGTATGTGTACAGATGGAAATAATTTTTGTGGAAGTATTTTTTAAAACATTTGCCCATAATGCCCTGCAACTTGCATTTTTCACACATCAATTTGTCTTGGAAATCTTTCCCCACCTGCAGGGTGGTGGTTTGTAATGCAGGGATTTGGCAAGGCTGAAGGCTGGCTCAGGATCTCCCTTCCCAGTGTGTTTCCAGTTAAGCTGGGCTAGGAGACAGTTTTGCTGCGATTGGGAGGGCAGATGTCACACAGTGACCATGTCCTTTTTACTCTTGAAAGGTGAGAGCAGGGTTTCGGGTCACACATATTGCCGTTTATCTGCTGGCCTGTGGCTGCTCTGCCCTTCCCATGTCTGGTTCTGTGATGAAAGGCATCAGCTTCTCTTGAAGAAGTTGGAGGTGGTGAGACTGACAGGGATTTCAGTGGACTCCCGCTGGTCCTCACTCCCCCCACTTTTTAAAAAATAGATTTAATTAATTTATTTGTTTGTTTATTTATTTATTTATTTTTGGCTGTGTTGGGTCTTCGTTGCTGTGCATGGGCTTTCTCTAGTTGTGGTGAGCAGGGGCTACTCTGTTGCGGTGCGCGGGCTTCTCATTGCGGTGGCTTCTCTTGTTGTGGAGCACGGGCTCTAGGTGCGAGGGCTTCAGTAGTTGTGGCACACGGGCTCAGTAGTTGTGGCACATGGGCTCAGTAATTGTGGCTCGCAGGCTCAGTAGTTGTGGCACACGGGCTTAGTTGCTCCGCAGCATGTGGGATCTTCCTGGACCAGGGCTCAAACCCGTGTCCCGTGCATTGGCAGGCGGATTCCTAACCACTGTGCCACCGGGGAAGCCCTCCCCCCACTTTGTTTATATCACTCTTAAGACTCTACCTGCCTGCCTGGTGGACTTCAAGCTCCTGCATCAGATGAGACTACAGTCTCCCAAAGACTGTTCAACCAGCTCTCCCAATTGTGTAAAGTCAAATCCCCATCACATACACACGCGCGCACACACACACACACACGCACACCCAGTACCCCCTGGTGGTTCCACTTCTCTAACTAAACTGATAAGAACGCATGACTATACTTCATTCTTTTGAACTATTATGGAAATGCCAGTGTTATTCAACTCTTTCCCTGTTGAAGGACCTTTGGGAAGTTCCACTTTGTTGCTCTTATAAACCATGCTATAAGAAGCACCCTTGTTCATGCCCCTTTTTTAAAAATCACATCTGTGATTATTTCTAGGACAGAGAAATGAAACTGATGACTCCAAAAGTTGGCACATTTTACATTTCAGCAGATACATCCAAACTGCAGGGAGGCCTCCTTTGCCTGGAACCAACATAGGTAGGGAACATTCACAGGGTAGTTTTAGTCTCCTCCTCAACAAGGATAGAAAAACATTCAGCAGCCATCGATCAGTCAGGGGGAGTACCTTCCTGGGATTCAGCAGCATGGGTGGCACTAACACACACCGTCATGGGGATTCACAGGCCATGTAGTGTGCCTGGAAAAGCGTTAAGGCACATAGTAAGTGTGGGAGGTGGGGTTACTGGTCTACAACAGCAGTAGCACCCACCCAGACCTCTGCCGTGGTTTCATGGAGGGCAGAATGTGCCTTTCCACCCTTGACTCTGGGCCTTGTGACTTGCATTAGCCAATGAGACATTTCAGATATGAAGTGAGATGAAATCTGAAATATGGTTGTGCATGACTTCCTCTTTGGCCATGAAAAGAATGTGTCTCAGGGACCTGACAGTCCAAGGAGGATGAGGGACACGTGGTCCAGACCTCAACCCACAGCCTGGAGCCAAGACCAGAGAGCCTGGCTTAGATCAGCTGAACCCTGGTGGCCCAGAGAGAGCTCAGCATCACACATTGACATCATGTCTGGTTAGCCTCCTTCAATTTGGAACAGGTCCTCAGCCTTCACGACCTAGACGCTTTTGAAGATTACTGATCGGTTATTTTGGATAATGTCTTTCAGTGTGGTCCTTATGATTAGATTCTGGTTCTGCATCTTTAGCAAGAATACAGAGAAGTAAGGCTGACTGATATCCTATCGGTGGCGCATGATTTCAATTTGTCCCATTGCCAGTGATGCTCACTTTGATCGTTTGATTAATGTCATGTCTGCCAGACTTCACTGTAGAGTTATTTATTTCCCTTTTGAAATTAAAAATAGCTTGTGGAGAGAATATTTAAAACTATGTAAATATTCGTTTCTAATTTATATTAGTATGGAATCAGGGTTTCCTAACTCAGTCAGCAGGTTATAATTCATCACTATCATTATTTATTTTGCGGTTCAAATTGTCCCGGATTTGGCCAGTAGAACCCCCTTCAAGATGGCTTCTGTGTCCATTTGACATTTCCCCACCAAGTTTTTTTTTTTTTTTAATTAATTATTTATTTATTTATTTATTTATTTTATTTTTGGCTGTGTTGGGTCTTCGTTTCTGTGCGAGGGCTTTCTCCAGTTGTGGCGAGCGGGGGCCACTCTTCATCGCGGTGCGCGGTCCTCTCACCATCGCGGCCTCTCCTGTTGCGGAGCACAGGCTCCAGACGCGCAGGCTCAGTAGTTGTGCCTCACGGGCCCAGCTGCTCCGCGGCATATGGGATCCTCCCGGACCAGGGCTCGAACCCGTGTCCCCTGCATTGGCAGGCAGATTCTCAACCACTGCACCACCAGGGAAGCCCCCCACCAAGTTTTGAGCACATCCTTGCTTTCTGGCACAAGAAGATGTTCCAGGCTCTTCTTGTACTTTCCATGCCCTAATCTAAGTATCAACCATTTCTCCAAGGAGCTCTAGTTCCTGATAGTGGAAAATGATATTTAGAAACCAAGATCTGGGTGCTAGGTGTGTTCATTGTTATTGAGGTGTCACTATTCCCAGGCCCTCAGTGGTCAGAGATAGTGGATATTTACATCTATCTATCTATCTACCTACCTACCTATCTATCTATCTACCTACCTATGTGTTGAAAGCCATGAGTTCTGACAGACATCTACAATTCCAGTCTAAAAGCACAGGGCTCACTTAAGTTTTACCCCTCTCCATAACTGTAACTCTTTTCTCTGACGCTGAGAAACCTGGCTCTCATCAGTCCTAATCACTGATCATTCGATCATTTTCCCTGATGTCACCAATCTGCCATCACCATCCTTTCCCCTGGATGCCCTTCTTACCCTCCGACTCCCATGCTGGTACAACCTCCACCCACATGGGCACGTTCCTCACTCTGCTTGGACTCTGAACCTTTGTGCCAGGCCCCTCTTCTGCACAGATACCTTCCTCACTCTATCTGGACTCTAAAACCCCATAACAGGGCATACCTATTATGTAGGTATATACCTCCCTGTAGTTACCCTCCCCTCCCACCCAGGTCTGTCTTCCCATCTTTCTACATGAGGGTGCTCCCTGTACTACTTGGACACCTTTTTCACCTTTCAAAGGCTCTGATATGCCTCCTCCTTGGATACCTTATCGTCCCTTTGGGTTCTGATGCCTCAAGCCAGGCAGTCTTTCTACACAGACCCCCTCCTTACTCTATTCAGACCCTGACTTCATTCTGGACCACAGCAGCTCTCCCCAGGTGCACCAGGCACCTATCATGCTTTGTCCCACCTAATGGCTTCAGGACCAATCTATTCATAAAAGGATGGGAAAACACACGAAGGAAGGGGAAGGGAGGGAAGGGAAGGGAAGGACCCTCTGCCCCCTGGCTGCTGGGTGAAGAACAGACTGTAGGGAGGCATGAGTGAAAGGAAGGAGACAGTGGAGAGGCTGCTGCAACAATCCAAGTGAGATAATGGAGACTCGGTTGTCCTGGGGATGGTGAGAAATGGTCATATTCTAGATATATTCTATAAGCAAAGCCAAAAAGATGTGCTGATGAAATAACTTGGGAATTCAACCAAGGATCCCTTATTTTTCATATTGTTTAGTTAAGGTTCTCTGGTTGCAAGAAGCGGAAACCCATTCAAACTTGTTTAATAAGCAAAGAAGATGAATTTATAAGGATTCAAGTATATCTCTTGGAACCCAAAGGCAGGAGAAGCATCCAGGTCTCATGAAGGGCAGGAACCAGGACCTGGAGAGCCAGTGGGAGCCGGGGCAGGCGCCCTTCCCCTCTCTTTGATTCTCTGGCCACACAGTCACCTGTCAATGCTGCTCTCTGCACATCTGCTCCACTCTACTCTCTTGGCAGACCTTCCTCCTCTGTTCTCCATTCACAAGGCAGAAGATGGCAATGATGATCCCCAGCTCCTGTTTTACATGCCCCATTCAAAAGACTAGAGGAAACCAACCAGTGCCTGGTTCCCAGTCCCAAATTCCCAGGAGAGATAAACTGAGTGGTCAAGCATCAGTCAGAAATCTACCTCTTACAGCCAGGGGAGTAGGGTTACATAGGACAAACTTGGCACCTGCACCCATTTTTGATGAGGGAGAGGGGCACTTTTTAGGAACTAGGTGATCAATGGGCAGGTCAGACACCCCCCCCTCAAAAGTGTCACCTATTCATCTATTAAAGGCAAAGGATTGAGTAGCTGCTGTGCAGTACACAGAAACATACAAGACACAACCCATATCTTTAAGCCAACAATCTCTGAAGAGAACTAAGATATGAAGCAGTAAGAAAATGATTTAGGACAGCCAGGGTCATATGGCAGGAGTTCCGAGAAGCACTGGTGGCCTTCAGAAATGGAAAAACCCCACACACCACCAGGCTCTGTCAGCAGCATCTAAGTTTCCAAAACAGAGGCTGGTGGGGGAAGCAGGGGGGAAATCTTTGGTTATTTTGCAGTGGACATGACAGGCCCAGCAGAAGCCCCGTGAGCTGGGCTGTCCTCTGATTCTGCAGGCACTGGGCCTCTTCAGGGCTCTGGACCCCCTCACCACTGATTTACGGCTTGTGCAGTCAGCAAATTTATACCCTCTGTGGCTTTGTTTTTATAGCATTGCTTCTCCAAGAGCTGGCTTCATACCTCAGACATATAAATCTGTTAGGGGGTGGTATATAGCCCAAGAGGTCTTTCCCAGGTGGGCAAGATTTTGTTCTCATCTATAGAGTCTTTCAGAGCCCTTCCAGCCTGACCCCTCCACCCCCTACCCCAAGCATTCAGGCTGTCTTTATGCACCAGAAAAGCCAACCCAATCTACAGTTCCAGTGTAGCTGGGAGATGGGGCCTAGCTCCTTCCTGAAGCCCTTGAAAAAGTTAACTGAGCCATTCAACTGCTGTTAGCCCACCACCTTGGAGAGTCAACCCAAATTGCTAATTTTGCTAATACCTGCCTGCTCTAGTTAATTCTACCATCTCTAAGACCTTGGCTAAAGGGGCTACATGACAACAAAACAGAGGTGGAATCTTGTTCCAACTAATTCCCATTGTCATTCAAATCTTACGCGGCTAGGATCATATTTGCGGTCTAAAGCAATATGGTAATAGGGCAAAGAAGGAAGTGTCAGGCAGATTCTTGCAACTCCTGTTCATTTCCCCTCACCTGTTCCTTTTGGAGTGTTGTTTTGGTTGGAGGAGAGCTATAGTGTTTGATGTAGGGATGGGTGAGGAGAAGGTTGAAGAATATTTACTTCTTGTGACTGAAGAGACCCTCTCCCACCTCCAAGCCAAGCAGCATAACCCCAACACCTTCCTCAGGAGTGACTTGCATCTGTCAGAGGTGGAAGGAAGCTGGTGCTGGTTTGTTTGTGGAAGAGAACTTGTTGGGCCCAAACAATAAAGCGCTGTGACCCTCGGCTCTGCACTGACCATGAAAACTCTTCGGTCCTGCAGGTTCCCTCTTTGACTCAGGGATCACAGATTTTGTTCAGAAGGAAATAAGAAGATAATATGAGTTCCTTGTTTTCCTCTACATGGTTTAGTCTAGGTCAGCACTTTCCAGAGAGGATTCCATGCAACATTAGTCCCACGAAATGCTCATCAAAAAATAAGTTGGTGAAAAGACAACCTACTGAATGGGAGAAAATATTTGCAAATGATATGACCAATAAGAGATTAGTATCCAACATATATAAGTAGCTCATACAACTCAACATCAAGAAAACAAACAACCCTATTAAAAGGTGGGTGGAAGAAATGAATAGACATTTTTCCAAAAAGGAAATGTAGATGGCCAACAGGCACATGAAAAGATGCTCAACACCACTAACCATCAGGGAAATGCAAATCAAAACCACAATGATGGGGCTTCCCTGGTGGCGCAGTGGTTAAGAGTCCACCTGCCAGTGCAGGGGACACGGGTTCGAGCCCTGGTCTGGGAAGATCCCACATGCCGCAGAGCAGCCAGGCCCGCGCACCACAACTACTGAGCCCACATGCCACAACTACTGAAGCCCGCATGCCTAGAGCCCATGTTCCGCAACAAGAGAAGCCACTGCAATGAGAAGCCCGCGCACCACAACAAAGAGTAGCCCCCACTCGCCACAACTAGAGAAAGCCTGTGTGCAGCAACGAAGACCCAATGCAGCCAAAAATAAATAAATAAATTGAAAAAAAAAAACAAAACCACAATGAGATATCACCTCACACCTGTCAGAATGTCTATCATCGAAAAGAACACAAATAACAAATGTTGGCGAGTATGTGAAGAAAAGGGAGGCCTTCTGCACTGTTGGTGGGAATGTAAACTGGTACAGCCACTGTGGAAAACAGTATGGAGGTTTCTCAAAAAACTTAAAAAAGAGCTACTGTATGACCCAGGAATTCCACTCCTGGGTGTGTACTGCAAAAAAACAAAAACACTAATTCAAAAAGATACATGCACCCCAATGTTGATAGCAGCATTACTTATAATTGGCAAGATATGGAAGCAACCTAACCTCAACAAATGAATGGATAAAAAGATGTGGTGTATATATACAACAGAATATTACTCAGCCATAAAAAAGAATGAAATTTGCCATTTGCAGCAACATGGATGGACTTGGAGGGCATTACGCTAAGTGAAATAAGTCAGAAAGAGAAAGACAAATACTGTATGATATCACTAATATGTGGAATCTAAAAAATACAACGAACTAGTGAATATAACAAAAAAGAAGCAGACTCACAGATACTGAGAACAAACTAGTGGTTACCAGTGGGGAGATGGGATTGGGGAGAGGAATATAGGGATAGGGGAAAAAGAGGTACAAACTATTAGGTATAAAATAAGCTACAAGGATATATAGTACAACATGGGGAATATAGCCAATATTTTATAATAACTATAAATGGAGTATAACTTTAAAATATTGTGAATCACTGTATTGTACACCTGTAACTTGTGTAACAGGTATACAATACAGCAACAATACTTCCATTAAAAAAAAAAATCAGTTTGGGCATACTAATACCTATGATAGCCCCTCCTGGGATTAATACAATGGTGTGTGTTGTGGAAGGTGTGAGAAGCCCAGGGGTTAAGAAGCCTGGTTAACTCTGTTTAACCTGTTTCCCCAACCTCTTTGACCTGAAACACACACCTCCTGCCATTGCACCTTCTCTACTAACAATGAGCTTAAGGACACATTTCAGGAAGTGGTGCTCCTGGCCGACTTGTCCAGGTGAGGTTGAATTCGGGAGTCAAAGGGGTACCATAAAATACTGACCTACTTAGATCCATCCATGAACCAGGAACATTTTGGTTCTGAAAATATGCCCTCTTCTATAAAAGAGGCCTCTGCATCTCAAAAAAGATGAATACAGAAATATTTGACAAATTAAATGATTAAAAAAATTTTTTTAATCAACAAAAGCCTAGCTATCTAAAGTGAAAATCGAACTTGACAAGCCAAACATCAAACAAACATGTGGTAAGTCTGCGGAAGAACAAAAAAATCTAATACTGGAAAAGTTATCTCAAATTCAACATCTACCATGACCTGCTTTTATTAGCTCATCTCATTGTGATCTATTCGAGAACTTAAGCTCTTTAACCCTCAGTTTACCCATCCACCCTACAGGGAGGCCAAGGGCTCAGAAAGGGTGGTATGGATACACACTCAGTATGCTGCAAGGCTCCAGACACCAGGCGTTAAACATGACTCTGATGTCTTGGTTTTTTCTGAGGTTCTGTGGCCGAGAACAAAATCACTGATGCCAAGGAGGGCACTAAGTCACCAGTGTAGGAGTGAAAAGGAGGTTGTCAAAAGTGGTTTCACAACTCTTGACAAACACCCACTTTAAGGACATAAAAGGAAAAGACTGAAGAAGTTAGAAATGATCATTTCTCTGGAGAAAACTACTGCTGTGCATAGGCATCCCTCGCTGCCGTTGGCCATTAAGATGTAGCCATGAGGTTGGAGTTGGGAAAACAAATAGAATGGAGAGGAAGGAAAAGAGAAGCCCACCCCTTCTCGCCCAAAGGACTGTGGGGAGAGGGCGGCAAGCAGAAACATCAAGAGGTTGACGTGTAGGCGTGCATGTCTCAATTTTCTCTCAGAGAGGAGGTGGGAGCTACGTCAGGTGAGGAAAGCACAGTGAGCAGGGGAGATTCTTGCCCCGCTTCTCATGTGGCCTCTGGAAGGGTTTCCAATACAGAACAGCGGGCCAAGCAGCCTGGCCAGAGGAGAGGGTCTGGGGGGCCTGTGGGGCTTTCTCAGTTCCTGCTCGGCGGGCACACTGAGTAAAGAACCAGAGGCCAAGGGTGGAACTCCTGCCCAGGGCCAGATGGAGGACCAAGCAGAAACACAGGAGGGTCTACTGAGGGTAACACAGGTCAGCAGGATGTCCTAACAGCCGCTATCCGAGCTGAATAGGAATGAACTCAAACATACAGCAGACACCATGGTGACCCAGAGACAGGAGTGGCCCCCAACAGTCCTCTGTGACACCAGCCAGCTCACACCCAAGGGCAAGCACAAGGACAGAGGAAACCCTCACCCCAGACTGTGAATTCCCCCAAGCCCCTCCCTGCACAGCCTCTCAGACCAGGGAGAAGAGACTGAGTGAAACCTCAAGAGACTATTTAAAAGATCAGACTCTGTAAATCAACTATACTCCAATAAAAAGTAAAAAAAAAAAAAAAAAAAGTCAGACTCCATCATAAGCTGCACTGTGCTGCACTGGCTTTTTTTCTGCCACCCAGCAGGTAGGCGTAGGGTCGGGGCTTCTACCAGTTATAACCTTAAATAAAGAAGCTATAACTTTCTCCCATTATTTTGTAACTTTAAATGGACCATAATCTATAAAAATATTGAATCATTATGTTGTATGCTTGAAACTAATATAATATTGACAATCAACTATATTTCAATAAAAATTTTAATAACATACATTGTACTATTAAAAAAAAGGTATACTTTCTCTGCACATCTGAAAGTGGTGTGAACAAAATGTATGGCCCTACTACAAACTAACGAAGATGTTTCTTTTTATTAAATAACGATGTTACCTCTTCTTGCTAGAACACAAATCGGGCTCCTTAGTATAAATCTGTCTACCAGGAATCAAGGTCCTTTTGGAAACAGTTAATTGTTCACTTTTAAAAATACTTCTATTTCATAACAAATTGCCAGAGGATGGGTCAGATGTGTCACAGTGGCAGGTGGGCAGTGCTTTCTGCACAGGGCCTAAGGCGTGGGCACGGGAAGCAGAAGGACCGGGTGTGAAACGCTGTTTCCGCTGAGCCCCAGCTTCATGCCCTAGAGCTCCCGTCTCTCTCTGAGGTCAAGGGCTCACCGGTAAAATGAGCGTGACACTCACAGGAGCGCGACCTCGCAGGGCTCTTCTGAAGCATCAGTGAGATAAGGCTTAGAAGCACTTGGGACAGGGCCTGACCCCTGTGCTCAGCAGTTATTTATTACTATTATTATTTCCACATCTCTCTGCTTGCTGCATTGTAAGGCACGGGACTACAGAGTGATTTTTTTTTTTTTTTTCAACAAACAGCAGAACTTTTATGTCTAGAATGAACATCATTCAGAGCCATCTCCATGGGACTGAGACCCACATGAGTGATTATGTCACAGCCACGCCCATGCCCACCTCCCGGGACTGCACCAAGCGCTGCTGGGAAAGGGGGCTGTGCATCATGCATCACTTTATCCCCGGGGCCACACACAAGGCCTGCGACACAGCAGGGGTGACACGAGAGCTTCCTCAGTGGAGTCTTGCCCCGTTTGCCATGTTTCTTGGCCTCTTCTTTCAGAAAGGCCTTCAGGTTCTGAGCCAGCAACTTTGGTGCAGCCTCGGTGGTGGTGAGTCTTCAACTTTGAGGATGGGCTTTATTTTTGGAAACTGGGGGGTGTTCGGAGCCCAGACAGCAAATAAGGCGGGGGGTGGGGGGGCGGATCTTGTCAAATAATGCTGAGCGAAACCATTTTTTGATCAAACGAGCTAGGAAGCTGTTCGGCGTGCGGCCTGGTGAATGCAGAGCGTTGGGAAGAGAACACGCAGATGTGTGTACACCGCCAGAGGCAGTGTGACTGGAGGTATGGCGGGATTTGTTTCTCTAACTCTGTGGCCTCAACTCAGGGAGGTGGGGGTGGGCGTGGGGTGGGGAGGGGTGTTTGAAGTTGCTGCTGTGGACAATTCTAGTTGTTTTATTTTAAAGAACAACAAAAATAAGTCATCATTCAGTAATGTATATGTGGGACATTTTTCTATGAAAAAGAAATAGGACTCTCTCAGGAAGGATGTCTCTGGGCTGGTGAGCAGGGCTGCTGGGCCAGAGGGTCCGGGCGATAGGTTTTTCCCATAGAGCATTTGGTACCGCTTAGAGTTTATCCTGTTTGCATGCTATTGCCAAGTAGACAACTAACAGCAACAAAGCAGGAGAGGCAGGAGGGAGCAGCATTCCTTTCCTCTACAATAAATATTTAACCTGAATTTTCTCTACAAAACAAAACCGAAAAAGTAAACCATAAAGGGATTAACAGGAGGCTAATAACCCCATCGGGAACTGTTAACACATCCATCCCAGGGTTGTTCGCCCAGCCGGGCCAAGAAGGACATTTCACTTCTCCAAACTGTGTAAGTTTGTGGTTGGAAAAAATATAGACCCTTGACCTAAACCCGTATAGACAGTCTGCAATAAAGATAATTAATTTTTACAAATTCTAATCCTGTAACTGGATTTTGAAAGGGGGCACTCTACCAGCTCCTGCCCTCCTCCCTTCTGGGCCTTTTGTCCACTCAGCCACCCTCCCTTAGGGCAAGAGGGCTGGAGAAGGGGTCACATCTAGCCTCGTCCCCACCCACCCTGCGAAGGCAGAAAAACCGATGATAACCAGTGATGAAACCCAGGCTTCGGGATCATTGGTAATTATTCTTAGTCTACCTGCAGTTTTTGTTTGCCGCTGCTGGTCCTGGGATGAAATGAATTGGCTTTACCTGAGCTGTTGGATCCCCAAATCTCTCCCATGGTGGATTTTCTATTCTAAATGAATGACCGTGTGATATGCACCATGAAGGGACCAGGGACAATGACTTGGATCCCTGACATTCCCCATGCCCTTTCCTCTGCCTTCAAGAAAGAGCCTCCAGGGCTGGTTTGGGCTCCACTCCTCCAGGCTCAAGGTGAGGTTCTAGAACACAGCCTTGGGGTGGAACACACCTCCCAGCCCGAGCCAATCACTGTGCCAGGTTCCCTGGGCCACAGGGCTTGCATCCAGGATGGGAAAATGGCCCTGGGGAGCCAGAGCCAATGGGCCACAGGGGCCTTGCTGGGGACCCAGAGCTTGAGACAGGCACTCTGAACCGAGAACCCTGAGGATGAAGGTCCAGGCCACCACCCTCATGTCTCACAAGGAGTCTAAGGACAGCAGAGGAGATCTGAGAGACAGAGTCCTGGCTTGATGAGAACGCCATCTTTGAGCCCTGACTCCAATCCATTCCCATCTCCACCCCTAGACATCTTAGTATGTGATCCAATAAATATACATTTTTATTCTCCTGCTTAAGCTAGAGTGAGTGTTGGCTTTTCTGTCTCATAACCAAAACGGTCCTGTCTGACATGCTAGTGAGCAAAGTCCAGGAGATGGGGCTTGGCTCCAAAGCAGGAAAAGCAGTGGGAGCAACCTTGACCAGTGAGTGTTTTTGAATTAAACCCTGGACTATTCCATCAAAGGCATGATTGCCAACATCTTCTTATCTTCCTTTTGTGGGAAAGTGGGAATACTAGAAGGAAAGAGCCTGAAAAGCATGTTAACAAGAGGGCATTAAATAGAGGATTTACTCCCCTGATCTGGCTGCCTGTAGCCCACTCCCTTCTCATTACTAAATGGGCTTTCACAGCCCAGCCACTGGGCTCAGAGTTCAGAGCTGGCCTTACAATTCCAGTGAAGTGCAGAACATTCTCTTACTAGGAACTACAGAGCCCTCTGAAAACCCATCTAAGTAAGTAATGAGCCTGGGTTAATAATTTGCTCACTGACACCATGAAACCCTCTCTCTCAAAGGCAGGTCACAGGCACAGAGCTGTTTGATGAGGCCTCGAATCAAAGTCCTCATATGCGGTGTCTGCCCCCCTCAGCCCCCGAAACCATCACCCTGTTTCCTTGATGGTGCCAGAGGGATAGGATATTCACCGGCGCATCCCCAAATTGAACTCTCAAGTAGAAAGAAGAATGAAAATCTAAAAAGATGCTGAATACCACTAATAGTAAAAACAAGTGCAATTTTACACCCATCAGATGGACAAAGATGAAAACAATTGATGATATCCAGCGCTGGAGAGGGCATGCTTGTTCTTCGCCGAGGAGAGCTTGTTTGGGTACAGCTTTGTTGAAGGCAAATTTGCAGTAGCTACCCAGAGCAGAAATGTGCATACCCCTTGAGCCAACAATTCCCTTCTAGGAATTAACCTATAAAACACTCCCACCTATTTACAAAGATACAGGAAGAACAAAGATACACATACACACAGACACACACTTACGTTCATATATAAATGTGTAGCCAGTCCCCAAAAATGGCCCCCAACAATTTTCCTCCTCCTGCACAGGCATGGGTGCTGCTTCCACATCAAGAGGTAGAGCTTGTCGCCCGCCCCCTTGAATCTGGCCTTGCCCCGTGACTGGAGTTGATCAACAGAAAATGGCAGAAGTGACATTCTGGAACCCAGCCCCGTGCTGTGAGAAACCCAAGCCATGTGTAGAGACCACTTAGAGGACAGTCAAGGTGCTCCTGGTGACAGCCCAGCTCAGCTCCCAGCCACCAGCCCGCACCAACGGCCAGCCATGTTTTAGACCCTCTACCTTTGCCAACACCACATAAGGCGGAAGAACCACTCAATTCATAGAAACATGAGGAAATAAGAAGTTGTTTTAAACCACTAAGTTTTAAGGGCTTTGTTCCTCAGCAGTAGATAAGAGAAACAATGTTCACTGCCGTCTTGTATGAAATAAAGAAAAATTGGAAACAACTTAACAGGCCATAATAGGAGAATTGTTACATAAGTAACAGTCCAGCATTCCTACACCAGGAATGCTGTGCAGCCATTGAGAAGATTGAGGTCAATCTGAACGTAGTGACAGGGAAAGGCCCCCGATAGAGGCTAATGAAAAAAGCAAATTTCAGAACAACATGCCTAGCATAATTTTATGTAAAATGTGTATTATTTACGTAAATGCATACACACCAAACCATTAATAGTAGTTATTTCTGGAGAGAAAGATGTGTTTGAGGGTCAAAGAAGGATTAAAAACTTCTTTTGGTTAAAAGCTTAGGATAAACCAGGAAACCCATGCATTATTTCTAATTCTCACAACAACCCAGGCAGGTGGGCCTTATTTTTCCTACTTCAGGTATGTGGACCCTTGAGTTCAGAATGGACAGGTAGCTTTCCAAGTGTCACCCAACTGAGTGGTAGAACCAGTTTTTGAACCCAGGTGGGTCCCACTCCAAAGCTTGGGTGCACTTTCAGGGAAGATCTTGGCCCTGCCTGAAGGAGCTGAAGGTCTGTTTGGGGACAAGGACTCACCCAGCTGAGAGGCACTGCTTCACAGGTTCAAATCCCAGCTTCACCGCTGATGGAGGCTGTGGACAAGTGACAGCCTCCTGCATCTTATTCAACCATCAAACAAGCCTTTACTGAGTACCTCCTGGGTGCCGGACACTGCTCGTGCCAGGCCCCCAGCACCTCCGAAGGGAAATCCTTGCCCTCGTGGAGTTCACGATATAATGTGGGAGCCAGATATGAAACAAGTAACCAAATAAACACACTAATGGACCACAGAGGGTGATAAAAGCTAAGAAAGGGGAACACAAAAATGCCTCAGTTTCCACGTCTGTAAAATGGGATACCAATGGTGCCAACTTCATGATGATGATGATGATGATGATTAGCTAAACTGTGTAGCTATAGGCTGTGATAAGGAATTTTTTTAAAGGGTGCATAACAAACGTGTGTTACATGAATGCAACAAAAAGAGGTAACCCACCTGGGCTAGAGCAGGCAAGGGGGCCTGCCCAGAAGAGGTACCACACAAGCCTGTGCTCAAACCTGGACCAAGCTTTGTTTATAGGACAAAGGACTCCACCCTGCCCTGGAAGGCTCTGGAGTAGCCACACACCAGACAGACGCAAGGCAGCCTAGCCACCCCCGGCTAACGTGGTTAGTCACGGCCTTATCACAGAGAGGAGCAGGGCCTGCTGAGAAACCAGACTGGAACAGGCCTGCTGCTGCCACCACCAGGAGGGCAGTGTGGGTGGGGGGCACAGGAAGGCCTGGGGGAGCACTGGGTTATTTGTTATGGGGTGAAGAGGAAGCTATAAGTGGTCCTCTGTCCTCCATTAACAGCAGGATGGAGTCAGGCTGGAGCCGCCGGCTGTGGAATCAGCCTTGTTTTTTAAACACACATGGCTGGTCCAGGCCTTTTAACCCCCAAACACCCCAGGGTTCCTGCAGGAAGAAAACAGTAGCCTTTGGTCTAGAAACTCTACAGCTGGGGTGGAGCTTAGGGCATTTCTGTTCAGCTCAGAAACAAACAGAAGATAAGAATATTGTGGCAAAAGGAACTGTATTTCATAATGGAGTATTCAAAGCCAGGGAGTCTGGGCTGGTTATAATTCTTTATACCAGAGACTCGTCACTGTACATCCTCAAAGCTAAGAGCGGATAATAAAAATGGATTACTCCCATCTGCAAAGAAATACAAACTATTTATTTCTACCTCATCCACCCTTCTGAGGGGAGGGGACAGGTATCTCACCTGTTACCAAACGTTACCTGAAAGTATGAGGTCTAGAAGCATTTAGACCCTGCACCCCTCTGTGCCCCACCCCCCCCACTGTATGCCTCTGGGACTTTTCTACAGCACTCTTTGGTGAGGTGGTGGTGATTAGACCAGTGATGCTTCCCTTTCTGGAGAAGTCCAGACACCTTGGGAAGTTCATGGAGGTCATGGACCCTCTCCCCAGAAAATGCATGTGTACCTACCACACAGAACCGTGCAGCGTCAGGGGCCCAAGACTCCCCCTCTGCCCCCCCATTCTCTACATGAGATAATCCTTAGCAATCAGAGGCTAATTACAAAAAAAATAATAATAATAATTCAGGGCTCAGAGACACCCAGGCGAGTGGGGAAGTTCCAGTTACCAGGAGGAGAACTATTACCACTGGGGAGACCAGGGTGTTTGAGCAAGACCCTGGACAGCGGCTCTGAACCCCAACTCTCATCCATGTTGGGGGGAGGGTCCCTAGGACACTTAAGGCTCAACAGGACTTCCATCTGTCTCATCAGACCCACTGCTCGGCTGAGGAGGCACTGATGAGAAAGCGGAGGGTCCCCAGTCCCCAGAGCCACTCCTGGGGCCTCAACCCCACACTCCATGATGAGGTCCACAAGGCCATGCTGCTGAGTGGGGCAGCCCTGCCTGAGAGTCCAGACCAGACGGGCTGAGGCTCGCAAACCTCAGAGAAAGGTCAGAAGGTGAACACAATATTCACCACGACTCGGGGACTTCCCTGGTGGTTAAGACTCCTTGCTCCCAATGCAGGGGCCTGGGTTCAACCCCTGGTCAAGGAACTAGATCCCTCATGCCGCAACTAAAGATCCCGCATGCCACAACTAAGACCCGGCACAGCCAAATAAATAAACAAATAAATAAACAAATAAATATTAAAAAAAAATTCGCCACGATTCGTATCTAGCCTTGACGAAGAACAAAGATCTGGGGCTGTGTTTCAGCCCCCAACCCCACCTAACCGACCACTGATGGGGGCTGTCTTTCCCAGAGCCTTCCACCTTTATCTACCAAACTGGGGTTCTGTGCTACCTCCCCACCCCTGCCCCCACATACACAGAACCATCCCAGGTCTTCCAGAAAGCAATGTGCAAGGCAAAACTGCCCCAAAGGCAGTCCCTTCAGAAACCAGGGTGATCAGGACAAAGGAACTTATGTGAGGCAGGAAGATTGGGATCCACAAGCCTTTGGTCAGGCTCAGTGGGAACAAGCCAGCCCCCAAACGCGGGAATGATTACTAACAGACCGTGGCCCAACCTTACACGTGTTCCACATCCACAAACTGGAAAAAATGTCGAATTAAATGCGAAACAGGAAACGGAGATAAAGAGCTATGCACACAAACACATACACACACTCTTCTAGTTAGCATGGGAGGAAAGCCAGTGGTGGTGATTTTTAATTAGAAAGGAGGACTAATAGCTGCCTCCCAAGGCCAAGGCCTTCATCACTGAAGCACTGGGCCAGAGTTAACCCTTGTAGCCCCAGTGTGGGTGCCTTGCTATCAATGACCCCACTCTAGAGAAAGCTCATCGGGGTTTTCTAAGCCTGGCTCGTCAACCGAAGTATCTTTAAGACAGAGAAGGAGGGAGGGAGTGATGAGAGAAGCGAAGGGTCGGGAGAGAAGTGAGTCAACCCCGCTACCAGGATGGTGTATGGGTGAAGTTACCCAAAGCCTGAGAGAAATGGGCTCAACTCCCAGCTCTTCTATTTACAGCTGTGTGACCGTGGACTGCTTACTTACTCCATCTTTTGGTCTCAATTTTCCTTGTCTGTGAACTGCGGACGATAGTACGAATTGGACAGGGTTGTTGTGAGGATTAAATGAGATAACGTATGAAAAGCATTATATATGAATGTTTGCCTGGAACATTATAAGGACTCAAACATGGTGGCGACTGCTACTATTAAATTAGTTTTGTTATCACTCTTTAGTCTCCTTCACGTGTCTGAGGCAGCCATTTGCTCCAATGAAACACAAGGGGATAAACTCCCTCCTGTAGAGACTGAGTTCAAAACGTGTGGGAGGTGAGGGGAGAGAGAGTAGATGCCCCTTTGGTTAACAGACGGAAACCATCACCCCACTGAGAGTGAAACGTGACAACCTGGAGGGGGGAGTCCATAGGCTGTCCTTTAGGGAAACCCCCCATCTCTACAGAGAGAGCAAAACAGGAGCTGAGGCCCCTCCTCCTCCAGCCCCTTCCCCACCCATCACTGCCCTGAGCGGCATTTGATTTGAGCACGGACAACAATACAGGTCCACGGGTTTTCCTCCTTTCTCTTCCCAAGACTGTGTGAGCTAGAACAGGCAGGGAAAAGTAGGCTTGGTTGTTTCTAAAACAAAAGTGATCGTTTAGAGGTAATCATTATGGTCTTGAAAGAACTCTTCATAGCTCAAAGACCATTTAAACAGCTAGTGCATAGGACAGTGCTCGGCACACAGTAGGTGCTCAATAAATATCTGCTGAGCAACCAAATGGACAAATGTGATCTGTCCCCACAGTGGCTACTCTTGAGGCATCCACAGTCCAATGAAAGAGACACATAGAAAGAAACTACCCTCCCTCACCAAGTTTCCAGGTACAGGGTCACAAAAAGCAGTTAAATTATAGCCTCCAAACACATTTCTCATTTTATAAAATCAGTTTGGGAAAGAACTGAGGTTTCTTCTCTCTCTCTCTCTCTCTCTGCCTCCCTGTCACCTATTACCCACATATTCGTACTAAGACATCGGATCCAAGACCTGACACATAGTAGGTTTGCAATAAATATTTGTGGAATAAAAAGTAATTAAGAAATGCATTTACTGACATCAAGAGCCACACTGCTGGCCCGATGCAACTGTCAGAGAAAGATGGCAGCAGAGCCTGGAGCAAGCCAGCCCTGTGAGTTTTCTTCCATCAGCATCTCCTACCAGGTAGTATTTGCCTAAATGAAAGCACAAGTCCAGACCTGCTTCTCACTCCAGTGACTCAAGTGATGGTTTTAACAAAGAACAGTCCACCTTAATTATTAGCAGTAGAAACAGTGCCAATAATTTACATTTTGTGAGCATTTATATGTCAGGCACCATACTGGTTGATTTACATCCAATATATCCTTTCATTCTCACAAGAATAAAAGCAGGTTATATTATCCCCATTATATAGATAAATAAACTATGGCCGAGAGAAGTGAAATAACTTGCCCAACGCCACACAGCCAGTCTGTGAGACCCCAGAGGGTCTTCCTACCCCACCTCTCAGCACGTCTCTCCAACCCGTGTCAGCTTCCAAGCCCGCCCAGCTGCATCCATTCCTCAGGACACCTCGGACCTGTGTTCAAGCACTTTCCTTGGCCTGGAAAGCCCTTCCCCACTTGCAAGACTGTGCTCAAATGCTACTCCTTTCTGGAACCTCCCCCACCCCAGCCCAGGCAGAGCACCTGCTCCTTTCTCTGTGCCTTGAGCATCGTGCCACAAACCCAAGACAATCCAAGCGAGGGTCTGGAGCCAGTGCCACCTGTACTTCCAGCACCTAGCACGGTCACCTGTCTGCCCCACAGCACGAACATAACGCATGTCCTACAATTAAGTAAAATCAAACACATCCTTCCCCAAATAGCAAAATGGAGAAATAACCCCCCTCAACCCAGGGACGTGCCCATTCTGGTCCCGTCTGCTCCCCGGGACGCAGCTGACCAATGGGGTTGGGGTGCAGTCAGAAGAAGATAAGAATTGGGCTGGTGCCCCAGACAGCCCCGGGCAAGGGTCCAGGCCCCGGGAGAGCCAGTGGTGGCTTCCTCTCCTGCCCTCAGCAGGTGCTGGGGTGCGCGGGGCAGGTGCCGGTTGGGCTTAGATGGTTCCAGGCCAGTTGGGCTCTGGGTGGTGGCGACCCTGACCCCACAGACAGGGTCACAGCTGCAGCCCTGCCGCTCCTGAGGTCTCCTGCAGGCCACTCCCTGGCCTCCCCTCTGGGGATCTCCACGAGCTCATTGCTTTTATGCCAAGGAAGCCAGCAGAACAAGTTACTTCCTGGGCTTGTCTTCAAGGCCAAGGGCATTCTCCCTGTCAGAACAAGAGGCCATTCCCCCAGAAGTCCCAGCTTTTCTTCTCTCTCTTATCAGAGAATTCTGGGCAGAGAGGACAAGGTTGGCGGGTGGTGGGGAGGTGGTGCTGCACGTGGTGGTGAATCTTCCCATTAAGATACCTGTAAAGGGCTGGATCCAGGACCTGGGAGGGAGGCATGGGGGTCCCCCTCCGTGGAAGGGCCGGGGGGCTTGCTTGTTGTCTTCCAGCAACAGAATGAACTGAAATAACCATGGGAAATCCCTTCCAACCCCCAAATTTTGTGTTCTTTCTGGAGGCTAGTCGTAGGTATCTACAGTTCAGGTGGCTACAATTTATTGTCCAAACCAAGATACGTTTTTAAATGAAAGGGGTCAAATAGGCATAAACTGGGCCTGCCCCCTGGCAAACTGGGACATCTGGTCCTTCTACCTATGTGGTTGAGGGCAGGGAACACCTTCCCAGAGTTCAAGTTTGCCTGGCTCCAAACCTGGAATCACTGTTCAAACTTTTCCACTTCTCAAAAAGATTTTGTCAAACCACTTCTCTGAGTGACATCATAAGATACATAATAAATCATAATGTAATCTGTCCTTTGCCTGAAGTCCTCTGGTTTCTCCTGTAGATGCTCTATAAACAGAGGTGCATGTCAGGGGCATTCTTTGGGTGGGGCCAACACCCCCAAAAGAGAAGACAGATAATTCCTAGTGGCCTGTGCTACTGAACGACTCTGTCAGTACTGCCTCTTCTGAGGGGTGGGTGCGGGGAGACAGGGCCTTTAACCAACTTTCCCAGGTGGCAAAGGGGAGGGAGACTAGCCACTGATGACTAGGTAGAGCCCCTTTGGGTATCATCCTTTGGGGTGCACCTACATGCTCCAGGGAAGTGAGAGCTGGAATAAGGGGGTGGTACTTGTCTTCCCTCCCCCAGAGCAGAATGTGGGCCCCGGCTCCCCTTTTCTCCGTCCCTCTGGCTCTGCTGTGAGAGCACAATGCAGCCCAGGGTTCAGTTTCAGGACTGTGGGGACATAGGGCAGCCCACCCTAATGAACCCAAGCGGATGCAGGGCTCCCCTTCTGGCTCCCCTGTAAGTTAGGTAAGGGAAACTCTGGGATGGGGCCTCAGCAACCTTCCCTTGGATTCCTGCATCCCTTCTGTAACACTGGGGATCAGGGACAAGTGACCACTGGTGACCAAGAATCCTTGACCTTCCAGGATAGTTATCTCAGATATGTGTGTGTGTGTGTGAAACTGGAGATCAAAGAATCAGATGCTGTGGGAGAGTCCCTGTAGGGAAGCCCGTTTCCCCAAACTTCAGTCAGTTTTGCCATGCTCCTGTAGCACCTATACTCTTTTATTTTATGTAGTCCCCCAAAGCAAGTCCATTTTTAAACTTAAATATACAGTTTAGCCTTATACCAAAAAGAAACATTTGTGAAATAATAGATTTTATAAATATGTTTTTACATAAATAAGATATAAGCATTTAATGTGTGTGTGTATTTTAACACATGACTATTAAACTTTTAAAAATCTTTATCCAGGGACCTCCTAAAGCCATCTCACAATTTGGGAAACGCAGGTGTAGGGGGTCAGGGGTCCAAGCTCAGGGCACCAGCAGGAGAGGAGAGGAGAGGAGAGGACAGCGGAATGGAGGTGGGGGGCTTATTCTCCTGGCTCCCTCCCTGCAGTCATCTTGAGCTGGCCAGGTCCCTCCCTCAAAGCCACAGCTCCTGGCAGGGACCTGCTCTGCATATCATCCTTATCGGGAAGTGGTACCTGCTCCCTCTTGGCTTCTTGAGGTGTCAGAGTGGTCGGTCAGGCTGATGCTCTCTCCTGTTGGTTCCTCAAACCCTGCTCACACCTTTGGAAACTGTCCCTTTATTACACTCTTTGCAAACTATCCAGCTGAATGCTCCATCTATTTCCTGTCTGGACCTGACTCATATACATAAACATCTCATATAAAACATAGAACTGTGACAAAGGCCCCAAGAAATGATGAACATAGTTTAGGAACAGACAATTCATATAGAAGAAATAAAAAACAGTGAACAAATGGTGGGCAAGTATTCAATGTATTTAATGTATTTATATACATTAAAAAGTCCAGGCTTACCTGGTGTCGCAGTGGTTAAGAATCTGCCTGCCAATGCAGGGGACACAGGTTCAAGCCCTGGTCCGGGAAGATCCCACATGCCGCAGAGCAACTAAGCCCGTGTGCCACAACTAAGCCCGTGCGCCACAACTACTGAGCCTGTGCTCTAGAGCCCGTGAGCCACAACTACTGAGCCCGCGTGCCTAGAGCCTGAGCTCTGCAACAAGCGAAGCCACCGCAATGAGAAGCCCGAGCACCGCAACGAAGAGTAGCCCCCGCTTGCCACAACTGGAGAAAGCCCACGCACAGCAATGAAGATCCAACGCCGCCAAAAATAAATGAATAAATAAATTTATCTAAAAAAAGAAGTCTAAGGACCATGTTGTTCTTTTTAAATCAGCAGAAAGTTAAACACAAGCCAAGAGCCTCCCCAGTGCTGGCCAGGCTGGGGAAGAAACGGCACCCCATCCTTTGCTGGTAGCAAGGAATGGTATATAGTCCTGCTGAAGAGCGAGTCAGCAAAATATGTCAAGTGCCAAAAAACCAAAAATGTTTAGATCTGTGAACCAGGTAACCAACTCCTGGGAATTTACTGAGGAAATACATCATAAAATGATAAAAAGAAAACTGCACAGAGACCCTCCCTTGGGCTTTTTCAGATAAAAAAAAAAATTAAAGAGTGTCTAGATGAGACCCAAAAGAGTAGATTGGTTAAGTAAGCTATGTTCCATCCCATGAACTATTACCCAGTCTTTAAAATCATAAATATAAAGACTTCATAGAAATGTTTATAATGCATATAAAGCCAAACAAAAAACCATGAAATAATATATGCACTATGATTAACACCATGTACGAATACCCATACCCAAGGGCAAAGACTGGAAGCACTTATTAAAGTGGTGAGATCATGGACATATTTTTTCTACAAATATTTTCTTTACGGCTATATTTAATACATTGCTAGCACAATATTATTTTGACAATCACATGCAGAAGGGAAAAATTTAAATTTCCAAAGCAACAAATATCTTGTGGATAATACCTGTAGTTAGTCTCTTACCTTCTCTAAATTCCTGGGTCTTTTAACTGCTGGTAACAGAACACCATGATGTGGTGAGTGGAGAACGGGCTTTTAGCAGGGCTGAGCTCCTGGCTTTAAGAGCTGTGAGGCCTTGGGTAAGTTATGTAACCTCTGTGAGCTCCAGTTTCCTCACCGACATATAGGATGATAACGTTTACCTACCTTCTAGGGATTTTAAAGGTTAAGTGCCTAGTACAGAAGTGTTCAATAAATGATGGCTATCAGGCCAATCCACTGGAGCTTATTTCTACAAGTCTATTTGGGCTGACACTGTTTTCTACTCCACTTCCTACGTGTACGTCTTTCCTCCCAAACTAGACAGCGAATTCCTTAAGGGGCACCTCCTCTGGAGTTAGCCAGAGGCTGAAGCCCACAGACCACGCTCCATAAATATTAGGTGAACGATGATGGATAGATAACAATTCAGTCCCTTGTTAATCATATGAAGGGGGCAAAAATAAAAGCTAGAAACATTTGACCATTCAGGAAGAGGCTGATGAAATCTATGATCTCCCACAAGCAGAGAGCCAGGAGGAACCCCGGAGAAATAATGACACTACCCACCCCCCCACTCCAAAGGCCCTCCCAGCTCATTCCAAAAATGGAGCAAACACAGGACCTGGAAATGAAGCACCCCTCCCCCGATCCCACCCAGGGAACTAGCCTGGAACGAGAAAATTCCCAGTGGAGGACTCCACTGCTGAGGAAGGGCAGTCGGCCCCATGTGGTGCTTCCAGCCCATTTCTGAAGACTTGAGAGATCACAGTGGAGAAAACAAAGGAAGAGAAAACCTTAACCCCTCATTATATTCAATCTTCAGCCCCTTAAATGCCAAACACTTCCCCCATTCCTCACTCTGAAAAATTGGTCATGAAAAGGAAAGAATCTAGCATTTATCCCATCTTTTCAGAAGGCACTGTTTTTCAGGGTAATCAGAGAGTGCCACGCAAGGAGGGAGAGCTCTTCTTTACAGATTCTAGGTAATAAACGTAGAAGGAACAAAAAATTAGAAAATCACCTTTTGCAACACCAGTGACATAACTGATTCAGTCAGGGATCATCAATGGATGCATTGGTTTGCGGTGAACTGGATAGTATTCAACGTGGGACCAAAGTCCACCTCACAAATTGTTTGCTGGTAGCAGCGTGGAAAATGACAGTGGCAGGATCAGGCAAGAATCTCTTACCCCCCAATCAATCTCTGTCCCAGGCACAGAGGGACCCACAGTTAGAACCACCAGACAAGATACACCTCCCGATTCTAGGCAATAAGAAGTGTGCAGCGTGGCCACACCTGAACCGAATCAGGTTCCGGGTCTAACTTCAGTTTACGGGAAAAGAGGCCAATGGGAAAGGAGTTAACATCACCACAATCAACAATCAGACCAATCCAGAAAGTGGGACTCTACAGGGAATCTGCCTGGTTTCTTCAACAAGCCAATCTCACAAGGGTGTGGAGAGGTGGGGAGTGAAGTTCTAGAATAGAAGCATCTTAAAAGCCATAACAACCAGATACAATTTGTGGTCCTAATCTAAATAAACCAGCTGTAAGAGATATTATTAGGACAACTCGGGAAATTTGAACATTGATTTGGTATTACATGATATTAAAGAATGAATGCAAATTTTACAAGTTGTGATACACGGTCCTAAAGTAACTTAGGAATATATTCTTACTTCCTAGAGACGTACAGGGAAATATTTAGGGAAATGTCATGATGTTTGTAATATACATTAAAATACATCAGTGAAAAAAAGATATGACAAATAGAACCAAATATTAACGGTTGTTAAATTTAGGTGGTGAACTTATAAGGTACCTAGTAGAGCTGACTTCATAAAGACAAAGGAGAATAGTGGTTACCAAGGGCTGCGGGGAGGGGGGAGTTGGGAGCGGTTGTTTAATGGATACGGGGTTACAGTACGGGATGACGGAAATGTTCTGGAGATGGGAGGGTGGCGATGGTTACACAACACTGAGTGTACTTCATGCCGCCGAACTTTACACTTAAAAATGGTTAAAGTGGTAAATTTTATGTTATGTATGCTTTATCACAATAAAAAAATTTAGGTGGTGGGTGTTCATTATATCACTGTTATTTTTTCTACTTTTCTGTTAGTTTCTACTTTCTACTTTTCATAATAAAGACTAAACTCTCCTCTGGTCACACACTGTCCCTCGGTCTTTACTCCTAGTTAGACCCTATGTCTTCCAAAAAGCCAACAGGAGGTCGAAGCATTTTTTTTTTTAAACTCTCCTTTTTTCGTTAAAAGCAAACCTCTAGGATGAATCCCTTTCTGGACCTGCACAGAATCTGGCTCAGAGCAGAAGGGAGGAGGTCGATCCTAGAAAGAGCCAATGCCTGATGAAAGAGACTCAGAGCTGGAGGCCCAAGAAACCGAGCCTTGCCTGGAGTGCCCAGCACAGCCAGGCGCAAAACTGAGGCAGCCAGCCCTTCAGGTCATGTGAGGTCAGCACCATCCTCCACTGACAGTGAGGGAAACAGCCTCAGAGAGGTTAAGTAACTTGCCCAAAGCAGCTCAGCTGATGTGCGATGGATTTTTCAGAAAGCAGAGCCTGAGTTAACCAGCCGTGGAAGCTAATCTGTCTCCTCCGCTAGAGAGACTGCGGGGCTGTCACCTCCAAACAGAGGGCTGGCCAAAAACTGTGTTCGGCCTTTTCCGTACCATCTTGCGGAAAAACCCGGATGAGCTTTTTTTGGCCGGCCCAATACGTCAGCCCCACCCCCACTCCTGCCACAGGGTTCAAGGTTGGTTGGTCAGTTTGGAAGCACTGACCCCTATTTACCAGGAACTCTAAACTGGGTGAGGCTCACGCAGGAGTCGCGGCAGAACCCTGGCCTCTGGCCTAAAGGCACTTCCGAGCCGTTTGTGGAGACAACACTGAGAAACGCGACGTAACTAGGAGCGAACTGTGTGGTACCTCCCCCAACACCACCTTTTGCACTTGGTTCCTCTTGCTACCATGCAAGTGAGGACGTATTTAGAGAGGGTTCTCTGCCTCTGCAGTTTATGGCTATGGGCTCCTTAAGCTCAGGATCTTGTCTTATCTTCATGCACTTAATACCTGCAGTGCTGCCCGGCACAGGGAGGGTGCAGGCAATGCCGAATGTGGTAGGAAAGTGCGACGAAGTGCGCAGAGATGGCCCGAATTCCCCCTCCTTATCTGCCCTTCCCCCACCCCAGTCATTCCAGAATCCCTCCAAGGGGCCTGGGTTCCCTTGACTTCCTCCCCAGCTGCTGGAGGATGTGCTGTCACTTCTGCCAGAGCCCCACACAGATGCTAAGGGCCCTTCGGGAATCTGCTCCGACCAAAGGCCACCTCCAGGCCCTGAGCCCTGCCTGGCTGTTCTGTCCTTAGGCAGGTGGGTACCTTGTCAGCGCTGGTCCCCGTTTTCCCCGGCCCCTGGCTGCTAGGCCATCCAATTTTCTCCATGGGTGACAGGGACTCACCAGGCAGATGGGATCGGCTGCCTCCAATCCAGCCCCGAGACCTGGGCCAGTAGAAGCCCCCACCCCGACCCCCATCAGGATAAAGGCTTGTTTGTGTGCAGAGCGATGCTGCTAAGACCATTTCCGGGGTGACGCCTGCCCCCCACCCTCAGCAAGTCCTCTGGGCTCCAGCGGGACGAGAGCGTGACACACGGAGGGAAATCTCCCTCCCCACAACATCCATGCCTCTGTGGGCTGGCATTTCATTCGGTGCCACATTTTCCTCCCTCCTTCCCGGGGATGGCACTGAAAACACACGATCTCCAGGCTCCCACGTGGCTGTAATGAGTCCAGTTTTCCTCACCGTATGCTATTCACTGACACAGTTTTTAAATGCTGCAACATACACGTACTGCCAAGCACATTCTTGCCTTCCAAAGCCTTTTTTTCATTTTCGTCAAACAGGTCAAAATTATTAGTGTCACAGGCCAGATTTGAAGGCAGAAGAAAATGTGGAAAAGCACAAACATGGAATTCTGTCCTTGTTTGTTTTTAAGGCCATATTCCAACTTTTTTGGAATGTGTACTCAAATTTGAGATGGAACAATTCTGAGGTTACATATTTATACTCAAAGATATTTGAACTAAAAAATTCAGTTCAAAATAGTAAACACTTGAAGTTGCATCCTAGCCCAAGATGCCAACACTCAGTGAAGCCACATCAGTCCTACTTCCTGTTGTTTATATGACAAGTTCATATAAAACTATTCTGACGAGGATACTTCCAGGACCCGCCCTCCCCGCCTCCAACCCCAGCTTTTTGTGCAACGCTAGTTGCCTAAATACCAACAAACAGTGGCACTTTTTACAACTTTATTTTGTCCTGTTAACTATAATTAAGTTGTATCTCTAAACCTTCCCAGCTAGAAAGCCTTTGTAAATGCTTCCTAATGAGGCAGCGTGGCAGGATGGTTTGGGGCAGGCTCTGGAGCCTGACCTGGAATGGAACCCCAGCTCCACCTTCTCAGCTCTATGGCTTTGGGCAAGCAACTCAACATTTCTCCACCTAAAGTTCCTCTCCTGGAAAACGGAGAAGCTAACAGGCCCCAGCCCAACACACAGTAGGTGCTCTGTACATGCTCACCGCTCCTTTTGTTCTGCTTGTCCTGACTTGGCAGTTTTCCCTAATTGCAATCCCCTGCTGCCGACGTCACAGATAGAAAACACATGGGGGCAACAAATAGGCAAGCAGTCTGCATAACCTTGGGGGCCAAGTTCTCCGGTGACCCAAGTATGTTTTAGCATCACGACCCTCGGTCTGGCATGGGCCCAGAGGAGCACAGACACCTAGGAAGGGAAGGAAGACTCTTCCTGTTCTTTCAAGCTCTCAAAGCTCTGCATTTCACTGCCCTCAGCAACCCCCCACCCCGCCCCCACTGGGCCTCCGCAGCCAATGTCTCCTTGCACGCGGGAGGGCCTGGCTGGCCCTCATCCCCCTCCTGCAAGGCTGCTCTGTGCTGTCCTCAAGGTGCCCCGAACATGGTCCACCCAGTGAGGGTCCAACTCTCTCTGAGAAACCAAAGTCTCCTTCCCTCCAAAGCGGAGATAGAGGACGCTGAGCTCACCTGGGAGGACTCAGACCAGCCAACCGCTCGCCCTTTCAGCCCAAATCCCAGGATTCAGGATGTCTCCACCACATAGCTTGGGGGCGGGGGGGGAGAAGAGGGATGGCAATTGGGAGGCAACCTAAACATTCAATAACAAGAGATTACTGAAGTAAATTATGGTACAGTCAGGTGATGGAATACGACCCACACTTAAAATGATGAGATGCAGGCAATGAAGAGATGCTCGGGATAGACTGAAACAAAAAGCAGGCTAAAAAGAGTTTGCACAGTGTCGTGCAGTTTGAAAGTTTTTCAGAAACCTTTCCCACGCCTATGTGTTTATACATTTCACACCTAGATACATACACAAGCACCAAAAACATAACTGCAGTCACCGCACGGTGGAACTGGGGGAAATCATTTTCTTCCTCCTTTTGCTTATCAATAGTATTTTCAATAACAGTCACGCATTACTTTTGGAAAGAGGAGGAAATTAACTTCAAAAGACCATGAAGAATCGCCTCACCTCTAGTCTCTGTGGCTGAGTCACATCTTACAGAGAGAAGAGACGAAGGCTGGGCGGAGCTCCCCGAAAGCGCCTTCCCCTCCCATGAGTGTCACTGACATTCCTTCCCAGTGGCAGAGAATGAGTTTCTCGACAGCAGAGCCGACCCATCTCAGGGCCAGGATGGTGCTGGCAGGAGTCACTTTCTAACACGTCCCGACATGTGTTTCCAGTAACGCTGTTTGTGGCCGCTTTCTTCTCTTATCGCTCCTCCCGTGACCTTTGCTGGTTACAGACTTACTGGCTGGAGCCAGGTGGATTTGTGTGATTTTTGTTGATGGTTATTAGGAAGAGGAAGTGCCAGAAGGGATTACCTCAAGTTTAAACCTATTTCCAGCAGAGTCCCGGGGCCTTTAATTACACATCTCGGGTCTGTTTGGTAAAGAAGTAGTCAAAGATGTGCTTTTTATCTCCCTCGGAATCTCCTGCGACTGGCAGTGCTCCATGTGCGCCTGGTGTTGTGTAAACTCCAGCCACTGGCTCCTGGGGGGAGGAGGGCGGCGGTGGAAGACGGGATGTGAAGAGGGAGGCCGGCGAGAGGCATTTTAAACAGCCCCATACCTGGGAATCCTTGGTCAGGCCATGCCATTTTGCGGTACAGACAGTAGAGGAACTGCACCCCCAGCGAGCTGGAATTTTGTTTGCAGGACCAGAACTACTGCAGCTTCCAGAGGAGTAGCCCGATTCAGCTACTGCTGAACTACAAGGATGAGGACAGTCAGAATGCGAAATGCCCAGCCCAATCCAAGAGCAGACTTTTCTTTCTTCCTTTTTTTGCAGATTTGTTTTCACATCTTGGTACTGAAATATTAACAGCCTGACTCACCGTGAGGCAATCCCTGACTGGAATGATCAAGGTACCGGATCAGCTGTGGGGCAGACCAACGTCACTTCCGCTACAGGTGGGTCTAGTCAGAGATATCAGAACCAGCTGATCCTCAAAAAGAACCTTTCCCACTCTGATTTCTCCAGGCCGGGGAAGGAAGGCAGATTCCTGGAATCCACCCCACAGGCCCTCCTCTGTCTTACTTGCCTGTTGAAGGGACTGCCAAGTGACAAAGTTGCTAAAGGTCCAAGACCGGGAAGTTTAACACGTAAATTGAGACTTAACTGGGGGAAAAAAATGAGAATGCTCGGTCACTGAGGGTCTTAGCACGTTTCTGGCATAACAGCGAAGTCAGGAAATGAGGAATTGTTCTTTAGCTGCTTATATTAAAGACACAGCATTGTAGGTCAAATGCACACACAACTTCAGACAATAGGACTCCAAATTTCCCTTTAATTTACGGCCCAGAGGGGATGGAATTTGGGGAGGAACATTTGGTTAGAATGGAAACGGGAACAAATGGGGTTTAGTTAAAGGCCTCTTTCGTCCTTCATCTGAGGCTGGGACCCCTTACCACCCAAATTCTATCCCTGGCAAGGCTGTTTCTTCCATAATCTCCAGGATCCCAACAGTTCCCTTTCAGGAGGAGCACACAGCACTGAGTACAGATTCTTGCCCCAGTCTCTGGAATCCTGCAACCCCCCCAAGGCAAGCTAAGCAATATGCTTTTTCTTGGCACTGCTGCCTCATTAGCGCAATGAAAACAGGCCCTGAAAGACATAGAAGAGCTTCTTCCCTGGAGTCAACCCAGCCACCTCTCCGAGGCTCCCAGCACCATGCTCCAAGAGGCGGGCCTGGGTGGGAAAGACTGCCTGGGGTGGGAGAGTAAAGGCTATTTTAGTTCACCCACAGTTCTGCAGCAATAGAGACACACAGCCTTTACATCTTACATCAGGATTGTTCCAAGTGCAGTACCCATACCTTGAGGGTACCTTAAATGATGTTAGGTGGGGCATAACATTTTTCATTTTAGTGGTTATGTATTTATTCTAGTGTGAATTTGAGAAAAATGAAATTAGCACATCAGTGGTTATTTCATGGATGTTGTTTAGGATGAGGCTAAGTAATAAAAAATTGAATAATACAAATTTTAAACTAAGTAGTAATTTAATAATATAGGTGATATAGAAATAGGACAAAATCCATGAAGCCAAGTTTTAGAAGACCAAAGTTTGGGACAACTCTGTGCCAGTTAGACAAATTAACCAAAGTATATGCAAAGGCTAGACAAGTATATTAGAACACTAGAAACAGCCTTCCACGGTGCTAAGGACTATGGAATCAGAAAGCCCAGGTCCAGATGCTAGCTCTATCCTTCAGTTAGCTCTGTGACCTTGGACAAATTCAAACTCTTTAAGCTTCAGTTTCTTCATCTGTGAAACAGAAATGAAAATTCCTATCTCATTAGATTGTTCTGAGCATTAAATGAGGTAATATTTATGAAGTCTTTAGCACAGCACCTGGCATATAGCAAGTGCTTCGAAAGGAGTGAGGCTCATAGAGGGAAAGGATTCATTTCTAAAGCAGGCTACTCATCTATCTGTCCTAAAGAGTTCCTTCCAGGAAGATGCAACCCAAATAGTACAGGAACATTTAGCCTTTTGGGTCATGGATCTGCTCCCAGAGAAATATGCAGGCAGACATGCTTGCAAATGCCAAAACTGCATACAATTTTAAGGTGTTCACAGTTGCCACCTCCTTTAACCACTTCCTGAGCTGACTGCAGACCTGGTAAGCTAAGATGGAGAGCCAGGGTCACAAGAGGTATCTCCACTACCTCTGCCCCAGGGAGGCCGGGCGTCATCCCATCTCCTGGATGCATTCCTAAACTAGATTTTGGTTCTCTCGGGCTGCCTCTAAACACACAGGCTACCACAGCTTTACTCTCTACATGGGCAGAATGCAAAAAAGATCTCAAGGACCGCCCCCGGCACCACCACCACACTCAGTAACCGGCTTGTTCTCCCTGCCCTATCTCGGTGCAGTACAGCCTGGCCTTGCAATTTTTAACTCGGTGCTAATGGAGCTGGGTAAACTCAAGAGACCAGCAAATGTACATGGAAAACCAGGGGCCCCGATAAGCTGCTGATATGGTGTGCCTGCGCTTCCGTCCGTTCTATTTAAACACTGATAGACCCCTGCACAAATAAGAAACTCTTTGTGCTCTGAGCGTCCGCAACTGCCATCCGGAGTCCATTCTGGACATGGCCAAGGCTTGGAGTAGGCGGAGTGGGGGTGGGAGAGAGGCAAACCTTGCCTGCATTTTATCAGACAAATGCACACGGGGAGGACCAAGCTGATCTTCAGTCCTAAGGGCTCCACATCTTTCTCTCTGCCCCCTGCCCCACCTCACAGTGCTCTCTTAACAACTGAGACTGAGAAAATGTTTTCTAGAAAACTGACTGCAGATCCTTCAAGCAGGACACATGGGCTAGTTCAAGCCATGACCCACCCACATCACAACAGTAAGTAAAAGATGACTGACTCAGCTCACAAAGAAGCAAGGAGGCGGAGCTGATGAGTTTCCCCGCATGCACTACATCAACCAAAAAAGGAGTCAAGGTCAAGCCCAAAGAAACTCCAAGGAAGTCAGACTGCTGTGGAGCTGGAGGACAGAGCGTATTTCTCACGACTGTTTGAGTTGTGGTTTATTTAGTAAACAATGTTTGTAAATTCAAATTCTGAATTTGAATTTCTTTCTTGAATATTAAGATGGTAAGAGCCTCACTCCTCAAAGTACGGTTCTTCTGGATGGGTAGTTTGGGCATCATCTGGGAGCTTGTTACAAATGCAGAATCTTGAGGCCCAGACCAGACCTTCTAAACCAGAAACTGCATTCTAACAAGATCCCCGGGCAATGCATATGCATATTACAGTTTGAGAAGCACTGGTTAGAGTATTTATAAAGCTCTTGGAAAGGTCTATTAGAGGATAATAAAACTACAATGGATTATTTCCTTTCAGGTTTGCAACAGATCTTCACCTAAATATCGAGTATTAAAAAATAAAGTTCAATTTAAAAGAAGGAGACTGATAACAGTAGACCTCTAACTTCTGTTTCCAGTAATCAGTTCTCAAATCTAAATGAAGACATATTTCTCACGAATAGCTCAGTAGAGATGACATCAGCTGGGCAGCTTCAAACACCCTTCTCTGACTTGAAAACAGGACTTTTCTTAGCAGTCCAAAGACTACAATACATGCTCTTCCCATGAAGGTTCACAGCTGTACACACGTGAATCACTGGCACTTTGAGAACTTAAAAATGTACTTCAGATTTAGCATTATTGACAGAAGGCGAATTTTACAAAATCAGAGAGTAAATGTTTCTATAATCAACATGGATTACCTTTGGAAAAAAAAAAGCAGAGGAGGTTGAAGATGTTTCGATTAGTGGTCAACAGTGGCTGGGTTTGGGGCTTCCCTGGTGGCGCAGTGGTTAAGAATCCGACTGTCAATGCAGGGGACATGGGTTTGAGCCCTGGTCCAGGAAGATCCCACATGCCACGGAGCAACTAAGCCCGTGCACCACAACTACTGAGCCTGCGCTCTAGAACCACGAGCCACAACTACTGAAGCCTGCGTGCCTAGAGCTCGTGCTCTGCAACAAGAGAAGCCACTGCAGTGAGAAGCCCACGCACCGCCACGAAGAGTAGCCCCCGCTCACCGCAACTAGAGAAAGCCCGCGGGCAGTGACAAAGACCCCGCGCAGCCAAAAATAAATAAATAAATAAATTTATTAAAAAAAAAAAAGGGAGAGTGCCCAGGTTTGATGTGGAATCTAAAAAAAATGATACAAATGAACTTATTTACAAAACACAAATAGACTCACAGACATAGAAAACAAATTTATGGTTACAAAAGGGGAAAGCGGGGGAAGGAGGGATAAATTAGGAGTTTGGGATTAACAGACACATACTACTATGTATAAAATAGATAAACAAGGACCTACTGTATAGCACATAGAACTATACTCAATATCTTGTAATAACCTATAAGGGAAAAGAATCTGAAAAATAATATATATATGTTATACATGTATATTATATATAATATATACATAAAACTGAACCACTTTGCTGTACACATGAAACTAACACATTGTAAACACTGTAAACCAACTATACTTCAAAATAAAAACAAAACTCGTAAGCTAAAAAATAAAAGAAAAAAAAGAGTGCCTGCATTTGCATCCTTGCTTTGTGTGCTGTGTGACTTTACCTAAGTTACTCCTCTGAGCCAGCTCCCTCAGTGTAAAATGGGGATAACAGAACTTTTACTACTGATTTATTGTAGGATTAAAAGATATTATGCATGAAAAGCACTATAACAGCACTTGGACTCACTAAGTGCTGAATAAATGTAAGCCATTCATAAGAAATTAGTATTGAAATACTGTCTCAAGATGTCATTCTGTGTAACTTGAGAGCGAGAGAGTGAAGGACACCTGGGTCTTGTCCTGTCTCTGAGAGCCTACAGGAATCACTTCATTTGAGCAGTAGCTAGAAAGATCCACATCAGCAGCTAGACCTGCCTCACTGGCTTAGAGGGGGGATTAAAGAATCCTGGGGTACGAGCTGGGGAGCCTGAGGCCAAGGTCAACGGCTGTGTTAGGGTAGATGTTCTGTGCCTCCAGGCCAGAATCCCCCCACTGCCACTCCAGTGAAGGGGAGTTGGCGGCTGGGAGCCTGGGGGAAGGGAAATAGTGTTTGTGGATCAAGAAGGGGCAGGTGAGGGCTTCCCTGGTGGCGCAGTGGTTGAGAGTCTGCCTGCCAATGCAGGAAACACGGGTTCGAGCCCTGGTCTGGGAGGATCCCACATGCCGTGGAGCGACTAGGCCCGTGAGCCACAAGTACTGAGCCTGCGCATCTGGAGCCTGTGCTCCGCAATGGGAGAGGCCGCGACAGTGAGAGACCCGCGCATGGCGATGAAGAGTGGCCCCCGCTCGCCACAGCTGGAGAAAGCCCTCGCACAGAAACGAAGACCCAAAACAGCCAAAAATAAATAAATAAATTAATTAATTAATTAAAAAAAAAAAAAAAAAAGAAGGGGCAGGTGCACTCCTAGGATAGGTGCTGCATCTTTACTAAGAGTTCATGCTCTGACAACACCAACCAAATCAGTCTCAGCCTCACCACTTAAGAGCTCTAAGGGGCAAGTCAGTTAACCTCTCCGGGCCTCCCTTTTTTAAAGTATAAAATGAGGATAATAGTACTACCCACTGCAAAGGTTTGGGATGATGATTAAATGAGGTAATGTGTATAAAGAATAAAGCAGGGTACTTAGCACATGGTAAATGCTCCATAAATAGTACCCATGACTATGTATTTATGATAGGCGTCTGCAACACAGCAATTTTACTGTAGGTTGAATCCCTGGGGCCAAGGAATTGGATGTGAATTTCAGATGAACAGAGAACTGGAAATGTTTTGGTCATCCTATGACTGAAAGACTAAGATTATAGGAAGCCTTTGTTATAATTGTTGCAAAAGCCTAGTCATTCTCCTTAGGAATGAAACAGTGGAAAGAAGAGGCATTAGAAGTTGGCTTTAGGGACTTCCCTGGTGGTCCAGCGGTTAAGACTCTGCACTCCCGATGCAGGGGGCCTGGGTTCCTACCCTGGTCAGGGAACTAGATCCCACACGCCTCAACTAAGAGTTCTCATGCAGCAACTAAAGATCCCGCATGCTGCAATGAAGATCCCACATGCGGCAACGAAGATCCCACGTGCCGCAGCTAAGACCCGGTGCAGACAATAAATAAATAAATAAATAAATAAATACGTATTAAAAAAAGAAGTACTGAAGAAAAGTTGGCTTTAAAAACATAACCATTTAGGACTCATCAGAACTCGTTGAAAAGCAGGACAAAGCAAGATAATCTCCACTGTAGCAAGAAGGCTGTAAAAAGTTTTTTTTAATGTCTAACATAACCAGAATGGCTTAATAAGAGACCTCATCTCACCAGACTATACTGGTGGCTAGTACTACACTATGTAAAAATGATAAAGCCACAAAAACAAGGCTGAAAAAAAACCCCCCAAAACAGTTGCTTTTGGGGGGTAGTGGGATTAGAGTTGATTTTTAGATTTGTTGGTTTTTTTTTTTTTTTGCAAAATCAGGGTATTTTTGAAAGCCCTGTAAGATCAAGGGGGGAAAAATGTATGATGGTCTGATAGTTTCAGGCACAGTGAGAGATGATTTGGGGCAGTGTTTTTCAAACCTTTTTTTCGGCTGTGGAACACATTTCGTAAACAAAATCTTATTGAGACCCCCATCTATAATCCAGATAAAATGTTGCTTTTATTGAATAAATTCATTTATAGGTTCAGTTTTAATCCTTGCTCCATGTAGGTCTCTAAATGAGAGCACAAATGTGTATTGGTTGCATACACATTTCAATAAAGACATTCTAATCGATTTTTTAACAGTTAAAGATATTTTTAGAAGATAAAATTCCAAATAAAAACACAGAATCCTAGTATTTCTTGGAAGATGGTTCAGGAACATAAGAGAGGATTGTGAAGATTAGGGCTAGCCGACTGCCAGGCACTTTTCCATAGGGACCACAGCTTCCAGAGCTGCATGCAGAAGTCATTTGTGTACATGTAGGGAGAGGAGGAACAGTGAGCGGAAGACACCCCGATGTCTTCTGTTTAATGACCAAACCAAACTAACACAGAGGGGTATGGAGAAGAGGCGAGTCTGGGGACACTGTGACAAAGGTCTCATCTGTGCAAAGCTCTCCAGGTCCCAAATGAAAGGAGAAAACAGGCAGGCGTACCGGATGGGCTTGGATTTGCTGGGAACATCTACCTGGGGGCATTCAGGAATCCTAACTGGTGGGCTCAGGAAGGAAAATAAAGCATGTGATCTTCTTGTCGGGTGGGGCTAAGCAGGAAGGTAAAGAAGGCAGAGAGTAACTAGAGTTGCCGTGGCCCAGGCAAGATGTAGAGAAAGGAAAGGGTAAGGGGACCGCCAAGGAGATGGCCCTCTCTACGGTGGGAGAGAAGAGACTGGTAGGGATTTGGTTCAGGAAAAGGCAAAGCCAAGCAGAGTGACCTAAAGTACTGGAAACCTTGTTAGGGGGAGGTACAGAGTGGCAGGTAAAGAGGATCTGGTGAAGAGCAGGGAAAGCAGCGAAGAATTTAAGGCGAGTGCAGAAAGAAACAAGGCGAAGGATAAGAAGTTCAAAGGACGCTTTGAAGACGTAAATCCACACAAAGATAGTGTACGACAAATCTTGTCATATAATACAAATGGCCCAAGAAAAAAGGAGGCCAGAATTTCAGCCTACAGAACTCAGGAAATGAGAATCAGAGTTTACTGGATTTATAGAGTGTTTTGATGTGACTGAGTGATGAAAAATTATTTGCCGGGGTGGCTTGGCGGTAAAGAACGCGCAATGATCCCTTTTATAGTAATCTGTGAGGATCAAATGAACATGGATATAAATATAAGGTCCTAAAGAAACACATGATGGTATTACCAGAAAAGCAAGAGTAGGTCATATTCTCATCTGGGCAGCAGCAATTTAGGTAGAAAAGAGCGGTCTGATTTGTCAGGGATGGTCTAACGACAGCCTTGACGAAGGAAGCAATGAGGAAAGGCAGAATTTATGAAAGCTATGTGGTCCTCAGAAGGAAATGAATGCCTGGGTTTGAATGATAAGTTTGGGTTTTTAACGTCCTGTCCTTGGATCCAGTGCTGTAGCTGGCTGGAGAGCTGTGAAGAGCTGTCTCCTAAGTGCCTGGCTCTTTAACTACATTATCCCATTTAGAACTAAAAGCAGCCCCGTGAGAAAAGATTCTGGAACACAGATTAGAAAACCAAAGTTTGGATAGGCCAACTGAATGACCTAAGACAACAAAGCTGGCAAGTGGGGAGCAAGGGTTCCGGCCCCGTGGGATGGACACATACGCACATCTCCCCTCGCAGTGGTTTTCCAGGTCCCAGACTCACAAGCGCCCTGAGATGCTTTCCCATCCATCCTTCTTTGGGGACTGGCTTCTTCAGGTGGTAGGAATCTCTCTTTCCTTGGAGGGTATTGGTTTTAGGAAGACTTTAGTGCTCTTCTGGTGAAAACTAAGTTAGGGGCAGGTCATCACAACTTGAAAAATGCAAAAACCTTCTTACACCTCTATGCAAATAAGGCAGAGAAAATTATGGTGTATTATGATTTCTTGGACAGGAAAGCACTTTGTCTTATGCCCTGCCCTCTCCCTCACCAGAACCTGCTTGTGCCCAGGGGCTCCCTTGCACAAATCTTGCATACCCTATAGCCAGCACAAGGTCATACACATCATAATCAGCTAATAGAAATTAATATTTATCAAATGAAGGCCTAAAACATCTATATTCAAGAAGCCGGAGCATTTCCATTACGAATAAGTCCCAGCAATCTACTGCACAGCATAGTGCCCGTAATTTAACAACACTACTGTGTACTTAAAAACCTGCTAAGAGGGTAGATCTTATGTTAAGCGTTCTTATCATCAAAAAAAAATGATAATACTAATAATAAAAGAAGAAACTTTTGGAGGTGATGGATATGTTCACGGCACAGATTGTGGCGATGGTTTCACAGATGTATACTTATCTCCAAACTCATCAAGTTGTACACATTAAATATGTACAGCTTTTTGTATTCAATCATTATCTCAATAAAGTGGTTTACAACAAGTAAAATTAAAAGTCCAGATCAAAAGTATGTATAATATACAGAAACTATTTTTCGGAAGGTGGACTTTATCACTTCTAACACACAGGTGATTGTCTAAATTTCACCTGTAATTCTTTCTGAGGGGAATAAAATACGTAGATGGAGGCGAAGCCAAGGCTACTTGGGATGTGAAGATGCAGGAAGGTGTCTTGGCTTCCCTTCAGGTGTCTGATGTCACTAAAGCGGTGCTCTAGAGGGCCAGCTTGGGTAAACTTATGACCTCTGTTTTGCCCTGTGTTCCTAAAAGTTTTATGGGAAGGTCACTAATAAACTAAGTGTGTAAATGCTCCACCATCTAGTTAAAAAATAATAAATGCTACTGGAGCTGACTTGCACTACATATTTTCTGCAAAACACATTTATTTACCTTTCCTTCTAATAAAATACACCCAGCAATAAATAAAAGGCAGTAAAAGTATCCATGCCTTACTATTAAAATTTGATACGTTTTTAATGCCAATTTTTAGTATACTGTTTTTGAATGGATCAGGTACTGTTTGAAAATAAGCACCCAATGAAGACACGATTGAGATTGGCACCAAGTTACAAACATAATAATTTGTCCTAAGTACAGTGTCTGTACGCAGAGAATTTAAATGTCTTACCCTAAAAGATCAAACTGCATTTTAAAATGGTCAACATACTTCTACCAATGAGCCACTTGTATAAAAATGCCACCAATAAAACACATTAGTCTTTTTATTTTTTAAGTTTAAACTACAGCCTAGTGAATTTAGTTCATCACACTCTTACATAAATCCTACAGTGGAGGTGGGGGGAGTCTTTGGAATTTCAGACTTTTTTTTTTTTTTTTTAAGAAAACCTCTCAAGAAGGTATCCAACCACTTCTTGGAGACATAATCACATCTAAAGAAAAGTGACCCAAATAAAGGAGGGATTTAAAAAAAAAACCCTTAGTCACTCTTTAAATTTATTCTCCAATTTAGGCCAATCCTCTTTTATAGGGGGCTCCTAGCAATTAGCTGGCAATCTTATCCTGTGAGTCTAAAGGATTAAAGCAGAAGCAAAGAACAAAAGGAACCGATTTGCTACACTCTTCCACAGGTCCCCTCTCTTCTTAACAAATCAGACTTCATTTCCTCCAGGGCCCTCCTTACCCACCTAATCTTCTTTCTTTCTTCCTCCCACGGTCCCTTAGGAAAAAGATTCTTAAATGTAACATTAGGGAATGCCATCTAAACCAAATTCCTTCAGAATATAACAAAGGTTGAAAATGACTGCAGAAACTAGAGGGTGCTTTTTTGAGTCCTTGTTTTGGGATTCTGACAAAGTGTAACTTTTTTGATAACTGGATCTTAATATAAAAGGTAGCAGTAGGTAATAAGCCACCAAGTTAGGTTTCCCAGAAGTTTAGACACACTCCCTTCCCTCTTGCAGACTATTTAGGACAGTGCTCACAGAAGGTCACCACATTAAAGAGAGCACAGCCTGGGAATGGCAGACGTGACATCTGTTGAACTTACTGTTCCATCTGTCACTGACATGGGCCACATACAAACCTCTACAGCTCTGAGGGACTTTAAGGGGCCTGCTAATCCATTCCTTTTCCTTTACCCTTAAACCATTCCAGAGAAGGATCGATCCTATTTTTAAAGACCTCCAAGGAAGAGTCCACAATCACTCTTAGCCAGCCAAATATTTAGAAATCATTTTCTCTATGGCCTTTCCCCATGGCTCTGCAGACACATTCCTTCCCATACTCTTGCCATAAAAAGAAGAAACTATGGTAGCCACGAGCTTTGAGAAGATCTACATGAAGACAAAATAACTCTTCATTTCACCCAAAAATCGATGCCATGAAAATACCCTAATGAAAAATTAACTCATAATTTTAAGTGTCGGTATACATGTTCTGCAGGTTTCTTCTATGGAAAGTGAACGTTTGAGATGAGTACTTACCCATTATCCTTATTTGGAAGCTCTGTGTAACTGCAGCAGGAACCAAGTCTGACCATTTACAAATTCTACAGGATGGGGATTAGAAAAACATAAGTTTAGTTTCAATACCTAAATCTTGGAAACTGCTATATCACAGAAGGGCTTAAGGTCAAAATTAGTTGGGAGACCTACATACAGATTAAAACGCATCTCACACATATAGCCACAGGGAAAATATATACAACTACTCCAAAAAGGGCTTTTCTCATACACATGACCGTGATTATAGAGATCTAGGGTTTGAGAGTTATTGAGCCAAACCTAGAAAAAATGGACTGCTAATTTTGCTTCTTTAGCCCACCAGTGCCCACTTTTTAAAAGAACTATATAGTACCAAATGATGCTAGTGATAGAAGGGTTGGTGAAAATATTGATCCATCCAGTGGCTTCCTTAGTAATTTATCTGCAATCCTAGTTAAAATACTAACTGGAAATAAATCATGAATATAAAAATCCTCAATGTCAATAATCAGAGAAAAAAACAACATACTAAAATGACCAGAATGACATCTAAACCTAGTGACTGCCAAATACGGCCTGAGAAATGTTCTGTCAAAATAAAGATGTGGAATCAGGAAGCAGATGGCAAAATTCTTTCTAAAACCTCACTTTAAGGGAACATTTTAGGCATTTTGGACTGTTGTGCAAATGAAAAAAAGAACGTTTCATCAAGTGTAACTCTAGCCGAGTTATGATGATAGGTTGCTCCAATCGTCTCTCCTTGACTCAGGAAGTAACGGGCTTAAATGGGGGAAGCAGCTCTCAGTAGGGGATGTGATTGCAAACCCTAACTAGTAGCATGGTGAAAAACGAGTGCAGCTTGGGATGAATTTCAGAAAAGAGTCAGGCTGGGTTTCAGAGTCAGAAGGCAGCACTTCCTTAATTCTATAGTTTAGCTGATGATGCTTTGCGGCAAGAAATCACCTTCTCTATTTGAGAGATTTTTTTTTTTTTTAGGTTTTTGACCCAATGGTGAACCTTCCAGTCAACTAATGAATAACAATGAGTACCGTCTTCTCAGCACTCCAGCACTAATCTTTGTAAGATTTAAGGAAACCATTTTTCTGTTTTGCTGTCTATAAACCTGCAATCACATATGGATGGGGAAAAGCTTATGAAACATTTCATTTCTCACATAAATGATAAAAACTATTCACTTGTAGAGCAGGATGAACAACATATAAAGCAGGGTTGGGAGATGTCTGTTTCATACAACTACATCTCAGTTTCTGACCTGGATGAAATCTTGCATAAATGCAAGAGAATTCTCTTTATTTCATATATTCTATACTCAGGTTTAATAGATTTGCATTTCAGTTTACATCTTATTAATTTGCCAATTGACTCAAAACTCTCAAAATCAGAACACAATGCTTTTTGGTAAAGAAAAAACAAGACTTTTCAGCAAAACAGGCATCAAACCAAAACTTGAGTAATGTATCTATTCTACAAGTGACAAATTCTGAGAATAACTGGAGGGCTGAGGGGATCAAAATGCCAGGCAGTAGATGGGACTATTTCCAATTTCTAGTCAGAGAAACTGTCCTTCAGGAGGACAGCTCTCCATTTAGGTTGTCCAAAGAGCAGGCCTTTCTATAGGCCACAAAGTTGTAAGTAAGAAAGTTGTAAGAAGTAAACTGGGTAATGAAAGAGCCCCTTTTTAGAATGACACAAAATCAGTTTCTGTAACTCTTTTCCTCCTGAAAGTCTTCTACGCTCAACCTGAACTTATCCTCCCCTTCAAGAATTCCTGGTGTCTTTCTTTGAGATGTCCTCCATTTTAGCAGCAGAGCCTACAGAGAACCAATACACAGAAGTTCCCTGTCAGAGAGCACTTTCTGTGGGTGCTCTAAATGAATACAACCATACACTGTACAAAAGCATACAGTATATGCAAAGGGAAAGTTAAACCTCGAGTACCTACCTTTAGTATTGGTGGTTTAGCAAACGCTAAACCACTCTCACTCCATCCACCTTATCGGCCTTACAGACTATAAATGCTATTTAGGCTTAAAGATACGCAAAACAAGATTTTTTTAAACCCACAAACCATCTACAGAAACATATTTGCATTTTGTTACGCCTCTCATCACCCTTCAAATCATCTTCAGAAAGCCTGAAAAGGTGAAAATCTAAATAGCTAAAAAACATTAGCAGAACCTGAAAATTATTAAGCTACATCTTGCACATGATCTTCCTGTATTCATCACTGAGGTTTCACCAAGAACCAGATTCAGGTAGGTAGTAGGGGCCACATTACTTTTTCATAAATTATTCCCTCATACTGTACATAACATACAGTTCTATGTCTGTTCTTGGCATGTTTTAAGTTAAAATTTGATTATCGGTGTTTACCAGCATCATCAGGACCAAGTGATTTTTCAACATCTACTATTCCAACCCTTCAAGAAGGTCAGACATCCAGAAGAGGTGGTAGGGTTGGACTCAAAGCTGAGGCCAACACTCCATTTGTTGCGTATATTTTTCCTGATTCTCACCTAGAACGCTGCCACCTCAGGCAACCACTTAACTTGAACTATCACTTGGCCCTGAAATTCCCTTTCAGGAGTTATTTCTTCCTTTAAACATAGTATAAGAATATAATGAAGGCCAAAAGAAATTTCATCTGGGTTATAAATGACTCACAGTGGGACACAGCTCAAGTCAGATTACTTAGTTTGTATCATTCCAAATGGCAGCAACAAGTAAGAGACATGAGGGACCTCTGTAGTCATGGATGAGCCCTAATTGTCCCCTAGCCCAAGGTCAAAGCCAGTTTATTCCATAACCTTACGCAAATAACAGTGGTTCCTCAGTTATCCCCTTTCAAATAAACTAAACACTCCTTTATCTGAAAGGGTTATTCTTAATAATGAACCTACCAAAGGGAGACAGAAAAGAATAAAAGACAAAAATAAAAAGTAACAGTGCAAGATAAACATTTCCACCCTAACAGTAAGGACTCTAGGTAACATATGGTATCAACTTTATATATCTACAAAGACTTTAATCTTTAGAACATTAAAACGAGAGAAATCACCTTCCTAATTAATTTTAAAGCAAAGCAAACTGTAGGTTTACATATGACAGAGTCTTAAGGACCACCAAATATGCAGAAATAAGAATTCCAAATATTTCAGTCCTCAAATATACAAAGCCAAATAAGGCACAGGACCTAAAGAATAAACACAAAGCGAGACTACAATGTTTTAGTTCATGTGATTTAGGGCCCCTCTATTTGGTCCTGTAAGGTAATTTAAATAGTTCTCTCTGTTGTACATATCCAAATTTATTCAGACTGTTTAGAGATATATTCGTTCTGAAACATAGAACACGATAGGCTATAAACTCCTCCAAACTATATTGTTGGTAAAATCTAATTCAAAATATAAAAAATCTTCAGAGACTTTCAAACCCCGCCCTGCTAATCTATTGTAAAATATAACTTTTAAACAGAAACATACTATACTATTACTTATAGTAATCAATAAACGAGTTAGAATGAATGATCACTGAAACGTTGATCCAGGAGGCACTGTTTTCCTGCTTGGTTTTCAAATAATGTACACTTCTGTGCACTACATACTGACACCCCTGAACAGACTTCCTAAGCTGATCCTGGATGTTCACATGCAGCAGATAAATGAATATCTGCAGCTATCATACCATGCCAGTGCTGGTTTGTGTAGTTATTGGACCATCTTGCTACATTTTTTTCTTTATATTTTGAATAAGTGGAAGAGGGGAAAAATATCAAATGACTGATATTGTAAGAACCACTGGTCTCTAAATTTAACACAATTGAGACAAAAATAGAAATCAGGAGGAATGAGACATTTTTAGCTTCAACTGGATGCTCATAGGACTTAAACCAGTTGGCTGTGTTCACCTGAGAAAAAGGGCAAATGCAGGGAACACGGAGAAAACACTGGAAATAAATTATCTGAGATTATGTCTAAAAAATGAAGCATAATTGGGAATTCTAGAATGACTTAAGATCTCTACAATTCCTTCCTATTCTAACCCACTATCTTTTGAAGAACTAATATATTTTAAGGAATATATTGAGTATGATATGAAAGAAACTTCCCCTGCTGGAAAAGAAGAAAAAAATTGGCCCAAGACCAATTTTTTTTTTGTTTACTGAATGATTCTGTATGAATCTATATGAAGATTAGAAAAAACTGCCTTAGCAATTAACAAGTGCAAACCAAGATATTAAACACTAATCCACAGCAAAAGTTGCTACACAAGAGACGTTTATTAATGTTCTGTTGTATTTACAGCTTTAACATAGCAAACCAGGGTGAATACCACTTGGCAGAAAGCACATCACTCTACATTATAACACATTGGTCTCTGCTAACACATTGTAAAAGCAAGTAGTACAGTATGTTAGGGATCATCTCAAAAGTTCCAAGCTAATTCTTTCTTTGCTCCTAGTACCTAATCCCCTCCCTACTCCTAGCCCCTGGCCTAATCATCAGGAGACAAAAGAAAAAGAAAAAAAAGGGGTAGGGATTCTAATCACAGAAAGTTATCACGAATTCCATTTTATTAGTAACTATGCTGCATTTGTCCTTGTCCTTTCTATTTTATACAGTGATAACACCTTTACAATCCCTTAGGTACACAACAGAATAAGGTACAGCAAAATTAGAATACAGACTATAAAAAATTAATGCTTATCATTTACCAATTAAGAACATATTCTTGACCACACCTTAAATGTATTTTGCACTATGATTTCGTGTCTAGGTGTTCACAGTACAATTAAATAAATTTCTAGATTAATTTTAACAGCGAAATGGATCATGTGCAGAAATGCAGTCATAACAAAAGTTATACTTTTGAGAAAACCCCTTTTTTAAATGGCCAGCATTGTACATATCTTACACTAAAATATTTAATTCCAAATTCATTTTGAGATGGAGGATGAAAAAAGCAAGATTGCCCCCTACTGACTACAGGGACAAGGCTCATGCTATTTAAAATGACTACAAATAGATAAGGCATTATTAGTACATCACAGACTTGATTGCGAGAGCTTTTTCAAACATTAACCACTAATGATTCAATGATTACAGAATTTTGCATTAACTATTAAAATTTTACATCTAGGAACAAATAGAGAGAAATGATCTTTGTCAACAGTACTTTATTTTTTTAAAGCAGGTGATTATTCCTCTGTGTTCCGCCTCTTGATTCACTTCCTGCAGGTGTTCTCTTGCTTCTTGGGAGAGAATTCATAAATGCAGGAAGGCCTCTGCCAGAAAACATCTGCCAGAGAAGGATATTGAATATTGAAACTCTGGTTAAGTTGTTATTTTGGCTAAAAGAAGGATGTAGTCACAAAAGAAGGCAGGATGTTTGGAGACACAAGAAGTACATTTTTACATAGCTTTAAGATTACTATACACTGACATCATAGTATTCAATAAACGTTACATTTTTGGTTCTTAAAGTTATCAAGGACTCTAGAACTAGAAAGAACTTGAATGCTTTCTCTAAAACCCATGAGGTCAGGGGTCTCTCTCTCTCTCTCTCTAAACCTCCTAACAAAAGAACAGAATTCAAGTAGCACTTCATCCTACACTTAACCTCAACAGCAATGACTGAAACTTGGGGACAAAAAGACAGTAGAATCCAAATGCATAGGTAATTTTCCATGCACACTCGAAGCTGTTTACCCTGCCAATTCTGCCAAATCTCACACAAGGAAGACTTCCAATAAGGATACCAGTGATATCAGTCTATACTTGAAGCAGGGCAAAGTTAGAAAACAACTATAAACTCACAGGTACCACAAGGACTTTTTCCAATCAATTAGAAAAAAAAGTGACTGTATTTTGGGGCGTGTATCTCGGGGTGGGAGGACTGTATATAGCCCCAATTTTAAAAAAGCAATATACATGACTAAAATAAATACTCTCAAAATGATGTCCATCTATTTTGTTAAATGCAGTTTTCATCTAATACTCTGAGGCACTTTTGTTTTGGCATATAAATTGGTTTGGTTCTCATGGAAATAATGGAAAAAATACAAGTAACTCCCTATATTACTGCTAAAAAATAAATACTCTAAACAGATACATTAACAACTTAACAAATATTTATTGAGAAACTATGCTGTGATACCCTACACCGAATGAGAGTTGGATGGGCTCATACATAGGCCCCTAGCTCACTTTTCCATCTTTCCAAATTACTGTAAAAGCCACAAGCAGCCCTTCTGTATCTTTTCTGATTAGACTACTGTATACATCTTTAAAAGGCTGGCAAGACGCAGAGAAGCTACAACACTGGAGGAAATCAACATGTTCTTTTTGAACACTTAATATTTCCCAAACCCCAAATTCACTGACACTGGTGTTTTGATTTGAAGTAAACCAATGATACTGACATAAGAGCAACTTTTCTTTACAGAGACTTCAGAATGCGCAGGGACAAAGACACAAGAATATAAGGAATCCTGAAGGCCAAGCAGAACCAAAAAGAAAATTGGTAGACAGACGTCAAATAGAGATTTTTGCAATGAGGTTAGCTAGACTCATTACAAGCCTAAGTAAATTCAGTTTTATCACTTTCCATTAACAGATAAAAATTGATAGAATGATTACTATCAGGTCAAAACACTAGAGTTTTGCAAGAATATGAGATACAGTTCAGATACAGTTCACCTGGCCACTTTAGTTCATGCTACTTCCACGGAGGTAAATTAGTTTTAATAGATCCCTCAAAGTCAGAGCCACCCAACAAACATTAAAAATGCATTAAGAGGTCCTACCTACTGTATAGCACAGGGAACACTACTCAATATTCTGTAATAACCTATATGGGAAAAGAATCTGAAAAAGAATAGATATATGAATATGTATAACTGAATCACTTTGCTGTACACCTGAAATTAACACAACATTGTAAATCAACTATAATATTAAAAAAAAAATCCATTAAGAGGTCCTAGATAGGTTACTAATGGGCGATCTCAATCACCATACAAATCCCAAATGAAAAAGATTGCTAGAGAGGCACTCACTGCTCTCTAAGACCCAGAGGTCTGTTCAGATCAACTTGACTCACAAGCTGTTACAAAAATAATGATGGAATGCCACGTTTTAGGGACTGTGGATATCATTACTAAACTTTAGGTTAGATCACTTCAGAAACAAAAGGAACCCAACAGCCTATAGATCATTTAATTTCAAGAGGAAGACAACAATTTCTTCTAGGACACTGTGTGATTTTTTTTTTTTTTTTTAAGCAAAAATTCCTCTGGAAACATTTTCTACTGTCTTGCTACTTTACAACACAGTCCAAATAAGTCAAACTAACTTGAGGTGAATTAAAAATAAAGATGTATTAAGAAGGAGGGGGAAGGTTATAGAAAAAAGGAAATGAAAACATTTATCATCATATGGAAAAAAGTTAAGAAGATATCTGATGCCTCATATGTATAGCTCACCAGGTCACAGCAATCACTATCTAATTATGAAGGGCCCTATCTCGTTAATGCCGCGAGGGCTTACAAATTTTCTTCCCTGCTATTTCAGATGTGGTTAAAGTAACAAATTTAAGATCCATTATACTTCGTATATACAAGTGCTTTTGCAGTAGTGTTAGATATCAGTTAATTGTGTTACCACCTTACAGTTACTATAACTAGCTCCTCAATTACCTGGCAGCATCAAAAGAAGTGGTACTCCATAAAAATTTATTTTCCAGTTAACTGGTAAATAAGATAAAGTATGGACACTTTACATTTTTGACCATTTCAGATAAAGACGTTTCTAAAAGGTATCTGTTTCTTTTTAAACAACATAGAAGGAACATTTTGTTTTTCCTGCTTCCTCACAGTCACACACTTCTTGCTGCCACTGTGCCCAGCTCTAGCAGTTCCTTCTGGCTTTTCTTGCTGTGAGGCAGGAAACCAAATTTCCTTTATAAGCTTATAAATAAGCTCCGAAAGGGAACCTGAGAGTTGCCCTATGATAGTAGTATGTGAGCTTTAGTGTTCAACTCTTGTAATATCTACTTTGGCTGGTTAGAAAGAAGGCCTTTTGAGGTCATTTCACGATGTGTGTGTGTGTGTGCCTAAATAGAAGTCACTATTCTTATACTTTTTTCTAGTACAGTGCCAGATCTTAGCATGGGAATTGAGTTATTTTTCTCTATGGCAAAGTTATTTTAGAAATTCCCTACCTGTGGCTTTCTGGCAAAAAGTAAGCCCACAGCTAGCTTTTAACTAGTGATACCTCCAGTAAAGAAAGTAAGAGGTCTCAGTGAAAGAAGAGAAAATCTTCACATCTTACATGATGGTTTTCTAGTACATCTTCAGACTAAATTAAACTAAATTTCCTCTGAACTAGAGAAAGAAAACATTCTACTTTTGGATCTGGATGGACAGTTCTTACCCCTGTCAAATGGACAAAGGAAATTCAGTCCCATGGGATATTACAGCTTTTTGGGTTCCCTCTGGGGATACTGAAAATTAGTAAGGAAGTTATTAAAATTCTAAATGCTGCTCTAAGTCCCTAAACCCCTAATTTGGAGCTCTAAATCCTCTGGGCATGTCTGGGACAATTTCAAATCAACTAGGATATCAAAGTCAGACAGGAAAGCAAAGAAACCCTACTATGCCCTCCAGTGTGGGACTTTATTCATATACCTCTAAGTTTCTGCAATGCCTAAAGCACTGTAAGGCCTCTGACTCCAAAACACAGATAATACCAGGTCTATAATATCCCTTCACCCCTCCAACAGCATTATTACTTAACTAAGGGCTGCCTACTTCAAATCATAACCCTAAAGATGCTTTGTTTTACATTTAGAATATACCCATAAAGCATTTCAGAAGTTTTAGAAAATCAAATCAATAATAACAAATTTTATAAACAAAAAATCCCTCCAAGTCCCTAACAACACAGGAAAACTGAGAAGTTCAGGCTTTCTCTCAACCTGTATCGTCATGTCAACCTGTCATGTATTAGAAGCAAGATGAAGAATGTATGCATACCCTAATAAAGCCTGAAATTGCCTTCTAACAGAAGAATGAAGAGAACAGACAGAGGTGTGGCCTCATTCCATTTAGAAATTCAAAGCCACCATTAGACTAGACCTATAGAATCTGTGAAGGAAGGAAGGAAGGAAGGAAGGGAGGGAGGGAGGGAGGGCAGGAAGAATCTGTCCCCTCAGGATATTTTGGGTACCAATGGATTAGGGGAAATCTGTAGGTGATTTCAAGCGTTCATCCTAAGAAGAACTGTGGTGACCCCAAAGAATTAACTTTTGAATCTATGGTAGGTAAGAGTTAAACCTAGGGCTTAGAAGTAACTGCAAATTATAATCAGATATGTAGAGGAAGAAAAAAGATGACAATGGTTAACTACAATAAAACCACACAAAATATCTGACAAGCCTCTTAAAGTTAGGATGTCCTAGACACAAACACAGGCACATCACAGGCATTAGGGCCTAGGCCAGTGGTGTCAGTGCCCATCTGTGCCCAGACTGTGTAACTGAATTCAAATTCAGGACACACCACTCAGGACATTTTAAACATGCAACAAAACATTCCCTTTCTTTAAGAAAAAAAAAAAAAAAAGTCATAAACACAAGTGGTATTCTTAATGGCTAAAATTCTCTCTCAAATAAAAGTGCACGCTCCTTTGAAGAAACTGACTTTAACCAACAGAACCTAAGTTCTTTCCATGCTTTAACTTTTATAAGAAATGCCTTATGAATATACTCTACCATGCATGTATCTGAGCTTATGTGTCACTGTAACCTTTGTTACTTATGTAAGAACATTTAATTATACATGTAAAGTGCTTAGTACAGTATCTGATATATCAAAAAGTTGACAAACATTAGTTATTACTATTACGCCATGCTTGAAAAAATTTTTGTTTCATTGAAGAAGTTCTCATCATATTCTGTTGCTTACAAAGTTTCAATACCATCTCACCACCTGGCAAATTAAATACGGTACTTTCTTTTCTAGAAGCATATATTCTGAGACCACCACGAATCTTCAAAATTGAGAACTCTACTCTGCATCCTAAGATCACCACAGATCTTCAAAACTGAGAACTACACTCTTAGCATATGATTACTTACATCAACTATGATAACCCAACAGCAAATACAGAACAAACTGATGCTCACATGGACTCAGCCTTGTGTTGAGCCAACAAGTCACTGGGTTTAAAGGGCTGCTCTATGAGTTCAACACTTCCATTGCAAAGGGGCTTAGTGCGCAAGACATTTGAGAACACTGTCTCCGCCTGGCTTTCCAGCCTTAATCCTCAACACTCCTTTATGCTACAATCACACTGCTGTCCCTTAAGCCAGCTCCGTAACTTCTCTGCCTCTATTCCTACTCAACACTTGGCCGTAGGTGACTCTGAAATGCTTCCCCACCCGACAATTTCCACGATCATTTACACTTCCTACCTATCATTTCAGGTTTATCTCAACTGCTACAACCTTCACAAATCCCTGCTTGAGGCCTTCAACCAGCCTGGTCCACCTGCCCTCAACAGTCTTAAGGAACAAAGAGTCAATTCCAGGAAGGCCCGTTAGATCTTGTAACCAGGGGCCTCTCTCTGGTGCACTCTTTCCCAAGATTCCCTATCTCCTCCTTTTTGTAGCTAGTGATGTAAGATGGAGTCAGCCTCTGGGGAAAACCACGGGTGAACCAAAGAGCCTTGGCAAGGCTTAGTCCTCCTGTTCTCTGCAAGGGAAAAGGCCCTTTCCTCCCCTTCCTTTCCTGGGGTTTGACCCTACCACCAGAATGGTAACATCAGGATGGGAACCTAAAGAAAAGGAATCAGGAAAGCCTCTCTGACTAATCTGAGAAGACGGAAGCCTTGATGGGCTTGTCAGTGGCCAGGCAAAAGGAGTTCCTAAAGTACTCACGGTCCTGCCAGCTCTGGGGTTTAGGGCCCCACATAACCGAGCTGAGTGATCAGGCCTGAAAGGCTCCTTCTCGCTACAGTCCTCTGGAGCCGGTAAAACTGCAGCAGTGGCTTCAGGATTCAAGATTCAAAGATCTAGGACCCTGAGTTCCAGTCAAGCCTCTTCTGCATTGTCCGAACATGAGATGTTTTCTCCTTTGGCAGTTTTTCTAACTTGCCTTTTTAAATAGTTTTTTTCATAGAAACACCCCTTACTAAACTAGAAACTAAAAGACAAGGCTTCCTTACCTTCTCCATATCCCTTACCACAGGGTGTACACTCTACTCTAAACCTGAATAGTAATCTGCAATGCATCACATGATTACACTGGGACTAGAATAAAGTGTTTTTCTTTAATACCTTTAATAAATAAAGAGAACTCTGGTCCTGGGGAGATTTGAGAAAGTTTCTGGCATCTTCCGGACTTTTGCATAATTGATAAATCCTCTGAGAAACAGGAGAAAGCCTAATTTAAAAAAGAAAAGTCAAGAATGAGTTTATAATTCCCATATTAAGTCCACTCCCCAGAAATATCCCTCCTGATACCAATACTTCATCATTTTTCTGCTAAAAGCTATTAAAACACAATTGCCTCTAAAATTTCCAAAGGATTTCCACACCAAATTTTCCACTTCTCAATGAGAATACATAATCTCAAGAGCCAAAACAAAGTCTCTTTTGCACATTCAGAATCTAATTGGTCTAAAAAGGAAACAAAAATAAGATGGGGCCAAGCATTTACATTTGGAAGCCTCATTGAGAAGCATTATCAAAACCTACCTTCTCCCCCCTACCCCGCCTCTGGCCTCGCCCCACGGCTCCAGGGATCTTAGTTCCCCAACCAGGGACGGAACCTGCGACCTCAGCAGTGAAAGGGCGGAGTCTTAACCACTGGACCACCAGGCAATTCCCAAAACCTACCTTCTGAGTTCCAAAAAAGTATTCCAAGATAATATACTCTTTTTAGAGAGGTTTATAAACTGTTTTTCTCAAATAAAAAAAAATTCCATCCTTTCTTGCCATGGGCTTCTTTTTTTCCTGTAGACAGTACATAATGTTGTCCACTAGATGTCAGGCTCCCCTTACCTTTACAGCAATTCTCATATTCTCAACTGTATTTCTCTACTCTTAATTTTGGAGTCAGCGGGGAAGGTGACGAGCCCCCTCCAATGGTAGCTCACACACTCCTGGCCCTCCTCCTCCAGAGATGGTCCCTGAGTCTTAGACACATTTTTTTTAAACACCTTTATGGAGATATAATTTACATACCATCAAGTTTACCCGTTTTATGTGTATGATTCACTGGCTTTTAGTCAGTTAAAACTATAATCCAATTTTAGAACTCTGTCGTTCCTAAAAATATCTTGTACCCACTAAGCAGCCATTCCCCATTTCCTACCCTCCTCCCATCTCCCCAGCTCTAAGCAACCACTTTCTTTTGGATACATTTAAAAATATACTCAAGTAGTAGAAGACTCTGTACTCAGATAGAAATGATTTTTGGCAGTAACCAAGAGTCATCAGCACTGAGCACAACACCATCCTGTTTGGCACCAAAATCAACAAGCCAGCTCCAGTCAAAGGATGGCTGCCATGTGGGAATATAGGTCAGTTTTGCTAGACATTTCAATTTTGAAAACTTAAAAAATTCAGGTATTTTATATGAAAATTCTTGATTTTCATACGAAGACAACTAATAATGAAAAAAAAAAAACTTCTGAAAATAACTGTGGAACATACAAACCACAACTGCAGGCTAGCTATAGCTTATGAGCTGCCAGCTTAAGAACTTTGTACAGACCTGTTCTTTGCAGGAAAAACTCAAACAAACAAACAAAAAAGGTTCTCTCTGCAAGAGGTTCCAAAAATGACCCACACACTGGATCCAAATACACTAAGTACATCCAAAGTCTCACTATTTTTTGCTTATCAGTAAGCAGCAGTAAGATAGCAAGAATGATCAATTACAAAGTATTATAAATTCATCTCCCATGAAACTTTAATATATGAAGGAAATCAGCCCATTAAATTTCTTTAAATTATCAACGCTGTCAACAATCAACCTAAAATTATGCTTAATGACTCTTCTTTGGTCTATTCAGGATTTGCTTGGACTTTAGGCAGCTTGGGGGAAGATGAGGAGTCAGACTTTCTCTTAAAGACACAGTTTAGAGAATAAGCAAGTCAAGGAACTACTCCTCTAAAGTAACTCTCCTGTAGGTCATTTTTAAAATAAGTTTCTCAGTAATCAAGGGAAGGGGTAAAAATCACTCTCTCTCTTTCTTTGGAATGCCAATGACCAATAGTAGAGCAGATGACGTTACTGGGGAGGTGGGGGATGGCATCATGGATGACTCGTATTTTCTAAGTAAAATTTAGGGTCAGCAATACATGGCTCTATTACCCTAGGTAAAACAGGTAGGTCTTGAATATATTAAGCACCTGTTGGGCATGGGTTCTACACTGTGCTAGCCAGACCCATTAGCAGCCCTGGAACCAAGGATCCTAATCAAGGAGACAACAAAAAGGCCTGAAACAAGAGAAATGTTAGGATAGGAGAAAATGATGTCACAGAAGCAGAGTGAGGCAATTATACCATCTTTAACAGCTACAGGATGTCCCTGCTATTGCAGAAATGACAGCAGTGATGATGGTCTGTTACCGTATCATATGTATTTTCTCTACAATGAAGAAGCCAGCAGTATTCACCACACTGCTCATTTCTTTGCTTTAAGATGTCTTGGAAGAAAAGATTTTAAAATAAAAATTTAGAGTAATAAGTATAATCTTAAGACCAACAACCTGAAATGGCTGGTATATTTTTTAAAAAAAATTCCTCCCTCTCATCACAAAATAATTCTTATTCTCAACAACAGCAAACTAAAGAATTCTGGAACCCCAATTCTTACTAGACATAACTTCTGGCGGTTCTTCCAGAAGTTATGTCTAGTAAGGCTATACATTTTCTGTTTTCTACTGACAGATCCAACTGAATATAGGCCACATACACTCGTGAGGAGTTCAGCTGGTTACAATATACCTATAAGCAATTTGGGGTTGAGCTTGTGAACGCTTTGCGGCAATAACTCACAAGGGGAAAAAAGATCTATGGACTATAAAGTCATCTTATCAGTGTACCCCTCTGGCCACATAGGAAATGTGAGAAGTGTATATGGACGGGTTAGGAGAAATTTATCACCACTAAGAGACGTTCTATGAACATGTATGTTACTCTGATGGTGACGAGCCTAATCTTTGAAATATTTTAAAAATTATACTTATTATTGCTAATATATTACTGTATAGTAAGTGAGATGAGGGTTTACTAAAAGTAATTTTACTTCTAAAATTTAACATAATCTTTCCTCTCCTTTGTCTTTGTTAAGAGCACTTACCTAAAACCAGGAACACCCACCAGAGCCAGTACTGACCATCAAAATATCCAGGGAAGTAAGTGGAAAACTGAAAAATAAAGCAAAATACTTCAGAGCACCTCAGCAGATATAATTTCACATTTTAGCTTAAGAGTTTACAAAACACAAGATTTTATCTTGTATACTAATGTTATTCATTCAGCTCTTACAAAAATTTCTAAAAAGTTAGTGAAAGTATTTTACATAGTACAGATTTGCAATGATTACGATATACGCAAATATATTTTCTTTCATGGAAAAGCAATCTTGAAATATGATAGCTTTCGGCTTTACATACGCCCTGTTTTGAAAGTGCCCAAACCTGCTTGTTTTTAAAAAAAAATTTTTTTTTTTTGCCCACATGTTATTTTCCCTTGTAGAAATATGTCTTGATGATAACTTTCATTTTGCTTACCCAGTGCCAAACCCAACTATCTTTTCTAATGACCCCTGATTTTGTTCCTATGCCTCCAGCCATGTCTTGACCTTGGAAACTTTTATCATGTACATCATGATAATCACATTCCTTTGCCAGGGACTAGCACATAGTGTTATTCTGGCCAATGGGAACTGAGGGCTGCTGAGAAGGTTTCCTAGCTCTTAAAAAGAAAAGGAGGAGAAGAAATAGTTCCCTTTCTTCTGCTGAACACTGTTGTGTTTCTGATGTGATGTCTGAAACTGCCTTGGCCATCTTAACCCTGAGGGTGGAGCAGCTATACCAACATGTTGAGCAGACAGTCAGCTGTCCTCGATGATGTCAGTGAAACATTTAACTAACCTCCGTGTCAGGACTTATTTTCACTGGAAATAAAGTTTCCCCATTGTTTTCTAAGCCATTTTGAGCTAGGTTTTCTGTTACTCAAAAAGCCATCCTAACTAATACAAGCTGATTCATTCAATTCAGTTAAAAATTTAGTAAAAATAAAAAGGCTGATAACTAATTTGATCTTGTTTTCTATTGGAGGCTTTAACACACTGTGGACTTCAGCACAGTTTGAGCATTAAATACAGTATTTTATTTCTTAATAACATAACAAGGTTTATAGAGAAGGAATGAAAAACCTCTTTAGGGCTTGAGTTCTTAACTTAAAGTCCATGTCTTAGGTGAGTATACATTAGCCATCTAGGAGAAAAGCCTGTAACTTTTATCAGGTTCTCAAAGGAACTTGGAATTCTAAAAATGTTAACAATTCCTTTAGAATAAATAACTTTGAAAAACTCCAATGCTCAGTCAACATCCATTAATTAGTTAATGTCAATTTATGATAAACACATTGGTTTTATATATAAAGTTAACAATGGCAGTAAACCTCTCTGAAATCAGAGGACACTTTAAGAGACTAGATCTTTTACAACTTTAAATTACTTCATGCAATTCTAACTAACTGGTAACTCCTACATCACTGAAGATCTCTCTCTAATTTACCTTAGAGATAATGGCCCCTAATGGAGTAGTGCTTGTTAAACAATTAAACAGTTTTGGCTCTCCAAACATTTTGGCATAACCAATGATGCTACTGATAATCAATCCTGGAAGGGAGGAAGGATGGGAGGGAGGAAGGAGGGAGAAAAGAAGAGAGGGAAGGAGAGAAGAAAGACTAAAGCTTCAGTAGCATTAATGAGAGGAATGTCTGCTTTTGATGAGATACCAGAGGGGTGACAGAGTCTTTCTTTTATTATAAAAACAACTAATTTCAGAACAAATACATGTATTATCACATTACAAACATTAAAAACAGAGAAAGCAGCCGGTGAACAAGGATAGATGCTTTTGGACCACCAATGTTCACTAGACTTGACTAAAAAACTTGGGTGCATGAACCAACTGCAACTGATCTAGGTTCAATTTCATGAAACCAGAACAAAGACAAACCAAAAATCATTTTTAAATGATTCCAAAAAGCAGATGAAAAAAAAATCAAATATTCAAAATTATTCTACTTATTGCTTCTCTACAGACTATCATTACTGGTGCACAACTTACCCTGACAATCAGGATCCACTTAATTAGAGAGAGACCAAATCCTGAAATGGCCCCATACCTTCCTGCAGCTGAAGTGGTCAGGCAAAAAGACAGGAAAAACCCAATCCAGTTAAAGAGGAATGCCACTGTAAAAGCCAAGAGAAAAAAAGAGGTCAGACATGTCCTGTTACCCAAGGAGCAAGAGTGCCCTAAGGGTGCCCTCTGTACTTGCTTCTGCTTAAATGGCTTAGCCCACCCTCCAAAACCCTTATCCCACTTCCCCAAAACATCCATCCTCTGTCTTCCTCCCAGAAGCAAACAAGAAAACACAGTCTCTGAATATCAGGTGTTATATTATTACATCTACTGCTATACGCTTTCAAAAATGCCTTAATATCACCACACTGTATACTTATGACTTGTGCCCTTTACTGTATGTGTTACACCTGAGTAAATAAACATTATTTGAACATTAAATTAGTGTCCCCAAATAATCTGATTCAAGTCATTCATCTCCTGCTTCTATGAATTTTGACAGCTTATGTAACACGTCACCTCTAAAAGCACTTCATTTGCTTCACGTCTTTTTAATATAGCAAATTAAAGAAATTGTTGCTCCCTTCCAAGTCAGGCATATGGAAACCTAAATGCAAAATAACATCAAGGGGGAAAAATGGGGTTGACTTTGATGTATTAGAAAATAGAAGCTTGCAAAACAAAATTCATCAAAGCCATTTAATTCCTATTCCACGGTCAGGAATGAGTAGGAGGAATGCTAAGGGGCCTTGAAGATTGCAAAAATGAAGCTTAGATCATGTAAAAATGAAGCATCCCCAAAAACTGCTTTAATTATATTTTGCATAGGTATTCACAGAAATAGAAGACAAAGAGAAAGGATATTAAGATAAAAGTGTACTAAGCTCTGAACATCTCAGTAAAAGGCATCAAATAAATATAATGTAATACATTAAATAAAATGTATTAAAATAAATATAATGTATTAAATATATGTAATAAATATAATGTATTAGCTCAACTAGTTCTTTTAATTCAGTCATATCCACTCATAATCCAAAGCACTCTGGTTTGTGGGAAGTGGCTCTGCTGTGTGTATATACTTACTGAAAAAAGTTAACATGAAAATCCCATCGTTTCCTATCCTCATCTGGTCAGGATCATCAAAATCATCCCGACCCACAAAATCCTCATCCTAAATGAAAAGAAAAGGTAAATTCACAATAAATTATTTCAAGGCAAAGGAAAAACATCAAGAAAAACAGAGAAAGGGACAAAAGTGAGTTCCAGTGAGAAAATATACTGCTTTGGCTCAATTCAAAACTAGGAGCATGAAGGCTTTAAGTATATGTTAAAATTTTCATTTGTCTTATAAGTAAAAGATATAATTTTTTCTCAGTGAAAGGAATTTTTCACTTTATAACCCAAGTTCTTTAAAACAATACACTTCAAAAATTATGAAGTTCACAAAGAACTATTCACTCTTCCTTTTATATATATATATATAAATATAAAGAAAAGAAATATATACATAAAGAAAATTTTCTTACACATTTGGCTTAAATTCTAGAATATTAGTAATCCAGGGCCTGTTTAGCCCAGAATATTAGTAATCCTGGGCCTATCAAGAAGACACCACTGACTAGCTCAAGTGCTTTATGAGGCTGACTTGGGGTGGGGTGGGGTGGAGGGGTGGAAGAAGGTAGTGTAATCGTACGTGAAGAGTCTAACAGCGCTGCCCACAGCTCCATGACCATTTGTTTATATTGGTACACAGGTCTGAAACAAACTCACTTCCAATCTTGTCGGCAGATAGGATCCTTTCCATCCCAACCTGAAAACATAGTGTTGCAAGTCTAGAAGGAAGATGATCTTGACCAACAATGACACCAACATATGCAGCTTACCTTTTCAACTAATTGTAGGTATGTGTTGAGATATTGAAAAATAAACGAATATACGCTTAAAAGTGGTAGACTTGTACACAGTACAATGAGGGTTCCTCAAATGAAAAAAATAAATAAATAAAACTTTAGGGAGAACCAAAACTTGCCCTACACAGAAAAGGGACTGGGAAATTCATAACAAGCTGTCAACTGGTTCCCCTGGGGAATGGGAACTAAAGAAGTGGCAGTGGCAGCTTCCATCTAATTTAACACCTTTCCTCTGTTGTTTGAAATTTATATAAGAATGTGTTTGTTTTATATTTTTTAAAATACGAAATAGCTAGTATTATGAATTCATACTAGTAGTATAAATAGGCTTTGCCAAATAGAAAGTAATTCTGTTTTTTGCATAACTACTCAGAGATGTACTACAAAAATACATGGAAGTAATGCCTAATAATATTACAAATGCCTTCCAGCTGTTCTTTCTGTCCTTGGTATCTCTACTACCAGGATTCCTCCTACAAACTGCTGCCAGGTTAATGTTTCTAAAACACCATACTTGTCTTATCATACTCATGCTTAAAAACTCTGAAAGATTCTGTGTGACCTACATGTAAGTCTAAATGCCTCAGCCTAGCATTCAGAAGATTCTACAACCTACAGTTCTGGTCACAAACTCTTTGCTCAAGCAAAACCAATTACTACAACCACAGAACCTGCCTTGCACCTGGCTGATTCACATCTGCTTTCTGAGCTTTTCCTTCTGGAATGTTCTTATCCATCAAAACTCGGGGCCCACTTCAAATCCCATCTTCCCCGTGATCACAAAGTTAAAGTCACAGTTCTTAACGCTCACTGCTCTTGTGCTGTTCCTTAGATATAGGTCTTCGTGGGCCTTTTCCCCAGATGGATTTTAAGCTCTTGTATGGCAGGAGCATTGCTTTATACAAAGCCTTCCACCTATCCACTGCAAAATACATAGCACATTACATAAAAAAGTGTTCGATACATGTTGGCTGAATAAAAGAACCCCTTAAGAAGTTCTTAAATGTGTACACTTGTCAAATAAAAGTATTCTAAAGAGTTCTGTGGTTCATCAGAGCTAATCTCCTGGTCTATTTCATGGGACAGTTACCATAATCCAAGAGGTCTAGAGAGTGCATACAAGGACTTTGGAGTCTAGAATATCTGGGTTTGACTCACCTATGCTACTTATTAGCTATATGACTTTAGGCAAATTATTTAATCTCTCTGGGCCTCAATTTTTGCATTTACAAAATAGGGATAATATAATCTCTACCTTGCAAAGTTATTGTGAAGACTGGAAACAACATACAAAATATATGTAAGCATCAAGCACAGTACCAACCATATTGTTTGCTTCCAATACATGGTAACTATATTAAGACTGCTTTGTCTTTAGACAGTGAGCTGCATGAGGGTTCTTAGTTTCTCCCTAGCACCTACAAGAAGTGAATGCATTTCACCAGGTAGAATCAGCCTAGACTAGGCTTATAAACTATTACTTCTGCCAAGCAGTGGTTTTAGGAGTTTCACCTCTCATAGTAAATGTGATCTGCAAACAGTCTACTATCCTAAGGCCTGAACTTCTGGGGCTTGTGTCATTGCACCGCCCAGACTGAACTTCTGTTCTTGTTCTTATCTTTTACTCTAGTTTCCTGCCAGGCCTAGGGTCTGGAGCCCTGATTGCCCCACATTTCTGGGGACTGGATCCTGCTCTCCTTTCTCTCAATATCTCACCCAGGGCCCCACTTGCATCAGCTTCAACCTGGATGAATATTTATGAAAACACAACTGTATCACTTACAGGTCTGACATCATGAACCAAGAGTGTCCAAAATTCTCCACTGGCTTTCATCACACCCCACCCCCACTCCCATGAATTAACATCAGGCCAGATGGGATCTGAATTCACTGTGCCTCCACAGATGGCATGATCTGGACTGCTGGTGGCACGGGGTTCATCTAGATGATTGTTAGAGCCCTTCTGAGTTTAATTCTATGAAGTTCCACTTATTTATTCTCTCCGTAGACTCCCTAGCAGCTATCTACCTAACACCAAAATATTAAGTGTGCAGAATCAAGGCAAAGTTGGTGTATTTCCTAAATCAGCTCCTGCTCCAAGATGTTTCAGCCATGCCAGGAGACTTGAGAAAGTGATGGTAGTAGCAGAGATATAGGGAAAATGAGCTGGTTTGACTAGTGATTTTTCTGCTCATTTGTATCTTTCACCTCATCGTTTTCAGGAAAAGATAAGTTTATTATCCCAAAAGAAAATGTATCTGCTTTTAAACACTAGCTGTACTTTTACTAATCAATTTAATCATAAGTAATATCACAAAGTGGATAATGCAAAGAACTTAATTCCCATAAACCAGCACCAAGTAACATGGTAAGGTGGACTTACTCTTCCAGGAACCAAAGGGATAGTAGCTTCAGCTTTGGTTCTCTCAGCTTCATCATAACTGGGCAGTGTGGTAGCCACATTGTAAGATGGGGGCTTTGGAAACCCAGACTCATCTTTGTAGTCAAAATATGCTGCAGAATAAAAAGGAAGTCACAATAATCTGAAGATTAGTTGAAATGAGGAAAAAGAGGATTTCCGCTAACTCTGGCAAACAAAAACCAGCCATTCCTCTAACAGTACATATAGAATAATTGAATCAAAAGGTGTTTAAAGATGAACATAAGACTGGGAATGATTTTTAAATATATCCACTTTTCAATTATTTAAATTCCACATTCACTTTGCCCTCCCAAGTGCTTTTGAACACTTTTTTTTGGCTGTTTATGTGGTGTGTTCACAGAAGGCATGTAATATTAATAATGGCATAAGGTAAAATTTAAGCTAAAAATAATTCACCTGTGTGTTTGGAAATCTGTACCATGGTGTCCTCCCATTTATAAACATGAAAATAAACTTGAAAAAAAGTTAAAAGTCATTTCTCACAGATTTTGGCTCTTTTGATTCTTTCACATTATTTTTGCCATGTATTGTTTTCTGTGACATGCCTAAGGTAATTACAGGTTCAGTTACAGAACCATTATTTATTTGTGTGAAATCTTGCATTCCCTCTTTTTAACACTGCATCTTCATTCTCACTGACTTCTATTATAAAAGATTCAATATGTATTATTAGAAAAGATCTATTTACAAATGGATTAAATTTCTACACAATTTTTGAGAACACTTAAGAATTTTGAAAAAATTCCTATACTTCATCAAGATTAACATTTTTCTTTTCTTTTTTCTCTTTGGTTAATTATAATTAACTTCCAATTTTACTGTAGTATATTACTGAAATTATCAATCAATAGTATTTACCTCATTAACAGAAAAAAAGGAGAAAAATTCTACTGTCTTCACATGGGCAGAAAAAGCATTGATAACATACCTATTAATAACAAAAAAACTTAGCAAATTAGGAATACTGTAAAAGAAAACTATGATTCCTTAATCTTCTCACAAATCTCTATGAAAAATCTAGAGTGAATATCATAATTAATGGTAAATTATTAAAAGCTTTCTCCCCTAAGATTAGAGAATCAGACAAAAATGGCCCACCATTACCACTTCTAATCAAACATTATCTTAGAGTACTACTAGTTGATACAATATGGAAAGAAAAGAAAATGTAAGACATAAGGATTGGAAAAGAAGAAATCTATCCTTAATCATGGATGACATAATTACATATGTAGAAAATCCAAGAGTATCTACAAACTACTAGAATTAATATATGAATTTAGGAAAGTCTCTGAACATATAGTTAATATAAACCATCAACTATATTTTCATATGCCAGCAACAAACAGAAAATAAAATTATACACGGACCATTTATAACAGCACCAAAATACACCAAATACCTAGGAATAAATCTAATTATCTCTATATTGAAACTCACAAAATATTACTGAGAGAAATTAAAGAAGAGCTTAATAAAAGGGAGGGATTTAACATAGACTGGAAGATGCAACATTATAAAGATGTTAATTATCTTCAAATTGATACACAGATTCAATGCCATCCCAACTAAACTTCCAGCAGAATTTTTGTTTGTTTCATCCCATTTTATGGAAATTGGCGAGCTGATTCTAAAATGTAAATGAAAATACAAAAAGCCAAGAAGTATCAAGGAAATCTTGAAGAACACCACAAAGGCTAAAGGACCTAATTACCAGATATCAAGATTATAAAGTTCTGGAATTAAGACAGTTAAGCACAGGCACAAAGATGAATAAATAGACCTAAGGACAGAATATTTAGTCCAGAAAACAGATACACACACACACACACACACACACACACACACACACACACACAGTCACTTGATTTATGACAAAGGTGACATTACAGCGGTGGAAGAATGGTCTTTTCAATAAATGGTGTGGGACCAAATGGATATCCATATGGAAGAACAACCTTGACCACTACCTCACACTACACAGAAAGAACAATTCCAGATGGAACGCCTATCTATCTAAATGGGAAAAATAAAATATCAAAGGTTTTAGAAGAAAATTAGGAAAATGTGTTATTGAAACTAAAGCTGCCACCTAATCCAATTCAAGAAACTTGTTTTTCTCTATGTCAAAATAACTATTTTACATACATTACACACACACATACATATATACATGCATGTATGTGTATATATTATAAAACATTGTATATATAATTTCCTTAAAAATTTCTTTTTACTTTTAAAAGTTAATTTACAAATTGAAGGGTACAGTCTGAATTCGCCCATAGCCACAGTAATTCTGAATACATGAACAAAACTGATACCTACTACCTTACGGAAAACTTTTTTTTTTTTTTTTGGCTGTGCCACGCAGGTTGCGTGATCTTAGTTCCCCGACCAGGGAATGAGCCCAGGCCACGACAATGAAAGCCCGGAATCCTAACTACTAGGCCACCAGGAAACTCCCCTTACTATCTTAAGTTGAGGGAAATCAAGAACATTTTTATTTCCCTATTTCAACGGATTTTTAAAAAATGGGATCCATCAATACAGACACCTCACATAATTTTAAGTTTCCATGAAAAGTTTAATGACAATCTTTTCCATTTTATTTAGTACATTAAAAACAAACAAAAATCCAATATTTGTTAGACTGTCCAAATTTATACACCACAAATTAAAACAGGTAAAGTGAGTATACAAAATAGTGACTTGTGCCTTTTTTCCCCTACCAACATGTGTGCACCACTCTTATTTCTAACCATCGGCCATGTACTTGCCACTATGCCACAGTTCTGTTTCAGAGAATATGGAAGAGGTTCCATCAAAACTGGTCAATTTTCAGTAATTAAAGCAGAACTGGTTATCACAAAGATCTAATTACCAAAAGTCCTGAACTACTGCAATTTTCTTTCTTCTCCGCCATTCCTTCTAAACATGCGTGTGCAAATTATAAAGATAATCTGGCATAAGATGGGAAAATGAAAGGTTAATTAAGGATGGTTTAAACTATGAGAAACAAAATGAAAGAGTTGGGAGACTTCTAGTTTTTTTACTAAGAATTTATTAGCATAAAAGATATCTAACAAACTATATTCCAGGTCATAGGTACTAGAATCAAAGAGCAAAACAACTAATGAGGAAACTACAAAAAGAACAGCAACAGAAAAAACAGGTGATCACCTGGTTCCTGAATTCTACCTCCTTTATGTTAAGAGTCTGTTGGAATGAAACTGAGTTCCATAAAAAAGCCACATTGGAATGGGGTTTTATCTGTTTTTCAGAACAGTGACTTTTTTTCACCTCAGACTACAAACTAAAAATAATGTCAACGACTTCTTAAGGAAAGCTGAAGCAAACACAAACACCAACAAATACATAGCAGACAAAAGCCTCTGGCTAATGCATTTCAAGAGCTCAGCAGTCACCTCACCCTGTTACCTACCTGCACTCTCTGCAGAGATGCTGCTATAAGGTGGAGGAGCGTCCCCTGCAGCTTGTTCCGGCTCTCCAGGCTCTTCTTCATTCTGCAACTAAATAAAAATTTCACATTTTAATGCCATCATAAAGCCAATTAGAGGACAACCTGAAAACTGGAATAGCCTTTCTGGAAAGCTATTTTGCAATGTGTTTCAAAAGCCTTAAAATGAGCAAATCCATTACGAAGTATTCTACTCCCAGGAGTTTATCCTAAGGAAGTAATCAGACAGAGGCAAAAAAGGTGCCATGAATGCTATTGCAGCAAAAATCAGAAACAACCTAAATACCAATCATTGGGGACTTATTAAATAAACTACAGTTCATCTCACAAAGGATTACTAAGTAACCACAAAAATGAAAATGAAGAAAATTCGATGACTTGAACAGGTATTCGTGCTGTACTGTTACATGAAAAAAGCTAAGTTTACCAAACCATATGAATCATATAATTTGGTTTTGAAAGACAGATATGTGATGGAAAGCAGGTCTATAAAGATAGACATCTACAGTTTACACTGGTTATCTCAGGAGATGCAATTAGAGGGGATTTTTTCCTTGTGTATATGTACGTTCTAATTTCTTGTAATGAACATTTATCACTTAATTTTTTCCGTTAGAAAAATAATCTAGGGCTTCCCTGGTGGCGTAGTGGTTGAGAATCTGCCTGCCAATGCAGGGGACACGGGTTCGAGCCCTGGTCTGGGAGGATCCCACATGCCGCGGAGCAATTAGGCCCGTGAGCCACAACTACTGAGCCTGCGCGTCTGGAGCCTGTGCTCCGCAACAGGAGAGGCCGCGATAGTGAGAGGCCCACGCACCGCGATGAAGAGTGGCCCCCGCTTGCCACAACTAGAGGAAGCCCTCGCACAGAAACGAAGACCCAACACAGCCAAAACATAAATTAATTAATTAATTCTTAACCAAAAAAAACAAAAACAAAAAAGCATTAAAAAAAAAAAAGTATTTAAAAAAAAAAAAAGAAAAATAATCTAATAATAACAATCTGTTAAGGCAAAGACAAATCACAGTAAAACCAAAGTTTACCATTATATCCAGTTTGTGCATAGAAATTATATCTTAATTAACTGAGATATTTACAAAAACATAAAATTCCACCTAATTCTACATATAACCTCTGTCAATACATCTTCCTCGTCCGTATCTCAGTAACGTTCTCACTAGTCAAATTTACAGCTCCAGTTACTTTAGATAACTGACACTGAAAGTGTCCTCCTGCCATTGCCAGTCTAGATAGTTTATGCAACTCATCTTCATAAACAAAGACATGTGATTTAATTTTTCCACTGTCACGACAGACTACAGCTCATTTAAAAGATGAACTGGCTAAGAGTCAGTCTATTGGTGGGCAGATGGGAATATGCTTCAGAGGTGATGGAAGTATTGCTACCAGATCTGGGTGTTGGTTTTGTGAATGTCAACTCCATTAATGTTTAGTAAATGTTATATAAATATATATGATTTATGCAGCTTTCTGTGTCTATATTTTACAAAGGAATTTTAAAGAAAAAATTAAAAATGTTAAAAAAAAAGATGAAGTGGCTGAGAATGGAAGTCAATCTGTAAAGTACTAACAGAGTTATTTATCAGTGTAACTGACTTGGGGGTCTGGGTCCCAGCTGTGTACCGTCAAGATATATAGAGCCAACTGAGCCAGTTGTAAAATACAAACCCCTCTAAACCAACTGCTGCAAAGAACTCTATCTTGAAACAGAAAAAGAGAAAGCCTGACCTGTCTTAACATGAAGTAGATATTAAAGTAATATCTCAGCCTCCAATCTCTATGCTATTCAAAATCGGAAGCCAACAAACCCTTCTGATTAATACTGCAAAGCATTCAACTTCAAATGAATTCTTCTCCCAAATTTTCATCAACATCTACCATCTGGGCACATTTTTTTGAACCCTAGTTATCTAATGTTAAATCTAAGGCATTCCCAAAATAATTACATTGTAACATAAGATGAATTTTCCTTTCAAAAGAAAGGAAGGGACAAAATAGCTACAGTAAATCCAAATGTTCCTGGGAGACCAAATCAGTAAATTATTTAAATAGAGTTCCTGGGACCATGTTCACTTGGAATACTTTTAACATCATCTGTAGCTCTCTAGACAGGGTACTCTCAGCCTACTCCTATCTAACCACTCTTGTGTGCTGCAAAAAGTACAAAAAAGCAGCAAAAAAAAAAGTTGCAAAAAGAGTCAGCAGCAAAAGCAGAGGCAAATACAGACTTACTTTCAAGAATGTTGCCTTAACTTACTGTAGCCAGTCATGTTCTTTATTTAAACCCAGCTTGATTTTTTTTTTCCAGCTTGATATTTTTGATTTGATAATTCTTTTATTTCCTGAGCTTGGTCAAATAATCATGTTACCTCTGCATAATTTAGGTTTTAGAAAGAAAGCATGAGAATTCTAAGAAATAAAGCATAAAGGAGTTTTAATGCCTGTATCTACAAGATAGGTTGCCTGTCTCCTAGCAACCTGGAAATGTGAAATTTGATCATTTCACACCAGGGTAACAGATAACAGAGCAAAGAAATTCCAATTGGCTCAGAAACCCCCGTTTTCTCTTTGATGAGGAAAAAAGAAACATTTCCAGATGAAAATTTTTACTCCATTAAAATTCACCACTTCAGAATCATATGAAAAAACATAACCAAGAAAAAACACCCACTATGATTATGGAGGCTCCACATACTGGGATGATCCCAGGACCTCACTGTACAGGGTTCCCAACTCTGGTGTTTTCTATAATGCTGGTGATAAATTTAGGCTCCACCAAGAAAGGTGTTTAAAATGAAACACTACGATGTGGGAGGGAAAGAGGCAATCACCTTCAAGAAGTATTTAGTGACCACTGTCTGTCTGAATAATAACTTGTTATACAACAGAAGCCCTAACTATACATCTTTTTACACTTTGGGGGCCTCTGTTGCCATTAATTTGGCTCTGCCAGCCAAATAAGCCAGGCACTCACTAACAGGGGCGGGGGGGAGGGGAAAGGTGGGAGGACTAGAACTAGAGTGGGCCTTACCTATAAAGCTATGAAATTGGTTACTTGGTTCCAAAATGTATTTTTAAAAATATTTCTTTATTTTTTAAATTTACTTAGGCCGCACCAGGTCTCAGTTGTGGCATGCAGGATCTTTTAGTTGCAGCATGCATGCGGGACCTAGTTCCCTGACCAGGGATCAAACCCGGGCCCCCTGCATTGGGAACGCGAAGTCCTACCCAATGGACCACCAGGGAAGTCCCCCAAAATGTATTTTTAAGGTTCTCCTTTTCTGTCCTTAGGAACCTTTCCTGTGTGGCCCTCCCTGCCATATCCCTGGGGTTCAGGGATCCTCAGGCTCTCCCAAGGCTAAGAGAATAAGTGTCACTGTCAATTTGGGACTGGCGTTGGAAAGATGCCCAGTCTCTTCTAGCAACTGGGTCAGTGGGAGCCTGAGTGCAACCTACCTTTTACAGATTCCTGGTTGTAGGGGATACTGAGAGACATGGCTGAAAAGTGGTGGGACTTTCTGCTCTCTCCCTACTGTGGGGGGTGGGGGGGGGTGGTCCTTTGATTGTGTAATTGTGACAGATAATAAATACCTTTGCGGCTCTGGATTCTTCTCGTCACATAATTTTTTTTTAACAATTCTCATCAATTTTACTTATCTCCAAATAAGATTTAAACTGTGGTTTTTCCAAACAGAATTATACAATTACCTATACATGCCATATAAAATACTGAGTTTAAGACAAAACTATGTCTCCACTGCTGACAATCATGTGAAAATTCAATCATGTGAAAATTCAATCATGTGAAAATTCAGATGGTCTTTCTCTTTGCCACTCCCCGGACAGTGCCCTTACTCCCACTTTCCTGATTACCTGCGTTCCTGCTTATACTCTGAGCAGACTCTGTTATGGCTCCCCAGAAGAACCCTAAAACTCTTCTACATTCCCATTTTACATATATGTCACAATCTCCTATGGTACTTCTTAGCCTTGATCGCCCTCAGGTTGAAAAAAAAAAAAATTACCTACAAATAGGTGCTAAAATGCTTTGTCCTCTAGATTTAGCCTGTGAAATACAGCACATCTAAAATAAAGGATGTTTCTTCTTCCTCTGTATCCTATCCATACTGTTGCTATTAGAAATAAGTATATGGTGTTTTAGTTGGACAACAGAATCTCCCGTATAGAAATCATACATAGCTCTAGTTCTAATAGAAGCAAACTTGAATTAACAAGTTTAAAGACACGTAAACCCTACAGGTTTAAATTCTTATTTGAGCTCCCACCGCAGTAAGAAGGCTGCCTCACTGCCCTCCCATAAGTAGTTCTAAAGATGTTCTTCAATTTAGAAATAAGCTGTTTTTAAGCAATAGAAGAGCAAGGGCTAGGATTAAGCCTAAGTAAGGGTCAACATTTACAACTGTACAGGATGGCAGTACCTAAAGACACTTACGTAAAAGTCATTCTTGGATTCTCTCTATTTACTAAAAATGGGAGAACAACAAAAAAACCTACTAAACAACAAAGAGAAAAACCAAAAACTCATAAATCCACGAGGAGAGGTATCAAAATATGCCTCATAATTCACACAAACACAACAAATATGTGGAAAATAATGCTGAACTTATCCAATAAGTCCATAAAGTTACAAGTATTTTCACCACTCATTTTTTTCTTGGGTGAGTCCTATTTAAACGGCAAGAAAATTCTGGTAAGTTTTAAATCCCTTCTTTAAGTTAGTAACAGTCTCAGAAAAGCCTAAACTTCAGCTTTAAATGCTATTTACCACTTCTAATTTTAGAGTTAATTTTAATTTCTAAAACTTTTACTTAAAATGCAATTTTTTAAACCTCTCTTTACCAACCCACTATTTCTGTGTACTCTCTAAATCCCACCAAATGAGACAGTATAATTACCAGAAAGTAAACAAGCAATTTCTTTAGGTAAACAACTGAGTATGCTATTTTACTGTGTTGTTCAGAAACAGCCGAAGTTTGTGAGGACTATAAATTTTCTATTGTATATAGACTATAGTTTTTTTTGTAATTGAAGTATAATTGACATTCAATATCATATCATATTACTTTCAGATATACATTATAGTAATTCGATATTCATATACACTTCAAAATGATCATCACCATATCTAGTTACCATCCGTCACCATACAAAGTTGTTACAGTACTACTTACTGTTTTCCCTATGCTATACATTACAACCCCGTGACTTATTTATTATATTTTAAAACTGGAACTCTGTACCCCTTAATCCCCTTCACCTATTTCACCTGCCCCCCAACCCACCTTCCCTCTGGCAACCACCAGTTTGTAGATTTTTAATTGTATATAGTATACTGACTATAAAATATTCTACCACCACCAAATTCTTTACATTCAAGAATAGTTCTCCCGGGACTTCCCTGGTGGCGCAGCACTTAAGAATCCACCTCCCAATGCAGGGGGCCTGGGTTCGATCCCTGGTCAGGGAACTAGATCCCACATGCATGCCACAACTAAGAGTTCGCACGTCACAACTAAGGAGCACGTGTGCCGCAACTAAAGGAGCTGGTGAGCTGCAACTAAGGAGCCCGCCTACCTCAACTAAGACCCGGCACAACCAGAAATAAATTAAAAAAAAAAAAAAAAAAGAATAGTTCTCTGCTAAATTACAATTAATTAGGGGATGACATTTATATAAGGTAATTTTGACAAAGAGAAATTCAACAATAAAAAGACAATCTAATTTTAATAGACATTTCTCCAAAGAAGATATACAAATGGCCAGTATACATGAGATGCTCAACATCATTAGTCATCAAGAAATGCGAATCAAAACCACAAGCTACCTCGTCACACGGATGAATATGGCCATAAAAAAAAGGAAAAAAGGAAAAAAATCAAGTGTTGAATATATGGAGCAATTAGAACCCTCATATACAGCTGGTAGGAATGTCAAGTAGTACAGCCACTGCGGAAAACAGTTCGGCTGTTTCTCAAAAAAAAGTTAAACACAGAGTTATAAAAGGATCCAGCAATTCCACTCCTAGACATATATTCAAGAGAACTGAAAACATATTTTCACAGAAAAACTTATATATGAATGTTCACAGCAGCATTATTTATAATAGTCAAATGCTTCATCAAATGATGAATGGATAAACAAAATATGATATATCCATACAAAAGGATGGATAGGAATAAATTAACCTAACCAAAAAAAAAAAAGGCGGTAAAGTACTGATACGTGCTAAAACCTGTGTCAACCTGGAAAACATTACTATGCTAAGCAAAGGAGCCAGTCACAAAACGCCACATATTGTATGATTCCATTTACATATTGTCTCCAGAAAAGGCAAATCCAAGAGAGACAGAAAGTAGACGGGTGGTTGCCAGGTGCTGGGGAAGGGAAGAAAGGGGAGTGACGGCCTGCTAATAGGACCATGTTTCTTTTGGGAGTGATTCAAATGTTCTGGAATTAGACAGTGGCAATGGCTGCAAAACCGTGTGAACACAGTAAAAATCACTGAATTGTACACTTTAAAAAGATGAATTTTATGGTATGTGGATTACATCTCAAAAAAAGAGTATTTTCTAAAACTGCAAATCTATATAATGCACATTTCATTTAAAATGACACTGAAAACTGACTATTCCAAATCAATATTTTCTTGCTAAATCAATGTCTATGTCCTTTAATGGGAGGGGATAGGTCCTGATTCCACCAATATCTCCAGAGCTTAACACGGGACACATATATATGAATGGATAAAAATAAAAACGAAAAATAACACATTGATTTGTAACCTCATCATGATTTTTTAAAAATTCCTGGGCTTCCCTGGTGGCGCAGTGGTTGAGAGTCTGCCTGCCAATGCAGGGGACACGGGTTCAAGCCCTGGTCTGGGAAGATCCCACATGCCGCAGAGCAGCTGGGCCCGTGAGCCACAGTTACTGAGCCTGCGCATCTGGAGCCTGTGCTCCGCAACAAGAGAGGCCGCGACAGTGAGAGGCCCGCGCACCGCGATGAAGAGTGGCCCCCGCTCGCCGCAACTAGAGAAAGCCCTCACACAGAAACGAGGACCCAACACAGCCATAAATAAATAAATAAAATTAATTTTTTAAAAAAATGGCGGTATACAAATCCTTTAAAAAAAAAAATTCCTTAATATTCTCTTCCTGAAAAGAAAAATATTAGGACCAAGAAATTAAAAGATACTTTGACTAACAATCTGTTTTAAGAGCTGAGAATAAACATCATGATTTTTTTCTACTTTGTTTACCTAAAGATAACTTTAAAAACAAACAACCACCGGATTTAGACTATCCCCAACAGCAGCTCTCATGGCAGAGGGAAAAGATAAATGCAAATCCTCTTAACAGCAAAATGAAAACACAATTAAAAATCAAAATTCACCATAGCAAAGTAATTAAAATAATGCTTTAAAAAGACAATGGCAATAAGAGATGAAAAGTATACTTCGGTAAATTTCCTCAGAAAGGCCAGCAGTTCGTAAAGCTTTCTATTTAAAGATGTTGGTGGTTATCACCGTTAACATACATAAATACAACTGATGAATATAATCTGGTTTGGAAGGAGAGAAAATATTCTAACTCAGTATTTATGTTAGTCCTTAGAAATGAGAGCAAATGCTACAAACTATGATCACCAATTTGATGGCTTTTCTTCTTTTTTTCACCTGAGGTCCAAATAACAAGTGAAGGCATACCATCCAGAGAGAAAAGAGGAAGGCAAAATAGTAGCCACTCATCACCAACTCCAACTTTCTTAAGAAGCCAAGGCACTAGGAGAAATAACTCCTCATCAATGAAGGCACTAAACTAGCCAACTATGGCTATGATAGTGGCATTGTGAGATTTTTGGGTGGCACCAGAAAACTGCCATCAACCTGCCAACCCCTGGGATCCAAATCTTACATCCAAGTATTTTCACCACTGATGGCTTCACCAAGGCACTGTCAAGTAAATGGTGCCCAGTGTTTTCTGTCACCTAGCTTCAGCAAAATCTACAGCCAAGAGCCTTCCAGGTTAATGATAAGTGCCCCTCCACCCCTTGCCATGCTTCATGATTTTATAAAGATTGGGGAAATAAGGAACAATCACATGGTTTTCAAATAGGTAAGTCTCTCTGCCCCTGAACATAGTATCTTTTAAGAAGTAGCATCCAACTATGTACTAACCAATCCATGACTTGAGTCTTACCTCTTCTCCACTTTTTGGTTCCATAAGAAAACTCAGTTCTTAGTTCAGCGCTCCAGAACCTACTTGGAGAAGGAATTAAATGTCCTAGCAAAGACAAGTTGAACTGGAGACTAAACACCTGACTTGTTCCCCTTGCCTTTGACAGGACAGTTCATCTTTTGTTTACAGAATAAACAATATGAAAATAGGAGCTAGACCAGATTCATTTCAAAATAGTTTACATAAAATCTAGTCCATGAGTGGAAAATACTGTTTGTGTTTTTAAAACCCTACATGTTGTCCTCTTCTAAAATACGTTAAAGCGCTAAAATATCATCATGAAAGCAAAAATGAACTCCTAATTATTCACCACTTAAAATGATATATTAAGCAACACTTTATGAAAAAAAAAATTGTCCCAACAGAATGTGGACTACAACTGGCATCTATTCAATGGTTCTTTTAAATTTCAAGAACAATTTTTTACAATTATCTGTTCCTGTTTATAAACTCACAACAGAACTGAAAGGATTTTGGACTTGGCATGCAGAACATTTCTACTCTCCATTAAGATTTTATACACACATATACACACTAATACACACATATACATGTATATGTAAATGTATACATATAAAGACATATATATAAAGATACATATATTTAGGATACATATATAACATACATACAAATATATGTCTCTCCTAAAATGCTGACTGGTAAAACAATTATATAATGCAATATTAAAATTACAAAAGAAGTTAACCCTTTTAAATCAGTACAATGCAAGGCTATCATCAAACTACATGCCTATCTAGCAATATATTTAAATTAGTCTGATTTGTACAACTTTTCTGAAAAACAGCTGTACTGCAGAAAGAGTACTTAGAATGTAAATGCGGGGACTTCCCTGGTGGTCCAGTGGTTAACACTCCTCGCTCCCAATGCAGGGGGCCCGGGTTCGATCCCTGGTCAGGGAACTAGATCCCGCATGCCACAACTAAGACCCGGTGCAGCCAAAAAAAAAAGTAAATGCTATTAATGTAGATACATAACCTACAGGAGTAGAATTAGATGTAAATATGTTGTGATTCATGCTTTCCATTCTCTCCATTGCCTTTTCTTCTGCAATAGCCCACAACAGCCTTCCTCATGGATAGTCAGAAATTTGAATGATTTCATTCAATGAAATTTTACCAGGCACTATTACATGCCATAATCACACCAATTTGACTATTTCCCCTTAATATTCCTAAAAGAACACTTCCATTTTTTCATTAATTTACTAGAAAGACTGGTTGCTATTTAAAGCCATAATAGTATTATTTAGGCTGATAATTTGGGATATTAAAAAGTTAATTTGATGAAATTTGTTAAATGATGCTTTATGTACAATTATTAAGATCAACATTTGTCAACATGGACAAAATAACTTTTCCATTAAATCTATTGATAGAAGCACTATTCCTATATACCATTATAATAAAATGCCACAGGAAATTCTTTCTTAGGTACAGTAACTGGTTTCTTCTGGGCTCTACTTGTTTTTCATATGTCAGTATTTTCTACTCTGTGGTCAGCTTAGTGTTTGGGTCATCACAAGGGATGGCATATTTTTATCAGCAAGTTCCTGCAGAAGTAGTACATATCCATCTTACAGATCTTCAAAAGTGAACTATCAATTTCTTCATTTATCGTTAGCTTTTTTGTGCACAAAGACATGAAGATGTTCACCCACATGTGCTTCTCAAATTAAGACCTTTTTATTCATTCAGAAGACCCTACTGAGAGAATGAAAAGACAACCCAGAATAGAAGACATATTTTCTGGACAAAGGACTCATATCCAGAATATATTAAAAAAAACTTCTAAAAAGCCATAACAAAAAGGAAAACACCGAACTGAAAAATGGGCAAAAGTCTTGAATAGACACTTCACAAAAGAAGATAGCCAAATGGCTGATAAACATATTTAAAAACTGCTGCATTTCAATAGTCATCACAGAAATGCAAATTAAAACCACAGATAATAGTTAAAATAAAAAAGCAGAAAATACCAAATGTTGTTGAGGGTACATAACAACCAGAACTCTCAAACTGGGAATGTAAATTTGTAGAACCACTTTAGAAAACTGTTTAGCAATATCTACTAAAGATGAATTCATACATACTCTATGACCCAGCAATTCCACTCTAGTTATATAACCTGACAGAAACACACATGTTCACCAAAAGACATATCAGGATGTTCAACCAACAGTATTCATAAAATTGGAAACTATCCAAAAGTCCATCAACAGCAGAATGGGTAACTAAATTATAACTTCACACAATGGAATATTATACAGCCATGTGAATGAATCAACACACAACAGCAAGGGTGAATCTCATAAACATAATGCTGAGCAACAGAAAGCAGACACAAGAGCATTTACTGTACGATTACACTTATGTAAAGAGCAAAACCAGGCAAACCTAGTCTGCCAGCTGAGTGGTTACCCAGGGTAGGGGCACAACTGGAAGGGCACATGCAGGGAGCTTCTGGAGTGCTGGTAATGCTGTTGCTTGATCTGGGTACTAGTTAAAGTGCATGTTCAGCTTGTGAAAATTCACTGAACTACAATACACATTTATAATTTGTGCATGTTTCTGTATGTAAATCATACTAACAGTTCCAGAAGGGGAGAAAAGGAGACTGGCAGAGGATTTGCGAAACCGAGTCCCCCTAAAACTGAGTTCCCCTGCTCAGTTTATGATTAATCTCTCTCCCAAACTTTATTTCGTTTCTGGTTCTGCCCCTGTTCCTCTCAGGATTGAGGGCTATCAAAGAAAAGGGGGGAATGAAACCAAGCAGGACCCTGTGGGGCCTTCCCAGGTACAAAAGCCCCTTCTTGTCCTTTGTTTCTTTTCTTTTTTAATTTTCTTTATTTATTTTTGGCTGCTTTGGGTCTTCGTTGCTGTGCGCGGGCTTTCTCTAGTTGTGGTGAGCGGGGGCTACTCTTCATTGCGGTGCGCGGGCTTCTCATTGTGATGGCTTCTCTTGTTGCAGAGCATGGGCCCTAGGCACATGGGCTTCAGTAGTTGTGGCTCGTGGGCCCTTGAGCACAGGCTCAGTAGTTGTGGCACACGGGCTTAGCTGCTCTGCGGCATGTGGGATCTTCCCGGACCAGGGCTCGAACCCATGTCCCCTGCATTGGCAGGCGGATTCTTAACCACTGCGCCACCAGGGAAGCCTGTCCTTTGTTTCTTGTTTGCAGAAAGAAAGGCTTTAGTCTCCTACGCCATCCCGAAAGTTCCAAAGAGCAGGCGCAAGCCTTTAATGATTAGGACAATAGAGTCACAGGACTCCTAGTTCCTCCTGAAGGGATACAGATAACAATCTGATGCATATCTTTTGAGCTGTTCAGCAGCAACTAAGACCCTCACCTGTGGAGCACAGTGACTATGAGCTTGTGGCAGTAGAGCCCAAACTGGTTGTAACGAAAAGGTTGAGATTCCAAAAGTATCACTGTTACCTCAGCACCAACCAGTCAGAAGAAGGTCCAGGAGCTGATCACATATCCTACGATCCTCTTCCCTAACACCTGTCTTTAAAAACCCTTGCCTGGGACTTCCCTGGTGGCACAGTGGTTGAGAATCTGCCTGCTAGTGCAAGGGACACAATCCCTGGTCCTGGAAGATCCCACATGCTGCGGAGCAACTAAGCCCGTGCACCACAACTACTGACCCTGTGCTCTAGAGGCCACAAGCCACAACTACTGAGCCCGCACGCCACAACTACTGGAGCCTGCACACCGCAACTACTGAGCCCATGTGCCACAACTACTGAAGTCCGCATGCTCTAGCGCCCATGTGCCACAACTACTGAGCCCACGTGTTGCAACTACTGAAGCCTGTGCACGTAGAGCCCGTGCTCCGCAACAAGAGAAGCCTCCGCAATGAGAAGCCCGCGCATTGCAACGAAGAGTAACCCCTGCTTTCTGCAACTAGAGAAAGCCCGCGTGCAGCAACAAAGGCCCAACGCAGCCAAAAAAAAAAAAAAAAACCCTTGCCTGAAAGCCATCAGAGTTTGGGTCTTTTGAGCATGAGATGCCCGGTTCTCCTTGCTTGGCACCTTCAAATAAACCCTTATTTTGCTGCAAACACCCTCTGGCAGAGTTTGGCTTTTTGTGCCACAGGCACACGAGCCCTTGCTGGGTTAACAGTGTAGACTGTGAGCCCTCTGCAGACTGAGAACTTCACATGGTTCACTGCTGTATTCACCCCAGCACTTAACAGTGAGTGGCATATCATGGATACCTTATTAGCACATGTTGACTAAAGCAAGCATGGAGGTGTAGCTTTAACAGAAACCTACCTGAAGAAATGGCAGCTAATCTTTTTTTTTTTAATTTTTTATTTATTTATTATTTATTTATTATGTTTATTTTTGGCTGTGTTGGGTCTTCGTTTCTGTGTGAGGGCTTTCTCCAGTTGCAGCGAGTGGGGGCCACTCTTCATCGCGGTGCGCAGGCCTCTCACTATGGCGGCCTCTCCTGTTGGGGAGCAGAGGCTCCAGACGCTCAGGCTCAGCAGTTGTGGCTCACGGGCCCAGTTGCTCCGCGGCATGTGGGATCTCCCCAGACCAGGGCTCGAACCCGTGTCCCCTGCATTGGCAGGCAGACTCTCAACCACTGCGCCACCAGGGAAGCCCGGCAGCTAATCTTAATGCCATCTTGACTTACTAGTTCACATTTATCTAAAGTACTCATATTACTTTACAAATCACCTAATAATATAAGGCTAGGTATGGAGCCACATGCAGATGACCGCTATATCTGTGGAAGGGACAGTGATGATGATTCCATGAGTGATCAACAGCAGGTGGCATCCCCATCACTACTTCATGCTTCATAAAGTACTATGCATTACATGTATCAACACTATGGTCCCCGAGTTACCTATTTTAAAAAGAAATGGTAACAAGAGTATAAGAAACACAAAGGAGAAACAGACCTCTCCAACCTTCAGCTCTTAGGAAATAAAACACTTAGCATAGTGTATTGGGTACAAATAGGTATTCAGTAAATGTCTGTGGTACATACGAAGGAAAATTGGTATTCTGATTGATCACACTAATTCCTAGAAAGTTTTCCCTTCTAAAAACTACCAATTGGCATATCCAAAAAATGGAATATTCTACATTAAAATGATAGTAAAGGGACTTCCGGGGCGGTCCAGTGGTTAAGAATCTGCCTTCCAATGCAGGGGACATGGGTTCGATCCCTGGTCAGGGAACTAAGATCTCACATGCCACAGGGCAACTAAGGCCACACGCCACAACTACTGAGCTCACGTGCCACAACTAGACAGAAGCCCGCGCACCGCAACTAAGACCTGACGCAGACAAAAATAAAGAAATATTTTTGAAAAATAAAGAAATATTTTTGAAAAATAAGCATGATTATAATTTCAAAAATAATAATAAGATAGTAGAGTCAAATGTACAGCCCCAGAAAGTGACAGACATGCCTAGACTCCAGAGACTCATGCTGACTGCAGCCTGCTTGGCTCTGCTAGCCCCATGAGCTACCAGAGCTCTCTCAGCTATGCTTGCTTATTATTATTATTATTATATGATGATGATGATGATGCCTGGAATACAGCATACTGGGACAGAGATTACGGATGGGGAAAGGTATTCTATTCAAGAGGCTGCCTTAACTTAGGCCTGGTCATGAGGTCCCCTTCTCCTGCAAGAACGAGAACCAAGAGGGAGATGCATTAAGCATTTCATATCTGTCCCTTCACCCCATCACAGAATGTTCCAATATGCAAGTGTATAATTGCTTGCATTTTATAATTAACACCACGCAAAGAACATGTCAGGCCATGACTGATGTTTTTTACCTCACTAAGTCTAAAGCTTACCAAAGAAAAGACCATCAAAAGAAGTAATTACAATCATAATTTTCCAGTTGAAGATTAAACACACACATTTGCCTCTTATACCTTCCAAAATCATCTCAAATGTAAATGCTATTAAAGTTTTATTAAATTTGAGGCAAAAAAAAATTCAAAATCGATTAACAGGAGACGAAGCAGCAATAAAATCCTGCAAGTTAGAAGCAGGAAGACAGGAGACAATGTACACAGCAGACCCAAGAAACCTGAATCCTAATCCAGAAAGCAGAAAATTAACCTGTCTTGCACTATACCTTCCAAAGGCTCAAGAATCAGTGGTAGCAGGTACCAGCGGAAATAAGAGTGAAAATGAGATTTAAAAGCAGAAAGGGAAGTTGGAGACCCAGTTATTCATTCATTCATTCATTCATTCATTCATTCATTTATGGCTGAGTTGGGTCTTTGTTGCTGCGTGCGAGCTTTCTCTAGTTGCAGCGAGCGGGGTCTACTCTTGGTTGCGGTGCATGGGCTTCTCATTGCGGTGGTTTCTCTTGTTGCGGAGCACAGGCTCTAGGTGCGTAGGCTTCAGTAGTTGTGGCATGTGGGCTCACTAGTTGTGGCGCACGGGCTTAGTTGCTGCGCGGCATGCGGGATCTTCCCGGACCAGGGCTCGAACCAGTGCCCCCTGCACTGGCAGGTGGATTCTTAACCACTGCGCCACCAGGGAAGCCCGGAGACCCAGTTAAACAAACACAGCTCCTGGAATCCCCATTAGAAGACTCTCTCTGGAGAGACTGAGGTGGAGAGATCTGGACTGGAGACACCGGAGCTTAGGAGAAAGAACAGTGTATCAGAAAAGGTGATTAAGTGAGAGGTTTATGTATTAAACCTTGAGATATCCCAGTCTTCCTCCGCCAATCAGCTCCCAGAACAGTAACAGCCAGGCCTAGTCTCTGGGGAAACTGACCAGCCCAAGAAGAAAGATCTAAAAACACTGTCACTCAAAGAAACAGCCTAGTTAAATTAGAAGGCAAGAAGCCCCCGCAAGAAGTTCCATCAAGCATACTGAGCTTCCAAACTGCTTTACTGATTGTGCACTCTTAACCAAGCAGGCAAAGATCACCACATACTTCTAACTAAAAGGTCATAAAAGACCAAAGCAAAGAGAATAAATGCAACACGGAGGAAAGAACTATGCAGGAAGGTGTAAACTTTAAAAAGAAAGAAAAAAACTTCCTCTAATCTCAGAGAAATAAGAGAAAAATAATTAAAACCATAAAACGAGGACAGTGTGCTACTAACATAGGGGGTAGGGACAATTAAAGAGTTTTTGAAAATTAAAAATAACAGATTATTAAAATTTTATCACAGAGTTAGAATATAAAATTGAGAATCTCTCATAGAAAGTAGAGAAAAACAGGTGAAAATATGAGAAGAGGTTAAAAAAAATTTTTAAGGGACTTCCCTGGTGGTCCAACGTTTAAGACTCCGCGCTCCCAATGTACAGAGCCTGGGTTCGATCCCTGGTGGGGGAACTAGATCCCACGTGCTGCAACTCAGACACAGTGCAGCCAAATAAATAAATAAATAAATATTTAAAAATTAAATAAATAATAAACAATTTTAAAGAATCAGTACAAAAGATCCAAGATCCAAGGAGAGAAGGAAAAAAAAATTAAAGCAGAGGAAAAAAAATCAAACAAATACTTTTTAAAATTTCCCAGAACTAATGGACATGAGCTTCTAGACCAAAAGGACCCACTGAGTGCCTAGCACAACAGATGTAAACAGATCTACACCAAGGTACAACATAGTGAAATTTAACAACACTGCAGACATAAAGAAGCTCCTAAAAGCTTCCAGAGAAACAGAGAAAGTAGGCCACATTTAAAGAATCAGACATCACAACTGGCTTCAGTCTTCCTAATAGTGGAACCCAGAAGGCAATGGAACAAATGGCTTTCAAAATTCTAAAGGAAAATGTTTCCAACCCAGAAGTCGAAGTAAGGGTGAAGATCAAAAAAAAAAAAAAAAAGTTTAACCCCTATGCATTCTTCCTCAGAAAGATACTGGAGTGTATGTTCCATGGATATGAGACAATAAACCAAGAAAAAAAAAAAGATGTGAATCAAGGGAAAGGGCTTCAATTAAAGAAGTTGGAAAAGGAAATGCCTAGGATAACAACTAAACAGCAGACCTTGAGAACAGCCTTCTAGAACAAGTCAAAAAACCAGGAAAGAGCCACACACCGCCCCCCCCACCAACAATGAAATCAATAAAATACCTGATGTGTTTGAACATATCAAAAAACTATTAAAAAAAAAAAAACTATTAAGAGGGGCTTCCCTGGTGGCACAGTGGTTAAGAATCCACCTGCCAATGCAAAGGACATGGGTTCGAGCCCTGGTCCAGGAAGATCCCACATGCCACGGAGCAACTAAGCCCATGCACCACAACTACTGAGCCTGAGCTCTAGAGCCTGCAAGCCACAAGTACTGAGCCCACGAGCCACAACTACTGAAGCCCGCGCCACTAGAGCCCATGCTCCACAACAAGAGAAGCCACCTCAATGAGAAGCCCGCGCACCACAACGAAGAGTAGACCCCGCTCACCGCAACTAGAGAAAGCCCGCACACAGCAACGAAGACCCAGCACAGCCAATGAATAAATAAATAAATAAAATCTAAAAAAACAAAAAACAAAAAAAAATTAAGATTATTAAGTGAGAGTCTGAGGATGAATTCATGTTATAAGCAATTTATGATATATACATAGAAAATTAGGCAAACAAAAAAATTTGTTGTTAACTTTAGGGACAATAAGGTACTGTCAGGCAAGGAAAAGTAACCACAGCATACAACATATTACTGTAAATACTGAATACTGATCTAACTACATTATGAATATAACTATACTAGAAAAATGGAGAGACAGGAAACGGGAGTATATGCAGTTGTGGGAGGGTGGTAAAAGAGAGCTAAATCCTTAAATCTCCTAGTGGTAAGTCAATTAAAAAATTTTTTAAAACCCTGAACACTGAAAAATCAAGAAGTAACACCCTATAAATGTTTTTTACCTTCACAGATAACAGTGAAACAGCGAAAGAAAGAGCTAAGAAGCAGGCAAGTAAGCAGGAGACTGCTGTTTTGGGTAATAAGCCTGTAAGATCTATCTGACTCTAACCTATATGTAAGTATAACTATATGTAAGATATGAAAAATAAATAAAAAGAAAAAAAGGGCTTCCCTGGTGGCGCAGTGGTTGAGAATCTGCCTGTGAATGCAGGGGACACGGGTTCGAGCCCTGGTCTGGGAAGATCCCACATGCCGCGGAGCAACTAGGCCCGTGAGCCACAACTACTGAGCCTGCGCGTCTGGAGCCTGTGCTCCGCAACCGGAGAGGCCGCGACAGTGAGAGGCCCGCGCACTGCCATGAAGAGTGGCCCCCGCTTGCTGCAACTAGAGAAAGCCCTTGCACAGAAACGAAGACCCAACACAGCCAAAAATAAATAAATAAATAAAAATAAATAAAAATAAAGGAATTCCTTTAAAAAAAAAAGAAAAAAGAAAAAAAGATTAAAATGTGATTACAAAATGTGTCATGAAAGAGGAATCTCGTATTCATGGGAAACTAACCTAACTGGGGGAGAGGGGAGGTACTCAAACTCCCCTTAGGACAGACTACCTAAACTGAGGGGGGAGCTGGGAAGAAGGGAGCATTCCAGGTAGAGGAAGTAGAGCAACAGGAGACCTCCTGGCCAGAGAAGGTGAGTAATCCAGAAAGTGAAACAAGTTCCCCAGGGAAACAACAAATCATGAGAGTCCATCTCCACCCCTTCTCCCAAGTCCTGGTCTCCCCCATCTACCTCTTACCTATCCTTCAAGGCCAGGCTCAAGTTTCATCTCAGAAGCTTCCTAAGAAGTCTCTGGAAGTAGGTGATCTCTTCCATCTCAAGATAATGCCTTTTATCTACTATCTTATTCTCTGAATTAATATAATTAATATTGTATCAATACCATAATACATTCTCATGGATTGAAGTCACTCAACAGGTATTTAGTGAATACTTACTATATGCATCAAATTGTGCTGGGTACTAAAAGTAAGGGAAAGAAGAAAAGGAAGGGAAGATGCGAAGGAACGAGGACAAACAAAGCAGCAGTCTACAGGCACTTGGTAAACTTTTAATTAGGAAGGCCCGTGGCACATCCTTTTGCATTCCATAATATTTAAACATGCAAGCTGGCACTTCATAAATGCCTTATTACGTAGATTACAAATGGCTCATAAGATGAAAAGTCCTTGATGAATGGAAGCTTGACATTTTGAAAACCAAGGTACAAATCTGGGGGGAAAAAAGTATACTGTATACATAAGACAAGCATAAAAGTAACATTTTCATAATAATAAACAGCACAGAGCGATTTTTAAAAATTCTTTTTTCTAAGATTCCTAGGTTCACAAGGAGAAAACTTGACAAAAATACAGAGAAGAAAATAAAAACCACCACAATCCCATCTTTCAGATATTCTTCCAGCCTTCTGGGGGAACAAATATCATAACCTTCACTCACTACATAGTGGAATTTTCCTTCATCATTAAATATTCTTTTGTAATATCACTGTAGTATTTGAAAGTCAGTCTATATTTTTCTCATGGGGAAAAAAGTTCACTTCTTAGAAATAACTACAGCATTAAGTAGGTACAGCTAAATAATAGTTAAAGCAACCTGCTAAGAGAAATACAAAATCAGTGTTAAAAAGTATACCCTGGAAATTGTTGAGATCCTTTCAAACACAATTACAGATTCTCACTTAAATATTTTCACTAAAATGTGAAGTCCTAAATATAAAATGGCATTTGGATTACCTTAAACCTAACTGATACAAAGAAAATAAGATATTTTAACCTTCCAAATAATGGTGAAGCTAATATAATAAGCCAATGATTACCTTTCATGCCCAGCATAATTTTCTCCCCCTCGACTCAGCTAGTCACTTTGGCCAGAGCTGAATGGTGACAAGATGGCTGTAAAGCTTACAACATCACATAACTGTGATCACCTCAATTAACTCTCTCACCTAAAATGAAATTGGACCAACGTGTTTAAGAGCATTAATGCTACTCACCCTCACATGCATGACTGAGAAGAACCGATTTTAAGTATGTACATTATAAAATACTATTACATCTGAAAATGCAATTCTGCTTCACAAGGACAAGTGTTGAAAAGAATCTCCTATCAACAATCAATCATGTGTAAGATTCCCCAAGGCTGCAGATAACCCTCAATTCATACTTCTTATGCTATTTCTATAAAAACATGAGCAGATTTTCCAAACTTCTGATAATGCAACTACTAAAAGCAGTGAATAAGAATACTAGAAATCAAGAGCCAGTTTCTTTTAAAAAAAGCTAAAAAAACTTTTTAAATTGGTATTTTCTTCCTTTTAAAAGATTATTGATTTTATTGTGAACCTAAAATTGCTCTTAAAAAGTTTATTTGAAAACATTTTAAATTATTGATTAACTTTCCTGATTTCTAAAAGCATCATTAACTTTTTTTAAAAAATTTATTTATTTATCTATTTTTGGCTGCGTTGGGTCTTCGTTGCCGCGCGTGGGCTTTCTCTAGTTGCGGCAAGCGGCGCTACTCTTCGTCGCGGTGTGCGGGCTTCTCATTGTGGTGGCCTCTATTTGTTGTGGAGCACGGGCTCTAGGTGCGCGGTCTTCAGTAGTTCTGGCACGCGGGCTCAGTAGTTGTGGCACACGGGCTTAGTTGCTCCGTGGCATGTGGGATCTTTCTGGACCAGGGCTCGAACCCGTGTCCCCTGAATTGGCAGGCAGATTCTTAACCACTGCACCACCAGGGAAGTCCCGCATCACTAACATTTTGTCATGATATACCATGTTTGTTTGAAGCTGACCAGAAGGGAAAGACCTACAAACAGAATGTTTTAACTAGTGGGAAATTACAAAACAGTACTCTGTACTCACCAGTGACTCATTCTTTTAAAACATAATATTAAGGAGATTTTTCTATTTTTTTAAACCATGCATAATTTTTTAAAGATCTACTGGGCATATATATTTACTGGCATCATTTTCAAAAATAATTATTCACCATGAAAGAAATTTGCTAAATCATCAATAGAATGCCGTCTCTTTGGATCAAAGCCACCAACTTCTACAAACAAAAACAATCAATCATAAAGCTGGAAGGAGACAAAATGATCTAATCTAACTACTACTTCATTTTATGAAAGGAGAAAATAAAGCTAGAAAGAGATTGAAGTTCTAGCCCACAGTCATATGACAACTACTTACTTCATTGCAGAAGTCAGGCAATATATTACTGATTAGATGTTTTGATAAAGTCCTTTTTTGTTCTCCTGAATCAGTCTCTACTTAATGTCCAAACTGAGCCTTCCAGATACTGAAGTGTACATCACACCCTTCAAAAACTGCTTTTTAACACAAAGTTATATGAAAAGTTTGGACGTTATATCATAAAGCTCCTAAAATGAAAGCTTCAAAATACTAAGAACACTATATTCCTGACTACACAGTCCACAAAATCTCACCTAAATTTAACAAGGACAAAACAAATTTTTAAAATTTAATAACAAAGTAAACAGCAAAATAAGCACTGAGTTCCATAGAGAAAGAATTGATGGTGGTTAAAAGGACTTGAGTTTTACCTGTAGTGCTTTCAATTTTTACAGGATTGTAGTCATTGTTAATCAAATCTTAATGTTTACGATGAATCCGGGCAATATATACTCTATGGGTATTATTTTATACTATTCCTGCAGTTTTTACTTTCAAATAAAAAAATTTTTTAAGGAATTTTTAAAAAAGAAGCAAAACATGATCATTAGTGGAAAATTTGGAAAATAAGAATGAGAAATCACTCATTTTTCTTTAAAAGTACTGTTTGAAAAACAAAAACAAAAAACAAAAAGGATGCTATGCATTTGTCAAAACCTATATTTGTCTAAACCTACAGAAATTTATAGCACAAGGGGTGAACTTTAATGTATGTGAAATACAATAAAAAAAATTTAGGCTTCCCTGGTGGCGCAGTGGTTAAGAATCCACCTGCCAATGCAGGGGACACGGGTTTGAGCCCTGGTCCGGGAAGATCCCACATGCCGCGGAGCAACTAAGCCCATGCACCACAACTACTGAGCCTGCGCTCTGGAGCCCGCGAGCCACAAATACTGGGCCCGTGCACCTAGAGCCTGTGCTCCGCAACAAGAGAAGCCACTGCAATGAGAAGCCTGCGCACTGCAACGAAGAGGAGCCCCCGCTCACCACAACTAGAGAAAGCCCGCGCACAGCAACGAAGACCCAAAGCAGCCAAAAATAAATAATAAATAAATAAATTTAAAAAAACATTTAATGTATGTGAAATAATGTATGAACTTCAATGTATGTGAAATTAAAAAAGAAAAAGTTAGGTGGTTGGTGGTTCCCAGGATGGTATGCACAGTGTGACAAAACAATCTAACTGTATTATAAATTTATGAAAACCTCATTAAAGAGGGTGAGAAGAAAAGGTGCTGACATAAGTACCTAAATAACTCGGGAAATGAGTAGTCTTTATAAGACTAAAGGCAAAAGAAACTGTACATATGCCTTGTCCTCTAGTTGATAAAACTGTTTCCCACCTGATACTGCTACACATGTGCATTAGAACTGAAGTTAAATTAAGTAAACGGATGGCGGATGGGAGGAGCCAGGTCTCTCATTGTTGGAGTAGAAGTTTAAAGATGAGAGGGGAGGAGGCTAGAGTGATCCATGTAGTAATGGATTAGAGTCAGTTTAATATAGATAGACGGTTACTTATGAAATGTTTATGGATGTACACACACACATATATTTCTTTACTCTGTCAGCCTAGAAGGCCTAGAAGCAATGACACACCAGCAGCAATGAGCACAGATCTTGGTTTCTAACATCATTCTCCAATAAAAGGAACCAGGGTTCCTTGGAGAAATGGCTGATTCTAGGATGGCACAGAAAATATACATGGTGAGCCTGGTGCCAAAAAGTAAGGAAGTGCCTTTAAAAAACCACAAAGATGGAGCTCTGTCAAAGGGATACAAGTGCCAACTGAAAGAGATCCCAATGGCCAAAGCTGGAACAATTTGAGCAACAAAATAAAATAGTGTTGGCTTATAACCCAAAGAATAAAATTAATGAGTTCATACTAGTATCACTGAATAAATAAATTAATGGAGAAGAGACAAATGTCCCATGCAGAAAATTCCAAATAATTTACGTAGATACACTGCCCCCAATGAGGTGGTGGAACTTAACTCCCCAAACCTTAAGTATAGGCTGTGCACAGTGACCACAGTGACTTCCTTCCAAACAGCACAGTACAAAAGGGGGGAAAGAGTCATTTTACGTAGAGAGATCTGACAAACACTACTTCAGCCAGATGATCAAGGTCAACATCAACAGTGGTAAGTCATGGGGACAGTATTCATTCTTGATATGACATGGTGTAAAATGGCACTTTACCTCTGTGGTCTTCCTCCCTCCAACCCACAACCCCAGTCTAATCATGAGAAAAGCAACCAACAAATCCCAATTCAGGGACATCCTGCAAATAACTAATACTCCTCAAAACTGTAAAGGTGATCAAAAACATGGAAAACTTGAGAAACTGTCACAGTCAAGAGGAGCCTACGGAGATACGATGACCAAATGTAATGTGCAACAGAAAAAACACATAGATAAAAACTGAAAATCTGAAAAAAGTATGGACTTTAGTTAATAATAACATATCAATACTGGTTCATTAATTGTCACAAATGTACCACACTAATATAAGATGTTAAAGGGGAAACTGGGTCTGGGGTATACAGAAACTGTACTATCTTCAATGTTTCTGAAAATCTAAAAATGTTACAAAAAGTAAAGTTTATTTTTAAATATTTAACACTTTTAACATTTTTTTTCTTTAAAGGAAAGGAAGAAAGCCTGAAGAACGCACAGCAAACTAGAGAAGCAGTTACACCTCTGGGGAGAGACTAGAAGGGAAGTCAAGTTTTCCTTTACAAGTTACTGTTTGACTCCAGTATATAAAGAATGTATCTGTGTACTATTTTATCACAAGAAATGTTTAACATTTAATGCCACATTTAAATGACAAATAAAATGAAATTGTTATTAAACAGAAACCACTCCCTAAACCTGTGTATGTCTATTCATAAATATCCAATCTCCAGAAAGACCTGCAAATCACATGCAAGCCTCTGATTTACTACTAACTGATATTATTGTAATACACAAATTTAAAAGAAAAACTGTCAAAGATTATACTAAATTGCTAGGGGAGAAGAAATATATAATACACGTGAAAGAAACTGCTTTAATCAGTAAGAAAATATTTCACTAGAAATGTTCTTAAATTGGATCAATATTTAGAGCTGGTATTTAGAACTTTTAATATAAATTGTGGTATTCAGAAAAAATGAGCCTAATTGTAACAGAAGGATGTGCAAAGTGATGCCTGATAACACTCGCTTCATTACTACACTTGGTGAAAGCAACAACATACACTGTACTTCTATCTAGACAGCCACGAGAAGCAATTACAACTGGAATGTGTAAAAGTCAACAGATTCAATACATGATATTCACCAACTGCCTGGCATACTGGCAAAAATGACTTGAGAATAAAGATGAGATCACCAAGTTGATTCTCAGCAGTAATCTCTAATTAAAGTGTTAAAAGTTGCTTTAACTAAATGGGCATTATCCACTACTACAAGAATATGATTTCACTAAACGGTTGTACTTGTTCAAAGATAATGTAAGAATAAATGATTAAGAAACCAAAGTAACTATTTTAAAGCCCTAAGAACGAGTAAATCCGAGAATGTCACTTGAATTTCTTCAAATCTTTCTTTTTTTTTTTAATTAACAAAATACAAAATTACTCTCATGGTAGGATTTATTTTATAATCTAATTTAATGTGAGTAATGTAATGTAATTGGTGTCCAGGATAAAGTAATTTGAAGTTATATGCAGGCAAACCAGTGGGTGGCATCAGTTGAGACGATGCCAGGATTTCCTAGAGCACCTCATAGAGAGTGAGTCAAATACAACGGATAGCTGCAGATCTGCAGCTCCTGACACTCACAAATCCTGGTTCCATATTCATAACAAATTACAGAAGTGCTCTCATGACATATTTCCTCATGTGATAATATCTGCTTAAAATATCACACCATTATCTTTTAGAGCTACACACAGAAATATTTATGGACGAAATGACATGATTTCTAGGATTTGCTCCAAAATAATGGTAGAGACTATCAATGAAAAAGATGAGCCATTTGTTTTGTTTGTTTTTTTTATTTGGCTGTGTCGGTTCTTACTTGTGGCATGAGGGATCTCTGTTGTGGCATGCAAGATCTTTCGTTGAGGCACGCGGGCTTCTCTCTAGTTGTGGTGTGCGGGCTTAGTTGCCCCGTGGCATGTGGGACCTTAGTTCCCCAACCAGGGATCGAACCTGCATCGCCTGCATTGGAAGGTGGATTCTTTTTTTTTTTTTTTTTTAATGTCTTTACTGCAGTATAATTGCTTTACAATGTTGTGTTAGTTTCTGCTGTATAACAAAGTGAATCAGCTATATGCATACATGTATCTCCATATCCCCTTCCTCTTGTGTCTCCCTCCCACCCTCCCTATCCCACCCCTCTAGGTGGACACAAAGCACCGAGCTGATCTCCCTGTGTCATGTGTCTGCTCCCCACTAGCTATCTATTCTATATTTGGTAGTGTATATATGTCCATGCCACTCTCTCACTTCGTCCCAGCTTACCCTACCCCTTCCCCGTGTCCTCAAGTCCATTCTCTGCGTCTGCGTCTTTATTCCTGTCCTGCCCCTAGGTTCTTTAGAACCCTTTTTTTTTAGATTCCATATATATGTGTTAGCATACGGTATTTGTTTTTCTCTTTCTGACTTACTTCACTCTGTATGACAGTCTCTAGGTCCATCCACCTCACTGCAAATAACTCAATTTCGTTTCTTTTTTTGGCTGAGTAATACTCCATTGTATATGTGGAAGGCAGATTCTTAACCACTGGACCACCAGGGAAGTCCCAAGATTAGCCATTTTTTGATAATTGTTGAAGCTGAGTGATGGGTACATAAGATTTATTACACTAAATTTTTGTATATGTTTGAAATTTTCATAGTAAAAAGTTGAAAATGCACATAAAGAAGATGTGAGATACACACACACAAACACACACACCATTATCTTCTTAATATATACATACAATGGAATATTACTCAGCCACAAAAAAGAATGAAATACTGCCATCTGCAGCAAGTGGGTGGACCTAGAGATTATGCTTAGTGAAATAAGTCAGAGAAAGACAAATACTGTATGATATCACTTATATGTGGAATCTAAAAAATAATACAAATGAATGTTTATGCAAAACAAACAGACTCACAGATATAAAAAACAAACTTGTGGTTACCAAAGGGGAGAGGGAAGGAGGGAGGGACAAACTAGGGGTATGAGATTAACAGATACAAGCTACTACATATAAAATAGATAAGCAACAAGAATATACACATAAAGGGAATTATACCCATTATCTTGTAATAACCTATAGTGGAGTATAATCTGTGAAAATACTGAATCACTATGTTGTACACCTGAAACTAACACAATATTGTAAATCGACTATACTTCAATTAAAAAAAAAAGAAATTATGCCTACAACTCAACAACAAAAAGCAAACAATTCAAAAATTTGAATTTTTGAATTTGCCCAATTCAAAAATTGGCAAAGGACTTGAATACACATTTTTCCAACGATATTCAAATGGCCAACCAGCACATAAAAAGATGCTCAATATCACTAATCATTAGGGAAATGCAAACCAAAACCATTATGAGATGCCACTTCACACCCATTAAGATAGCTTTATCAAAAACAAAACAGAAAATAACAAGTCTTGATGAGGATGTGACAAATTTGGAATCCCTATGCACTGCTGGTAGGAATATAAAATAGTGCATTGCTATGGAAAACAGTATGGCAGTTCCTCAAAAAATTAAAAATAGCAATACCATATGAACCAACAATTCTACAAATTGTTGGTTCATATGGTAAAACCTACAAATTATACAAATTCAACAATATATCCAAAAGAATTGAAAGCTGGGACTCTTTTGATACTTGTTCACCCATATTTACGGCAGCATTATTCACAATGGCCAAAAAGTAGATAAACAAAATATAGTATACACATACAATGGAATATTATTTAGCCTTAAAATGGAAGGAAATTCTGACACATGCCACAACATGGATGAACCTGGAGGACATTATGCTGAGTGAAATAAGCCAGTCAGAAGGAACAAATACTATATGATTCCACTTATATGAGGTACTTAGAGTAATCAAATTCATGGACAGAAAGCAGAATGTTGGCTGTCAGGGCTTGGAAGGGGGAAATAGAGAGTTATTGTTTAAGGGGTATGAAGTTTCTGGAAATGGATGGTGGTGAAGAATGCCCAACAACAAACAAAACAACTAATACTAAACTTTTATTGGGTTATTTGTATGGAAATATGTTAATATAAATGTTTCAGACATTACATGAAATTTCTAAAAATCTTATATTTGTATTTGTATGGAAATATGTATGGAAATATGTTAATATAAATGTTTCAGACATTACATGAAATTTCTAAAAAAAAGAATGCCCAACAATGTGAATGTACTTAATACAACTGAACTGGGACTTCCCTGGTCGCACAGTGGTTGGTTAAGAATCCGCCTGCCAATACAGGGGACACAGGTTCGATCCCTGGTCCGGGAAGATCTCACATGCCACGGAGCAACTAAGCCCGTGAGCCACAACTACTGAGCCTGCCTGCCACAACTACTGCAGCCCGCGGTCTAGAACCCATGCTCTGCAATGAGAAGCCACCGCAATGAGAAGCCCGCGCACTGCCACGAAGAGTAGCCCCCGCTCGCCGCAACTAAAGAAAGCCCGAGCGCAGTAACGAAGACCCAATGCAGCCAAAAAAAAAAAACGACTGAACTAACTGTACACTTAAAAACAGTGTACAGTTAAAATGGTAAAACTTCATATATATTTTACCACAACTAAAAAAATTCTTCTAAGAAATAATTCTACCCATCTTCTCAGTATTTTTATAAAAGTTTTCTTTGATCATTGGCAATACAGGCCACAAATACACCAAATTACCTCAAAATCTTGACATGACATTCTAAGGGGCATTCCATGATATAATTATAATGTCTTCTGAAACTAAAAAAAATAAAAAAGTAAAACCACATGGGCACCACTCACTCCTTCCTCTAGGATCATGACATCATCTAACACTTGAACATGAAAAAGTTTGGCCTGCCGGAGATGAAATTCTTTCCCTCATCTATCAAAACCTTCCTTCACAATCCTGAAAGAACTTACCCAAAACTGCTTTACAATGTCACCAGACTACAATACAAACTTATTAGTGATGTCCACAAGCAAGCAACTTCTTTAGCTGACAGGGAGTCAGATCTAAAAGTAAACATTCTGCAATCTTTTTTTTTTTTTTTGGCTGCACTGGGTCTTCGTTGCAGCGCACGGGCTTCTTCTAGTTGTGGCGAGTGGGGGCTACTCTTCGTTGCAGAGCGCAGGCTTCTCATCACAGTGGCTTCTCTTGTGGAACACGGGTTCTAGGTGTGCGGGCTTCAGTAGTTGTGGCTCGTGGGCTCTAGAGCACAGGCTCAGTAGTTGTGGCGCCCGGGCTTAGTTGCTCTGCGGCATGTGGGATCTTCCCAGACCAGGGCTCGAACCCGTGTCCCCTGCACTGGCAGGCGGATTCTTAACCACTGCGCCACCAGGGAAGCCCTCTGCAGTCTATTTTTAACCCTATATGGCAGTGTAATCATTGCCTACTTTCAATGGATTTAAATCCAAATATCTCAAAACATTTCAGGAAGTATTTGGCAAAATGCATGATATAGCCAAAGATTTATTACAGTGAGGCAAAGAAGGCTTGGAATGGATGAACAGAGTAAACATCCTCAGAGAGATGAAAACACAACAGGTTTCCCAACACTGGGCCTACCTAGAGCTTCCTGAAACAGTGCTTCAGAATGTTTGGACACACAATCTCAGTTTCAAAATGCAAAAAGAGAAAAATAAATAAAGCGACAGGAAACCTATGAGACCAGCCTATCCGTATAGTCTGTGGTAATGCTAAGTTGTGCACATATTGCTCTACCAATCAAAATACCATAAAGGCAAAACCACTGTTTGCATTTATGAATGAATCATATAGTTTTCCATTACACTTACTTCACTAGAGGACCAGCTCAATTTGACTAACCAGACGAAACAGAAGTCAGAACGGCCCTTTGTGACAACCAAAGAGTACCATGCTCCTATCAAGTTGCCTGGACAATTCATCACATTCCATAATTCAAAAGCCTTTTAAATACGTATATTCTCTGACCAAGCATTTACACGCCTAGAAATTTATACTAAGGAAATAGTTGAAGATGTATATAAAAGAAACTTCAGTGACAGAAAAAAATTATAAACACCCTTAGAGACCAACAATAGCCAATTAATTAAATTATGGTTCGCCATACAACTGCATGCTCTGCAGACATTAAAATATGAACCCATTTTATTATATAGCTATATTGTGTGCCTTTGTACATATACGTGCACAATACATACACGTGCAAATTTGTGAATGCACATGTGTTTGAGAACATGTGGGTATGTAAACATACATGTGCACATATGTACAAAGTGTGTGCAAGTATAATCAGGGGCCCATGGAACTGCATGTATGTACAAAGATGTGCCTGTATATGTAAGTATGGGTACATAAGAAAATACATATGCACATGTATATATCTGCTAATGCATATGCTTATATTTGGGCCATAAGCCTGTGTTTTAAGTAGGTGAGCATGTATTTATCCTTGTAATCACTACTTAGAAGCTGTGACCTTGAGCAAGTTACTGAGCTTCTAGGGAGTCTTGACTTGTCATCTATACAACACCAAACCCTGCCTCGAAGGGGTTTTGTGAGGATTAAGTGAAATAATGGATATAAAGCACTTAGTACCATGACTGGCACATAATAAATGCTCAATCAATATTAACTTTCCTTATCTGTACATGTACACTTATCTACACTCATGTATACTTACACAGCTATGAGTCCACAAGAATACACAAAATATTAACTTTGGTTATCTATATGTGATAGGTTTTTGGTGTGGGGTTTTGGCTTTTTTTTGGCTTTCATATTTTGCAATTTTTCTAGGAAGATTAGGTCTTTCATTCTTTTTTTTTTGAAGATTTCTTCAAAATAGTAAGTTTTAAAAAATAAAAAAGATGGCCTGTCCTTAACACACCTCTGTTCTGCTTATTAAAAGCTATTAAACACTACGCTGAGAAATACGTAATTTTGTTACTCCATCAAATTTTTTGTACTCTAGCGTTATGTCAGCATTACCTAATAGCTCAAGATGATGGCAGTACAAAGAAAAGCCACAGCTTTTTGCTTCTTTGCCTTATCCAAGGCAGGATGAAAAGAATGAATTAAATCACACGATGGGGTACATGTGATTTGTGAACACCTTGGTGACAGTTAAGTGATACCTGTCAATCGTATTTTACTAAAGCAGCGAGGAACCCAGGGCCTTGCCCAAGGTCATACAAAAAAGCATGTACCCCAGGCTGTGAGAGATCTAAGGACTAGACTGCATTGCCACAATTTGGGCGTGCTTATGAAACCAAAAAGCTAAATTCTTAAAATCAGTCATATCAGGAGTCGGGCTGTAGGAGGGAGGAAATTACAACAGAGGGCTGACGACAGCAAAACAACCCAGTAATTGGCCCCACCCACCAGGGTTAATCTACATGTTTTAATCATACTGGTTTTCCTCACTTCTAAAATATAAAACTGTAGATCATCTATGATAGGACATTTAATTTCATAAAAGCACTATCGCCATTAGTATGCAAATTACAGTGAAAGCATCTGAAACAAAATGTAAGCAGTTACCTGCGGTTCCAATCAACATCAGTTACCACCTGGCTCAGTTCCCACAATTACGATGTCTTAGATTAAATACCTCTAAAAACCCTGCAAAATGTCTTCCCGAATTTCCGAGGGAAACCCGGCTACAGACAGGCGAGTAAAACAAGCAGCTCTTTTCCCTAGGGCCTCAACTTAGAAATCGTACCCGAGATAATAATCCAATCATCTCCTGTACATTTTCTCCCCAGCTATGCTATTCAATCTCTTTAAACGTCATTTCCAATCTCTGAAAACACACACTCAGGCACACGCCCTGCAGCCTGCAACGTAGCTCGACATTTTAGGGACATCGCCAGTTAGTTGCCTTTTCCAAAACTACTGCGAACTGCGGATTTGTTCCTCGTCTCATTCTGACTTTTGTCTTAAAACGCAAGCGAGGGGGATGGGTTTCGACGAACAGACTAGGCTCTGAAACCCTGAGTAATCGCATCTCGCTGCGGAGAGCTGTCGGCAGCAGTAGCAGCGATTTTAATCTTTTCTCTCCACCCAGTTTCCTTTTCCATCTCACGCTTTTTTTTCTTTCTTTCCAGTGACATCAAATTCAAGGTGGAAAAAGGAAAACTGAATGCCCCCCGGTCGACGCCTCCGGAGGGTCGCGGGTTCCGACCCGGGGACCCGCCCGCCATGGGAAATGCGAGAAACACTGCGGGGCGGAGGTTTTCCCACCGCCCGAGTCCCGGCCCGGGTGGCGGAGGGACAGGCCCAGCTCGCGGCCGCCTCGAATTCGAGCCCGGGGCCCGCCCGGCCCGCCCAGGCCCAGCGCGGCCTGCCAAGCCGCGGCATCGAGTTGGCCACAGGCGGGGCCGGAGAGGAGGCCTGAAGAGGCCAGCGGGTAGGGCAGGGCCGGGGAGACACTGGGCGCTGCTTACCTGCTGGTACCGGCTGCCGCAGGCCGGCTCCACCGCCGCCAGCGCCGCCAACGCCAACGCCATGGCGCAGCCGGCCGCAGGGAAGGAGGGCGAGCGAGCGAGCTGAAGGTGCGCGGGCGCTGCGGCCTGGGGGCGCCGGGAGGCTGACGGGGACGCGCCTCGGGTGGGTCTCGGTGGCCGCCGCCGCTGCCAGGCCCGCCGCTCTTCTCGGGCTGTGAGCGCCGCGGCTACCGAGGTTCCGACGCGGGCCCTGGGGAGGAGGCGGGGACGACGACGACGACGACGCTGCGCCGCCGCCCCGCCCCCGACTCGCGCCGCCCAGCCCGGCCGGCCCGCCCTCGCCCCGCGGTGCCGCCGCCCCGGGTGGGCTCCGCCTCTCCTCCCGCACCTCGAGGCTGGGGCTTCGGAGTCGGTTCCGCCCGAAACCCGGTTGCTCCCAGGTCACTGCAGAGAGGGCGACGCTGGTAATGGGCGCCTCGTTCCAAGCACCGAGCTTCCCCTGCGTGTCACTTCTAACCCTCACCACAAACCCCAGACATGGGGGCCGCAGCCCCATTGTAGAGGTCGTTGGCGCCCAGGGAGGTTGAGACAGTCTCACGCAGCAGCCATCTGATCCCTAATATCTGGCTGCAGAATCTCGGTTCTTCTCCACTCCCTTCTTGTCTGCCATCCTCATATAGTCTAGGGGTCAGTCCACTACAGGGCAGAGGCCAAATCCGGTTCAGTGACTGTGGAAAGCAACGTGAAAGTCAAATTTCTGTGTCCATAAATTGTTTTATTTGGAACACAACCGCTCCCATTTGTTTAGTATGGCCTGCAAATCCTAAATGACTTGCTATCTGGCCCTTTAGAGAAAAAATCTGCTGACTCTAAATCCTGGCGAACTCCTTGATCTCAAAGCCTACTTCGGGTGGCTGATAATAATAGCATCCGCATTCTTATGTAGTCCTTTCAGTGTTTTAACAGCCCCATCCGTGGATATAGACACGATATTTTCTGAACTAAAGCTCTGACACGAAAGGCAAAACTTCAAAGATGTAGCCATGCGATTGGGATTGACATGTATACACTGATGTGTATAAAATTGATGCCTAATAAGAACCTGCAGTATAAACAAACAAACAAACAAACAAAACAACTAATAGTAAACTTTCATTGGGTTATTTGTATGGAAATATGTTAACATAAATGTTTCAGACATTACATGAAATTTCTAAAAATCTTAAAAAAAAAAAAAAAAAAAAAAAGATGTAGCCATGCTAAGAGCTTTCCAGGTAACAGGAACATATATGCAAAGGGGGTGAGGGAAGTGAAAGCTTGCCTTGTGGAAGAATGGAAAGGAGGCAGCATAACTGCCATATAGGAGATACAAGTATTGATGTTTCACAGATGAGGGAGTAATGCCTGAAGAGATTAAGTATTTTACCCAAGAACACAGAGCTGGTCAGGGTTAAAGCTGGACTGTAAACCCATCAAGTTGGCTTTCTAAACCATTATCATGCAAGTAAATCAGAAACTTTGTGAAGATGAAACTATTTGTCTTTTAAATATTTTGATATCTCCCAAAGCATCTAGCACAGTATAGCTATCTATACTAGAGCAGGCATTTGAGGTCTGCTGTTTCTATCATACCCAGACATCTGGAATTGCTTCTACTCACATGTCCAACACAGAAAAACACTTAATCTCTGAAGCCTGTCGCCATTCCCATTTCTTCTTGATTGCTTTTCCAAGTTGGTAGTCCAGAGTTGCCACTAATCTCATTATTGTTTTATCTTCTAATTTTCAAGTTTAGTTAACTACATATTTTAAACCTCAGCTGTACGTTTTGAACCTACCCTGAGGTCTCTGTATGTAGGAGCCAACTGTAATCAACAAAAATTCTATATATTTCTCTTCCTCACTTTGAGTTCTCTACCAGTATCCAAACTCCAACATGTCTGTCCCTATTTCCAAGCACTGGCCTCACATATGTCCACTGTGGGAGAGTGAACAAACCCAGCAACATGCCAATCCGAGAGTTTCCAGGTGGTCTGCTCCTTAGTCTGTCCCACAATTGTTCTTTTTAATCTGGAAAAACAACCTTCAAATGTAATGATGTACAGTGAGTCATTCCAAACATAATCTCCTACCTTGTGGTTTTATATAAGGGAAAAAAAGTCTAATTTGAAATTTTATGAAATCTCATCCTTGGAAAGTAGAAATCCAGACTTCTTTGCTCAGATTTTCTAAATTTACGGGTAAGAAGGAATAAAAAAAGATGTCTGTGCTGAAACATATGGCTATTGGAGCAACTGCTGCCACCTTCATGCGTGTCTGCAGCACTTTTGTGGCTTCTGTGGAAAAGAAGTTGCTGTCCTTCTCATCTACTTCTTTCCTAAATTACTTTCTCCCTCAATAGCTATACACTCCCTGCATGTGGACATACATATTTATCATAATATAAACACTGGGCTTTCTCACAGGAATATTTTCTCTCAAAAGAAAAAAAAAAAGTTGATCTCCAGCTTCCAATCTCCGTTTCCTACTCCTTTTCTGATGTCCTGAACCAGTATGTTTTCTGTTAACGGTGAGGACTTGTTCTTTTTTTTTTTTCTCTGAGTTCCCACAAAGCCTTTTGTAAGTAAATTGGGAGTTCCCTGGTGGTCCAGTGGTTAGGACTCCATGTTCTCACTGCCGAGGACACAGGTTCGATCCCTGGTTGGAGAACTAAAATCCCATAAGCTGCACGGAGTGCCCCCCCCAAAAAAAGCCTTTTGTAAGTAAATTGAGGTGATGTGTGTTGATTCAATGGCTGCGTGAACTGGGGAATTGAGAAATTGAGTCACTGCTGTATAAGGTCTCCAGTTGGCGAGCCAACTGCACAGTGAAGGGGCAAACTCTGAATTTCTGACTCACGGATCCGTGCCTGCTGCAAGCCAAGCAGACAGAGAAGATAATCCAAGGCTGTAAAAATTGCACTCTTTGGCTTCATCTTGAGATGTTGTCAAGAGAGTTTCCACAGAGAAAGTTATTAATTTCAGATTGCTGTACTTAGAAGCTTATTTCCCCACAGAATAGCAGTAATACTTTCCATGTGCAATTCTTTTTATGTGAATTGCTGGCTCTGAATCATCCATCCTGAGAGAGAAGAGAAAAATTACGGACAAGTAAGAACATAGCTCATGTCTGTTTCCCCACTCCTACCCCAATTTAGACAAAAATCTCCTCCAGGACAGATGTGGTCTTCTGTCTTTCACATCACCTGAGGCCTGTCCAAGGCAGTACTGAGCTCAGTAAGTAACCAAGAAAGGTTTGTTAAATTTTAAACCAAGTCTCATTGGTCTAATATCTCATTTCAGGCCTTGAATGTCTCCAGCTAATTTTTACAGGGCTCCAGCTGAACCATGAAGCTCCATTTCTACTGACTTACTACTTCTTTGAATTCTCACTCCATCACTATGAGTTTCATTAAGAGCAAAGGTAATGTCTTGCTATTGCAAATAAAGAAATTATCCACTGATAATTACTACTGTTTGTGGAGCACCTCCTGGGTCTTGGACCCTTTCATAATCATCTCCTTATTCTTCATAACAAAACCCTTCTGCAGATGAAGAGATTCAGGAAAGGTACATCACTTGCTCAGCTAGTGAGTGGTGGAACCAAAATGCGAACCTGTCTGACAACAAAACTTGGGCACTGCCCTGTGTGTGGAGGGAAATATAGGACATAGAAGAACCTTGGAGTCTTCACAATGAAGTAGAGAAGATAGGAAACACATATGCAAGACATATTTTTAAATAGAAAAATTGCAAGTTAATTATATTTGTGTTGGCCTATATTAAGTAGTGCCAAGAGGTGGTGAAGAGAATTATGTGACCAGGTGTGATAATCAGGTAAGGACTGAGGAGAAAGGGTTTGGAATGAGAAAAAAGGTTTGTCATGATGGAAAGAGGGAAAGGCATAGCAAGTCATGAATATGGTTGTACAAGCTTAGAACAGGAGTCCACAAACTTTTATGTAAAGGGACAGATAGTAAATATTTTGGGCTTTGTGGACCACAAAAGCTTTGTGACAAGCTTTCTGTCACAGTTACTGCACTTTGCCATTGTATCATGAACACAGCCATAGAAAATAGTAGACAGATTGGCGTGGCTGTGTTCCAATAAAGCTTTATTTATGGACAATGAAATTTGAATTTCCTATCATTTTCACGTCATGAAATATTATTCTTCTTTTGATTTTTTTTAACTATTGAGAAATGTAAAAACTATTCTTAATGCAGGTCATACGAAAACAGGTGGTGGGCTGGATTCGGCCCCCAGGCAGTAGTTTGCCAATCCCTAGCTTCACAGTAGAACAAAAAAAGTTTATGTGCTAAGAGCTTGAGTACGTAGTTTAAACCACAGACTGATGCAGAGGCCTAATGGAGAAGAAAGGGAAAGAGTGAAGAGGATGGGAATTTATAAAAACTCTTAAAACGTAAATGGCTTGTGCAAAAAAGTAAGAGGAAAAGGGTTAGTCAAGTAGGAATCCAACATGAGACTCCTGATTCCTTAGTTGACCTTCTTGCCACTGGAACGCAACTGATTCATTCATTCAACAAATATTAATTTAGCACCAATATGGGCAAGTACTGAGGCTTTCTGCCTAGAACCTGAAACTATAAAAGAATAGTTTCTCATTTATTCTCTGAAATGAAATTAAGTAATGCTAAGAGTGGTTATTTACTTATTTTAGTTAACAGATAATAAGTTTTGGTATGTTATGGCTTTATTTTCATTCATCTCTAAGGATTTTCTAATTTCCCTTGTGATTTCTTGGACTCATTGATTATGTAGCAGTGTGTGGTTTAATTTCCTTATATTTGTGCATTTCCCAAATTTCTTTCTATTATCGACTGCTAATTTCATTCCATTGTAGTTGAAGAACATACTTTGCATTATTTCAATCCTTTTAAATTTATTGAGGTTTGCTTTTTGCTATAGCATGTGGTCTATCCTGGAGAATGTTCCATGTTTACTTGAAAAGAATGTATATTCTGCTGCTGTTGGGTAGAGTGTTCTACAGGTGTCTATTAGGTCTAGCTGGCTTATAATTAACTCAGGTCCTCTATTTCCTTGTTAATCTTCTGCCTAGTTGTTCTAGCTATTATTCAAAGTGGATTGTTGAAATCTCCAACTATTATTGCTGAATTGTCTATTTCTCTTTTCAGTTGTGTCAGTTTTGCTTCATATATTTTAGAGCTTTATTGTTAGGTACATATGTATTTATAGCATTTACTTATTTTTTACACTTTCTTGATCCAAAAAGCATATAAGTGGTTACAGTATAGCAAGAAATCATAGATTAGAGTAGATGAGAAAGAAAAAGCAAAACAAGAGTAGGAACATGAAATAGACTTTGTCTTCTTGTTCACTGTTGTCTCTATGTGAACAGAGCCTGACACATAGTAGGCCCCTGTAGGATTGAAATAACATCAGGCATGAGGTTAACACAAAAATGAAGTTATACATATTACAGGCACACCATAAATTTGGCAGCCAATCATAGTGAAGACTTCATTGGTTATACAATTGATAGTGAACCTGAGCTAAATAAAACGAGAAGGACTTCCCTGGTGGCACAGTGGTTAAGAATCCGCCTGCTAATGCAGGGGACACGGGTTCGAGCCCTGGTCCGGAAAGATCCTACATGCCACAGAGCAACTAAGCCTGTGTGCCACAACTACTGAGCCTGCGCTCTGGAGCCCGGGAGCCACAACTAATGAGCCTGCGTGCCACAACTACTGAAGCCCACAGGCCTAGAGCCCATGCTCCACAACAAGAGAAGCCACCGCAATGAGAAGCCTGTGCACCGCAACGAAGAGTAGCCCCGCTCGCCGCAACTAGAGGAAGTCTGTGAGCAGCAACAAAGACCCAGCGCAGCCAAAAATAAAAAGATAATTAAATAAATAAATTTACTAAAAAATAATAATAATAAAATAAATAATTAAAACGAGAAGATACCGAAAACAATGGAGAAATTTCTTCCAAGAGTCTTCACTAACATTTAATTATAAAGATGCTAAACTGACCCCTCTGTCCTGAACAGAATATATGCCTTAAGTTTTGGGAATCCTCCCTGCCAGGAATGATGCTACGGCTTGTCCACGTATTTACTGCCATATATGATTGTGCAAATTGTGCACTGCCCCACTGCAGGAATGGCCATCCCACTGTAGTCTATGCAAATGACACCCACCACCCTGAATTTGGGCAATATACAATCTGTGCAACCATAGGAGGTGAACCCACAAAATCTTTGATTGATCCCTCCCCTGACAAATGGCTCCCAGTTTATTTAGGGGCATTGTGGGTGACAAAGGAATGAGGAACAGCAAAGCGTCCACAAGGAAATCAAGTGACTGATCCTCATCTTTGGACACAGCATACAGACCAATTGTATTAAATAGTTCTTTGAAAAATAGAACAAGGTGATTAGGGATATGCTTAAATCTCCAACCCTCAGGCTGACTGGAAGGGTAAGAAAAGGGTTTGTCACATTTCCCAGGCTAGTAGTTTTCTTCCTGTGTTTAGGGAGTGTACTAAGTAACACAATTACACAAGGGAAATACTAAAGCTCATATTTATGCCTGTGGTGTGTCAGGGGAGAAACGATGTGCTCTAATTATGACACAAAAGAGAAGCGACCCGCAGGGGGCCCCCACTGGAAGAAGCTGAGGTTGGCTTAAACTGAGCAGCAGCTTGTGGGCATGTGTGCTGGTTCCTACAGGTCTTCAGGGAACTCTTCCCAGGTGACTTAGAGCAGGCCTCAGGCAAAGTACAAGAGAGAATCTCGAGTTCTAAATGAGATTACATACGGACCTGGAAATTACTTACATACGGACCTGGAAATTACACCTTAGTTTTTAAGCAGTGTTGACATCCCGGCCAAATTATTCAGGAACTCCTCTCTAACATTATTCCTGTGTGGGTCTCGCCATCCTCACCACATCTTCAGTAACTAAAGCCCGTAGATGGAACAAAGAGAAGCCCCCTTGTATGCCAAATTCCTCGCCTTGAGTCAGCAGTGCTCTACTAGGGTAGTGGTACAAGGTGGGATGGCACCCTGGGAATGCAGCCTTTCCAGAGTTGATTGTGACAAAACAGGTCACAAAATCTCACATTTCAATTTTAAGTGGTATAATTGGCTACCCTCTTGGTGGCGGGAATGGAAGCTGTTAGCTCTTGAAACACCCAACATCCTCTTGCCTTGTCTTTCCTTTACCTGTTAAGCCAGTGTCATTCCAGTGGCAAACATGGTCAGTATACTCATCTGTAGGTCATCCAGAATACCAGCTTAATTCCCACTGATGTTTGTCACGCTTTTTATTGTCCACCGCCCTAACAAAGCTGCCTCTGATGTCACTGGCCACATGAACATTGCTTTAATAACTCACATGTATTGAGCACTTACTTTACGCTGGGGACTGTGCCAAGCAGTTTACATTTATTATCTTTTTACCACTCACAGTAAATACATGGGGTAGAGTCTATTTCTATCTCTGTTCTATGGATGAGGAAACAAGTTGCATGAAAGTTAGTTATCTTGCGTGTGTGTGTGTGTTTGTGTGTGTGTGTGTCATCGAAGACTGGGGCTATAAGGACCTTAGAAATCATTTGATTTGATCCTTCACTTTACAGATGAGGAAAGTGAGCTCAGAGAGGTTAAGTCACGTGCCCATGATCACACAGCCAGGAAGTGGCAGAGCTGATCCCCAGCACAAGGTTCCTTCCACCTCGGAACTATACCATCTACCATTTTAGGTTAACACACATCACCCTGGCCTCCTCTCTGTGAGTCTGGGGCCCAGTCTTTTATGATTTGAGAATTTGTGCCATCCCCAAGTGTGCTGTCATCATGCAACCAAATGTGATTCAAAACAAGGCCGGGGCGGGGTGCGTGGGGGGCGTTTTGTGCTCTCTCTGCATCAGACTGATGATGAAGTCAAACTTCATGACTCAGAATACGCAGAAGCTCTCCAGCCCTTAACAACTTTCCCCACAGGAAACCTTGTGCCAGGTGCTTGGTTACCTTTTGAGTTCTTCGTGGGTGGCAGAGAACGCTTCCAAAAATAGATCTGTCCTCAGCGCTGTCAGAAGAGGCTTGCAGCCTAAAAATGTCACTCCCTTCTCCCTTCCAAAACACAGACATCACTGCCCAGGGCGTAGCCCTTCCTTACTAACCCAGCAGGTGCCTAAAGATAAGCTTTCCTCCCACCTGGAGTCTAGACTTCCTTTATTGGGGAAGGTAGAAAAGTGTCTCTTGCCAGTAGGAAAAAAACACCTTTCATATGAATTTTGGCAAAAGTTGCTCTTCTAAAGCAAATAGATTTCAAGGAAAAAGGTGTGGGTCTCTGACTTAGTCTTACCTCCTGAAGATCAACTAAAATGGATAATGTATGTAAAAGTACTTTGTAAACTGCAAATACCAGGAACTATCACGTGCTTCTGCCTGTGGTCCCTGCATCTCCAAAATTGCAGTGAGCGGAAGGGATGACTTCTCTAGCGAGACCTCTGGTGACACAGATTTTCCAGCCACAGAGACCCAGGGAGTTTTCGTGGCCTGGGCTTTCTGTGGGTAACTCCTTATGTGCTGAGATGAGATTAGGACCACTGCAAAAAGCAGTCCTGAGGCTGGACTGATGCCGGCTAAAACGGGGTGCAGGGCGCTAGAATGAGCAGAAATGAATTCAACCAGACAGCAGAATTGAGGAGACTGGGAGAGAGCATTGTTCAGCCGTGGGCGGACCTTCCAGTTGAGTCTCTTCTGCTGTGTTAACCTGGAGTTGGTCTTAATACAAAGACCTGTTTGCTAGCTTCTTGCCAGGGGCATGCGATGCTTGAGCTCCGTGGAACACCTTGTCATGTCAGAGCTGTTTTCAGTTCTTTTATTTTATTCATGTATTCATTCATTCAGTAAATAGATTGTTAATTCTTACTCCATGGGCAGCTTTCTCTGTTTCAACAAACCCTTCCATTTTCTGCCCACATACAAAGCCCACATGCAGTGAGTATAGTTCGAAGGTAAACAGGTTTTGTTTGAATAAAAAAGTAAAGATGTGCCTCTTTCTAGTGTACCCAGCCCCTGCCACCCTCCTGCCTCCACACCATAAACCAGAGGTCACTTAGGGGATATTTTCTGGGTTTGGGAACCATTCGGCTCCTGGAAAGCACTAGTTTCAGAAGGCCAGCGTACTCTTTTCATAGTATTTTTTATAACATTATTACAGTATTTATTGGGCACCCTTATACATAGCTCCACGAGAGATTCTGAGGGAATATAAAAAGCAATAACAACAGTAGCAACACAAAGATATATCATTAAGAACAAGAAGTGTAAGATGTGGTCCCTGGGCTTTAGGTACTTAGAATGGGATGCCCAAAGGCAGAGGAAACGCATGTGACTCATGCAACCTATCCCAGGCCCCAGATAGATACCAATAATTGATCACAACACTCCCACCGAGGTCAAGGCAGCTCAGAATCCTTCTCAACACAGTGCTCTGAATCACCACTGCCAGTTGTCTGGAGTTGGCAGGTAAAATACAATCCGTCCACCTCCTCTTTCCATCCCTGTATTTTTGACCAAGTTCAACAGAAGTTCAGGAAAGGAAGAAATGATCATATGTGCTACAGTGGCTGGGAAAGATGCCACAGGGGAGGGCAATTTTAGATCTACCCTGAAGGACCGATCAAATTTGAGTAGAGTGAGTAACTAGTAAAGAGGAGAGAGGAAGGCTATTTGCGGTACTGAAGTTTTTTGCATTTTTTTAAAAAGGTAGTCAAATCTATGTCTCCTTTTTTTTTAAACTTCTTGCTTTAATTTAGGAAGATCTTTCTCATCCCCAAGATCATGAAAGCATTCACCTATATTTTCTTCCAATACTTTTATGGTTTTCTTTTTTACATGGACATATTTGATCCAGTTCAATTTATTTGGGGACAAGGAATATGATAGGAATCCATTTTTTTTTTAATGGCTAGCTAGATCTCATACCATTTGTTGAACAATCATTTAAAAAGTCTCCTTTATTATATACAAAATCTCCTTATATACATGTGCTTATTTCTGAACCCCTGATTCTTTTTTCAGTCATCTGTTCATAAGTTTATTGTGAGTCCTGAATTTTAGAAAACTCAATTCACAAACTCAGCATACAAATTAGATAAACTAAGGAGATGGGATTCTTCAGGCTGCAGGTAGTAAGCTACCCTAACCACCCCTGAAATGATTCAGTTTTTCAAAAGCTTAAGTGTATACATCTCTTTTATTATGTAACAGCTTTATTGACATACAACTCTCATACCATACACTTCTTCCATTTAATATGTACAATTCAATGGTTTTAAGGATATTTGCAGTGTGGAACAATTTTAGAACATTCCCATTCCCCCCAGATCTCCAGGTCTATGCAACCATTATATATTTTCTGTCTCTATGGATTTGCCTATTCTGGATATTTCATTACCAATGGAATCATATAATATGTGGCCCTTTGTGTCTGGCATCTTTCACTTAGCATGATGTTTTCAAAGTTCATCCATATTTTAGCATGTATCTGTACTTAATTTCTTTTTTTTAAATTGAGATATGATCTATATAACATGAAATTAACTCTTAAAATGTACATCTAGTACCCTCATTATGTTGTGCAACCATCACCTCTATCTAGTTCCAAAACAATTTCGTGACCCCAAAAGGAAACCCTGCACTCATTAAGCTGTCACTCCTCACTTGTCCCCCTCCCCCGACAGCCTCTGGCAACCACTGATCAACTTTCTGTCTCTATGGATTTGCCTAGTCTGGACATTTCATATAAATAGAATCATACAGCATGTGACATTTTGTGACTGGCTTCTTTCACTTAGCATAATGTTTTTGAAGTTCATCCATGTTATAGCATGTGTATCCATACTTCTTTTATTGTTATTGTTGAATATACCACACTTGGTTTATCCATTCATCAGTTGATGGACATCTTTGTCATCTCCACTTTTTGGCTCTTACGAATAATGTTGCTATGAACATTCGTGTACGTGTTTTTGGGTGAACTCTGCACTTCCTTTAAAAGGGGCGTTATCTTTTGCATAAAGTCATATAATTCCTTGTAATACCAATCCTGTGAGTCATCTTTTCAGGATATCAAAAAGTTCATTTCGGGAATTCCTTGGTGGTCCAGTGGGTAAGACTCCGTGCTCCCACTGCAGGGGGCCCGGGTTCGATCCCTGGTCGGGGAACTAGATCCCACATGCATGCCACAACTAAGAGTCCGCGTGCTGCAAGCAACGAAGATCCCGCATGCCACAACTAAGACCCGGCACAACCTAAATAAATAAATAAATATTAAAAAAAAAAAAAAAAGTTTATTTGCTCCTAGCTTTGTTTCTTTTCTTTTTCTTTCTTTCTCTCTCTTTTTTTTTTTTTTGGTTGTGTGGCTTACGGGATCTTAGTTCCCTGACCAAGGATTGAACCCGGCCCCCCTGCAGTGGTAGTGCAGAGTCCTAACCATTAGACCGCCAGGGAATTCCCTAGCCTTATTTCTTTAAAGCCAAATGTAATTTCATTTGCAGAGGCCTTGATCCTGTCACTCTATGCTAATTTGAACCACCACTAAGTAAAGTAAATTAAGAAATTAATTAAGAAAACTGCAGTCTGGTGAAGGACACAGCTAGGTGGGTGTACAAAAAGATCTGGTGATAAAGATGAGGGTGACACTGAAGTACAGTGTCCAGACTCACTAACGCTACCCCTTTTAAGTCCTTTTCTTTGCAGGAACAGGATCCAGGTAACTTCATTCATTTATTTATGTACCAGAGGTTCAAATTTTAAACTAGCTTAAACATTTAACAGGTTTTGCCCGTTAATCCTGCCATGAACAGGATTGCCGCAGAAAGGTTCAGTGAAATAAATTAAAGAAGCAAAACAAAGTCAGACTCAGTTTTTTTACAGACCCAACTCCCCCACCAGACTCTAAGTTCTTGAAAACAAGGCCTGCATCTTTGTGGTGGGAGTACCATAAAAGTACTCTATTTGTTAAATGAGAGAATGAGGGAAGGCGTGTCTAGAATCAGATTTCTAGCCTTTGCCCCACTCACCTACTCCCACCCTGTTGTTTATGTTCCCCTGGAGACCCCGGTTTCACCCAGTTCTAAGGGACAAATCATGGTCTATCTGAGGCAGGGGAGCTGGAAGACTGTCTTTAGCATTTTGGGGAAGGGAGGGGGCATCCACAGTAGAAAACCAAACAAACCTGTTCGGTCATAATCCTTCATCTGCCAATTTTGAGAGGAAAGTGATTTTTTTTTTTTTTTTATCCTTTGCAGTTTGTACTGAGAAACAAAAACGAAAACAAAAGCAAATGAAAAAGTCTTTAAATACTAAATCAAAGCGACTTGACCAAACCCCAAGGGTGCCTGTGGAGGTGAACAGACCTAGCATTGTAAGCCCCCAGCCTTCCTCCCAGGGCTCCCTGACCCCTCAGTTCTGGCTAATTGCAGCTCTGGGAGAAACAGAATAAACAGATGGTTCAATGCTGCTATTTTAAGCAGCACCAAGTCCGGTTAGTCAATGCTGGCAGCAGACAGTGCAAGAAGCACCTTCATGGCCCAGACGGCCATGTACTCTGCCATACATACTGAAGACAAGTTGCAGGGAAGCCCAAAAAGTCCCTTTCAGGAAAACACCTCTTTGCCCTTTGTTAGTGAAACCTTGGCAGACATGCCAGGCCAGAGGTGACATGTCTATCTGGAAGTGCCTAAAAAATCCCACAGTGCCTTGACTTGAAGCAGCAGTCTCGATGTGCCAGTGGCTGGCTCTTTTGTATTACTTGGCGATCAGTTCAGATGTCACCTCCTCGGGCGGGGGGGGGGGGGGCTACCCTGGTGCCTCACACAGCCCTTGAGACCGTAGAGATGAAATCGCTCTTCTCAGCCCGCACAGTGCCCTAGTTCTTTCTCCTTGGCCACAGGAGCTCACTAACGGTGAGGGGTGGCAAGGCCACCATCTGAAAGGGGGGTGGCGGCCCTTTTGATTAGTTGGTACTCAGTTTTTCTCTGGCTTTAGCTTCTATTCAGATGAAATAATGATGAGTTTTTTCCGCCTGTCCCAGAACAAACAGAGCTGTGACTTAACGTTTGTTTCCCAGTGTTCACTGCTAATTTCCTGCACCATCAGGTTTCGTGTTCTCTCGTGTTTCCATTAAACCTAGACCCCCCCGCCCCGGGGATGTTGGCACATTGTGGGGAGCACATTGTGATGGGCTGGCTTGCTGGGGGTTGGGAAGAGGCTGGAAATAACTTGAGGAGAACCTGTCCCTCGGCGACACCCACCCATGGGAAACTTGTTCTTCTGACTCTCACCCTCAACCCCCAACGGCGGCCACGGCTCACCAATCACAGCCAAGCCTGGAAACAGCCTCTGGGTTCCTCCGCATAGCACTCCAGGCAGTCACCACCACTGAACGTAACTGGCGGTATTTGGCTGGATTTATTACAATAATTGGAAAAGAAAAAATACATCTGTCCCCCAAACTGGATTCAGTTACACTGTTGCTCAGATCGTGTTCTCTTGCACTGTTTCATGAATTTTCCCATCACCAAAGTCTGTAAGGTGAGAGGGCCCCTTGTTCTTTTAGGGAGGAAGGAAAATCTCTCTGAAAACTTCTTTTAAAAATAAGTTTGAATATTTTTTAAGCATGGAGAAGTATAGAGGAGAAAACATTGAATGGCCCCTGTTCTCACTGCCCAGATCACTCCTGTTGATATTAGATAATTATTATAATGTTAGAATAGTAATACATGTATAAGTTTTGAAATTTTAAGCATTAAAGTATAAAATAATATAAAAGTATGAAAATATAAAATAAAGTATAGAGTAACAAGTGATAACTTCTGTTCCTGTCCTTCTTATGGTAACAACTATTATTTATTAATAATTTTTTATGAGTCCTTCCAGAAAAAGTGGATGTATATATATACACATTTTTTAAAAAATTTACCAAAAACAGGAGAGAGATAATGCTCTACATTATGTTCTGTACCTTGTTTTTTTTTTCCTTCTTATTAAATAATACATCTTGGCATTCTTTCCTGATTCACCTCATTCATTTTATCAGCATATGGTTTTCTAACATATGGATGTGTCATAATTTAATCAGTACCGTATTAATGGCAAAACATCTTTTAAAGACTTCATTGGGCCCCTTGGCAGTTGATACACTATTCGTCAAAAAGACAGGAGGGACCCCTATTTCATTCATTTACTCAAACTCCTATAGCTCCAAAGATTATTCAGCTTGGTCCAGAACATCTGGCAAATACAACTACAAAGCAAAGCATCAGCAGAACTGGGGTGGGGGAGTTGTATGAAAAAAGCCATTTGTAATGCACCAGAGTGAAGATCACTTGCAAAGATCATAAGCAGTAAACGTCGACAGTCCTAGAAGGCTCAGTCACATGATGGGGTCAGGTGGTATTATTCTGGGTGACATCAGTGCAGCGTTGCTTCACACAGACTTTGGATTAACAATATCTCAGAAGCCTTCCGGCACTGAAAATGCTTTATTTTATTCCTAATGGGTTATTTACTACAGCTGCTGAGTCCACTGAGCCAGCTGTGCTTTCCTATCACCAAGGTACCTTGAGATCGATCGATCGATCAATTGATCGATCTGTTTATCTATCTATCTATCTTTATTATTTAAATTCTCCAGGGAAGAGATCTTTACTTTGTAATTCTAATTCTGCCAAGGATTTGGGGTGATCGGTTCAGGTGAAACTGAAACTAGCCTCACTTTACCACTTGTTAACTGTGTGCCCTGGGGCACGTCACCTAACCATCCTAAGCCTATAAAATGGAGATGATAATACCTACCCCATAGGGTTGTTGGGATGATCAGCTGGGACAATTTATGTCTATTCCTATAGACACATGGTATGCTCCCACTCGTGTATTTAAACACATATCTAATACGTGAATCTGCAAAGAGAGATGTCTAGGAAGATGTTTACCAAAATGCTAACCTTGGTTTTCTCTGGGGGTGGGATTTCTTAAGATATTTTTCCTTCATTTTTTTCCATACTGCTTGGGCTTCTTTGTTTTGGGGATTTAAGTTTTGGGGTTTTTTTGTGTGTGTGTGGTTTTTTTTTACAATGATTAGGAATGATATTTATAAAAACCATAAAGCCATTTTCAAAATGAGATAATGCATTTAAAAGATCACATACAGTAAGTGCTTAATCAATGGTAGATTTTGTTTTGTTTTGTTTATTTATTCATTTTATTTAGGCTGAGCTGGGTCTTAGTTGTGGCAATGCAAACTCTTAGTTGCAGCATACAGGATTTAGTTTCCCAACCAGGGATCAAACCTGCATTGGGCCCCCTGCATTGGGAGCGTGGAGTCTTACCCACTGGACCACCAGGGAAGTCCCAATGGTAGATGTTATTACTGTGAAAAGCTATCTTGAAAAGATGGCTCGTTCAATTCCAGAAAATCACAATTTATATTTAAGTCTCAGAAAGCCCAATTTTTAAGAAATTAGGCTTTGGAATCAGACAGTCCTGGGTTTAAATCTCAGTTCTATATCTCTTTTTTCCCCTCTCAATCTTTTTAGATGCTACGTCTTAAGCAAAACATTTCACCACTTATAGCCTTGGTTTCTCCATCTGTAAAATAAAATGCTTTTCCCCTTATCCAATCACCCAAAATCCTACATAACCTTCAGACCACTTGGTGTTTCCAGTTACCTTGAACACACAGAATACCTAGAATACTTGTGACTTTGTAGTGGGTCCTGGATACAATAATAGAACCTAGTCATGCCAACACAACTAATTTCCTACACAATATCTACTTCCTTTTCTCTTTACCAACAGAACCTGGATTTTATGCAGGGCAGCAATGTGCCCAAATAAAAATGCTTACCTCCCAGACTTCCTTGCAGTTAGGGGTAGCCATGTGACCCAGTTTGACCAATGAGATATAAGCAGTACTCATATGTTTCTTATATATCACAAGGAGCTTACAAGAAAATTGGTGCATACCTGATCGAAAGGGAGATACTCATCTGATATATATTCTCTGCCCTTAAGTCTTCCCCCTGTTCCCGCCTGAAGCAAGAAAATGACATTTAGAGGAGCAGTAGCCATCTTTGCAACTATAGGAGCCACACACTAAGAATGACAGAGAAGGAAAGCAGAAGAAACCAGGTCCTGATGAATTCATGAAAATGCTGTCCAAATCCTGGACCACATACTCTAGATTTCATGTTGCATAAGAAAAACAAACATTTAGTGGGTTAAGCCACTGTTGTCAGGATTCAGTTACATGCAACCAAATGTAGTTCCAAGCGAATACACTACATTACAGGGTTTCTATGAGGAGTCAAATAAGATAATGTTTGTCAAGTACTTAGCCCAGTGCCTGAAACATGGGTATAACTTAATACATATTTGTTGATGAGTTCCAATCTTGTCCTAGTAAGAGGGAATTAGGAATTGGAAATCTTTTACAGAACATGATTTCCTAATAGAAAGTTAGGAACTTTATTTGTTCATTTGTAAAGTTCTTAGAATGATGCCTGGCATACAAGAAGCACTTTATAAATATTCGATAAATAAATACAATCCTAACAAATGCTTATTAAATGCCTACAATGTGCCAGGCACTGTTCTAGATGCTTGCAAATACAGAAATGAAGAAGACAGACAGTGTTCCTGCCCTTATGGTACCTTCATTTTAGAAGGAGCAGCAGGAGAGGAACGGTAAGCAAATAAACAAATAAACAAGAAACTGTCATGAAAATAAAAGGATGGTGTGATAGAGATACGAGATCTCCCCGGGTTGGGTACACAGGGAAGGCCTCTTGCAGGTGGTGACCTTGAAAGTAAAACCTGATCTGTAAGAAGGAGCCAACTCTGTAAAGATCTGGGGTAAAAACATTGTAGGCAGAGAAAGGCTTGTCAAAGGCCGTAAGGTAGTTATGAGTCTGGAGTTACAGAGGAAGAGTCTTCCTGTAATCACCCAAGGTTTGCATTTGCAACCACAGAGAGGAATGCAAATGCAGGGCAAATCCACATTTTATGCAGTCTGAAACTTACAACTTGGGGGGCCCCTCTTTAAGAAAAAGAATACAAAAGTACAGATACAAAATAGGGCTTTGGAAGGGGCCTTTGCAAGTGAGTGGCTCTAAAGCTTAAGCTTTCATGAGCTTCATGGAAAATCTATTTCTGTTTAGACCTGAGGTGATAAAAGTAGATTTTCGTACCAATGTTTTCTTAGGTCAGTCTCCCAAGGCAATAGAAATAAAAGCAAATATAAACAAATGGGACTTAAACAAACTTACAAGCTTTTGCACAGCAAAGGAAACCATAAACAAAATGAAAAGACAACCTACGGGCTGGGAGAAAATATTTGCAAATTATGTGACCGACAAGGGCTTAATTTCCAAAATATACAAATAGCTCAGACAACTCAATAACAAAAAAACAAACAACCCAATTGAAAAATGGGCAGAAGATCTAAATAAACAGACATTTCTCCAAAGAAGACATACAGATGACCAACAGCCACATGAAAAGATGCTCATGATTGCTAATTATTAGACAAATGTAAATCAAAACTACAATGAGGTACCACCTCACACCAGTCAGAATGGCCATCATTAAAACGTCTACAAAGGGAATTCCCTGGCAGTCCAGTGGTTAGGACTTGGCGCTTCCACTGCCATGGCCAGGGTTCGATCCCTAGTTGGGGAACTAAGATCCTGTAAGCAGCACAGTGCAGCCAAAAAACGAAAAAAAAAAAAAGCCTACAAATAATAAAATGCTGGAGAGGGTGTGGAGAAAAGGAAACCCTCCTACACTGTTGGTGTGAATGTAAGTTGGTGCAGCCACTATGGAAAGCAGTATGGAGGTTCCTCAGAAAACTAAAGATAGAGTTGCCAGATGATCCAGCAATCCCACTCCTGGGCAAATACCCAGACAAAACTCTAATTAGAAAAGATACATGCACCCCTATATTCATAGCAGCTATTCACAATATCCAAGACATGGAAACAACCTAAATGTCTATCAACAGATGAACAGATAAAGAAGATGTGGCACATATATACAATGGAATATTACTCAGCCATGAAAAAGAATGAAATAATGCCATTTGCAGCAACATGGATGGAACTAGAGATTATCATACTAAGTGAAGTAAGTCAGACAGAGAAAGACAAATACCATATGATATCACTTATATACGGAATCTAAAATATGACACAAATGAACTTATCTATGAAATAGAGATGGACTCACACAGAGAATAGACCTGTGGTTGCCAAGGAAGGGGGTGGGGGAGGGATGGAGTTGGAGGTTGGTATTAGCAGATACAAACTATTATATATAGAATGGAGAGACAAGAAGGTCCTACTGTATAGCACAGGCAACTATATTCACTATCCTGCAATAAACCATAATGGAAAAGGATATGAAAGAAAAGAATGTGCCTGTATGTATAACTGGATCACTCTGCTGCAGAGCAACAACATGGTAAATCAACTATACTTCAATAAAAAATAATAAAATTACATTAAATTTTAAGAAAAAGTAGATTTGAAGTACAACTTATTCAGACTCTTTTGGTACTCAGAAACCCACTGAGTTAGATGGAGTGAAAAAAGTTGACATTTATGATAAGGATCCAGGATGACAGGACCCAAGAATGAGCATCTAGCTGGGCCAAATTTGTACTGCACCTGGAGACTCAAACACCAAACAGGACTCCTCGTGCTTCATCCACCTCCCTAACCTATACATGTGCTTCATTCTTATCTTCCTCTTGCAAGATCAGCTCTATCTGCCTTCTGACCCATGGGACAGAAAACCACGACCACTCATGTTACATGGTACAGCTCCAACCACTAGCTCCTAGCCCGCCCTCCCAGGGAAGCTCTCTGACTGACAGACTTGAGTCAGGTGTCCATCCTTGGTCAAAAAACGGCACCAGGGCTCCTGGAGGCCACTCAACCCTGAGATCAAGACAAAGGTAGTCACCTGAAAAAGGGGAGTGATTGTGAGCCAGGGGGCAAACCCAAGATGTGTCTGCCTCATCTGTAGAGCAGCATTGTCCAAGAGAAATATAATGCCAGACACAAATGTAAACCACATATGTTATTTAAAATTTTCTAGCAGGGACTTCCCTGGTGGTGCAGTGGTTAAGAATCCACCTGCCAATGCAGGGGACACGGGTTCGAGCCCTGGTCCAGTAAGATCCCACATGCTGTGGAGCAACTAAGCCCATGCACCACAACTACTGAGCCTGTGCTCTAGGGCCCGCGAGCCACAACTACTGAGTCCGCGTGCTACAACCACAGAAGTCCGCGCACCTAGAGCCCATGCCCTGCAATGAGAGGCCTGCGCACTGCAACAAAGAGTAGCCTCCGCTCGACGCAACTAAAGAAAGCCCGCGCGCAGCAACGAACACCCAACGCAGCCAAAAATAAAATTAAAAAAATAATAAATAAAAACTTCTAGTGGACACACTAAAGGAGTACAAAGAAGCAGATGAAATTAATTTTAATAATAAATTTGCTATAACCCAAATATGATTACTTTAACATAGACAACACAAAGATACTTACATTCTTTTTTACGTACTAAGTCTTCGAAATCCGGTGCCTTTTTTACACTTCTGGCACATCTCAATTCAGATCAGCCACAGTTCAAGTGCTCAATAGCCACACCTGGCTGATGGCTACCACGGTGGACATACAGGTCCAGATTTCGTGGCTGAGATCTGGTGGATGCTGCTACTTCTGTCCATCACAGCAGGCCCAAGGCTGTAGTGGTCAAGCCCAACCTTCTCTTGCCTTCTGCAGATGTCATGATTGCGTGTCTGCTCTAGGGCTCAGATAAATGTGCAGGATTAATCATCACTGGCTTTCAGAGTACACACAGCACAAGCACAGTTGCTGCCAAATTGCAATTACAGAGTTCTTTCTTTGCTGGACTCAGAGTTAATGTCTTTGCACTTCCTTTATTCCAGAAATGAAATTAAAGCCACTCAAACACACACACATAAAAGGCCCACAGCAACCCGCAGCTCCATCAGCAAACTGTTCAGCCTTGGTAGGAAGGTCATTAGACTGGTTTTAGATAGAGCCCATAAAGCATCAGGAAAACAGATACATTTCAAAATACTGGTTGCTCAGCTGTACTTCAGCTCAGCCTCCCAAAGGTAATAAATGCATCTCTCCAAAGTGTGTCTGCTTTCTCTTCAATTTGCTACATCCAGGTACTATAAGGTATACTCCTTTTTCATTACATACATATTTGCCCCAAGTTTTAGCAAACACATATGTATATAGGTCAGATCTGCTCCATGTCACTTTGGCAGGTTGGTTTCTCTTCTGTCTATAGATTTTTCAGGTGCATTTTGTTGAAAAGACCAGATGCGGCTGATTTAGAAGTCTTTTAGTTCTCCGTCTGGAAGCAATTTGTAACGGTGGCCTAATAATTTGATAGCTACTATACATCGAGCACTTGTTATACACCAGGCAGTGTGCTAAGTGCTTACAGACACGATGTCATTTAATTTTTGCAATGTCACCATACGTACGCACGTTCTATGATTAACATACCCCCACTTTACAGAGGAGGAAAGTGAGGTTTGCGAAAGGTTAAGCACCTTGTCTGAAGTCATCCACCTACAAAGCAACGAAGCCAAGATTTGAACCCCAGTTGCCTGACTCCAAAGCTTTAGCTGTTGATGTCTGCACAGCAATTCGGCATGATTTTTGAAACAGAAAGCCATCAAGTCTCACTTTCAAGGGCCAGCGCTTTCACCAAAAGGCATCTTTGAGGCAGGGTGTCTGAGAAGAGAGGACAGTCGGAATGAGGTTACCAATTGGCAGGGCTGGAAGGTAGCAAAATGAAGCTCCTCGTCCGTGGGAAAAATAAAGACAGATGTGCAAATGCCTGGGGAGAGGTCAGTTGACCAATCCTGGCAAAGAAGGGCTGGACTCCAGTCCTCCACTGTTGTAAACCAGCTCTAACCTTACTCTGGGCGGCCTAGAGCAAAGCCACCTGGCTCCCAGAGGTGCAAAGATGATGGCTCTGCCAGGCCTCCCTGAGGGCCGATTTGGATTAGCTAGTTAATGGTTATACACTAGTTTGAATAGGCGAAGGGCCCAATAAAATCTCTACTCAGGTCTTTTTAGCACAGTACTGAGCCCCTGTTGATGACAAATATTAAAGGAAGATTAATCTCTCTTTAGTTTTATGGCTTGAATTGAACCATTTGGCAGTACTAGGCCAGACAAGCAAAAAACAGCATGCCGATGTTAATTAGCTAACTCGACTCTAAGAGACGGCACCAGTAATGTTCTCAGAACCTGAACTTAATGTTGGTAACTTCAGGTGGAGGGCAGGCATTGGAGCAACATTTGTCGAAAGACTGAATGCATAGATTTGATGCTTACTCAGGCACCTACTATGTGCTGGACAGTGGATTACAAATATCAGGCTCTAAAAAGCCACCTCTCTGATGTCAAGATTTTGCCTGGCGATTGGGAATGTTACCACATCGGTCTGAACGTGGATTTCTCCATCAGTAAGTGCACAAATAGCAGTAAAGCAAACCAGCAAACTGTTGAACAATCTTGTTTGATAGCAAACTATCAAACGATTTCTCGGAGCAAAGAGAAATTGAAAAATCCAACAGTAGCTCTCTTGGAAGGATGACCCTAGAAGACGGAAATCTTCATTTGCCAAACACAGGGTAAATAACAGGATTTTCAGGAGCTATTTTGATAACAAATATAAACTGAAAAATATGCAGAATATTTTCATCCTTTAAAGGTCCGCATCTACTCAGATTTCCACAAGGCAAGAGTAAGTAAATTCCCAGTTAGAGGTGGAAGTCACATGTCAGTCACATAACACCTCTCCCGCCCACAACTCTTTTTTTTTAAGTGAAAGCAAGTTTATTTAGGGAGAGACACATTCCATAGGCAGATGCAGTCTGTCTCAGAAGATGGGAGCAGCCCCTCAACTCTTAGCTGTTTGAAAAAATGTGAAATGTGCAAGTTTCCATACAAATAACCAGGCAATTGTCCAGCTGGTCTCAAAAGTAGCTAGATCCTGTTAATCATTTAACACCTTACCTAATGTGATATAAACACAGGAGAAGTCATTGCCAGGCTACAGTATTTTCTGGAACCATTATTTATGTATTCATTCATTCATTCCTTTATTCATTCAACTAAAATAAATTGAGGGCCTACTATATGCCAGGTGCTGTTCTAGACATCAGTGAAGCATGAACAAAACAAAGATCACCTGTCTTCCTGGAATTTACATTTTTGCGACTACTTTCAATTCACCAGCAGAGCCCAGGGACGCTTCAGTTTGTAGTTTAACAAAACGAAATAGCCTTTTGGGCTAGCATTCAGATTTTCTTAGGTTGATTCGTTCCTTCAGCAAATATTTACCGAGTAACTACTGGGCTACTCTGGAGCAATACAAACGTGTATGAAGACGGAGCTCACTGTCTAGATGGAAACATAAAGCATTTACAGAAAAAACCAATACAACAAGGAATTAAATGCCATGAATGAAGCAGACAGAATGCTGTGGAATAGTCAGAGAAGAAAATTCAGCTTCATGGAGGAGTAACTAGGTGGCATTTGAATTAGGATTTAAAGGATGAGTATGGGGACTTCCCTGGTGGTCCAGTGGCTAAGACTCCTTGCTCCCAATGCAGTGGGCTCGGGTTCAATCCCTGGTCAGGGAACTAGATCCCACATGCCGCAACTAAGACTTCGCATGCCGCAACTAAATATTCTGCATGCCGCAACGAAGTTCCCACGTGCTGCAACTGAGACCCGTCATAGCCAAATAAATAAATAAATATTACAAAAAAAAAAAAGGATGGGTATGATTTGCATATGTAAAACGAGAGGAGGGTGGGACATACTAGGATGAAGGGCAGTCTGTAGCTGACCAAAAATAACTGATCTTGTTTTCTAATATACATGTTGGTAAAACAAGGTTTGAATGCTGCTACAGACTGAATGTTCGTGTCCCCCCCAAATTCATGTTGAAGCTCTAATCCCCAGTGGGATAGTAGTTGGAGGTGGGAGTTTTGGGAAATAATTAGGTCATGTGGGTGGAGCCCTCATGACGGGATTAGTGCCCCTAGAAGAAGAATCATGAGAGAGAGATCATTCTCTGCCATATGAGAATATAGAAAGACGGCGCCATCTGTAAACCAAGACGAGAGCCCTCACCAGAACCAAGCCATTCTGGCACCCTGGTCTCAGACTTGCAGCCTCCAGAACTGTGAGAAATCTTTGTTGTTTAAGCCACCCAGCCTATGGTCTCTTGGTCAGTTTGACTTAGCAGCTATATAGCAGCCCAAAGTACCTAAGACAAAAGCAAAGATTTCAAATAAGTTTTAAACTTCTTTATCCAAATGAAGTTTTAGAGCAGCTGTTGTCCGCATTTCAACTGAACACTCAAGGTCTACCTAAAATGAAGTCAAAAGAGTGGAAAACTGATTTCATCTCATATGCCCACAGTGGAACTGGCTGCTAGAAGTGTTATGTTACAAATAATTCTGAGGCTTTATTAAGGTTCAGCAGGAAAGGGCCTGTGATTGATTAGCGATGTCTGCCACAGGCACAGGATTCAGATATGGTAGTTGATTCGTTTGCCGTCCCTGGGTTCAGGTCACATACCTGAATTACCCAGTGAGGAAAGCTCTGTAATAGAGGTTTTGAAACTGTTTTAGCAGCAGAACCTTTTGTGCAGATGAAATCTTACTCAACATTCCAATATTTTAAAGAGTGGGGCTGCCCTCCTTGAAACAGGGAAGGGAGAGGTCTAGAGCCCCACCCACTCACCCTCCTCCTCACCCATCAGAGGGGCACCTGGAGCACAGCCTGAACCATCACCACCTTATGAGACTGTGGCTTTCTGTGTCACAAGAACAGCATTTAGTAATTTGTTCATATTAAATTCCACAAGAGGGATGATAATCACCATTTTACAGATGCAGAAACTGAGGTCCAAAGAGGTTAAGTGCTAAACCCCAGGCTCCTCCTTCTTACTCAGGCTGGGGTCTCACACGTCTCTAGCTCTGCAGCTTCATCAGAGCTTGTCTTCCAGAGAAGAGAGCTGAGTTGAATAGAAATAAATGCAAGGAAAAGGGGGATGTTCCTGCCCCTCTGTGTGAAATTCTGTCTCACTCCGCCTTCGCCTGCAGAGCACTTCCACAAGCCCCTTTGTCAGTGACACATTAGAGGTCTGCAATCCTGAGCCACTCAGGGCTCCAGCAGGACTGAAGTTTCCCCCTCACTTCATGAGCTGAGGCAACCTGAGCGTGCCCTTCCTCCTCTCTTCTCGGCTGTTCCTAAGGAGAGCCTGTCATCTCTGCTTGGACTGGAGCGTGGGGTGGAGCTGCAAAGGCCGGACACAGGGTGGTCACGGTGAGTCCCCACATAAGGTGTTTACAAATGACAAAGCGCGTTTGTTATCTCACCACGCTCACCCCGCTCATCATCACCACCATCCCTTCCAGCCTGGACCACAGCGGCAGCCTCCCCTCCCACCTCTTCTCCCCTCACCCACTCTGGTCTCACCGCAACCCCTTCCATTTTCTGCACTGCAGGCAGAGATTTTTTTAATAATGCAAATCTGACTGGGTCACTCCTTTGCTCAAAACACTTTAACAGCTTCCCGCTGTCCTCGGTACCCTGTGGGAAGAGCACTTGCTTGTGAGAGAGTGTGTGTGCACATGTGTGTGTGTGCGTGTATGCACGTACACTCTTGCAAGGGAGGGTGGTTTATGATACTGGGACATTTGATACACAGCAGGGTATGTGTTCTTATTCATGTACATTTATGTAGGTCCTGCCTCAGTCCACAGAGGTACTGGAGTGGCTGCGTATACTATATACTTCCTGGGCAGGCAACAACAGGAAGCATTTCCAGCTATGTTTTGGAAACTTCATTCATGTGGTATAAACCAACTGCAGTGTAAAATAATAATAAATGAGCGTTTTATTATTCTAAAAACTCCGATAGGAAACTAAGAAACAACATAGCTGCGGAGGTGCTCTATCACAGCCCCACGTGATTTCTGGATCAACAAAAGGGCATTCCAAGGTGCATTAGGAGAAACTGAGTCATTACCTAAGACAGTCGGTGCCAGCCCTCCTCTGCATGTCACTCAGGGACACTTGTTTATTTTTAGAGATTTTCCTCATTTTTAATAACACAGGAATTACACTGTTGGGGAGGGGGAAATTCCTCTTCTACTCCTCTTGAGTTCTTGTGGCTGGACTAATAATAAAATTGACACAAGACAGGAGAAAAAGAAACAAATTTCAATTCATGCACATGGAGGTCCCATAGAAATGGGACCTAAGAAGTGGCCAAAGCAGGCACCTTTAACCTTTTTAGACAAGAAGCAATAAATTTGTGAGGAATTGACTGGATAAAGAAACATAGGTTTGGGGTGATGGATTAGTGAAGACGTTAAACAGAGTTTGGGCTTGGGGCAGTACATTAAAGAAGGAACAAGGTTTGTTTATATAGGCTTCTTGGCCTGACTTCCTATCTTTGGTGATAAGGACATCCTTCTACCTCCAGATGCAGGGAGTGCATCTGTCACGTGAGAGATTGATTTCCTGCTTTCAGGGAGACAGAGAGTCAGGGTGTCCCTCTTGCTTTGGCTGCTTCTTTTAATGATTTTATTTATTTATTTATTTATTTATTTATTTATTTATTTTTGGCTGCATTGGGTCTTCGTTGCTGCGTGCGGGCTTTCTCTAGTTGCAGAGAGTGGGGGCTACTCTTGGTTGCAGTGTGCGGGCTTCTCACTGCGGTGGCTTCTCTTGTTGCAGAGCACGGGCTCTAGGCACGTGGGCTTCGGTAGTTGTGGCACGTGGGCTCAGTAGTTGTGGTGCACAGGCTTAGTTGCTCTGCGGCATGTGGGATCTTCCCGGACCAGGGCTCGAACCCGTGTCCCCTGCATTGGCAGGCGGATTCTTAACCACTGCGCCACCAGGGAAGCCCTGGCTGTTTCTTTTTTTTTTTTAAACATCTTTATTGGAGTATAATTGCTTTACAATGGTGTGTTAGTTTCTGCTTTATAACAATGGCTGTTTCTTAAGTCACTTTAATTCAAAAGAATCAATATGCCATTGAGGCACATTTGGGGGTGGCTGACTCTGGGCCCCACAACATGAATATATTTCTGCTGGAAAAATGTCAAACAATATCCACTCTCTACTCAGAAGTATCCACTGTAGCCAATTTGGTATCTTGTGTATTTTGAGCCTTTTGTTTTGTGGGGAAGGTTGTTTTTGTTGTTTTCCTACACAGGATCATATTCTATGTATTACTCTATAACATGCTTTTCTCTTTTAACATTTTGTCTTGGCCTTATTTCTCCTTCTGGGTATGCAGATCTACTTTGTTCTCTGTAACCACCACATTCTAATTCCACTGTATGGGTATATCATAGTTTATGGAAGGATTTTCCTCTGAATAAACATGTAGGTTGTTTCTGACTTTTTGTTATTACACCCAGTGCTGTATATGAAAACTATGCACAGGTTAAAAAATAATTTCTCTAAAATAGAGAAGAGGAATTTTTGAGGTAAAGCATATACACATTTAAAATTTTAAGAGATACTCCCGAATTACCCTCCAAAAAGAAAGTTCAGGGATCTCCAATAAGCAGTGACATGGTTGTACAGGTCTACTGTGTATGTACCTTTGGAGATTGCGGCCTAAAACTGATATAGTGTTCACAAGCAAAAAGAGGCATGCAAATCCATAGGATAATACAAACTCTAAAAAACAAATAAAGCACCATTTGCACTGTCATCGGGGATTGGGGGTAGAGAGAGAATGGTGAGCATAGAGGACTTCTCAGGAGAGCAGCCCCCTCCTCACCCTTCTCTCCTCCAGGCCTCGCCCCTCTTCCTTCCCATCCTCTGGCTGAATAAAGCAACGCTGAAGGGAGAGAGAGAGGACTTCAGATGGAGCAATGGAGAAGAAAAATTGGTATGTGCTCTAACACAGACTTCAGGAGGCTGCCATCACCAGACCCCGTGAACAAAGTGCCGACGGCTAATTGTACTGACCCCAGTGGAAGTTTGCATTCCACCGGGCTTCTCTCTGGAGATGCTCTGCTCCTCAGCTTGTGAGGGAATAAAATCATGAGCAGCCTATTTCCCCAAGTCTTCCAGCCTTCAGACAGTACCTTTCCCTTCAATAACAAAATAAAATGGCTGCTTTTCCTATTTCACAACCTATGGCAAGGCCATCTCCCCCCACAGGATTACTGTGGATTCCAGAGTTGCTTATGTGTCCCTGGTCACTTCCTGTCCCTGTCTTGTTCTTGAATCTGCTACTGGCCTCTCTGTTCTCACACCTCTCTCCACACTCATCATCGCTGCTATTCCTTCTTTAGTTCTCCCAAACATCAGTGTTCTTCTGCGGTTTGTGGGTAAAGGAGAGGGGTCACAACACAGTGCCCAACAGGAAGCATTACAGCGAATAGCAGCCGTCCCTCTTCTCAACAACTCCTTGACTACGTACCCTGCGAGGAGCCACTGGCTGAACTTCTCAGGCCCTGGACTCATGGCAACCTGCCAGGTCACCTCCTCTCTCCCAGGGGCCCTCTGCCATCTCCCCAGATTCCTTCCAATTTCACTGTCCAGGGAACAGCTCCTCGATCCCCATTGCTTTCTTCTTATTCAGCCCAGCAGTTGACCTCTCTTGGTCTTGTGGAGTGGCTGATAGGCCCCATCTGTTCACATCGGGGCTCCGCTACTGCTGCCTGCGTGTCCTTCGGCATGGTACTCATCCTCTCTCAGCTCCAGTTTCTTAATATGTGACAGGGGTTACACCGGAATGTATTTAAAGGGGTTAGCACAGTCCCTCGCACATTTGTGCTAGGCATCCGTGATAATACCACCTCTCACGCCAGGAAATGACCCATCGAGTCCCTTACTGCTCAAAAGGGCTGTTATGGTCCTAAGTTTTGCCACCACCCTAGGACATCTGGCGGTTGGCTTTTTAAATATGACTTTCTTCCCTGTTAGTGTGTTGTAGGAAAGCTTCCTTTCAGCTTAGCTCCTTAGAGATGTTGCTTGTGAAATGTACTAGTTCTCAGGGGTTTCATGGTGAATATGGGAAAAGAGGTGCTTGGGCAACTTAAACTCCCTTCCTCCAGGCCACAAGGTGGAGATTCAGTGCAACTCCTCCCCTTGGCCCTCTGCTACCCCTCCCTTCACGGATGGCACCTGCACCCAGCCGGGGGCTCAAGGCAGATACTTGGAGTCATCGTGAAGCCGCCTTTCCCTTATCTCCGCCTGTCAGTCCCCCAGCAAGCCCTTGCTGGGGTTACCTACAAATTCTCTATACACTGCCCCCCCGAGCCAGGCCCATGCACCTGGGCCACTGCAGCCATCTCCCTGCTGGAACCCCTGCTTCCACTCTTGCCTTCCTACAGTCCATTGTCCAGCAGGAGAGCAGAGCCATTTAAAAACATGTCAGGGACTTCTCTGGTGGTGCAGTGGATAAGAACCTGCTAATGCAGGGGATACAGGTTCGATCCCTGGTCTGGGAAGATCCCACATGCCGCGGAGCAACTAAGCCCGTGCGCCACAACTACGGAGCCTGTGCTCTAGAGCTGGCGAGCCACAACTACTGAAGGCTGTGTGCCACGACTACTGAAGCTCACGCGCCCTAGAGCCCGTGCTCTGCAACAAGAAAAGCCACCGCAATGAGAAGCCCGTGCACCGCAACAAAGAGTAGCCCCTGCTGGCCGCATCTAGAGAAAGCCCGCGCGCAGCAACAAAGACCCAAAACAGCCAAAAATAAATAAGTAAATACATACATACATAAATAAATTTTTTTTTTTAAAGTAAAAAATAATAACATAAGTGAGATCACTTCCCTCTCTTGCTTAAAACCCATCAGCACTTCCTGTTGCCTTCAGAGCAAAATCCAGGCTCCACGGCAAGGCCTGAGGCCGTAATCCCACTGCTGCCTCTCCAGCTCCATCCCCTGCTGCCCTCACAACTTGCTTCCTTCCTCCTCCTCTAAATCCACATCCCTGGAACACTCCTCACACCCGGGCAACTCCATGGCTCCTTCTCAGCTTGCCAATTTCGGCACAGAAAGACCTACACTGACCACCCACTCTAGATCGGCCCACCCACTCCAATTTCTCTGTATCATCTTGCCCCGTGTACCAACTTCCGAGTCTCCCTCTACTCAGTTGTTACTGTCTTCTCCCCACAAAACTGCGAGCTCCCTGAGGGCAGGCGCTCTGTCTGTCTTGTTTGCTGTTTTGCCCCCAGCCCCTGGCACAGCAGGCACACAGTATGCACTGACTGAATGAATGAGCAAACAGATCAACCAGGAAAATGAAGGAGGAAACCTCCAGGAGAATGTGTGGTGTGAGGAGGCACTCCAAGGGAGGGGTCCCCAGGCAGCTCTCTCTCCACACAGGAGCCTGCTTCCCCACTGGGACACAGGTGTAGATTGGAGCCAGGAGCGACAGCCCTGAAGTCTCAGGGGCCTCCTGAGGCTTCCTGAGATGGGAGAGGGAACGGCTCTCCATCACATGGAAACGCCTTGACTGCCGCAGCGAAAGGGCAGAGCTGCTGCCTCCAATGCTGATTTCCACACAGCGGCTGCCTTCCTCCACCCACCAGCGAGCCCACTGAGTTGCCGTAGCAACAGAGGACGGCGCCAGAGTCCAAATAGGGATGTCTGCATCTCCCAGCACATCTTCTGGGGAGGGCGAGAAGTTGGGGGGGGGCGGGTGCCGGCCCACAGTCGTGCCCTGGCTCTGTCTGCCTCTGGTCTGTCCTGGTGTCTAAGCAAAGCACCTCCTCTGCCCCTCACCCCCACATCCCTTGAACATCGGAGGAAGACCTCGCTTCAGAGCCTTCTCCTCTGTGTTCTCTCTCCTGCTGTGGAAGGCAAGGGGAGGGATGGCCTCATCTTTGTATCCTGTTCAGGCCCGTAAACTGGCCAGAAGAACAAAGGACAAGGGCTCTCTGATGGCTCACGGCTCTCAAGACGGCCTTAAGAATGTTTTCTTTTTGGGGCTTCCCTGGTGGCACAGTGGTTGAGAATCAGCCTGCCAGTGCAGGGGACAGGGGTTCGAGCCCTGGTCCGGGAAGATCCCACATGCCACGGAACAACTAAGCCCATGCGCCACAACTACTGAGCCCATGAGCCACAACTACTGAAGCCCACACGCCTAGAGCCCATGCTCTGCAACATGAGAAGACACCGCAATGAGAAGGCTGTGCACTGCAACGAAGAGTAGCCTCCGCTCGCCACAACCAGAGAAAGCCCGCACGCAGCAACGAAGACCCAACATAGACAAAAATTAAATAAATAAAAAAATTAAATTAATAAAAAAAGAATGTTTTCTTTTTAAATACCACTTTTTTAGTCTAACTGGTCACGTCCTGGAGCTTTTGAGGCTCTGTTGGCTGCCTTTTTGGTATCCCTAAAGAAGCAAAACCTGGCTTTTACTCCCCAGAAGCTAAATGCCCTTTGGGGAAGCTGCTGAGAAGCAGTTTGTGTCATTTGTCAAAAGAATGACAATAGTATCTACCACTCACTGAGCGTGTGACATGCATCACTTCTCTCAATCCTCACAACTGCCCTGGAGAAAAGGAATTATAGTCCCTCTTTACATGTAAGGAAACTCAGGCTCCCTCGTTTCTGGGGTCACACAGCTGCTAAGGGGCCAACCTGCGATCCAAACACTGCACTCTCAGATGCTGAAACCCAAGCCATTGGCCACTGCTCTATACTGGGAGGTGCCAGCAGCTATAGAACATGACTACAGTGAGCTTCCCCAGCCCCAGCCAGCCCTCTTGGGTCCTCACGTGGCCGCATCCCGGCCACAGTGGCCAGCACTTGTTGGCTCAGGCCCCAAGCAGCATCACCCCCACAGGGATCTGACAGCAACTCGCTCAGAGTGGGAACAAAGGCAGCTTTTTCAGCCCCTTCTTTAGAAACCTTCACTCCACGCCGCAGAAGCAGCCCCTCGGATTGGCTGTTACCATGGCAACTGGCTGCTGATCTCTGTCCAATTATGTCAGCCCAGAACTGCAGTGCCTCCGTGTCCATTTCCTGCCCAAGCTTCCCAGTCCGCCAGCCCAGCCCCTCTGACCTCCAGGCAGCTTTGAATGCCTAGGCCTTTCTAATTACAGCTGCCTTTCAGTTCGCTAGTCCTGTCAGAAAACCTTTGTAATCTGCATTGAACTTCTCCTCCCAAGAGCCCATTTATCATACCCAGCCTCTGGCTCTTTATCTGGGGTTTATGAAGCACTGATTGTGTTATCCAGCCTTGCCCCCAGCATAGGTACTCAGCCGACTTGCAGAGAGCTTGGACACACAAATTTCAAACATCTGGGACTTAGTGTCTGGCACCAAGATCTTTCCACTGCAACCGTGACTTTGTATGCGGTCTACAGTGGCCTGATTTCAAGCCTGATTTCTTCATTCATTCATTCATTTATTCATTCAATGACTCATGAGCACCTACTATGTTCCAAGCACTAGGGACACCATGTTAAACAAGACAGAACGGAACTTTACATTTCCCCAGGGGAGAGGGGTGATAAAGTAAACAGGTAAACAAACAAATAAATATAATTTGCGGTATCTGTAAGTGTGGTGCAGATGAAGGAGCTGAGGGGCTCCAATCCTAGGCTAGACATTTTCCTCTGTCCTCATCTAAGTTCCCCACTTGCAGAGGGAGGGGCACACCAGATGAGGGGTGAGTAGATGGTGCTTGGTGTCCAGTGGGCACTTTTGGATGCAAGTGGCAAAGACCAAACTTAGGGAGAAGTGTTCTTTAGGCAGTGATGCAGCTGGGGATCTGAGGTCTGAAAGTCATCAGGACTCCATCCCCATCTCTTGTCCCTCTCAGGACATCAGCAACCTTCCTTCCCCTTGCAGTGGCTTTTCCCACAAGACGGGAAGCGTGGCTGCTGACAGATCCTATGAGTTTTACTTTTCACAGCCTCAGTCATGGAAGACAGCCTGACCTCAAGCGCTCTCCCATTCCCAGACCAAAACACCAAGGGGAGAGACTCATTGCCCCAGGTTGGAGGTTCCCAGGCCTGGGCTAACCAGTGAAGGCCAAGGATGGGATCAGAGTACCAATAAGGAGACTCCCAAGTTCCCAGTTAGTGCTCTGTGCTCTGGGGGAAGGCAGACCATCCCAGGGTCTAGACCACCCCTACAAAGTGAGACCCATCGTGGTGTGTGCCCCTTGCCACTCCCCCACCCTCACCTCACCCCGCCCCTACTCCTGCTTTCATACCTTAATGGTCTAACTTCTGTTTCAGAGAGGCAGCTTTGTGGCCTGTGCCCCAGTTCAGTCCCAGTTCTTAAGGTCACCCTCTGCTCTGGGGTCTTCTCTGCCCACCTCAACTGTGTCACCCTCATGGGGAATCCTAACCACTCCATGCATGGGTCCAGGTCACCATCAACACTGGGCAGCTACAGCAGGTTTTACTGAAGGTCTGGAGGTGACAGAGGGCGAACACCCCCTAGCTCAGAACAAGACCAACTTGTGGTCGGATTCTCACCATCTTCTATCCTTAGAGCTGAGACCCGAGGGTCTTATCTGGTTTCCCTCCCTCCTGACCTCACACCCCACCCCCAACTCACAGCAGGCGCCTGGAAATTCCTTATTACATTCTACTGCAGAGGTATTCACCTGTCTGTCTCCACTCAAATCAGGTTCCCGTGCCAACACTGGCATATCCTAAAAACACATTAAGGTGCTTTGCTCAACTAAAGAATCTTCATGCTGAGCCTACAAAGGACAGGAGAAGCTTTGCAACTGTAGTCATTGGTTTAACTTATCCACTCTCAAATGCTTAGGGCTCCCATTCCCAAGGACCAGAGCCAGGACAGGAGGTGGGGGCAGAGGAGTTCATGCACAGACTCTGATTTGGGCCCAGGATAAAGCGGTGTCTTCCTCGATGCGGAACTCTTGTAAGGCTGACCGGGAAAACTTACACACAGTGTATTCCACCACGCCTACTTTGAGGTTAGATGGGGTTGTGTTTTTGGATCCCTGAGACTTCTTCCGAGGGATAGGCTAGCAGGTCACACACTAACCAACACCCAGAAGGTGACACAGAGGAAGAACAAGTGGCTCCCAGACTGCAGAGGTCGGGGATGCTTCAGCAAGGGACACAAGATCCCATTCAGGGAAAAGAAATAGTAATATGGCTCTGTTACCAAGCCTATTGCCCCAGAATCATACCTCTGTCCCTTCCTCGAACAGAAACCAATTACTCTTATCTAAGTTTCAGGAGGAAGCTACAAAGAGAAAAAAACAACTGGTTAGAACCAACTAGGCCCAAGATGGTGGAAGATTTGACTTCCAATAGACCTTGAGCCTCTGTTATAGTCTCATTGTAATACATTAGTATGCTAAATGATACACCCGCCAGCGCCATGACAGTCGACAATTGCCATGACAACAACTGGAAAAGCCCATACAAGGACTGAAAAGGAGAGCTGGATTTCTGGGTCCAAACCACACCCCTGTTCTTGGATAACTCACGAATATTCCTCCCATTCTTTCCAATTTCCTCCCTTTTACCTCGACCCTCCTATATATTTGATGTCTCCACCCGAATTGGGCTGAGAAGTTGATTTGTGAACTAGGTTCCTGCTTCTCCATTCTTTGGCTGTTGAATAAAGCTTGTGCTTTTCCAGTCTCAGCATCAGTTTTGTATTGGCTGTGCGAATCTGATCGGAAAAAGAACCTCCCTGGCAGAGACAGGGGTCTTGGTCTGGGCTAGGACCCCAGCACGAGTGCAGTCAACCAATTCAGTAACAGATCCTCTCTCCCATGGTCAGTTACATTACTTTCCAGCTGAAAAAGTTCAAGTCCATGCCTGCATTTCCAGTGCCTGCTCTTTTCACTCAGTGCCGTGGGGCTCAGCAAATGCTAGACTCCTAATGGGGTGCCTCCTCCACAGCTCCCTACTGGATTTGTGAAGATTCAAAGATGACAGTCATCTGGGAAGCTGTGCCCTGACATGTTTCCAGCTGCCTGAAGCTATCTCTGTGAACAATCAGAGCCCTCCCTGAGACCTCAGAAAAACCTGTGCAGAGGTAGACTGCCCACAAAGGGCACTCATGCCTTCTAGTGCCTTGACTTAGAGGCTATTTTTAATCTTCTGGAAGGATGAGGGACAGGGATGGGGAAACCAGCTGCCCGTTCTACTTCTGTCCTCTTCTCCCCCGGAGAGTTCATATGAGGAGAGTTACCAAGATCTTGGTGCTCCTTCTTTAGAAGGCTGGTTCCTTCTCATTAATTCAGATTTCCTGAAGCCTGGTCCTATTATGGACTCCTCCTGACTTCGTAGTCTGAGCAAACTGCAGGTGGTTTCTGCAAATGCATTTGACTTTGAATCTAGGGGCTACGCTACATGGCCTTGAGATCACTTTCCCTCCTTACAGGAGGGAAGAGCACGTTAGTGACATGGCCAGGAACCAGGTAACTTGGGTGATCTGGTCCTGGCTCTGAGGAAGTCTGACTGTGAGCAGGTCACTTGCATCTTGGCACCTTGGTTTGCTCATGTCAAACGCATAGCTTGATAGTTTTCTGAACCACAGTCACTCATCTCCACCTTCACATCTTTTGTCACACCTGTGTATTACCTGTCTTATTATATACTTAATCTTTTTCTGAAAATTCATTAATCTTTATAACTTGGCTCCATGCTAAGCAATACATCCGTGAAATCACATATTTACGGTGCTAGTTTTATTTTTTCGACTATGTGCTAAAACAAATATTTATTTTTAATCACACTCATCTGTATAATCCCTGAAACCATCCTGAGTACCATACACATGGACCACCCTTTGGAAATGCTGGATTAGAGCATCACTTCAGCTCCCAATGTCTTCACCCCTACTGTGAAATTCTAATAATCCCAAAAAGGAGAAACAATTTCAGAAAAAAAAATACTATTCCCCAGCCAACAGCCAGCATGACCCTTGAAACAAAATTGCTGTGTTTTGACAGCTTTTCCTCTCCCATCACAGTTTACAGCACCCAACACTGACTCCAATTTCCTGAGCTTGAGGAGTCTACTGGGCCCTGGCCACTGCACTTCTCTTGGAGTTCCATGTGGTCACTGAAGGCCTCAGTCCCAAACTGCCCCAGACCTGGCCCTGTGTCAGGTGGTGGGATTGCTGTGGCCCAGAGGGAAATGGCCTTCCCTTCCCACCCCAAGTGACTGCAGGGTTGGCCTTTCATCCTAAGCAAGCGATCCCAAGATTAAAGCAAGTCTTTGTTGGGTTGGCAGCCTCATCTGATGCCCTTCACACCCTCAGTGCTTCCTGGAACTCTTTGAATGACACATCGAGAAACTCACGGGGATCCTTGGCTTGGAACTCTCTTCTCTGGTAAGAAATTGGCAAGCGGGGGAAAGAAGAGCTGGGTAGCCAAGAGAGGGGCAACACAAGATGTTTCCCTGGTGAAAGAAGTCGTTCCTGACACCTGCACAGCGAGACAAAAGCTGAACAAATCATCAGCTGAATCATCAAGGCTGATGTTTCTCTACCTTAGGGGTTCCCAAATCTGGCTGATCATCAGAATCATTTGAAGGGCTTTTAAAAATCAAGTAAAAATAAAGTTAAACGCTCTTACGCAGCAATTATCCTCCTAGGTATTTACCTATGATAAATGAAAGCATATTTATAGCAGCTTTATACATAATAGTCAAAAACAATCCTAAAAGTCCTCTCAGTAGGTGAAGAGAGAAACAAATTGAGGTACAGCCAATATGGTGGATACCACTCAGCAATAAAAAGGAATGAACTGTTGATGTGATCCATGCAACAACATGGATGGATCTGGAAAACACTATGAGAAGCAAAAGAAACCAGATCCAAAAAAGTGAATCCTGTATGACTCTGCTGATATTCAAGAATGGGCAAAACTCACCTATGGTGACAGGAATCAGGACATTGGTGGTCTATGCAGGGTGGGGATTGATTTAACTTTCTGGGGCCATGGAAATGTTCTATATACATTTGTCAAAACTCATCCAATTATACTCTGAAGATCTGTGTAATTCGCTGTAGATAAATTTTACCTTAATTTCAAAACAAAACTAAAAAATATATCCTCTGACCCCATCCCATTCCTACTGAATCAGAATCTCCAGAGGCAGAATCTGGAAATTTATATTTTAAAAAACTCCCCAGGTGATTCTGCTACACAGCCAGATTTGGGAACCTGCGGCTCTAGAAGCTTTGGCTGACTCTCTCATTGTTTACCAGATTTGAGGAAGTTCTAGGGCTGTTACTAGAAAGAAAGACTAGCTATGATAATAGCTATTGCTTACGGAGCACTTATTATGTTCTCAAATTCTTCCAATAACCCAGCAAAGCAGGTATCATTTTACAGATTAAAAAAAACTGAGAGCAAGAAACTTGCTCAAATCACACAGCTGGTAAGTAGCAAAACCACTTAGCCCAAAGTCTTCTTTACTACAAGTACCTCATTCTTTCCACCATTCATTCATTCATTCATTCATTCAAACAATCAAAAACAAATAAGTATTGTGTACCTTCCCAGAGCCAGCCCATCTGCTGGGCACGATGTTGTACCGACCTCCCTGAGAAGACTCTAAGGAGGAGTAATGGGTGAGCGAGATGGAGTCTGTAAGGCAGCACTTCTCTTTGCTTTGAGGAACTTGAGGAGGAAAAGGGATCCCAGGCCTCTTTTGATTTTAATTATTCAGGTGGTTTGGGGAAAGGCAGGAGGTTTATGGTTATATAAGCATTGCTAAAGGAAGCCTCTCTGTTGCTTACTTTGGGAACTTTCCAGAAGCTAACACCAATAGCAGGTCATGATAAAAATGGGTTAAAATCATTATCGGATTATGAATAATTCACAAGGTACCCCCTGTTCCCCATTACATTTTGTTCTACTTAATTGCCTTCTGGAAATCTGCTCCCAGTGAAGGGAATTGGGAGTATGCATGAAATTGAATATTTCTGCCTTTGACAAATAAATTTAAACAAAATTGTGAATTAGTTTCAGTCCACTGCTGCCTATCCCCTTTGAGTTGATAAGACTGGTCTTGTACCCCAGCAAAACAACTGAGCAAGGAGAAAAGGGTCTAGCTTCTTTGAAGGGGAAGTCAGCCCCAGCTCCTATGCATGGCAGGCAGTGTCCCAAGGGTTCTAAATATTGTGGAGGATTCAGGGTGGGATGGGGAGCTCTAGGTCTGGGGAGAATCAGAGCCAAACCACAAAATGAACTCTGGATGGTATGATGCAAAGATGGGAATGACCAGAATAATAAGAGTAATCTTTTTTTAAAAATTGAGATGTAATTCATCCTTTTAAAGTATACAAGTCACTGTACACCAGCCTCTGGCAACCATTAATCTACTTTCTATCTCTATAGATTTGCCTGTTCCAGACATTTCATATAGATGGAATCACGTAACATGTGGCCTTTAGCGATAAGTTCCTTTAACTTAGCATAATATTTTCAAAGTTCATCCATGTTGTAGCATGTATCAGTACTTCATTCCTTTTTATTGCTGAATAATATTCCATTGTACAGATATGCTATATTTTGCTTATCCATTCATCACTTAATGGAAATTGGTTTGTTTCTCCTTTTTGGCTATTATGAATAATGCTACTATGAACATTCACGTACAGGATTTTGTGCGAACGTATGTTTTCAGTTCTCTTCGGTATATACATAGGAGTAGAATTGCTGGGTCATAAGGTAACATATGTTCAATTTTTTGAGGAAGTGTCAAACTGTTTTCCACTGCGGCTGCACCATTTTACGTTATTCCCCCCAGCAGTGTACAAGGGTTCTGCCCTTTTCTAGCACTACCTTTCTTTCTCTAGCAATACCCTTACTTTATCTTCCTGGTCAAAATGTTATCTATTCTATGTACCAGTCACAGCTTATCTGAAAACCTAATCTACATTACTGGCTTCGTGTGTCATCCCTCTGGACAACACATTCACAGTTTAAGAAAAGCTTCCCGGAGATACAATAATACATTATTCAGGACACGTCCAAATTCAAAACCTCTGAAGCAGAAAGAGGATTTATTTGCTTATGTAGCTGGGAAGATAGCAGAGCAGCTTACAGACTCTAAGGGGGAGTTACAGGAACCAAAGCTTCAGCTTCATGGTGAATCAGTAAATCTCTCTCTCTCTGTTTCATCACCCCCACCTTTCTGAACCTCCCTTTTGTTTCTTTGGTTCCCTCCTTCCATGATACTCTCTCCATATCTCATCTCTGTAGCCTCAGCTTGGCCTCATTCTACATCAGGTTCTTTCCATGTACAAGAATGATGACTGCCAGCAGTTCAGACTTACATCCTCCCAGCTTAGTAGCCCCCAGGGATAGTTTTAGATCTGGGGACAGGGACCCTCTCTCTCCCAGCATCGTGTGTCATGCCCATCTGGATCAATCATGTGTCTAGGAAAATGAAGGCTAATGTTTGGCATACACTAGCTACCACACCTACATCTGTGGCCAGATCAGAAGAAGGGGCATAGGTGGACTAGGGTAGGTGGTGAGAGGGACATGCTGAGCAACCAAAAATAATCACTGCCAAAGACCTTAATTCAAAGGGGAGGAGCTAGTGTTAGAAATTTCTGACATCATGGACATTCCAAAATCATAGGCAAATAGAAGGCCATTGTGGGGCAGGACAACAACCTCAGAGCTTATTCTGTCTGTGTCTGGAGCCAGCCCTGGTCTGGACAGTCTCCTGGGGTAACAGAGGACACTGAGTCCCTGGAAAGCCAACAGGCACTTTTCAAATTATAGGGCAACACACATCACCGCAGCACACATGGGGACTGGGGCAGACCCACCACCTAACCTGATTACTGCCTCCTTAGTTATTTAATTCTGTTGCAATTTTACTTTTTCCAAATGAGTGGAATGGAATCTTTTTTAGAAAATGGAGGAACAACTTCAGTAATTGAAAGCATTTTCTATTTTACTCTTGGTGGGTTCCAAAATCTGAAAAGGACTCTCAAGGGACTTCCAAAACTTCTCAAATAAGGTTAAATGGCTATTAGGACCCACACATTCAAGAGACAAAATGAGCTGAATCCTTAGATGTTAGAACTGGAAGACCCTGTGGGGACCACCTAGTCCCCCCACTCGTTTTACACAGGGAGCAATTGAGCCCCAAGGATGGAAGAGGCCTGTCTGGTCACGCAGATAAGAAGTGGCAGAGCTACTAAATCCAGATTTCCCAGTCCATGCCCATTCTTCTTGACCAGGCCTCTTCTTGTCTGTACTCTCCCTTATGAGCACAGACTTAAATTAAAAAAAAAAAAAAAAAGGTAAATACGGCTCCAGATACATAGTAAGGGCATAAGAAAGAGGTGCTGAATGGTTGCAAAGACTTTCCAGTTTAATTCACTCTTTGGGCATTGCAGGAACCCAACCTATGCCTGGGGGAGGATTTCTTGCTGAAATCAGCACTGCGGGTACCATAATCCAGCTGTGAGTCACAAACTGCACAGGAAGCATTTTAATGAGATTTTTCTGAGTGAGAGAGGAGAGTCTTTAAGTGTGAGGAAGGGAAAGAGGTGCAGACATTTTGGAAACTGCAATAAACAGCTGAAATCTACAGAGTCCACCTGAGTACTTACCATGTATAATGTCCCGTGGGCAGAACAAAGACATTTCAGACACAATTCTCTCCTTGCACATTTAGAGTCCAGTCTCCCAGGAGAGAAGACATGCTTCTGGGACATGTTTCGGAGTGTGTGTGTGTGTGTGTGTGTGTGTGCGCGCGCACACGCTCACGCACATGAATTTGTAAGAGCTCTTAGTTCCTGTCTGTCTCAGAAGTTGCAAATATTTCTCTCCTGCTTTCATTTGTCTTTTAACTTGTTTTTCTCTTCTGAAGTATTTCACTTTCATACGTGATCATATCCATCAATCATTTCTTTTGTGTTGCCTAAGCTTTTGTGTCATGACTCAATATCCTTCTCTACTTCAGTGTTCTTCTAATTTTTTTAAATAAATTTATTTATTTATTTATTTATTTATTTATTTATTTATTTTTAAAATTTATTTATTTATGTATTTATTTTTGGCTGTGTTGGGTCTTCGTTTCTGTGCGAGGGCTTTCTCCAGTTGCGGCAAGCGGGGGCCACTCTTCATCGCGGTGCGTGGGCCTTTCACTGTCGCGGCCTCTCTTGTTGCGGAGCACAGGCTCCAGACACGCAGGCTCAGTAGTTGTGGCTCACGGGCGTAGTTGCTCCGCGGCATGTGGGATCTTCCCAGACCAGGGCTCGAACCCATGTCCCCTGCATTGGCAGGCAGATTCTCAACCACTGCGCCACCAGGGAAGCCCTATTTATTTATTTTTAATTTTGGCTGTGTTGGGTCTTCGTGGCTGCACACAGGCTTTCTCTAGTTGCGGCGAGCGGGGGCTACTCTTCTCCCTTCACAGAGCAAACATCCCACATAAATGGATGGAGACCAATGGGGGGCGACTGGGGATGTGGATTATCTGCATTAACAGCAGCTAAGCATGATGCTCTGCTAGCTCCATCCCTTTTTCTAGACCTAACCTGAGAGCATGTCTGGTCTCTCTAACTCACCCAGTTAGCATTTGCCTTCTCACAGATATAGCTTTCCCATCCTTGTTCCAAGTATCTCCTCCTTGGGAACCCAACAGCTCTCCCTCTGCCCCAGAGGAATGAGACCTGCTTGTGCTTTTTTTTTTTTTTTTTTTTTTTTTTAATGAGGCTATTGAATGTTTTCTGAGGGGTGAGGTCTCCTGATTTAAATATTTCTCTCAGGACATTTTTTAAAAAAATATTCATTTATTTATTTATTATTTATTTGGTTGCGCCGGGTCTTAGTTGCGACAGGCAGGCTCCTTAGTTGCGGCTTGCTGGCTTCTTAGTTGTGGTGTGTGGGCTCTTTAGTTGCAGCAGGCAAACTCATAGTTGCAGCACGCATGTGGGATTTAGTTCCCAGACCAGGGATTGAACCCGGGCCCCCTGCATTGGGAGCGCAGAGTCCTAACCACTGCGCCACCAAGGAAGTCCCAACCTGCCTGTGCTTTTGCATTATAGATGACCTAGTATTCTTAGGGAAGCAGTGCCTTCTGCACTTTAGATCTAGGAAGGAGTGAGTCTGTGTTCTAGAGAGGATTCTTTTCCCTCTAACCTTCAAACTGGCATTCACCAGTAAGAGGTTTTTGTTGTCAAAAGGTGGGGAGGGGGACAATCTGGCAGCCTTCAAATCACGCATCTCAGTCTTTTAACAAGCAACTCCATGGTTAGAAAAAATTTAAGGACATAGCAAAGATGTAATGGCAAGGGTGTGCATTATTTTTTTTTAATTGAAATATAGTTGATTTACAATATTGTGTTAGTTTCAGGTCTACAGCATAGTGATTCATTGTTGCTGTTGTTGTTGTTTTGCAGATTATATTGCATTATAGGTTATTACAAGATTTTGGGTATAATTCCCTGTGCTGTACAGCAGGGGTCCCCAAACCCTGGGCCATGGAGTGGTAGCGGTCCGTGGTCTGTTAGGAACCGGGCTGCACAACAGGCGGTGAGTGGCGGGCAAGCGAGTGAAGCTTCATCTGCCGCTCCCCACCGCTCCCCGTCGCTTGCATTACTGCCTGAACCATTGCTTGCATTACTGCCTGAACCATCCCCCCACCCCGTCCATGGAAAAATTGTCTTCCACGAAACCCATCCCTGCTGCCAAAAAGGTTGGGGACTGCTGCTATACAGTAAATCCTTGTTGCTTATTTATTTTATGTATAGTAGTTTTTATCTGTTAATCCCATACTAATAATTTGTCCCACCCCAACCCCCCTCTTCCCTTTGGTAACTATAAGTTTGCTTTCTATGTCTGTGAGTCTATTTCTGTTTTGTATATAGATTCATTTGGACATAGATCTATTTTTTAGATTCCACATATAAGTGATATTATATAGTATTTGTCTTTCTCTGTCTGACTTATTTCACCAAGCATAGTATTCTCTAGGTCAAGGATGCCCATTATAACATAGTTTATAATAGTGAAAAATTGGCAAGAGCCTAAAGGCTCAAGAGTAAGGGGATTCACACACCTATGGTCAATTAATCTTCAACAAAGGAGGCAAGAATATACAATGGGGAAAAGATAGTCTCCTCAGCAAGTGGTGTTGGGAAAGCTGAACAGCTGCATGCAAATCAATGAAGTTAGAACACACCCTCACACCGTACACAAAAATAAACTCAAAATGGCTTAAAGACTTAAATATAAGATATAACAACATAAAACTCCTAGAAGAGAACATAGGCAAAACATTCTCTGACATAAATCGTACCAATGTTTTCTTAGGTCAGTCTCCCAAGGCAATAGAAATAAAAGCAAAAATAAACAAATGGGACCTAATAAAACTTTATAAGCTTTTGCATAGCAAAGGAAACCATAAATAAAGTGAAAAGATAACCCATAGAATGGGAGAAAATACTTGCAAACGATGCGACTGACAAGGGTTTAATTTCCAAAATATACAAACAGCTCATACACTCAATGACAAAAAAACAAACAACCCAATCGAAAAATGGGCAGAAGACCTAAATAGACATTTCTGCAAAGAAGACATACAGATGGCCAACAGACATATGAAAAGATGCTCATCATTGCTAATTATTAGAGAAATGCAAATTAAAACTACAATGAGTTACCACCTCACACCGGTCAGAACGGCCATCATTAAAAACTCTACAAATAATAAATGCTGGAGAGGGTGTGGAGGAAAGGGAACCCTCCTACCCTGTTGGTGGGAATGTAAGTTGGTGCAGCCACTATGGAAAACAGTATGGCGGTTCCTCAAAAAACTAAAAACAGAGCTACCATATGATCCAGCAATCCCATTCCTGGACATACATCCGGAGAAAATATACGTGCACCCCTGTGCTCATAGCAGCACTATTTACAATAGCCAAGACATGGAAGCAACCTAAATGTCCATCGCCAGAGGAATGGATAAAGAAGATGTGGCACATATATACAATGGAATATTACTCAGCCATAAAAAGAACAAAATAATGCCATTTGCAGCAACATAGATGCAACTAGAGATTATCATACTAAGTGAAGTGAGTCAGAAAGAGAAAGACAAATCCATATGATACTACTTATATGTGGAATCTAAAATACAACACAGATGAACATATCTATGAAACAGAAACAGACTCACAGATATAGAGAACAGACTGTTAATTTAACTGTTAATTTAACTACTGTTAACTACTGTTAAGGTGGTGGTGGAGGGAGAGGCGGGGGAGGGATGGATTGGGAGTTTGGGATTAGCAGATGCAAACTATTATATATAGGATGGATAAATGATAAAGTCCTACTGTATAGCACAGGGGACTATATTCAATATCCTGTGATAAACCATAATGGAAAAGAATATGGAAAAGAGTACATATATATGTATAACTGAAGCACTTTGCTGTACAGCAGAAATGAACACAACATTGTAAATCAGCTATACCTCAAATTTTTTTAAAAAAAGAATAAGGGGATTTATTAAATTATGGCACATCCATAAAATAGAACATTATTTACCTTGTAAAACTATGCTGTAGATGAATACTCATAGACATGAACAGATGGGTACGGTACAATAAACTGTTAGAAAAAAATATAATTGTAGTATGATGCCATTTTTGCCAGTATACATACAGATAAATGTACAGATATATGTATTTCAAGTGTTAACAGCAGTTGACTTGAAATGGTGGGTATGTTTATTATCTTCATTTTGCCTAAGTGTAGGTTCTACATATCTTCTAGGGGTTACCTTTAGGGATGGTATTGAAGAAAAAGGAACATGAGGAAGATTTCTGGGGTGCTGGGAATGTTCTAAATCAGTGCTGTCCAAAAGAAATATAATGTAAGCTGCATATGTAAATTAAAATTTACAGGTGAAATTAATTTTAAGGATATATTTTTACTTAATATAATATATCCAAAATATTCTCATTTGGGTATTTAATCACTATAAACAAACTACCAGTGACATATGTTCCCTTTTATTGTACTAAGTTGTTGGAAGTGTATTTTACACTCACAGCACATCTCAATTCCAACTAGCCAGACCTGAACTGCTTAGTAGACACAGTGGCTAGTAGTTACTGTATCGAATAGCCCAAGACTGTATCTTGATTTGAGTGGTGGCTTCATGGATATTTATATAAAAATTCATCATGCTGTACATTTAAGATATAAGCGTTGGGGACTTCCCTGGTGGTGCCGTGGTTAAGAATCCGCCTGCCAATGCAGGAGAGCCGGGTTCCAGCCCTGGTTCGGGAAGATCCCACATGCCGCGGAGCAACTAAGCCCGTGCACCACAACTACAGAGCCTGCGGTCTAGAGTCCGCGAGCCACGACTACTGAAGCCCGCGCGCCTAGAGCCCGTGCTCCGCAACAAAAGAAGCCACTGCAATGAGAAGCCTGCGCACCGAAACGAAGAGTAGCCCCCCTCTCCGCAACTAGAGAAAGCCCGCGCGCAGCAACAAAGAGCCAATGCAGCCAAAAATAAATAAAATAAAGACTTGACCTTTAAAAAAGAAATCTTTAAAAAAAGGTATAAGCGTTGTATCAATACTTCAATAAAATAAAATTTTAAAAATTTAAGTGAACCTTTAAAAAAAGAGGGTTAGGAGACATATCAAGCAAAGAAAAGCAGCCTCTGGAGACTCAGCAGAGCTGAGCAGCCCTCTCTGGGACCGAGGACACCATTCAGAGTTCCAGGGGCAACCCCCTCAAGTCAGCTGATTTGCCTACACAACAGAGGCTCAGCCCAGGGCCAGGCAGAGCAGGGCGAATCAGCTCCACTAAAAGAAGGAAGAACAGAAACTTGGGAAGAATGCCCTAATGCTAGTAGGAGTGTGGAGTGAGTCTAAAGGTTTACACACAGCACCTACTAGCTGTGTTTGCCCCCAGAGATGAAGAGAATGTTCTGGGACTCATGTAGAGAAGAGGCGGGTGAGATCCCAACCCACTGGCCAGGAAGGCTCCCACGGCCACAGCTGACCCCTGCTGCACGCAAGCCTGAGAGAATCTACTTCCATTCTGCTCTGAGCACTGCAGGTCAGGCCAGTGTTCCTGAGGTAGGGTACATGCACCCAATAATTTTAGTGGTATATCAGAAAATTTTTTTAATAGTTATGTATTTATTTAAAATTGTGTGTGTGTGTAAGTACATGTGTATATAATGGAACATAAAATCCATAACTTCATAGATAACAATGGTTAGGGTAATGCTAAAGTTAAAAAAATGACCATAGGGAGTCCCCTGGTGGTCCAGCAGTTAGGACTCTGCGCTTCCACTGCAGGGGGCCCAGGTTCAATCCCTGGTCAGGGAACTGAGATCGCACAAGCTGCACGGAGCAGCCAAGAAATAAAAAAATAAAATAAATAAATAAAATAAAAGATGACTGTAAATAAAAATATTAAGTATGTAACAACACAGATGGTACATGGATATAGCAGCAACAGCAACAAATCGTGAAGCGGTAGGCAAATCTTTGAATTTCTGATAAACCACTGTCCCTCCATGAAATGATCCTGGAGACCCAGGCTTTTTGGGGTGGGGAAGGGGGAGGTACTTAAGGGACTGGTCCATGCAGGTGAATCAGGAGGAAAAGAAGAGCAACAGTTGGTTCAGAATCTCTTCAAGAGGCATCAGAAATTGGCTGGTTGGAAGTCAAGAGACCATTTGCTAGAAAAACCAAGACCTTGAAGGAAACACAGTGCAGGTTTCTCCAAAGGGACTTATATTGTGGTCACAATAGAGATTCTTCTTCTTTGTTCCCCTGGGGCAAAGGGGAAAGGCCCCCACTCCTCACCCAGGTGGCATCCCAGAGCGATGCACTCCTGGGTCAGCAGATCTCCCAAGGGGGCACTTCCTGTCTGTGGGGTTCACAAGCAAGTGGCTGCCTGCAGGGCTGACCAAGGGCCGGGACAGCTGCCAGGATGAAGGACTGACAGAGAGGAAAGCCGTGGGGAAGTGCACATCCGTGAATACTGAATTTGTTGAACAAAAAAAGATAACGGACCAGTTCCCTAACTCTGGGTGGCACTCTCTTTCTTAGGTCTATGAGTAGATCTGTTTTGGGAATTTGTCTTTCCTATTAATATCCCCAAAGTCCTATCTTTCTTTTCTTTTTACCTGTTTCTGACCAGAATGCTTCCCAACTTGGATAGAACTACCTTTGGATGCCAGAGCTAAGGGTCAGGGTCCTGCCAGCAGAGCAGGAAGTAAGGGCTTTGTCTGCCCTTGAGTTCCTGGGGGCTGCAGGGCCCACTGAAAAGAAGCCACACACACACCCAGTCAGCAAGCATGTGGGTTTCCCACTATTTCTTTTGGGTCCTTTGAGCCGAAAGCCTTGTGTGTGACACCTGTGGAGCGGACACAACGATGTCACCACCTTGTTCTTAATGTACTCAGTCCATCTGGGAGTAGAGAGGAGCAAAAGCATTAAAAAGGCAGAAGGAAGCCAAGAAGGCGGGATGCCTAGGAGTGCGCTGAGGAAGGAACAAGCCAGGCTCACAGAACAGGGTGGCAGTGAATTATAACCCTCCTCAGCGCTCCCAGCCATATGGATGGGCCCATGATGGTAATAATTGTTTCTATTTATGGACAGTTGACAACGTGCCAGGACTGTGCTGAGCTCTCTCCATGTGTTACCCCACTGAGCAGAGCGGCTGAGAGCACAGGCTCTGGAGTTATTCAGTCAGCACATTTTATTAAGAGCCTACTACGTGCCAGGTGCTGTTCTAGGTACTGGAGAAACAGCAGTGCCAAGTCCAAGTCCCTACTCTAAGAAGTTACCTAAGCCAGAGGCTTCACTTGGACCAGATTTGGGTTTTAAACCTACCTTTCGCTAGATGATTGACCAATAGCCCCTGTGGGCCTTAGTTTCTCCAGCTACGAAATTTAAAAAGAATTTACCTTAAAGGTTTGTGTGAGGATTAAATGAAACAAAACGTGTCAAGTTCTTAGAGCAGTGCACAGGACCCAGTAAAGGCTCAATAAATACTGGCTGTTATTTGTAATGCTTCAGGTAGGTACCCTTATTGTCCTCATTCTTTTTTTTTGCTGTGGTGGTAAAATATACATAACATAAAATTTATCATTTTTACCATTTTAGAGTATATAGTTCAATGGCATTAAGTACATTCACATTGGTGGGCAACCATCACCACCATCCATATCCAGAATTTTTTCCACCTTCCCAAACTGAAATTTCATACTCATTAAAAATAACTCTCCATTTCTCCCTTCCTCTGGTCCCTGGCAACCACCATACTACTTTCTATGAATTTAACTACTGTTAAGTACCTAACATAAATGGAACCATACAATATTTATCCTTTTGTGACTGGCTTATTTCACTTAGCATAATATCCTCAAGGATCATACATGTTGTAGCATGTGTCAGAATTTCCTTCCCTTTTTTTTTCTATTTCTATTTTTTTTAACATCTTTATTGGAGTATAATTGCTTTACATTGTTGTGTTAGTTTCTGCTGTATAACAAAGTGAATCACCTATACATATACACATATCCCCATATCCCCTCCCTCTTGCCTCTCCCTCCCACCCTCCCTATCCCACCCCTCTAGGTGGTCACAAAGCACCGAGCTGATCTCCCTGTGCTATGCAGCTGCTTCCCAGTAGCTGTCTATTTTACATTTGGTAGTGTATGTATGTCAATGCCACTCTCTCACTTCATCCCAGCTTACCCTTCCCCCTCACCGTGTCCTCAAGTCCTTTCTCTACATCTGCGTCTTTATTCCTGTCCTGCCTCCAGGTTCTTCATGACCTTTTTTTTTTTTCTTCTTAGATTCCATATATATGTGTTAGCATACGGTATTTGTTTTTCTCTTTCTGACTTACTTCACTCTGTATGACAGACTCTAGGTCCATCCACCTCACTACAAATAACTCAATTTCATTTCCTTTTATGGTTGAGTAATATTCCATTGTATATATGTGCCACATCTTCTTTATCCATTCATCTGTCAATGGACACTTAGGTTGCTTCCATGTCCTGGTTATTGTAAATAGTGCTGCAATGAACATTGTGGTACATGACTCTTTTTGAATTATGGTTTTCTCAGGGTATATGCCCAGTAGTGGGATTGCTGGGTCATATGGTAGTTCTATTTTTAGTGTTTTAAGGAACCTCCATACTGTTCTCCATAGTGGCTGTATCAATTTACATTCCCACCAACAGTGCAAGAGGGTTCCCTTTTCTCCACACCCTCTCCAGCATTTACTGTTTGTAGATTTTTTGATGATGGCCATTCTGACTGGTGTGAGGTGATACCTCATTGTAGTTTTGATTTGCATTTCTCTAATGATTAGTGATGTTGAGCATCCTTTTATGTGTTTGTTGGCAACCTGTGTATCTTCTTTGGAGAAATGTCTATTTAGGTCTTCTGCCCATTTTTGGATTGGGTTGTTTGTTTTTTTGATATTGAGCTGCATGAGCTGCTTGTATATTTCAGAGATTAATCCTTTGTCAGTTGCTTCATTTGCAAATATTTTCTCCCATTCTGAGGGTTGTCTTTTCGTCTTGCTTATGGTTTCCTTTGCTGTGCAAAAGCTTTTAAGTTTCATTATGTCCCATTTATTTATTTTTGTTATTTCCATTTCTCTAGGAGGTGGGCCAAACAGGATCTTGCTGTGATTTATGTCATAGAGTGTTCTGCCTATATTTTCCTCTAAGACTTTTATGGTGTCTGGCCTTACATTTAGGTCCTTAATCCATTTGGAGTTTATTTTTGTGTATGGTGTTAGGGAGTGTTCTAACTTCCTTCTTTTACATGTAGCTGTCCAGTTTTCCCAGCACCACTTATTGAAGAGGCTGTCTTCCCTCCATTGTATACTCTTGCCTCCTTTATCAAAGATAAGGTGACCATATGTGCATGGGTTTATCTCTTGGCTTTCTATCCTGTTCCATTGATCTATATTTCTGTTTTTGTGCCAGTACCATACTGTCTTGATTACTGTAACTTTGTAGTCTAAAGTCAGGGAGCCTGATTCCTCCAACTCTGTTTTTCTTTCTCAAGATTGCTTTGGCTATTCGGGGTCTTTTGTGTTTCCATACAAATTGTGAAATTTTTTTGTTCTAGTTCTGTGAAAAATGCCATTGGTAGTTTGATAGGGATTGCACTGACTGCTTTGGGTAGTATAGTCATTTTCACAATGCTGATTCTTCCAATCCAAGAACATGGTATATCTCTCCATCTGTTTGTATCATCTTTAATTTCTTTCATCAGTGTCTTATAGTTTTCTGCATACAGGTCTTTTTCTCCTTAGGTAGGTTTATTCCTAGCTGTTTTATTCTTTTTGTTGCAATGGTAAATGGGAGTGTTTCCTTAATTTCCTTTTCAGATTTTTCATCATTAGTGTATAGAAATGCAAGACATTTCTGTGCATTAATTTTGTATCCTGCTACTTTACCAAATTCATTGATTAGCTCTTGTAGTTTTCTGGTAGCATCTTTAGGATTTTCTATGTATAGCATCATGTCATCTGCAAACACTGACAATTTTACTTCTTCTTTTCCAATTTGGATTCCTTTTATTTCTTTTTTTCCTCTGATTGCTGTGGCTAAAACTTCCACTATGTTGAATAATAGTGGTAAGAGTGGGCAACCTTGTCTTGTTCCTGATCTTAGTGGAAATGGTTTCAGTTTTTCACCGTTGAGAATGATGTTGGCTGTGGGTTTGTCATATATGGCCTTTATTATGTTGAGGTAAGTTCCCTCTATGCACACTTTCTGGAGGGTTTTTATCATAAATGGGTGTTGAATTTTGTCAGAAGCTTTTTCTGCATCTATTGAAATGATCATATGGTTTTTCTCCTTCAGTTTGTTAATATGGTTTATCACATTGATTGATTTGCATATATTGAAGAGTCTTTGCATTCCTGGGATAAACTCCACTTGATCATGGTGTATGATCCTTTTAATGTGCTGTTGGATTCTGTTTGCTAGTATTTTGTTGAGGATTTTTGCATCTATGTTCATCGGTGGTATTGGCCTGTAGTTTTCTTTTTTTGTGACATCTTTGTCTGGTTTTGTTATCCGGGTGATGGTAGCCTCGTAGAATGAGTTTGGGAGTGTTCCTTCCTCTGCTATATTTTGGAAGAGTTTGAGAAGGATAGGTGTTAGCTCTTCTCTAAATGTTTGATAGAATTTGCCTGTGAAGCCATCTGGTCCTGGGCTTTTATTTGTTGGAAGAGTTTTAATCACAGTTTCAATTTCAGTGCTTGTGATTCGTCTGTTTATATTTTCTACTTCTTCCTGGTTCAGTCTTGGAAGGTTGTGCTTTTTAAGAATTTGTCCATTTCTTCCAGGTTGTCCATTTTATCGGCATATAGTTGCTTGTAGTAATCTCTCATGATCCTTTGTATTCCTGCAGGGTCAGTTGTTACTTCTCCTTTTTCATTTCTAATTCTGTTGATTTGAGTCTTCTCCCTTTTCTTCTTGATGAGTCTGGCTAATGGTTTATCAATTTTGTTTATCTTCTCAAAGAACCAGCTTTTAATTTATTGATCTTTGCTATAGTTTCCTTCATTTCTTTTTCATTTATTTCTGATATGATCTTTATGATTTCTTTCCTTCTGCTAACTTTGGGGGTTTTTTTGTTCTTCTTTCTCTAATTGCTTTAGGTGTAAGTTTAGGTTGTTTATTTGAGATTTTTCTTGTTTCTTGAGGTAGGATTGTATTGCTATAAACTTCCCTCTTAGAACTGCTTTTGCTGCATCCCATAGGTTTTGGGTCGTCGTGTTTTCATTGTCATTTGTTTCCAGGTATTTTTTGATTTCCTCTTTGATTTCTTCAGTGATCTCTTGGTTATTTAGTAGTGTATTGTTTAGCCTCCATGTGTTTGTATTTTTTACAGTTTTTTTCCTGTAATTGATATCTAGTCTCATAGTGTTGTCGTAGGAAAAGATACTTGATACGATTTCAATTTTCTTAAATTTACCAAGGCTTGATTTGTGACCCAAGGTATGATCTATCCTGGAGAATGTTCCATGACCACTTGAGAAGAAAGTGTATTCTGTTGTTTTTGGATGGAATGTCCTATAAATATCAATCAAGTCCATCTTGTTTAATGTGTCATTTAAAGCTTGTGTTTCCTTATTTATTTTCATTTTGGTTGATCTGTCCATTGGTGAAAGTGGGGTGTTAAAGTCCCCTACTATTTTTGTGTTACTGTCGATTTTCGATTTCATGGCTGTTAGCATTTGCCTTATGTATTGAGGTGCTCCTATGTTGGGGTCATAAATGTTTACAGTTGTTATATCTTCTTCTTGGATTGATCCCTTGATCATTATGTAGTGTCCTTCTTTGTCTCTTGTAATAGTCTTTATTTTAAAGTCTATTTTGTCTGATATGAGAATTGCTACTCCAGCTTTCTTTTGATTTCCATTTGCATGGAATATCTTTTTCCATCCCCTCACTTCCGGTCTGTATGTGTCCCTAGGTCTGAAATGTGTCTCTTGTAGACAGCATATGTACGGGTCTTGTTTTTGTATCCATTCAGCCAGTCTATGTCTTTTGGTTGGAGCACTTAATCCCTTTACATTTAAGGTAATTATCGATATGTATGTTCCTGTTATCATTTTCTTAATTGTTTTGGGTTTGCTATTGTAGGTCTTTTCCTTCTCTTGTGTTTCCTGCCTAGAGAAGTTCCTTTAGCATTTGTTGTAAAGCTGGTTTGGTGGTGATGAATTCTCTTAGCTTTTGCTTGTCTGTAAAGGTTTTAATTTCTCTGTCAAATCTGAATGAGATCCTTGCTGGGTAGAGTAATCTTGGTTGTAGGTTTTTGCCTTTCATCACTTTAAATATGTCCTGCCACTCCCTTCTGGCTTGCAGAGTTTCTGTTGAAAGATCAGCTGTTAACCTTATGGGGATTCCCTTGTTTTTTTGTTTTTTTTTTTTACCTTGTATGTTATTTGTTGCTTTTCCCTTGCTGCTTTTAATATTTTTTCTTTATATTTAATTTTTGATTGTTTGATTAACATGTTTTGGCGTGTTTCTCCTTGGATTTATCCTGTATGGGACTCTCTGAGCTTCCTGGACTTGATTGACTATTTCCTTTCCCATAGTAGGGAAGTTTTCAACTATAATCTCTTCAAATATTTTCTCAGTCCCTTTTTTTTTTCCCCTTCTTCTTCTGGGACCCCTATCATTTGAATGTTGTTGTGCTTAATGTTGTCCCAGAGGTCTCTGAGACTGTCCTCAATTCTTTTCATTCTTTTTTCTTTATTCTGCTCTACGGTAGTTATTTCCACTATTTTATCTTCCAGGTCACTTATCCGTTCTTCTGCCTCAGTTATTCTGCTATTGATTCCTTCTAGAGAATTTAAAATTTCATTTATTGTGTTGTTCATCATTGTTTGTTTGCTCTTTAGTCTTCTAGGTCCTTGTTAAATGTTTCTTGTATTTTCTCCCTTCTATTTCCAAGATTTTGGATCATCCTTTACTATCATTACTCTGAATTCTTTTTCAGGTAGACTGCCTATTTCCTCTTCATTTGTTTGGTCTGGTGGGTTTTTACCTTGCTCCTTCATCTGCTGCGTATTTCTCTGTCTTCTCATTTTGCTTAACTTACTGTGTTTGGGGTCTCCTTTTTGCATGCTGCAGGTTCGTAGTTCCCATTGTTTTTGGTGTCTGCCCCCAGTGGGTAAGGTTGGTTCAGTGGGTTGTATAGGCTTCCTGGTAGAGGGGACTGGTGCCTGTGTTCTGGTGGATGAAGCTGGATCTTGTCTTTCTGGTGGGCAGGACTGTGTCCGGTGGTGTGTTTTGGGATGTCTGTGAACTTATTATGATTTTAGGCAGCCTCTCTGCTAATGAGTGGGGTTGTGTTCCTGTCTTGCTAGTTGTTTGGCATGGGGTGTCCAGCACTGGAGCTTGCTGGTCGTTGAGTGCAGCTGGGTCTTAGCGTTGAGACGGAGATCTCTGGGAGAGCTCTCACCGATTGACATTACGTTGGGCCGGGAGGCCTCTGGTGGTCCAATGTCCTGAACTCGGCTCTCCCACCTCAGAGGCTCAGTCCTGACACCTGGCCGGAGCACCAAGACCCCGTCAGCCACACAGCCAGGTACGTGGGGAGTTTCTTGCCTATTGGGAAGTCTGAGGTCTTCTGCCAATGTTCAGTAGGTGTTCTGTAGGAGTTGTTCCACATGTAGATGTATTTTTGATGTATTTGTGGGGAGGAAGGTGATCTCCACATCTTACTCCTCCGCCATCTTGAATGTCCTCTTCCTCCTTCCTTTTTAAGGTTGAATAATATGCCATTATATGTATATACCATATTTTGTTTATCCATGGACACTTGGGTAGTTTCTACCTTTTGACCACTGTGAATAATGCTGCTATGAACATGGGTGAACAAGTACCATTTCAAGTCCTTGCGTTTGGATATACACCCAGAAGTGGAATTGCTAGTTCATACAGTAATTCCATTTTTAATTTTTTGAGGAACTGCCATACTGCATTTCCACAGCAATGCGCCATTTTACATTCCCACCACAAGAGTTCTAATTTCTCCACATCCTCACCAACACTTATTATCAGTTTTCTTTTTTTTATAATAGCCATCCTAATGGGTGTGAGGTGGTATCTCATTGTAGTATTTATTTATTTATTTATTTACTTATTTATTTAGCTGCACTGGGTCTTAGTTGCAGCACGCAGGATCTTCATTGTGGCATGTGGGCTCTTTAGTTGCGGCATGTGGGCTCTTTAGTTGCGGCATGCGGGCTCTTTAGTTGCGGCATGCGGGCTCTTAGTTGTGGCACGCAGGATATAGTTTCCTGACCAGGGATTGAAGCTGGGGCCCCTGCATTGGGAGCACAGAGTCTTAACCACTGGACCACCAGGGAAGTCCCCTCATTGTGGTTTTGATTTGCATTTTCCTACTGGTCAGTGATGTTGAACATCTTTTCAGGTACTTCTTGGCTATTTGCCTACCTTCCTTGGAGAAATGTGTATCTAAGTCATTTTTGAATTTGAGCTGTTTGTGTTGTTGTTGAGTACAGCAAGGTGTTTTACACGAGTTTAGTCCTTTCTTCCCAAAATGCTCCCAGAGTCTCCTCTTAATGCCCCTGCCAGGCACAGACTCAGGCCCCGCCTCCTCTGCTGGCATCCCAAGGCACCTCAGACTGATAAATGAAACCTGCAACAGTAGCTAGACAAGAAATAACCAAATGCAGAAAGGAGGGAGGGGAAGGCCAACTACGAGGATAAACAAACAGGCTCCAATTCTCTCAATCCAGTCCTTACTAAATTGGGCACAAAATATCAGTGCCTCAAATCCAAATGTGAAGTGATTCATATGAATTTCACCTTTGAACTTCACAAAGGGAATGTGTCTTTGCACATTCTAGGAGCATCCTCCCTGCATCCCCTCACAATGGAACAGCAGCAGCAAGGACCAGAAGACATAAGAAAAAGAGGGGCCTGGAAGGATGGTAGGTCCTGTGCAAGCAGCCTTTGGGGAGCAGAAACGTGTCTGGGGGAAGAAGCAGGAAGAGTGATTGCTCCCCCAGCACATTCTCCAGAGGTGGAATTTTAGAACAATAGTGTAATAAGTAAGTTGATGTTAACAAGGCAATTGCAGCCATGATGAAAAGTTGTGTAGGGAAGAAACGTGAGAGCAAAATCAGGAGACCTCCTAAAATGGCAGCCATCCATGAGCCACTTTTTAAGCATACTTGCTCCTCTGACAGTGACCCCAGCCCCATCCCAGGTTCCTTCCCCTAGACATTAGAATAAGACTATAGCTCTTCACCAGGAAACACTACATGCAGGTTCCCAGGCACCATCTCTGGAGATGTACCCTCAGTGGGTCTGGGGCAGGGCCTGGGAACCTGAATTTTGGCCCCGCTGCCCAAGATGATGGCAACGCTAATGGCTAGAGCCCATACCTTGAACCCCGCTGGCTACTCTCAGTGGCAAGAGACTCCCCTGGGCTGTCCCCAGTCTGCGAGACAGCCACCATAGTCTCTATTCCCCCTTTCCCTTCCCCAATACTGGGAATGATTCCTGAGATGATGAACAGAAAAATTAGGGGTCAATGACTTATTACCCCAAGACAACAGGATTCTTCCCTCCCCAAAAGAATTTGCTAAGGGATGCTTTCACTTTTCAGGTGCTTGCTCTTAGGTGTTTGCCAGATTAAGAGTGTGAGAAGTTTGGCAGATGGCATTCAGGGGAGAGGCGGAGAGCATTTAAGATCCATGGCAAACTGGACATCACTGAGCAACGAAGATAAAATGAGAATCACAAGCTAAAGTTACAGAGAGATAGGATTTGGTTTATACACTTGTCAAGAACACATCCATTTGTAACCATAATAATAATGGCTCATGAGCCAGGCCCTGTGCTAAGTGTTTTATTCATTAATTCATTTAAAAATATATTTACATAAGTAAACGTGTACAAAAATATAAACAGAGGCTGTATTTACAGATGGTTCCAAGTCAGTCAAGCAGTGTAGCCTTCTGTTTTGGCACTTGAGTTCTAGACAGCCTCAGGTTCAAGTCCTGGCTCGGACATTCATTAACTGTGTGACCTTAGCAGGAAGGATATCCAGACCTCAGTGTGCTCATCTGAGAAATAAGGCAGCACGTACCTCACAGGACTGTTCATCTGATTAAAGGAGATGGTACATGCAAAGCTCTTAGCACAGTCCCCAGCATGTGGTAAAACAGCTTATGAGTGTATCCAATGGTTGTTATTATCGTTGTTGCTGCCAGAGTAGAGTTTGAGTCCCCCATCCTAAAGCAGGGCAAGAGTTGGGTCTACAGCCACTTCTGACTTCACACATTCCCACCAAGATACAGAGGAAATCCAGGGGATGCTTTCAGGCTAGTGTAGTTGCCGAGGTGGTACCAGAGCTGGAAACAACCTGCCACCAGCATTCATACTGGATAACTCCTCCTGCACAGACAGTATGTCCTAGAAACTGCAGAGATCTGTAAGATAGATGTGAGGTCACTCTAAGAATTAAATGAGGTAGTAGAGAGCCTAGCACACAGCAAATATTCCATCATTATTAGGCATTGTTATTATCTATCATTTTGTAAGATATTTGCTATAGTGTCTCTAAAAACATGACTTCATTAATAATAATTCACATTAATTGAGCAGTACTCCAAGAGCCATCTCTTGGGGCTGCATGCCCAATACCTTCACCTTTTCCTGATGACAGCATCTCATTTACCTCTGGGGAACTTCCTCCCTCCATCACAGTCCTCTATTCCAGCTCCTGACAGTCAGTAATCAATCGTTCCAGCCTAATCAGCCAGAGGTGACCAAGAACAAGCCTGTGGTCTGATGGAATCAGATCTCTTGGCTCCAAGCAGTGAGGTGGGGCACTCCAGAGGACCCACAGAAGGATGGCAGCTCTTTTGTAAGTTTTGGGCTCCAGCTGAAGGATTCCAAGGAGGGTCAAAGAGAAGTGGGAATCAGTTCTGGACTGGTTGCTGTCTTGGACTCAGGACTGAGAAAAGCAGAGATTAACTAGGGATGGAGTGCTGTCATGAGGTGAGGCCACAGAGCAGTTGGTTATCCGTGCAGTAAGAGATGAGAATAGCAAACCAGGCTTTTGCTTTTGTCTTTTGTCAAAAGTCAGAAAGCAGCAGTCACCCAAAGAGAGGTCCTTGTGGCATTTCACAGCTGCTGCCTGACTGTGGGAGAAACACAAAGCTGTGGCTTTGCAGCTGGCTTTATCTCCTCTGTCCTCCCAGCCGGCTTTTTTTCTTTTTCAGTCCAAGCTGATTTTCACTTTCAGCCCCAACTGTGACTTTGTACAGAGACACCCTTCCTCAAGACACTTGACTGTCATTTGCTAGAAAATTGTCCTAATGAGAATTCAATCCTCTGACGACTGTGACGTGAAGGAACCCCCTGGAGCGTGCAAAGCCCAACCTGCAGTGATAGGCAGAACCCTGCCACACCAACAGAGGTTGGAGCTGGGTCATCCAAGACAGAGCCCCAGGGGAGGCCGAGCTACAAGCCTCTGGTGCTGAGATGCCCATCACTTCCTGGCCTCTTTCCAGCCTCCCAGAGGACTGATTGTTTAGCTATTCTTTGCATTCTGGGAGCTATCCCAATATTTATCCAGTAATCCTTGTTAAACCAAGCCACTGAGTTTCTGTTGCTTGCTACTCCAGAATGCTAAATGACCCATCTCTGTAAGCCCTGTGTTGGCTGCTGGGGATAGAGGAATAAGATGCAGGCCCACCTGGATGTGCTCACTGACTACTTGTGACTAAAGGGAGTGATTATTCTCATGACAAAAAAATTCTTCCTTTTGTAAAATAATTCACTCCTGGGTCCTCCCTTCCTCCCCCCATCCCTCATTTTGTAAACTTCACGATGGCTTACTCTATCCCCAGTGCCAGACCTGCAACAAGCCCTCAGTGGATTCATTGAATGAATTAATGAATGGACGGTGTGATCATCTCCATTTCTACAGATAAGGAAAAAGACAATGGATGGTGTGATCATCTCCATTTCTGCTGATAACGTATTAGCAGATGCTTTCAATAAGTGGTAGAGCAGAGATTCAAAACCAGGTCAGCTTGTGTCTTCCCTGCACTACACCACACTGTGTTTCTCTTATTCACCTGAAAAATGAGCTCTCCTTTTCTTGGATAGGAGAAAGCCAAGGTGCCAAGGAGAGATTCTAATATCAAAACGTCACATTCTGATTTGGCAGGTCCTCTAAAAGTTAAACAGAATTCCCATATGACCCAGCAATCCATTCCTAGGTATACACCCAAAAAACTGAAAACAGGTACTCAGACAAGCACACATACACTTATGTTCACAGCTGTACTACAGCCACAAGGTGGAAACAGCCCAAAAGTCCATCAATGAATGGATGGATAAACAAATTGTGGCAGATGCATACAATGGAATGTTATTCAGCCATAACAAGAAATGAAGCACTGATGCATATTATAACGTAGATAAACCTCAAACACATATGCTATGGGAAAGAAGCCACACACAAAAGGTCACATATAGTATGATTCGATTTATATGAAACACCCAGAATACATAAATCCACAGAGACAGAACACATATTTGGTGGTTATCAGAGGTTGGGGGGAGGGGGAAATGGAGAGAAACTGCTTAACGGGTAGAGGGTTTCCTTTTGGGGTGATGAAAATGTTTTGGAACTAAATAGAGGTGATGATTATAAAACACTGTGAGTGCACTAAATGCCACTGAATTGTTCACTTTAACATGGTTAATTTTATGTTAGGTGAATTTCACCTCAAATTTTTTTTTTTTTTTTTTTTTTTTTTTTTTTTTGCCGCACCATATGGCATGCGGGATCTCAGTTCCCCCACCAGGGATTGAACCCATGCCCCCTACAGTGGAAGCGTGGAGTCTTAACCACTGGACGGCCAGGGAAGTCCCTCACCTCAATTTTTAAAAAATCACATTCCAGGGGCTGTGCTGGCACTCAGAACACCAAATGTTTCCCATGGCACCTATGCTTAATGCTGTTAATTGGTTTTTAGGTTGTGCCAGAGAAGCCCTCTTTTGGAGGCAGTATGGTCAAATGGCTGGAGTACAGACAGCCTTGGTTCAAACCCCAGATCAACTACTTATGTGACCTTGGGTGAATTTCTAAACCTCTGGTTACCAGGTTTCTCATCAGTGAAACTGGAATAAGGGTATCTACCTCATAGGGTTGTTTTAAGGACTAAGTGAGATTATAATGCATGCAAAGTACTTGGAACAGTCCCTAGGACACGATAAATGCTCAGTGAATATTAGCTGCTATAATTATGATGATGATCCCCTATAGCGGGTTCACTGTTTCCAACTCCTCCATTTTCAAAAGTTTTTGTCATACTCTCTCTGTTATACATTTTATCCCGCAGAGATCTGTTTCTGCCAGGAAAGGAGCTGTTCTCCTCAAAGCAGACTGACTCCCCAATGAGGAGACCTCCAGCAATGAAATTCCAAGGATGTTCCAGAGGGACCCTTTCTGGTTTTTATCTCCATCAGCAGTAGAGAGCTCCCAGGAAGTGAACTCGAGACAGGATCATTAGAGCGATCCCTGTTCCCTGTGGCTGCCTGTGCAATTTAGTGCACTTATTGTGAGCTCTGTTTCTTGGTCATTTGCTACGTGGGATGACATTGTTCCCCTCCCAGCCCCAGGCTAGTTCCTGTGCTCTCTGGTGTGGAGACTTGGAGATGTGGGAAACATCCCACACAGCTGGTTGGCCAGCCTCAGAGGTCCACCCTTGTGCAGACGGGTCACTAGGCTCAAAAAACATCCTGTCCACACCCTTAGCCTATCAAACCTGTGCCTCTCACCCATGCCCAGGTCACACATTTGATTTTTTAAAAATCATTGTTTTAAAAATAATTAAAAGCGTTCCGTTTGCAAAAGGATATGCCCTGAAAAGGAAGCCTCTTCTGCTCCCTGCCCTTCAGCCTCCCAGCCTTTCAGTTCCCCTCCCCCAAGATCATCATGACTGTTTCTTGAATATCCTTCCAGAGACAGTCGACACATACAGGAACATATATTTATTCCTCTCTCCATGACCCCCACGCATATTCTAGCACAAATGATACCATACATGGAATTTGCATCTTGTTTTTTTTTTAATTAACTATCTATCATGGTAGTATTCATATTAGTTCACAGAACTCCATCTCATATTTAATGGTTGCATTGTATTCCATTTTACAGGTACCCAAAGCTTTATCCAACCAGTTCCCGACTGATGGACATTTAGGTTGTTTCCAGTATTTGCCTTTAACAAGCAGGCTACAATGAATGCCCTTCTAGAAGGAAATGAGAATTCAATTTCCTTCTGTTGAGGTGAGGCTTCCTTCTCTTCCCTTAGCACTTTGCTCATAGAGTTGCCTGTACATACAGGACATGTCCTGTATTTTGTCCTGCGTCCTGTATTGACTGTCAGGACACCCTGAATGTCCTGTATTCATCTTTTTTCAATAAATTACTAAAATGCGTCTGAGCTATTTTTCCTCCACAGTAACTGGTGCTTAAATCACTTAAATGGCAACACCAGCTGAAAAGCATATCTCCACAAATAAAAATTCAACCTCTTATGATCTCCTGCAGGTTTAGCTGAGGGAAATAAAAGGGGAGACTGAGAATTAAAGGTACTTATTTTCATATGCAGGAAAGGAGAACACCGTTCTTTGGCCAAAGTCCCAAGCTGTGACCAGTAACCGCGTTGATGAGAAATCACTTACGATTTTTGTTCTGAAAATCAGCCAATCAGCGATACTCTCACTTCAGTAACTATGCTTCTGGATGTGAACAAATCCACGACCAACCCTCTGAAAGCCAGCCAGTCAGTGACAGGCCCCACGCTCCTAGACGACGGCCAATCAGCAAGCGTCTCACTCCCAGGGCCATGCTCGAAAGCCAGCCAGTCAAAGGCAGCCTTGCTCCAGGGATACAGTAACGCAGCTGAAAGTCCTTACATCCTTAAATCCTTTCTCTTTTTAAAGTCCACCAGCCCCTTCGCCCAGGCTCCCCAAAGCCTTCCATAAAATCAGCTCTGGCTTTGCTGGGGAGACTTTGCCTTAAAAGTGCAGTCTCACTTTCAGGCAAACAGGAAGTTCACCTTTTTTTTTTTTTTTTTTTTTTTTAAATCAGATGTTAAATTCAATTTGTTAGCTTGCAGTTTCGCAGCCCTTTCAACAGTTGGACCCAGTCTATAGTAAGTCAAGAGTTTGAACCTGTAAATGACAAATGCACTCTCACAGCTGTGAGATTATCAAATTTAATCTCTTTGATTCTTGAAGTGGTTTCTATTACTTTTTTTTAAACCTTCCTGCAATTTTTTTTTTTATTGAAGTGTAACAGACATAATGCTGTGTTAGTTTCAGGTGAACAAAATATTTGATATTTGTAAATACTGCAAAATGATCAACACAATAAGCCTAGTTAACATGTCACCATACAGTTACAAAAATATTTTTTTTGTGATGAGGACTTTTCAGATCTATTCTCTTAGCAGCTTTAAAATCTGCAGTAAAGTTGAACTGTAGTCACCATTACATTATACCATTACATTACAGTCACATTCCATCCCCATGATTTATTTACTTTATTGCTGGAAGCTTGTACCTTTTGGTCCTCTTCACCAATTTCTCCCACTCCTTACCCCCTCACCTGTGGCAACCACCAATCTGTTCTCTGTATCTGTGAGCTTGGTTTTTTGATGTTGTTTTAAATTTCACATATAAGTGTAATCATAGGCTATTCTGTCTTTGTCTTACTTTGCTTAGCATAATGCCCTCGAGGCCCATCCATTTTGTTGCCAATGGCAAGATTTCATTCTTTTTGATGGCTGAATAGTATTCCATTGTGTAATATATACTGCATCTTCTTTTTTTAAAAATATTTATTTATTTACTTACTTGGCTGCGCCTCATCTTAGTTGTGGCAGGCGGACTCCTTAGTTGTGGCATGCAAACTCTTAGTTGTGGCATGCATGTGGGATCTAGTTCCCTGATCAGGGATCGAACCCGGGCCCCCTGCATTGGGAACATGGGGTCCTATCCACTGCGCCACCAGGGAAGTCCCTATACTGCATCTTCTTTATCTATTCATCCATTGATGGACACGTGGGTTGTTTCCATATCTTGGCTATTGTAAGTAATGCTGCAGTGAACACAGGGTTGCATATATCTTTTTAAAAAAACATTTCTTTATTTATTTGGCTGCACCGGGTCTTAGTTGCAGCATGTGGGATCTTCGTTGCAGCATGCGGGAATCTTTTAGTTGCAGCATGTGAACTCTTAGTTGCAGCATGCATGTGGGATCTAGTTCCCTGACCAGGGATCGAACCCAGGGCCCCTGCTTTGGGAGCTCAGAGTCTTAGCCACTGGACCACCAGGGAAGTCCTAACATATATCTTTTCGAATTAGTGTTTTCGTTTTCTTCAGATAAATACCTAGGAGTGGAATTGCTGGATCGTATGGTAGTTCTATTTTTAATTTTTTAGGAACTTCCATACTGTTTTCCATAGTGGCTGCACCAATTTGCATTCCCACCAACAGTGCACGAGGGTTCCCTTTTCTCCACATTCTCGCCAACACTTGTTATTTGTTGTCTTTTTGGTAACAGCCATCCTGACAAGTGTGAGATGATACCTCATTGTGGTTTTGATTTGCATTTCCTCATGATTAGTGATGTTGAGTATCCTTTCATGTACCTATTGGCCATCTGTATATCTTCCTTGGAAAATGTCTATTCAGATCCTCTACCTATTTTTAATTGGGATTGTTTGTTTGTTTTTTGCTACTCAGTTGTATGAGTTCCTCATATATTTTGGATATTAACACTTTATCAGAAATCTATTTTTCTGTACATATGAACCCCCAAATATAAAAGGGCAAGCATAAATTTTGTGCTGAACTTTCTGAGCAGTGAACATTTATTAAACAAGACAGAAATCCTTTTTGAAAGTTTCTGCAGTATGCAGTTGTTCATTTAATATAAAAAAGATGAAAAATCAGACATAAGCCAGCATATATTAACAACTAACCATAAGAGATGTATGATTTCCTTAACTAACACTAAGGAAAGTGATAAACAATTTTTTATTAGGAAAAATTCAGATTAAGAAGATAATATAATCACAGCAGAAATGTGATGGACTTCCACACCTGTATATCATCATCAGTCTTTCAACTCAAGTAAGTGTTTGGATGTGTTTTCAGGTTCCAAAATTGTAAACAAATTTTCAAATGCTAGGATGAAATCTACTGCCATAATAATAATATAATAGCTCCATTTATTACTACAGAGATTATCAAAGATCTAAATGTCTCACCCTTTTATGGCATAGCCAAAATGCAAATAATCACAGTGCAGAAACAAATTTTCCTTTGTGCAATATTTTTCTTGTGAAAAAGCCTTGCATATAAGGCTATTGCAAGTAGAATGCCTTTCAGATGAGACTTCAGAAACCGTAAAAATTTTTGCAGACACTCTCTTATTGAGTTAAGAGTTAATCACACACACATACACACACACACACACCCGAAAACCAAAAACAAAGGGACACGGGAAACTTTTGGAGGTGATGGATAAATCTATTACCTTGATTATGGTGATTGTTCCCCAGGGAATGCATATGCCCATACTCATCAACTTATACACATTAAATATATGTAGTATTTTGTATATATTTTTAAAAGTTAGTAGTGAAAATCAAAACCACAATGAGGGACTTCCCTGGTGGTCCAGTGGTTAAGACTCCACCTTCCAATGCAGGGGACACAGGTTCGATCCCTGATCAGGGAACTAAGATCCCACAAGCCATGGGGCGACTAAGCCCATGCGCCACAACTACTGAGCCCGCACACTCTGGAGCCTGCGCCGCAACTGGAGAGAAGACCACACGCCACAACAAAGAGCCCGAGTGCCGCTATGAAAGATCCCGTGTGCCGCAACTAAGACCAACGCAGCCAAATACATTAATTAATTTTAAAAAACCCACCACAATGAGATATCACCTCACACCTGTCAGAATGGCTATTACCAAAAAGACAACAAATAACAAGTGTTGGCGACAATGTGGAGAAAAGGGAACCCTTGTGCACTGTTGGTGGGAATGTAAATTGTAGCAGCCACTATGGAAAATAGTGGCTCAAAAAATTAAAAACCGAACTACCATACGATCCAGCAATCCCACTCCTAGGTATTTATCTGAAGAAAAGAAAAACACTAATTCAAAAAGATGCACCCCGGGCTTCCCTGGTGGTGCAGTGGTTAAGAATCCTCCTGCCAATGCAGGGGACACAGGTTCGAGGCCTGGTCCGGGAAGATCCCACATGCCGTGGAGCAACTAAGCCCATGTGCCACAACTACTGAGCCTGCGCTCTAGAGCCCACGAGCCACAACTACTGAGCCTGTGCGCCTAGAGCCCGTGCTCCACAACAAGAGACACCACCGCAGTGAGAAGCCCAAGCACTGCAACGAAGAGTAGCCCCCGCTCGCCGCAGCTGGAGAAAGCCCACATGCAGCAACGAAGACCCAACACAGCCAAAAATAAATAAATAAATAAATAATTTAAAAAAAGATGCACCCCTATGTTCATTGCAGCATTATTTCCAAGATATGAAGCAACCTAACTGCCCACTGATAGATGAATGGATAAAGAAGATGTGGTACATATAATGGAATATTATTCAGCCATAAAAAATGAATGAAATCTTGCCATTGGTGACAACATGGATGGACCTGGAGGGCATTATGCTAAGTCAGATGGACAAAGACAAATACTGTATGATTTCACTTATATGTGGAATCTAAAAGCAAAACAAATGAACAAACATAACAAAACAAACACAGAGAACAACAGGTGGTTGCCAGAGGGGAGAGGGGTGGGGGAATGAGAGAAATAGGTGAGGGAGATTAAGAGGTATAAACTTCCAGTTACAAAATAAGAGTCATGGGTATGAAATGTATAGCGTGAGGAATATAGTCAATAATAATGTAATATTTTTATATGGTGACAGACGGTAACTAGATTTATTCTGGTGATCATTTTGTAACATATAGAAATATCAAATCACTATGTTGTATACCAGGAGCTAACACAGTGTTGTAGGTCAATTATACTTCAAAACCAAACAAACTCAACATATACACACTACTATGTATAAAATAGATAATCAACAAGGACCTACTGTATAGCACAGGGAACTCTACTCAATATTCTCTAATAACCTATATGGGAAAAGAATCTGAAAAAGAATAAATATATGTAGGGACTTCCCTGGCAGTCCAGTGGTTAAGACCCGCACTTCTACTGCAGGGGTGTGGGTTCGGTCCCTGGTCGGGGAACTAAGATCTCACATGCAGCACAGCCAAAAAATAAATAAATAGAATAAAAATTAAATTAAAAAAAATTTTAAAAACCCAAACTATCTTCCCTCCTAAAAAAAAAAAAAAAATTACATGTGCATCACAACCAATTCTAAGGTCATTGCTAATATCCTAATATGGTAAAAACATTTTTATCATGAAGCTGTGATTCACCAAAATATATATTTGTATTGAGACCACAGAAACAATTTTATCTTGAATGCTGGATATTTTAACTCAATTTATAATTGTGTTTACATTAATTTTGGATGTTTTACCTTTGGCAGAATGAACTTCTTAAAGCTTTATTTTGATTCCATGAATTGGTTGAAAAAAAATCAAATTCCCATTGGAGTTAACTGATATACTTAAAACACTGGATGACACTGATATCAAACTGGCATCATTTAGCTGTTTGTAAGGTTGTTCTTTTGCCCATGGAGCCCACACATTAACAGTTATCACTTCTCTTTGGATATGTACAAGGAAACTTGGAATAAAAAATGAACAAGATTAAAACAAACTCACAGAAAAAGAGATGAGATTTGCAGTTACCAGAGGCAGGGGGTGGAGGGAGAGGGAGTTGGATGAAGGTGGTCAAAAGGTACAAACTTCCTTTTAAAAGATAAATAAGTACTAGGTATGTAGTGTACAACATGATTAATATAATTAACACTGCTGTACATTATGAATGAAAGATGTTGAGTAAATCCTAGGAGTTCTTATCATAGGTAAAAACATTTTTTTCTTTTATTTTGTATCTATGAGATGAAGGATGCTCACTAAACTTATTGTGATAATCATTTCATGATGAATGTAAGTCAGATCATTATGCTGTACACCTTAAACTGGTACAGTGCTGTATGCCAATTATATCTTAATAAAACTGGAAGGAAAAAAATTTCCCAAATAAGTGCCCCAAATACACATTTTGGCTGAATAACTGAATGTTTATATCAGTATTTGGCCAAAGTCAAGGTCAAAACGCAATACTACAATCACAGAATGAACTTCTTGGATATCAGAATAAAGTCGAAATTTTATTTTAAAAATAAAGAGTTAATGAGAAATTTTTACTACTTTTGTTGGAGATAATACAAATACAACTTTTGGTGGATGTTTCCATAAAGGCACAAACAACGTTTATTCAAAGTTGAAGCAAAGCATGAATAATTCTATGGAAGGTGTTGGTGGTCCTGCCTGTGCTCTGCATAATGTGCTCAAGAGTACCTGATGTTGGGACTTCCCTGGTGGCCCGGTGGTTAAGACTCTGTGCTCCTAATGCAGGGAGCCTGGGTTTGATCCCTGGTCAGGGAACTAGATCCCGCATGCCGCAACAAAGATCCTGCAGTCCGCAACGAAGATCCCGCGTGCTGCAACTAAGACCCGGTGCAGTCAAATAAATAAATAATTTATTTTTTTTTAAAAAAAGAGTACCTGATGTCTTTTCTTTTGAGATTGAAGTAACTGTCATGCAATGTTGTCCTACTTCAGCATTTACACTATTCTAACTAAGCGATTTAAAGCTTTTTGTGATTTTTTTGGCATTCAGTATTCTTTACTTCTCTCACATTCAAAAACCACTGGCTCTCTAACAACTGCAGTTGAGAGAATCCTCCATTTATTTGAAGCACTGACATTATGCTTCAGTTCTGAAGAAAAGGACCCCAAAATTCTTGTTGGCTTTTTAAATAATACACTGAATGAAGTTTGTTCCTAGTTTTCAGTATCAATTTAGCAATAGGATTATGCCAACAGTGTTACTGCAGTACTCCATTGCTTAAAGGAACTTGTTGAATTGTTAATGTGTAAAAGAAGAATTGATGGAAAATGTATACCTTTTATTACCAAAGCTGTTCTTAAAAGGGACATTATGTGAGCAGGAAAATAAATTTCAGCCCAAAGTGGAAAATTACTGCAGCACTTGCTATGATTATCTTTTGAAATGGATTTCATCCATTGACAAATTCAATTCTTTTACATGGATGTTACTAAATACGCTTTTAGCGTGGAAACAGGTGGAATCATCAGGTGCAGTGTTGAAGAAAAAAAGAATAAACACTGACGACAATGCTCCTTTTTGTTTGTGCACATTTTAAAAAGTTGTTGATCAAAAGGTACAATGTAATCCTGAAGAGTGGAAAAGCAAGTTATGCTGTGGAAGACTGTATTATGGGCTTCAACCAATGAAATTTGAAGAGTAATTCTCAGAGTTGTTAACTTTATGACAGTACGTGTTCTATATACTGGCTCATAATGCTAACGCTGAGCATGATTTCTCATTAGTGAATGTTCAATGGCCAAGAACATAATAAGTTAGATGTGACCACTAAAGAAATCATACCAAAATGTAAATGAAACACAGACTGTAACTTTGAGGAATTTTATAAGCAAATCCTGCAAAACAAAGATTAAGAGCTTCAGTAGTTGTGGCGCGTGGGCTCATTAGTGGCTCGCGGGCTCTAGAGCGCAGGCTCAGTAGTTGTGGCGCATGGGCTTAGTTGCTCCGCGGCATGTGGGATCTTCTTGGACCAGGGATCGAACCCATGTCCCCTACACTGGCAGGCAGATTCTTTTTTTTTTTTTTTTTCCCTACATTTCTTCCAACTCAACTTCAGCAGATTCCAACACTCTCGGAGGCCTGTAAGGACCTACATCTTTGCATGGGCATCTCAAGGCACTAGAGTTCCTACACATTTTAATGATCAGGTCCTCAGTACCTTTCTTTCTTTCCTTTTTTTTTTTTTTGCCTGGCAGGCAGATTCTTAACCACTGCGCCACCAGGTAATTCCCCAAAATATGCTTCTAGAATAAGTATGTATCATGTGATATTTTTCTTTTATCTCAAAGTACATATGCACAGGCAAGTAGCCATAATTCAAATTTAGCTCGATATCCTGTGTTTTTGTTTCTTAACTCTGGAAACACTACTCCCCCAGCCTCAGTGCCTTCCTGCCTCTGATCATCCCTGTCTGTAATGCCACCCTCCTCCTCTTCAGCGACCAAACCCTGATTCCCTATCAAGGCCCATCTCAAAACCCTAGTAATAATAATGATCCCTCAGTGACAGCTAACTCAGTGCCAGGCACTGTTCTAAGTGCCTTACATGTATTAAATCATTTATTCCTCCCCTAAGGTAACTACTCTTGGCAATAATAGTCCACACAATAAGGTAGGTGTTATTTTTCCTATTTCATGGATGAAGCAATTAGTCAGAAAGAAATTGACTTCCCAGAAGTTAACCAATCGGTAAGTGGTAGAGCTGGAATTCAAAGCCAAACAGTGTGGCTCTGGCATCCATTCCTGGATACGCCACCCAAGTCTGTCCGGCTCTGACCGATGTGGCTCTCTTGGGGCCCTGACCTGCTTCCCCATTTAATATTTGAACAACACAATCATGCAGTTTACTACATTGTCTTCCCCTTGTGAAGGAGCCTGAGATTACTAAATTTGTTCATATTTCCCCATTTAAAAGGAATTCTGCAATAGCCAAGAGGTAGAAGCAACCTTAGTATCCATGGACAGATGAATGGATAAAATAATATAGTATGTACGTATGTATGTGTGTGTGTATGTATGTATGTATGTGAGGACACTGTGCTAACTGAAGTCAGTTGCAAAAGTCAAATACCACATGATTCCATGTATATGAGGGAACTAGAGTAATTGAATTCATAGAGACAGAAAGTAGAACAGTGGCTGCAGGGACTCAGGGCAGGAGGAAATGGGGAAGTTGTTGTCTAATGGGTATAGAGTTTCAGTTTGCCAAGAGGAAAGAGTCGTGGAGATTGGTTGTACAACATGAATGTACTTAACACTATTGAGCTGGATGCTTAAAAATGGTTAGGATGGTAAACTTTGTATGTTTTTACCATAATTAAAATTTTTTTAGAAGAAAGAAGGAATTTCACCTTTGCCTTCTCAGCCTCTCCCCTCTCTTCTGCTCTCTAGGAAGCCAGTTTTGGGCAGTACCATGTCTAGGTTTTTGCAATGAGAGAGAGGAAAAGAGAGACACCTGGGAAGCCAAACCCACGTGTCTGCATCAAAAAAGACAGAGAAATTTACTGCGAGGAAGAGAATGGACGTAAGTTGAAGGATGGGCAAGGTAGTCACCTACTTTGGCTGGTTATGTGGGATGGGGTGTTGGGGCAGAGATTTTTTTAGTTAGGAGTTTAGAATGAGCAGTGGAAAAGGTTTCCTGGTAACAGTAAAAAGAATGAGGCAAGGAGAATTTTAAGAGGTGCTCTGAGTTCTGATTTGGATTGTCTTTAACATTCTTCTAGAGACATTACCAACAATTGTAATTGTTTTGGGTTGCCGGACTGTTTCTTTGAATATAACTCTGGTGAAAGGATAAAAATAATAATATGAGATTAAACTATGTGAAATTGCCAATATTTAGATTTTTGACCCAGAAAAATGACAATTTTTGCATGATTCAATCTAATAAGTGATATTTATGGAGCGGCTGCCATGTGTCAGGCGTAGTTCCAAATGCTTTCCACGTGACAATGTATTTTAATGCTCAAAACAACCCTATGAAGTAGGTACCATTACTCTCCCTATTTTACAGTTGAGGAAACTGAGGCACAGAGATTAAGAAAGTGCCCCAGCTAATAAGTGGTTGATCTAGCATCTGAACCCAATGGGCTCCAGAGCCAATGCTCTGAAACATGTGGGGCTTTGGCTTTTATGTGCAAGGTAGTGAGCTAGGTGGTATGGGAAATGCAAAGATCAGTGAGAAACAGCTACAGGGAATGAAGGTAAGACATGGCCTCAGATAATTAGAAAACAGCAAGTAACAGGAAGAAAGGCTGAGCAGAAGCCTTGGCAGGGGATTCCACAAACATGGCGGAGGGCAGCACAACGTGGGAATGTGTGGTCTGAGGAATGGAGTCTCTGGTGGGTCAGATGACGCACCTCCAGGCACAGGGGAGAGAAACAGGGGTTGAATCCCCTGCTTAACACCTACCCCACCTATGGAATTTTCCTGAGTGTGTTAAATATCTATTGCAGCATAACGAATGACTTTATAATTTAGCAGCTTAAAACAACAAATGTTTATTATCTCACAGCTTCTGTGGGTCAGGAATTCAGGACTGACTTAGCTGAGTGATTCTGGGTCAGGGTCTCTCATGAGATTTCACTCAATATACTGATCAGAGTGGCACACTTGTTACAAGTGACAAACCTACACATTATAATCACCCAAAGTCCATAGTTTACATCAGAGTTTACTCTTGTACATTCCAGGGTTTAGACAAAAGTATAACCACATGTATCCACCACTACAGAGTGAGAAGGCCTACCTGATAACCTATAAGTCACTACCCTATAACCTCCGTGCTCTACCTATTCATCCCACCCTCCCTGCTAACTCCTGGCAACCATCTTTTTATTGTCTCCATAGTTTTGCCTTTTCCAGAACGTCATAGGGTTGGAATATTACAATATATAGCCTTTTCAGTAACACACATTTATGTTTCCTCCAGGTCTTTTCATGGCTTGACAGCACATTTCTTTTTAGCCCTTATTGTAATTATTGCTTTCAGCCATTAAGTTTTGGGGTAATCTGTTATGCAGCAATAGATAACTCAATATTCTTCCAGAGTTTCCCCTAACTAGCCTCAGGGAAAAAAAGATATTTATTTTTGTACTCCCTCATTCATTCACCCAACTTAAACCCAATAGAGTATATTTGGCTTTGGACATAGCTAGATCTAGGCAGCTCAAATGATGTCACAGGGCTTTGTATCTCTTTTCTATTGTTTCTACTTTTCTCACTGGCAGCTCTAAGCTTTCCTGGATTTCACAGCTCAAAATTCCTGTAGAAGAAAGGTATCTCCCCACAATACCAACATAAACCCCAAGGAAGACCTGAGTCATCTGCTGTAACAGTGAGTCATGTTTTTAATCTCAAGACACAGAAAACTCTACCAGCAGTGGCTTAAATAAATACCCCACAGATATTCGTTATTTCCTTAGAGGAAGTCCAGAAGTAGAGGCCTAGCACTTGTCAAACATCAAAGACTTAAGTTCCTTCTATCCTCCACTCTACCTTCATGCTTATTGCCTCATAGTTATAATATGGCTTCCACAGCTCCAGGCATCACATCTGCCTTCACCACAGGAAGGAAGGAAAAGGAACACAGACTGCATAGACGAACTCACAAGCAAAAAATCTGGGGTGGGAAGGGACTCACAATTCTTTTAGTTAGCCAACTTTAGTTCCAAAACAAGAGGATGGAAGGATGGGTATGGGTAACAGTTTAAACCCAGGCATGGAGTGGGAGGAGCCTGAGGAGGGCAGAAGGTTAGGGTAGAGAGTATTTCAGGGTTAGAGAGAGAGAGCTGTAAGGAGGGTAGGAGGAAATAAGGGGTATCGGTAACATGGCTAGCCATGCTATGCTATGCTAACACAGTCAGCCATCAGTTTCCCCAGGAAATTGGTTCCAGGACCCCCACAAATACCAAAATCCATGCATGCTCAAATCTCTTACATAAAATGACACAGTATTTGCATATAACCTACATACATCTTCCCATACACTTTAAATCACCTCTAGACTACTTATAACACCTAATATAACGTAAATGCTATGTAAACAGTTGCCAGGCACAGAGCAAATTCAAGTTTTGCTTTTTGAGAACTTTCAGGAATTATTTTTTGAATATTTTCCAGCTGAGGTTGGTTGAATCTGTGCATTTGGAACCACAGATATGCAGGGCCCACTGGTTTTCATTTAATGCTTACAACAGCTACATGAGGCCACTATTGCATAATTTCCACTCAATTCCCAAGTTCCAGATAAGAAAATGAAGAGTTGGAGAAGCTGAGTCACTGGCTTGAGTCACTCACTCAAGAAGTGGATATTGGCAAGACCAGAATTTAAACCCAGGCCTTCCTGATTAGTCCGTATGCACAATCAAGAGCCTCCAGACTTAACAGACACCTGCACTGGTTCCCTACAGAAAGGGTAACTCTGGGGAAACAGGCCCAGTTAAAGTCACATGAAGTCACTTCCTGTACCATCTGAGGGCAACTGCTGCAGACCTGGAGGTATCATCTGAAGTGTTTGGAGACTGGGGTGGGAACCTCACTGTGAAACATCTGCAATCCTCAGGCTGAGATGAGATTTCTAACTGAATTTAAAAAAAACAAAAAAACAAAAGACACCCACACCAACACTGAGGCCAAAGAACAAGTCCCTCAAACTGTGTTAGCTCCACCGCCCGGGCTCATCAGGGCCTCACCATTAGAAGCCCACTCTCTCAAGCTGCTCCGCAGCCGCAGCGAAGCCCAAGGAAGAGGCGAGCCGAGTCACGGGAACTGCAGGATGTGGTCGCCCAGCTGACTGTGGACCACACGTGTGGTGTGTTCTCATTTCTGTAAAATACAATGTAAGGATATTCACGAAAAATCACTGAGGATGTAGTCTAACCTGTTAGCAATGATTACCTTAGGGTGGGGAGCAGAGGAGACCAGGGACCTACATTTTTCTCTAGTTCATACTGCTGCAAAGATAGATTTTTTTTTTTTAAGGTAGAAAAATCCAATTATATTTAAAACAAAAAAGCAGTAATATCTAGGTAAATAAATGATATCTAAAAAAATAAACTGAAGGCAGAGCCAAGCCCAGCCCTAGAGGAAGCGATTCTGCTCTTCCTCCCGCGCCCCACCCCTAGCACTGAAAACCCTGCCCCAGCCCCCGGCCTTGGGGACTGCATCCCTGGGAGCGACCTGGGACCCCCCAAGTCTCCCTCCTCCACCAAACCAGTCTCCAAGCCCCGCCCCCCACGGCTTTTCCGGGGCCTGCACAGCCTCTGGCCCGCCGGGCAGAGTCCTCCTTGGAGCCGCGGCCCCAGAAGTCAGCCCCGCGGGCGGAGCGCGGCACCGCGTGACCTGCAGCCACATGACCCACGCGGGGCGGGGCCGCCAGCGCAGTCGCTGCATCAGCCGCGGGAGGCGTCCGCGTAAGTGGGGAGTGGGGTCCGCGGGGACTCTCCTCGCGGGCGGGCGTCCGGGCGCTGCCCAGCCTCCGGCAACCTGGGGCCGGGACCCCCAGCGATCCGCTCGGGTCCCCTCCCCGGGAGGGGCGATGGGATCGCCACTGGGGTGGGGGAAAAACTCCTGTACCCCACGGACCGCGGATCCGGCCGCCTCAGCCTTGGCCTTCCCACTCTGATTTGACCGCAGTGCGGCGGGGAGGACTAAACGCCCTCCTTCCAGAGCGATTACCTTTGCCGCGTGTTCTTTGGGGGAAACAGGATCTGCAAAGCAAGGCAGGCCGGTGGGAGCGCCCCTCTCTGGTACTGAAAGAGAACACACCTTTCCAGGCCTCCACCTGCTCTAGTGATCCAAGATGATCCCATGACCTTCCCAACCCCCATCCAAGATGATCCCATGACTCTTCCTATTGAGGAAGAGTTCAACAGTAGAGTAACTAGCCAGGTGGGGGTTGTCGAGGGGTGGCGAAGAGGGGCCTGGGTCGAGCTGCAAGATAATAGCCAACATGTTATATTGAATACTATGTGGTTTACATGCATCTTCTTTCATATTCACCATCATGAAATTTGTCAGGTAGGTGCTGTTGTCCCCATTTTCCCGTAAGAGAAAACAGGCTCAAAGAACTTGGGTCCTTCACCAAGGTCCTGCAGTTGATCAATGGAGGAACCGAGATTAGAACCCAGGTCTGTCCCACAGCAGCGCCTCCCGGTGGGTAGTGGAGGCACTTGGCCCAGCTTGTCAATGCTCTGTGAACTTCCCCTTCCAGGCTCAGACAGCATGGAGAGAAGGGCTTCTCCCCTCCACCCCTTTCTCCTTACCCCTTACCACTGATTCCTTTTGTCACCTACCCCTGCAGGACAAGATGAAGCTCATCATCCTGGACCACTATTCTCAGGCCAGTGAGTGGGCAGCCAAATACATCAGGAACCGCATCATCCAGTTTAACCCAGGGCCAGACAAGTACTTCACTCTGGGGCTCCCTACTGGTGCGTTGTGGGATGGGGAGGGTGGGCGAGGGCATTATGGGCTTTGAAGGGGCCAGGTAGGTAGGCTCATTCAGCCAAGGGACTGCAAGGAGGGCTCTGAGGTACTGGCCCTATGAGTGAACAACTCCCCTGCCCCCGGACATACGAAACAGAGGACCCAGCTTCCTCTGGGTTGGTTTGTTGCTGCCTGCTCCTGAAGAGTCCTGGAGTAGAAGGGATCTTGGTTAGGCAGGAAAAACTTTGATTTTTAGGCTATATCCTAAGCCAGCCCTGTCAGTCAAGTTTCCTTAACAGAATTAAGTCCTAATACCCTAAGGCATACGTTTTATGTGATGAATTAATTTCTCTTCTCTGCGTCTAGAGCGCTACTAACTAAGCGCCATCCTTGGGAGAGTTGAGAAGATAGTCACTCAACGCATTTTCTGTAAGGCTTAATTAAACACAGGACCTAAGTGAAAAACAGTCCTAGTTTCTTTAGGGAAAAAATCAGAATGTTGCCTTTATGGGAGGATATTTTGAACCCAGTTTTTCAAGGCAAATGTTCTGATTATTTCTTTCAGAAGTGGGGTGGATTTGCCTCAGTGACCAATCCACTATTGCAGGAGTCTTCAAGCCTTTTCTGTATACGGCCAAATAATAAATATTTTACACTTCACTGGCCATACAGTTTCTGTTGCAGCTACTTAACTCTGCCCTTGTAGCTCAAAAGGAGCCATAGACAATCCAGAGATGAGCATGGATGTCTGCCAGCACTGACATTTGAGTTTATATAATTTTCATATATCATAATATTCTTTTGGTTTTTAAAAACTTTTAAAATGTAAAAACTACTCTTAATTTATGAGCTCTACAAAAACAGGCAGCAGGCCAGATCTGGCCTGTGGGCTGAAGTTTTCTGACCTCTGCTCTGGAGGTTTGTGGGAACACTATACTCAGGTAGGTATCTGTGAAACCACCAGCGTCTCAGGCTGTGTCGGGGCTGTGCTAACATCCTGTTTTCTAACTGTGGAGCCACCCTGGGTCAGAGTCTGGGCTTCTGCTGAAACCCCTCCCCATTTCCCCATCGTCTGCAAAATTAGATCCAAGCCCCTCAGAGTGTTGTTCAGGGCCCTCCAAGACCTGGCCCCTTCCTGACTGTCACACTTGAACCAGCACAGCATTTCCATACGGGTTCCTTGGAACATTCCTACTGTTAGTTGAAGCACCCTCAGGGTTCTGGGTGGAAGCCACAGAAACCGACTCTGGCTAACTTAAGCAGAAAAGGAATTTATTGGCTAGATATTGGAAGCTCACAGAATTGATGGGAAGGCTAGAAGTTTGGAAAATGGACATGATGAAGCTCAGGGGGAGGACAGGGAAGCTGTGTGGCTCAGCCATGGCTAAGACCATGTCACAGGGATAGGCTGATGATTATGTGTGGATGGGGCTGCCACTGTCATTCATTCAGTAGATATTTATTGAATACCTGCTGTATGCCAAGTTGTTCTAGGTGCCAGGGATGCAGCAGTGAATAAAAAGAACACAAATTCCTGCCCTCCTAAAGCCTGAATTATGGTGGGAGAGACAGATAATAAACGAGTGAATTAGCAAAATATAGAATATGTTAGATGGTGATAAGAGGGAAGGAGAAAAATGAAGCAGGGAAAGGAGCTAGAGAGTGTTTAGGCAGAGGTGGGAGTTACAGTGTTGGATATGGGGGCAGGGGAGGTCTCTCTGAGAAAGTGACACTTGAGTAAAGGCCTAAAGAGGTGAGTTAGCTGTGCAGATACCTGAAGGAGAGCATTGCTGGCAAAGGAAACAAACACCATGTGCAAAGGCCCTGAGGTGGAATTGCTTGAAGCAGGATTCCTAGCTGGGGAGAGAGTTAGCCAGGGGCCAAATTATATAGAGCCTTTGTTAGGACTGATTATAACTCAGAGTGAAATGAAAAGCCATTAGTGGGTTATGAAAAGAATGATCTGATTTGGGTGGGGCTTTTTTCTTTCCATCTTTTTATTTTTAAAAGTTTCATGCATTCAGAAAAGCTGAAAGAATAGTACAGTACCATCTACTTAGATTCAGCAACTGTTAACCTTTTGCCACATTTGCTTTCATCTCTTGTGGCTCACACATACACACACACATTTCTTATGAGCCACTGGAAAGTAAGGTCCAGAGATCCTGACACTTCACCTCTAAATCCTTTAGTACATATCTCCTCAGAATAAGGACATTCTCTTACATAACCACAATACTATTATAATACCTAAGAAAATTAAAAATCATTTCATAATATCATCTAATATACAGACCATATTAAATTTTTCCCCCTAATTGTCCACATTTATTTTTTATAGTTTTTTTAAAAAAATTAATCCCAGTGTCCAGTCAGGCTTCGTGCATATTTAGTTTCTTAATCGACAGCAGTCCTCTTGCCTTTTTATGGGTTTTATGACTGACTTTCTAATGAGACTCAACTCGGGTTTGCTGCTCCGAGGGGAAGTCTTCCCCAAACCCACAGGCTAGCCTGTACCACAGCCGACATTACTGCTTCGGGTCCCCACACCTAGACAGTGAGCTCTTCCAGGGTGTCTGCTCACTTCTCTGTGTCCCCATCACGTACCTCTCATGTACTGGTTGCTCAGGGAATGTCATGTCAGTAATTAAGCCTGACATTCACTCAGGTGCTAATCACAGTCATTTCAATCATCAGTGTGCTGAGTGCTAGGGATTCAGCCGTGAACAAGACAGACACAGCCCTTCCCTCCTGGAGCTTACGGTCTAGGGGGGAAATAGGCATTAAACCAGCACTTAACGGGTGGCAGTTGGGATTGAGCATTGGGTAGGACTTCAGATCTGATTTGTTTCTGTCAGATCTGACAGGTTCTCCTGGTGGAGTATCCCTGATTCATTCCCGGGCGCCCTCTGGGCTTCCAGGAGCTGGGGGCTGAAGGGGGTTCATGGCTGTGGCCTCTCTTGCAGGGAGCACCCCACTTGGCTGCTACAAGAAGCTGATTGAATACTACAAGAACGGAGACCTGTCCTTCAAATATGTGAAGACTTTCAACATGGACGAGTATGTGGGTGAGTCTTGGGAGAATCGTACTCCTCCCCTCACAGGATCGGCCCAGGAGAGGACTGGGGAGGTCTCAGGGAACCAGTGGCATTTGGGGGTAGGCTCAGTTGGTGATACTATATCTTCCAGGCCTTGGTTCACTCAGCTATGACATGAGGCTAATAAAGCTGACCTCATGGGCCGTAAGCATTAAGTGATATACCACGTGTGGAAGCTTCTTGATCAGAGCAAGCACTTAATGAATTCCAGCATATCGCCTCCTCTGCCTCCTCCCCAACTCCATGCCATTTCTTTCTGGAACAAATGGCTGCAAATGGGATCTGGGGTCCCATGGCTGGGGTGTGTGACCCCCACCCCCCACACCAGTGTCTGTGTCTGGACTTTCTCTCTACTGTTCATCTTCCCGTCCCCTTCCTGCCAAGTATACTGGGAAGGGAGCTGAGACTGGTGTCCTTTCCACTGATGAAAAGTGGCACCTTGGGCTTCTGTCACCCTCTCCACCCCCACCATCATTTTGTAATGGTTTCGCCTTAAAGATTCTTTTTTTTTTTTTAATTGTGGTAAACTACACGTAACATAAAATTTACCATTTTAACCATTTTTATGTGTACAGTTCTGTGTTATGTACATTCACACTGTTGTGCAACCAATCTCCAGAACTCTTTTCATCTTGCAAAACTGAAACTATCCATTAAAAATCAACTGCCCATTTCCCCACTCCTCAGCCCCCTGAAACATGCACTTTAAACATTGTTTTTCTTCTTGACTGAAAAAAATCTTTTTTGGGAAGCTCTGAGATAATTCTCTCCAACCACTTGGGTGTTCCAGTTGGGGTTCAGGCTGAGCAGGGTGTAACGGGGGGATGAACGGTGAGGTGGGAGGCACAGGGTAAGGGGTGTTCTTGCTTCCTTTCCTGATGGGCCCAGCCCTACCCCCCAGAGGCTAGCCCACCTCCAGAGGTCCAGACTGATCCTCGCCTCCAGCCATTCTCTTGTGAAAAGATCAGAATGAGGGCCCAGGCCCACGGTCATGGGCACAAGGACACCAGCTCAGCTTACTCCGAGTGGCTGGGGGTGAGAGGGCTAGTGCCCAAGGCTCCCTGATGGGCTCTTCCCTGAAAGTGTCTCTGGGGGTCTGGGGGTATCCTGGCATCCTTGGGAGGGCGCTCTTGCTCAGCCTGGCATGACTGAGTGCAGCCATGGCCCCACAGGCCTTCCTCGAGACCACCCGGAGAGCTACCACTCCTTCATGTGGAACAACTTCTTCAAGCACATTGACATCCACCCAGAAAACACCCACATTCTGGATGGGAATGCAGCTGACCTGCAGGCTGAGTGTGATGCCTTTGAAGAGAAGATCAAGGCTGCGGGTGGGATTGAGCTGTTTGTCGGAGGTGAGCGCGACACCGCAGCAGGTGTCCAGGGCAAACCCAGGGTGGCTGGAACATATGAGGAGGACAAGACCCATGCCTGTCTGCAAACAGCTCCCTCGCTCTGCACCAGTGACAGTGGGGTCGCTTATTAGCCTGAGGCAGCAGGGAAGGCACAGAGTGGGAGCCCTGGTGCCCTGCCCTGCCTCTGCCGCTCAGAAACTTTGTGACCTGGGGCATCTCCTCTTTCTGCAATTCGATGCCTTGTCTGTAAATTGAGGTATTTGGATTTGGACTCTGAGATTCTCTCTATTCCTTAGACAAGGTTTTATGGATCAGTCATGCGACTTAGTTAAACATAATCACAGACTCATGTAGTTCCGGAAGATTCTACCATCAGCCCCTGCATGCTAAAAATAGCAATTGAACCCCAGAGAAGTTTTGTGACTTGCCCGGGGTCAGCCAGCCAGAGCAGTGGAGAGAGGGTGGGGACCTAGGGTATCCCGCTCTCAGGCTTATGCGTGTTCCTGCCCTGAGTTGCCCTCTTACACTTCCGTCTGTCACGGCCTCTGGAGTCCCCCATGGGGGGTGGGGGTGGGAGGCTGAAGTTGAACAGTCTTTGACTGCTCCAGATTTAACCCTTCTTTACTTCAAGGTGGGGAGGAAATGGCTAGGAGTGCTCATGTTCTGAGATTTTATAAACTTGGCAGCCCCTTTCCAGGCCCTGTGTATGTTTTCTTCGGTGTGACTCCAGCCCAGCAGGGATAGAGAAGTGGCAGGAGAGAGAGAAGTTACACTTGGATGATCTGGGGGGGCAGAAGCTTTTGGGATTGCTCCCTACTTAGCTTTCTGAGGGTGGTAGCAAGTTAACAATGTCTGTGTGTGCCTCAGCTAGAAATGAGAGGGGAAGATCATATGCTTAAAGTGTACCTTTAAATGAATGAGGTGAGAGACACGGTTTTCAAGGATTTTTTTCAGACCCCAGGTGGGGAAGGAGAGATTGTCCATTCTTGATATCTTGGATCCCTGGGACTGACAGGGCTGCCCTGTCTCTTCTGGGCAGGCATCGGCCCTGACGGACACATTGCCTTCAACGAGCCGGGGTCCAGTCTGGTGTCCAGGACCCGTGTGAAGACGCTGGCCATGGACACCATCCTGGCCAATGCTAGGTTCTTCGATGGAGATCTCGCCAAGGTGCCCACCATGGCCCTGACGGTGGGTGTGGGCACTGTCATGGATGCTAGAGAGGTAAGGGTGCAAGGGATCCACAGGCCTTCATTGGGGGCCTGGACTTGGCTTTTTGCTGTTAATTTCAACTATACAGGTACCACCTGAATCCATTTTATTAAAAATGAAGACATTGTAAATAAGGCTAAAATCCCAACTGACCCTATCACTGCTCTCCTTCCTCTCTGGAAGTAACCATTCTTCCCAGTGTGAGGTGAAACCTTTTCAGCACTGACTGCCCAGGAGGCCACAGGCTCCTGGTCTCTGCTTACCCAGCACCACTAATATCAGAATATGAGTTTGTACCTGTCCAGGTACTGAGAGGGGCCCTCTGGTTCCCTGCAGTTGGTGGAGGCCACTGCTTGAAGGGAGCTCCCCCTGCAACCGCAGGATGCTTGTGGTTATAGCCCTGTGCTCAGGGATTCATAAATGTGGAGAAGTGTGATTGAAATAGTGTCTTGAACTGAATTGAGTCTTTCTATAGAAATTTGGGTATCATTTGAATTTTTTGTAGTTCCAATTTCCTTACTTTCATTAGAAGCATTTTCTCTTCCTGATATATTCAGTGGGAAGCAGCTACAGACATTTTAGCTTTAAGTTTCTTTGCCCAAGTCTGTAAACAAACATGTAAATCATTGAAAAAGTTTCCCTGTCTAAAGTGAATTTTTGTGAAATGAGCGATGGCAGCAGATTTCTGTTGGGTAACCTTGAATCCGTACCTAGGCAGGTCATTCTGCTGTTTTTGGCCTTGCAGCTTATAAACACTACAGTTTGAGGGCTCTTCCTGTGGTGTGCGGAAAGGACCTGGGGCTGGAAATCTGGAAATTCTCTTTTTTAAAATGAGTTCTGGGGTCCTGAACAAAGAGTCACATTCTCTCTATGCCTCTGTCTTCTCATTTCAAGAAAGGAACAGTAAATCCTGCTCACAACTCCATGGCACAAGTGAATTACAATGAAAGGATATCTGGAATGCTGAGTTCTTTATAATCACTTTCTGGCACTTAACATTCTTTTTTTTTTTTTTTTTTAATTAAAAAAATTATTTTATTTTATTTGTTTATTTTTTGGCCGTGCCTCACGGCTTGCAGGATCTTAGTACCCTGACCAGGGATTGAACCCAGGCCCTCGGCAGTGAAAGCAAGGAGTCCTAACCACCAGACTGCCAGGGAATTCCCACACTGAACATTCTCGATATTTTAAGTGTTGAGGGGAGTATGTGCCTGTTTTACTTAAACAAAAGGCATTACTCCAAGTCACATGAGCAGGTCTCATACTCTGAACTGGAAGTGACCAGATTAAGGGGCAGCTTTATTGGGATTCAACCTTAGCAGCCACACAGATAACTCTCACCATTGCTTCCAAGGCCTCCCTGGAGGCGCAAATCAGGACCCCTCTTTTTCCGGTTTGTCACCGTGAAAACTCACCCAACCTAGGGGCCCGGGGACCCAGCGTCAGAACTGTTGGGATCAGGCGTGGGCCTCTGTATGTATGGCACATCCGTTCACAGGGCACTTTCACGGTCATCATCAAAGGTGCCAGGAGGCACTATCATGTGGTGGTCAAGAGCATGGCCTCTGGGTTAGAAATGACCTGGGGCAAGTTACTTAAACCCCCATCACAGAGTCCACTTCCTCATCCGAGCATGTAGGGATGACAGTGCTCCCCATCTCAGGCTCCTGGTGTGATAAAAGCACGCAGAGCGTGGAGCAGTGTGCCACGCGCTGACGACTTACAACGACAGATAAACACAACAGTCCTTACAGTCGTTTTGGGCGGCCGCTGGAATTCAGGCGTCTAGACTCCCAGCTCCGCTGCTCCTTCTCCTCCATCACAGGCCTGTTTTCTGATCCCCAGGTGATGATCCTCATCACGGGCGCTCACAAGGCGTTTGCTCTGTACAAGGCCATCGAGGAGGGAGTGAACCACATGTGGACCGTGTCTGCCTTCCAGCAGCATCCCCGCACGGTGTTTGTGTGCGACGAGGATGCCACCCTGGAGTTGAAAGTGAAGACCGTCAAGTATTTCAAAGGTGAGGGTGGGGTGGGTCAGGGAGTAGGTGGCCAAGTTCAGGTGCGCCAGGAGTGAGGAATGGATCTAGCTTGCAGGCTCTGGCCACTTTGACAACTATGATTTTAATCAAATCAAACCCTCCTCTCAGAATACAGTTTTCTCTTCCATCCGTGACTCTTTAAGGGTCCATTTCTAGAGACCTGTTTGCTCTGAGGAGGAGGAAAGAAAATGAAATGAAAGTTGTAGTTCAAGGGCAGTTTGGTAATCACCTTGCAGTGATATTGAGCCTCAGGTTTTTTTTATCTTTCCAGATCTTATACAGGCCTTTTCCTTCTAGTCAAGGCACTGAACTGTCATGCACATCTTTCTTTCTTCTACTTAAAGCGGACACTCACTGCTTTAAATAAACTTATGTGAAAATCCTCATTTACTGAGCAGGCAAATTAGGAATTTGTTTTTTTTTTTTTTTAAAGATTTATTGATTGATTGATCGGTTAATTGATTGATTGATTGCTATGTTGGGTCTTCGTTTCTGTGCTAGGGCTTTCTCTAGTTGCGGCAAGCGGGGGCCACTCTCCATCGTGGTGCGCGGGCCTCTCACTATCGTGGCCTCTCGTTGTGGAGCACAGGCTCAAGACGCACAGGCTCAGTAGTTGTGGCTCACGGGCCTAGTTGCTCCACGGCATGTGGGATCTTCCCAGACCAGGGCTTGAACCCGTGTGCCCTGCATCAGCAGGCAGATTCTCAACCACTGCGCCACCAGGGAAGCCCTAGGAATTTGTTCTTTGATGAAAAGATTAACCTTTTAATGGCCAACTCTCCTAGAGATTGAATTTATAACAGTCCCATGGATTGTAGCATTCATTAGGAATAACAAATTCTTTTCCTATTCTTAGGGTGTTTATCATTTGGGCCCACAGAGAAAAGATGATGAGTATCAGTTCTAGGACAAAATTTGAGAGCCCCTGGATGTTACTGTTGATAATCATGGAACTCTGCCTCTACCTGCATTAATGACTTTTGTTTTTCATTTTTTGTAGGTTTAATGCTTGTTCATAACAAGTTGGTGGACCCCTTGTACAGTATCAAAGAGAAAGAAACAGGGAAAAGCCAGTCTTCTAAGAAACCATACAGTGATTAGCCTGTGCTAATCCTAGTGTCAAGTACCTCATTGGGACAGGCAGGTCTTTCTGGAAACTGTCTTTAGGAGGACAGAATTGTATTTCTTTAATCTAGTACGGTTACTCCAGATAAGTGGGTGAACTTATTATTCTTGGCTATGCAGTGTGGAGTCTAGTCATGGAGTTTAGCTACTTGTTTGTAACTTACTGTTAATCAGAAAAAAAAAAAAATCTCTCCATAATTTTGATGTCGGCCCAACTAGGGGTTTTTAGCTTTTTGTTCTGTCTCTGACACTGTTCACATGTACAATACACTCCTGCCAGTAAGTTCTATCATTATGTGCACTGATTCGCAATTGGGAGGGAGTTAGGGGCTTATGTATATGGGACAGAACCTCTTTGGAGAGTCCTGAGAGCCCCTCTTGAGCAGGCCTGCCCCTTATTTGGGAATCACTGTTTTAGATTAAGGAACAAACACTCTCAATGTCTAAAATCAGTATAAGGAAGTGGTCCCTCTGGTCAGTAACAAGTGCCATGGGAAGGAAACTATCCCTTATTTTCTTTCCCCAGTTTTTACTGCTCTTTCAGTTGGCCTTTCCGAGAACTCAGAGGACTCCTTGAGGGAGGATTTGGGTGGGTAGGACTAAGAAGAAGGCTTTTGCTGATAAACTCAGAGCCTCAAGGGGCCCAGCCACGTTAAACTCCCCTCCATCAGAGACCTTCCAGCACCAGGAGGAAGGCGGAAACCCTTTTCCCACCAGAGCCCTGTGTTTTGTTCCAAGGTCTCACTGTGGCACCTCTCATACATGCTCTTTCATAAGTCCACAAGGCCAGCAGATACTGTCAAGTTCAGCGTTGTGTTCAGTCAAGGTGATGGAGCCAGGGCAAGCAGCTTAGTTGAGTTAGAAACAACACACGAGTGACATGTTCTACATCCCTAAGAGCTGAGTGCCAAGAAACATCATACCAACTGTTTCTAAAGTTGCCTAATGTCCTTTCCCCACTGAAAATACCCTGCCCTTCTAACCCTGCCAGGTTCATGTGGCATGGTCTGATGTGCCCAGAACATCAGGAAATACAATGCTTTTGCTCCTTTATCCTTCACCCCTTGTTCACAAGCTGTCCACTGCTCTGCCTTCCTTTTACTCCTATGCCTTGATGGTTTGGATGCTGCCTCCTCCTCCCTATTTTTGTGCCCATTTGAAGCTGCTGCCGCCTCTATTTCTGGGAAAGATCTTTCAGAGCCTGGCTCAGGCCTCTCTTTAAGTGCTGTGTTTGGTACCAGCATTTCATCTTTAGCTTTTATACGTGATTGTGCTGTCATTCTGTTTTAAGCTAATGGATCAATGGACTTGTTTACAATATTTTCTATTAAATCCAGTATTTTCAAGTAAAATGTGTTGTTTGTGGACTTCCACCCCCAAAGGTCAGAAGCTGGTTTGGGTTGATATTTATATATTTTGAGAATAGCTAGCAAGCAAAGCTTCATACTCACTCCTCACAGCAGCTCGGCAGGAAGTCACAATCATAGCAACTGTTGATCTTCTTCAATCACCAGAGGGGAAAATAATCAAAATATCTCATAAAAATGAAGTGCCTGTGTGAAAAAATGGTAGGAATGAACAGATGAGCAATAAATTGTCCGATTCTGTCTCTACTTGGCATCCAAATGAAGATATGACTGTTAAATAGAATAAGGCAGATTTGTGACCAGGAGGGATATATCAACTGCAAGGTATGGAAAACAGGTTTAATTTTTTTTTTTTTAGTTAAAAAAGTCAATATAATGGAACATCTTGGGTCAACATAACCAACTGAGGTACAAGTAGAAGTTGAAAGAAGGGTTTACTTTTTTAAGAACTGTATTAAGATAATTTACATTCCCATAGAATTCACCTGTTTTAAATATAAATTCAATGATTTTTATTAAATTTATGGAGTTGTACAATTCCTCACCACAATCCCTCTCTGTTATCCCCCAAAGCTCCCTACTTCTACCCCAGCCCAGGTGACCACTCATCTACTTTGTCTCTATAGATTTACCTTTGCTGGACATTTCATATATAAATGGAATCATACAGCAGACATCTTTTGGATCTGGCTTCTTTCACTAAGCATAATGTTTTTGAGGTTTACCCATATGACATGTAGCAAGCAGTCCATTCCGTCTTATTGCTGAAGAATATTCCATTGTATGGATATACCACATTTTGTTTATCCAGTAAAGAAGGGATTACATTTTAAGTACATATGTTAATAGGAAAAAAATCATATTAGAATGAAATGAGAAAGGATTTACTGATGACAGCTAAACTGGAGATGTCGTATGAACTCAGGACCTTAAAAAGATCTGTCATGGGAAAAGAATCTTAAAAAGAGTGGCTATATGTATATAACTGATTCACTTCACTGTACAGCAGAAAGTAACAACATTAAATCACCTATACGCCAATAAAAATTAAAATAATAATAATGATTTAAAAAAAAAAAAAAAAGATCTGTCTTTCCCAGGCCAGTTTCCCTGGTGGCCCAACAGCCGTGTCGTCCTGCTACAACCAGCTCTTATGCAGATCAAGTGGGATGTATACTCCTGGGCCAGACTGGGCCTCTGATACCACTCAGGTCTTGGAGAGGAGAAATTATATGTTTTGGGGCAGGGATCACAGTGGGCCTGGAATATCTTGTTCCCAGAAAACAAGGATGCTTTAAAAAATGTCCGAGGTAGTACTGAGAGGACAAAGCAGCCCGTTTAATGAGACTCCTATTGGCCAGGTTGTGACAGTTTGATCAATAAAGAAATATTAAATACAGCTAAGTGGAAGAAGACATGCAGATGGCCAAAAAAGCACATGTGAAGATGCTCACCACCACTAATTATCAGAGAAATGCAAATCAAAACTACAATATCACCTCACACCAGTCAGAATGGTCATCATCAAAAAGTCTACAAGCAGGACTTCCCTGGTGGCGCAGTGGTTAAGAATCTGCCTGCCAATGCAGGGGACACGGGTTCAAGCTCTGGTCCGGGAAGATCCCACATGCCGCAGAGCAACTAAGCCCGTGCGCCACAACTACTGAGCCTGAGCTCTAGAGCCTGTGAGCCACAACTACTGAGCCCACGAGCCACAACTACTGAAGCCCGCGCCCCTAGAGCCCGTGCTCCGCAACAAGAGAAGCCACCGCAATGAGAAGCCCGCGCACCACACGAAGAGTAGCCCCCGCTCGCCGCGACTAGAGAAAGCCCGCGCGCAGCAACGAAGACCCAACGCAGCCAAAAATAAAATTAATTAAAAAAAAAAAAAGTACAAACAATAAATGCTGGAGATGGTGTGGAGAAAAGAGAACCCTCCTACACTGTTGGTGGGAATGTCAATTGGTACAACCACTATAAAGAACAGTATGGAGTTTCCTTAAACTAAAAATAGAACTACCATATGATCCAGCAGTCCCACTCCTGGGCATAATATCTGGAGAAAACCATAATTTGAAAAGATACATGCTCCCCAGTGTTCATTGCAGCACTGTTTACAATGGCCAAGACATGGAAGCAACCTAAATGTCCATCGATAGGAATGGATAAAGAAGATGTGTTACATATATACAATGGAATATTACTCAGCCATAAAAAAAAGAACAAAATAATGCCATTTTGCAGCAACATGGATGGACCTAGAGATTATCATACTAAGTGAAGTAAGTCAGATAGAGAAAGACAAATATCAGGATATCACTCATATGTGGAATCTAATTTTAAAAAATGATATAAATGAACTTATTTACAAAACAGAAACAGACTCACAGATTTCAAAACCAAACATGATTATCAAAGAAGAAATGTTGGGGGGAGGGATAAATTAGGAGCTTGGGATTAACATACACACACTACTATATATAAAATAGATAACTAACAAGGACCTACTACATAGCACAGGGAACTCTACTCAATATTCTGTAATAACCTATATGGGAAAAGAATCTGAAGAAGAACGAATATATGTATATGTATTGATATAACTGAGTCACTTCGCTACACACCTGAAACTAACACAACATTGTAAATAAATCAACTATACTCCAACAAAATTTTTAAAAAATAAATAAATACAGCTAAGTGGAACAAGTTGAATCTATCTGTAAAACCCCAAGTGTGACACTCAAAAAGGAAATGGTAATATTAAGTATACATGGAGTTGTATTTCAGGAAGGGTGGATGGAATGTGCTTAAATTTTCATTACATTTAGTAAAAACAAGCAGCATGTTGACATAAGTGGGTGTCACCTCTCCTATTAAATACGTCTATTTATAAAGAACAGATGGATACAAGAGTCTAGCCCACTATCTACCCGCCCCTATCTATGGCTTACTCCCTTACTTCCTCAGGTCTTTGCTCAAATGTCATCTATCAGAGAGATCTTCCCTGACCCCCTGATATAAAATAGCAATCCTGATTCTCTGTCCCTCTCTGGGATAGTTTCTGATGCCTCCTTCCTGGGAACTAAAATCCTTACTGTGATGAGATGCTAGTGAAGCATGCATAAGTTTCCAGTAAGACATGTTGTGATAGAATCCTGGGTTATGAAATAATGGGTAAATAAAACAACATAGTAATTTGGATCTCAAGGGTGCCCTTAACACCAACTATTTTTCCCTAGTCCATTCGGTCTACTTAGAGAGCCCTAATTCATAATGTCTCAAGACTCTAATCCCTTTTCCTCCAGTTCTTCTCTGAGCTGATGACCTTGAAAATAGAAGCAATCAGGAAAGAACTTCCACAAGTTCCCACCATCACACACACCCGCCTGCCAGCCCTGCCCTCACTGTTTGCCCTCTTCCTGTCACTTGTTCCTTGGCCAGTCCCTCTGTGCACCAGATCCCATCTTCTCTTCCCTTCTTGAGGGCATTGCTCCAGCAAGACTCTCCTCTCGCACCTACAGCATCAAACTCCTTCTTTCCTGGATCACCCCTATCAGAATACAAAACAAGCTTTAAAAACAAAACTCTTTACCCTGTTTGTCCCCTCCTATCATAGCTTCATTCTCTGATACCCTTTTCAATAAGCAAAATTTCTGGAATTACCTATACTCTGGCTCCAATCTCTCTCCCCCAGTTCTCTCTCTTTATTCTGGTATTCCCATTATGCACGTTACACACCTTCTGCAATTCTCACAGTTCTTAGATATTCTGTACCTTTTCTGTACCTATTTTTCTTTCATTCCTTTTTCTCTTTAAATTTCAGTTTGGGACATTTCAAGATATTGACATATCTTCAAGTGCAAGATTCTTTTCTCAGCTGCGTTCAGTCTACTGATGAGCCCATCAAAAGCATTCATTTCTGTTAAAATGTTTTTATTTCTAGCATTTCTTTCCATTCTTAGAGTTTCTTTTGCTTACTCATCTGTTCTTGCATGTTGTCCACTTTTTCTGAGACCTTAGCGTATTAATCTGGGTTATTTTAAATTCCCATTCTGATAACTCGAAAATCTCTGCCATGTCTGAGTTCGGTTCTGATGCTTGCTTTATCTCCTCAGATTATTTTTTTCCGCCTCTTAGCATCCTTGTAATTTTTTATTGAAAGTTGGACACGAGGTACTGGGTAATAGGAACTGAGATAACTAGGCCATTAATGTGAGGTTTTATGTTTATCTGGCTAGCAGCTAGGCTGTGTTTTAATGTCTCCTGTAGGTGTCAGAGGCTTCAATTTTCTTCAGTGTCTTTTGTTTTTGTCTACCCTGTTGTCTTCGGGTTTCCCTAGAAACTCCTTCTTAAAATAGAGGCTGTGTCTTGCAACTCTTTCAAGAGCTGTAATCCACTGTTATAATACTGGAGCCCTATAGATGGTATAGTATTAGGGAGAAGCATTCTATAATCTTATGGTTGAATCTGCTTTATTTTACTGGGCTAGAATCTCTGGGCTGAGACCTACAGAAGTTCCTTAGCCTTTTTTTTCTCCCCACTTATGTGAGCAAGGAAGGCTAGAGAGGGCTCAAACCATCCAAATGCCCTTCCCCTAGATCACAGAAGACTCCAGCAAAGTAATTTTCCTTGAGGGCAGGCTTCTGCCCTGGAAGCAAAGCTCTGGATATATTTCCAAATGGTTACTCCTCTCACCCCCCACCCCCCCACCGCCCCCACACCCCCAAACCCACCCCCCTACCCCCCCCACCCCCCGGCCGCCCGGTTCCCCCAACAAGAGGGGATTCCTCTGCCATCTTCACAGTGGGAACATGATCGAGCTCCTGGAGGTAAAACCCACAGAAGCATGGGGGCCCCCTCAGGAAAGCTCCCAGGAGTTGTTGTTGTTCTTAAATTGTAATAACTTATTTGATACTTGTTACAAATTGCTCCCCAGAGTTTTAAACTCTCAAATGAATCCACACTCAGCCCCCTCCCCCTAGCAATTCATTTAAATCCTAATTATTGCCTCAAGCAACTTCGACTTTGGGTGAGCTAATCTGTATTTTCTGCATTTTTCTGTCTTTATAGTTTTTCTGGAACTTTGCCCTGTGACCTCAGTTCTCTGATGGATTGAAGAAAAGTTGATTCTCAGTTTGTTCAGCTTTTTTTTATTGTGAAGATACCCCATTATTTCTCAAACACACCCCAGATTTTCACCTCCCCTCCAGGGAAACAGCACTCATCAAGGCCACCGATGACCTCTACATTGATTGCCAAGTCAGTTCTTAGAGCGCATATTACTTGATCCATTTGCAGTACCTGAGAAAGCCGACCCCTCCTTCCTTCAAATTTGGCATGGCTTTCCAGGACATCACACTGTGCTGGTTTTCTTACCTTACTGGCCACTCTCAGTCTCCTTTGCTGGTTCCTCCTCATCACCCTGAATTCTTAGCATTTGCAGTGTCCCAAGACTCAGTCTTTGGACCTCTTCTCTTAAAACTCACTCTCTTGGTAATTTCATCCAGTCTCATGGCTTTAAGTACAATCTATACATTGACTCCCATATTTATATCTCCAGCCCGAATCTCTCCCTTGAACCCTGGACTAGAATATCCAACTGCCTACCGAACATCTCCACTGAAATAACTATCAGACATCTCAAACTCATCTGTCCACAACTCAAGTCCTGATCTTCACTGGCAAACCTCTGCTACCTATAGGTTTCTCCATCTCAGCTCTTCAAAAAGACCTAGAAATCGACTCTGATGCCTCACCTTCTCACATTGTATATCCAATCTATCAGCAAATCCTATTAGTTTTACCTTCAAGGAAGTACAGAATCTGAACATTTGTCAAGATTCCAAGTGCTGGTACACTTGTCCAAGCCATCTGTACTTCTCACCTGAGTCACTGCAGTAGTCTCCTAATTGGTCTGTTTCTGTCCTTGCTCACCCTGCTCCCCTAAAACGTAAGTCAGACCCTATCACACTTTGCTCAAAGTCCTCCAAAGGCTCCCATCGCAGAGTAGAAGCCAAAGTTCACCCAAGGCCCTATGCAGTCTGTAGCACCACCCACTCCCATCCCACCTCTTAAAATTCTCCCTTCCTCAGTCTGCTTAAGTTCTTACTGGCTACCACACTGTTCCTGGAGCCCTCTATCATGCTCCTATCCCCTCTTTGCCCCTGTTCCCTCTGCCTCGACTCTCTTCTCACAGGTGCCCACAAGGTTCACTCCCACACTGCCAAGCCTTTGTTCAAGTGCTATGTTGATGAACTCCTCTCCACTCTTTAAGATTCCAACATCACTCGGCTTCCCTTAACACCCTATTCCTTCTCCCAACTTCTCTCTGTGGTGCTTATTTTCTGATAAACCATATGATTTGCTTAGCGTCTGTCTCCTTCCGCCAGAATTTAAGTTCTACAAGGGCAGGGAGATTTATACCTGCTTTAATCACTGTTACATTCTCAGCACCTAGAAAAATAGTAAGGCCCATTGTGAGGTGTTCAATAAATATTCGTTAAATGAGTGAATGAATACTAGAAAACACAATAGGTTACAAGAAGTGGAACGGGATTAAAAATAAGATACACAATCACCTTTTAAATTTATATGCATTAAGGTTATATTAATATTAGTTTAGTTTGTTGATTCAATGAAAAAAATAAAAAAGAGCCAAGGAAAAGAAATAACCGTGCTGACTTTATACTTACCAACTTTGGCATCAGAATCTCACTAAATTTTCAATGTGTACAATATTCTCCAAAGCAACCCCTGGCTCTGAGAAATATGGGACTACTTGGAGTGGTAAATCTTTGGACTACCTGAATAATTGTGCAAAGACTAGACTATGGGTGCTGAAAGTTGATATTACCATAAACAGCTTTCTGACCACAAACTCTCAACCTGTTCTGCAGGCCGATGTTTTTTTTAGTGAGCCAAAGTTCAGGGAACAGACTATTTGGCTACTCTTACCAGTATGAGAGGGCACCACAGTTGTTACAATTCCTTGGTCTTACTTAGCAGCTTCAGCTATAACTTAATTTCTTTACTTCAGTGGTGGCAGGCAAGTGCTACTATCAGGAGTGACACTTTAATGTCACATCACAGTTGGATGTCAACTATGGTTCAAATAGTTTTAAGTGGCCTTACAGTTTTTGGTAATACTGCTATTCCTGCCTTGCTTGTCTCATTAGGTGTGTAACAGACTATAATGAAACACAGTGAGGAAAATTAAAATCCCAGAAATACACCTGCTTCTATAACAAAGTACTACTCCTGTCATAAGCAGTTACTGCGTTTATAACATGGGAACTGTTGCCACCTGCTGGTGCTGCTTATGATAAAATTAATACTTGGTGGGCTCTCCAAAATTCCAGTCAAAATTTTAAAATTCCCTTCTAAAGCAGGCAACCACATGAATGGCTTTATGATTATCATATTTGATTAACTCTAATTTTTTTCTCTGAACTAAAAAGTAGTAAGTATATTAATGAAATTCTAATGTAAACGAGAACCCTCTACTACCAAAAAATGACTTCGCTGACAATGCTATAGGTCTGGGAATACGGCTGCCAAGTATTTTCTGCCTTACCCATCTCCTCAACAGGAAGGGATGTAGCCACTAGATGCTCACTCGTTGGATTCGGTATTTAGCTGAGGTGGCAGGCTAATCCTCTCAAACTAGTGCAGAGCCTCCATGAGTCCAGATGACCCACAAGTCTGATCAACTTGTCCAGTGTTTAATGATTTCCTCATGAAGCTGAGCAGAAAAATGACCATAACAGGCACACAGCCTAAAACTCCAGAGACAGCCAGTGTTCTCAAAAAAAAACTGATTCAAAGCTACAAAAAGACCTCAATCAAAAAAGAATTTCAGGGACTTCCCTGGTGGTACAGTGGTTAAGAATCCAACTGCCAATGCAGGGGAAACGGGTTCGAGCCCTGGTGCAGGAAGATCTCACATGCCACGTAGCAGCTAAGCCCGTGCACCACAACTACTGAGCCTGCACTCTAGAGCCCGCAAGTCACAACTACTGAGCCCACGTGCCACAACTACTGAAGCCTGCGCGCCTAGAGCCTGTGCTCCACAACAAGAGAAGCCACCGCAATGAGAAGCCCACGCACCGCAACGAAGAGTAGCCCCCGCTCGCCACAACTAGAGAAAGCCCACGCGCAGCAACGAAGACCCAACGCAGCCAAAAATAAATAAATAAATAAATTACTTAAAAAAAAATTCAAAGGAAATTAACAGCAATTCATAGAATGAAATTTCAAATTTCCAAAAATTATACTCATTAGTAATTAATGAGTGTGCAAAAAATTTTTTAATTGTGTGCCATTTTGCCCTATCAGATTGGCAAAAATAAGTTAATTTTAAAATAAAACAATAATCTTAAATGCTGGGGAAAAAAAAAGGCCTTCATGAAATGAAGCTAGATACACAAAACTCTTTGTTCTCTCATAAACTTTCTTGATATACCAACATTCCACAAACCTATTTATTTCACAGGTCATATGAGGGGTTACCTCAATCTTCCATTTTACTCAGAGACAGAAGTACTCTACCCAAAACTATACCATCTTAAAATTAGCTCGTGACTCATGCCTCAAAACTAAGCCCTACTGTCTTTGTGAAAATTAAGGGGTGAAGATTTTGTACCTAAGGAAGAAACACTCAGTTAAACAAACAAATCTTTGAGACTAACGACCTGTTGTGTTATTTATTTATTTAATTTATTTATTTTTGGCTACGTTGGGTCTTCGTTGCTGCACGCAGGCTTTCTCTAGTTGCGGCGAGCGGGGGCTACTCCTCGTTGCGGTGCGCGGGCTTCTCATTGCGGTGGCTTCTCTTGTTGCAGAGCATGGGCTCTAGGCGCACGGGCTTCAGTAGTTGTGGTGCGTGGGCTCAGCAGTTGTGGCTCGCGGGCTCTAGACTGCAGGCTCAGTAGTTGTGGCTCATGGGCTTAGTTGCTCCATGGCATGTGGGATCTTCCCGGACCAAGGCTCAAACCCATGTCCCGTGCATTGGCAGGCAGATTCTTAACCACTGCGCCACCAGGGAAGCCCACGTTGTTTTTTAAAATCATGGAGAAAAACCCTGCCATTTGTTTCACGAAACTAAGGCTTCTTTCCTACTTCCAATACATCATCAACATAATGTACAACAGCCTAAAATAAAATAATCTCTAGCAACATCAACTAGCCCATGAACTAAAGAGCTTCTGAGTGGCTAGTAGTGAAAGATGAATTGAACTCCTATCCAGTCACTGAGAAGAAGCACTCTTCTCAAGTATGTACTGTATAATTAGTTGTTTTAATTTCCATTTCTTATCTTCAACTTATTCTTTAAGTTAACTTTCGTTCTTATATTAAATGTGCTGAATCGAAGTCCATGTAGTTCAAACAAAATATGGGTCCTAAAATCTAAGTTCAGTCACAAGCGGAGGTGCTGTACTATGACTTTCTTCTGCTCATTTTAAGAATATGTGTTATATACCATATAGTTTTTAAATGTGATCAGTTGCCTTGGTGACAGAACACAGAGCAGCAACTCTGCTTTAATTATAAGACAATTTTTAAATAATTTTTATTTTTAAGATTAAGCATCCTCATTGACAATCCAGAAACAGTCCGTGCTCTTTGGATACACACACTTAAAATGGTTAAAAGTGATTCCCCAATTTTCAATGACAAGGCATGAAAAAAGAACATGTTCACAGCTGCAGCTGAATTCCTCTGTCCTTTTTTTCCAAAAATCTTATTTTGCTACCAAGCCACTCACCAAACCACAAGAAAAGACAATTTTTCAAAAAGCCAGCAAAACCCAGAAACAAGGATCTAGGTATCAAGCCAAAATTATCCCCTGAAACAGTGCTGTTGCAAAAAAAAAAAAAAAAGGATAGGAAGACAAATTTCCATAGCTCATTAGAGAAGCCCTTTAAAAAGAATTCAGAAAGTTAGGACTGGAACTATGGTGGTGCAGTGTTCAAAACGCAGATAATTAAAGTTCAGCTTGTTCGGCTTGGGAACGTATTAGGCTTTCTCCTATCCCAGCAGAGGAAATAGAAATATGAGCTGCTGGAGCTAATATTAAAATTGTCCTTACCAATGAAAAGCAGGGCAAGAGTCAACAGAAAGAATGGAGAACAGAAGACAAGTCATTCTGAATCTAGGCTCTACTGCCTAGAAGGAACAGGAAAGTTGAATAGGGCTGAAATTCTTCTGAGCCAGTATCAATAAATTCTAGACTGGGCTCAAAACCAGTGGACTATAGACCACTAATAAATATATCAGGTGACCCACAGTGTTTGTGGTATCAAAAAATATTTTTAAAATTATCTATAAATTTCTATTCTGAAAATCAGATCAAAATGACACTGGGCCATCCAATCAGCTAGAGTAAAGGGCTTCCTCCAAAGAAAATTAATTTAGCAGAAATTCTAGACTTGGCTCAAAAACAGTGGACTATAGACCACTAATAAATATAGCAGGTGACCCACAGTGTTTGTGGTATCAAAAAATATTTTTAAAATTATCTATAAATTTCTAACCTGAAAATCAGATCAAAATGACACTGGGCCATCCAATCAGTTATAGAGTAAAGGGCTTCCTCCAAAGAAAATTAATTTAGCAGAAATTCAGGTTGGAAAGAATGTAACATGGAGTAAATAACATCAGGCTCTCGGTACAATTTTAATAAGGCTTCTACCCACCTCAGCTGTAAGCAGTACTACTGAGGGAGCTCCCACAGAATGTCTTAGAGGGATGCTTCTCAAGAGATAAAAAGGACTATAAGTTTAACTCTTGACCCCTCTCTCTCCTTACCTAAAGCTTGGAGAAGAAAATAAATATTTAATTTTTAACTACTCAAAGCTTTGGGCACATTGTAATACTAATATTTTCTAGTTTTCATTTTCGGAACCTTTGGCTTAATATTTCCTCAATCATGTTGCAATGAAAAATGTCTGAATGTGCCTTAATCAGTAGTACCACATGAAAATATCAACCTTGTTCTCCCATATCTTCTACATAGGAAGAGGGAATCAATGGTACCCTAAATATCCTGCAAAGTTACTCTGTATACTTGACAAAAGATTAGGGCAAGCCACTCCACTTCCATATCTTGAGCAGCAGAAGTTAACTAGTCTTCAACCTCATCTTCCCAAATATCTCCATTAACATCCACAGCATGGAACAACCTGGAAGCATAAAATAAGGTACATTTTAATACACCTGATAGAAACTGAATATAATTTCTTTCCTTTTCTCAAATATACTTTCTGCACTCTTCTGATAACATCTTTGTATATCTTTTCCTCTCCTTTAATCATTCCACTGGGGAGGGCTGAAATATGGGTCCCTTAAAGTTTATAGAAACAGCCCTTTTAAGGATCCAGACAACTCTCTAGGACCAAGCATAAACAATAATGGGAGATGGGTATCACAAAACTGATACTAAATGTGTACAATACGTGGAATAAGCCAAGACTGGAAAATTCAGGCAGTCTAGAAGCTGAACTCCTTCAAAACACTGTAACTTTATTACACGCTAATCACTCCATCCTCTCCATCTTCACTGTCCTTGCACTCTCCATCTATAGAATATTTTTCAGTTGCCAATTTGTTTTCCTCCCCTTATGTTACTTAAAATTTATGCAATTTTCTACACTATATTTCCAATGGTTCATGGGAAGAGCCTGTATCTTCAACTTATCTTACAGTTTCATAACACCAATGATTGATTGTAGGTACTCCACAGATGTCTATTAACAAAGATTATCAGCTGATGCTGAAATTGGAGCTGGTGGAGAACAAGATATTCACATTGTGCCAAGGAATCACCCCACAGATCACTTACTAATAACAAAAAGAGAAACCTTTCCTTTACAATGGAACAAATGATAGAACTGAGCATCATACTAACAGTGAGACAGCCTGACATTATGGATCTGATGTGGTACAACATGAAGTACGTCACCCCTTATTAAGTATTCTTGCCAAAAATGTTACTCTAAATCTAGTCAAACTCCAGTCTAGAGCTAACTTCCACTTTACAGGAAATAGAGAGGATAGAGAAACAAACTCAGAGGTACCATGGAGAAACAAAACTCCAAAAGGTAAGAGGTTATACAGGACAACAGCCGGGACTCTTCAAAAAGTCAATGTTCCCCTCAACACAAACAAACAAACAAAAAAAAGGTGGGCAAAACATTTCTCCATTAAGAAACTAAAGAGACAGAACCAAATAAAGTGATTGAACTTGATTAGATCCTGGTATAATAAAACAGCTTCAAGAGGTATTTTTAGGGATAGTTGATAAGTCTTAAATATTTTACTAGATGATAGTAAGCCATTGTTGTTAAATTTTTTGCGTTATTGTTGTTATGTAGAAGACTTTTCTTATCTTAGGAAAGACGTGTGAAAGCATATAGAGGGACTTCCCTGGTGGCGCAGCGGTTAAGAATCCACCTGCTGATGCAGGGGACACGGGTTCGAGCCTTGATCCGGGAAGATCCCACATGCCACGGAGCAACTAAGCCTGTGTGCCACATCTACTGGGCCTGAGCTCTAGAGCCCGCGAGCCACAACAACTGAAGCATATGCGCCTAGAGCCCGTGCTCCGCAACAAGAGAAGCCACCGCAATGAGGAGCCCACGCACCGCAACCAAGAGTAGCCCCCGCTCGCCGCAACTAGAGAAAGCCCGCGCGCAGCAACGAAGACCCAACGCAGCCAAAAATAAATAAATTAATTAATTAAAGAAAAAAAAGCATATAGAGATGAAGCATCATATTTCCAACTTAGGGTCAAGTAGTTCAGCAATAAATTTAGAAAACAAATATGGCAAAATATTACCAATTGTTCATTTTCGTGGAAGGTATCCTATTAATCATAGTCCTATCCTTTCTGTATGTTTGAAAATTTTCATGAAAAAAATTGAGGAGGATAATAAATAAAAGAAAATCCCCAGATAGTATATTTTCATCATAAAACTCATTTTCAAGAAAATTCATACATGGGGGAAAATATATGAGAATTCTCTAAATAAGCAAAGTACTGAAGTAAAACTTTCTGGGCTTATGGTCCACAAACCAAGTACCCAAAACTGCTGAGACTAGGAGTTCTGTGTGTACGTACCGGTTAAAACATGGGGAAGCAGTATCAGTGAAATGTTTATAAGGGTTTGCTCTGGATAGAGAACCCATGCAAATCCAGCAGAAATATTGCATACAGCCGGTACATGTCATCTTGTTACATCCATCTAATTTCTGGTGGGAAAGACAGAGAAAAATATCAAGGCTACAAAAGCAAAAGAGAAATGCACATGCCAAAATGATTTGGTACAACATTCTCCTTGTCTTCCCCTTTCCAATGATAACTATGAATGCCTAACTCTTTTGCATTACAAGTAAAATACAGAAAATACTTAGCAGGTGTTCCTACAATTAGATACTTAGCAAAACCTCTTCTGATAAACAGTAAATACAAACCAAACATGTATAAGTGAAACATATAGTTAGATTAATATTAAGATGTTTGGATTTAATATGTGGGATTTAAACTTTTTACATAAATCTAAGTAAACATTTGGTACCAAGTCCCCCATTCTATAAGAGCTGAGGCATGTTAGAAGTGGTTAAATAGAAGGGCAGTTTTCCTTAATGGAGTAACTGGGGCATCACTACCAGGGTCAGCTCAGATATGATGGATTGGAACAACAGAGTCAAATGCAAAGACATATTTCAATTTTGAAACATATTAAGATTTTGTCAAGAAGCAGTAGATGTATCTATCTATCTTGACTCAGATGTCTCCATTTCATAAGCAGGCACTTGTAAAACAGCTATTAAATTCCAGGGTAAATAGTTCGGAGGAGAAGTCAGGCTTGATTCTTTTTTAGTCACGTAGATGAGTTAAGAGTTGACTGTAGCTCGAGTATGGCCTCTTTATAACCCACTCAATTTTGAGGTGGATATAATGTGAGAACAACTGTCACCGTATGAAAGCACTTTGAAATGGGAAGTCTACATACATTTTAGGTCAATAACAATATTTAGTAGTAAATTTACATCTTCCAAGTTAAGAAAGTTTAATAAATACCAAAATGTGTTTTCTTAATTAGTCACAAAATTAAAAGGCTTCTTGAGGAAATCGTAACATGCTTGCAATTAGGTTTGCCTCCATGTCTGTCCCCAAACCTTTACCTCGATGGGAGTCCCACAACATGGGCAGCTCTTTGAGTTCTTTTCTAGCCACTCCTTACTTTCCATCTCTTCCAGTGCCTTCTGAATCACCCTCTTACCATACCTCTGTTCCAAAAATCTTTTATTGGCCTCATCTGCTTGCAGGTACTCATTTCTTAAGTCCATTAATTTCTCTAGAAAGTGAAATGGAAAATTAACTTTTATACAACTTGTAATGCTGATTAAAAACCATTGAAATTGGCCATAACCTTTGACTACTCAATAATGCTATTCCTGGGATTTTATCATAAGGAATTAATCCAAAGTAAAGTTACATATAAAAATGGCAAACAAATTAAATGTCCAAGGGAATAATTACGTGTGGAACCACTTAAGATATAATATTTAGTTATTAAAACTTATAATTAGGATGGCTACAACTCAGTTAAAATACTCATTATGGAATTCAGAAAAAAGCATATTTAGGTTGTAACTAGGTAAAAATTACACATGCATGAAAGACAAAGAACAGACAGGAATCCTCCAAGTAAAAAAGCTGGACTTGTTAATGGTGACAGAATAACAGCTTATCTTTTTCCTTTGATTTTAACTTATTAATGTTGATATTTTTGTGCAACTAGCACAACTAGTAGTACAGTTTAAGACTGACTTATCTAAATGACACAAAGGTTGTAACAGACGCTGATTTTCTACTAAATCAGCATCATTCACCATTTGATAACAACAGGCCTACCAAATTAAACAAAAGCACCTAAGGGCAAAGACCAGCTGTTCAATTCTGTATATAAAAAGAAGCCAGTGAATAAAGTTTACCACCCACAGGAAATGAAAAGTCCCTCCTGTCAACTTTTCCCCTTAATACTCTTCAATCTGGTTTCTACTGCTTTATCACTTAATTCAAATGGAATGGGCAGCCATTCCCAAAGGCTTTAGTTGTAGACAAAGCTTTTTGCTCACAATTCTATTACCTTAATTTTTCAACACAATTAATTAAAAACCTCTCTCAACAATGTTCTAGCTATTTTATTAATTTACTTTCCTCACATTATTTAGAGGTGGACATCTTCCCTCTAAATGCAGTGTACATCTTCAGGGGCGGAATTCTATCTGCACTTTTGCTTCACCTGTGAATCCTTTCTCTGCGTTGTTCATTCCCATGACTCCATCACTTCTACTTAGATGTAGCAGACATGTAGTTTTTTATCCTGTCACTTTTATCTCCTCTACTAATTCAAAGCGTTTTTATGTTCCTAGACATCTTAAGGACAAAAGTTACTGCTCTAATGTTCTCAAAATAATAAAATTATTAGTATTTCATATATTTTGTATGGTAATATGGAATATATAGATACAGAGACTGAGAAAGAGATTCCTAATTTTGCTGAAGCCCCTAAGCCTATCTTTGATTTCTTCCCCAAACACTGTGAAACACCTGAAATGTACTTCAGCCTCTCAGTGATAAGGATACAGAAGTCTAAAGTAAAGGCTAACATTATATTCTGGTGAGTTCTCCATCCCATCTGCCTATAACCACTACAAGACTCTGCAATAGGCAACTGGAAGTACTGTATTTACTCATTCTCCTCTCAGGGTCCTTTCTTAGAGATAATGACACTCTGCTAACAATTAATAACTATAGTAATACTGGCATTACTAGTTACCATTTTGTGGTTTAAGACTTAAATATAAGACATAACACCATAAAACCTCTAGAAGAGAACATAGGCAAAACACTTCCTGACCAAGGCAATAGAAGTAAAAGCAAAAATAAACAAATGTGACCTAACCTAACTTACAAGCTTCTGTACAGCAAAGGAAACCGTAAACAAAATGAAAAGACAACCTACAGGCTGGGAGAAAACATTTGCAAATGATGTAACCGACAAGGTCTTAATTTCCAAAATATACAAACAGCTCATACAACTCAACAAAAAACAAACAAACAACTCAATGGAAAAACGGGCAAAACAACTAAATAGACATTTCTCCAAAGAAGACATCCAGATAACCGAAAGACATATAAAAAGAGGCTCATCACTGCTAACTATTAAAGAAATGCAAATCAAAACTATGATGAGGTACCACTTCACACCAGTCAGAATGGCCATCATTAAAAAGTCTACAGGGGAGGACTTCCCTGGTGGCGCAGTGGTTAAGAATCAGCCTGGGGGCTTCCCTGGTGGCGCAGTGGTTGGGAGTCTGCCTGCCAGTGCAGGGGACATGGGTTCGAGCCCTGGTCTGGGAGGATCCCACATGCCGCGGAGCGGCTGGGCCCGTGAGCCACAACTACTGAGCCTGCGTGTCTGGCCTGTGCTCTGCAACAAGAGAGGCCGTGACAGTGAGAGGCCCGCGCACCGCGATGAAGAGTGGCCCCCGCTTGCCACAAGTAGAGAAAGCCCTCGTGCAGCAGCGAAGACCCAACACAGCCAAAAAAAAAAAAAAAGAATCAGCCTGCCAATGCAGGGGACACAGGTTCAAGCCCTGGTCTGGGAAGATCCCACATGACACAGAGCAACTAAGCCCATGTGCCACAACTACTGAGCCTTCACTCTAGCGCCCGCGAGCCACAACTACTGAAGCCCACGCGCCCTAGAGCCCGTGCTCTGCAACAGGAGAAGCCACCGCAATGAGAAGCCCGTGCACCGCGACGAAGAGTAGCCCCCGCTCACCACAACTAGAGAAAGCCCGTGCGCAGCAACAAAGACCCAACACAGCCAAAAATAAATAAATTTATAAATATAAAAATAAAAACTAAACTTTAAAAGAAAAAAAGAGTCTACAGGGGACTTCCCTGGCAGTCCAGTGGTTAGTTAAGGCTCCACGCTCCCAATGCAGGGGGCACGGGATCAATCCCTGGCCAGGGAACCAAGATCCCACATGTCACACATCAAGGCCAAAAAAAAAAAAACCAAAAAAACAAACAAGTCTACAAATAACCAGTGCTGGAGCGGGTGTGGAGAAAAGGGAACCCTACTACATTGTTGGTGGGAATGTAAATTGGTGCAGCCACTATGGAAATCTGTATGGAGATTCCTCAAAAAACTAAAAATAAGAGTTGCCATATGATCTAGCAATCCCACTCCTGGGCATGTATCCAGACAAAACTATAATTCAAAAAGATACCTATGTTCATAGCAGCACTATTTACAATAGCCAAGACATGGAAACAACCTAAATGTCCATCGCCAGAGGAATGGATAAAGAAGATGTGGTATGTATATAGATACAACAGAATATTAGTCAGCCATAAAAAAGAATGAAATAAGGCCATTTGCGGCAACATGGATGGACTTAGAGATTATCATACTAAGTGAACTAAGTCATAAAGACAAATACCATATAATATCACTTATATGTGGAATCTAAAATATGACACAAATGAACCTATCTACAAAACAAAAACAGACTCACAGACATACAAAACAGACTTGTGGTTGCCAAGGGGGAGGGGGGCTGGGGGAGGGATGGATTGGGAGGTTGGGGTTAGCAGATGCAAACTATTATATTTATATAGAATGGATAAACGACAAGGTCCTACTGTATAGCACAGGGAACTATATTCAATATCCTGTGATAAACCATAATGGAAAAGAATATAAAAAAGAATGTATATATATGTATAACTTAATCACTTTGCTGTACAGCAGAAATTAACACATTTTAAATCAACTATATTTCAATAATTTAAATAAATAAATAAATACACAAACGAAAAAAAAAAAATAGTTACCATTTTGCATTTTACATACATTAGCCCATTCTCAAACTATGGTTAAGTACCAGTTTTTTCCCCTCACTCTGTCAAGGACCAGTACTTTTGCAAAATATAATCAAATGAATTATTAGAAAAATGAGGGTAAAAAGACAAAAAATATAAGCCTAAATTTTTACTAGATTTGACTGCCATAAAATTTAGTCAGTGAATAGCGATAGCAAAAATGTTATTAAACTTTCAAACACTGACTCTCAATTTCTGTATTTACCTTGTCACAGACCAGTATAACAACTATAACAACTTTAAGTAGCACTACAATAGGTCATTTCAAACTTACAATAACCTTATGAAGTAGCTATTATCATCAGCCCTTTTAGTTTGAGAAACACTAAGCCACCAAAGTCTAGTCAAATTGATGTCCAGGGCCTGATTCCTCAAACCTTAATCTAGATCAGAAATGGCTAACAGGTTTTACCTCCTGTGACTACCTCAATAGAGGGTGGCCTTCTGAAGCACTGTGTTGAGGAAGATTCTGAGGCCTCCCTGGGCTCATTGAGAAAGCACTTGATGACTGATCAAACATGTGTACCGTGGAAACAAGAGTGATAGCTTAGATGCTCTGCATGTGCCGACCAGGATCTACATTATTGCATATTCATAGACAGAAATTACTCTGTCATTCCTTCCCTGGAATGCTCCCCCCGATATCTGCGTGGCTTGTTTCCTTACTTCCTTCAAGTCTTCACTCAAACCACTTTGCCAGCGAGGCCTCCCCTGGTTTTTCTAAATAAAATCCGAAGCCCCTTCCCCTTCAGAACACTTCATAGCCTGTCCCTGCTTTATTTTTTTTTCCCTCTTCAGCATTTACCACCATCGAATATTCTTATTTATTTTGTTTGCCTATCTCCCCCATTAGAATGTAAGTTCCATGAGGGCATTTGGTCAGTGCTATATCCCCAGAACCTAGGACAGTAACTGACTCAAAAATATCTGTTGAACAAACACAGAAGAACACAATTCTTCCAAACTGAAGAATTGAAGTGATGTCTCTTTTTATTTGTGGGGGGGTGCGGGTAGAGCACTGGGATACTGAGTTCACACAGTTACAACCTACCTGCAGTCACCTTACATGGAGAAACCCCATGGTAGGTCAATCTGCATAAAGTACAGAAGGCAAAATTGCAGCTGGAACAGATGCCCATTGTGCAGCCAGGCTCCTGCATCACAGGCAGCTGGCAGGATGGGCGGGGGCAGTACACCACATCTGCCATCAGGTCCAAGGTAGACTGGAGGAGAAGGCGGTCATAACGGGCAAATAACTCTGCTTCCACTAGCTCTTTGACCTGGAGGGAAACATAAAACATCATAGGTTTGATGATTTCCCAACCAGTTCTGATCCTGAGTAGATCCTTAGGAAGCTAGTGTAAACCAGAGGCACATAAACTAAAACTCTATCTCCCTTCAAAATCAAACCAAGTATGGGAGGTCTACATCTTAAGTGAGATGGTGGTTACATGGGTCTACACATTTGTCAAAACTAAGCAGACGGTACACTTTAAATGAGTACATTTATGCCTTAATGGAGTTGACTGAAAAAAAAGGAAACCAAGCAGGCTGTCTTTAAAGTCTGTAAAACATTTGGTTAACTATTCTAAGAGATAACCCCTCCGGATCCCAACCTCACATAGAGACAGGGTAGTAGTTCCCCCACCTATCAGATATACAGAGTAAATCACCAGAATTACTTTACTTTTTTAACGCTCATCCCTGCGGAGGACCACTCATTCCAAAGCCAGCAAAGGAAGCATTTACATTTGCTTAAACTAAGATCATGGCATTCTTGATGGATACAATGAAACAACTTGTGGGCTGGCTCCCAGGCCTCAGACTGCCCTGATGAGCCCTATCAAGAAGTCCCAGGGTCGCAGCTGTGGGCACCTGTGGTTCACCCCCTGGCACAGGAGGTGGGAGGCTGAGCACCACCGGGATGTGTGTCATCCTTTCTCACTGTCAAGATACACGTGGGGCATTTTGCTCAAGTCACAAGTTATTTCAGCAGGTGACCCTTAGAGAAAGCAGTTGGTACCATCACAGAAATCTTTTCTGGGACAACAATTAAATCATGTTGTTTTTTTTTTTAAGTTTATGAATGGATTGCACAACAATGTAAAAATAAAGTTCATCCTAATAAAAAAAAAAAAAAAAGAAGTTCCTGAGAAAATGTCTCCCTTTGTGAGAGAGAATTAGGGGGCAGCTGTCAGCAGAGTAAAAGAGTTACCTGACCAGGAGTGGCCACTGAAGGGCACTTGGGTTCTGGGCAGTTGAGGCACTGAACTTGGCCATCTCTGATCTGGATTTCAAAGTAGTCCTTGAGACAGGCTTTGCAGTACACATGCCTGCACTCCAAGAAGTACATGCAATCACTACCCAGCTTCTCACAGAAGCAGATATTGCACAGGAACAATTTACTATTAAAGCATTTTATCTGTTGAGCCTGATCGAAGTCCAAGATTTCCTGGATCAGACTGGACAACGATTCCACATCCTGCACGGCTCTCTCGTCCACAACTTCCTCTTGGTCTACATCAGATCCAGCAGCTCCTCCAAAATCTAGCTCTGTGTTGGAAGACGCTTGAGCCATCCTCCTCTGAACTTTTTTCTGAGAACCCATCTTGAGTTCAAAAGGAGAGACAATATTCAGGTACGCTAAGGTCTCTTCTTTAAGAAACTGCATCCAGGCAAACAGGACCACGCTGCCGCGGTGTTCTTCCCACAGGTTGTCTAAGTGCTTGCACAGAGCAGACAGCTAGGGGAAAACACATGAGGATGCTGGTGAGTTTGGAAAGATGACGATGCTGTCAACTCCTGATTTCCCTTGAAATCTTTTTAAGTCAGGCCTTTCTACTTCCTAACATGATTTTTCACTTCTGTGATAAACTGTGCTGCACAACAGCATCAGTGTTCTTATCAAAGCACTTCTTAAACTATTCAGCAACACGAGCCACAGTGGAACACAAGGTCAGAAGCTAAAAGAAGTATCATTAAGACAAGAGAAACAGCAAGACTCTACCAGATGTAGAACTAGGTTTACATATGAGCCACTGCAATGGAGGACTTTTTCTGTTCTTTATTTTTTTTCACGTTAGTATTGCTACCTCATGCAGAAGAGATCTAGTTCTAAAATGAACTATTTCTATTCCTTGGAGTCCTAGCCCTGTAGGTACCCTACAATAATGATTAGGAAAAGAACAGTTTAAAAATACCATCCGAACCTTAAAATTAATTCTTTCAGTCGTATCAAGAAGCCACCTCGTGCGAAAGAATCACTAACAGAATCTAACCTCAGAGTCCTTGGTATTCAGATTTACAAGCTGATTTTAACTAAGCAATCTGGGCTTACACCAGATCCTGGCTAATAGAGGGAGGCAGGCTGATATTGAACCCAGACATGATTATAAGCCCTTAACATGGTTTGGCTGCCATAGGCAAAGCTCACATTTCCTAACCTAAGCAACCAAAGTTTAAACTACTTTGACTTTTCCTCCTTAAAACTGGTCTGTTCAATTTGAAAGGCAAATGTAAGAAGATTTTCCATTAGAAATGTAAAATATTTTTAAGTAGAGCTCAGGAATCATAAGCAGCTTTTCTTTTTAAGGTAAACATCAAAAAATAAGCCTTCCAGATGTAAATAAATTTTGTAAATTTGAATACCAACCGAAAAAGGACCACATTCTCTCTTCCTTACGCTGCGTAGTGCTATTCACTAAACCCTATACAGGCACAAAATTAAACACTTACTGACTACTTCAAGATTGGACAACTAATGCTTTTATACATTTGCATGAATATGCTTATATGATCAACCAGAAACCTGATGAAATCTTTAAAATGTAATAAATACTAAAAGGGAAGCCTTGTTCGTGAGTATTGTTTGAGCTACCAAGTCCAGTGAAGAAGCCATTCTCCTCCATCCTCTTTTCTTCTCTAGTCCCTTCTCAAGAGGCATCTGGGATGTACATAAATGTGAGGAATAAGGGAGGTAGAAAGAGAAAAGCATGCGAGAGACTGTGTATATATATTGGAAGAGGAATAATGGAAAATACTAGAAAACTAAACCCACTTCTATCTACCAACCAAATTCAGTGAGGGACAGGTCCATGAATCAACTTCACTATCAACAGGTGAAATTCATAATGCCAAGGAATCAGGGCCCAGTAACAAACAAGAATTGAAGGAAGAAGGAACATAGAACAATTAAAATGTCAATTATATGGACAAAAATTTATTTGATAGAAGAACCCTACTGTAATTTTAGCTGTGTAACATAAAATAATGAATAACCCTCTTCTCCCCACACCCTAAAAGCCAGCATTAAGTAGATGCTATTTGGCTGGAATCTGAAACTGTATATGTGCAAACATGCATGGACATAAAGTATCAAGAGCTCTCTGGAGAAATGGGACTATAAATATCTAGATAATTCAGTCAACTCTCAGTGATCTAAATGTCAAACATCTTTGATATTCTTGGGCAAATCATCCACTGCCTTGCATGTGTTGCCTCTGACACAGATATTAAAATGTAAGGTAAAATTCCTTTTTATTCTATATGTATTATTCTTTTTTAAAGTTTAATTTTGTTTTTAAACTGTAAGTTCAATTTTACAAAAGCACTCTCATCTAAAGATTAGACTGGTGATGAGCACGGGTGGGAATGAAAATTACACGATCAAAAAGGAAAAACTGACAGCTGTTCCTTGAGGTCAAGTAACTCTGACAGCTTTTGTCTTAATACATCAGCCTATCAATCTTCATCATGACTTCTAGAAAAATAACTGCTACTGATCCATTATCTATCCCAGAATACATTATATTAGCTTCAAGCCATATTTATGTCTCAATCAAGAGTTGAGGTTGTTACTAGAAAAAGATATATAACCCAGAGGAAATGAAGATCATAATATAAGATCTCAAGCCTTAATGAGATATCTACAGGAATCATACACATTTCTATTTGTGTGCATTCACACCTATGTGAGAGTAGTCAACAACTCTGTTATTAACATACAGACTTTTAAAAATAAAAGCACTCTTATGTTTTCTTAGGAAATATTTATTATAACTACATTAGCTCAATTTTAGTCCTCCTAATTACAATTAAATCTTTCATTTAAGGAATGGATAAGAAACTAAAAAAAATAAAAAGCAATACCAACATCTAAGGAAAATGGGAGGACCTTAGAGTATCCATTACAATACAGGTTAAATAGGAAAATAGCAAGACAAAGAGAGAAACAATATACTTGATTAAAAATTACTCCTACTGCAATTCAAAATGATTAATTGTTCTAATTACGCCATTCTTTTCTAAAACACCAAACATTTTCAATTTATTAACATTACAATTCATGAAGGCAAGGGAAAAAAAAATTACAAAATCAAACCCATTTGTTCTTCATGCACTGAATTCAAGATCATCAAGGTAGTGTTCAATTAAAGATGATTTTTAAGTTTCTAAAAATGGATAGGAGAAATTAAGTTTCGGGTCTAACCTGAGTTGGTGACAGCCATTTGCCACTAAGTGTGAATGAAGGTGGGGCGGAGGATGGATAATCTGGTGGCAGTTCAAAGTTCAGCACAAGTGGAGGCAGAAAGCAAATGGTGTATTCAAAGCCACTATTCTGGAGACACTCATTTGAATTGCCTGAACCAAAAACAAAGATTAGAAAGGATCAGTTGGTCAACACTTGAGTGTCCGTTACTGTTGAGCAGTGCTCAAGAAAAACGTAATGCTTTAGCTGAGGGGATAAAAACCCTCCCCCAAAGCAACTTCTATTCCCTAATGTACTTCGTAGCTGCCACCTTAAAAAAAAAAAATCTTGTAAGCCCTTAAAAAAATCTACTAAGCATCATGAAATTTAAAATGAAGATACACAACTTATTCTTGTATACACTTTTGAGTATAATTCCTAACACTAATGACAAGTAATACACAATGTTTTCTTTTGTTGTTGTTTTATAGTAGATGATTAAAGACACAATCTAGAGAAAAGGACGTTTATTTCTATCAAAGAGCCATGACCTACTTAGACCAGCATGTGCCAACTACCCATGAATCATAGTTGGGAGAATTTGTGCCAATACAACGATCTCTTGAGGGCAAGATACAACACACAACACTCTCACAATCAAAGTTTCATTTTCAGTTATCACACTTACTTTGTTTACTCAAAGCCTTTATAGTAGAAACATTTTGAGAAAGTGTTCACAGATGACATCTGGTACATTAGTATCAAAAGTACCAGTTTTCAACTTTTTTCTAAAGCAGAAGGTCACAGAGTAGCAGCAAGTGTCATGTGTTTATGGTGGTTGAAAAGATTCTGGAAACCAAATAGTATTAACAACCGCCATGGTACTTTAAATCTTTCCAAGTGTTTTCACATATATTATTTCATTTTCTCTTTTATTATCCCTATTTAACAGCCAATGACTCATGGCTAATGAACTGCTAGTTAGACGACTAGGATGCATGAAATATGCAGGATAATATCCTAATTCAGTGATCAAAAACGCAGAATCAAATTGAAAATTGTTCACCCCCAGCTCAATTTTCAATTAAAAGAGAAACAGGCATTAAATCTGTAATACTACCATATATCACTAATGCCTATAAACACAAGATGATAAATAATTTAGGGTACACTGAGAAACTGAGAATAACCTTTATTTAGAAAAATCTGTTTAAGAGAATATTAACTAACCGCTCACAAATATCTTGAAATTTTGTGGTAAGTCCAAATAGATCCTGGTTTCTCCACCTTGGACAGACTCTGCTTTTCTAAATTCATCTCCATCATAAATACTCGCCAGGGCCAGCAATTCATCCTCCTGAGCTTCTCGGTCTTCTGACGACATCTAATTTTCTGAGGAGCTGAAGACAATCATTCAAGTCAGTTAAGAACAGAAAAGGCACAGAGTTTGGAAAAGTCTAGTGGCACTGTCCACGCCCCCCCCACACACCCCCCAAAAAGAAAGTTCCTCAAAAACAACTGCAAAGAATTAATCAATATTCTCACTTTTCTGTCAAACTAAAAATGACAGGCATATCTAATATTCCAGTAGCTCTGCAACAGTAACAGCCTTTTCCAAAAAGGACAGTTGTGGTTCTTTTAATTGCTGACTTTATCAGTTAGGTATGATTTAAGAAAAAAAGCACAATCAAAAAAATCACAAGTTAGTTTGACTTGCCCACTGAACTTAGGAAAATGCCTTGCTCATAAAAGTAGTCAAAGTATACTTGATATGCTTCTTAAAAATAAATGAATTTTTTAAATCCACAGCAATCTCTAGGACAGGTTTTCTCAATCTCAGCGCTACTGACATTTTGGAACAAACAATTGTTGTGGGAGGTTATCCTGTGCATTAGAGGATGTGTATCAGCATCCCTGGCTTCAACCTACTAGATACCAATAGCATCTCTTTTCCTCAAGAGCTGTGACAGTCACAAAATATCGCCAGACACAGCCAAATATCCCCCCCTTGCATGGGGGAGGCGGAAGAAAATTGCTCCCAGTTGAGACCACCCTACTCTAGAGAATGCTACAGGGACAGGTACTATGTAAGACAGATAACTGAGGAAGTAGCAAAATAACATTAAATTTTTGAAACAATGATGAATTTTGTCAAATCAATTTTAACATTTATCATTTTTTAAGGTAACACCAACAGTGAAAATATGCTACAATTAAACTGTACAATGCTTTTTTTTTTCTTTCATTTTCTTCAAGCCTGTTGGGAACCCGCAACAGTTTGTGTGTAACAGACGTTACAGTGGGGAGAAGCCAGGGCCCAGACAATGCTTTTTTAATCGCAGCAACTGAAAGATACACCACACCATCAGATAATTTAAATGTGCAAAAAATATGTAGTGAGACTCTATGAAAATTACTTTAATAAAACAACCACCAAAAATTACCATTCTATCAATTAAAATATTGGACTATAACTGCATTTGCAAATATGCTCCCTCTTGGCTGAAATATTTTTCTAAATTGAAATGCACAGAATTGAAAAGTTAGGACATGGTTTTTCACATTATACAAGGTGACACTACAAAACTTAGACAAGTTCATTTAAAATGATTCCATTTTCAAAAAGTACGTTTTTCCAGCAGATGATAACGGTTCTGCTTAAACTGTGTCCCTAAGACACAGTGACATATTCTATTCGAGGTCAGTTAGTACCTGTTAATAACAACCAGAAGAAAAGGATATTAGCACTGCAGTCCGTATTTCAGCTCAGTTTGGAACTCATGCAAATCTCATTTATTCTCCAGATGATGGAGATGAGACTGCTGAAGCTGGATAAGAGGCCAAGATGTGGAACTCATACTAGGTATACTACAGAAATCCTGCCAACTGCAGAAAAAAAATACAAAAGATGGTGTTAGGACCCTCTTCAAATTTAAATTCTGAATTTCCGTTACCATCACTTAAATCAAACACATCCTAACACACAGTCAATCCTAATCTACAGCTGCATATTACTCTCCTAGGTCAGCCTAACTGAGGCACGTGGTTGAACGGACATTTGCATGTCCCCAGTAATAAGAGTGCCCTTCTTATCTGACTGCCTTCAGCCCCAGGAGGAGCTGAGGAGAAACACCGAGGTCATACGAGAGGACAGTACAGCATGCTCCCATAACAAACGACTTCCTGCGGTTTTCTTGATTTTGTCTTTCCTTTCCTCTTCTGCTTCCTCTATTCCTTCACTTCCTGTCCCCCTCCAGTTTGTCCTCTTGCCTGCTAATGAATTAATCCTGCCAGGGACACTCAACATTAGGTTAATTTAAGCAAGACAGCAGGATATTTAAAAACAAAACAATAAAAGCGCACACGCACACACACACACACACATACACACTTTTAACTCCTATTCTAAAGGCTTTACCAGGCTTCTTAACTGGGAATGAAGGAGAAGGGGAGAGTGGTCCATAGATAGGTTTTAGAGAATCCTATGAACATCCTAATATAATATGCAAAAAATATGATATAAAACCATAATTTTAAAACCAGATTCTCAGATGTGTGACTCCCAAATAAGCTAAGAATGAAATTCAGGATTAATTTACATTTACTGAGTAGTATTACTATGTACTATACTGTCTTTTCACATTACTTAATTGTAAACAATTTTACCAGGTGTAGTACATGGTGATAATGTAATTAAGCTTTTTGTTTCTTCCTGTTCAAACATTATAAATGGGGTGAGATGAATTTATAGTTTCTGGTTTTAGATTAGTGTTCTCTACCTTGTCTGCATGGTAGAATCACCTGAGAAGCTACTTTTAAAATCCCAATACCCAGGCTATACCCCAGAGCAATTCAATCAGGCATCAGTAGCTATCCAAGCTCTCCACGTGATTCTAATGAGCAACCAGGATTAAGCTCTACTCCAAGCTGTTTCCCATCGGCAGCTCCTCATGACCTACCCCACCAGACCCCAGCTTCTGAAGCTGCCACTGGGTCCCAGTCCCTTAATTCAGATCGCTGACCTAGATTTTCTTCTGATTCTATCCATTCAGCTTTCAAGACCCATGTCCAAAGCCCCTAATCCACGTAAAAATTTCCAATTAGATATCATGTCTTTCTTTAAAAATCCAGCAAACTTTTCTACTGTAACTTTCCTATGACATTGTCACAATCCACCTTGCGTTACAGTTCTTCCTCTTAATTTGCACTTCCTCTCCTACCAGACCGCATTAGCTCCTTAAGGGTGAGGATCAAGTCTTTTGCATCTGTGTATATTGTTCTCAGCATCTAGCAGTGCCTTACATTAGACACTGGAAAAAGTGAGAACTGAATTGGGGTGAGATGCAGTGTGCTCTAATGGGGGACTAGAATCAAGGTTCAGTGACAGCGTTGCCACATCCCACTAGGAGCAGGTTGGGTCGGTCGTCACAATAACAGTAAGAACAGTCACTTAGGGAGCTCTTACCGTGTGTCAGGCATTGTGCTAAGTCCTTTAAATGCATTAGCTCGTTACATTCCCACAGCCCCATGGAGCAAGTCCTGGCCCTACCTCCATTATACAGAGAAAAATGACATTTTAAGTCCTTGCTGGCCCAAAGTCACACAGCTAATACATAACTAAACCTGGATTCAGACCACCCTGTTTCTTCAGCTGTAACACGGGAACGCGAATAAACCCCGGTGCCAGGACACAAGAGAGAATTCAAATTTAATATTACTTTTGGCAAACCGGAAACCTCTACACCAGTGAGGGAAGGCCCCTCCTCCGCCGGGTTTCCCTTGGGCCTGGGAAAATCCTACTCATACTCCCAGGCCACATCGTGCGGGCTCCAGCCCTGGGGTCTGCCCTGGCTCCGGGGTCAGCACGCCGCTGCCGGTGTCTCCACCGCTCACCGCGGGGTGTGGAGTCCTTGTTTGTGAGACTCACCTACAACTTGGGGGCAGGCCCGAGCCCTGCTACCTGCCCCGGCGCTTGGACACGGCGGGCGCTGCACGGGTGTGGGCCGGCCCGGGGCGTCCCAAAGGAGCAGGGCCTGGACCTTCCCCTTCCTCCTCTAAGCGCCCCGGGGGTCTCAGCCGGGCCGGGCTGTGGGCGCCCCGTCCCGGGTCTGGGGAGCTGAAGCCCGCTGAGCAGTCCCGGCCCGGCAGCCCTTCTCTGCCTCGCGCGCCCGGAGCGCAGTCCCCACCGTACCTTCCGGCTGCCCCGCCGTGCCGGGCCCGACAGTCCCGCCCTCCACCCTAACTCCGGGTCCCCTCACCTCCACTCGCCGGCTCCGCCTGGAGACGCCCGGCTCAACCAGCGTACCGCCTCTTCAGTCTTCGGAGCTGTCAGCTGAGCGGCGCGGATCTGCCTGAGAGGCCCCAGCGTGAGAAGGGCTCTGCGCAGCCGCCTTGACCGCCCCGGCCCCTCGGCCGCCCCCCGCAGGTCAAAGGCGGCGCTGCAGGAGCGACCACCGTCACCCGTACCGCAGCCTGCACACTTAAGTATGCCTCTGGAGAAGTTGACACAAATGCAGATTCTGGGGCCCCCTACCCAGGGGGGTCCTTTCAGTACTTCTGTGACAGTGTCCGGGAATTAGAATTTTTACCAATCCCTACAGGTGATCATGAGGCAGCGATCTACCGGGGGCAGACATTCCTGTAACAATCCCAGACCTGCTCCCCCAGATAGACTAAGCAAGCCTCTTCCCCCTCCTCGGATCCCGGTCTCAGAAATGCTGCCCATCTTTCTGGCACCTCCACTATGAAGGCATTCACTCATTGTTCATAACAGTAATAACTACCACGTTTATTAAGCATAGGATGCTTCAGGCCCTGTGCTACGTGCTTTATGTAAATTTTCTCTTTATCGTCACTATAACCTTATGATTTCGGTACCATCTGTTATTCCCACTTTACGAGTGAGAAAACTGAAACTTAGAGAGGTTCAAGAATTTACCAAAGGGTACACGATTATTAACAGGCTGAGTGGGAGTTAAAATTACATGTCCCCTACCTCAAGCCATAAGCAAAAATTAATTCAAAATGGATCAAAGACCTAAATGTAAAAGGTAAAACTAAAAAACTCTTAAAAGAAAATGTTGGAGTAAATCATGAACTTGGATTATGCAATAGGTTCTTAGATATGAAAAAAAGCACAAGAAACGAAAGAAAAAGTAGATAAATTGGGTTCATCAAAATTAAAAACGTATGTGCTTCAAAGGACATTATCAAGAAAGTGAAAAGACAACCCACAGAATAGGAGAACATATCTGAAAATCATATATCTGATAAAGGTTTAATAACCAGAACATATAAAGAACTCCTACAACTCAACAATAGAAAGACGAGTAACTCAATTTAAAAATGGGCAAAGGATCTGAATAGACATTTCTTGAAAGAAGATATACAAGTGGTCAGCAAGCATGTGAAAAATGCTCAATATCATTAGTCATCAGGGAAATCAAAACCCCAATGAGAAGCTACTTCATACTCACTAGGACTGCTATAATAAAAAGAAAAATTAAAAAAAAAAAAAAAACAAGCTCATAGATACAGAGAACCATTTGGTGGTTGCCAGAGGTAGGGGGTGGGCAAATTGGGTGAAGATACAGCTTCCAATTATAAAATAAATAGGTCATTGGGATGTTATGTACACCGTGGTGACTATAGTACATAATACTGTATTGTACACGGTATTTGAAAGTTGCTGAGAGAATAAATCTTAAAAGTTTTCCTCACAAGAAAAAAAATCTGTATGTATGGTGACGGATGTTAACTAGACTTATTGTGGAAATCATTTCTCAATACATACACATATTGAATCATTGTTATATACCTGAAACTAACATAACATTTTATGTAAATTACACCTCAATAACAATTTTAAAAAAGAAGACAGATAATAACAAGTGTTGGTGGGAATGTGCAGAAATTGGAACCCTCATATATTGCTTTTGGGAATGTAAAATGGTGTAGCCACTCTGGAAAACAGAGGGTCTGCATTTTCATTTTGTGCTGGGCTTCACAAATTACGATGCTGGTCCTGCACCCAGGAGAGAAGAAAAGCCAAGTGGGAAAAAAAATCGGGCACTGGAGGGGCTTACCTGACTGCCACAGAAGGGAAATTTTTGAAATGCAAATAATCAGCCCTAATTTTCTGTACTGTAAATCTTGACCGTTACAGAACAGAAACCTAACTACCCCTGTAATGGACACCCAAACCAGAAATATACTCCTTAAAAACGTAAAGGAAGGAAGAAGACTCTCTGAAGCCATTCACTAATACCATTGTTCATGTTTAGCCAAAGGAAATAAAATCAAGAGAGAAATGCATGGCAACCCTACCTCAGAGTGCTTGGAGGTGAGACCACGAACACAGACAGAGACCTCCCAGATGCAAAAAGTGAGGGAGCCGAAGAACCAGGTCGGGAAATTCTCACAAAGTCGGAGTAGGAGGTGAATTGTGACACCACATCATGACTTCATGCCAGAGGTCACAGGATGGAGGGAATAGAAGGGAGAATTTCAAAGCAGTGTTAATAAATTGGATGAATGTTTAAAGTGGACTAAGCATTCAGAGTCCAGTTTGGAGGTCAGGATTGGATAAAGAGAGTTTTCTACTTAATTTTCTTTTTAGACTCCATAAAAATAACATTTTTGTATCTTTGATTTTATGTGACTGGCTTTATGTCGTTTGGTTTTAAATTGAGCTATACCCACGTGCCCAGCCCTTCACTGTGCTAAGCATTTTACACGCATTGTCCCATTTAAACACCCAGGACCCCATGACCAAGGTAATTTTATCTCCCCATTTCACAAATCAGGAACTTGAGGTGCTAAAGGGTGAAGTGATTTTACCGGTGTCATTCAGTGGTGACATATAGTATTAGGACCAATTCTGCATCAGTTTGACCCTCTCTTAGAGCCTGTGAAAGAATTAGGGTTTGTTGAAACAGAAATACAGAATAAAATCATTCTGGCTTTAAGAATTAAGAGGGAAGGCCCTAGGAAAGTCAGGATTACAGTTTATGACTTCATGATAGGTAAGAATGAAGATACAAAGAGAGAGAGAAAGAGACCCAACTCCATCCCCCGTCCCCAGGGACACTAGATGATGATGGAGTCTAGGGCTAGGAGAGGATGGGGTGTGTGACCTAGGCCAGAGGTCAAGACCCAGGCCATTGGGTAGAGATGCAGGAGTAAGTCACAAAATATGTCTGGTCTTGTAGGGACCAGCAGGGCTTCCATCAGGACCTGCACTGGTTCCCGTCCATCACTGGCATCCAAATGGTGTCCAGAGACTTTGCTGAGCTCATCCCACCTGCCCAGAGGGGACAGCCTCCTTTTCAATGGCCACCACTCACAAGCACCCCTGAAACAAGCCTTGACGTATAGAGGGGCAGCAGTGTGGAAGCCCTGCCCCAACTCTGGGACAGGACTGGACAGTGGTGAGCCCCACCCCAGTACAGAAGTATCACTGCTGGTCTCCTGTCATTATGTATTTGCTCACTCTGTAGATCTCAAAAAATTTACCATTATCACCTGGGAATCTGAAAAATTGGTGTTTCTTTAAAATGGCGGCTTCACCCTCAAAAAAAAATTGAGAGCTACCACACTAAAAGCAATTATAAATAATTAACAACTAGAGCGCTACTCAAGTCCCATGCCCCACTCTAAATGTTCTGTATTGACTAACCTAAACCTGACAGTAACCCTGTAACATATTACCATCATCGTCATCCCTATTTTAAGGCTAAAGAGACTGATCACAGAGAAGTTAAGTGGCTTGCCACTGTCACACAGATAGGAAATTACAAAGCCAGGCTTTGAGCCCAGGCAATTGGAGTCCTGAGCCCACATTATTAACCCTAATGCTATGCTTAGATCAAGTTTACACTTTGCTCAAGCAAAGTGCTCAGGTCTGTAAGGAGAAATAGCCAGACTACCTGTGTGGCCAGCTTCCCTGGTCAGCGTAGCTCAAACAATACCTCAGGTCATCCCAGGGTTATATAAAAACAGACTCCTAGAAAGGCTTGCAGTGGCTAACAGTATAAAAATGTTTTCTGTGCTTCTGATGCAAAAGGTAAAATTTGATTTACACTAATAGGCACGGAATGAGCATGTTTATACTTGCAACCCGGGACTTTATTAATATTCCCCTGAATAACAGTGGAAAGAGTTTTGTAACCCCAAGGTGACATGGCACTGTAAGAAGGAAAGAGGGGTGAGATTTAGCAGCAGCTGCCATCATAAATCAGTGCATGGCTGTTTCTCTCGGAGCTCCAGGCTCAACTCCTGGCTGTCATAAACTTATAAAGGGCAGCCCCATGAGAATTTATGTAATGATGGCAGGACTCATTTTCCTTCCTGCAAGAATCTTTCTGAAGCAAGGTGAGAATTAGGCTGATTAGATTCTATGTGAAGAAAGAAAACCAAACCAATGGGAAGGGAAAATGTGGGTCAGCTTTAGCTATTTACCACTTCCCTTGCCAAAAAAAACTGACCTTGTAAATGGAGAAGAACATGCTGAATTCCACCAAATAAATGAGTGACTGGATGACCGAATAAATTAATGAATGAGTGTGATCCAGGCTTTCTCTGGGGTGGTTCTTTCAGTGTGAGAACAGTTCCATCCTAGAGTCACCGAGAAACGCTGAGTACATAACAAGGCCAATCAACAGAGTCAGCCTCTGAATATTCATGCACAGATGATGCTCCCAGTCAATATGTTTGATTTCTGTGTTTACTGATAGATTTTTAAATTCACTGTGTAAACCAAAATTCTAAAAATAAAAAGAAGAAGAGGAAAAATGAAAACAGAAAAGAACTTGTGGTAAGATCATACATTACTTCTGGATAGGATTGCCAGATAAAAATACTTATACTAAAAATTTTTCATTGTTTATCTGAAATTCAAATTTAACGGGGCACAGTATATTTTTATTTGTTAAATCTGGCAAACGATTTCTGGGCTAATAACCCTATGTAGAAGAGAGGGCTGGAGAGAGTTAGCTGGTGGACATGCCCACACCTGGGAGTCAGAAGGAAGGCAAACCGAAGGAGGAATCGGAGAAGCAGACAGAAGAGCCTGCAGAAATACGGAAGAAGAACCAGCTGTGCACAGAGCTTCTGCTGAGCGTTGACACAAGCACAGGGGAGAGGTGGGGACCAGGAGGACGCTCAGTGAGAAAGGCCTGATGGCTGTAGAGTTCGGCCCTTACAAGGTTGTTGGTGCTTCTAAGAAGTTCTATGTCAGTGGTTCTCAGTGAGGTTGGGGTGGAGAACGGGTGCATGGCAGAATGACCTACAGCATATCAGAACGGAAATCTACGTGCTGGAAGTAGCCCTCTCCCCCTCTGAGGACTGGGGAGAGAGACATAAGTGTAACCCTTATCAACTCAGAATTTATGTGGTCCGTCTGGGGGGCCGTGTTGTGGTTACTAAAGCACAAAATAAATTATAAATCTTTTCTTGCATTTATCTTGAAAACCACGAAGGTGATCCATAGTTTACAACTATCTGTTGGAAAGTCCTTATCTTCAATCTACTTTCTTCACAGCCTCTGCTGTTCTGTAGGGTACCTCCCTCCACAATATCCTCAAGCTTCAGCAATCCCCCACCCCCTCATCTATTTTTCCTTTTATTATGTAGCTCAATTAGGCCTCTCTTGCCAGCAAAAAAAGTCCAATCAACTGTCTCAATCCAGTCCCAGATGATCTGAAAGATGAAGCATTTTCAGAGAGGGGGTAATAGAGCTGGCAATTACAAAATTCTCTTTGGCAGGCTGGGAAAGAGAAAAGGATGAATTTTCTTGCCCTGTTCCTGGTATTTTGAAAAGCTTTTCAAGTGATCGTGATATGTGGACGCTTTTGAGAGATACCACTCTTAATCAAGACACAAAGCCTTTTCATTTCTTGAAAAGTCTTATTTCTTGGCAAATTTCTCCCTGCAAAGTGCATTCTTCTCTCTGCTCTTTGCCCAGAAAGAGGTGCCATTGCGTGGGAATGGACATCTGTGGTCTGTCCCGATAGAGATCACAAAGTGCAGGCCAGAACCAGGTGACCCAGAACAGCTACTTGAGTCTCCCAGTCAATGGCCCTGGCTAGACTGCCTTCAATTTCAACAAGGTCTTGCTGAAAAAAAGAGGCAGACCTTAGGTGGTCCAGTCACCTCCCCAACCAGAATGATCCTGAGGATGAAGCTTCCCAGCTTCGTCAACACTGCCTTGGTGGGTGGTGATGACTATGGCCAGCGACTGGGCAGATTCACAGGGAGCCCTGGGGGTGAGCAGCCAACCCCGCAGAACATTCATAGGTGGGGCATGACCTTAGCCTTCCTCCAACTGGTCTTCAAGTCCCCCAAGGGTCAGAGTCCCACCCTGCTGGTCTGACCCCTCAAGGTTCCTCAAGAGACCAGGGATCCTCTGACCCCCACCCCTCTCACTTCACTCCCCAACCCCTCCCAAACAATGGACCCAAGTGTGAACAACCCCAAGGCTGGTGGTGAACAAGGCCTCCAAGCACCAAGCCCAAGCCTGCCCTCTTTTCAAAAATATTTCAGACTTAGGGAGGCTGTCCTCAGCTATTTCAGACCTATTTAAGAGGACTTCTGCTCCTTCAAACCTATTTTCAAAACTCAGGATGATAAAGGCCCTCCAGATAAACTCCAATTTCACCCCCTGATATGTGGCGGCTAGAGATCAACTGACCCTGTAGCCAGAAAGGAGGAGGAAATATTACTAAAAGGGGACCTCGTTCCCAGAGGTAATAGCCTTTAAAAGGTCTGGTTTGCCGACTTTGGATTCTTAAAGGGTTGTCTTAGCTTCCTGCCCCCAACGTGAGTAAAACAGAGAACAATAATAAAACCACCTACGAAATCCGAATTCAAAGTTTTTCTTGACCTGTGAGTCCATTTTTTACGTCCACGAATCCCAGTCAAGGCAACACACACACATACACACACCACACACACACACACACGCACACACACACACACACACACACACACACATCAATGCCCTTTCCTAAATATAAATGTTAACACATGTAAAATCATGAATTCCATAATTCCTCCCGTGGGCATTGGGTCACATTAGGTTTCCCACTAAGTGAAATGATTGTCACCTGGGTATAGCTCCTTCCATTGTGTTGTACGCAGCACAGGAACACGGGTCTGGAGCTGTGGACATTTGTGAACTCCAGCCACCCACCTCCCTGCCTCTGTGGTTTTCCTGCCTTTGGCCACCAGATGGCATTCTGGAAACGTTCTCAGCACCAGAGCTTCCAGCACTAAAGCTCCCCTGCATTACTCCCAGCTGGCCTTCTTCCTTCCCTCTTCTCTGTTCCCTTTCAATCCATGTCCCAGAGTACAGTTGAAGGGGCTTTGTGGAGGGCAAATGTGCGTGATCTTGGGCAAGTTACCCAACCCTCCATGCTCAGCTTCTTTACCCCGATGGCCTGGTTGTGAGGGTGACATGGGACGATGCAGGTAAAACACTCAGGACAAGGCTTGGCAGGTAGCTGCTGTTCTCATCAGTCTGCTCAGACCCCTTCCAAAGCTCTCCATGGCCTTCAGGACAAGGTCCAAGTCCTTAGCATGGGGTCCCAGGCCCTCCATCATCTGGCGGCCCCTGCTGACATCCCCAGCCCACCTTCCTCCTCCCCACTCGCACAGGCCCTCGTGTGGGGCTTCAAGGAGCCAGCTCGCCCACCTCCAGCCTCTTCCATTCTGCTCCCTCCACCTGTTCGCACCTGCCCCCCTCTGGCTCACTCCTCCCTGTCCTTCAGGGTGTGTCGGAGGGTCCTCCAGGAGGAGCCTCCCCTGATCCCTAAGCCTGAATCTAGAGCCATCCACTGGACCCACTTCTTTCATTTTCCCCACCCTGACTTGAGACTGCAAGCCCCTTGGGGGTCACTTTGTCTTGCTCACTGCCTTGCACATAGTAGGATGAGTGAGGGCCAGACAGTGAGGCCGCCATGCAGGCTGACTGTCACCAGAGGGCCTGGGGCCCACGCTGGTTCCCCTTGCAGGGCAGGTAGCACTGGGCCCTCGCCTGAGCTGAGGAAGCCCTGGGAAATGAGCCTTCCTGGCCAAGAAGGCAGAGGAAAAAAAGTGAAGGGACAAATGCAAGACCATTTTTACCATTTGCATTCGAGGTATAAAGCCTGGCAAATAGTACAAGGTAAACTAGTCCCATGTAATGAGTGCTTTCTCTGTACCAGGCATTGCACCAAGCCCTCACTTGTATTATCTCATCAAATCCTTACCACAAACTCGGGAGATGGGTGACAGCCACACTCTACAGAGAAGGAAACTGAGGCCCAAAGAGGTTACGTGACTTGTGCCATGTCTCCGAGCTAGTGAGCGTTCTGTCTGTCTTCAGAGCCAGACTGTAGGAAACACCCCATTGGATTCAGGCCCCTTGCTATTGGGAAACCTCCAGGAGTAGAATATGAAAGGATAGGGTGTGGAAAAGAGAATACAGAGGGGAAGGGGGGTGCAAGGTGAGGCTTAGGCCAGAGAGGTCCTTAGTCGCCCCATCCTAATGGCCACAAGCCCCTTGGCCAATGGGCCTGATTGGAGTCACTTGTATCCCAACAGGCACCTCCAGCCCCAAGGACTGAGCTGCCAACACCCATCGAGGGGAAGCTGGCCCTTAACTCCCATCACTTCAAAATCTTTACAAACCTCTGGACTCAACCTCAAGGTAAAGTGCAAGACTGGACAATGGTGGGGGCAGTGGATGCAGGAGGAAATGAGAAGCAGCAAGCCACCTCAAGGCTACCCAAGCCAACTGCCCACTCGGCCCCCTCCTGGGCCTCACCTCTGTGACGGGACTCTTGGACATGAACAGCAGTGGGAAGAGAAGAATTGGAGGAAGGGAGGGAAAGGGAGAGGAAGGTGTGGGAGAGGGAAAGGTATAAAAACCTCCAAGACCAAGGAGCAGGAGGCTGGGGGATTCCCCCGCACAGGGCCTCAGGCTGGACCAGATGTGGAGAACAATGGGCCCGGAGGCTGGGGAGCCGGAAGGGAAGGGGGAGGGAGGCCACACCGTCGGGTCAGAGAGGTCATTGTGCTTCAGGAGCCAAGGACACGGGCACCTTTACGGGTCCATGTGGGCAGGGACCGACCCAGGGCCAGTTCAAGAGCCAGAGGCAGCCACAAGGTAGGCCAAGCTGGCAGATCACGCCACCCACCACTAATAACAACGTCATTGCCTATGACTCCGTGCTCTCCATGCACGTTTCATTTCATCCCCACGATTTCCTGCTGAGAGGGCTACTGTTGTTATTCCCATCTGCACTCTTAAGATGAGGCCCAGAGAGGTTGAGTGACTTGTCCCACATGACCCAGCTGGGAAGTTGCAGAGTCAGGATTTGAACCCAGGCAGTTTGGCTCTGATGGCCACTCTCTTAATCAGCTCTGCTTCCCATGAGACAAAAACAGGTGATGAGGGCAGAATCAAGACTGAGAGGTAGACAAGTGTGGGAAAAAGGGGGATGGGAGAAGAATAACGGGAGATGACGGAAACAAAGAGAGACAAGGAAGGGAAGAGAGGCCAGGGTGTGACTTGCCCAGGAGGGGCTCAGGCTCTCTGCTCACTTGGCCACAGCAGGGGCTCCCCTCCCCTCAGTGGCCGCCTTGCCGCATGGACAGCACCTTCCCATCCGGCCTGTCCCCAGCCGCATCCTCCTCAGCGGCGGGCCACTCAGCTTCACGGAAACTCTCTTTCTCTAATTGGCATAGAAACTCATAGCCCTCCCTTTTCCTGTAGGTGGGGTTTCCATAGGAAAAAGCTGCTTCTCTGTTTCCCCAGCCTAGCAACTGTTTGGAAGTCAGATCCCCACATCCTGCTCTACTGGGTCAAGTCCCTCCTGGACCAGCTCTTGTCCATCATTTGCTAACGGGGACCAACAGTGCCCCTGGACAATTTTACTTCATTGGTCCTTGGACCCCTCAAATCTCTTCTGATGAAGATGGCCTTGCCTGGGAATTCTGCTGGCTCCATCAACTAATTATGGGACAAGGCTGTGCCAGCAGGTCTGGGGGCAGGAGAACAGGGCTAATCAAGCGCCCCAGGAAACACTGGAGGACTTGCCCAGCCTTTGAAGAAGTCTAGCGGTTTTTGGATCTAGCCCACTCTGGCGGTAAGCATGATGCGACTTCTGCCACTTCTGCTGGGACTTTTGGGGCCAGGTGGCTACTTGTTCCTTTCAGGGGATTGTCAGGAGGTCACCACTCTCACTGTGAAATATCAAGTGTCAGAGGAAGTACCGTCCGGCACAGTGATAGGGAAGCTGTCTCAGGAACTGGGCCGGGAGGAGAGGTCTGGGCGAGCAGGGGCTGCCTTCCAGGTCTTGCAGTTGCCTCAGGCGCTCCCCATCCAGGTAGACTCCAAGGACGGCCTGCTCAGCACAGGGAGGCGGCTGGACCGGGAGCAGCTTTGCCGGCAGCAGGATCCCTGCCTGGTTTCCTTTGACGTGCTTGCCACAGGGGATTTGGCTCTCATCCACGTGGAGATCCAGGTGCTGGACATCAATGACCACCAGCCACGGTTTCCCAAAGGTGAGCAGGAGCTGGAAATCTCTGAGAGCGCCTCCCTGCGCACCCGGATCCCCCTGGACAGAGCTCTGGACCCAGACACTGGCCCCAACACCCTGCACTCCTACACCCTGTCTCCCAGTGAGCATTTTGCCCTGGATGTCATTGTGGGGCCCGATGAGACCAAACACGCAGAACTCGTGGTGGTGAAGGAGCTGGACCGGGAAATCCACTCATTTTTTGATCTGGTGTTAACTGCCTATGACAGTGGGAACCCCCCCAAGTCAGGCACCAGCTTGGTCAAGGTCAATGTCCTGGATTCCAATGACAATAGCCCTGTGTTTGCTGAGAGCTCGCTGGCACTAGAAATCCAAGAAGACGCTTCCCCTGGTACTCTCCTCATAAACTTGACTGCCACAGACCCTGATCAAGGCCCCAACGGGGAGGTGGAATACTTCCTCAGTAAGCATGTGCCTCCAGAGGTGCTGGACACCTTCAGTATTGATGCCAAGACAGGCCAGGTGATTCTGCGTCAACCCCTAGACTATGAGAAAAATCCTGCCTACGAGGTGGACGTCCAGGCAAGGGACCTGGGTCCCAATCCCATCCCAGCCCACTGCAAAATTCTCATTAAGGTTCTGGATGTCAATGACAACACCCCAAGCATCCACGTCACATGGGCCTCCCAACCATCACTGGTGTCCGAAGCTCTTCCCAAGGACAGTTTCATTGCTCTCATCATGGCAAAAGACCTAGACTCAGGAAACAATGGTCTGGTCCACTGTTGGCTGAGCCAAGAGCTGGGTCACTTTAGGCTGAAAAGGACCAATGGCAACACATACATGCTGCTAACCAATGCCACGCTGGACAGAGAGCAGTGGCCGCAATATACCCTCACTCTTTTGGCCCAAGACCAAGGACCCCAGCCCTTATCAGTCAAGAAACAGCTCAGCATTCAGATCAGTGATGCCAACGACAACGCACCTGTGTTTGAGAAAAGCAGGTACCAGGTCTCCACTCGGGAAAACAACCTACCCTCTCTTCACCTCATTACCATCAAGGCCCATGATGCAGATCTGGGCGTTAATGGGAAAATCTCATACCACATCCAGGACTCCCCAGTTTCTCACTTGGTAGCTATTGACTCAGACACAGGCGAGGTCATCGCTCAGAGGTCACTGGACTATGAACAGATGGCCGGCTTTGAGTTCCTGGTGATCGCAGAGGACAGGGGCCAGCCCCAGCTTGCATCCAGTGTCTCTGTGTGGGTCAGCCTCCTGGATGCCAATGATAATGCCCCAGAGGTGATTCACCCCATACTCAGCGATGGGAAAGCCAGCCTCTCGGTGCTTGTAAATGCCTCCACAGGTCACCTGCTGGTGCCCATTGAAACTCCCAATGGCGTGGGTCCAGCAGGCACTGACATGCCACCACAGGCCACCCCCAGCTCCCGGCCATTCCTTTTGGTGACCATTGTAGCAAGAGATGCAGACTCGGGGGCAAATGGAGAGCTCCTCTACAGCATTCAGAGTGGGAACGAAGCCGGTCTCTTCGTCCTCAGCCCCCACCTGGGGCAGCTGTTCATCAACATCACCAATGCCAGTAGCCTCACTGGGAGTGAGTGGGAGCTGGAGATCGTGGTGGAAGACCGAGGCAGCCCCTCCTTACAGACCCGAGCCCTGTTGAGGGTCTTCTTCGTCACCAGTGTGGACCACTTGAGGGACTCAGCCCGTGAGCCTGGGGCTCTGAGCACATCGGTGCTCACAGTGATTTGCCTGGTCGTACTGCTGGCCATCTCCGGGTTGATCTTGGCTCTGATTATGTCCATTTGCCGGACGGAGAAGAAGGACAACAGGGCCTACAACTGTCGGGAGGCCGAGTCCACCTACCGTCACCAGCCCAAGAGGCCCCAGAAACACATCCAGAAGGCGGACATCCACCTCGTGCCTGTGCTCAGGGGCCAGGTGGATGAGCCTGGCGAAGCTGGGCAGCCCCCCAAGCACGTGGGCAAGGAAGCGATGATGGAAGCAGGCTGGGACCCCTGCCTGCAGGCCCCCTTTCATCTCACACCCACCCTGTACAGGACTCTGCGTAACCAAGGTAACCAGGGAACGCTGGCCGAGAGCCGAGAGGTGCTGCAGGACACTGTCAACCTCCTTTTCAACCATCCCAGGCAGAGGAATGCCTCCCGGGAGAACCTGAACCTTCCCGAGCCCCAACCTGCGACGGGCCAGCCCCGCTCAAGGCCCCTGAAGGTTGCGGGCAGCCCCACAGGGAGGGTGCCTGGGGACCAGGGCAGTAAGGAGGCCCCGCTGAGCCCCCCAGCCTCCTCTGCAACCCTGAGGCGGCAGCGGAATCTCCATGGCAAAGTAGCCCCTGAGAAAGAGTCAGGCCCCCGTCAGATCCTGCGGAGCCTGGTCCGGCTGTCTGTGGCTGCCTTTGCGGAGCGGAACCCCGTAGAGGAGCTCACTGTGGATTCGCCTCCTGTTCAGGTACCTCGGTGTGGGCAGCTCCCTCTCTTGTCACCACCCCCTCACCCGCCCGCAACAGCATCAGACCCCATTACCCTCACATTCTTCACATTCATTCCTCAGGCTCACCACGCACTTTAGGACGCATTGGGTGCAGTGGTTCAGGGCACAGCTCTGGGGTCAACAGAATTTAGCTGTGTGATCCCGGACAAATGACTTACTGTCTCTGAGCCTTAGTTTCCTTATCTATAAAATAGGGATGACAGTAAGAGCATCTGCCTTGCAGAATTGTCCTAAGGATTTGGTCAGTTAATTCCTATATGAGCACTTACTTAGAGTGCCTTGTGCAAGTAGACACATAGCAAAGGTAGTGATTAAGAGTACAAGCTTTGGAGCAAGGCTGCCCAGGTTCAAATTCTGGCTCCACCTCTTCCAAGCTGTGAACCACAGGGAAGTCACTCAGCTCTTCTGTTGAAGTTGCCCAAGTTAACAGCACCCATCTCCCAAGTTTGCTTGAAGATAATAAAGTGAATGTACTTAAAGCCTCTAGAATAGCGTCTGGCGTGTAGTCAGCACTCAGAAAATGATTATGATGATTTCTGCAAAGCTCTTCTCCATTTCACCTGCCCTCATCTCATCTGGGCAACCTCCGGGTGAAGCAAGCCGGCATACGCATCGCTGCCCCCAGGCTCAGGGGCGCATTTGACCTGCCTGAGACCCCAGAGCTTGCCAGCTAGGCCTATGGGATAGGACAGTGGAAACAACCTTGGAACTTGGGAGTTAGGCAGATCTAGGTTCCAGTTTCAGCACAGCCACTTTAGGAGCTGGGCAACATTAACATCTGAGCCTTATTTTCTTCATCTATAAAATGGGGATTGTGATGCCAAATTTAGCTGTATCTACCTCCCAGGGGGTTGAGAATTAAATGGGATGATGAATGGCTGTGTCCAATGACCTAGGATTTACTGGACACACCTGGGAAAGCTTTTTCCGGGATGGTGCCTGATCTCACACCTGTATCAACTCCTCTGAACCCCAGATCATTTTCCCTGTGCCAGGCTGCCCGCCCAAGGCACACTTCTGTCATGAGCCAGGCTATCAGCTCACGTTTCCTGCGGAGCAAGGACACAGCTTCCTTCCCCCACCCCTTCCCCAGGAAGCCACCTCGAGAGGGCCCAGCTGCTCTCTCAGGAGTCCTGCCCTGGGCTCTGTGCAGCCCCAGAAGTCGCCCAGAGCCAGTCATTCATTCATTTGTTCATTCATTCATTCATTCACCCATGCATTCATCAAATGCTTATTGAATGAGCTCTTTGTGCCAAACACTGTGCTGGTGGTTGGCAAACAGAGACAGCAGATAGCAAGCCCTGTGGGTGACCCCATTGGGGTGAAAGAGAGAAGGGTACCAAGTTGGGACCAAGTTGAGGGTAAGAGGCAGCTTGCCTAATGCTTGTCTTTCCAGTAGCACAGTGCCACAGTGGAGTCAGATCCCGTTTCAAAGTCCAACCCTGCCTCTAATCGCTGTGTAGACCCTGTGAGCCTCAGGTGCCACATCTGTAAAGTGGGTATAATGGTATCTCTTTCCTTGGGTTACTGAAGAATGACATGAGATTATATACCACTGGACAGTTATTAAGTGCTTATCATAAGATCTATTACTAAGTAATTTATAGACTTTCACTCATTTAATCCTCATAGCCACAACCAACACATGACCTGGGTCTCATTATTATTCCCTTTTTTTTTTTTATTGCTGAGGAAACTGAGGCTCAGAATGCTTAAGTAATTCCTCAAGGCCACACAGATGGGAAGTGGAACAGGGGCAGATTTAGGACTTGAACCCAAGTCTGACTCCAGAGTCTGGACTCTTAACTGTGGAATGACAGCATACAACTTAGGGTTTGGCACTCAGGGAGTTTCCCTGAAGTATCACCTGTCACCCGAAAAAAGGATGGCAGGTGCTTGTAGGAGGGTTTCTGGGCCTGAGCCAGGAGGTGGGAACTTCCCTGAGGCAGGCAATGGAACCCTGACCCTCCCACATCACAGTGAAACCCCAGTCCTGGCCACCTCCCCTTCCAACTCTCCTCTGAGGTTGGCACTTTCTGTCTTGAGCTGCCCAGAGGGCAGAGGGGCCCGCTCAGGGAAGAGAGGGGCTGGGCCCAGGAGGGAGGCAGAGGCAGCATTTCTAGCAGGAACAACCCAAACCCCTCGACTCTGCAGAGCATTTCAAACTTTCAAACCACCTAATTAATCCTGACAACCCTGTAAAGAAGTCTGGGTGGTATTTTTAGATCCACCTTAGAGATGAGGAAACTGAGGTCTGAGTTTGTCTAAAAACCTGCCTAACATCACACAACAAGCTAGAAACGACCTTGACTTGGTCTGTTGCTTCTCCCTCACAAGGGCCTGTGGGGCCTGGCCCTGACATCTCACCCACCCCTGCCCCATTCACCAGCCTTTCTGAAACGCCACCGTTTCCTCTGGCCTTTCAGCTTGAGCGCCTTCTGACCGAAACTCCCTTCCTCCCTCACCCTGGCCCTCACTCTCTCTCCACTTGCCAAGCCCCTGTGGAACCTCCAGGTCTCAGCAGAGGCGCCTGGCATGTAGTATGAACTCAGAAAACATTTGTTGAAATAAGTGAATTACTTCCCCCTGTATCCACAGCCCCACCCCGTAACTCCCTCCTTGCTGCAAGCTGGGTGAGGGGCCTTCCTCTGCTCCACTTGACCTCCACCCTTTCTCATCCCTGGTGCAACCCCCCGTAGCAGCTGCTGTGTCCCGTCTCCCCTGACTGTCCTCCCTGGCAGACTGGGAACTCCCTGAGGGCAGAGACTGGGCCTTGTTCTCATTCTTAGCCCCCCAGCAAGCACTCGGCCTGGCACAAACAAGCTCTCATTAAATACTTGTCGAGCGAATGAAAGGATGAATAAACGAATGATTCAAAGACACCCTTCTGCCTTCTGTACAACATAGTCTTACATCTGGCCCGCCAACAATGGCTTAGTCTTTGAACATCACTGAAGCGGGGGAAATAACACTTTACAATAATCCTTATCGAGGTTATAATACATTTATAGTCAGGACATGCCCTTTTCACCCCCGTCCCACAGCTTCCACCGGGAGCAGGTCTCCTGGGGGAATGAGAGTTGGGGGACAGGCCCAGAGGGTCCTCATTCTCTCTCTCAGACTCCCAGGTCCCGGGAATTTGTAGTTGACACATGGCCAGGCAGGGAACCTGTCTGCATATATCCCTGCCTCCCTCACCATCACCGTTCACCATCCCCCATCCGATCCACAAACATCTGAAGCTGGAGGAAAGACTATAAAAAGAAAGCGCCGGCATTGAGGGAAACATCCGGTGAGGAAGTGTGCTGGGTCGGAATTGTGTGGAGTCAACAGATTTTTCCTGTCTTGTAGCAAATCTCCCAGCTGCTGTCCTTGCTGCATCAGGGCCAATTCCAGCCCAAACCAAACCACCGGGGAAATAAGTACTTGGCCAAGCCCGGCGGCAGCAGGTAAGCTGCACGTAGCCCCCACTGGCTTCTCAAGCCCCCCACCAGCCTGCCCTCACCCTTGCAGCCTCTGTGCCTTGAGGAAGGGTGAGCACATCCCAGACGCTGCTCCCCTGGGAGACTGCAGCAAACAGCATCCATCCCCCAACCCAGGCATCCTGGTCCTGGAGCAACTGTATTAATAGTATTTACAGGACCCGAGTCACTAAGGAAGTGACTTCATCCCTGAGGCTCTGATTATCTGTTCCCTGATTGCAGAGGTGCTGGGCTATGAACTTTAAATCTGTAACGTTTAGCTCTTTCTCTTGACCCTTAAACATAATATGAAGGCTCCTGGCTAAGGATGTGGGTGTGTGGGTGTGTTCCTTTGGGCGGTCCTAGAATTAAAGAGACCTCAAGAGTACATCTAATTTAACTCCCTCTTGCTACAGATGGAGAAACTGAGGCTCTAAGTAGTTTGATCCAACCCAGCTACGTAAACTTGAGCAAGTCAGATCGAGCCTCAGGGCCGCAGTTTCTCATCCATGAAACAGAGGTCACCACACTTCCTTGTAGTGATGGGGTAAGGATTTAATGATCAATGCGTTCTAAGCCCATGGCCCAGTGCCTGGCACATAGGAGGTACACAAACAATGCTAAATCCTTTCCCCTTAAAGTGACTTTGCTCAAGGTCAAACAGCCAGTGAGTGGCAAAGCTGGGACCAGCTCTCAGGACACTGACTTCTGGTTCAGTGCTCTTGCTGTGACAACTTACAGTCTTTTTGTTGTCGTTTTTTTTGCAAACATAGCTAGCAATAGTGTAGAATAGGGGTGAGCACACACATTCCAGAGTCATATCAGCCTGGATTTGAATTCTTACTTAATTTGTGGGGACCTTGGGCAAGCTACCTAATCTTTACAAATCTTGGTTTTCTCATTTGTAAAATGAGGACAACAAGAGAACCCCTTACAGAAGTGAAAGGTTTGATGAGAAGGTAAATATACCTTGCAAAGTTTATGTCTGACTCAGAGTAATTGCTCAATAAACATTAGTTGTTGCCATTACTTGCAAACTTGCTACCCCTGCATAGGAGCAGAAATGGCCACAGAAAAAAAGCAGCAAGGACCCCCAGGCCTTAAAGGGAGCCTTTCCAGATGCTGGGATGAGGGGCCAGGCCTGTCCCCACCATGCTGAGGTAGTCCCAGGAACTGGCCTCCCCCAGGTGATAGGGAGGGTCTTTGGGAGGGAGGGGTCAGGGAGACAGCAAGAGACACCATAGTAGATTCTGAGTAGCTTTTGGATGCCTCACCTCAGCTGCATCCTCTATTGACCTGCTCTTCCGGTCTGGGATTTAGCCTCAAATAGGGAGGAAGGAACATTCAGTCACTCAGTCCACAAAGTATTTATTAAGCACCTACTCTGTGCCAAGTCCTATTCTGAGCACTGGTGAGAGAGCAGGGGATAAGACAGACAAATATCCCTGCCCTCACTGGAGCTCATACTCAGATAGAGGGATGGAGGGGTGGAAGGATGACTGCATTAGATCACCCAAAGTTTACTAAACTCCTATTCCATGCCAGGTAATGAGAAGCAATGGAGGGACAATGGTGAGTAATACCAGGGCATTCATAGTCACTTCTGTTTGCTGACTGCTTACAACACTGTGCTAAGCTCTTTACATGCAACACCTCATTTTACCCCCATAATGCCCCATGAGGTGGGTGTTATTTATTACTCCCATTTTACAGATGAAGAAGCAGACTCAGAGTAAGCAGGAGGGCTGGGATCAAGTAACCCAGGTTGGTCTGACTCTGAAGGCTGGGCTGTGGACCCACTTCCCTCTGTGGATGAATGAATGCTGGCATGAATAGAAGACTATTCATGAGCAGGAATGAATGAATCTATGTGTGAATTTCCTCACTCGTGGACTGGGTCGGCTTCCTTTGCAGGAGTGCAATCCCAGACACAGATGGCCCAGGTGCCAGGGCTGGTGGCCAGGCAGAACTGGATCAGGAGGAAGGGCCCTTGGACCCTGAGGAGGACCTCTCTGTGAAGCAGCTGCTAGAAGAAGAGCTGTCGAACCTGCTGGACCCTTACACAGGTAGGGACTCCCCAGGGTCACCATGACCCCGCTTCTGCCCCCACGGTACCCTCCTGTGCCCAGGCTTCAGAGTTCTGCTCCAATCCACTGCAGGAAAACAGCCATTCTATTTCTGGAGAAGACTATCAGCAACATTTTTTTACTTCCCCTGGAGCTTCAGATCTTCATTTGTTTAAAGATCAGATTCTACTTTGATTATTCATTTTAAAAAAATCATCATAAGAATAGTGAACAGTTACTGAGTTCTTGGTGTGTGCCAGGTACCAAGGAAGCATCTTATACACATCATCTCAGTTAAGCTTCCAAACAGTATTTTCAGGTAGATATTATGAGCTCCAATTTAGAGATCAGCAAACTCAGGCTCAGAGAAGTAATACAGCCTGCCCTGAGTCACCTTCAATGATTGAAGGGAAGCCATCCTGAGCCCACCTACCATCAGGGGACCTCTCTTTACCTCCTAAACCACTCATCTGCATTTCTTTGAAGTCTTTAAATACCCTTTTACCCTGAGAATTCAAGAATCTGCCAGCTCCCTCCACCCCTGCACCAGTCAGCCTCCTCCAGGTAACACACAGTAAGTCCAACCTACGCTGTGATTTTCTGTTTCTGTAGTTAATAATCTGCTCCTCATCTGGACATATTCTGTGCACTGAAGGCATGACAGCCTTGGTTAAAAAAATATATAGCTAACTTTTATTGAGTGCTTTCTGTGTGCTAGTCCCTGTTCTAATTGCCTCATGAGAAAATCTTCTGAGATAGGGACTATTCGTTATCCCCATTTCATAAAGGAAAAAAACTGAGGGGCCAGGGTGTTTAATAATTTTCCCAAGGTTGTGCAGCCAATGGTTATTAACCCAGGCAGTGTGGCTCTAAATTAAAATTAAGTAAAATGAAATCTTATTAAAATCAAGTAAAATGAAAAATTCAGTTCCTCAGTCATATCAGCCACATTTCCGGAGCTCAGTAGCTACGTGTGGCTAATGGATATTGCTTGGGACAGCACAAATCTACAGAGTTTTATAGGACAGCATTGTCTAGAATGCAGAGCTGTGAGGTCCAATAGAGTAGCCACTGGCCACATGTGAAAATGGCTAGCACGAATTGAGATGTGATAGAAGTATAAAACACGCTCCAGATTTTGAAGCCTTAGTATGAAAAAAGAATGTAAAACATCTCATTAATAATTTTAATATTGATTATGTGATAAAATGATGATATTAAATATAAAAATACTTCTACAAATTAATTTCACCTTTTCTTTTCTTTTCTACTTTTTAAATGTGGCTACTAGAAAATTTCAGATGACCTCACTGCCTTGCATTATATCTCTGTGCACCAGCTCTGCGCTGGAACCTGTGGGCTCTGTTCCCATGTGGTCCTGCTTCCCCATAGCACAGAGGGCAAAGAACACAGGGGGATGGTAACAAGTGGTGTGACAAAGAGCGCAGCAGGGGTAGAAGTGCCTGCACTGCTCACAGGTCTGGACTGTGATGGGGCTACTGGTGAATGTGCCTGACACTGGGGTCTTGGCTGCATCAGCTAACAGCCCCACCTGAGGATGTGATGATGACCATATTTGACCGTTGCATGAGCTCATTGAATGCTTACAGCCACCTGACAAGATAAGTGCTACTATTTCACCACTTTATCAGCGAAAAAGGAGGCTCAGAGAGGTTGAGCAAGTTTTTCAAGGTCACACTGCTCATAAGCTGCAAAGTTAGGAAATCAAACCCAGGTCTGCCCAGTGCCCGCCTGCCGCGGAGTGAATTCATCATCACATTTCAGCCATTCTCCTACACTCCACTGATTTTCTCATTCCAAGCTTCATTCCTTCCAAAGCTCTCTGACCCTTGTGCAAGGAAAAGGCTGATTCTGTAACAGCAAAAGAGTTCTAACCTTATTACCCCAGAGTCTCAGGGAACTTAGGTTTACATTTCCCAAATGTCCAGGGTTAATATTTATGTCCATTCAATCATTCAATAAACGTTCACTAAGCCCCAGGGATGGGCTGGACCAGTCAGGAAGGGGCCTGACCCTGCCTCACAGCCTGCCCAGCCCCACCCTGTGAAGGCAAGACCGAGACTCATTTATCAATAGAAACAGCATTTACTGTATTTTGGAATAACTTTTCAAAATCACAAAAGTAATATTTGGTTAATATAGACAAATCTAGATAAACAAAAAGAGAATAAATCATTTCTGCACAGGGGTAATTTCAGTTAACACTATGATGCGTCCCCTTCCAGTCTTTCATTCTACACACAGATTTTAAAGCAGGTTACCTTAAGCAAATATTAAATACATGTTAAAGCAGATGTTGTATCTTTTTTTTTTTTAAGGACACACATTCTTAACCACAAGGCCTATACTTTCTTCCCTCTGGCTTGGCCTCTATCATTGGGCCTGGGACTAGTTTTCTGAGACAGGATTTTCTGTTGAAGAGATGGGAAAAGGAGAAGTGTGATGGTGGGATTTGGGGCCTGGGGGACACTTTTTCACTGCCCCGGCCCTTTCCTGGGACAGCTCTTAGGCAGCCAGCCCCTTCACACGGTTTCCTGCAGCTTGAGAGGGGAAGGTTAAGGAGTTGAGAGCATGGGGCCGGGAGGCAACAGTACAGACCTTAGTAGGCCTGGGAAACCAGAACCACCTAGCATCCAGGGGGAGGAAGGGCCAGCTCTTCAGAGAGTGGGTGGGGTGGTGCAGTGACAGGGGGCTTCCAAGTCATCAGACCTGGGGGTCAAATCTGGGCTTGGTTGCCTAGTAGCTGTGTGACAACTTCTTGGAACCTCAGTTTCCTCATCCATAAAATACTCTTGACTTCAAAGGTTTGTGTGGAGGTTAAATGAGATAATTATGTAAATTGCTCAGCACAGAAGTACTTAATGAGTGGTCACTATTATTATGAATAGGAACCGAAGGCAGCACCAAGCCAGGAACTCCAGCATTGGCTAAAAACGGGGATTCCCCCCCCACCTATCCTCAGCTAGTGGTGTCCTGAGGGAGTGAAAATCCTGGCTGTACAGGGATGGATGAAGGTCACCTAAACCTGAAACACCCCTACGGACCGGGAGATGCTTTAGAACCGGGCCATTTCTCATTCTAGGCCTTCCTCCTCCCCCTGCCGCGTCCTCACTTAGCTCACGCGCGGACCTCAGTCGCTGCCTTCCTGCCCGGCGCGCTTCCCTGTCAGGGCCTCTTCCTTCCCGCCCACCTCCGGCCGTCCCATCGGTCCCCTCCATTTCCCTTTCCTCCTTTGTCCGGCGCCCCGCCCTGCCCACGACCCCACCCCCACCCGCCATGGGCTCCGCCCTCACCGCGTCCCTTCCGCCCCCTGCAGGCCTGGCCCTGGACCGGCTGAGCGTCCCCGACCCGGCCTGGATGGCAAGACTCTCTTTGCCCCTCGCCACCAACTACCGTGACAACGTGTTCTCCCCGGACGCTGCGACCTCGGAGGAGCCCAGGACCTTCCAGACGTTCGGCAAGGCGCCGGGGCCCGAGCTGAGCCCGACGGGCACGCGGCTGGCCAGCACCTTCCTGTCGGAGATGAGCTCACTGCTGGAGATGCTGCTGGAGCAGCGCCCCGCCGTGCCGGTGGAGGCCGCCTCCGAGGTGCTGCGGCGGCTCTCAGTCTGCGGAAGGACCCTGAGTCTAGACCTAGCCACCAGCGGGGCCTCGGGCTCCGAAGGCCCTGGGGTCCGAGCTGGAAAGCAGGGGGCCGAGGGCAGGACCAGCAGCGGCAGCAGCAGCAGGGGCCTGTGGATCCAGGAACCAGGGGCCCCGGGAGATGTTAGGAAGCCCAGGCCCTGAGGATTCTGGGACAGGAGGTGGTTTCTCTAATCTTTGAACTCACTGACCAGAGGCGGCCTGAGAACTTAAGGTGACCAGTGCTGCCCCACAGAGGAGTCAGGAGCCCCAGGACAAACAGCGGGCTGACCAAAGCAACCCCTTGTTAGGGGCTGGCTCTGCCTGTGGATTTTTTGGAGGAGGAAGACAGTTGGCCGCTGAGATAAGTGTTTGCTGGCAAAACACATGTAAGAGCACAGAGGGTTCATCCTCCTGCAGAACGGATGCCAAGGAGTGTCACAAGCAGGAAAGGATGGCCTGGGTGCACACTGGAGGGTGTGGGGGGCTGGATCCTGGGGCACCAGGCAAAGCTCTCTGACCTATTAATAAAGGAAAAGCAGTGGCTTGTTATCCTGTTTGCACCTGTCGAGAGGGAGGACGGAAGAATAAGAGTGAAGGTTCTTTGTCATCCAGTCCCTGGCCAGAGGGTCATGCGGGGCCTGGGCGGGAGGGTGCACAGTGTTAGGTTGGCAATGATGGACATGGGTACTCTTGACCCCTGCTCCTCTGCTGCTGCTACATTATCAAATAATCCGATTCTCAGCTGGAAAATTAAGGCTAAGAAAAGCATGACTATAGAGCATTAACACGAGCCAGGCAAAAGTCTTTACAATAGGATTTAATTTCATTTCTCCACAACCCTAGGAGGAGAGGTGTTATTATCCCCTTTTCACAGACAAGGCCATGAGACTTGGAGAGGCTGAGGGTCTTGCCCAAGATCAAGCAGAGAGAGGAGGCAGAGCCAGGAATTGGAACTAGGCTTGTCCAACACCAAAACCCATGCCCTCGACCTTGACACTAGACTGCCAGCCAAGGAAAGGAAAAGCCCCCATAGGTGAGCTTTTGCCAGTAGCAGACTTGCCTGAGATCCCCGCAAGAAACACTGTTGAAAAGAACATTTCCAGAGCCACTCAGGCCTTCACATCTCTGCTCTTCCAAGCACATAGTGAGAGGGACTTGGAACTGACCTGATGCAGGGTAGGCGTCTGCAGACTCCTGTCCTTTCCCAGCAAGCAGCCCTTCAGGTACAGAAGTCATCTTTCCAGACCCACCAATCGTGAGTAAATCTTCCTCTGTCACAGCAGTGAATTCAGGCCCTAGAGGACAGTGTGTGAACCGGGTCTATGAAATTGACACTGACAGCAGCAAACCTTCCAGGAGAGGAAGGAGTGAAAAAAATAGCAAATATTTTCCCAAGGCTCAGCCTTATGATTTCCCTGGAAATTTCCAAGCAGTCTATTCAGCTTCTCAGTAACGTGGGGCTTTCTTGGATACTAAAGGGAAAAATTCCTTTCTGTGCCTGTCCTTTTGCCCTTTTTCTGGAGCTCAGTACACATGTTCACTGTCCACAGAAATGGGCCAATCATACTCCCAACTAGGGATAATGAAAACCATCCACACTTGGAATGCAATGAGGCATCATTATTCCATTACCCCGTTTTACAGATGAGGAAAATGAGGCCCTCATAGTGCTTCAGGAGCTCCAGGAATGCTTCTGGAGCAGGGTCTCTAGGTCTCTGATCATCTCACTCCGAGGCAGAGTAAACTCTTTACAAGGTCTGTGATTTGCAAGCTGTTGGGTTCCCCAAGTCAATGAAAGAGGCTGGGGGACACCAAGCAGGTAGGGTCTCCAACCTGACCAGCCGGGTACCTGGCACAAGGCAACACTTGATGAATACTTGTTGAATGGAAGAATAAATGAATAAATGGGTAAATAAATGCTACAGGAGTCCCTTTTCTCTATATTGGAGCTCCAGGTAAGACTTCCTTAGAAAAGAGAAAAAAAATGTTCCATTATGTGAAGACAAAGTCTGAAAACCACAGCACTGGAGTAGACAGTGCTGACCCCCAGTTACTAGTGGATTTTCAGTGCAGAGCTGATGTTGGGAGGTGGAGAGAAGAGATGGGGAGAGGAGGTGACCTAGGGAAACTGGAACCAGGGCTCGCAACTGGATCACTGCCTCACTCTAGTTCAAAAGTCCTAAATCTTGGGCCCCCTGAATGCCAGGCAAGACTGTGTACAGGCATTTTTCTAGGCAGAAGATACGGAGTTATCAGATTTGCAAAGGAACATGTGACCTATAAAAAGATAAGCAGCACCGCTCTCAGTCACTATCTAAACCTCCACAGACATGGGCAACTTTAGTCACAAGGAGTCTGAACACTTTATAGCCAAGGAAATGGCAAGACAGAAAGGGCTGACTGGCCCAGAGCCACACGGCAGGCTTGTGACAGGGCTAGCAGCTGCATCTGAGATCCAGGATGATGTTCTTTCTAATATATCAAGGGCTCTTAACCTGGGGTTCTTGGTTGGGCTTTAGGATCTAAGAACCTGCTGAACTGCATGCAAAATTGGGAAGATGTGCATTTTTCTATGGGAAGGAGTCAGTGCTTTCATCTGATTCTCAAAGGGGTCTGTGACCTAAATAAGATTAAGGCCCACTGTGATCCTCTATTCCCCGCAGAACCTGGAGAACTCATGGTAGAGCCGTTCCTGTTCTGAGGCAACCGACCTTTGATCAGGGCGGGGGTGTATGTACGTGAGGGTTAGTGCTGTCACCCGAACGTTGCAACCCCTCCAAGTAGGCTGATACCAGCCCTTTCCCCGATAACCGGCTGAGAGTGAGACGGTGTGTATGCTGACAGAACCAAGTGTGCTGAACAGAAAGGTTACAGAAACTTCTTGACATCAGCCGAGATGTCAGAGCTGAGACCTTGGACGTGCTCAAAACTGTTTCCACCAAGATGGGCTCTGTCCCCCGGGAGACTGAAGGAGCTGGCGAGCCAGCGAGCACTCAGTTAAATGTCGTCTTAATTTGGAAAGCGCAGAGGGACATTTTTTATCAATAGTCAGCCGTTCTCCAGCACCAGGAGTGCAATGCAGTGCTCACTCAGAGCCTGGGGGCAGTTCTGAGATTGACAGGAAGCCTCCTTGTCTGTCACCCAACTTCAGCTTGGCAGCTCACTGACCCTACCTCTCCTCTGACTGAAATGAGTGAGATGGCAACTACCACTCTTGGGACTCTGGAGAGAACCAAATCTCCAACACGAGAAGAGAGGACAGGGGAGGGGAGGGAGGAGTTTTAGCACAGGCTCAGCCTGGCACATAGTGTGTACCTAGAAAATAGGTCAGTGTTTTCCAGTCCCTACTGAGTACTGGGCACAATATAATGGGTCCGGGGTCGAGGGCACGATCAGAAACGCTCATTCAACAAACATTTTATGTTTGCTGAGCAATTACTACAGGTCAGAAGTAGCACTAGGAATGGCAGTCAGGGGAGGGGTATACAGAATCATACATTCAACAGATATTTTAAAGCACCTCCTATGTTGCTGGGTAGGCTTGGTGGTGGTGTCCGCTGGAGAAAAGACAATGCATGCAATCACTCATTCACTGAATGAATATTTACTGAACATTTACTAAGTGCCCTGCCCTGTATTAGCACTGAAGATATAATGAACCAAACAGCCTCATTCCCTCCACAGTGTCAGGGCTCCCTGAAAACAGCATCTCCAGATGAGGAAACTGAGGCAGCAGAGCCTTGCGCAAAGGGCTCATTGCTGAGGGCATCAGGGCTCGAACCTGGGGTCATCCTGACCCAGGCTGGCCCTGCTAACAAAGGCCACCTCCCTAGCCTCCCCTCACATTTCCTTTCAGGGCACTGACAATGAGTCATTAATAACGGAATTTTAATGGCAAAAGCACAGCAGTTCCAGGGTCTGCGAGGAAGCCCATCCCCTGGGGCTGTACAGAGACCGTAGGGACTGAACAGCAAGGATTCTTGGCCCCTTGACAGCATTTCTCTCACGACTCTTCCATCCTTCCTGCTCCACAAGGAGAGCTTAAAAATATCCTCCCTCCACATTTGGTACCCTGAATTGGATCAGCACTTAACTTATAACGACAGAGAGGGAGGGAGAGCCCTATCTGGCCATCAACACAGAAGGCCCTGGGTCCCCGGACTGTGTGAACTGCCCCTCTGCCCCAGGCATGGCCAGAGGAGCCCATAATCAGAGAACCCCAAGTGACAACAGGAGGGAAAGAGGCTGGCAAGTGGAGCTCCACGGGAAGGCAGGAAGTGACACTTTACACAGAGGGTGCCCCAGGAAGGTTCATCGGCGATCTGCAGGGAGCCGGGCTCTGCGCCCGACTCTGTGAGGGAAGCATTGGGTTAACCAAGTTCTTTACTGCAGGACTTCTTGGAACCTTGAATATGCTGATGTGCATCGTGCATCTATAAAAAGGGGATGTCTAGTGCAGTGTTTCCCAAACTTATTTGACCACAGAAATCTTTTATTTATTTATTTTTTTTTGCAGAGAGATTAGTGCACTGCACAGCTTAAAAACCGGAGCTTTAACCAATGTGTGTATTGAGCCCTTACCTGCACGACGGGACCTTGTGCTAAGTGCTGAGGATACTGGAATCCAAAGACAAAGTCCCTGCTTCCAAGGAGCCATCTGTGGGAGAAAGCCACATGAGGGGACCAGTGGGGGTGAGGCCAGTGTGCAGGGCAGCCCCGGAAAGGGAGCAGAGGGCCGGAGAGGCGCTCAAGCTGGAGGAAGCTTAGGGCTCCAGCAGTGAGAGGAAGTTGCTGGGAAAAGTGTGACGAGACCACTAGAGGCTGGGGAGGGGGGTGGGCAGCAGAGAGGGAAATGTGGACAACTCCCCTCCTCAAATCCTCCCCGCTTTGAGCTGGCCATGCTGGGTGGTCTTTCACATTTGGACGGTTCCTAGGGGGTTTGGGCCTCAGTCCCTCCCATGCCCCGTCCTCAACCACATCTCTGCTATTGGACTTGGGCTAACATCCAGAAGCCGGGGAACAGCTACCCACAAATTCAGTAATTGGAGTCATTAGCGTTGACTCAGAAATCATTTTTTGCTATGTCTCTCTCTTGGAGAAGCTTTTAAGACCCTTTAAATTGGTTAATGGAGAGTTTAGAGATGAGGATGGAGCCTCGGCTTTCTGCTTCCCCTGCCCGTCTCCCTGGCTTTCCCCAACATACTCAAGGGCGAGAGTGATGAGATAATCCAGTATCTGTTTTATTAAACTCCCGTCCATTTCTGGCACAAACCTTTCACAAAAGAGGATCTCAAAATCTACACTCTCCTGCTCCAAGACTCCAAGGGCCCAACTGCCATTTACCACCCCCATATCGGCAGGACGATAATAACGCTTTCACCTAAAATTACCGTGAGAACTGTGCAAAAGAGCCCTGGGCCAGGAGTCAGGAGGCTGGGGTCCTTGTCCTGGCCTGGTGACTCATAAAGCCATGTAACCATGGGCATCACTCTGCCTCCTCAGGCCTAAGTGAGCACCAACGTCCTTTCCATAGTGAAATGCCCTATGTCAGCCCTGGAGGGTAGGAGGGCAGACACCGCTGCCCTTGGTCTACAATTGAGGAAACAACACAGCAAGTCAGGCCACTGCTTCAAGGTGATGTGGCCAGAACCTGGGTCTTTACACACTTTCTTCTTCTTTACTGTGCTGGGCAGGTACTTAAGGTTCTTTGGGAAGGCGGGTGAATATCTGGCCTCTTCTCTGGGATTCAAGTTGTGGTATCTCTCTGAGAACTCGCAGGCTTCATCTTTAGGGCTGAGTGAAGTGTGAAGGTCTGAAAAAGTCAAGCAGTTACATCAGGCATTTAGACACTATGCTCCTTCCTTCCAAATCAAAGGTGAAATGGAGACAGTCAGGAATCCATTGGGGATGAACAAAAGCGGACGTCATTCAGTGTTTCCTGAGTTTTAGGCATTCATGAAACCACCCCATGACTTTTGCCACCTCTCGATCTGTGCTCCCCTTTACGCAATGTCACAAGGTTTTTTCTCTACTTGATTCATTATTTTTAATATCTGTGACATTATGATATGCTAATCGCATTTTTATAATATATATTAATATACAAACACTAAAAGTAAACAATATTACTTTGAATACTACCTAAAATCCCCTTGTGAAGCACTGGAGGCACACACACATCAGACGCTGGCAAAAAATGATGTGGTCCAAGCCTGAGGAAATTGAAGACTGGCAAAGGGGAAGGGAAGGGATTTGCTCAAAGGCAAAGGCTAAGGCGAGGACCAGGGTCTCTGGACCCTTCAGTAAAGTTTTTCACAGGTCACTGAACGAATCTTTTTTATGCACAGAACAGAAATGACTGTGAATGGGGAATTCCCTGGCAGTCCAGTGGTTAGGACTCGGCGCTTTCACTACTGAGGCCGCGGGTTCAATCCCTGGTTGGGGAACTAAGATCCTCACAAGCCGTGTGGCATGGCCGAAAAATGAATGTGTCCACTGCCCAGTTGTGAGGCTACCAACTAGGGGAAATGGTCAAAGTCATTTATTAGCCATGCACTTGAAATTGCTTGGGAACCTGAGCCCCCATGGAATTTCTACCCTGTAAAGGGATACTGACACCCTGCTTTTGTTGCCATTCCATCTCCTCCCTGCCCGCCCCTCCCCCCAGCACCAGTGAGAGGTACCAGTGACTGCATTTTATCTCACCTTAGCCAAAACCCAGTCTGACGAGACTCCTTTCCAAGGGGTAGGGGTGTGGGAGAACAGCCCTGCTGGGGGCTCCGGGGCTGGCTCTGAGACGAGCGCTTCTATAGAGCAGGCCAAGGTTCCCTGTGCTCGAGGCATGTGGCAGGCGTGAGGCTCCTGCTAGCAAGGTGTTCAGGCTGCAGAGGGAGGGGCTGGAAAACGACTTCAGTCCTCTCACTGCCAGGTCGCCGGGCCCCGGGGCTGCGAGGAGAGGCGAGAGCAACTCTTACTCAGGCTGTGTTCTTAGACTCCTACTTTGGAGCAAGGGCTTCTTAAAGGACTTGGTTCCCCTGGCACTACTAACCCAGGTCAGCCTGAGTGAGTCAGGAGTGAGCAGGGCTCCCAGAGCCCTAGACGGTAAGTCAGGGCACGGAGGCAGCCTTGGGATAGTGTCTCTCCTGACAAGTCATTGGAGTGACTACCATTTATTCAACACCTACCGTGCGCCAGGCTGTGCTAAGCCCTTTGCTGTCATCTCATTTAATCTTTTTTTTAAAAATTTGTTTACTTATTTATTTTTGGCTGCGTTGGGTCTTCATTGCTGCACGCGGGCTTGCTCTAATTGTGGCGAGTGGGGGCTACTCTTTGTTGTGGTGTGCAGGCTTCTCATTGTGGTGGCTTCTCTTGTTGTGGAGCACAGGCTCTAGGCACGTGGGCTCAGTAGTTGTGGCTCGTGGGCTCTAGAGCGCAGGCTCAGTAGTTGTGGCACACGGGCTTAGCTGCTCTGCGGCATGTGGGATCTTCCCGGACCAGGGCTCAAACCCGTGTCCCCTGCACTGGCAGGCAGATTCTTAACCACTGCGCCACCAGGGAAGTCCCATCTCATTTAATCTTTACAACCTAATGAGTTTTCAGAGGTGAAGAAACAGAGGTGCAAAGACATACAGGCCAAGTTCAGGAATAGAGCAGGGGTTAAAACTCAGGTTTGATTTGTCTGACTCAGAAAGCTGTGCTCGTTCCCACCAATGGAGCAGAAGTAACAAAGAGACCAAAGGCTACTGCCACCCCCTTCTCTGTCACAGGGTACTGAGCTCGGGGAGGCACCTGCTGGCTTTGACTCTCATCTGTACCTGCTGCCTCCATGGAAAAGAGGGTCCGCAGCCTCTCCTGGGCGGGCGCATTCCCCAGAGCTGCTGACTGCTGGTAGCATCTCACAGCCTCTCCCAGATTCCTCTGCACACCAAGGCCCTTCTCATAGCAAATTCCCAAGTGGTACCTGCTCTGTGAGTCCTAAAGGAGAAGACGGACAGACACACAGATGCCCACGCATGCAGGACTGAAGAACTGAAACGCTGGGGCAGGAGGAAGGTGCAGCAGTCAGCAGGCTGGTGCTTCACCCCTGCAGGGTCAGGCCCAGCCGCAACCCTCCCTGGACCAAGGGATCTCAACTGTGAAGAGCCAGAGGCCCAGAACAGAGGACACGGGGATCCCTCCACCCAGGGAGCTTCCGGCCAGAGCAGCGTGGAGGCTTCTCGTGCTGAGGATGGTGCAGAAAGTGTGCAGAAGTGAAGGCTGTGGGAAGCACTTGGCCCTGCTCTGGGAGCCCAGGTAGTCAGGCTCCTACGTTATCCTGAAAGAGCCAGGAGCAAGGGTGGAGACTGGGCTTCCAAGGCCCTGAATGCCTTCCTGATCTCTACCCAGAGGGCTACAAAGCATACATTACAGAGAACATGTTTCTCCTCCTTTGAAAGGTTAAAAGGCTAATCCCTTTGTCCCTGGCTCCGGATCCTCTCTCCCCTCTCACTGAGAATTAGGCTCCTGAGAGAGGCAGTATCAGGTAGGGAGTAGGAGCCCAATCTCTACAGCCAGACGCCTGGGTTCCAATCTTGGCTCCACCACTTACCAGCTGTGTAACCTCAGGCATCATATTCTGTGTCTCTGTGCCTCAGTTTCCTCATCTGTAAAGTAGGCATAATAATAGCACCTACCATATTACCCTGTCGTGAGGATTAAATGTGTCAATATGTGGAAAGTGCTTAGATTAGTGTTATTATTTCCACACCTTTAGTTGCCCACATCATTCATCTCTCTCTCTCTGTAATGAATATTTTCATTATATTCAATCTCCCAACCATGGTTCTATTTCTCTTCTACCCTCTAAAGAGTTTCTGTAACATGTAGGTCAAAGTCTATGTAATAAATATGGTGGACTCATGGCTACAGGCCAGCTTAGGACACAGTCAGGCCAAAACACACATGCTGTTACGTATGTGTTACACAACATCCCTTTGTGCACTTCCCCTGGTGCGCTGAGTGACTAATGCCAGCCAGGGTGCCCCCAGGCTTGTCCCACACATGGTCACACAACCCACTGAGCCCAAGGAAGACTCTGGGGCTCTTTCATAGAAAGTCAGGCACAGAGGCAGGTACTGTTTGATGACATTGGTCCCCTTTTGACGGCTACTGCAGATACTTTGGACAACACAGAGTGAAAAAGGAGAAGTATTCTGATGCCCAAGAGTTCAATGACGCTATCACTGTGTTGGCCAGGAAGTAAAGAGAAGCAGCAGCCCCTAAGCAGGGAAATTCTAGTACGTGGCCACTGTTGGCTTTAACCCAGGGCTCCTGGTCCTTCAAGATACAACTCAAAAAATATACTGGTCAAAGACACTTGAGGATACAGCAAACCCACAGATGCCTTTTCAGTAATTCACAGTGACATAAAGCTCTGAGATTTCCTGCATTAAAGATACCTGTTTAACGAAGTATTTCCCAAACCCATCTGACCATTTTTCCCTCGTATTATTTATAAACGTTCCATGGAACTAATGCTCTGTGGAACAAACTCCATGCTGCCTGGATGCCAACCCCTAGTTGACAGACAACCAGACATCCTCTACCGCCCAAACTGCTCAATGTCTTCACCTCACGTGCCTTCTGACTTCCCTGGACTAAGCCACTTGTGATGATGCACCTTCCACGTGTACACTTTACAAAGCACTTTCACACTTACTATCTCAGTTAGATTTTGATCCTCACGACAACCCTGTGAAGTGGCAGACAGGTCAGGCAGGCATTATTATCCCAATCTTAGAGACGAGGAAAACAAGAAGTGACCAGCCCGGTAGTATGCTAGTAAATGTTTAACAACCAGCTCTCCAGGGGAAAAAGCCCTGTTTTGTAGCATTTGGCAATTCTGTGCTACTAATGCTCTCCCCGTAGCTGATTTCAAGCTAACAACAATTCTCGCAGGCTGGTACAAGCCAGTGCCAGCACACCGCTGGACGTGTCCAAGGGGCACACAGTAAGTCAGCAAGAGTTAAGGCTTGAAGCCAGCCCGATGCTCTTATCAACCGTCTCCTAGGCACGGTACCAGTTCCAAAATCCCTTCCTTTATCAGACTTGATCCCCATCATGCCTGGATATGGACACCTCATACCCCATTGTTGGCTGCAAGCCAAAGATATTTCACGGCTCTCTGCTCGTCCAGGTATGCCTCCTTGGTGAAGAGCACCCCGAGGAAAGCCTGGGCCTGTGGTCAAGGAGGAAGGAAAAAGGTATCTTGGTCACTGCCAGGCCCCACATGCCCCAAGTGCCCAGGAGTGACCCCACCAATGGCACTCACCTCTCTCAAGCCTGAGTCTGCAGCCTGCTTCAGCATGGACACTGCCCTCTGCTGCTCAGGGTCCCACGAGGAGGCTGGATCTTGCAGCAGGCACCTGGCATAGCGGTACTGAGCCAGGTTGTGGCCCTGGCTGGCAGCCAGCTGGTAATAAGAGGCTGCCTGGGGCAAAGGGAAAAACATCCAGTCAACTGATAACTCTGTAAGCTGCCTTTTTTTGGAGTGAAGTTTTTAAAAATTATTTTAATTAAATAACACATAATCATTACAGATTAGTCAGAAAATACAGATAAGCCAAAAATAGAAACAAAATTCCAAGAAATCCTGCCTCCTAAAGATCATTCTCTGTTAACATTTTAGTGTAAAATCTTGCAAATTTCTTCCCCCCTGTACTGTATGTATTAACATATATACACAAATATGTTCATATACAGTCACACACATATATAAATGTGTGTGCGTGTGTGTATATGTGTGTGTAGGAAGAAAGGGAGAGAGAGAGAACTACACTCACTATTTTTTGTAACCTATTTTTTTTCATTTAACAATACACCATGAATATCTTCCCCTGCAAATAAATATAGATCTAGCATATCATTTTTAAGGCCCACATAGATGTTATTAACCAATTCTCTGTTGAAGGAACTTCAAGTTTCTTCCCTTTTTTTGGCCATTGTATCTAATTCTAAGAAACTGTTATATATAAATTCTTATATATAACATCTATGCATACTTATCCTACTTTTTAGAATTAATTGATCCATTCATCAAGGTAATGTTCTAGGTCGTGAGGATACAGCTGCAAAGAAGAAAGACAAGGTCCCTGGCCTTCCTGTGTTTTGAGTCTAAATTCCTAGAAGCTGGAGACTTCTTTCTTAGTTTTCCCTCCGGGCTGGAAGAGAGAAGCTGGACTTTCCCAAGCCCTGCCCACTGCTCATTTCTGGAGGTCACTCTGGGCGGTGCGGCCCAGGCCACAGGCCTGGGGGCAGGGAGGAGGTGTAGTACCTTGCCGAGGTCCCTGGGGGTGCCTCTGCCGTGCTCGTGACACAAGCCCACATTGTACTGCGCTTTGCTGTAGCCACGGTCTGCTGCTTTCTGGAAGCAAGAGAAGGCTGCCATGTAGTCTCCATCCCTCATGTTCTCTGTCCCTGTAAGAAAGCACTAGGCGTAAACATAGCTTCCTCTGTGAACTTCCCCACATTCTTAGTCAGATACCCACATGCTCCTTCCTTTCTTTTTTGTGCTAGACACTTCGCATGCACTTCCATCCTCTGAATATTTCACTGGTTTGCCATAGGTATCAGCGGGTTCTGCCCTCCTGTACACCATCCTCCTCTTGGTAATAACATCCTAATTTCCATTTGGGAACAGCCCTCCCCCCAGTGCTGTCAATCAATGTGCCTGCCCTCTTCCCAACGAATGAGACCCTCTCTCAGGAATCTGAATCTTGGTCTGGCTGCAACAGGAGAGAAAACAGCTTCTGCAGGTTTATTCTGATGGCAGCACTCTGAAGACACTGTTTCTCAGTTACTGCCGCATGCATCCCTGGAGCCTCTCTAATTCCTGTCCTTTCTGAGGCTTGGCAGGTCAACAGATCCCAATAGATTCCTTTTGTGCTTAGGTTAGCCAAAGTGGTTTTAGGCTGCTTGTAACCAACATAACGTAACTGATACAGCTGACACTGTCGATCTTGCTTTATGAGGAAACTGTGAGAGAATATAAGAAAGAGAGCCCAGCTCCAAAGCCCATGTTCTCTTTATCATCCAAACGAACAGGAAAACAGGGAAGGGGCTGAGCACAGCCTACTCTCAACTCTAAGCTTTTGCTCAAGCTGTTTCTCCTGCCTGGGATACCTTTTTCTAACTCTTATCATCAGGCCTTCCCAACCTGTTTCTGCTCTAGAATCTTCAGACCACACTCAGGCTTTAAACACTCTTTCGGCACTTACTTCATACACAAGCCTTTTTCTAGGAACTAAACTGTTTCAAGAGTACAAGCCCTGTCTCCTCAATTAGACTGTAAAATCCTGGAGGCAGAAGCAGAAAAAGAACGTAGAAGAAATAACTTTGCATAGGGTGAAAGCTCTATACAAATGCAAAATATGATTATGGCTTATGCTCCCTTTGTGTTCTGCCACAGTGCTTAGCACTTGCTGAATAAATGAATATGCATATGAAGGAAGGAATGGGCAAGAAAATTCTCAGAAGACTGTCTGCCCATGAAAAATCACAAAAAGCTAATGAGGCAGAAACCGGGTTCCATTCGGCCAGCAGTGAATGAGTCACCTCCTGGCTGCCTGAAAACTCACTGTCGAGGGTTCACAGAGCCCTCTGTCCTTGAGGAGAAGGCTCAAGAGGGCACAGGATCCCACCCTGTCCCCATCCCCCACACTGGATCTTCTGCCTCTAATCTAGACCAAGTCACCATCATGTTTCGCTTAGCCATCAGTAACAGCTCCAATCTAGTCTCCTGTTTCCCCTCTGGCATTCCTACGACCCGCGTCTGTCTACAGAGCAGGCAGGCAGAGAGATCTTTGGAAAAGTAAATCAGATCACATGACTACCCCCACTTCCTGCTCCAGCGTAAAACACTCCAATGGCTTCCTGTCTCACTTAGAAGAACCATACGCCACCATGGCTCAGCAGGCCTGATCTGATCTGGCCCCTGCCTGCTTCTCTGACTTCATCTCTTTCTACTCTCCTGGTGATCGCTAAACTACAACCACGCTCACCCTTTTCTTTGTTCCTTTAACAAACAAAACTCAATCCTGCCTCAGGACCTTTGCACTTGCTGTTCCCTTTACTTGGAAAGCTTTCTCCACGAGACTGTTCCCTTTACTTGGAAAGCTTTCTTCACAAGACTGGCTTGTTTTTGTCAGTCAGGTCAAGGATCTTTCCATCCGCGAGGCCTTCCAAATCAAAGCTGCTCCTTGCCCAAGTCACTAATGCATCCCCCTGTTTAATTTTCTCCATAACATTTATCACTATCTGAAATTCTCTTTTGTATTTGTTTACCAATTTGTTGTTTTTCTCTCCCTCAACTCACATGGCAGCTCCATGAGAGTAAGGACTTTGTCTTGTGAATCACTGTATCCCCAACACCTAAACTAAGGCCTAACAAAAGGTGAATGCTTAATACATTTGTACTGAATGAATTCTAGCCTCTCACTCACTTGCCCACTAGAGTCCAGGAGATGCTGCTGGCAGTCTGGGTCTCCACATGAGAAGGCCTGAAAGAAGCCAAGTCACTGCGGAGAATAGGACAAATGGTGGAGCGGAATCTGGAGTCTCCAGATGTGGGTAAGAAAGGGCACTTGAGGGCCTGCTCCAAACCTCAGGAGCCTGTTCTTGCCTAAGTGCGGCAGAAAATTCAAGGTGTCATTCAAGATTTATTTTCTCCTTCTTACACAGTAACCGAATTTTCAGGTAAGCACATGGTCATTCAGCTAAGGACTATATTTCCCAGGCTCCTCTGTGACTAGGTAAGGCCGCGAGCCTTCATTCTGGACAATGATTTGTGCAACTTCTAGGTTGGGGAGGAGTGGTCCTTCAGTTTTCCCACCTTTCCCTTCTAGCTAGCTAGAATTTGGATATGAGGCAAACTGAACCTTGAGATGGGAGCCCATTTTAAGAATGGCAGAACCATTTGACTGAGAATAGGTCCCTGATACCACTGTGCCACCATGCCAGATTTGGTCGACCTACCTGGGAGAAAATAAACTCTGTCTTGTGCACTCCCTGCCCTGACTCTACTTGACCTACCGCATACCCTTTCCATTTTCCCATCTGCCCTCCTTGAGACAGGGTCCACCCAGTTACCCAGGAAGTTGAAAGCGATGGAAACACTGAGCTGGAAGAGCTGCTGAATGGAAGTCATGGCCTCCTCGAGGGAAAGACTTTTTGATTTATCTTGTTCCTGGGGAAGAAATATAAAGACTCATCATGGGGCAGTTCACTGGGATTGCCACCTGTCTAGGGGAATGTTACGGGGATCCAGGTGGCCAAATCTGGACAATACCTGCTTTTCGCCAGCGGGCTGAGGTTGGGCTGGCTTCGTCTTGGACTTGAAGCTACTGCTGGCATGCAGGAAGCCGGCGTCACTGGGATCTGCAAGGGAAAAGGCAAAGGAGGAAGGTGCTAGTTCTCCTTTTCTCTCACTCTCCCAGTCCACAGAGCCCTCCATCCAGCACCACTGCCAGGAACCAGAATCATTCCAAATTGCCCCAGAAAGCAAGGGGGCTCACAGGAATGACAATTCCCCAATGTGGCATATGCAGCAACAAACGTCCATCTGCCCAACTCCCCACCCCGCCACCGCCTTCTGCTGATTTTAGGAGGTGGGACCATACCTTCCTCAGAGGCACCCTGAAGACCAGCTGCTCTCAAGGAACTGGGTGAAGAGAGGCTCTCGGGCCGAGTGGAGGGTTCTTCCTGGCCCAGCCTGAGTTCCCTGAGGCCAGTGTGCCTGGGAGCCGGGCTATCAGGGCTGGGCAGAATGTGTCTCCGCAGTGCTGGAAAGAGCCAGTGAGAGCGGTCACATCAGAAGGGGATAGGTTCAGCCTGCCGGGGCTGACTGAGCCCTCCCTGAGGCTTCGCGGACCAAAGGAAGAATCTGGAAACTCCTGAGACACGTCCTTCACATGCCTCCTCCTCCATTTCCTTGGCTGGCTTCCCTCCGCAGGGGTGGAGAGGGGCCCACATTTATGCTGATCCCCACATCCCAAGCATAAATCGCTCCTTGGCTTGAATTCTTCCAGTAGCAGGGAGGGATCTACTTTATTCACTGTTCTAGCCCCAGCACTTAGCACTTTGTTTGATGGTTAATACTGATTATGATTATAATCATAATACTAAGGGCAAGAACTTAAACCGCTACTTACTGAGCACATACTACATGCCAGGCACTGTTCTAAGTCCTCGACATGTATTAGCTCATCTGGTCCTTCCAAGAAACCTGTGGGGGTGGGTTTTATTATTTCCCCATTCTATAGGTGAAGAAACTGAGGCACAGGGAAGTTAAAAGTGACTCATCCAGGGACACCAAACTAGTATCAGCAGTTCTGGGCTTGAACCCTGAAAATGTGACTCCAGAGCCTTAATCACTATGCTGCATTGCCTCTGTACCATGGCACATGATAGCCATTCAATAAAGATTCACTTATTGATGAATGACTGACCAGAGAATGACCTAACTGGCTGAGGAGTGGGCAGGAAGCCACTCCTAGGATCTAAAATAACCTGGACCCCTGCGGGGCTCCGTCAATGGAAGGGGAGGGGAGGACATGGGAGGACCCTGGAGGGCAGGCGTGGCCCACACGCCGGGTGGACAGACCTTCCTCCCATTCCTCTTCCTCTGACTGCAGATAGGAGAGGCAAGGAGCTGCTGACGGCTCTTTTCCTGAGGTGTGTCCAGAGATGCTTCCTGGCCCAGAGAAACTCCCAGCCCAGCTCTCCTGTCCCCGGGAGTGAGAACTCACAGGAGCGCGGGTGCCTCAAGGGAGATGAGAGGAAACGGTCCAGAGGACTGCGCCAAAAGCAGCGCTCCGCTCGCCAAGGTCCTGCTGGCAGGGATGCCTGGAAGTGGATCTGCCTTGCCAGCTGCAGGGCCAGCACGGCCAGGGTGCCCTGAGGAAGACAGCACATCAGGGGACACAGCTCTCCACCAGTCAACTCCTTCAGTCTCCGCCTACATCTCCAACATCACTTCCTCGAGAAGTCCTTCCTGACTCCTGGCTGTAGCCGCTCCCCCACTGCACACTCTCGTAAGCACCCGAACTTCCCCCATGGAGCCCTGATCACACTGGTACTTAAACAGCCATCTCTACAATTATTCATCAAGGTCTGTCTCTCCTGTTAGTCTCTAAGCACCACGAGGGAGGAACCATGTCTGTTTTGCTCACCTATGTATCCCCGGCGCCTAGCAGAGCACTAAGATACAGCACTAATAAATACACGCTGAATAAACGCCTGAGCGAGTGACTGAATAAACAAAGTCTAAGCAGGCAAAAAGATAACGTGGAAAGTTTGGGCTTGGCCACACATGCAGCCAAATGCAGGCAGGTCAGAGTTCTCCATCAGGCTCCCTCTTTCTCTAGCCTGGCACAACTCCTCCCCCACCCCCAAGGCACCCCACCACACACATTCACAGCTACAGGCTTGTTGTGGGTGTCTCTTCTCCAACAGGTCTGCAGAACACCTAAGCTAGCTCCTAGCCCGGTGACTGCTTGGTTTTCCCTGTCCCTTCCTGTGTTATGCACGAGAAAGGACACCCAAATACTTATTTGTTGCAACAGGCACTGTATACAATGGCAAACAAGACAGACCCAGTCTCTGCCCTCATGGAATTCATATCTTCATTGAGGGAGAAAGACAAAATCCAAGTACACAGAGAAATAATATAATAACTACAAATTATGCTAAAGGCCGCTAAGGAAACAAATCAAGAGTTTACACAGGGCATAAGAGGGACCCCAGACAAGACAGGGAGTAGAGGAAAGCCTCTCTGTAGAAGTGATGTGTGTGCTGAGACCAGAAGGAAGAGAAGGTCCCAGCAATGTCAGTAACAGGGACACGTATCCATATCACTGGAGATAAGCTTGTGCTCAGGCCCTTTCACATAGGCAGTAGTGACAGAGCTGAGGGATGGCATCAGGACCCTTGAGATGCAGACCCAGTTTCTAGAAGAACTCACTATAGGATTGCCCTAGGGTTCTTATCTTTGACAAAATGGGAAAACATATCCCTCTCCAGGGTGTGTTATGCCCCTAGGCCACAGCTCCCCAGACAGAAGTGTCCCTGGCATGGAGACATTCCAGTCTCAGCTCTGCTGATGACACCAAGTTACAGATGAGACAACTGAGGCTCAGAAAGGTCAAACCACTTGCCCAAAGTACGCAGCATGAAAGTGAGACGGATGAGAAGTGATGGAGACAAGTGTGACGTGAGTGCCAACTTCCTTTAGAATATCTTATAAGCAGAACCTAAGAGGCAAAGAGTCTGCCTTGTTAGACCTCGTGTTAGCTCGTATTACCGAGCCTCTGCCTTTATAGATCAGATTTAACAAATATTTATTGAGCGACGATCATGGGTCAGGATATGTACTATGTGCTTTTACAAGCCATACTAGGTATAACAACCAAGCTGTAGAGCATAGTAGCTAAGAGCACGAGCTCCAGAGTAAAATCTGGTTCCTCTCCTGAATAGCTGTGTGACCTTAAGAGTGTTACCTAAAGTTTCAGAGCCTGAGTTTTCTCATCTATAAAATAGAGATTATATTTCCTCTGCAAGATTTTGTAAGGATTAAATAAGATGATATACATAGATACAATAATAAATTAAAAGTTAGCTATTTAGTATTATTTAATTGTAAGATTCAGGAAGGCAAGAATCATATCTACCTTGTTCTCTGCTATGTCCCTAGTACTTAGCAAAAAATGCCTGGCTCAAAGAAAGTGTTAAATGTTTACTGAATGAAAGGAGGAATATATACATGGAGAGCAGGGGGAAAGGGAGCAGCAATATCTCCCCAAATATGCTCCAATGCCATGAGTTACTCAAATTTTGAGTGTGGCCACAATGATGCCCTAGCTCTTGTTTCTAGGCTATACTTCCATACAGGATCATTCTCATCCACACTGAAGGTCAAGGACAGGACTGGGGAAGCCTTACCCATGATATGGCATCCCACAATGTGTTCCGGGAGTCACGGGCAGACATCCACTGGAAGGCATCCTTCCATCCATGGGACCTTGGGCCCCTGCTTGTGCCTGGGCCATGGTGGCCAGACCTAGAAGATGTAACAGAGGCTATCAAGTTCTGTCCTAAGTGGGAGTAGAGGGAGGTTAGGGGAGCACATGGGGGATGGAATGGCAGTATTTCACCTGTTGAAACTGGGCACAGGGACCAGCAGGTTGGAGGAGGTAGCCTGAGGTCCATCTGGACTGGTGGACTTGGAGGTCACCCCACGGAGGCCAGGTCCCAGCAGACGGGGAAGAGCTGTGCAGAGCAAGGATCAGTCACTTTGACATGAGTGGGATTGAGGCAACAGTGGCCCCACCAATCTTCCCTCTGACCCTTGACAGAGCCCCACCCCAGGAACCCAGGAAACACTGGCACCTGCTTCTGCAGGTTCTTAAACAAGGATACATACACGTGGGGATCTTTTGCTTAGTACAGATTCCAGCGTGCCACCCCAGAACCAAATAAACTAGGATCATTCAGGGTTGAGCATCAATATTTTGAAAAAGCTCCCCGGGTGATCTGACGCCCTCCTAGGGCTGACAACCACTGTTCTAAAATGACCAGACATTCATACACAAACTCTCGCTCAATGTTTGTAGCTCTTTGTCTCTAAATCGCGCCTCTTTTCATTGGCCCCGCCTACTGCACTGGCCTCTACTCATCTTTCATGAACTCCGCCCACCATCTCCGGCTACTTGGCTCCTCCCCCTTCCAATAGCTCCTCCCATCTCCTTGGCTCTAAGTTCCACCCTCTTCCTACTAGCCACGCCCACACCTAAAATTCGAACGGCCCCTTGACTCAGGGTGCAGCGCGGCTCCTAACGACCCCGCCTCTCTTCCGCTCTAACACCGCCTACTATTGCTTTGGCTCAGTCCTCCGGCCCGCCCCCTCCTCAGTTCCAAGTCTCAGCTGCCGCAAGACCCGCGGCCGAAGGTCCTTACCTCGGCCCAGGAGTCCCGGGAGCCGCCACATGTCGTCGCCAACACCATAGAGCTCGCAGCCGAAAGAGCGCGGCCAAACCCCGGGACGGCGGCTAGAGTGGCCGGTGTGGCGCCCTCGAAGTGGCCGAGTCCCCAAGGAAGCTCACCGCCAGCCAATTAGAAGGGGGCCCAGCCGGAAGGACGGCGCTCAGCGAAAGGAAGTGGGGGGTGTAGGCGTATTGGGGCTAGCGGGGAGGTGAGCTGCGACAAGGGCACGGGGACATGGGCCCGGCCTCCGGTGGAAGAGATGTCATTTGCTGCCCGCATAAGAAGGTGGGGGGGGGGTCGCGCAGAGGAGTGGGGTCGCAGGTGGCGAAGCTGAACCGCCTCAGAAGAAGGACCATTGAGACGCGGAGCGAGAGCGGCCTCGGTGGTGCCAGACGACCTTGCAGACACCGTGGAGACTCGAGGGGGAACAATCTTCCCCAGGCCCCGAGGCTAGAGGAGGTGGGAGACACCAGGCCCAGTGGGTGGAGGAGAGGAACCTTAGGGTCCGACGGAGGAAACCAGTATTCCGAGCTTTCCGCCCAAGGCCATCTGCTTGGAGTTGCCCGACTGGGTAGGCTTTGAAAACTGCGAGTGGGGTTCCGATTCCGGGGGGATCCAGCTCTGGCTCCAGCTTTGGCTCACCGTGTAGCCTCGCGCCGAGCCCTTCCCTTGTCTGGGCCTCAGTCTGCCCAGTGATAGGGTCAGATGGAGTGAGCTCGACTGGTCCTTCCTGATTTGACAAGAACAACTTGAATTGCTGCTTTCAAAATACCTAAGAGGAGACTGGCCCCCTCCCCGCCCCCACGCATGTTAATCAGAGCTCTCATCTTCAGACACAGCCAGAGTTATCTGTGTATTCTTTTGTTGGGCAAAGCCTCGGTCCTCTTTCCCCACACCTGAATCCGTGAAATAAAGGAGCTCAAAATCAAATGTAAGTTGCTTACACTTTCTGCCTCCTCCTTTCTCCCAGGTAGTGACTTCTGGTTTGATGGAAGTCTCTATCTGGGGTAAAAGAGTACTGGAGGTACCTACTTTTAGACCCAGGCATGTGTATGACAGTGGTATTAATTTGTTCAGCAATTTTTGAGCCATATGTCAGCCACCATCCTAGAATCTGAGAAGACCGAGGAGTAAAGAGCATTTGTAGCCTCCAGGAAGACATGGTCCAGTGTTTTAAGAGTGGCCTCTGGAGTCCCACAAATGGTTTGAATGGTTTCTTACTTCCTGTTATGTATTCTTGGTCAGTTTACTTAACCACTTTTTTTTTTTTTTAAATTTATTTATTTATTTATTTATGGCTGTGCTGTGTCTTCGTTTCTGTGCGAGGGCTTTCTTTTAGTTGTGGCAAGCGGGGGCCATTCTTCATCGCGGTGCGCGGGCCTCTCACTATCGCGGCCTCTCTTGTTGCGGAGCACAGGCTCCAGACGCGCAGGCTCAGTAATTGTGGCTCACGGGCCCAGCCGTTCCTAGGCATGTGGGATCCTCCCAGACCAGGGCCCGAACCCGTGTCCCCTGCATTGGCAGGCAGATTCTCAACCACTGCGCCACCAGGGAAGCCCCTACTTAACCACTTTAAGCCTCAAGTTCTTGATCTGTAAAATAGGAAAAAGGATACCTCATGCAATTGTTGTGAAGCTTAAACAACACATTTAAACCGTTTAGCATAGTTCCCGGCACATAGTAAGAGCCTAATGAATGTAAGTTGCTATTAATGGCAGTGGTAGAGGAGGTGAGTAGGCAAAAGGCGTAGATGTGTTCCAATAGAAGCAAGAGCACTGGGTTATGGGATACCATGGAATGATTCAGAAAAGTAGTTGCATTTGAGTTGGACCTTTAAATATGAGTAAGAATTTACCAGGTGGAGAAGGGAGAAAGGTATTGCAAGCAGAAGAGGCAATAAACAAAGGCCCAGAAATGTGAATATTGGGAAACTTCAGAAATACCCTTGGCTTTGGGATTTGGGGCAGCCACCTTTCACATTCGTTGTGTTATTGTGTCAAAATAAAATAACAAGCATCCTGGTTCAGCTCTCTTCCTCCTCCCAGCACTTCTGCATCCTTCTTCCTTTCAGCCTGTCTGCAGTTGGTTTCATTCCTCAAGGCTCAGCCAGCTCATCCAGCTCTTCAGTGACAACTTCCCAACTGTTTGAGCCCTCACTGCTCTCCACTTTTCCCAATTCCTGTAGCACTTAATTTCTTACCACACAATTTAGCAGTAATTATATGTTGTCCTGTTATTTAATTATCTCATTTGTGTAAGTCTAGTCTCCCCAGTTCTCTCCCTCAGGGCAGGGATGGCATTTTCCCATTTTGCATCCCACGTAAGGCTTGATACAGAAGATATTCAAACAATACACGTTGACTTGACACTTTGTACTGATGATTATTACAGACAAGACCACCAGACCTCAATCCTGGGATTTACCGATTTGAGCAGAAATGTATTCATTCCGCATACATTGAAGGCCCTCCGTGTTTAAAGCGAGTTAAAAATTTTTGACAATGATGTCTGTTCCTGTGTGTAAAATGGCATTTCGATGTCTCTTATCCCTAGAAGCCTGTGAATGCTAAAGACCATTTGAGTGAGGGGTACTTGGCTAGGGCAGCTGGAGTCCTCACTGACTGACACACCAGATCACCTGTTCAGTGCTGCCCAGAGAGCACCATCGGGGATAACAACTTTGTTCCCTTGCCTTTAGCTTCTGAACTTGCAGGCCCGAACCATTAGCCATTCTCTTCTGCTCCCAACGTTGCTCTGTGTTGTTGGCTTGCGGCCCAAAGTCAGTCTGACTCAGTCCCTCTACAAAGGTAAGCTGTCTTACATTGGGAACTTACTGCCCAGATGTCCAGTTAATCACCTTTTGTTGATGCCATTGTATACTCAACACAGTGAGTGGTCTAGACATTTGTTGTTGGCTTCGCTTTGTAGACATTCTTAATTTGCATTCATCAAATGTATGAGAGCTTATTCTGTGCTGGAGAATGTCCTGAGTATACAACAATTTTTAAGAATGGAATGGTCCCTGCCTTCATGGAGAAAATAGTCTAGCAGGACAAACAAATTTAGTAGACGATTGAAATCCAGAATGGTCCTTTAGTTATGTATTGCAGCATAGCAAACTCTCCAAAATTTAGTGGCTTAAAACAATCATTTTATTATCTCTTGCAGTTCTGTGAACTGACTGGGCTCAGCTGGGCAATTCTGCTGGTCTCACTTGGGGTCTGTCATGAGGTGGCAGTCAGATGGCAGCTGGGGCTGGAGTCATATGAAGGCTCAACTAGGCCTCTTTCTTTCTCCATGTAGTCCCAGGGCCTCTCCATCTGGGTAGCTGAACTTCTTAAATAGTGGCTCAGAGCTTCTAAAAGTACAAAAGCGGAAACTACCAGGCTTCTTCAGCCTTAGGCCTGGAACCTGCACAGGGTCACTTCTCCCACACTCTGTTGGTTAAAGCAATTCACAGGGTCATCCCAGCATCAGTGTGGGAGGGGAAGACACACAGGCACGAATACAGGGGAATGTGGGTTTTTTTGTGGGGAAAGAACAGGGTGCTGTTGGAACACCCAGGGGAGGCTCATAACCTAGGTATGGAAGTCAGGAAGACTTCCTGGAGGCAGTGACTTCTAAACCAATGAACCTGAATGAGGAGGCCTGGGAACTAGCCAGATGAAGAAGGGAAGGGAAAAACAATTCAGGCAGGGGAAACAGCTGGTACAAAGTCCCAGGGAGGCAAAGAGAGCACAATTTAAGATCAGTGCAACTGTAGCTAGGGTAGGGGATGGTGGAGGGGGTGGTATAGGATAGCCATAGCCCTTTAGTCTGGAGAGGTAAATGGGGCCAGATCATAAAGTCTTTTTTTTTTTAACTTTTTATTTTATATTGGAGTATAGTTGATTAATAATGTCGTGATAGTTTCAGGTGTGCAGCAAAGTGATTCAGTTATATATATATATACATGTATCTATTCTTTTTCCAACTGTTCCCATTTAGGTTGTTACGTATTATTGAGTAGAGTTCCCTGTGCTCTACAGTAGGTCCTTGTTGGTTCATAGTCTTATATAGCGCCCACCCCCCACCCCCACCCCATGTCTGGACTCTGTCCTGAGGGCATGAAACATCAAAGAAGGAAGGAGGGGCGTGATCAGGCCCAAGGGATGCTAAAAGGCTCTTGGCTGCTGTGTGAGGGATGGTTTGGAGAGGGTCAAGCCCTCATTTTCACCCTGTCCCTTCTAGCCAGTGGCCTCACCTTCATCACTGAGAAGGCTGAGTCATTATCGCAGCACTGATACCAGTTCCTTTTGCTTTTTGTTAGTGGGAATTTGTATCATTAAAAAATGCAGACTCCTTTGTGCAAGTTTTTTATTTTTTTTTGTTTTGTATTAGGGAAAAAAACCAAAAACATGTCATAGAAAGCCTGCTATTTCTGGTAGCATCTGGACATGAGGTTGGCCAGGTGGTCAAACAGTTTATACTTAAGTGTGAACTGTGTTAAGGAAGAGCCTGCCTGCAAAAAGCAGGGACCGTGCCAGGCTCAGTGGATTCTACCCCTCACTTAAAAAATGGTCTGCCTGCCGGGACTTCCCTGGTGGCGCAGTGGTTAAGAATCCGCCCGCCAATGCAGGGGACACGGGTTCGAGCCCTGGTCCGGGAAGATCCCACATGCCGTGGAGCAACTAAGCCCGTGAGCCACAACTACTGAGCCCACGAGCCACAACTACTGAGGCCCGCGTGCCCAGAGCCTGTGCTCTGCAACAAGAGAAGCCACCGCAATGAGAAGCCCACGCACAGCAACAAAGACCCAACACAGCCAAAAATAAATAAGTAAATTAAAAAAAAAAAAAGGTCTGTTAAAGGAGAGCCTACTCTAGTAAAAACGGTACTAAACGGCTTATAACAAAACCCAGCAGACCCCTGCCACACACAGCTCTCTACCCTCTAGTCCTACTCCCTAGAGGCAACAATTTTCAACTCTTTAAAATTTTGAGAAGCAGCACAGAAGAGCACTGGAATGGGACTATCTGGCATCCAACCCAGCTCTCCCGCTTACCGGCTGGGTGACCTTGGTCAAGTGAATTATATTATCTTTTACCTTGGTTTCCACATCTGTAAGATGGGAATGATAATTGTACACATCTCATGAGATAACACATAATTGCCTGGCACGTGGTCAACAAACAGTGATGTGAAGAAGGATCTAACTTGAAAGCAGCTGTGAGCACAGCTGTGGATGTTTAGCTGCACACTGTACAAATAAATGTAAGCCATGAATGTGAGTTGGAGGAAATGACAAGAACACAGAAGAGGTCTGTCTCTTTCCTTTGTTCTAAGGCCAAACTCTGTATTTGCTCCTTGTCCCATTCCCTTCCTGTCTCTTCTAGAACCTTGTCTCTATAATTATCCTGACCCTCAAGACAAGCATACATCTATTAGTTTTTTTCTTTCTATGAAATATACACAGGCCTTTCCCATCTTGGGGGGAAAATCCTTTGTTTCATCCTCCTGCCCTTTACAGCTACCATTCTGTTTCGTTCTCTCTACTGCTGGATTTCTTAATTAAATAACACACACACTGCCTCCCATTCCTTCACGACTCCCTCACTTTTCCGCTGTCTCCCAGCTTCCATCACTATTCTTCTGACACAGCTGTCACCAGGGTCATCAAAGACCACCTCATTAACCACCAGTGGGCCTTCGCTCAATCATTCTTGACCCAGAGCACTTGACTCAGTTGACCGTCCACTCCTTAACTCTCACATACCAAACCACTTCGTCATCCAACCCTTCCTTACGGCCGTCAATTGTATCATTTCCGCAAACCATTCAGGAATAAACCTTAAACTCAGGGTTGACTCAACTCCTTTCTCTGCCCACCCCCATGTTACTTTTGACTCTTACTGCAAATGTGAGAAACTCATTGAAGATAGCTTTTTAGAAAAGTTTTTATCAGGATATGGAGGAGTGGGGGACAGCTAATGGACCCCAAAGGTAGAATGCATCTGGAACCCAGGAAAGCCCAGGACTGCAGACTCGGAGCCAATGATGTGAGTCCTCTCTCTCTAGCTTGCCTCCTGGATTTCTCGTGATCGGCACCCCAAAGGTGTCAGACACTCCCACACCCAGCTAGTCACCAGGTCCTGTAAAAGTCGCCGTCTTTTGTGTCAGCCCCTTGAATCTGTCTCCTCTCCAGCTTCCCTTGTACTGCCTCTCCCATGCTTGTTTACCTCCTGATCACTGTTTCTGCCATTGCCTCTTCCTCCTGATGCTGAGTACAGCATTGCCCACATTTCAGTTGTCTGCCCGCCACTCTTTTCTTGACCTTCCTTCTGGGCGGCTGACTCCTAAACAGGAGTAGAGTGGTTAAGAGCTTGAATTCTGGAGTCCTAATGGCCTGGGTTTGAATCCCCCACCACTTTGTTTTTGTTTTTGTTTTTGTTTTTGGCTGCGCCGTGCAGCATGTGGGATCTTAGTTCCCTGACCAGGGATCGAACCCGTGCCCCCTGCAGTGGGAGCATGGAGTCTTAACCACTGGACTGCCAGGGAAGTCCCCACCACCACTTTCTAGCTGAGTGAACTTGGGAAAGTTACTTGAATTTTTTGAGCCTCAATTCCTCATCTGTGAAATGGGGATAATACTGGTCCCTTCCTGACAGGGTTGATGTGAGCATTCACTGGGCAACCACACATGAGGTGCTTAGCACAGCTCCCTGCACACAGAAAGGACTCGATAAATGGCAGCGCTTATCAGCCTTACCCTTGTTCTCTTTCCTGAGTTCTAACATCACCTGCTAGTCTCTTCCATTAGATGTCCTGCTGTGACCTCAGATCCACCTGTCAGAATACTCCAGCCACTGCTGGAAGATGCAGCTTTCTGAGAACTGGAGTGGGGGCGTGGTGCTGAAAAAGAGGGGTGGTCTCATCAAATCCTCGAAGGAACCCCAACCTAACCTCAGCCACGCCCCAGCAGAGAAGACTCTGAAGAGCAGTTCCCCTGTAAGCCTCCAAAAGCTTTGCTGGCTGAGTCTTGGAATCCAGGAGAGCAGGCAGGGCCGCTGTTAAGAGCAAATGAAGGATGTGAATCCAACCTTTAAAAAAAAGCCCCGGGGGTGTGGTGAAAGGAGATGTAGCAGGATCAGTGGAGCTTCGAGGTGGGTGTGAAAGGTGAGAGCAACACCCTCAGGGTGCTGAGCCGGCTTAGGCTGGGGCCTCCCTCCAGTGCTGGGGTTTGGCAGCACAGAAGCCAGAGGTGCTCCTGTTTTCAGCTGAGCTGTTGCAGGTCCCCTTTGCCGCCCTGTGAACATTCCTCATTAAGCTCCTGTGCGGAGCAGGGCGTAGGGCTTTCACCTGCCCCTCAGCCCTGTGCGCCCACCTCCCTCTCTGCCGCTGGGTGGCGGGATTTCTACTGGCAAGAACGTGGTGAGGGGCAGTGCCCCACTCTCAGTGCAGAACCAGAACTGGGGTCGTGGGCAGGGAGGGTAACCTCACTGAGAGCCCTCTGCTCTGAGGCAGAGTGGCCAAGTAGTTGAGAGCTCTGGCTTTGAAGCAGAATGTGCCCTCTTTGAATGCCACTTCTGCCATGGCTATCTTTGTGATCCTAAGCAATTTGTTTAACCTCTATGCTTCATCTATGCAATGGGGATAGTAATAGGCCTATCTAATAGTTGTGAGTTTTAGTAAGATAATGCAGGAAAAGCACGAAGCTTAGTCCACCTAGACCACCCCCCACACACCCTGTCTGCTGTCTCCACCCCATCTGTGTGTTGTGTTGTCCTCTATTTACATGTCTGTCTCTGCCATTGGACTATGAGCTCCAGTAGGTCAGCAATGGAATTATACGGATCTGTGTCCTTGGTGCCCAGCTTAGTAAATACATTTATTATTGGAAGGAACTGGTAAAACAATAGAGAAGATTCAAGATTCCCTCTGGCCTCAGAGTCCCACCATTTCACCACAAATAGTGGGCCTAGGTCAGTCACTGTCCTGGGGGCTGGGGATACCACAGTGAATGCAATAGGATGGGCTCCTGGCCTCAAGAAGTGAACTGTCTAGGGAGTGATGGACATCAAACATATAACAAAACTGATGATACATTACAACTGAGAGCGTTGCTAGTAAGAAGCCAAGGCTGCTATGAGAGTATAGAGCGGAGACTACGTTTGGGGGAGGGGAGAATCAGGAAATTTCCTGGAGGCAAGTAAACTGAGGCCCCAAGAACGGGCAGCCTGGGTCGAAGTGGAAGGTGTAAAATAGCCTTCCAAGCAGAGGAAACAGCATGTGCAAAGGTCCTGAGGTAGAAGGGAGCTAGGCTGCTGGGTGGAAGACAAGGTTAATGACTGGAGCCTAGTGATGGAGAGGGTCAGTGGCTTCTCCAAGGCCACAGAGCTGGAAGCATAGGTTATACAGAGCCTTGTAGGTTATGATGAGAATCTGAGCCTTTATCCTGATGACAATAGCTAACATTTATTCAATTTCATGTATATTTGTACTGAGCTGAGTACTTTATGTGGGTTTTCTCATTCTCTTTGCACAATCCCCCAGGAGGCTGGTGGTATTATTCCCATTTTACAGATGATGAAACCCTGGCTCAGGGAGGTTAACGTGTTCAAGGTCACCCAGTTGGCTGTGGCAGATCTGGGATTTGAACCCAGACATCAGGATCCCAACGCCTGCCCTCTTAACCCCTGCGTGGCCCAGCCTACGAGCTAAGTGCGATCTTTGATCCGTGCTGCATCATCCTCGAAGCCTGCGTTCTAATTTCGCCATACGTCCCCGATCCTTCCCCTCGGAACTGGGGGAACCCACGCAGAGGCCCGCTCTGGTGAGATGAGCTCCCTGGCGGCCGGCCGGACTACCGAACCGCCTCAACGCAGGCCTCCAGCCACGTGACGGGTCTGGGCGCCGGCGCCGGGAGCGCGGAACGCGGCCGCAGTGCGGTGGGTGCTGGCGTACGAGCTCGCGCTGCCGCGGCAGCTGTGAAATCTGGAGTACCGGACCCCAGAGAGCCTTGCGGGTGTGGGGAACGAGGGGCGCCGCTCCGCGTCCGGCAGGGGGCTCTCTCTCCCGGAGATCTCGGCGCCCAGGCAGCCCGGATCAAGTTCTCTCCAGCCTTGAGGGGGAAAACAGCGTTCGTTTCTGATTTAAAAAATGACTGTTTTTTAAATAGGCTTCATTCCTTCTCTCTGGCCTCTCCCAGGGCCAGAAAGAGGCAGAAAGCGACACGGAGAATCCATTCCAAACGAGCAGCCAAGAGGAGACACGGCAGCTCCCAGATGTTGATGTTTCGTTTTTTGACATAAATCTTTGCACTCATATGGGAGTCTTCATTGATTCATGTTTCCATCTGCTGAATTTCCTTTTATTTACTTAATACGGCTTTTGGGGGAAATCCTGCTCCGAAGCTCTGGAGAAGCATAAACGGTGGCAACCGCTGTACCCCTCCGCGCTCCTCCAAACCTTGACTGTTGGGGGAAGGGAGTGAGTGGCACCCTGCGGATAAGGCTGCTGCATGTCCTCCGCTTGGGGAGCAGGCGCCCTAGGCCCCCGTTAACGTGGCTGTTCCCCTGCTAGGTGCCTGCCAGAGGCTGTAAACCCGACAAAGAAATGGCAGGAGTCACACGGAGTCTCTGTTCCTTCTCCTTCCAGCCCACCCACAGTACCTCACTGCCTTCACGCTAGAACACTCTACGTCTGACAGTGGATGTCTGCATCAAATGTATTAAAGAGTATCTCTTCCTTCCCCGGCTCCTCTGCACACCCCACCCCAGGAGTGATTCTTAGTAATTAATAAGAGCTTCACCTCTAGAGTCAGACAGCCTGAGTCTGAATACCTGACTCCACTCTGTATAGTGAATTCTTGAACACCTTAACTTCTCTGAACCTCAGATTCCTCATCTGTAAAATGGGGATGATTATTCTTTCTTTCTCATTTTACAAATGAGACACTGAGTTACATTTTACAATGTAAACACTGTTTACAATGTAAACAATGTAGACACTGAGGCTGAAGGTAGTTTAGAGATTTTCCCAACTAGGACAGAGCCCGGACATACTCCTATGTCTTTCTGATCCTCACCCTATTTATTCACCCCCAATCTTGCCCAGCTGCTCCTCCAGGTTTCCCAGAATAGTCCATCTGTGGCAGAAAGGGGGTGCCCTCTTTTCCATGAGGCAGAAGAGAAAACTAGAAGTTATGGTTCAGGAAGTCTGACACCTTAGAACAATATCCATCTAACCTTAGAACATAGGCCCAGATTTGGGAAGGACCTACAGGTCATCTCATCGGGTCTCCTACCTAATCCATGCAGACTTCCCCGACAGGTACAGAAAACTCACCTCCTTACAGCCCCTCCTATCTGAGGGTGCCTCTAGGTATCAGGAGACTCACAGACCCTTGAATGGGACCATTTGAATGTAAGAAACATGATTTCCACAGACCAAGCCCCTTAAGACCCCTTGTTGCTAAGGCCCAAGGCTGTATCTCCAGTCCTGAGTAGAGGGGAGGGATTGCTCAAAGTGTGAGATTATTCCATAGTACATCCTTTGTGAAGCACATTCCTTCCTTATGTATATCCCATCCAGTCCAAGCTCCTCTGCATGTGCTACGTGGGGCTCTCCCTGCAGGGCAGGACATGGCTACATATCTGGGACTCTATGATTTGGTTCTAAGCTCACTCTGTAGGAGTACATGTCCTTAACTCTTCATTCACACATGCTGTTTTCTGGAGCTCCCATGTATGGTAAACCGACATTTATGATGTCTCTGTATGTGCTCAGTGCCTTAAAGGAAGTAAGCCTCAAAATATGATTATTAAAGAGAATCAGGGGCTTCCCTGGTGGCGCAGTGGTTAAGAATCTGCCTGCCAATGCATGGGACACGGGTTCGAGCCCTGGTCTGGGAAGATCTCACATGCTGCAGAGCAACTAAGCCCGTGCACCACAACTACTGAGCCTGCGCTCTAGAGCCCATGAGCCACAACTACCGAGCCCGCGTGCCACAACTACTGAAGCCTGAGCGCCTAGAGCCCGTGCTCTGCAACAAGAGAAGCCACCGCAATGAGAAGTCCACGCACTGCAACAAAGAGTAGCCCCTGCTCACAGCAACTAGAGAAAGCCCGCACACAGCAACGAAGACCCAATGCAGCCAAAAATAAAATAAATTAAATAAAAAAAAAAAAAAGTTTGTGAGGTCCAAAAAGGAGAAACAACCCCAATACCCAACTATAATGAATGGAAATATAAATTGTTGTATTTCATACAGTGGAATATACAGCAATGAATATTAGTTAACTTCAGATACATGAAACAACATAAATGAATTCCACATAGATTCATGATAAGAAAAAACCTCAAAAGAATATATGTTGTATTATTCCATTCATATATAGTTTAAAAATAAAACTATATGATTTAGGAATGCATACATGGGTAATAAAACTATAAAGAAAAACAAGGGAATGTTTATCACAGATATATGTAATAACACATAATCTATTGATATTATAATATTAATTATAAGTATGTTAATATATTATAGGGGACCAGTATGGGTTAAATGGTTCATATACATGTTTTAGACATCTTCTGTATATGTTGTATTCACAATTAAATTTCTAAAGCATCACATACCTGGTAGGGTCCTGTGAGAACTGAATGAGGTAATACAAGAAAGCGTTAAGTTCCATTGCCTGGTGCATAGTATGTGCTCAACGGAAGTGACTTTTTTCATGTTGAGGGAAATATTGGGGGCCTTGGAGAAATGCCACATAATTAGCCAATAATAAAAATTTTAAAAGGCCCTGGTTCTTCCTTTGAGACACACTGTCTTCCTATTTTGGTGGTATCTGGTATGTAAGCATAAGTCTGTCGTGGGGCGGGGGCGGTGGTTGGTGATTTAGGGTTAATTGACTGTCCTAAGCTTAGTGCAGAGCTGGAAAACCTCACTCTCCTCCTCAGAGAAGACACAGAGGTGAGGGTGACTCTAGGGAGCCTGGACGGGAGGGGTAACAGCAGTGAGGAGAAAACTGCATTTTGCAAGCCTCATATGAGAGGTCCAGCCTGTCCCCGGGATGTCTCACCTACACCCTCTCGGCTGCATTGTGCTTCCTGCACAATGAGGTTGAGGCCTTCCTGTGAGGTTGAGGCCTCAGAAATCAGCACAGGCGACAGTAGGATGGCTCAGGCCCAGCTCAGTGACAGTGAGGGAAGCCATTCTGCCGACTGTGTGCTCTAAGGCAATGTGCAAGCAGCCAAGAGCAAGAGCAGTCGCCCAGCCTAAAGGTGCTGGGATCAGCCAGGAGGCTGGGAAAACCTGGCAGAGTCTTCCAGCCAGGAGATGCCAACAGAGGTGTACACCTCTAGATGCCAAGTCTGAGGGTCCCAGAACGGAAACTGCTGTGCCCAGTCTCGGCCAGGAGCTCCCTAGCTGTGCCTCCCCATGGGGAGCCCAGTCTGGGGTCCTAGGGAAGGCCTTTCCCAACCAGAGTGTGCTGGTTTCCACACCAGGGATGGATACACTGCATCATGTGGTGGAACTCATGGAGAGAGGTGAGTTTAAACCTTGGACGCATTACATAGACTGTGGGTTCTTGAGCTAGAGACTCCTTAGGATTTCCCCCTTTTATTCTGACCCCTTCTAGTTAATCCAGTTCAGTAATTCCACTCACCTGATATCAGTTAAGCACATGTACTGTCCAGGTGATTTTTCTAAATGCTGGGAGTATTATGATAAATAAAGAAGACAGGGGTTCTGCCGTCAGGGAGTTTGCAGACTCGCGGGGGTGGTGGGGTGCAGAAGAGCTGCGGGAAAAGTAATTCCAGTTATGAGGTGTATTACAAAAGGAGAAGCTCGGGTCCTATGGGAGAGGATCAACAGGAGGTTTAAGACAGTTTAGTGATATTTCTCAAAATCGGTACCTGTACCTGCATCAGGTATCTGATGCAGAAAATTCAGATTCCTGGGCCTCACGGCAGATGCACTGAGTCTAAGGCTCTGAAGGTGGGGCCAGGGATCTGCTTTTTTTCTTTTTTTAATCGAAGTAAAATTTACATAACATACAAATAGCCTTAAAAGTATACATTTCAGTGGCATTTAGTACATTCACAATGTTGTGCAATCATAACCTCTATCTAGTTCTAAAACATTTTCATCACCCATCAAGCAGTCACTCCCCATGCTCCCCTCCCCCATCTCTTTGCAACCACTAACCTACTTTCAACGGATTTACCTATCTTGCATATTTTAAATGAATGAAATTATACTCTATATGACATTTTGTGTCTGCTTTCTTTCACTTGTCATAATGTTTCTGAGGTTCATCCATGTTATATCATATGTCAGTACTTCATTTCCTCTTATTGCTGAATAACATTCCATTATATGAATATACCATATTTTGTTTATCCATTCATCCATCGATGGACATTTTGGTTGTTTCCACCTTTTGGCTATTGTGAATGTTGCTGCTATGAACATTCACGTATAAGTATTTGTCTGAGTACCTGTTTTCAGTTTTCTTGGGTATATACCTAGGAGTGGCATTGCTGGGTTACATGCTAATTCTATGTTTAGCTTTTTAAGGAACCACCAAACCATTTTCCACAGTGGCTGCACCATTTTACATGCCCACCAGAAATGTACAAGGGCTCCGAAGTCCTCACATCCTTGCCAACACCCGTTTTTGTTTAGGTGTTTTATTTTTTGTTTTGTTTTGTTTTACTATAGCCATCCTAGTGGACGTGAAGGGGTATCTCATTGTGGTTTTGATTTCCATTTCCCCAATGACTAATGGTGTTGAGCATCTTTTCGTGTACTTATTGGCCACTTGTATAATCTTCTTTGGAGAAATGTCTATTCAAGCCCTTTACTCATTTTTACATTGGGTTATTTGTCTTTTTGTCATTGAGTTGTAATGAGTTTCTTCTATATTCTGGATACTAGAACCTTACTGGATATATAACTTGCAAAATGTGTTTTCACTTTCTTGATGGTGTCCTTTGATGCACAAACGTTTTAAATTTAATGATGTGCAATATATCCATTTGTTCTTTTGTTACTTGTGTTTTTGGTGTCATGTTTAAGACCATTGCCAAATCCAGGTCATGAAGATTTACCGTTATATTTTCTTCTAAGAGTGTAATAGTTTTAGCTCTTATATTTAGCCTTTTGAACCATATTGAGTTAAATTTTGTGTATAGTGTAAGGTAGGGATCCAACTTCTCTTCCTCCTCCTCCTCCTTGTCCTCCTCCTTCTTTTTGCATGCGGATATCCAGTTGTCCCTGCACCAACTGTTGAAGAGACTATTCTTTCACCATTGAATAGTCTTGGCACCCTTGCTGAAAATCAACTGACCATAGATATATGAGTTTATTTCTGAACTCCCAGTTCTATTCCATCAATCTATATGTCTATCCTTATGCCAGTACCACACTATTTTAATTACTGTAGCTTTGTAGTAAGTTTTGAAATCAGGAAATGTGAATCCTCCAACTTTGTTCTTCTTTTTCAAGATTGTTTTGGCTATTCGAGGTCCCTTATAATTCCATATGAATTTTAGAATCAGTTTTTCCATTTCTTCACTGAGTCAAAAGCTCTGAAGGCGGGGCCCAGGAATCTGCTATTTGAATTTTTGGAAATTGTGGTAAAATAACATAAAATTTATCATCTTAACCATTTTAAGTGTACAGTTCGATAGTGTTGAGTATACTCACATTGTTGTGCGACCAATTTCCAAAATTTTTTCATCTTGCAAAACAAACTCTATATACATTAAAAAAACAAACAAACAAAAAACTCCACTGTTTCCTCTCCTCCCAGCCCCTAGAAACCCTATTATATTTTCCACCTGTATAAATTTGACTGCTCTAAATACCTCATATAAGTGGAATCATACAGTATTCATTGTTTTGTCACTGACTTATTTCACTTAACATAATGTCCCCGAGTTTCATCCATGTTGTAGCATGTGTCAAAATTTCCTTCCTTTTTAAGGTTGGATAATATTCCATAGTATGTATATACCACATTTTGTTTAGTCATTCATCCATCAATGAACATTTGGATTGCTTCCACCTTTTGGCTATTGTGAATAGTGCTGCTGTGAACATGGGTGTATAAATACCTCTTTGAGACCCTGTTTTGAATTCTTTTGGGATTATACCCAGAAGTACAATTGGTGGAACATGGTAATTCTATTTTTAAGTTTTTGAGGAACTGTCATACTATTTTCCAAAGTGGCTGTACCAGTTTACATTCCTACCAACAGTGCACAAGTGTTCCAATTTCTCCACAACCTAGCCAACACTTGTTATTCTCTCTCTCTCTCTCTTTTTTTTTTTTTAATAGTATGAGGTGATATCTCATTGTGGTTGATGACTTGCATAGGAATCTGCTTTTTAAAAAAATAAACTTTCTATTTTGGAATAATCTTAGATTTATAGAAAAGTTGCAGATAGTAGAGCTCCTGTATATCTCCCATTCAGTTTCAGTTTCCCATGATGTTTCATCTTATGTTACCATGATACTTTGTCAAAACTGGGAATCTGCTTTGTAATAAGCACACACTGACACACACACACAGTGACTCTTACATGCACTAAAGTTTGAGAGCCATCGATCTAGGGGTCAGGAAAGTCCTTCCAGGGAAATACATTTCAGCTGTTACTTGACAGATGAGTATAAGTGAGTAAAGAGAATGGGGTGTGATCCAGGCAGAGGGAAAAAATTGTGCCAAAGCCTGGGGGTAATAAATAACTTGGAGCATTTGAGGATAATCATAATAGCAATAGTAGTAATTTATTGACACTTACCATATGCCAAGCACTGGTAAGCACTTTAGAACATTATTTTACTTAATTTTTCACCACAATCCTATAAAGTGGGAAATGTTATCATCTCCATTTTATAGATGAGGTGCGAAAGAGATAAGTAGCTTGAGACGTGAAAGAGATAAGTAGCTTGCCCAAGACCACCCAACTATAAAGTGGCAAAGGCAGAATTTGAACTCAGGTCTTTCTCTTCCAGTTCCTTCTCTCCCACCAGGCCCCAGGAAAGCTTAATCATCTGCTTGCGGCAAGAAGCAAGGCATTGAACACGTGCTTTTCCCTCCCCTGGTTTACTCTTCCCACTCTCTTCCCTAGGCTACTCATCCTTCAGGGCTCAGAGAGACCTTTCTGTTCCAAAGCTGTTCCTTACTATTATTCTCCCTCATTGTATTGGTGTTTGAATGAGTGAATGAATAGAAATAAGTAGCATTAGCAACAATTTGCACTTACATACTTATTCATGTGTTTAAGGCTTCTCTCTCCTGCTATCCTATTGACCCATGAAGGCGAGGATCCAGACTCTTTGGTTCACCTAGTACCTGTAGGTGCTTATTAAGCATTGATTGACTAAATGAAGAAAGATAGGAACTCAACAGACATTTTTTGGAGGTTGAATGAGTGACTTTTATTTTTGAGAAAGAAGAAAATCAGATGGGTTGTCGGATGTCATTTAAGACATTAACCATGTGAAGGATTCCCTCTCTCTCCAGCAGAAACCTCAACCTCACTCCTTCAAAACCCGTCACACCCTACAGAAAGTGCCAGTGGTTTTGATTCCTCAGAAAGAGATACAGAAGAGACCTTGGTCTGACCTAAGAAACATCTCCATCACTGTTGGGAAGTTCAAGTCCTGAGATGGGGGTGGGAAGTCTCTATTCAAGAATATTATCAAGAAGAAAATAGAACATCATCTTAACAGCCTCAGAAAGTCGACTGCCTGCAAGGAGGGAAAGGGACAAGCGACTTCCCCAACCTTTTTCCCACCGTGGGATTCTGCTTTCCAACGTAGCATCAGAGAGCTAGCAGAGTGACCATGCTGCAGGTGAGGGCATGATTGCTCCTTACCTCCCCTGGCTCCCACAGTGTTAAATTAGCTTTGTGTCAATACCACACCCGCAGCTGGGATGAATTATTGAAGCTCATTCACTGCAACGGGCCCAGGCTCCACTTGCTTTATGGGATGGAGGTGAATGTGAGCATATTATTTCTGTTTGCCTTGTGGTCGGTACATTTTTGGTCCATTGTTAATATGAAGGGACTCAGCCCTGACCAGCAGATAATCCCAGCCTCTGCGTCTCATGAGATCAGTGGAGACAGGCATAGTAGGAGGGGAGGAGCACACAAACAGGTCTGCTGGCCCCAAACTCACAGGGGCTCTTAGTTATCACAGTTGACACTGTAGTCCCCAAACACCTATTCATATACACATAAGCACGTACAGTCAGCATTCACACACCTATAGATGCATACATACATTCAAACTCTCACTAAAGGTACACTCATTCACCAGGGGCCTAGGAACAAAAATATGCAGGATGCCAACGTTTTAAATAATGATTTTTCTAAAAGATTGTGCAAATTTTAAAGCCTCTCCTCCCCCACCTTCAACACCAATGCTTCGCTAGCAGGGCTGCCTAGTTTGCCCCTGATACTTGGCAGAGATGGATGATCTGGGATGTCCAAGGTCAAGGGTGGGGGATCTAACTGCTGGGGGCTCCTATGTGCATGCGGGCAAACAGTTTTCCTTCTCTGTTCTCCTGCAACTCCCCCATGAGTTGGTGTATACCTGGATTTAAAGATATGTTTCTGTTGCTTGGCCCAGATGTCAAAGTTATTAGCTATAGCTCTGCATTTATTCATAGACACCTGCACCTACATTCACAGTCACAAACATGCATTTACATTCCTACACACACACACACACACACACACACACACACACACTGCATACCCAGAGATAGGTCTCCTGGTCACATGGTTTGGTTAGAATGCTGCTGATGAGAAGGCCTCCTGACCCTATCAGCTGGTCACATGTCTCTCAAAAATCCCACCATTAAATATTTATCCCTTTGGGAGTCCCTAGTTAAGAATCAAATACCTCTGGTCAAGGCAACACATCATAAAGTTATCATCTAACATTTTGGCAGGAATTCACTTTGCCCAGGGCACTTCCCCCTCCTTGGGTGGCTGACTCTTATTCATTCTGCAGGTCTGATCTGGCCTTGCCTGCCCACTCCCTTTTCCCCCAGACTAACAAGGGAGGTTAAGTTCCTCCATTATCCACTCTCATTACTCTCTGTCATTTTCCTTAGATGCATCCACTATAACTGTAATTAAATGATTATTTGTGTCATTATAGTTGTACAGTTTGTGGCCACAGTGAACTAAGAGCTCCAGTTGGTTAGCGGCTGCCTTTCTCCCTGTTCTTCACTGCACCCCCAGTACCTAATATGGTGCCTGCCTGTGCTTGGTACACAGTAGATGTTCAATAAAATTTAAATGAATTTGGAGGGTTTGAGGAAAGGAGAGGAAAGGAGAAAAGGGGCCACAAAAGGTTAGAGCAGATGGTTCCAAACTTTTTTGATCTTGGGCCTGTGAATATCACTAGCCTTGTCTTTCCTCACCTGCCAGAGTGACATCACGGCCCCTTCCTTGGGTGATGTTAAGAAGCCCTAATGGATCCACACAGGGACAGCACTAGGATTCAAGGGGACAGAGACTTCTCAGGTGGAAGAAACAGGCTTGAGGGGCATCCTGACCTGGTCTGGCTCCCCACTTTTCCAAATTGTGACTAAGAGCTCATACTTCCAGAGCAAGCCTTGTGTGAGGAACCCCCTCTTCTAGATGTTTCCAGGTAATTAAGATGGAAGATGTTTGTTGCTGAGAAAGTACGGTATCAATAATAATAACAAAAATACTAACAGCTGCCATTTACTGAAAGCTTACTATGTGCCAAGAACTGAACCAAGCACTTTGTACATGGTTATCCATAATTATTTCAGTTAGTTCTCCAACCTTCTTGGGAGGCAAGTATGTATTATTCCCCTTTTACGGATTGGGAACAAGCTCAGAGAGATTATGTCATTGGCCCAAGGTCACACTAGGGCCAAACTAGGAAGCAGTTGAGTCAGGACGGGACTCTGGAAACCAAGATTTTACCCACCGGGATATACTACCTTCCATTTTAAGCCTGTGAGGAGATGCCAGCCCACCCCTTATCCCTACACTTTCATACTCGCTCAGCAGATATAAACTGATACCATTTATAAACTTGGGATTTATTTGGGATCTTGGAAGCTGCCATTATTTCCTTGTTCTAGAAGCACCTAGACTCAGCTCCTGATTCCTAGAGTCAGAGAAGAGAAGAGATGCCAAAACACCTGGAATTGCAGGAGGAAGCAGAGATAGACAGCTGGAAGGTGCCAGTTTCTGGATATTCCCCAGCAAAACACCCCTGGATTCAGACTCCTGCTTGAGAGATGGGCCCACTTAGCCTTCCCTCTGCACTTCTCTTCTCCCAGTGGTGATCCTGAGGGCTCATTTTAGAATGATGGTCTGAGGCAGGTGACAGGTGAGCCCCATAGGGCCACATAAACCAAAACCAGTCAGTGTGAGGGAGGATCTGCTACCGAGCGTGGGCCCTGTTTTCTTGGGACCTCACTCGGGGTCCTGGATTATTGTGTATAGCCCCTTCCAGGAAGTGAGAACTATTGTGGACATTGGGTCATGGTCTCTTCTTTCCCCACCTCTCCCTAGTGCACTGACTTCAGCTTTATTCCTCCAGTGATTCGCAGGGCCTGAGCTCCATAGCTACAAATTAGGTCTCGACTCCCTTTAAGACCACTAAGGTCCCAGGCCTCATGGGGCTGAAATTTGGTCTGTCACAGATACTTTCTGGCTCATCCTTTTAACCTGCATTGATCCTGGTGTTTTGTCCTCTAGTCTGTGAACTCCTAAAGGGCAAGGTCCAAATTAGTGTTGAATGTGGTCAGTTGGCATGCATCCTCTATTGCTACTTTCTTCTACTGTGTTACAGAGACTAGAAAGCTACAATACAGTTCCTCTGACCCCCTTACAATTAAGTGCACTTGTGTGACTGGCAAGCAGAAAAGTGGAAGAGGCCTTCTTTCTGCTATTTTGGGCTTTCTGCTGGCAAGCAGGATCCTGGAGATGTGGGGTTCTCCTGTAACAGTTATTCCAGCTTCCTGGTCTCTTCTTCCTAATTCCTAGATGACAAAGCTTTGGCAGTGTGTTCTTTAATTCAATAGTTCCAGTGGTGGCCTTTTGAGTCCCCATCTTTCTGATTATGGCATATGTATTAGCTCTCTTGGTACAGCTTCTAGGAGTCCTTTCCACAAGTCTTTTTAATGTCTTTATAAGCACTCAATTCCCATATAAGCACTCAATTCCCATATTAAATTCCCTTCAGTTTAAAATACCTAGAGTAGTTTCTGTTTCCTGCACTGAATCAAGCCCTCAAAGAGTTGTGAAATGACTTCTTGGAAAAATTGGTCAGTATGGTGAAGGGTAGGAAGCCAGCTGAGAAGAAACAATAATACACTATCATAAATCAGCTTCTGTTATTGACAACCACTAGGCTTTCCCATTTAGAGTAGAGTATAACAAAGATGGAGGTAGGGGCAGAGTAGGTAGGTAGGTAGGCAAAGAAATAGACTTATATTTCAAGGGTTGTAAGGCTTATTATACATAGGGGATAGAAGGCAAACAAGTATACAGTTCAAATGTGTGAGTTCAGAAGTCTGTTACAGATCCACCATTGAATTCAGATTAATGTGTGTGACCCTTAGATACACACACACACACACACACACACACACACACACACACACGGCATGACTCAGGATTCTCTCTCCTAGTCTGAAAACTCAACCCCTTTATTCACTATGTTGGCCCCAAATGGGATGGAGAATGATGTAGAAGGTAAAAGACGTGTGTGTGTTAGGAGGATAAGAATCAAGGTGAAGTGATAAGACTGCAGAGAAAGAAGGAAGAATGAAGTAGGAATAATGAAGGAAGAGCTGGAAGTAGGTGGGAGGGTAAAATGGGAGTGAACTTAAATTGAAAGGAGGAAAGGAGGCAAATAAAGAGGTGTTTAAGGGCAGATAAGCAAGAAAACCAACTTCCTCACTCCTGAATAACTTAATTTCTACTGCATAGTGCCTGGAAAAATAGCAGGCATTAGATGTATATTTACTGAACCGAAGAACAAAGTTAGGAAGTATGGGGGAGGCAGGATCACACAGGATGGGGTACGTGTGTACTAATAACCACTAACATTGACCAGGTTTTACCGTGAGCCAGGCACTCCGCTAGGCACTTTACATGCATTATCATTTTAAATCCACAAAGCTCTCTATGAGGCCATTGTTAAATTATCCCCATTTTACAGATGAAGAAACTGAGGCTCAGACAGTTTAAGTAACTCATCCAAGGTCACACAGATAGTAAGTGGCAGAGTTAGGATTTGAATTCTGACTTGCCTGACTTCAAAACCAGTGTTTCTCACCACACGTTATGTGTAGTCCCGCCTGAGTCAAAGGTGGGTCCGCCCACCCCCCCCCACACTCCCCGCATAAGTTCAGAGGGGACACCAAGGGACATGTTCCCAGACCTGGCCTATCAGAGGGGAGAGGTCCAGCAGAGGAGGGATGCGGCAAGCAGCTGGGGCCAGGCCAGGCTCCCTATCTGGGGAGGGACCATATTAAAACCTCATCTTCAACAACACACAGAAAAACAATCTGAAACTTAATCATCTCCCAGAATTATGATCCCTCCCTGCAGCAGGGAGCACATTAGCAGAGCTGGGAAGTGATAATTCAGCAGCCCCCAACCCAGCAGGGAGGGAAAGAGAAGAGGAGGGTGGAGAGAGCTAGGAAGACAGAAACAGAGGCACGGCAGAGATGGCGGGGGAGGGGGAGGCAGGGCCTGACCTCTCCTGGTTTTTTCTGTAACTCTGTCAGAGACTGAATTTCAGGGGAGTGGCCTGGTGGCACTTGACCCTTCAATTCTCCTCAGATAGGGCAGGGGTCAAGTTGTTCCTCGGGTCAGTTCTCAGCACCCATGGATCCCCATGTCCAGAGCTGCACCCATGCCCACCCAGGTCAGGTGTGGTTTGCAGTGTTAGCCTGGGTAGAGGAGAGCTCCCGAGCCCCCAGCCAGCTTAGGCTGGCCCTGACCCCCTCTTGTCTGATGGCGCCTAGGCGTATCTTTGGTCCGTCAGAACCCGAGGCGCTGGACAGCTCCCAGCCCCAGAAAGGGTTCTGCCGAGAGAGCCAGAGGGTTGGGGCGAGGCTTCTCCCCCAAACCACGGCAGTCCCCACCCTCAAGAGAAGCATGAAGGCTGCTGGGAGCTAGTGGGGGAAAGGGCTTGGGGTCATGTAGGGGTCCCGATGGAGAGCTGGTGGGGACCTGGAGACTGAAGCCCTGCGGGCAACTTCTCCAGACACATTCCTTCCTTCTGAGTCGAGACCCCCCACTGCCCCCACCACCCCCCGCCAGGGACAATGGTCCCTTCAGCCCCCGGAGATGAATGGGGCCTTTGAGAGCCGCACGCCACGGGGTCAGCAGTGGTCACCGGGTCCCAGGGCGGCCCAGCCTCCAGAGCACAGAGCCACTGGTCTGGGGTGAGTGCATAGCTCTTGGGGGAGGGAAGGTATCCTATGGTCCCTGTCTTAGACTAAGGCTGATGGCTCCTGGGAAAGAGATTCACCCCAGGTCAGGCAGTTCCTGGTAAAGAAGGATCTTAGGGGCATGGGGAGAGAGGAATCCCCTTCTCCGCGCCAGGGGAAGAGACAGTCGTGGGTCTCCTCAGGAGGCAGCAGGATAAGCTGTGGCACAGGGACGGGGTGGGGGGGGGGCGGTGAATAGAACCTACCAAGCTTTAGCTACCTCCTCTCTCCCCTCCCCAGATCAAGGTCCCACCCTCCCTTTGGATGCGGCAGCTTCCTCCTTCTCTCATTGCCCATGTCCCTTCTTCTGGGGCTGCCCCTGAGGTCTGGTCCCTCCTCCCTGCTCCTGTCTCCCCTCCCCTTCTCACACTGCACAGACTATCTGGTTTCCATGGAAACAGGCCCAGGAAGGCTCTGCCAGGAGGCCAAGGCCACTGCTGCTCTTGGTGGGGAGGGGGTTATAGGAGCTGAATGTAAGGAGCAGGAGGTGAGTCCTAGCTCCCAGAAAGGGACGAAGACCTGTTGGGAGTGAGATTTTCACTGCTGGAGGGGCACCGAGAAGAGGAGCCAGAGATATAATTTTGTGATGTGACTGAGGCAGAGTTGAAGAGCTCCTTCTTGTTCCTCCGGTTCTTAGCGCTCCAGAAGTCTAGACAAGCCCCCTCGGAGGGGAAATTAGTAGGTAAAGAAGGGAGACAAGGTAGTACCAAGAGCTTTGCCCCTTCCTATTTCACATGAGGCTCTACTGTTTTACCCCTCCTGGGGACATGCCCACTTGAGAGAAGGAGGTCCCCAGGAAACTAGAATGCTATTGGGGGGAAAGTGGAGCGGGTGTGAGTGTTCAGGCTGTTCAGGAATCTTCCGTAGGCAGCTGGAGCTAGAGGTGGCCAGAGGCCCAGGAGTGTCAGGTGCTTTTGTGGCATCTCTCCTAGCACCTCCACTGGAGTTGTGGGAGAGACTGCAGCTTCCTCCCCTCCATCCATCCTGTCAGGATGCTGGGGTATGAAAAGAAGAGAGTGGAGGTGGCCAAGTAGGGGTTGGCAGCAGAGAAAGTGGAAGAAGCCTGAGGAAGGAGGGGTCAGGAGAGGGGTGGGTGGGGTGATGCAGATGTGTATGGTGAGGGCAGGTAGGGAGCTTCTTAGAGGCTTGACTGTCAGCTCCTGGGAAGTGAACCCCAGCCTTCACACCCTCCCAGTGCTCCCACCTCAGGCAAAACTGCCTCTCGGGCAGGGACCGTTGGAAATCTCAGAGTCCTGGGAGATCTGTGTGTGTGTGTGTGGTGGTGGGGGGGGTTCCCTTGGGAAGGGGCCTCCCAGGTTATCAGAAGGTTCAGCAAAGCTTCCCTGGGGAAGAAAAAGGGGTCCCTTGGGAACCTAGAGTTTCCTGGACTTGAGCCATCGGCTCTCCCTCGGCCAGAGCCGCCAGCACAGTCGTTTCGGTGTTTGCTTATTTTGGTTATTTTTTGATCAGATATTTTGGCGCTGTGCACACTGTCTCCTGTTGCCATGGCAGCCGTGACAGGGGCTGAGGCACCGTGAGAAAAATACCAAAATTAATGAGTGAGCGAAAGTGCAGCCGAGAGAAAAACAAGGTTAAAAAAAGAGTTAAAACAGTAATGAAAACAGGCTTCCCAGCTCCACAGCAGAGCAACTGCTGAAGCCTCCCCAGAGCAGCAGCCCCCGCCCAGCCTTGGGCTCCTGGCATCTCCCAGACCTCAAGGCAGAACTCACTCGCCTTCCCCCACCCAGCCAGCCACAGACGCAGCAATGGCCACTCGGGAACCGTCCCAAGTACAACAGTAGATCAGCTCCAACAGCAGATCAGCTCCCATCTTAGGTAGCATCCTGCCTTCCAGAACAGCTTCCCAGGGAACAGCTTCTCATCTCCTAGGAAACAGAGTGTGGCCTCCGTCCCCCACACAACAGTGGTCCCGCTATATTATCAGGAAATGGCCTCTCAGCTACACTTGAGCTTCAGAGCTATGGCTGCAGGCATAACAGCATCCCAGCTAGAGTCCTGCACACAGTAACAGCCCAGCCACAAGCCTGGGCAACAGCATCTTAGCTGTAGCCAATCCCTAGTACGCTGTCATCACAGCTATAGCTTCAGGACCAATAGCATCCCAGCTACAGTCCTATACACAACAGTAGCTCTGCTCTTATCCCAGGTAACAGCCTTCCTCTCAGGTACAGGCTCCTAGCAACGGCCTCTCATCTCCTAGTACCTAAGCCATGGATCCAGCTACAGTTCTACCTACATCATATTAACAGAGAACAGCTTCTCAGCTATAGCCAGTCTCAGGTATGCCAGCCTCACACTTTTAGCTTCAAGCCTTACAGCATTTCAGTTACAGCCCTCCTCTCAACATGCACACATGAAAACACACACACACACATACACACACAGCTTGGCAACAGCCTCTCTGATAATCTGATTGTTCTGGCTATACCCTAGGCACACCAGCATAATAGCATCACAACAGTGTCCCAGCTGCAATCAGAAACAACAATTTTTTCTGTTACAGTGCAAGGCTCTACAGCATCCTAACTCTCTCTTAGCCAGGGCCCATCCCAGGCACATACATATCACAGCAAGAGCCTTAGGCCACAAGCAACCCAACCACTCCCACACCTAGCATCCCCCAATCCCTGGCCACAGTCTCAGCTGGAATCTCAGGCATCATCAGTTTAGAAGGCCCCGATATTCCCTACTTGCCAACCAGGTCCTCCTCCCAGTTTGGTATGGGGCCAGGAGCCTGGCTTCTCTCCTCTTCAGATGCAACCTCCCAGTCTCAGCCCTTTGCCTGCCCTTCTGCTTGGGGAAGACAGCCCCATCCTCATTTCTACCTTGTCCCAGGCTCAGGTCCCCCACAGAGCCCAGCCTGGCAGCTGGGGTAGGAGGGGATGGGGAGCAGGGAGAAGAGTAGACACACCCTGGTGTTGCACTGGCCCAGTTCTGCTCCTACCACTTGGTGCAGGATTTGGGTTTGACGGTGGTGGAGCAGGGAGGACAGAGAACATCTGGGAGATTAGCATTTCCTGCCCAGCTCTGCGGCTGCCTATCTTGCTCAGCCCTGAGCAAGGGAGGAGAACAGAGGAGCCTTTGAATGGCTCCCAGCAAGCAGACTGGGGAGGGTTTGCTGCAGTGGGCAGCGGGCACACGCTGGGGGCAGGGAAGCTGGGCAGCTCCTCTGTGGAAGATTTTTTGTCTCTGGGCCACTGATTCCTCCCTTGGAGCTGTGCTCAGTGATGCGGAGCATATGAGTTTTGCAGGGGACAGGGAGAAACCACCTATCGGACAGATCCTCCTCTCACTAGCTCACCCCATCTCCCATCCAGAGAACCCCATCTGGGATTCCGGGGCTGAGGTCTGGGAGTGCAGACTAGAGCAGGGCCCAGGCCAGAAAGGGAGTTCAAGGGGGGCTGCTCTCGGAGAGATCTTGGGCAGCCCTCAGCTGGCCCGAGAGCCCACCCTTACCCTGCAGAGTGTTCCACAGAGAATACAGGTATCAGAAGGGGAGGAAGCAGAGGAAAGAGACAAGGGATAGAGGAGTGGTAGGGATGGGAAAATGCCGGTGGATAGGGGAGGAGTAGTCAGAGGCTATGGCAAATAGAGGCCCAGCAATCAGTCATCCCATATTAGGCCTTTGCACACCCAGTGCCAGGCCTTACCAGGGACAGTCTCTCTCATTCTTCTGGCCTGGAACCCACTGCGTTGGCTTATAAGTGGCAAAAGCTGGAGGTCGTATTAGACTGGGGCACTTGAGAGCCTGGGGTACCAAACCCTGAGCGAAGGAAAAGGAGTTCCCAGGCTGCTCAGACACCTCTAGATGGCGCCAGAGAGCCAAAACTGAGTGGGAGAAACTGAGTATCGAGTGTGTGAGACACTGCGTGTGACACAGTGTGTGACTCGGTGAGTGTGATTGTGACAGGGAGCGTGTGGCACTGCGAGGGCGTGTGACACAGGCCGTGACACTGCTCGGCTTCGCGGGGTAGGGACCCATGTGACTGTGTGAATGTGTGTATGTCACTGGTAAATGTGTCGGGGTCACAGCTCCATGCCGCCCAGAGGGCAGGTGATTGAGGGACCCTCTAATAGCCCGAGCTTAGGCGCATCACCTCACCCTCACACTTGTATATCTCCCCAATCCTCATTCTAGAGGAGCCCCCTTGGTCCCGTTACCCTCCCCCTCCCACGGTCCCCTCCATAGCCCCATCCCCAAGACTTGCTGCGGCCACCGACGCTGACCGCTCTGCGGCTTCGGCCAGAGGGGGAGGGGTGGACTTCCCCTGAGCGCAGTGAGAAGGGAGGGCCATTCGGGGTGATCTGGGGGTCTGGGCGGGAAGAAGGTGGATCTGGAGGAGCAGATGCCCAGAAAAGAAGGCACCGGGGGAGACATTTCCCGTGCCTCCACTTCCCAGGGGGGCAGGGTAGGGGACAGGTGTTTGAGTGAGGTTAGGAAAGGAATTCGGGAGGGGTCCCAGATGGGGGCACGGGTGGGATAAGTGTAAACTGAAGAGCCAGGGAAGGGGACGATCTGTGTATACGGGCCTCGGGTAGGGGAGAGATAGCCAAACGGGTCCTGGCTTTGGGGAGCGGTGCTGGGGTCCCCTCCCAGCAGGACCAGAGCGGTCCCGAGCTCCACCTCCCGGCCGTGTTGGGCGGGGGAGGGGGCAGGGAGGCGGGAGGGAGGCAGGCGGGCGGGCCAGGAGGGGGGGGGCAGGGAGGGGGCGGGCCCGGCTGTGCTCTCCGTTCGCCGTTGGCTCCGCCACCGCTGCCGCCACCACCGCCGCCTCACACACTCGGGGAGCGGGAGCGCGGCGCGGACGCGAAGCCGCCGGGGCTGCTGTGCCCAAAGCCAGCCGGAGCCGAGCCTGAACCGCAGCGCCAGCCAGAGCCGTGCCGTGCCGAGCCGCAGCCCGGGCCGGGGCCGGTGGCGGCTCATGGACTGCAGGGCCCGCGGCCTGCGCTGCCCAGAGGCAGGTAAGGATCGGTGGCGGTGGAGGCGGTGGTGGCTCCCGGCCGGGAGCGGCCATGGCCGGCGGGAGCCGAGGGAGGGGCGCTCGGCCGAGCGAGGCCAGGGGGCCCGGTCGGTGCTCAGCGCGCCGGGGCTGAGGTGGGGGCGGTTGGGGTTGCGGCTGGGGCACCCTGGCCTCCAAGGTCCGCCGCAAAAAGCCGAGAGAGGAGAGCGGGTGCTGGACTGGGCTCCAGCCTGGGCGCCCTGCACCCTGGCGCGCTTGGAGCTGCGGGGATAAGGGGGCTCCAGCCGCGCGAGGGATGGAGATGGCCTGGGGCAAGCCCGCAGCCCCCAGTTGGAGGGGGGGGGCCGTCTCCGAGGATGTAGCAAGCAAGGACCCTCATTCACAACGCGCACACACACACACACACACACACTTGTTGGGCGACCAGCTCGGATTACTCAGGCGCTTCCAGCTCCCCGCGGGCACCCGGAGGGCCAGACCACGGACATATGTGCACACATACATACATATGTGCACACAGGCATACCTCCCGCACACCAGCGCCCACTGGGGCACCGTCAGTAGCTCAGAATCTGCTTCCGCTTCTGCATGCTCAGCAGCACGGACACAGAACCCGTGGCCATACAGAACAACAAAACACAACCGGGTGTGACATTCGGCGACATGGACACACAAACGCAATCTCATGCCCTCACATACGAGTGTCACGGCCACAGTTCGCTAGATGAACACTCAAAACCCAGCCCCGCACACACATATTCCTTTAAGGCACACACCCTAACATAAATTATGTTACACTCCTTGGCCAGAACACAGGTACACAACACATGTCTCGCTTGCACCCCTCGACTGCACCCATAAACACAGAACCCAGTGTTTCAGCACACTCCTTGACGGCACACGCCCTAACACAGCAAGTGGCACCCACAGCAGCGCCTCACGGGCACAAACACAGAATCTACTGCTTCACACATCTTAACACTGGGTGTCACACACACCTTCCACCAACAGTGTCACATTACACCTTGCAGCGTATACACACAAACATACACGCTCTGTCCCTCTCCCTCGGAGGCCAGATTCCGTCAGGGGAAGCCGCCGGGCCACCCGGAGAGCCCCTAGCGCCCCTTTCCCCTTAGCGCCGGACAGTGAGTGTAAGTTTCGGCCCAGCGGGAACCCTAGGGGCTGGCCGGACCTGCTTCCCTGCCGGCGCCTCCCCACCCCCACTCCGGGGCCAGCCGGCCGGCCGGGTATTCCCGGAACGAGCTGGACCTGGCAGGCCGCGCCAACCCGCCTCCCCGGAGCTCCAGGGCCCTAGGTCCCTTTGCAGAGGGTGCAAGCCTTGGGCGGTGTTTGCGACCCTCTTCGGACCATTTAGCTGCGTTCTCCGAACCACCTGGATCCCCAGCACACCTGGGGCCCACACACCTGTGTCCCTCTCACACCCGGGCGTCCTCTCCGCCGGGTCCCAGCTGCAGGCCAGAGTCGTGTGTGCGGGCAAGGCCCTGGGACCAGGAGGGCACGCGCGCGGCACGCGCAGGATCACAACTGGCAGGCGAGAAGGACTCGCACCCCTTCCCCCCTCTACCCTCGGGAGCCCAGACTTCTGGCCTCAGTTTTTCAGCAGTGGTCGGAGACCATTCCTCTAGCAGGAAATATTCGGGGCTGCTTTGAGGTCTTTGACGATTGAGAGTGGGGCAAAGCCCCCTTTTCCGCCGTCCGCTAGAGGGTCCGTTTTACGAGTATTTCTCCTCCGGGCCGGGCTCTCTGCTTTGTGATTCCGGCGCTGGCTCCCTCCCCGCCCCCTCCCTGCGCCCGCTGAGCGGCTCCAGCCGACGCCGGCTTGCGGGGGTCCCTAGGCTGAGGCCCGAGAGGCGGAGGAGGAGGGAGTCCCCGCGGCGGCCCCTGGGGCGGGGGGCACCAGGGGCCCGCCGGTGAGGCGCGTTCTCACCGCGCCGCGCTCGCGCCTCGCCCTGAGCTCGGGAAGGCCCGGCGTCGCCCTGCTGAGGGTGGGGGTGGGGTGGGGCCGGCCGAGCCGGAGGCTGGCGGAGAACAGCCGCCGTCCCACCTCCCCCGACACACTGTCCCGCGTCCTTTGGGAGGAGATGCCCCGCGCGCAGGAGGTGTACGGGGAGCGCCCGCTGACCGCGGCGGTGTAGGCTGGGGTCTGCCCCGGCCGGCAGAGTCCAGGATGTCGTGCCGGAAAACGCCGAGAGCCTTCCATTACCTGCTCTGGGCCAACCCTTGGTAGCTGCCAGTAAGGAGAGCGCGCAGAAGGTGTTTGTGACAGCCCAGAGGTGTAGGTGTGTGTGGGGTGGGGGTGTGTTACTTTCTTGACGTGGCGGTCTGGGAGGATTGAAATATGTAATTACGACCAGACCAGGGGATGGAGTGGAATCGAGGAGAGAGCGATGAGAGGGGCCTCCAGAGACTGCCAGGGGCGGGGTGGTAGGGGAGCAGGTCTGGTTTCAGTTCTGGCTGCATTTAGTTTCTTCCGTTCCCTCCCACCCAATCCCCAATTCCAAAAGGGATTTCAGCTGGAAAGGGGGGTCTTGCTGGTAAGGCGTTCTCCTGGCAGACGGGCTGCTGCTGTGGCTACTTGGTCAGGGGAGCTGGGCTAGGTAGAGATAGTGAGCTAACTGCTGCGGAGAGTGGGTGGAAGGGTCAGGAGAAGGTCTGCAAGGGTGGGGGGAGGAGCTGAGCAGGAGTCAAGGCTGGGGGCAGAGGAGATGGGAAAGGAGGAGGCCCTTCTAATACGGGTGAGGTCTGCCCCTACCATGAGAGAGGATAGTTGGTGCTGCAGAGAGAGATTCTTTCAACCATGTATTGAGCACCTACTGTCTGCTAGGGCCCATGGTGGGTGATGAGGATGCAGTACTGTAGTAAGATAGACACCATCCTTGCCGTCATAGGTCTTCCCAACTGGCAGGGGATTGGCTCACTTATTTATTGAACCAATAAGCACCTACTGTTTGCCTGATGTTGGAAATAAAGTGCTCTATTCGGTGATGGAAAGCTATCTGTCTTTTACAATGTAATAGACCTTAATGCATCAGCTCTCATTTAATCCTCCCAAATAACTTCAAGAGGCAGGATTATTTCCATTTCACAATATGGAAATATGTTCAGAGAGGTGAAGTCACTTGGCCAAGGTCACACAGCTAGGAAGTGGTGGAACCAGGGTTTGAACCCCGACAATCTGACTCAGAATGCAGGTGCCTGGAAACCCTGCAGAGGCTAACAGAGGGTTGTGAAAAAGAAGGGAGAGGAGCTGAGGGCTGTGCACTTATTCACTGTGGGAAGCCTCTGAACAGCTCCACCCCACACAGCCCAGCTTGCTTACCCTCCTCTCCCAGATGTTTGCTATGTCCCTTGGTGTTTTGTGCCCACAGTGGTGGTGACTGTTGTGTAACAGTGCGGGAGTGAGAGTCAGGGCTGACCTGGCCTCTGGGACAGTGATGTCTGCCCCCGTGTGTTTCCTCTCTGGCCACAGCATTCAGCAGGAAATGGCCCCTGATCCCCGAAGTGGGCTGTCAATGAAGGTTCCAGGTGAAGCCTCACCACTGTTCTCCTTCCTCCCCAGATGTTGACACAGATGGCGTTTTCCTTGGCCTTCCCTGGACTCTGCCCCCTCACACCTCACTGTGCTCCTCTGGCCTGAGAAGAATGAGTCACTGTCCCTACTGAGGCTCTGGCTTCTCAGGGTCCTGGGTGCCCAATGTCGCTAGGTGGAGGTGGGGACACCCCTGCCGGGAAGGCAGCCAATGCCTAGGGAAGGGCAGATAAGGCACTAATCGCTTCAAAGGCTGCCGTCTGGGACTAATGACTCCCAACAACCAACCACCAGGACAAAGTTCAGAGATGGTGGGAGCAGGGGGTAGGAAAGGCCACCTCACTGCTACTCCTGGCTGTTCTGTCTCTCTCTCTGCATCCTGGGAGGCCTGGGTTCCTTCGGACCTTGAACCCTAGGCTCTCTTATTTCTCTTTCACTCCTTGCCCTGCAGGTGTGGCAGCCCAGGGATTGCGTGTGTGTGTGTGTGTGTGTGTGTGTGTGTGTGTGTGTTGGGGGTCGGGGGGGGGGGCGGCAGGGGTGGTACATAGCAACCACTGATTTCCATTGATTTCCCTTCCCTCATCCAGCCTTTTCCCAACTCACGTGAGGAGGCATTCTTATTTCTCAAATCCCAACTCTTCTGCTTACTACTTCTGTGACCTAAGGCAATTATTATTTCTGAGCCTCAGTTTTATCATCTGTACTATGGGGAGCCATAAATTAATAATAAATAGTACCCATTTCAGTGGGCTGGGAGGATTAGATGGGAAATGGATGTAAATGTAGTAAAATCTCTGGGGGAGTGTTAGTTGGGTTGATGATGATAGTGAGGAGAGTGATGATGATAATAAAGGTGATGATAATAGAATTTATACTTCTTTCTTAACTCCAAAGACCTAGAGTACCTCAAAGTTGTTCCCAGAAGGTTCCTGACCCTTGCTGCCTCCACCTTGCTGCCTGGGGGTTTCTCCAGGTCCCTCTTCCAGAATCAGAATTCCTAAGGGTGGAGCCAGATAATACTCATTTTAAAGGAACTCTCCAGGTGCTTAAAGAGCCTAAACCCTCTTCAGCTCTTATTGGGCAACCTACTCTGGGCAACCCTCCCCCAAACCCATTTCCCCCCCAAATTCCTCCTTCCTCCCAGGAAACCGCCCCCCCCCCACCGCCCCCAACCTTCCTTGCCTTGGATATTCCCTTTTGGTTTTCTTCCCAACTCAGAAGTTAGATGCCACAATCCTTTCCTGACCCCTAAGGGTGACAGGGTGAGTGAGAGAATGTGTATGAGAGTTAGGGGGCAGGCGTGGGGAGGGGGGATGTGGGGGGAATGTGTCACAAGCATGCTATGTTTGTGCTGCCTGGAAGGCCTGAGGGGTTAGAGCCCCTGGTTGTGACCCAAGATGGGGAAGGAAGCCCCCAAGTTCAGTGCTTAATCTGTGGCTCTTAGAGCGGCTACAAATCAAAGAATTTGTAGCCAAAATTTGTGAGTGTTCATTTTTCTTGGAAGAATCTGCTGTGTGGTTTCATAAAATTCATAAAGGGGAATGTGACCCAAAAAGGTTACCAACCGTTGATCTGGAGGGAGTGAGTGGAGGCAGGCCGGCACTGCTTTATTTCTCCTCTTTGTCATGTTTAGGGTAACTCCCAAGTAACCCCCACCCTGCCAAGACTTCTGCACGGAATTGGTGCTCACAATGATCCCATGCTGTGTGTGTGCTGTGCACGGGAGGGCAGGATAAGGCGCCCAGAAGGGAATGAGGTTCTTTGGAGACACGTGTGTTTGGGTTGAGGCTTGATGGTAAGATGAGCCCAGTGCCAGGTCCATGCAGAGAGAGGGGAAATGGCTGGAGGGTGGATCCAAATAGAGCATCAGATAAATTCCTCCCTCCTTTAAAGAGATTAAGATTGCTGCTGGGAACAAACACACACACTAATCTGATAACAGCCTCACAGGCGTTGAGCCTGTTAGTGCGAGGAGTGACCAGGGAGGGGGCTGTGTTTGTGTAAGGAATCTGCATTCAATGAACATTTGCTGAGAGTCTGCTAGGGACCTACACAGAGAAGGATTAAATCAGACCCCAGGGAGTTCTCAGTGGAGTAGGGAAATTGGGCAAGAAAACAAGCAGTGACCATACAGAAAGTTCCAGGATAGGCTAAGCCTGAGAGGTAAAATAATCACAGTCATTCCTGAGCTGTTACTGAGTACCTACAGTGTGCAGGGTCCAGGGCAAGGCCCTGAGGATGTAGGAGTAAACAAAGCAGAGGCTCTCCCAGTCTCCGCTCACAGTCTTATAGGAAAGAGAAACAATTCACAAGTTATTTCCCAAACAGCTACTTAACTACAATTGTGAGTGCTTTGAGGGAGCATTTGTTGAATACTCACTGTGCTAGGCATTTAGCCCACATGATCTCAAACTCCCTAGGAAAGAGGTAGTATTATCCCCATTTTACAGATAAGGAAACTGAGGCTGTAAGTCAATTGCTCCAGCTCACGCAGTCAGAAAGTGGGCAGCTGGGGTTTGCCTCAGACTGTCTGATGTCACAGTCCCTGCTCTTCTCCACCCTGCTGCCTTACATCTGTCAAATGGGTACAGCCCAACAAAAATGACAAATAGTCCTTGAGTTAGAACCATTGTCAGCTCCACAATGACAGATTGCATCTGTCTTGTTCGCTGCTGTGTCCCACTGCCCAGGATAGAGCCTGGAATGTTGTAAGTGCCCAATAAACGTTCACTGAATGCATGAATGAGCACCTATAGTACGCCCAGCTCTGTGAAGGTGAATGGGTGGGGGCTGGGGGATGACTGTAGGGAGCCCCGTCCCTTCCTTCGGGATGCTTGGAGAGGAATAAGTGCAGAAAACACAGGAATAAGTGCACAATAACTGGGATTGAACAACACGGGCGGGCGGTGTCCCAGGCTGCACAGTGATTCATTGCCACGGGATTGGGACACACAATAAGTGGCTGTGAGTTGGAGGAAGGAGAGGTCACCGAGGGCTGAAGAGGCCTGGGAAGGCTTCCTGGGTGACCAGAACCTGCCTTCAGTGGGGTGGGTGTGGCCTGTGACAGGGCCTGGGGTGGGATTTCCAGGAGTGTGTGTGAGGCACATACTCCAGGAGCTAGGGAAGGGAGATTGAGCCTGAGCCTCTGCTGAAAGTACTGGGCTGAAGACTTTGGATTTGAATAGAAGGGCTGCCCGTGGTCGTGGTAGTGCTGGAGAGGAGGAGGGAGTCAAGACTGGGACTTAGCTGGAGGGTCTGGCTGGGGTCTGCTGATGCACAGCTCAAAGCTGGGGGAGATGGGCAGAAGAAGCAGGCTCTTGTGGTGATGGCGGTGCAGCTTGTGGTTGGCTGGGGCATACAGGCCTCTAACTGGAAGGATGTGGGGGTGGGCGGGGAGAGGCAGGTGTGAGATGGGACTGGACCGATTAAGCAGGGGAGGGGCCAGATGTTCACTGAGAGACTGAGCAGGGGTATGGGGAGTGGTCAGGGCAAGGCTGCTGGTGTTATTGGCAGCTCTGTCCCAGTTAGACCTGCTGCGCTCCTAGTTGCTAAGGATAGGCTGGGGCAGCTCCCAATGCCAATTCCAGGGCTAGTCAGCTCTGACCACAGTCCTGACTCCAGTCTTGACGTCTACTCTCTCCTTCCACATACCTGCCCGTGTCTCTCCTCCCCCCCACCCCCAACCCCGGTGGAGAGGGAGGGTAGAGGAGCCCCGGGAACTGTGTGTGTACACACAGGTGTGAGTGCCCAGGGGCATGTGTGTTCGGAAGGGAGTCGGGAAGGGCTAACACCTACTCCACAACCCTAACCGTTTCCAAGCCTTGATCGGTGCCCAGTCCAAGCTGGCCCTTCATGAGGGTGGGGACATTGGGCACTAGGGTGATTACTGTCAGGAGAAGGGGATTTGAGATGTCCTACCTCCTGTGCGTACACTGACTTGGCATCTCAGAAGGGAGAGGAACGTGACGTCATCCCTTCTCCCTGCAGCCAACGTGAGTGGCCCTCAGGGTGGGCGGCAATGATCCGGGGTCTGGGGAATGTGAGGGTATGTGACGCGTCTCTCTCCTACCTTGTAATGTGGCGGTGGGGTGGGTTGGGGGTTGCTCCTGGTCTCACCCTTCCGCTTGCTGTCTCTCCCTATCTCAGTATCAGGGTAATTAGCATGGGTGACTATGGCAGGCAGGATGCTGGTGAGAAGGAGGTGTTGGGCAAAGCACAGAGTAGAGAGCAGGGAGGGAGGGAGGGAGGGAGTGTCAGGTGGGTCAGGGCGTTCCATGGGCAGGAACTGCTCTAGACCTGCTCCTCCAGCTGGGGCAGACACCACTGCTACACCAGCTGTGGGTGAGACTCAGGATTCTGGGTCCTGGAATCAGCGTTCTGTACTGGGGCAGAGCTCTCTCCTGGGAGATCAGTGTGTAGGTGGCAGAGGGGGAGTCGGGGGCTGGCTCTGGGCAGCCCTCAGGGCCTGGGCTCTCCTCCCAGCTGACCCCCTGTTTTGTCTCCCTCGCTTACAGCCCTCCTGATTCTGGAGCCTGCCCGGATGGGGTCCCTGAGGCACAGCCCAGGCCCTGGGGGGCAACGGTTGCTGCTGCCCGCCTTGCTGCTGGCACTTCTGCTGCTGCTGGCTCCATCCCCAGGCCATGCCACTCGGGTGGTGTACAAGGTGCCAGAGGAACAACCGCCCAACACCCTCATTGGGAGCCTCGCAGCCGATTATGGTTTTCCAGACGTGGGCCACCTATACAAACTAGAAGTAGGCGCCCCGTACCTGCGGGTGGATGGCAAGACGGGCGACATCTTTACCACGGAGACCTCTATCGACCGCGAGGGGCTCCGTGAATGCCAGAACCAGCTCCCTGGTGAGCCCTGCATCCTGGAGTTTGAGGTGTCTATCACGGACCTTGTGCAGAATGGCAGCCCCCGGCTGCTAGAGGGCCAGATAGAGGTCCAGGACATCAATGACAACACGCCCAACTTCGCCTCACCAGTCATCACGCTGCCCATCCCCGAGAACACCAACATTGGCTCACTCTTCCCCATCCCGGTGGCTTCGGACCGCGATGCTGGCCCCAACGGTGTGGCATCCTATGAGCTGCAGTTGGGGCCCGAGGCCCAGGAGCTATTTGGGCTGCAGGTGGCAGAGGACCAGGACGGAAAGCAGCCGCAGCTCATCGTGATGGGCAACCTGGACCGGGAGCGCTTGGACTCGTATGACCTCACTATCAAGGTGCAGGATGGTGGCAACCCCCCACGCGCCAGCAGCGCCCTGCTGCGAGTCACCGTGCTCGACACCAATGACAATGCCCCCAAGTTCGAGCGGCCATCCTACGAGGCTGAGCTGTCTGAGAACAGCCCCATAGGACACTCGGTCATCCAGGTGAGAGGCCCCTCCATCTAACTGTCAGGGTGACCCACATTTAGAAATGGGAGCCCACCCCAACCTCGTGAGAGTTTCCTTCACTTAAGGGCAAGATGGCCAAGATATTGTGGTGAGATCTCTTTTCCCCAGCGCCCGCCTGGTGAGACCTTCCCACAAGTCCACCACACCCCAGCAGGGGATTTACTTTCCTCTGTCAAGCTATTCAGGTGACAGTGACATAGCATATGAACAGTGATCCCCCCATCCCCGAGGCAGACTCAAGCTGGAGAAACCTCTGCAAAGTGAAACCCCCTCCCACGTCAAATGATATCCTCCTCCCCAGCCAAGTGAGCTGAGCTGGAACAAGTGAACCGCCTTTTGTCCAAGTAGAATCTCTCCAGAGATGAGAATGTCTTCCCAACCAGGGGCCCTTTAGCCACATACGAGTTTCCTGAGGCTGGAGGACAGAGCCTTGCTTTGCCCATCCCTGACAGTCAAATGAGATCATTTTAGCCAGGTGAGTCCTCAGAATTCTAGAAAACTGTACACAGATGTCTATACACCCACCTCCTCCCCTAGGCACTGTGTGCCCATGGGTGTGGGGTGCTGGGCACAGTAGGGGGGGTCGGTGGCCTCTGCTGAAGCTCTCAACACCCCTCTCGATGGGAACTGCCCCAGGGGCTGGGCAGCTTGGTGGGGTCAGGGCCTGGGAGAGAGCAAAGAAAGCGTCCCTGCAGACAGGTGGGCGTATCTCCCACTGTCATCTCAGCCCTGGCCTCCTGCCAGCCCCAGCTCCTTTCTCCTTCCCCATGGGCTGAAGCTGTCTGTCTTTGATATGAGGGAGCTGAGGAGGGCTCAGCCTGCCCTGCACACCGTTACCCATCCTGGGAAACCCTTCGTCCCAAGTCCTCAAGCTGAAGCAGGGCACGGGGAGGAGTTTTGGCCTTTTTTTAGAGGCTGATGGACTGGAACCTGTAGAAGAGAGACTGAGAAAGAAAAGGGAGACACTCGGGGATGGCGAATAATAATAGCCTAGGTGCCAGGCACTGTTCTGAATACATTATGTGTATTATATCATTTAATCTCCACAGTACAATGTAAGCATTATCCCCATTTTGCAGATGGGGAACTGAGCCCACAGAGATTAGGAAACTTGCCTGGTAACACCCACCTGATGTGTTCAGATTCCGCCTTGGCCACATCCAACATTTTGGCTTCAGAGCCCATGTGTGTAAGAGCTGGGAAGTGGGATGAAGCAGGAGAATGGGGCAGAGATGAGGCTACGGGTAGACAGAGCAGAAAAGGGAGGATGGGAGAGAGCCAGCAGTGGGAAAGAGGCAGAAGGAGAACTGAGCAAGATGGGAGGGAAAGAGAGACAGAAGTCAAGAGTCAGAGACAGAGACAAAGAGAGGTAAGATGGCAAGAGAGGCAGATAGGGAGGTGGGTGACCAATCTAGAGACAGGGAGACAGTGGGAATCATAATGAAAAAGTTGGTGACAGACTGGGGGAACAGGGGGATGGAGGGGCGAGGAGAAACCATTAGAGGGGTGAGCAGGGACCAGGTAGCTCACCAGTGTTTTCACTGTCAAAAAAATCCTGATGGGAAGGAAAGGAGACTAGCAGTGGCCTGAGGGCCTGCTAGGTGCAATGCCCAATACTGTGTCAGCACCGATTTTCAGAGATGGATGGACAAAAAGAGGGATAAAGGCTATTTAGGGAGCACTTGCCATGTGCCAGGCAGTGTTACGCATTTTTACACTTATCATCCCATTTAATCCTCACCACAACCCCATTAAATAGGTTCTATTATTATCCCCATTTTACACATTTGTAGACTGAGGCTTGAGGATGTTAAATAATTGGCCCAAGGCCTCATAGTTGGGAAGTGGCGGAGCTGGGATTTGAACCTAGGACTCTTGCTCCGCTCCCCAGAGACTCTGCCAAGTTGCGCCTATCCTGTCTACCCCCTCCCCCCTCCTCCCCCGCCCCCGCCCATACTGCCATCACATTCTGTTGGGCTGTGACCTAACTCCAACCCTCTTGTTTCTCCCTGACCAGTGCTACCTCATGACCATTCCCACCTGGCTCCTGTTGCCCCATTACCACCCATGTTTGTATAGACTTGGGCCGAGTGTGTGTCGGCCTTGGCGTGGGAGGACGTGCCCACTGCAAAGGGACAGACAGTTCATTGTGTGATGCTGGGAGCCCAGCCCGCTGCCAGCAGGCTCTGTGGCCTGCACCAGCCCCTCCCTCCTGGCCGCAGGCTCGGCTGGATTCCTCAAGTTGATGCCTAGCCAGCACCAGCCCTGGGAGGGGAAGAGAGATGAAACAGGTTTCCCCGGTTTTGACAGAGTAGTGACCTGGTCTGGCCCTGGCGGGCTCCCTCTGACCCACATCCCTACCTGGCTCCTTTCAAAAAAGAAAGCCCCTCACCTGTGGCCTCCAGAGGGGCACGTGGGTCTCCATTCGTGTGCCAATAGACACGTGCATAAACACATACCTTCTCACATAATCACAACACGTGTGTGTGCATGCATGCATGTTGCACACTTATGTCATGCATACACACCATCTCTACTACTCACACCTTTCCAGCTCTTCAGAAGGGTTTGAAGGCCAGTTGAATTGGGTGGAAGGGCTGCCCTAGTTGCTAATTGGATCCTCATCCCCATGTTTGGGCGGACTAGTATAGGAGTGATAAGTAGAGTTCACTTCTGCCCTGTCCCATCTCTAGTAGTAGCTTGTAGCACCACTGAGGATTTGTGGGCTGTATCTGTGCTCTTCAGGGAAAAAGATCAGTAATATATGCCAAAGTGTCAGGATTGGGAAAAGGGCAGGGCATGCGTGTGCTGCTTTTGGAAAGGGTGCCTTGTTAGATTAGTTGCGTCTGCCATGTTCGTTGGAAAGGCAGCAATGTGTCCCTTAATTTGTTATCCCCAAACTAACCCAGCCCTGTTTTCCTTGTTTATTCCCCGTGCCCTGTAGGTGAAGGCCAATGACTCCGACCAAGGTGCCAACGCAGAGATCGACTACACGTTCCACCAGGTGCCCGAAGTTGTGAGGCGTCTTCTGAGACTGGACAGGAACACGGGACTTATCACTGTGCAGGGCCCCGTGGACCGCGAGGACCTAAGCACCCTGCGCTTCTCGGTGCTTGCCAAGGACCGAGGCACCAACCCCAAGAGTGCCCGAGCCCAAGTGGTGGTGACCGTGAAGGACATGAACGACAATGCCCCCACCATTGAAATCCGGGGCATAGGGCTGGTGACTCACCAAGACGGGATGGCTAACATCTCAGAGGACGTGGCAGAAGAAACAGCTGTGGCCCTGGTGCAGGTATCTGACCGAGATGAGGGAGAAAATGCAGCTGTCACCTGTGTGGTGGCAGGTGACGTGCCCTTCCAGCTCCGCCAGGCCAGTGACACGGGAAGTGACAGCAAGAAGAAGTACTTCCTGCAGACGACCACCCCGCTCGACTATGAGAAGGTCAAAGACTACACCATTGAGATTGTGGCCGTGGACTCTGGCAACCCCCCACTCTCGAGCACCAATTCCCTCAAGGTGCAGGTGGTGGATGTCAATGACAATGCACCTGTCTTCACCCAGAGCGTCACTGAGGTTGCCTTCCCAGAAAACAACAAGCCAGGTGAAGTGGTCGCTGAGGTCACTGCCAGTGATGCCGACTCGGGCTCCAATGCTGAGCTGGTTTACTCTCTGGAGCCTGAGCCAGCTGCCAAGGGCCTCTTCACCATCTCACCTGAAACTGGAGAGATCCGGGTGAAGACATCCCTTGATAGGGAACAGAGGGAAAGCTATGAGTTGAAGGTGGTGGCAGCCGACCGGGGCAGCCCCAGCCTCCAAGGCACAGCCACCGTCCTTGTCAACGTGCTGGACTGCAATGACAATGACCCCAAGTTTATGCTGAGTGGCTACAACTTCTCAGTGATGGAGAACATGCCGGCGCTGAGTCCAGTGGGCATGGTGACGGTCATTGATGGGGACAAGGGGGAGAACGCCCGGGTGCAGCTCACGGTGGAGCAGGACAATGGTGATTTTGTTATCCAGAACGGCACGGGCACCATCCTCTCCAGCCTGAGCTTCGATCGGGAGCAGCAAAGCACCTATACCTTCCAGCTGAAGGCGGTGGACGGCGGCGTCCCACCTCGCTCGGCTTACGTTGGCGTCACCATCAACGTGCTGGATGAGAATGACAATGCACCCTTTATCACCGCCCCTTCCAACACCTCCCACCGGCTGCTGACCCCGCAGACCCGTCTGGGTGAGACGGTCAGCCAGGTGACAGCTGAGGACATTGACTCTGGTGTCAACGCCGAGCTGACCTACAGCATCGCCGGTGGCAACCCTTACGGACTCTTCCAGATTGGGTCACATTCCGGTGCCATCACCCTGGAAAAGGAGATTGAGCGGCGCCACCACGGGCTGCACCGCTTAGTGGTGAAGGTCAGTGACCGTGGCAAGCCCCCTCGCTATGGCACAGCCTTGGTCCACTTGTATGTCAATGACACCCTGGCCAACCGCACCCTGCTGGAGACCCTGCTGGGCCACAGCCTGGACACGCCGCTGGACATCGACATTGCTGGGGATCCGGAATACGAGCGCTCCAAGCAGCGCAGCAACATCCTATTTGGCGTGGTGGCGGGTGTCGTGGCCGTGGCCTTGCTCATCGCCCTGGCCGTGCTCGTGCGCTACTGCCGGCAACGGGAGGCCAAGAGTGGCTACCAGGCTGGCAAGAAGGAGACCAAGGACCTGTATGCTCCCAAGCCCAGCAGCAAAGTTTCCAAGGGAAACAAAAGCAAGGGCAAGAAGAGCAAGTCTCCTAAGCCCGTGAAGCCGGTGGAGGACGAGGATGAGGCCGGGCTGCAGAAATCCCTCAAGTTCAACCTGATGAGCGATGCCCCTGGGGACAGCCCCCGCATCCACCTGCCCCTCAACTACCCACCAGGCAGCCCTGACCTCGGCCGCCACTATCGCTCTAATTCCCCGCTGCCTTCCATCCAGCTGCAGCCCCAGTCACCCTCCGCCTCCAAGAAGCACCAGGTGGTGCAGGACCTGCCGCCAGCCAACACTTTCGTAGGCACTGGGGACACGACGTCCACGGGCTCTGAGCAGTACTCCGACTACAGCTACCGCACCAACCCCCCCAAATACCCCAGCAAGCAGGTAGGCCAGCCCTTGCGGCTCAGCATGCCCCGGCCCCCACCCCACCCCTACCACGGGGCCATCTGGACCGAGGTGTGGGAGTGACAGAGCTGGTGTCTCGGGCCTGCCGTGCTCACCAGCCGAAGTCAGTGGTGGGAGGTGGAACCAAAGATCGGGGGACGCTGGGACCGCTGATGGCCCTGCTGCCTCACCCAGGCTTGGAGGGTCGGGCCGAATGAAAACTGAGGGTGTGCTCCGTGTCCCCCCCGCCCCCTCCGCACTGAGAGAGGCCTGTGACTTGTCACATCCTGGGACACTGGACCAGCTGCTGGGTCCTGCAGGTGGGGACTGATGGGTAGGTGAGCAGAAGGGTTTGGAGGCAGAAGCGGGGAGGGAAATGGAGAAGAAGTCTTCTCCAAACGTGGGTCTCTGTCTGAGACCAGCCATGGGTGCTTCTCTAGAGGGGAAAGGGGGAGACCTGGGGTCCTGGTGGGTAACCAGGTGGACGCTCTTGTCAGGGAGGGGGGCCTCCCCATTTGTGCCTTCTCTGTGTACTGTGTGTCACCCTCTTCCCCACCCCAGACTCCTGGGGCTGGGCCCCAGTTCCCCTCCCCCAGCCCCAAACACTTTGCCCTGATAATAAAGTTCTCTATTTTTGGAGTTTTGGCTTCTTATTTTCCTGGAACTGAGAGAAGGAGCGAGAGAGACTGGAAACAGCCCTTTGTCTGATGTCCTGCCTCAGTTTCCCCATCCCTGCTCTTTGTCCCTTCCCACGTCCCAGACCTGCCCCTCTGCCCCAACCCTATCTTAATTGACCAGGCCCCTCCCCACCATGACCATGTCCATGTTTGGGGGAAGTGCCTTTCTGAGCAGGCTTCAAATGGAGCTGTCCAGCAGTGTGTCCCCTTCCCTCATGTTTGTGAGGCCTCCCTGGGAATGGCACCCTTTACCGAGAAAGCGGATGGAGATGCACCCAAGTCCTGCCCTTTCTCCGCTGGCTGAGACTTGACCTTTCCCATTTGTGCACATCGAGCATCTCCCAACAGAGCTCAGACCAGAGCAGCTGGTGGGGGTGGAGTGCAGCCTGGCTGCCTCAGGTGAAGGCAGAGAACCTCTTAATTATACCAGGCACCTTCCCTCCAGGCAAGATCTTCCCAAGTCCTTTTCCCAGCCTCTTCATCCCAGTACCGCTCAACACCCAGCAATTAGCCTGCTCTGCCCTGTGTCTCCCCACCATGGTCACCAGTCTGGGCTGCCGGGAGGGAGGGCCCAGGGAGAGGGGAGGATATCCCCCAGTGCTATGGACTGACCTGCTCTGTATCCCCACTGCTGACCAGGGCTGAGGTGCCCTATCCGGCCCCCTCCCTTCCCTTCCTTCAGCTCCTTGCTCTGGCCACCCTGAGCTGCTAGCTCTCACTCACTCTCTCTCTCTCCGTCTCTCACTTCTTGCTCTCCTGGGTCTGCCCTGTCTCTGGCTGTGCCTGAGGAGGAGGCTAAAGTCTGGGTGAGGGGCCTCAGGTCCTGGGGGAGTCTCTGAGGCCAGAGGCAACCTGTCTCCATGGCGACTGAAGAGGCTTGAGACACTCCCAGAAGATCCAGGGCGCCAGCTCTCTGCTCTGATTCCGTCCACAAACTCCCCAATGCCCCGGAGTACCCCCAAAGTAAAAACTCCTAGGGGCTTTGGAGGAGTGGGGCATGGGGAAGTGAAATCTGGTTTCATCTCATTTCCCTTGGACACATAAGCATCTCTAGGGTGACCTCCAGCAGCTCCTGACCAATCATTCTTTCTCTTTTGTTCCTCTCCTTGCTGCCACTGCCTCTCTCTTTCTTCTGTTCCTTTAGCTCCTTAATCTTTTTCTTTCCCAAGGTCTGAGGGATTATCCCTTACTCGGCTCCAGTCCAACCCATCCATGGAGCCACACTGAACATTCAAACACAACCAAACCACACCACCACTGTCATCATTAAAACACATAGGCTGAATCCCTACTGTGTGCTCAGCATAGTACTAGACCTTGAGGAAAAAATGGTCATATTTCTACAAGACATACAAGTAACAAGATGAGGCAGTTGAGAATCGTGGTGTCGATTCTCACCAGCGAGCAGTGCCATATATTAAAGCTTTTCCCAACTTGTTCTACCACTTCTGCCACTACTTGCTTCCATTTTTTTGAGTCCTTACAAGGTGCAACGTACCATGCTGAGCATTTTATGTGAATTAGCTCATCCACTGCTCATAACTCTTTGTGATGCAGGTCATTTTACAGAAGTGAAAGCTAGTTAGCGATGGAGTCAAATTCAAACACAAATCATCAGGAAATCTGATTGCCAGAGTCTGCTGTTTTCCGTTATGCTATATAAAAAAGGGGTTCCAAGATTAAGTTCACATTAACCTATTAAAGGCTCTGCAAAGCCTGCAAGAAGGGAAAAACCTGTTAAACTTTGTATAACTCTGGGTTTTCCAAATTTATTTGACCATGGTGCCCCCTCCCTTTCTTTGAGGCACATAGTATGAGAAAACGTGCATAGGACATGGTGCATAGGACATGGGGGTGGGCTTCCGGGGGGGGTGGAATGAGAACCTTGAGCCGGCTCTTCGTAAAGTGAGGAACAGGAGTTGAATGGGAGGCTGAGCCAACTCCCAAGGTGGGAGTGAGCGTGACCAAGCTGGAGGCAGGGAGAGGGCAGAAAGGGGATTCTGGCTGGAGTGGGGGGTATAGGAGGGAGCTGAGACAGGAGACCTGAAGACTGTAGGTTGTAGAGGACATAGATGCTTTGCCAAAAGTTCCTTAAGAAGAAGTGGGAGGCCCTGAAAGCTCATGAGTTTTGGATGAACTGAGTTTTAGAGAGTTTACTGGAGTGTATGGTGGATTTAAAGTGGGTAGAGGTGAAGGTTCAGGACTGCACCTCTAAGGTCTGAGCAAGGGTGGTGGAAAAGGGCATGATGGATGGATGGATCAGGCTGACCTTCTGGAGGAATGACCCACAGGACTCAAGGGATAATTGGATATGGGATAGGGATGGGGAGTGAGTGGAGAGCTACCAGGATCCCCAGATAGATATCATCCTTCTGAGTCTGGGTGGTAGGATGATGAGATCATTGCCCATGCAGAAGCTGATTAAAGAAAAAGAATTTGGTTTCAGGCATGTTGAATCTGAAGGGTCCATAGGGACGGCCGACTGGAAATAACCAGCAAGGGTCTAGAACTTCTGGACTAGGGTCTGAGAGAGATTTTGGATCTAGGCTTTTTAAGATTTGATAGTCATAGAATTATAGGGAATATTTAGTGTTGAGTATGACCCAACCCTCCATTTTACAGAAAAGAATCATAGGAAAAAGACCAAGTGATGTGCCTAGGAGGCAGGACTGAAGCCTTGGATTACCAGGGACAGGTTCTGCAGGGAGGGAGGGCTGCTGGCTAATGTCTTAAAGAAAACTGGAAAGAAAAACACCCAACAGCCAGACTGCCCTGTGCCTCCCAGACCCTCCTGGAACCTATTCACTCCATCACCAGGTGGACGTGCTCCTTTACATCCTCCCAGCCCCAAATATCAGGTCAGTTTTGGGGATCTTGTCTATCATCACCCAGACCTTTCAGTGTTTTGGATCCCAACGTGGATCTCGAGAAGTGTTGCCTATGCCTGAAGGTGGGGTGGGAGCCAAGGTGGGAAGGCAGCTCCAAAGCTCCCTGTGCTGACAACCTCCCCTACCCCAGCTGCCTTGGATGGCACAGAAATTGTGTAGGGTATCAGGAGGGTGGGTCTGCAAACCTGGTACACCCTCCTCTGGCCATCTTGAGAACCTCCTATTGAGAGTTTTAAAGACAAAGCACCACAAAGTCTTAGAGGATTAGAAGGAGCCTGGAGACTCATCAGCAGGGCCCTGGGCCTGGGCCGCTCCCACCCCTAGCCTCCAGGGGCCCTGGGTCTGCGCCCTCCACAACTTCTAATTTCCGGTTGGCAGGAGAACCAGTGGTGGTCCCAGGTGGGTGTTTGGGGGATGGGCTGGTTGTACCGAGTGCCAAGCTGAGGTTGCCAGGTTCCTGGGATGATCGTTAACCCGTGGCAGGCAGGCAGGGCTGCTGTCTGGGAGCAGCCTGTCACTGTTGCCCTCCCCCCACCCCAGTCCCCGCTCCAAGCTCCTAAATCCTGGCTCTACCAAGCCAGCGGCCCCTCCTGGAAGCTCCTTCCTATTTCCTAGAAGGAGCGTCCATTCGAAGAAGCCAGCCTTCCGAATCCCTGATGGATGCTGGGCCCCTCCCCCTATGCCCAGGTCCTCCTGGGCCCTGCCCTCTCCAGTTAATACTGTTTCCTGATCTGGAGGACTGGGGAGTTTCCACTGTTCTGCTACCCGACCCCCAGGGTGCCCTGGTTTGTTATCAGGCTCCCTTTCCCTCTTCCCTCCCGCCTTTTTCCACTCCCAGGCCTCTCTGAAGGGGAACGCAGTGGGCACCTGGGTGGGTGGGGACTCAGCAGGGAGTCCTGCCTATGGCATTACAGACCAGGGGTGAGGAACAGAAGATCAGAAAGAGGTTAGCACCCCGCTGGATGGAGGCAATGAGAAGTTAACAGAGCAATGAGACAGGTGAGGAGCTGGAGTCTGGAGGGTGCTATTTGGAAATCAGGGAACTGTTCTGGTACTGGTGAGCTGTTTTGGAATTAGGAGTCTGTCCTGCTTTCAGAGAGCTGTTCTAAAAACTGGAGGCTTGCTGGTGTTTAGAGGCTATGCTGGAATTAGGGGAGTTGGCTGGTATTGTGCTGTTTTGGTGTTGGCTGTCTGGAATTAAACAGAGGCTGTGCCAGTACTGGGAAGCTGTGCTCTAACAAGCGGTTGTACTGGATTAAGCTTATTGTGCTGGCCTGGGGGCTGTCATAACACTGGGGCCTGTGCTGTGTTGGGACTTCCAGTGCGTGGTCCTGGCTGTCCTGGGAGCTGACCTAGAATCAAGGGGCAGTCCTCTGTTAAAGTCTCTGCTTTCTGGGGGGTTCTGCTGCGCTAGGGGCCTGGGCCTCTTCCTGGTTGCTGTTGAGGCCTAGAGGGCTAGGAGCTCTGGGGGTGGGCTTGGCTGGGGCTGTAGCCTGGTGCGGTGGTGGGCCCCGTGGCACAGGCTGGCCGGCCGGCAGTGACACTCCCTCTCCCTGCAGTTACCTCACCGGCGCGTCACCTTCTCCGCCACCAGCCAGGCGCAGGAGCTGCAGGACCCGTCCCAGCACAGTTACTACGACAGTGGCCTGGAGGAGTCTGAGACGCCGTCCAGCAAGTCATCCTCGGGGCCCCGACTCGGTCCCCTGGCTCTGCCTGAGGATCACTATGAGCGCACCACCCCCGATGGCAGCATAGGAGAGATGGAGCACCCCGAGAACGGTGAGGGGACCCCAGGAATGAGTAGAAGCCTGAGAGTGATGACAAGACCTTAGGAATAGCCTCCATCTCTCGAGCTGTCGTGTATTCAGCAGTGAACACTGTGCTGAGTGCTTTCTGGTATATATTCATTTAACCTTCACAACCGCTCTCTGATCTGAGAACTTTACTGTGCCCCCTTTACAGTGGGGGAAACGGAGGCTCAGAGAGGTTGAGTCACTTACCCAAAGTCATATACAGGAAGTGACAGAGCTGGGAGGGATTCAAACCCAGGCATCTCTGACTCCAAAGACTGAATTCAGCACTACTTTATTCTGCTTCCTGGGAACAGAGACCCTGAGAATGGGGGCCAGAGGGCTCAGGTAGTGGTGAGGGAACTTTGAGGGAATCTTGAGATAATGAGAGCTCAGAGGGCCTTGAGAAAAGGAAAGGGACCCTGGATGCTATGAGGAGCCCAGAGAAGGGTGTGATGATCCCCTGGCGGGAGAAGCAGGAGAGGGTTTGGCTGAGGAGAGGGAGTGGGGAGGCCTGGGGAGGGGAAAGGCTTGTGTGGGAGGGGCTTGGAGGGTGATGGCAGACGTGGGATCTGGGCTGGAGCAGAGGTCAGCATGGGAATGGATGGGGGGCGTGTTGTCAGAATGTATGTGTGCAGTGCGTGTGTGTGCGTGAAGGCACCTCTGGTGGCCCGTGGTGGGGAGACTAAATCAGCTTCCCCTTGGGATAGAAAGACTCTTGAGCTTAGAGCTATCCTCAGGTCTCGCCCCTCCCTCAGTCCGAACTCCCCCAGCCCGCCAAAAGATGAAAAGTTCCACACCTCACCCCTCGGGCCCAGGGCTCTTGTCTAACCTCCCAGGCCCCAGGTCTCAGAGCGCCCTCCATCTCCACCCTGCCCATCCATGCGCGATCTCACGCCCGTCTCGTCCTTTTTGTGCCCGCGCAGAGCCGGCTGGCCGGAGCAGGCCCTGAGGTGGACTGCCAGGTATGTGGGAGCTGCTCTGGGGTCTGGGGTCTGTGGGACTCGGCCCAGCACCCAGCCCCGCCCACCCAGTGCCCGTGCTCTGCTCCGTGCCACGTTGGGTCCCCCCACTCTGCCCTGAGCTGAAGAGCCCCGGAGGGTTAACAACAGAGCTGTCCCCTCCTCACCTTGCACTGGCAGGAGGCCAAGCCAGGGTGAGTGGTGCCAGGGGAGTCCCCACCCTAGGTGGTGCCGCTCAGTCACATCCCTGGAGGGGGGCACCGCCTGGTACTGTCCCCAAGCGAGGGCGGGACAGGGGCAACTGTGACAGGAAGTACTCAAGGCCCAGACGTTCCCATGGAGACCCCCGCTGCCCAGCAACCACACTGGCTACTGCCGATGTCAGGCGGCCAACTTCTGTTCCCATGGGTGTTCTGGGCAGGGAGCCGGGGCAAGGCCAGGGGTGGTGGGCGGTGTAGGGGCCGGAGTGAGGCGGGGAGGGGCTGCATGAGCGTGCTTGTGGATATGTGAGTGTGTGCTTCTACGCAAACCCCTGGCTTTGTAGCAGGGCCTTGCTGTGCTGGGGTGGGGTGGGGCCCCAGTGCAACTGGGAGCATGGTGAGGCTGGAGGGGGCTCAGAAGGGAGGCATGTGCCCACCTTTGTCTGAGGATAGAGATGCCTGGTGTAGATTTGTGTGTCCACACCTCTCTGAGGGTAGGTGTGTGTGTGTGTGTGTGTGAGAGAGAGAGAGAGAGAGAGAGCAGTAGAGAGAGAAAGAGATTGTGTCTTTAATGAGGATGGGGGTTTCCTCACCCCTACCTGAGGGTAGATGTGCATGTTTCAGCCTGTCTGGAGATAGGTGACGGAGTGTGTAGATGGGGTGTGTGTTTGTGCACCTGTCTGAGGGCAGATATGGTGGATGTGTGAGAGGAGAGCTGGAGGGTGGGTGAGGATGGAAAGAATGTGTCTATTTAAGGATAGATTGTGTGTGTGTGTGTGTGTGTGTGTGTGAGAGAGAGAGAGAGCAAGCATGCGGTGGATGGTGGGAGGGTGTGTGTCTATTTGAGGGTGTGTGTGCCTGTGAGCTCAGTGGGCAGGAAGGGGCGTGCACCCCTGTTCCAAGGCGGCATGGAGGCGCTGGTGGGAGGCTGTGGGGCAGAGCTGTGCGAGGCTGCCCTGCCTGAGGACCAACCTCCCCGCTCTCCCCTGCAGACCTGCGCCCTTTGCCTGACGTCGCCATGACGGGCACATGTACCCGGGAGTGCAGTGAGTTTGGCCACTCCGACACGTGCTGGATGCCTGGCCAGTCGTCTCCCAGCCGCCGGACCAAGAGCAGCGCCCTCAAACTCTCCACCTTCGTGCCTTACCAGGACCGAGGAGGGCAGGAGCCTGCGGGCGCCGGCAGCCCCAGCCCCCCAGAAGACCGGAACACCAAAACGGCCCCTGTGCGCCTCCTGCCCTCCTACAGTGCCTTCTCCCACAGTAGCCATGATTCCTGCAAGGACTCGGCCACCTTGGAGGAAATCCCCCTGACCCAGACCTCGGACTTCCCACCTGCAGCCACACCGGCATCTGCCCAGACGGCCAAGCGCGAGATCTACCTGTGAGCCCCCTTCTGGCCAGCCGGCCATCCCTTCCCCAGCCACCGGCCAGCTCCCAGGCGGGCCCATGCCGGGGCCCCCGCTCCTGACCCCTCCAGCGTGGATTTCCTGGCCAGGGCCCTGAGTGGGGGGGGTTACTGGCCTCATGACCACGCTGGCCCTTCCCCCATGCAGGGTCCAGGTCTTCTTCCCTCACTTCAGCCCCCAAACCCTAGGGAGCCCCCTCTTCCCCTTTATGGGGCTCCCCCCAGCTGATGCCCAAGAGGGCTCCTCTACAATGACTAGGCTCCAGTCCCTCGACTTCCAGGGGTCACCCCCTCACTTTGGGCAGATGGTGGAGTCAAGGGTGGGCAGCACACTTTTAACTCATTGTGTCCCACATGGCCAACCAGGGCGGGCATAGGATGCCCCCATTCCAGCCCTGCAGCAGGGCTGAACTGGGGAGCCCCTCTCCCTGGGAACTCCCAGAGGAAACTCTTGACTGCCAGGGGCTCCCTGAAGGGCTGTTGTTACCAAAGGTGGGGTGGGATGGCAGTGGGAGTGGGGCGGAGGCCTTGTCTTCCTGTACTGCTCCTGGGCTGGCCCACCTGCCTGCCGCATGCCCATGCCTGGTCCCATCTGGGCCCCCCCCCCTTCCCACTGGTCATGCAGTGTCTGTATATAAGGACCTTGGAATGACGTCCCCATTTCTGCCTGATTTGCAACTTCTCTTGTTGATGTTGTGTTGTCTCGGGGGACCCCTCTGGGGGAGGGACCTGCCCTGCGCCCCCTCCTCCCTGCCGCAGTGCCCCCCACCCCAGGCCTCTATTGTTCCATGTTGTAAATACCCCTGGGGCTGTGGCAGGATGGGGGTGCCGGCCAGGGAAACAAGGGGGATGGGGGTGGGGATGGGGGAACACTCGCCTATCAGCAGAGCTGGGCTTTTATTTAATTTTTTTTAAGAATACAAATCTCTATTTTTTTGGAACTGTTGCGCTGTGCCCTGGGGTGGGGGGGATCCCCGCTCAGGCTGGCCCCCCACATCCAGATGAGCATCACGGAGGGGCCCTGAGGCTGTGGGGGGCAGCTGGCCGGGGGTGGGGAGACTGTGCCTCTGGCCTGGTTGGGTGAGTTGGGAGCAGGAAGGTTTGCTCAGGGGGCAGCTGGTTGCTGCCCCCAGTAGGGGGTACCTGCCCCCTGCCCCCTCTCTGCACCCCGCCCACCCCAGCCCCTGCCATGACTGACCCGTCAGCCTGTAAAACCACCATTGCCTTGATCTCAGGGGGTGGGAAGGGCTGCCTCAGGGCACCCTGGGCTCCAGGCCCCCTTCTTCCAGTTGGGCTTCCCTTTGCCAGGGTCAGGGGTCCCGTGGCGTGGGGGGATCGGGGGGCAGAGAAGCCCAGTCAGCCATGATGAGGTGGGATTCTTTTCTTCACCTCAGGGGGCCAGGGTGTGAGGGGCATCCTGCAGAGGCCCCATCTCCCACTGTGGCCATCTCAAAGCCTCAGCCCCTCTTCCTTCCACAAACCCCCACTGCCTTGGCCCATACCTCTCCGGCTCCCCAGGGGCCCAGGCTGGGAGGCTGGAGACTCAGGGTATGGCCCTTGCTTGACCTAGTCTAAGCTTGGGGGGCGGCCCGAGGGTGGGAGGGGTGGGTACAGGCTGCTGGGTCGTCTGGTGCCTTTGGGAGCTGTGCTGCTGGAGTCTTGACTCCTGTAACCCCAGAGACCCCACCTCCACCCCTGAAAGCCAGGGGGCTGAAGAATCACCTTGTTCTCTGCTCCTTGCCCCTAACTTGGCTTGGGGTAACAGTGCTGGGAAGGAGAGCATTGTTAGGCTCATGGCCCCAGCATACACAGCCCTTCAGTGGAGGGCGGGGGTGTGTAGAGTGGCCTGGGGTGGCAGCAACCAGGTCTAGGGATTGGCCAAAGGCTCCTTTCCCTGGGGGAGGCCCAGGAAGTGGGCTGGGGCTTGTTAAAGAGACAGCCCCTTCCCCCTGCACAAACGGGGCAGGTGCAATAGTGGTGGAGTTGGTAACGTGAGGTGCCCAGCTGGTGGGTCAGTGGCCTCGAGGGCTATCCTGGGTCCTGGGGGTCAAGATTCTGGCAAGAAGATTGTATGAGGCCCATTTGCTTGGTGGAGAGGGTGGTCCAGACAGGAGGCATTCCTGGGGTCAGTGGACTTCCCCTGGAAGCCCCTGGTGGCCTGGGCACCCTGCCCTGGTCTCGGAGACCCCTGAGCACTAGGTGGAAGGGCAGAGGAGCATTTTGCACAATGGAGAAGCCAGAAGGAAGGGGGTGGCCCAGGTGGCTGGGAGGGCTGAGAAGCACAGAGGAGCCCTTCCCATAGGCAAAGGCAGAGCCCCTAGCCCCCTGGTTGGGGTTGGGGCACTGAGTCTGTCACCACCTGGGCACTTGAGAGGTGAAACCAAAGGTGGGCAGGGGATGGGTGACAGCACTGGGGACCACCCCTGTTGGTCCTAGGTCTGTGAAGCCCTTCCCCAATGCCTTGTGTCGCGTACAGTTTTATGTACAAATAGGCGACATTTGGCCAGAGGAGACCCCGCTCAAACCCAGCCTGACCCAGTCAGTGTCTTCCTAGAGGGGACCTAATCTGTCCCTACCCCCTACTTCAGAGCATGTCTCTTGGTAGGGGGAGGGTATATGGGGACATACTTCTCTCCTAGGGTCCCTGAAGCGTGTCTCACATCCCCGGGGGAGGGTCTCTGGGGCATCCCTCACCTCTGGGGGCTCCCTAGGCCCTATCTCTCCCCTTGGGAGTCTCTGGGGGGGGGGAACATGTATTCCTGCTGGGGACCATGGGAGCATGTCTCCCCCGCTACCCAGGCTCTCTGGGGAGCCTGTTGTCCTCCCAGGGTTTCTGGGAGTACTTAAGGCATGTCAGTCTTGGGCCGTCTCTCTTCCCAGGGAAGGGGGCTATCTCTGAAGCATGTCTGGGAAGAGATGTTTCTGGCCCTCCCTGCACCTCTCCCCCAGGGGTGTCTCTGACCTGCAGCACTTCGGATGAGACTGGGCAGCTCTGAGCTGTCTTTTCTCCCAGGGGCTCTGGGATACCTCTCTCTCCCGAGGGCCCGGCCTCTGGAGCCATTTCTTCCCTGTGTGGGGGCCGTCTCCTGGTGTTTGGTTGGCTTGTGTTGGCCAAGAGAAAGCCTCTTAGGGGGCGTCTCCACGCGGGACTTCTCTGGGAGGGGGGACTGTGTCTCGCCCATGGGGTTCCCGGGCGGTGTGTCTGCCCGTGGGGAGGGGGAGACCGTGTCTCCTCGGGTTATCTGAGTGGGGAGGGGGGCCGTGTCTCTCTCGTGTGTTGGGGGGGCGGGGGTCGGGGAGGGGGGTTTTGGGCGCATCGGATGCCCACACTGGGGTCGTGTTTCTCTTGGTTCGTGCCACTTCCCACCGCCTCGCTCCTCCCGGGAAGGGCTCCCGTCCCGCCCCCACTCCACCCCAGTCCCTGGCGCTGCGAGCACAATCCCGTCGATTTGTAATGATTTCCGTCTCTCTGTCTTTCTCTTTCTCTGACCACCCCCGCCCCCCACCCCGCCGCGAGCATGCGCAGGCACCTCCCCTACCACTCCGGTTCGGTTCGTTTCCGGTTTGTTTGCTGAGCTGTCAATGAAAGACCCGTGTAATTATTCCCGAGCTTTACAATAAAAGTGTGAAAACCGGACCCCACTTGGCTTCTTCTGGGCCCTCGGGCCGGCGTCCCGGGGAGAGTGGAGGCTAAGTCTGGGGTAGAGACCTTGGAGGGGGGTCGGGGGACGCGGACGGGAGAAGAGGGATCGAGACCCGCACTGGGATTAATCGGTGCCACGCAGGGATGGGGGCAAGAGGACGGAGACTGAGGACAGACATCTACTTCATACGCCTCAAAGTGGCCCCCGTGCCATCCGCTGGGCCCGATCCGCTCCCGGCAACCCCATTCCCACCGGAGCTGACGTGCAGGCTAGGGGTTAGGCTTGGGGGGCGCGCCGCGCTGCGGAGGGTTAAGCTGTGCTGCCTTCTTCCAGGGGGCATGTATCCATTCCCGCACCCCTCATTTAGCAACGAGTTTGAATCGTGGAACTGGATAGGAGAAGGGGCGGGAGACATCTGTCTGTCTGTCGCTCCCTCTCACGCTCAGGAACGAGGGTTGGAAGTCGATGTATGGGGACCCGAAAAGGTCTCAGCCCCCGTCCCCGACTGCGCTCCCCTCCCCCTGCTTCCGGGCCCGAGCGGCCCCGGCCTCCTCAGTCCGGCTCCCGGGTAAACACCGGCTCCGTAGAGGTCGTAGAACAGAGACCGGATCAGCCGGTTTCCCGGCCCCGCCTCCCGAGGCGCCCCTCCCCCCGCGTGCGCTTCCGCTCAGCCCGCGTGCCGTCTACCCCCGCTCGCGCAGCGTGGGCCTGGCTCTCGGACCCCGGGGTTGGTTCAGCTGCTGGGATTAGTCGAGAGCAGGGACTAATCCTGGATGAGCCTCCTTGTAAACCCGGATCGACCGCCGGTACGGCGGGGGTCGTGGGGGCCCCTTTATCCATTCCCATACTCCGGGCTTCGCAGGGCCTGGACCCGCCCCACGCCCCCTCGCTACAGTCGGAGACAAGTTGGTTGGATCTGCTGTGCGGACGAGGTAGGGGCCGGCGGGGGGCAGCGTGAAGACACTGCCAAGATCAGGCCTGGATCAGTCGCGCCCCAGAGAGCCTGGCAGTGGGTTGGGGGGTGGGCATCCTGAAAGGAAGGGCAGAGGCCCCTCTGGCAGCCTCTGAATCCACAAGGGGTGAGGTCAGCTCCCTGGCTCAGTGTGCAACTCCGTGCTCCCCACCGATCCTCCAGTTACAGAATCTCCAGCCCTCCCTGTACCTGTGGCAAGGGTGACCTGCCCCTAACCTTGAGGCCTCACCTCCTGATCACAGGAGGCACTGAGTCAGCAGGAGGGCCCCATGTCATCTCCACCCCTGACTTGGCCAGACAGTGGCCAACAGCTCCTCCTGTTGAGGCCAAGCCCTGGCAATGATATCAGGGGTCAAGGGACTAGGGTACTAGAATCCTGTCCCTGGCTGGTGCATTCATACCACAAACATTTCACGGTCTCTATGGGAGAGGCAGACAGGTAAACAATGACCACATCATGTGTTCAGCCCTGCCCTGAGCCGCAACTTCAGGCTAGAGAGCCAAAGGTGGTGTCTCCTCCAGCACCGTCCAGCAGGCTTCCTGGAAGAGGTGGTACCAGAGCTGAGTTCTAAAGGGCAGATGGGGAAGAGCCCAGTGAGGAAGGGGTCTGCATCCCAGGCCGATGGAGCAGTGTGTGCAAGGGCCTGGAGGTACAGAAGGAGAAGGTGAGGTAGTTCAGGAGGGCAGGAGAAGTTGAAGAGGAAGGCAGGGGCCAGAGCTAGCAGGGCCTGCTGGTCAACCTAAGAAAGGAAAGGGAGCCACTGAGGGATTCTAAGCCTCTAAAAGAAAAGGTCAGATTTATGTTCTTTACAGATTCTAACTGTCCTCTTGCCTTCTCTGCTGAGGTTTCTCTGGAGAGCCTGGGTTGGAGGTGGAGGCATATACCGACAGACAGCAAGGAAGAGGAACCAGGGTACAGTGTATATTAGGAAATTCGGTCCCCACATCCTTCCATCACACCTGGAGTTAGAGAGACCTACATTAGAAATCTGTAGCACTTCCTAGTGGTATGAGCTTGGGCAGGTGACTGTGCCTTGGTTTCTTCATCTGTAAAATGGAGCTAATAATGCTTACCATCACAGAGGATCATTGTGGGGCTTCAGTGAAATCATGTGTCCACTCTTTTATTTAACTCATATTTAACACCTACTATGGGGCAGGCTCTGTGCCAGCTGCTGGCGTTACAGCACTGAATTAGACAGGCATGGTCCCTACTGTCTCTTAGAACTTCCATTCCAGTGGAGAAGACAGACAATAAACAAACAAATGAGGTAATTATAGATTGTGTTAAAGCGCTGCGAAGGAAACAAACAGTGGGACACAAAGGAGGATAACTGGAGGTGGGGGAGAGAAGGGGGCTGCCCTACTCAGTGTGGCCCAGGCAGCTTCTCTAAGGGAACCTGAAGATTTAGAGCTCAGAACAGAGTATTCCAGGTACGGAAAACTGCAGCTGCCAATGCCCCAAGATGGGAGACAATAAGGAATTTAGCCTGATTCCTCTAAGATGCTAGGCTTCCTGAGGGAAGGAACCTAGGTCTCTCACTTCTCGCCACCTCCTGGATAAATACTGGGGGAAGTAAATAGAAATGGAGAGGAATTTCCAGCTTGCTGGGTCACCTCCCCGCCCCCATCCCCTGGAGTGTGTTGTGAGGGGGGTGCTTTTGGCCTCTTCTCAGCCTGCCCATCTGCACAGCTTAATCTTCCCTCCAGCTGTTCTATACAGGAAAGGTCTCTGCCCACTCCTGTTCCTTTCCTGGGGTTCCCAATCCTCTCCTTGGACAGGAGGGGCAGCTTGGGCCCCCGCCCAGAATCTGCTGATCGAGAGCCTGGACTGAACATGATTTAGTATCTGACCTGCAGGGGTTGAGTGTTACTGGGGCCCTCTGGAGTCTCCCCCTCAGCTGGGATCTCACTTCAGGGAGACCTTGAGGAAAGCTTCCTTACGCGTGGATACGTTTCACACAGCCACCCGTGCTGCACAGCGCACACAGCTCCTCTCACCCGCTCACATCCAGCTGCACATTATGTCTCCATGGCAACCAGAAGGCCTGGTCCATGGATGTTAGAAATAAGTGCCAGAGGAAGAGGAAAGAGAGAGAGAGGAGAAGCATCAGAAATAAAGAGACGCAGAAAGATAGCCTCCCAAGGAGGCCCCCTCTCTTTCCTTGCACCCTCTGCCAGGAAGACTAGAATGGACTCAGGGCCTCAAGAATGGAGGACCTCAAGGTGGGCACTAAGCAGCGGGCTGAGGGCTGTCTGGACACAGGTAATAGGGGCCCAGTGGGCAGTGAGGGAGGAGCAGGACCAGGGGAACTTGAGTGAGTCTGGAGTTTTGGACTAAGAATACTTGGTCTGGGTAAAAGGCAGAGGAGGTGTGTGGGTGGGGATGCGAGACTTAGGGGAGCTACTTTCCCTTCTTCCTGGCCTAACTGGCTGTTCAGGCCGAAACCACCTCTTAGTCGCTTAGTCTAATTAGAATTGTTCTGGAGAAGACAGTGGGGGAGGGGAAGGAGAAGCTGGGGTGTGAAGGGGGAAGGGTGGGAGGAAACGGAGCTGAGTGGGGGTGGGGAGTGGGAGTTCCTTCTATCACCTTCCATCCTTTCTGTCACCATCCAGTGGACGGGCTGGGCTATAACTGTCCAGGCTGTGGGTCACTGTAATACCCCCGCCCAGCTGTCACTCGTGTTCCCTCACACACACCTGCTTTCTGCTCAGTGTCTGTCTCTTCCTCTAGCTCTCTCTTACTCTCTCTCCTGCTCTGCTTCTCTGTCTCCTCATCTTTCTTTTCCCCCTTCTTCAGGGTCTCCCAATCTCTGGCCAACAATGTTTGCCTCATAAACAGGTGAAGATTTTGGAGTGCTGGCTGGGGCTGATCCACTTTGGAGTGGAGGAGAGGCAGGGGGGCGGGATTATACTGAGAGCAGCCTCAGCTTTTGGGAGTAAGAGGGAAGGGGGCAGACACTGCCCAGGCATGACTTCCCCCCAACAGACACACACACACCTCTGTTCCCACCTCCCTCCCCTAACCAAGTGTCATCACCTCTCTGGAGTATGTGGAGCTTGGCCTCTGGAACTGGACTGTCTGGATTGCCTTGGACAAGTAACTTAACCTCCCTGAGCAGCAGTTTCTCTAGCTATGAGATGGGGATAATAGATCCTAACTTTGTAGTGTGGATTTAAAAGGATGATGCATGTGAACTGCTTAGCACGGTAAGTTATAAGTGCTCAATGAACTCAGCTTTTATCCTCAGTCCCCAGCTCCTTTCCTTTCCCAGGCCCTTGGGGAACCAGGACGTGTGCATCTTTCCCTTCTCCTTCTTCTGCTTCCCCATTATTGCGGCCCCTAAATTACCTCTCAGTTCCTAGACTCAACCCCATGGCCTTTCTCTCAAGGCTCCCCTCTATGGGTGGGTGTCCCCGTTGCGGGGGATGAGTATGGAATAGCAGGTTAGGCTTGGATCCTGCCCCTGCCCACGGGGGTAGGGGTTCGGGACATACCCTTCTCCAGTCTGGGGACTGGGTTTTCCCTCCTCTGCAGGCCTGGAAGAAGACGAAAGGGGACAGCCATAAATGATGTAGGGAAAGTGCACTTGCTGAGGGGGACAAGATGGGATGAGCAGAGTCCAGAAGCCTAAATATTTCATGGGGCTGCAGCACCGGGAAGGGCAAAGTCCCTGAGCTGTGTCTGTGAACGTGCTCTGGACTCCACGTGGCTTGGAGCCGTTCCACATGCTCATTCCCCCTGCACCCCCGGAAAACTGCCCGCAGTGACCGCTTTCCTGGCCAGGAGCCTTCCCAAGTTCTCTCAGCACTTGCATATTTAATTTCTTACAGCTTATTTAATTTTCTTACATGTTTTTCTTGCCCGTGTACTCAGTTTCCCGCTTTAGATGCCCCGGGACTGGTACTCTTGCCCCTCGTCTCAGTGTTATCAGGAGAGCCATGTAGTTGGCAAGAGGTGATGGGGTGGGGGCAGAGGCGGGGCTGGCGGGAAGGAGGTCTCTCCGATTTTCTGTCTCTGTCCGTCATGGTTGACTGAAGAGCAAGGCATCTATCTGAGCAGGGGGTGAATGGGCGGAGAGCAGCAGGGTCTAGTAGCTTCCATGTCCACTGCTTACAGATGACCTGGGGGACGGCCTCTGCCAAATCTCTGCCTCCAGGTGGCCCCTGTCGGCTGCTCTCCATGGTCCTTTTCCTGACTCCACATCTAAGTGGGGGATTAGAAAGTGCCCTTGTGATCTCTGTCACAGATTCCCCTTTATCCTTTTCCTTGACCTTGGTCAATCTATCATTATTTCATTTATTTGTTTACTTGTTCAATTTCTGTCTCTTCCCACTAGAATAAAAGCTTGCAGGAAGCAAGAATCTTGTTTAACTTATTTACCAGCCCTGAATGAATGAATGAATGAATGGGAGGAAATCTGCTTGGGGAGTCTGCAGCCAGAGCAAGAAAAGGGAGGCAGAGGGAGGGCAGCCACAGGTGAACAGGGATACAGGTGGGAAGGGTTGTGGTGGAGAGGGGGAAGGAGGTGTGGAAAGTGAGGGGCGTGGGTGGGATGGGGATGAGAGAGAGACTGGGGAAGAGGGGGATGTGAGGAGGGAGCTGAGATGGAGGTAGATGAAGCTGGAGCCATGAGGCATGGGCTTTGGGTGAAAGGATCCAGGCCCCCAGAGGGGCTAGAGGCAGGTGCCTTTGAGCAGAAGGAGATCAAGCCTGGAATAGAAAGCCAAGGACAGGCTCTACCCTCAGCAAGTCTACGCTTGGAATTTGGGTTTGGGGCCAGAGTGGGTGGAATGCAGAAACCCACCAGGAATAGCTGAGCCATGGGAGTTTCCCAGGGCCTGCTGGTACCATCAGTGTCCCTCCAGCTCACCCTCACCCCCAAATCTGGGCCAGATGCCCAGACAGAGGTCCCCTTCACTTGCCCTTCTAAGCCCATAAACAGGAAATGCCCCAGGCTGCGCTAACCAGTGCGGCCCTCAGAGAAAGAGCCAGGGATCTTCCCAGGGCAGGAGGGAGGTACACAAAGCCAGTAGGGGGTCCTGACTCTTTGATTACCCAAGCTTCAGAAGCCTCCATCTGCCCAAATCAAAGGTGATGGCAATATCAACTCATTAGCACTAAGCCCCTAGAGGAACCTGGGCTTGAAAGAGGAATCCTTTCCCAGGGCTCTTCCTTGTCCCTGGCCCCCTCCTGAGCCCTGGGGCTTCCTGAGAAGGCAGGCAAGGGACAGGGGTGGTAGCCTGGGGTGCGGCTGGGGAGACTCCCATCAGAGAGATGGTGTCTCCCCCAGAATTGGCCAGAGTGGCTGTGGAGGGGGAAGCAGAAAAGATTGGAGGTGCTGTGCACCTGCAGTGGTTGTCATGGCAACCTGACTTGCATCCCAAGAGGGTGGCCTCTCCCTCAAAGCCCTATGAAGCCTGGAACACAAGCGTGGACACACACACACACACACGCAGCTTCGCAGAACTCTACCCCTGAGAGAGCCCTATCAGCTTCCTCCCTCTTCTGCTCTCTACTTCCCCAGGTGAGGCTGAGACCAGGGACAGGGCCATGAGAAGAGGCTGTAGCGGGGGGGCTAAGGATGGGGAGGCCCTCCACAAGGCAGGGTGTTGGTGTGTCGGGGTGTGCAGTGTGCCTGGGGTGGTGTCCCCAGTATGCATAGAGAACAAGTGCCTACTCAGCTCACCCACTGCCAGTCCGGCAGTCAGACCACACAGGAGAGGGATTTGGGAGGGAGATGATTATTAACAAAGACAACAACAATCACAGTGAACCTTAATTGAGAGCTTATTAAATCCCAGCTATGTGATTGTGGCGACCATTTTAGAGGCAGTGTCTCATTTGATCCTCACAACAACTGTACAAGGTAGGAATTATTAGCCCCATTTACAGATATGAAAACTGAGATGCTAAGAGGTAAAGTAACTTGCTCCAGGTCCAGGAACTGGAAAGAGACAGGGCAAGACTCTGCAGGAGGAGGCAAAGGACAGGGGTGCCAACGTCTAAGGCCACTTGTCCTGTCCCCAGGCCCACAGGATACTCCCTCCTGCCCGTGTGCCCCATGCACCTCAACAGGGCTGGTCTGGTACTGCACCAAGAGGCAGGGCCCGGTAAGTCTCAGTGCCTGCCTGGGCTGAACTGGGGCAGCTGAGGGCACCTGTGAGGGTGTAGGGACACAGCAGCGGGCATCGTGATTGGCACGAGCCAGGGGAGCGGCTGGCAGCCTTGCTCCTGGTAAACATGAGGAGAGGTTACTTCACAAGGAAACAGTAATTAACTTTAATTAGCACCTTGCATCTCGGAATATTATTAACATCTCAATTTCTCTAATCAAGGCAGCAAGAGAGGGGCGGCATCTGCCTTGCTGACTCCTTCCTGGCCGTGCTCCCTGGCTTGGCATGGTTCCTGCCCGGCCCCCACTGCCTGGATGGCACCCAGGAGCACTTCCTCAGAGCCGGGTTGCCAAGGGGAGCCGGGGAGTGAGGGGAGCCTGGACTGCCAGGGCAGAGAGAGCAGGTCCAGGTCACGGATGCAGGAGCCGGCAACAGGGCAAAAGGACAGGGGCAGGGCTCTTTGTGTGGCCACCTTATGTTTCCAAGTAGACTATACGCACCAAAGGAGGACTAGGCCGTGTTCCCCATCAGAGAACAACATGGCTGCCTCACTGTCCCCTCTTCCTTCTTCCCTGTCTTCCTTCCTTCTCCCCTCTCCTCTCGCTCTCCCTTCTTCTCCTTCTCTGAGGTCTTTCTCTCCCTTCTCTCCAACTCCCCTTCTCCTCCTCACCCTAATTTTCCATTTCAACATGAATTTATTAAGCATCCTTTACAGGCCAGGGGCTGGCTTCCACCACTGGGGATGCAGCAATGGACACCACCGGATAAATCCTGCCCTGGGGAGTTTAGAATCCCACGGAGGCAATAAGGCTTGGGCATAAAGAACTGTAATTGGGCTCCATCCTAATAGGCATCATAATGGAGGTGCAGATAGAAGGCTGGGGGTGGGGTGGGTTCTAGGAGGGAGGAGGAATGGGAGAAGCAGGGCCCCTAATGGTGGGGCACCCAGACGGAGACCATCTTGGGCACCACAACGAAGGCAGAGGGATCCTGAGGCAGCGAGGGCACTTGGTGCTGTTCAGCCCTCTTCAGAAGGCCATCAGGGAGGGGAGGCCCTGAGGGCACAGAAGTTGCCTCTCTCATCGTTACAGCCACCCTCAATGGCTGCTAACCCCACCAGGCATCTGATACTCATAACTGACTGTTCTCCTTGGTCTAATTACAGCGGCCTGATGCTTGCACAATTGGTTATCTATTTGGCAGTGTCCTCGTGGCTGTCTCCCCATTCCATCCCATTTGTATTTATTGAGCACCTACTACCTCCCTGGAGTAGGCTCCAAGGGCTGGGGCTCCTCTCACAGGGTGTGGAGGGGTCACAGTCAGTTGAGCTGCCTAGAGGCCTGACATCTCAGCAAAACAAAGGCGGTATGTTCAGGGGGTTCCCCCAGGGAACAGGCTGGTTCCGCATTGGCCTCGTCAGCACTCCTCGCCTCGGCTATACTTGTGCCTACACAAGTACACTTCCCCTCCCACCTCTGTTCTAACAGAGGACAGTGCCAGAAGGCTAAGGTTCAACTGCAAATCTTGTCCAACATTAACCCAGAGGGCAGGTTAGATGTTCAGTGGAGACCCCGTGTCATGTTGCCAGGTGCAAAATGGCACCAGTTTTGTCTGACCGCCCTACTGTGGGCCACGGAGCAGGAATGGGCATTTGTTTTTCTTTTGCTCTCACTCTGCTTGCCAGTTATGATCATCTTTGGGTGAGGCCTACAGCATCTCACTGAATTCTCACAGGAACATAAAGAAGCAGGGATTCTCATGCCCATTTAACAGCTGACAAAACATGACAGAGGTGACGGGTCACACAGGTGGTCAGAAAGTGAAAGCAGAGCAGGACGAGCCCCACTGTGGCCGACTCAGGATCACTTTCCTAATCTCGGTCTCCCCGCTTGATTGTGAGCCCGGCCTCGGCCAGGAGCTGGGATGCTGGGAGGGGCCTGAGCAAGGCCCCTGCCCTCAAGGACAATGAGAGAGCGGCCCCTTGCCTGCTAGCAAACCTTAGCGCTCTCCCCTCCTTCCCCTCCCTTCCCCCGGCTCCTCCCCACCCCCACGCCAGCTCCCCAGGGCCCGGGGCTGCGCCTCTGTAATTGTAGAGTAGCCTGCACAGGGCGGGGAAGAATCTGACGTTTCCAAAGGCCTTTTTGATGTCGGTGATTATGGCAATGACGAGGCTGTCCATCTCCTACCAAGACTGGGGCCTTTCTTTGTTTCTCTCTCAACCGGGGTCTCTCTCGCTCTCTCTGCCCTGAGGACTGGTGTTGTCAGGGGACCAGCACTTGCTTCTCTTTGTGGGAGGAAGGGGATGGACCGGGCCGATGTGAAACCTGGGGAATCAGCCCACCCTTCACCTTCCCGGAGCTCTGGAGTGTGCTGACGTGAGCATTAGCATAACATTTGCATAAGGAACAATTGAAGAGATTGGAGTCTTGCCCCAGAGGAAACACCTGCAAGGAACTGTGAATGAAAGCCTCTCCCGCTCCCCACTCTGAGATCCCTCCCACCCCCAACCACAGGATGGGGGGAAGTGGCAGGAACCCAGCATGCCTAATGATGATGACAACGACGATGACGAAGTGATCACAGATCACAGTTATCACTCCCGGAGTGCCTACTAAGTGCCCGGCACTGGAGAGCATCTTCCGTCTACACAGCCACCCGAGGTGGCAGTCTTATTATTCCATAATACAATTTACAAAGGAGGAAGCTGAGGCTCAGCCGCCCCGAAGCCAACTAGATGATGTTAGTGGCAGAGCTGAGTTTTGGAATGGGGGTGTGCCCTCATGCCCTCAACCACTCACGGCGGACTGGGGTGCTCTGGGCTCACCTCGGGCGCCAAGATCCAGTCTCCGCGGGCCCAGGGGATCCCGGGAGGACTGGAACAAGGGCTCGAGACAGGTTCCTCCACACGGACACACATGGTCACACGCATGCACATCCGCTCTGCCCTGCCCCCACCCGTGCTTCTGGAGGCAGAGGAGCTAGGCTGACTTGGCCCATAACCAGGTTAGCCAAGATCCAATTAGCTAGTTAGCACAGGCAGAGCTGGGGGAAGGCAGAGCACGCAGGAGAGCGGGGACGGATGGGTCGAGTAATGTGCAGAGACAGCGGCTCCACGCTAACCTGATAAGCAGCTCCCAGCATCGATGAGGCCCAGCCTGGCAGGCGGAGTGGCCTCAATCCTGGGCGGCTGGTTGGCGTGCGGGGACAGCCTCTGATCCCCATCCCCCGGCTGCCACACAGCCCTTCACAGTGCCCTCCTCCTCCGGCCTCCCCTCAGCGGCACTCACTCCCGCCCTGCCTCCTCTGAGGGCTGCGGGGAAGGCAGCTTCCTCGGGATACATTTTCATCCAGATGAGGCTGGGATGTCTGCCTCAGGGAAGGAAGGTACGGGTGAGGTGAGACCACCACCTCCTCCAGGTAGGAGGGCGGGGGTGAAGCAGCTGGAGGAATTATTGGGGAGGGGTGTTAAAATAATAACCGCCGCTATTTGTGGAATTTGCTATGCGCCAGGCACTGTGCAGACCATTTATGTGTACTCTCTCTTTTACGCCCACAGCAACCCTTTGCTGTAGGTACTATTAGAATCCCCATTTTGCAGATGAGAAAACTAAGGCTCAGAGAGGTTAAGAAACTTGCCCAAAGTCAGGCGACTATCAAGACTCCTCAGGCTAAAACCACCACACAATACTACCCCTGAACCCGGTGTAGGATTAATAATAATGTAACTGATAGTCATACTTCCTGGCTTTTCTGTATATAATACTTTTGCTTTAGAATTTACAAAGGCTCTTTGGATTTATCCTGACAAGTCCATAAGGTAGATGTTTAATTTCTAATCCCTACTTTGCAGAGAAAAGAAATTGAGGTTTGGAGGGGCAATGTGACTTGCCTGAAGCCTCAGCTGGTGAGTAACAGTCAGAACTTGAACCCAGGCCAGGACCTTCTGCCCCTAGTCTTGTGCTCTTGAGGAGACAATGGAAAGAGAAAAAGACATCCCATCCTTAAGTGAAGGGTGGGTGGTTCATCTATTTACTTATCGGTCACAAGCTTGCTGGAAGGATTGCGAAAGGCACCGTGCTGGGCACGCTTACTGGGGGGTGGGGGGAGAAAGCGAATGTTTTCCTGCCTCCATGGAGCAGGTGGAGAGGAAAGCCCTGAAGTTCAGTGTCTGGGGACATGGGGCTGCGTTGGCCAGGGGACTCCAAGGAATGAAGGGCCAAGAGAAGGGTCTGCCCCTTACGGCACCAGATCATCTCTGGTCTGATATCCTCATGTTTTTCAGAGGCTGCATCTGAAGCCCAGGGAGTTAAGTAACTCCCCAAGGTCACACAGATATGGGCATGCAAACCAGGGCTCCGGACTCTAAGGTGAGTTTCCCCTCAGCCCGGGGCCTCCCATTCATAGCAGGATGGGGACTTCCTAATCTTCTGAGCTCTAAGTCCTGTCTGACATCCCCTCACACCCACCAGGGAAGGAACAGATGCTGTGCCAACCATCCTTGGGGGGGAAGTGCCCCCATTTCCCTCTCTCTGTGCTCTGGGGGGAGGGAATCAGCTGAATTCTTGCCGCTTCAGGCCATCTGGGGCTTTGGGGGTGGGACCCGGGGATGTGTTAAGAAGGACAGCATGAGGAAGGCACACACCAGTGTGGGGCACAGCGTTTGAGCCACGCCCAGGAGGACATGGGTGCACGTCTGTGTTGCTCTCTGCCTTCCCCGATACCGGCACCAGAAGGGTTAAGACGTCCCCAGCCCCAGGGGACTGAGGAGCTGCCGGTGCAGGAAGCTGCTCTCCCAGTCCCCAAGGCCTCGGGGAGTGGGGAGGGGAGCAGCTTGCTCAGCCTCTTTCCCAGGCTCCTCAGCCTCCCTGGGGATCCAGCTACATGCCGGAGAGGTGACCCTTGACCCTTCCCCCTCCCCCCTCCCGCCCTCCCCAGCCTAACTGGGTAAAGACTCTGATCCCTGCTCAGGGTGCTGGGAGAGTGGGATCCCCCCTACTTCCTCACCTCGCTTTTCCCACCATCTCACTTATTCCCCTTCATGCCTCCCTCCACTCCCGTTCCAGAGTCACCATATTCAGACCCCTGAGTTTCTCCCCCACCCCGGCTCTGGGCCCCCAGGCCTTTCTTCCCAGCCCCCTGCATTTGTAATCTTCTAAAAATAAAAGCCTGCGTTTCTAGTAGGCAACTCCGGAAATACACAATCCAGCCCAGGCATCCGCCGGGTGGGGACAAGAAAGGATCGTGTCCAGAGAAATACCTAGACACAGCAGCTTCCACCCTCCCAGGTAAACACAGGAACGCAGCCTGTTCCTGATGAGAAAGAAGGCAGGAGTGGAGGATGGGCACAGGAAGAGGGAGAACACTCTCCTGGGCGGGGCTCTTGAGCTAAGGTCCCTAACAGAGAGGGTCTGGGTCTCCCTGTGGCCTCCCCTGTCTGTCATCATGAACAATTGCTCCTCTCCTACTTCCTCAGCAATTGCTGGGCGAGGTGGGGGGCTCCTTTCCCCCATGGCCAGCCCCGTACAGCCAGAGTCAGAACTGAAATCCAGGGAAATCCCAGCAGGTTCGGGCCCTATCCCCTGCTCTGCTTCCCAGGAATGGGCAGGATGGCCACTTTGGGCAGCGCTGTTCAGAGACATCTGTTCCCCATCCCTCTGCCTCCTCCTGGACCCTGGCCATGACAGAGGCCAAAGAGGTTCAGGAGTGGCACCATCTAAGATCCCCTTGTCTTTCCCAGCTGTGTGATCAGATGGCCATGGGAAAGGGGGCTTCTCACTGGCCGGAAGGGAGACTCCAGACCCTCTGTGGCTGACCCAGGCTGCGTCCACAGGGTGGCAGAAGGACTGGGACCAAATCGTGCTGGACTTTGATAAGATTCAGTCCCACACTGGGCCTGATGGACTTTCTGGCTGGAATTTGTGTAACTGCCCAATCCTGGTACATTTGGGGACCTCACGAACGATAGTAATAATTGGAAGAGTAATAGCTAACATTTTTTTAAACACTTACTGTGTATCGGACCTGGGCTAAATACTACATGTGCTTCATTCTCAGTCCCCTCAGGAGCCTATTTTTATCATCCCTAATTTACTTATTTTTTATTTTTTTGTAACTTTAACTTTTTACAATTTTAAAAAATTTTCGGCCTCACCACGTGGCATGTGGGATCTTAGACCAAGGATCGAACCCATGTCCCCTGCAGTGGAAGTGCGGATTCTTAACCACTGGACCACAAGGGAAGTCCCCACCCCTAACTTATTGGCGAGTAAACTGAGGCACGGACTGCTCACAGAGCTGACCCTAGCCCTAGGTCACACTAGTAAATGGCATCCCGACAGCCGACTGACCCTTGCTAACCCCAGCCTGGCAGGCTCCTGCAGCAGCCTCACAAGCCCCGCTGGCCTTACATCTCCTTCAGCCAGCGGGAGGCTGGGCGGGGCTGGCAGCCTCAGCAGGGCCCGCCCACAGCATAACAGTGAAAGAGACAAAGACTGACTAGAGAAGCTGCCCCTCTCTCTGGTCGGCATCTTGGGACCCTTTCCCAGCCTGTTGCCTGGCCTTGGTGCTCTTCCCCACATCTGGCTTTTGCATCCTAAAAAGAATTAGCCCCTCCTCTCAGGCCCAAAGGGAGCTGTCCAGCTCTTCCTATACAGCACACGATCCCCACCCGAGAGCAGGCATTCTGAATTGCAGCCTTTTGGGTTTAGACAAAATGTATCTGTCACATGGAAATTCGATGGTGTGCCTATGCCTGGGAGAATCCCACCATTAAAGTTAGTAACACAGGTAAACACTTAGGCCAGCACCCGGCATATGTACAGTGAGTAGATTGGGGGGTCACTCATGGGACCCCTGAGATGCATCACCAATGGTAATAATAATGCTCGCATTACCAGCTACCAGTTATTATCAATCACAAGCCTGACCCTGTGCTGAGCACTTCTCAGACATTTAATATTTGCAACGACCTATAAGTTACATGCTACTCCTCCTCATCTTACAGATGAGAAAACTGAGGCAAAAGTCTCATAGTTAGTAAGTGCTTGAGGTGGGATTTGAACCCAGGCCTACAGATAAGTGGCTTTCTTGTAGTCACTCTGCTCCTGGCTGATTGGCCCTTATGCATGTCCCACAAGTACACAGGCCCCTTGGGTAAAGTTGGCAGCATTTCCTGAAATTCCAAAAATGCTCCAAGCAGTTCTTTTTTTTTTTAAAGAGTTTTTTGATGTGGACCAGTTTTAAAGTCTTTATTGAATTTGTTACAACATTGCTTCTGTCTTATGTTTTGGATTTTTTATTTTTTTGGCCACAAGGCATGTGGGATCTTAGATCCCTGACCAGAGATTGAACCTGCACCCTCTGCATTGGAAGTCGAAGTCTTAACCACTGGACTGCCAGGGAAGTCCCTCCAAGCAGTTCTAATGGGAATGTCCTGCAACTTGGGTCAGGCTTTGCTTTAACCCTCTAGTTGGCTGCTGGCCAGCACTCACCTTCCTGTGTCAAACTCTTCTGATCAATAATTAAGGGATGCTTTTATGCTCATAAAGCACCCACTAAAATACCACGTCATAATTGTAATTCTTGATAGCTCCTCCCCACCAAAGAATCCCCTTTCCCTTCTCCTGTTTGTCAGCTGAGCTACTAATTTATATGTTCTGTTTGTCCTTAGCTTTTAGGTCCTACCTGATCCTCCCTCCTACTGTGACCTTGGGGATCCAGGATACATTCCATGCAAACTCCCCCTCACCACTCCTACCGGTATGGCCTTGAGACATGCATTTAACTCTAGCCCCTCTGTTTGCCCACCCTGTTATCTCTTTCTTAATACTTCTCTGGTCACATCACTCCTGCTCCTCCTCTGATTGTCTGTGGTGTCCCTATCATTGCTTCCCTCCCCCAAGCCAATGGCACTGAACCGCCCAACATGTGTAAGTGTGACTGCCTGGAAAATGTAACTTTCAAAGAGCCTGAAGTTGAATGACAGTAAACAGAACCTTGGAGACCCAGACATCATCTAGGGTATACATGGACTCAGCAGCAGGAAGTTAGGCATAAGGCAAGATGGGAGAGAGAGGAATGGGATGATCAAAAGAATGAGCTGGAGGGAGAAATGGGAAATGAGGGAAGTGATATTGATTCAACCAGGCCAAAAGAATCCTTGACTGTCAGTGTTGGAAAGGCCCTTAGGGATCAACAAGTCCAGGAGTGGCAAAGGAGTTTCAAGTCATGAGCTAATGCTGAATGATGAATAGCAGCTGCCTGGAGTGTGTCCTGAGAAGAAATTGTCGTTATTGATTAGCAATGTCTGCCATGGGCACTGGATTAGAAATGGTAGCATGCGTGCCAGAATTTACATCCCTGATCTAGTTTCGACCTCTTCATTCTGGAGCAGCTGAGAAGCCCAGAGGGGAAGAGACTTGTCCAAGGATTATACATTGGAGCAAATCTCAGGGCCCTTGCTGTCTCCTAAAACCCAAGTGAAGGTTGCACACACATCCTAGACAAAGACAAGGGACCCAGGGAAAGAGCGTTCTCAGTATGCAATAACCAGTAAAGGAGCAGCCAACTTGAAGCTGTGAAGAAGACTGTGGATGCATCGTAGACCAGACACTGGGTGAGTGCTCAGTTCTCACTAGGTGATCAGTTGACCGGATATGTCCAGCACCCTGGTTGTACCTCCTCTGACCTCTGGCCTCCCACCTAGGGAGGACAAGGAGGCTCCCTGGAGCAGAGGCCTTGGCTCTCTCTAGACAAAGAGTAGAGAACACAGTCAGAGTGAGGCAAAAGGAGGGGGGAATGGTCTTGAGGCAGGGATGGTTCCCATAGGAGCAAAGGCACTGACTATGCCACAATGGAGAGGGCCTTGGAGAAGATGGCAATTAGGAGGCAAGCACACAGGGACCTGTGCAGGTTTGGTATGTGAGCCAGAGGAGAAGAAAGAACCTCCAGGTGACAAGAGCTGCAGAATGGGGATAATGATACCCTGACAAAGCAGTGGGGGCTTGGAGCCTAGCCCGGCCAAGGTGCTGGCACAGCTAAGCCATGACGTACCACTTCCAGGCTGGGGGATGTGGGCCGTGGAGGGGCAGGGAGGTGGGCTGAGGTGCCCAGCATCAGCACAGCCTCAGAGGTTTGCTATTGAACTTCTGCCTCCCTCCCTGTCTCTGTTGCTTTTCCCTTCTCTTCCTTTCCCAGCCTATCTTTTCCTTTCTCTTTTTTTCTTCCCTGTACTGCTCTGTACAACAGAGTCTCCACCAGGAGAAGAAATGGGGAAGGGAGTGGTGAGAATGGTGGTAACACTGAAAGATCTGGGAGGTGCTTTCATGCAGATCACCTCCCAAGGCTCTGAAAACAACCCAGGCTATGAAGCGGTCCAAGAGCAGAGAATCAGATCCAACATCATACCCAGTTTTTCACAAAAGGAAACTAACACCCAGAGAAGTGAAGACCTCCCCCAAGTCAGTGTCACGCTGATTTGCATCCCACTTTCCATCTCCCTTCTGCTGCTAGCACTCCCATATTTTCCCTAGGGAACCACCCCTTCCCTACCTCTGTCCATGTGGTTTAGAAAGTGCTGAATAAACCTGACCGTACCCAAGATCTCAGGGTGCCATATGACTGGAGCTGGCCCATCTGTGCCTTCCAACCCTGGATCACAAGTCTCGATAACAGTTGATCCCATAAGGTCAGCACTGGATGTTTTGTGGAACAACTGGAAAAGGAGTACTTTTTTTCCATTGGGTTTGTCACGTTGGTAGGTTTAAGCCTGGCGCTGCTTAAAACACTTATGGAGTGGCTACCAGAGAGTAAAGCCAACACAAAGGAAAGGAGAGACAGATGCCAGATGACATCGTCTGAGTGCCTGGATCCAGCTATACCTGAAGACTAACCTTAGACTTTTCAGTTATGTGAGCAAAAAAAACTTAAGCCAGTTTGCGTTGGATTTGCATCCAAGAGACTCTAAAGCAGCTTAGAGAAACAGAAGGAGAGAAAGACCACCCAGAGACAGAGACAATTGCAGGGGTGAGGACCAGGTCTGATAGGAAAGTGTGGGAGTGGGAGGGCTGGTCCATTAGGATCACTGAACTGACATTCAACAGTGAAACAGGAATACCAGAATTTATTGGAGGGAACACACAGCCAAAGATGATTCTGCAGGTGGATTAATCTGAGGTGGGGTGAAAGTTTTTTTCCTGCTACATAAGCTATCTGTGTACTGACCAAAGTCCACCCGAGCCCCCAGCCTGCACAGGGTGTGGGTCGACAGAGGGTGGGGAGGAAGGCACGGTCAGTTGGAGTTTATCTTGACAGTCAACAGCCAGTTGCAACGGACGTCCCTATAGCTCTTATGACGCAAGCCTCATTCCAAGACAGATCTTTAAAGACAAATGAAAACATTCAACCAATCCCCGCTTATCACGTGAGCTCAGCATTACCCCCCTCCCCAATCCATTCCTTATCAGAAGTCCCCAGATTTTATCTGATTTACAGGATGCTAAACTTAGTGATAAACAAGAGAGACTGAAGGAGGAACTAAGTCACAAGCTTGACTCATCCACAGTCCAGGTTGCTCAGCTCCGACACGTCACACATGCAGCAACCCAGGGAAGGTGACCACAACTTTCCTTGCTGTAGCGGCACGATGTGCTGGAACCCCATTGATTATAACCTAATGAGATGACCTCCTGGGGACCACCAACCTCAGGCCTCCTCTGTGCTGCTTGCAGGAGGTGCCAGGTGGGGATGGGCATGGTGGGAGGAAGTCATGCCCTGCGCTGATAAGAAACTCCCTTCCCTTGTCCCAGACACACCGATGTCTGCCTCTCAGGGGTGAGAGGGAGGACACGGCCCTAAAGAAAGACAGAGAGGGTGGAGGGTCTGGTGCCTGGTGCCTGGGAGTTATTTCTCTCTTTACTCTTCCCCACCTCTCCCACTTCCCCTCACTGGGAAACAATCAATGCTTTAAAAAAAAAAGACATAAACAAAATACATATATGTAGATGTGTACCTATAAAATTCAATATATAAAAATACATACAATGTTCAAGAAGTTGTCATTCCCCCTGTTAACTCTATGTTTTAGAGAACTTTCCATGCTTTGCAGTTAAGGTCCGCCCCATCATTTCTTACAGCAGCATGGTAATTCTGTTTATTTATCCACCCCCTTATTGATGGACATTGAGGTTGTATCTGACTTTTATTTTTTACTGTTGCAAACAAGAACATCTAATACATTTTGTGCAGTGAACACCTAATAAACTTTGTGCACACGTATGAGTGTTTCTTGAGGATTCATTCCTAGAAGAGAGATTGCTGGCTCAAAGTGTGTGTGAATTTTTCGTTCTGAAAGATACTGCCAAGTTGGAGCGGAGACCTTTTTCCTGTGAAGGAGCCATCCCTGGGGCTGAACCAGAGATGAAAGGCACCTGGGGTGGAAAGAGCATGAGCTTTCAAGTCAGATGTGTTCAGGTTCAAACCCTGGCTCTCCCATCTTCTTCCTGTGTGACCCTGGATAAGTCACTTAACCTATCTGAGCTTCTGCTTCCTTAACTGCAAAGTGGGGGACCATAAGCGTTGCCTCACAGGCTGTTGCAAGGATCAACTGGCTTCCTATAGGCCAAGCCTCTAGCATGAGGCTGGCACAGAGTAGGCTCTTGGCTGAGGTTAGTACCTTTTTCCTGCCTGGACCCCCTTCTGCATTCATCGTGGGAGGCCACCTCTGGGGAGAGGCTGGGGAAGGTGATTTATTAGGAGTGTCAGGACAGAGTGAGGACTCCACAGTGGCTCCTTCTAAAGATCACCCAGGCAATTCTGGGAGCTAGGGACGATTTCAAGTAAAGTGTAAGGATTTGCTTTGGAGAACACAGCCTGGGGGCCATCTCCTGGAGAACCTTTCGCTAAATGATCCCTTCACCCCACCCATTGCCCTCCATGTTCTCATGGAAGAAAAAGAGTGGGACGGCTGGATTTTATCATAGGGAGTGGCTGGATTGCTCTCGGTACAGAGAATGAAACAAGAACACGCGCAGCAGACAAGACTAAGGTTGAGTAGCAGGGTAAGATCTCTGTCTTGAAGAGCCGACGTGTGGTGGGTGAGGAAAGCGGCAGGGCTGCCCTGCTGGAGATCCTGGCCCAGGAACTGGCCCGTCTGCCACGGTTCAGGGGCAGGGTGGTCCTGTGAAGGGGTCCGGAAAGCTGGCGGGTGTGGCCATTCTTTGAGGGTAATGGCCAGATTGTGTCCGCAGGCCCAGTCGGATCCCTGGCAATGCTCAGGGCCCCTCAGCTACAGGTTGCTGTGCACCCTCCCCTGACCTTCAGGGCTATGGTTTCTTCCTCCTGGAGACCACATGGGATGTGAGAATCCAAGACTGGGCTGCCCTTCCTGGACGAGGATGAGTGTGTGAGCCCAGAGGCTGCTGCGGTGGGGACCACGGTGGCGACTGAGCTAAAAGAGGCAGAGCGCACAGTGTGGTGGCAGCCATGGTGATGACGGCTCTATAGCTGTAGCCAGAATGAGTGATGGCTTGGTCCGGGAGGCTGTGGGGACCTGGTAAGGAAGTGCTCTGTAACTGGAGTCTGAGCACTTGGTTTCCAGTCCCAGATCCATCTATTGCAAGCTGTGTGGTCTGGGGGAAATAGCTTACCCTTTCTGACCTCAATTTTTTTTTTTTAAAGGAATTCCTTTATTTTTATTTATTATTATTATTTTTTATTTATTTATTTTTGGCTGTGTTGGGTCTTTGTTTCTGTTCGAGGGCTTTCTCTAGTTGCAGCAAGCGGGGGCCACTCTTCATCGCAGTGCGCGGGCCTCTTACTATAGCGGTCTCTCTTGTTGCGGAGCACAAGCTCCAGACGCGCAGGCTCAGTAGTTGTGGCTCACAGGCCTAGTTGCTCCGCGGCATGTGGGATCTTCCCAGACCAGGGCTCGAACCCGTGTCCCCTGCATTGGCAGGCAGATTCTCGACCACTGCGCCACCAGGGAAGCCCTGACCTCAGTTTCTTCATCAGTAAAGTGGAGACGCTAATACCATCAGTCCTATCTCCCTCGGTGTCTCCGACCAGCAGGTGTCTTTATGCCAGAGGGTGAGAGCCAATTCAAGTGGAGCTACTTTGCTAAAAAAGCCTGGAAGGGGAGGAGACGACTGAGCAGAACTGGTCACATTATCCCCAGAATGATTTCTTGTGTCTCCTGGAGACTCCTGTGACCGTGACTCTATTTCCTGGTTCCCAATTCCTGGATTCCCCGGTAGCTGAGGTCCCTGGCTCTCACCTCACTTAGCATCTCCCAGTGATGATCTGGCTTTCTGCCCAGGCCCCACTCACCGGTGCTGGTGCTGACCCTGCAGGTCCCTGACTCCCTCCGCCTGGCCCAGAGACAGGGCCCAAGCTTGTTGGAAGGAGCTAACAGGAGGCTTGCATGAGAGCCAAATGCTGTGCATAACAGGAACTGATTATGGTCGCTGAGGGCTGCGCCTGAGCAGTCTCACCCAAGGGGCACTTCTCAGGGGTTGGGAGGGTTTTGGCTCTAAGCATGATTCTGGGCTGAATTGGGCAGGTGGAAACGCAGGGTCAGGGGTGAGGGTAGGCAGGGAAATGTGTCCTCCAGATGATCCCTTAGTGCATTGCGGAAGTGGATCCTAGAGTGAGTAGCTTTCCTCAGTGCCCATACCCTATTTGTGCTCTAGAGAGATGGGCAAAGGACAAAGTATGAGACTCCACCCAGGAAAACCAACTCTCCTCATTGAGATGGGAGATGAAGCCCACTCAGTCCCCACCGCTGCAAGAAGAGTGAAAGAGAGGACTAGGGTTGACCACACTGCTTGTCAAATAAATGGGAGGGACCAGTGCTTGTCAAATAAATGGAAGGGGCCAGAGCTGGGGTGAGGACCCCCAGTGCAGGAGGGATGGGAAGGGAACTATCCTTCATTGGGCACCTAGGAGACGCTGGATACTGCACCTGCAAACTTTTATTCATCCTCATGACCACCTTGAGAGGTAGGTGCTACCTCTGCGGGCACATTTAGCAGAGGAGGAAACTGAGGGTCTGAAGGTTAAGTCACGCTGCAAGGAAGAGGCTGACAAGGGATCTAAACCCAGGACTGCCTTTCTGACTGCTAAATTGGTGCTCTGTGCTCCTCGCCTACTTCCCAGGGCTCAGGGCCCTCCCTCTTGCATACCCACCTGTCCCAGGCCTGGCCTCCCTGCCCCCAACCTCCTCCAACTACTGCATCTCCTGAGAGCTCCTTGAATCTCTTCATTCACTCCTCACTCTGCTTCCTCTTTGGAAACCAGCCATAGGCTTTTCTTCTTCCATCTGAGGGAGAGAAAATCGTCTCATTCCCCACCCCCAGGTCTTTCCATCCTCTCATCCATCCAAACCTAAGCATCTTTCTCTCCTCCCCATCCCCCCTCCCTTTTTTTTTTCTTTCTGTTTATCCATCACTAGACTCCAACCCCCCTTCCCTCTCGCCTGTAGCTTCTGTGGCTATAATCAAATCATAACTTTTATTAAATTTAAGATTACTTTTTAATGGAATCAATTTCTTGTGTGGTGCTTCTCTGCCTGCCCGCGGGCTCCGCCGGTCTGCGCTCAGCATTCCCACCCGCACAATTGTCTCTGCCGTGGGCATTTCTGGCTAAGCTGCCTGAGAAGGAGGGGCAGGTCTGCCATCCCTAAACACACACACAGAAACACACATGCAGGAACACACACACCCACACCAAGATGTACCTTCCTGCAAGGCCCCAGATGCATAACCCCCAAACCCCAGGCACCCATGCTGAGTGGTGGAAGTGGGGGAGCCAGATCGAGGTGGCAGGGGCAGGAGGAGGGAGCTGCAGAAAGACTGAGGGTGCAAAACAAACGCGAGCCCAGCAGACATTTCTCAGCCTGTTAATTTCCTACAGTTCTGTTTTCCAGCCTCAGAAACAAGCTGGTTTCTGCCAGTGCACCCCCTTCCCCTGCCTGCATTGTGTAGCTGGTGAGTGGGGAGAAGTTGCAGGGAGGAGCCGGGGGGGAGCAATCCTCGTGTGATTTATAGAAGGACAGGCAAGATGCAGAGATGCCTCAGAAGCTGTGACCCCCGAAGAGAAGCCCAACTGGCAGATTTGCAGGCTGGACTGGTCTAACCAGACACGGGGCCATGGCTACAGGAGGAGGGGAGCCTGGGGGTGCTGCAGGGAACATTCTGGAGATAGGAGGAGGAACAGGGACAAGACAGGTCAGAGGGCCACCTTGATGGGCAGGGGTTGGGGAGAGGTATTGGGGGAGTTCTCATGGTGAGGGTCTATTGAGGAGGGTTTGCTGATTCAGCAGAGACCTGGTGGCCTCCTTGAGCTGTCTGGGCAGCCCTGGGCTCTGCTCCAGCTTTCCTGGGAGGCTCCCTGGACAGTCTCAGGTGCACATGATCATGGGTGGACAGGTGGATCTGAGGCCAAACAGTGGCCACCCCTCAGCTCTTCACGCTGTCCTCAGTGCACCCTGCTTACTCAGTGTCAGGAGGGGGACCTCATGTCTGTGCAGGCGGGTGGCGCATAGCTTAGTGGTAGGAGCACACTTTGGCATCAGGAGGTCTGTGATGCTTTCTGTGTGACCTTGAGCAAGTGACCTAACCTCTCTGAGTCTGCATTCTCATCTGTAAATGAGGAGTCGGCGAGATGATGCATGAGGAACATCTAGTGTAAAGCCCGACACATAGTCGGAGCTCAATAGGTGGATTAGTATCAGTATTTGTACTTTGTCTTCTAAGCACCAACCAAATGCAGATATACACACATCCTGAAGGCCACTGAGCCAAGGGGTAGGCTGGAGGGCAGTCCCCACCATGCAGGCCTGGCTCCTGGATGCAACTCATGCCAGGACCGTAGACCATGATATGAGTGACGGTGCCAGGACTGGAACTCAGGACATGGCAGGGCTCTTCTCCCTCCTGCAGGAGGGTGAGTGGCTGATGGTGGGGAGAGGGAGGGACTGGCGAAGGCTCCTGGACATGGAAGGTCAAGCCCACTCCCCTAGACCTGACTGTCAGGGACCCATGAGCTGGAAGTAGGGGCTCCCTCTGGGGCAGGGATGAGGGAGAACTTCCTGCGGCTGATTCTCCCCTGCAGTCTCTGAGCCACCTGTTGGTTCTGGAGACGTTAGAGGGCTCTGACCTTCTGAGGGCGGGCCCAACAAGAGGAGTCTGTAAAGATTTCATCAGGCGCTGTGCATGAGTGACCTCTGCTTCCCATTTCTGTCCTCCGACCCTAGGGGGAGGGAGAGACTGGTGGAGAATATGAACACGGGGCAGAACTGGGAAGGGCTGCTTCCGTTAGGGAAACCTCACGTCCATCACAGGATAACTGAAATCTGCAGCACAGCCCGATCAGAGCTGTACTTTGGAGCCTCGAAGCTGCCTTGGAGCGAGGGGCAGCTGGAGCCCCCGCCTCCACAAGGCAGGAGCTGACCTCTCACCTTTCACTCCCCCCTGAAAGGAGGCTGGTCCAACCTGCCCCAGCATCTGCCTCTGTTTGACCTCAGGGATAGGCATGCCTGCTGAGTCTACACCTGGACCTGCAAACCTGTAGGGTCTTGTCTGGGCCTGGATGTTCCCATGTGTGGGTCACACACGGAAAGCTTTACTGCCCCCGGGGACTTTTGAGGTCTGAATATTATTCACTCCAATTCTCCTTTCACTCACAAGGCAACCAAGGCCTAGACAAGGGTAGAGCCTGACCAAGGTCTTTGGAACCTTCCCAGGCTGCCTGATGTGCTCTGCGCCGCTGACTGTGGGTGTAGCTGTAACCCCTATCTACCCTTACATCGCACACCCTTACACAGTGTTTACGGCGAGCTGACACTTTACATGTAGTCCCAGCAACCCTCCAAGACAGGTACTATTAACGATTCCCGTTTGACAGGTGAGGAAGCTGAGACTCAATGAGGCTGAATAACTAACCTAAGCTATAAGTGTTAGTTATAGTGTTATAAGTGTTAGCTGGAATTTAAAACCAGAATGTCTGGCCCTGGGATCTGGGCTCCTCACCCCTTCTCTATGCTGCCATTCCTCACCTGGAGCTTCATATCAATACATTTGCCCTCACTTTCCCTTTTTCCTGTTCCCTACTTTCACCATCACTGTTGCCATTACTGCCACCTTCCCAGTTCTCATTTTCTCATTTCTCATTTCAGTCTAAGCCAGATAATCGCCCTAGACACAGGGCAGGTTCCACATCGCTATCGCACTCTCCTTTCTCTCGATCTTCCCTGTCGTCTTTGCCAACGTCATCTTCAACATTATCACATTAGCATCAGCTCAGCATCACTTTTGCCATGTAAAAATCCATAACTGCAAAGGACTGTGTCCTTATAGACCGATGTGAATCTAACTCCTGCCTTGAGATGAGATGGGACAAGGGGAGAGAGCTTACAGTCTCCTCCAGCCATGTATACTCCTTCAACTAAAGATACAAAGCCAGAATGTGGAAAGGCAGTCTCCCTCTTAGAGACTTTTCTGGAAATAAGCGGTGGGGGAGAGAAGTTGCAAACAGCCAGAGTTTCTGTTGAGGGAAATTAATCAATGGCCAAGGAGATTGCTTGTCATCTTTCAATATCTATAGAAATAACAAGCCTCCAGGGAGCGGGGTGTCAGAGCTCCAAGGGAACAGAAGATCAGAAAATATTCTGCCCAACCCGTGCCTCTAATGAGCTACAAAGGAAAGATGGAAGCATAGGCAGCAGTTTCCACCCACTTTTGGCGTTGGCCAATATCCCGTCTTCCCAGCCACAGTAGCTCTTACAGCCCCTGGATGCCAGCAGCAAGCAACACTGCCCAGGAGTTTTAAAAATTGATTATTCCTTTGGGTCCAAATTCCACCCACCTCCCAGCCCAAAGAGCCTGCTGGTTGGCTCTCCATGAGTGTTAGCTGCCAGGGATGCCATAGTCCTACCCAGCATCAAGGGAAGGGAGGGCAATGACTTCCCGGACCAGAGTCTCCATCCAGAATTCCAGCCAAAGCCCCAGAGCTCCCAGGACCTAGAGGAGTTTTTCCCCCTGGTTGTGTTTGGAATTGGCTGGTTTTCTGGGCACCAGGCCCAGCTCAGTTTAATTTTTGTTTATTTTTATGTACAGATTCTCTTCTGTTTGGGGAAGAGCTTTGTGTAAATTATTATTATTTATATGATAAAGAATAAATCACACAAAATAAAAAACCCCACAATCTCTTTTTCTCAATAGAATTACTAAATTAGGGGCTGAAAGGAACAGCCGATATGCTGGGGTTTGGTTTCAGGAAGCCTTTGGACATGGATTCTCACAAAATCTCTTAGTAAATGGGCTCTGTTATCCTGGATTCGATGCTACTCACAGCCAGCAGAGGCATATGGGGCCTCCCAGGAGGACCACGGTGGTTTGGGCCTAAGGGTGCTGGCTTCCTGGTCCTCCACACATCCCATCCCTTGGGAGATGAGTCGGGCATTTTAAAGTGACTTGCTAACTCAGAGTGGGAAAAGGGGAAATAGAGGAGTTGGGGATTCTTGCCAGAAACATGATCAAATGCCCTGAATTGAGGTGGGGGTAGGGTACATAGTAGTTACTTGAATAGTGGCATTATTGCATCAGGGGAAAATGAGCCAATCATTTCTTTGCCTATTCATTAAATTTGCATGCTACGAATCTATTGGTTGGAATGAAATGAGGCAGGAGGCAGGGATGCATATGGGCAGAGGACCAGCCTGGCCCAGAGAGTGTCCCCAAGTGGCCCCCATCCCCAGTCAGGGTAGGAGAACATCAATTCATCAGTAGCACCATCCCCCCCAACCTCTGTGTCCACTCTTGCACAAAATTGTTTGGGGACTAGAAAAGCACACCTTATGATCGGAATCCATTCCGGGGCGAATATGCTAAAGGCCAGGAAGAGGAACAAGTCAGAATAGCTAATTTTTTTTTCAATCTCCTGGAATCTCAGGGTACCAGAGATTTTAAAAAACAGACATACCTGGCAGCATTGCCTACCAGCTTTTGCTCAAGCATCCCTTTCCTAGAATGGACTTCTCCTATCTGCCCACCCATGTTCTCCCTTTGCTTCAGGCATAGCTAAGACCACCATTATGGCTCAGAGCAGGAGCTCTAGACCCTCCTCTTGGGCTTGAAAATCCACTCTGCCACTTAATAGCTGTTAAATAGCTGTCTGACTGTTAAAAAGTCAGACAAGTTGCTTAAACCCCTGAGCCTTAGTCTCTCCATCTGTAATTGGGATAATAATAGCAATTGCGTACACGTGCGCACGCACACACCCAGAGACACGGGCTTATAGTGAGGATTAAGTGAGAAAATCCATGTAAAGAGAGCCTAATATGTGGTAAGTGCTCAGTCAACGTGGTCATTATTTTAAATAATACTCCAATAAGCTATCCCAGAGCTCCCCAACCAGGAATTAACTGTGCCTGCCCTTCTAACCCCACCCCCAGCCCATGTGTACTCTGGGAGCCCAAAGCTTCAAATTCTAAGATTGCCACCTAAATAATTTTTCACAATCTGCCCTGTATCAGCATTACATATGCTTGTGGCAGTCCCTAGCCATGCTTGGCCCTTAGTGGGTACTCAGTAAGTCAATAAATGCTTGTTTAAGAAGTTGCCCAATGAGTCCTAAATCCTATAAACCCCACTAAATTCTAAGTCCTCTGTTCTAGCACGTATGCAATGCTTGGCTCAGTCCCTCCCAGTAGAATAGGGCGTGGGGAGCAATGGGAAGTGGGGGTGGGAAGAGATGGAGCCTGTGAGGAGCTTTACTGCAACCAGGCCGCATGGATCCATCTCTTTCCAGCCCCTTCCATAGGGCACTTAAAATTCTACCCTCATCTTTGATTACCTAACAGCTGACCTGAGGCACATGTGCTTGTACAGCTCCTTGTCCAGCCAGAGGGGATGGGCATTGATCAGCTGAACCAGGGCAATGAACTGTTCAGGCCGTGACTCTGGACTGTCTAAGAGGCCCCTTGAGAGGCGGTCAGGCAGGCCCATATGCATTTGCCTATAAATACCTATGCATTTATATATGTGTATCTGTGGGTAAACACTGGTCCTTTTACCTTGGAATACATTCAGTAATTCATTTATTTGTTCACTTATTATCTCTTGAGGGCCTACTATGTGCTAGCACTGTCAGATGCTACAATGTGGTAGTGACAAGACAGACAAAACTCCTGACCCTCCAGTGCTTACTTTCTAGTGAGAGGAGAGAGCAAGAGTAAACATGAAAGGAAATAATTCAATTTCAGATTGTGAAAGTGCTATAAAAAAATAAGACAAGCTAAAGGGATAGAGCGTGACCGGGCATATGGAGGGAGCTCCTTTAGGCTGGGTGGGCTGGGCAAGTTCTGAAACCTCAGAAAAATCTGGGAACAGAGCATCCCAAGCAGAGGGAGCAGTAAGTGCAAAAGCTCAGAAACACTGCTTTGGGACCAGCCCCTCTAAGTATTTGTGTCTTTCTGAGGCAAATTTCAGTCAGCCCTCGTTGCACATACACATTTGTGTCTCTCCACTGCTCTTAGAATCAAGTCCAACTCCTCACTGAGGCCTACAACCACACACACCCCCGCCCCCGCCCCCGCCCCCAGCCTCCAATCCCACTAGCTTCTTCAGTTCCTTGAATAAGAGACGCTCCCTCTTGCCACAGGACCTTTGCACAATCTGTCCCCACCACTTTGAACACTCTTCCCTACCTCTTTCTCTAGTTAAAGCCTATTTCCTTTGGATGTCAGGAAGCCTAGGGTGGTCCACCCTTTTCCCTTCCACAATTAATCAAGTTCCTTTGTTAGATGCTTTCATATTATCAAGTTACTTTAGTCAGATCCCTTATCTCACTTAGTAATTATGCATTAATTCTTGTGCTTATCTGATATTAGTATCTGAGTTCCCCACCAGAATTACAAACCGCAGGAGAGCTGGGATCTTGTCTGTCTCCCCAGCTGTTAGCACAGTGCCTGGTACCTGGAGGGCACTTAATAAATACTTGTTGAATAAATACTTATGGATGCTGGGGTCAGCTCTGGGCCCCACCACCAGGAGTCCTCAATGACACACTGGGCAGCACAGATGGGAATAGGTTGGGGGAGAGACTCAAAACCATGTACTAACGAGGCCTGGAGGGAAAGTGGAGTTGTTCAGCCCAGGAGAAGGAAAACCTTAGGGGGCTGCAATGGCAGCCTTCAGATTCCAGGAGTCCTGTCACACACCAGAGGAAGACCACATTAATATGGGAGCCAGAAAGTAGAGGACTGGGCTGCAACCAGGAGGTAAGTGACGCTCCTTCTAAGGAAGGTCTCATAATAATGAGAAATGTCAGGACTGGAGCAGGTGCCTTATAAGCTAGTGAGTTCCCTGTCCTTGGAGGTTTATTGTAAGCAGATAGGAGAAGAGAGAGAGGGGGTTCTGAAGTCTCCCTTGAAGCCAAGGTACTGTGATTGGGGTCTACCAGCGGGTTAGGTCCCTCAACCCTGCTGCTAATCAGTCCTTTCAGCTGTAAAATGGGGGCCCCAGGGGCCCAGGGGTACTGTGGGGAAGCAGGGTCATTTCCAGCTTCCTTCTCGGTGGCTGCTCTTCCCCTCCTCCCTGCCTTGCTCTGAAAGGGCCAGGGAAGGAGGGGGAGGGGAAGGGGGTGGGGCTGGGGCTGGGGGAGGCTCTTCCGAACGTCTTAAGTGGCTCCCCAGCTGGAGCAACGGTGCATATTTTAAGTGGAGTTTACAGACAATGGATCTCTCTGGGGCTTGGAGGGGAAGGAAGCTGAAATTCAGGACCATTCTGTGAATTCCCAAGTTCTTTGTATCCATTGTATGGGGAACAATGCTGTTTGTTCAGCACATTCACTCAAGGTGGGGCGCTGGGGGGGATGGTTAAGCCCTGGCCTTCGGAGTTTCTTAGCCGGGCGGCTGCTCAGGAATGGGAGACCCTTTCAGGGGAGGATGGAAGCTGGAGGAGCTAGGGGTGGGCGGGATGTGGGGAAGCTGCAAGTCTGGCTGGGTGGGTTTGAGTTACAGGGCAGTTCCCCAAGGAGAACAAGTTGCTCCCTTCCAACTCCTCCCCACCCTTCCCAAGGGATTCTAAGCCTCCAAGGCTTCTAACATTGACCTTAATATGTTGACCAAAGGCTACAAAGGATCGAGGTCAGGTGGTAGAGCGGTTCATTTACTACGTGACCTTGGACAAGTCACTTCCTCCTTAAGACTTCACATGTTTGCTCTGTTTCCACAGTTGAGGGGTTGGCCTAGAGATGGTCTCACAACTCTGCCAGTTCAGATGTTCCTTGGACCAAAGCTAGTCTCCCCTCCTATACCCATCACATCCCCAGCCTCATCAAGCTTAGGCCCCTCCCTGATCCCCAGAGTCTCGCCCAGCAGTGCACAGTCTTGTTTGCTGTGAATCCTCAGAGTGAAGGAAGGAAGAGACGCAGCCCCAGTTTCAGTCACAGACCCTCACTAATCAGACTATCCCTTTTATTGCATACATTATCTCACGTTGCCTGGATGAAAAGCTCTGCTCTCTCGCTAGCTGATTCACCTTCACCTCTCTGAGCCTCGGTTTCCCCTCTGTAGAAGACACATGACAATAACGATATCTACATCACTGGGCTCTTATGAGAATTAAATGAGACAACGCACCTAAAGCATCCCTGTCTGAAAGGGAGGTAGGGCTCATAGATGTTAGCCATGTACAGACAGCCCTCCCTACCATGGGTTTCACATCCGTGGATAGTAAAACCCATGGAGAGCCAAATGTATTCATTGTCCTGTGCCATTTTATATAAGGAACTTGAGCATCCTCAGATCTTGGTATCCACAGGGGCTCCCGGAACCAATCCCCTATGGATGACTATACCTGTATATAATTACTATCTCTTTTTTAGATAAGGAAATCAAGGCTCAGAGAGGCAAGTATCACACAGTGAATAAATGAGGGCATTATAATTCAAACCCAGGCTGCTTGATTCTGAAGCTGAGTTGCTGACCATGCTCAGGGCCTCCTGCAGTGGTGGGACTGCTGCCTGCTTTGAGCAGGCCTTGCCTGACTTTCCAGTAGCACCTGCCAAAGCTCAAAAGCCAAAGAGTCGTGTTGTTTAACCAGGGCTGGGGTCTGAGGCTCCCCTCTAGCCCTTCCTATAATCCCACTGTAAACTGGAACCTCTCCATCCCCCAACAGCCTCTGCAAGGCAATGTCTTACACAGGAGGAGGCGCCAGGGCCAAGGTCAGGAGCAGCCTTGGTGCTCCCGGGCTGAGTTCCAGGGCTGAGCCATTGCATCTGGCCTCTGAGCGACAGTTTGGCTGGTCCTGGAGAGAAAACCTGAACTTGGAGGCTGAGAACTGGCCCTGTGTTGCTCTGGGGACATCAGGGAGCCTGTCTGGGCCCTGGATCTTCACAGAACCAGAGCTGAGACAGACACAGGTCCACGAACTGAGACAGAGCTGGGAACAGGAGGAGCAGAGGCCCAAGCCTCGGGGGTCCACAGGTTGCGGGGTGCTGAGCCATGGCTCCTCCCCATTCCTATCCTACCCCTCCACCCACACGAGTCCAGCCTCACTTCCACCCTCACCTCATTCAACCGTTTAGCTCCCTGGTTCGTGGATCTCGGTTGAATGAGAGGAGAAAGAGAGGAGTGGGGGAGACAGAACAGGGTCCACTCTGCCGATGTGAAGCAATTCTCGTTCTATGAATGAAGGTGATGTGGGTTCAGGGTGGAGGGAGGCGGGTGGAGGGAAGCACTGGGTAGGGCAGCCTGAGATGGGGTTGCCATGGGAACAGCAGCCTGTCAGGAGCCCTGGCTTCAAAGCCGAGGTGTGAGTGTTGCAGGTTCCTGGGGGAGGCGGATGGCAGATGCAAGTCTGGGGTTGGGGGAGGGGGGCAGTTCTGATGTGAGTCCCCTGGGATTCCAGCTCCTGGATCCCAGATCAAAACCCTAACCTGGGAGGCATCACGCGATGCTTCCCGGCAGACACCTCTCAGCCTCAAACCCTCCCTTGCTGAGTGTAAGGCAGGCACGGGGGTAGAATCTGCACTGTGGGGGAGGCTCTGATGGAAGTGCTCTGCCAACACTACCTTCTTGGCTTCAAACGGGCCAGGAGGGAGAGGGGCTCTTCCTCCGCGGGGGAGGGGGAGGGGAATGGGGCTTTGCTTTGTCCTCCAGGCTGGAGTCAGGGGTCAGGTTCCACAACGACATGGTCACCTGAGGCCTCTGGCTCCAGTTCCCCGAGGGAGTGGCCTTGGAGCCTGGGAATGGGGCTCAGAGAGAAGCCTGGTCTGGGTGTGAGCCCTCCAACTGCACGCTCACTCCCATCACCTGCCACCATGACCCTCTGGCCACTAGGGGGGGCCATGGTGCTGCATCCCCGGGAACTGCAGGACAGGTCAGTTCTGAGAAGTCAGGTGGCCCAGTGAGGCAGCGTGGCTGGGATGTGGCCTCATGGCATTTGCTTTTCATGGGGATGACCCAGCAAATTCAGGCCACAGCGAGACCTGAGGGCCTTTAGGAGGCACCCAGCACCCTGTCGCCGCCAGTTCTGTCCCAGCCTCCTCCGGCTTGATGCCCAGCTGCCTACTCAGACCTTTCCAGAGACCACCAACCAATCTAAACAGCTCTCAAGCACGTACCACTCGCCAGCCCTGTGCTGGGCACCGCAAGCGGGTCCGAATGTAACAGGAGAGACGGACGCTTGCACGGCATCCAGCGGCGGGAACTGCCGGCACTGGAGTCATGGAAACCTGGGTTTGAGTCCTCCCTGTGCTTCTACCAATTGGGTGACCTTAGGCAAGTTACTTCACTTGAGCCTCAGTTTCTGCGTCTGTAAAGTGGTGATGATAACAGTACCCAGCCCGTGGAGCTGTGGGGAGAAAATGTGCTTAAGCCTTTAGTGCAGCGTCTGGCACGTAGGAAACCCTCGATAAAGGTAACTCTTGTTATTAGGGTGAACCATGCGGAACGGTAACACGGAGGTAGAAGCAAAGTGGCAAGGAATCTTGGAGAAAAGAAAAATCAATCTGCTGAGAGCCCTCCTCAGGGAGAGCTTCCTGGATGTAGTACCTAATATGAGCCTGAAGGAAGGATAGGATTTCTGGCTGGGGAAGGACAGAGAGGGTGTACCAGCAGAAGGAACGTCAATGAGGAAAGGCATTTAGAGCTCTTACTTTATTTTATTTAATCCCTGTAATATAAATTGGCAGCCTGAGGCGAGGCATCTCTCTCTCCTACATCCCTATTTCCCCGAGGCTCTCCCACCCACTAGGAACCCTGCCCCGGGGGGGCTCCCTCCTCCTGCCCCTCCTCCGCTTCCTTTCACTCTCATTCCCACTCTTTCCCTCTTCCTCCTCCTTCCTTCTTCCCCTCTGGGAAGTCAGCTCAGAGAGAGCAAGTTGCACAAACGGTGACCACTGCCCTGTGAAGGCTTAGGCCAGTGGTCCTCAACCAAGGGCAGTCATACCCACCCCACCTCCTGCCCCCAGGACATTTGGTAGTGTCTGGAGGCATCTTTGGTTGTCACGGGACAGCGCCCACGACAAAGAGGTACCTGGTCCCAAATGTCAATAGTGCTGAGGCCGAGAACCTGGGCTTAGACCAAGAACTGCAGTTGGGGAGAAACTCAGCCTCTGCCCCAGGCTTCTGACATCCCACCTCCAAACCCTGACCCAGGAGGCGCCGATCCCCTCCCCCCATCTCTCTTCTTCTAATCCCCTCAGCATCCTCTGGCTTCACACTCCCACCACTCCCTGGCCTATGACCCTTCCCCCAGGGTCGTGCCCCCCTTTTTTCCTCCTCTCCCTCGGCTGGTGCTACAAGGGCCTGTCAGGCAGGAGTCAGCCTGCAGGCTGCACGAGGCTTCGGAGACCGAGCTGCCTGCTGCACTTGGTGCTGCTGGCCCACTGATTGGCCGAGGCTGCTGTTTCCATGGTGATCCCCAGCAAAGCCCAAGGCCCCCCTTGCCAGCCCCCTCCACAGGCCCTATTCAGTGGCAAGAGCAGCGACAGGCAGGTTAATAAAATAGGAGCCGTGTGAGGAACCGGGCTGTGGGCCGAGGTCCCAGCGTGGTGGCCTGCCCAGAGGAGGGAGGGAAGGATGGGGGTGGGGAGTGAGGAACTGGCTTGCTGCCCAGTCAGCACCCTTCCCACTCCAGCCAATTGAGGGGACTCTACCCACAGCATGTTCTGGGGGCTGTCCTAGCCCTGGGGACTTGGGGGTTCAGCCCCTGGAGTGCACCTTTCTGCAGTGGCCTCTGCAGGCATATCCTCTCTGCCATCAGGACCACCGGACCCTGAAACTCAAATGGGAGGAGTCCTCGGGCTGGGGATGGGAAAGGAGAGAGATGGAGATGGGGTAAAGGAGAGAAATGGCAGTGAAAGATTGGAATGGGAATCAGGAAGGAGGTTGGGGTGAGATGAGGATGAGGTGGGAGGAGAGTCGAGGTTGGGGTTGGAGAAAAACATGAAGAGAATGAGGAAGGAGTTGGGGACGAGGCTAAGGGGAAGAAGAAATGAGTTGGAAGAAATGGAGGGTGGACTATGGTAGATACTGGGGAAAGAGGTGAGGCCAGGATGGGGATAGAGGGGGAGCTGGTGGAGGGTGCCAGGCGGAGATGGGATGGGGTTGAAGGTAGCTGGTGGAGATGAGAGATTGGGATGGGAGCTGAGACTGAGTGAGATGGAAAAGTATGGAGGGGGAGGAGATGGAGCGGAGAGTGAAGGGTGAGATGGGGAGCTTCGTCTGGGGATAGGCACAGCCTCCAATTTATTCACCGCTTATCCCCGGCACACAGCGTGGCAAGAGTAGGTGCTCAGTAAGTGTATGCCTGTCACATAGTTGGTGCTCAACACATGTTTGTGGAATGAATGAAGGCAGTGGAAACTGGTGGGCTGTGTATGCTGGGAGCATGCTTGCGCTGGAATCAATGACAGTGACACCAATGCCTCTCTTACCATCCAGTATCAACATTGAGTGCTTCTCATTTAGTACTTTCAATAATCCTTTGAGGCAGGCGCTATTACCATTTGACAGAGGTTCAGAGAGGTTGAGTAACTTGCCCAAGGTCACAAAGCTCTAATCCCAGCCTCAGATGTGGTAGACACATGGTCAGCTTCTGTGTCTGGCCAGAGACTCAATCCACACAGATTGGGAGCAGGGAAAGACGGAGTCTGTGTCACAGGGGCTCAAGGATGGTGTCTGGCTGTGATGCTGAGCTGGGTGTCAGGCTCCTGGGTTGCCGGCCCTGACTCAGCCACTCACTGGCTCCATGAGTCACTTTTCCCGTGGGCTTTGCTGTTGCTTGGGGCAGTATTGTAGTCAAAGCTCCCTCCCCGTGAAAGAACCTACCTATAGCAGTTCTTGCAGTGTGGTCCCTGAGGTCACCCATTTTCAGACGAGAGGGGAGGCCAGTTACTGATGGCCCAGCTCTGGAGTGGAAATGGCTTTGGAATAAAATAGAATTTGTGGTGTGGCCTTGGACATATGACTTCACTTCCCCAAGCCTCATTTTTCCCATCTATAAACAGGAGAAATGATACCTCCTAGGGTGGTGATGTAGATACAAGGAGATGACGTCCAGGAAATGACTGGCACAGAGGGAGCTCTCAGTAAATGCTGTTCCCTGCTCCCGGAGCCAGGTTGCCTCCTCAGGTGCCTCTGTTTTTCCTGGGAAATGTGTGATCCGTTCCTCCAGGTCCCAGAGGAGAGAAGGGGGGAAGGGACCTCCTGCATCCCAGTGTCTCTATCATCACCACTCTCAGAGGATTCAGTGTGAGAGGTGGAAATTGAATTTCATAGACCTAGAAAAAGAGGATGGACTGGGGGTGGAGGGGAGCGGTAAGCCCCAGTAATGACGCGTTTTTGTCTCCCCAGAAGAGGTAAGTGGATCCAAGATGAAGGCATGAGGGGGATTCCTCCCCATAACACCTCCCCTGACTCTAAAGCCCTGCTCCCACCCTCAGCATCGCTGGGAAGACCACAGAGAAGCCTGGGTGCAAGAGAACAGAGCCTTCCAGGCCCACGCTGATGGGCTGCGGCCCCTCCAGCCTGCCTGTGGCTAGTCGAGCTCTGGGAGGCACGGTCGGGTGGCCAGGCCAGCGGCTAGGAGCCCAGGCCTTGGAGGGCAGTGGAGGCCGCAGCAACCTGAGCACTTGATAAACCATTAATTCTTAATAAACGACAGGCTGTGCATTATTTAACAATAATGATACTTTCTGTTCCATTATAGATTAAAACACTGGCCTCTTCTTATTAATCCTGCATTTCAAAAGCTTGTAAATCCTGAGCAGCCGGAGGAGATAAAAGCCGGCTCATCCCCATCCCGGGGCTGACATGCTTGCCCTGACACGGTGGCTCTGTGGCCGGGCCTGCGTGTGCACACGCGTGTGCCCCGGGCCCACCCCCGCCCCCCGTCATGGACAGGAGACAGGAGCGCTGCTGCCTCCACTCTCCGGCTGGCCTCTGGCTCTGAATCTCTTGTCTCTCACTTTGTTCCTCCCTCTCAGCACTTTTCTCTTTTTCTGTGTATCGTTCTTTCCTATCTTGTTTCTCCCTCTCTTTGTATATTTCTCTCTCCTTGTTTTCTCTGTCTCTGCTTCTTCCTCTGGCTTCTCCCATCCCTCCTTCTCCCTCTCTCCCATTCTCTCTCTCCCTCTCTCATACACACACACATACATACTTACTCACACACACACACACACACATATCACCTGCTTCTCCCTCATTTACCTTCACACCATTCAACCAAACAGCCCTACAATATGCACAGACTCTATTCCCATATGGTATTTGCTTTTCTCAGGGGTTCTCTGCGGGGTAGGATGGGAGAAGGGAAGAGAACTCCTTAGAGAAGGAAAAGGAGGAGCACAGAAAACCCTGAGACCCCGCCCGCAGGTTGGGTGGGTTCTGACCTTGAACCTGCTTGACATCCTCTGAGAGCTGCACAGGGACTGTCCAGTGCTGCCCTGGGGGATGCTCAGTGCCCTTCTGTGTTACCCCCAGGCTCTGTTCACTTCCCCACTCAGGGACCGGGAAATCACTACTGCTGCAAAACTCCTATTATTCAAGAGCAAGTAAGAGCCCATATTCACTTTCAGACCCCCTCTGCAAGTGACAGGCCTTTGGGAATCTGAAGGCCGCCATTCCAGCCCCCTGATACTTCTAGTCTCACCAGCCGAACGTTCCACCAGGCCTCCTGTGTCAGTGGGTTGAGTTCCCTCTTCATCCTGATTCCCCTGCTCTGTACCACCAGGGTGGGTCAGAGAACTATTAACAGTGGCCCTAAAGCTGACCACAGCCCTTCCTATGGTGCGGCCAGAACAGGTCAGTTAGACCCTCTTCCCGTCTGGGGATCAGAGACTGTAACTGAGAGCTTGGGAAGAAAATTCACTCTGACCTTGAATGTCTCTCCCAAGGTCATTGTGAAAAATAATGTGTCATCGTTTATTGAAATTTTACTACATACTAAGCATGCCCTCTATATCCTTTATCTCATTCAATCCTATGAGATCCATTCTAAAATTATTTCCATTTTGCAGATGAAAAGACAGACTTGGAGGCATTGGGTTAACCTGGCCATGGTCACACAGCTAAGCAAGTGGTGAAGTCAGAATTTGAACCCGGTACTGTCTGACTCTGAAGCATTTAAATTCAGCAGGAGACTGCAGCCCTAGAAGGCTAACCTCAGATCTTCTCCCCAGATATTTGGAACTAAAAGTGTCTTCTTGGTCCACTGGGCCCCCAAAGACAGAGGGACTGGTGTCCCTGAAGCTAAACTGTCTCTCCAGGATTGGACTAACCGTGTCTGGCGTGGGCTAGCCAGCTGGAGGTGTAGATCAGGTGGGGGGCTCTGGTGGCTCTGTTTGCACTTGTTGGACATTTCATCAGGTCGAGGAGGAAGAGATGGTCCCTTGCACTTACTGACTGCCTCTATATGCTGGGCTCTATCATCTCCTTTATTCCCCACTACAACTCTGTGCAGGGGGTGTTAGGCCCATTTTAAAGAGTGGCAAACTGAGACTCAGAGAGGTTAAGTTTAAAGGGAACCATGCTTACCCCTTGTTCAGGAGTCTTGGAGCTTGAGTGTGATGCTTTTTTAGAGTGTGAGTGTGTGCAAAGGGTAAATGGGAGGGCAACAGGGGGTCAGCTTCAAGAAACACAGAGTTGGAGAGGGGAGGTGAGCAGCTAGCTTTCTTCTTTTTTCTAAATGCATGAATGGGAAATTTAACTTGATCCCTTGTGGCTTCTGGGCCAACCCCTGAGTGAAGTCAGATGGCTTTTGCAAAGGAAAATTTTATCCATTTTCTGGTTTTTATGGGCCTTCCTCAATGAGCAGAACCTCTCCTGTTGGTGCTTAGAGAGGATTTCTCTGCGTGGCCCACAGTGATGCCGTGTAATCTCCCCAAAAAATATGGCACTAATATTCGCAGGGTTAGGGTTAGTTATTTTTATGTCTTTGTCATTTTGTTTCTCGGCAGCTCTTTCTGCTGCCTGGAAAGGACGCAGTGGACACTTTATTTCCAGAGTCATAGTTTTAAATTTGATCAAAGCAAATTTCACTCGTTCTCTGTATAAATTATTTAACTCATTTCTTTTAGGTTAAATGTCTCAATAGGAAGATAGAAAGTCCTTCCATCACATTTTCTTCTAGGATTTAATCAGCTCCTCTAGATGGTATGAAGTTCTTGCTCAGTCCCCCATCCTTCTCTGTCTTTACGTCTCCCTCCCTCCCTCCCCCTCTCCCTCCTTATCTGCTCTTCGTCCTCTGCCCCTAACTCCTCCTGGGTCCCTCAGGCTGGTCCCAGCTTCAGTCCCCCCCGATGACTCGGGCTAGGAAGAATGTGGGGAGCCTGAACACGCAGGGCCCCGCTGTCGATGAATTACCAAAAGGCACCCTTCCTCTGAGCCGACATGGCCCTACCAGGTCCCTGGCTTGGCCAGCAGAGTTAGGGTCGAGTGTCAGGCCCTGCTCACCCCCTCAGCCAGGCCTCTGTGAGCAGCCCTGCCTCTCCCTAGGCCTGTGCTGCCCGCACCTCCATTCTCCCTCTAGAGCTGTAGCCTCCTTCTGAATTCAAACGCGAGAGCCTCTCCCCAAATTCTAGCTCTGTTTCCTAATGAAAAACTCCATCCTACTCAATCAATTGCCACTGTCAGCGGTGGTTTCCTCAGTGTCTTATTTCACTCTGGTCTGGTTCCCTCAGCCCCAGGGCCCTCTGTGTAGTACCCACTGCCCGCCCTCCCCTCCCTGGGCCTGGCACCTCACTCTGCTGAGGGGAAGGGGGCTCAGGAAGAGGTTTGGGGGCTGAGAAGTAGTGCCGCAGAGGAGGGAGGGCCTTGCCTCGGCCAGGCAGCCCCATCTCTGGCCCCGGGCCCTGTCAGGAGGAGCAGAAATCGGCAGAGCAAGCTCATTACCCCATACACACGCTCCCTACCCTCACATCACAGCGTTTCAGCCAAGAACAAGTCTCCAGTGGGAATTCCCTTTCCTCTTACTTTTAAAATATACAGTAATTAACAAACTAATGCTATTAACTGCGACAACGAGGAAATTACAATAAAATCACTGCAGAGTCCACAAGCCCTCGGCCTGGTGGTGGGTGGGTCTCAGCTCAGGCTGGAGAGGAGAGACCCAGTCTGGGCCCAGGTGTCATCGTCTCAGCCACAGCGGGGTCCCCTCAGGCTGGGAAACTTCTGCAGGGGCTTTGAGTCCTCAGCAGGCTGAGCCAGGGCTCAGGCACAGCTGCCGCACTTCCTGTGCAGGAAGAGTCAGGATCCCGGCCATTCTTCCAGGCCCGGAGGTTCACTCTCTTATGAAACCCTTAAATAATAGAGTTGTGGCCTGGTGCTGACCTGGGCATGTCTGTGAAGACATGGCCCCTGCTCTGGAGCAGGCCCAGCGACTTCCCTTCAAGGTCACGGGAGGTTCCCACAAGGCAGCCCTCCAGAGGATTCAGCTCAAAGAGAGCCTGGGGGAGGGCCCACTGGACCACCGTGACCTCCTTCTCTGGCTCTGCGGGAGCATCTTCAGGGTCACCCTATCCATCCTTCTGCATTCTTTCCAGCACGGCCAGGCTGGGCCTTTCCTCTCGGGGGAGGTTTTGCTCAGGCATAGCCAAAGACCCCAGGAAGGAATAGGCTTGTTGTTGCCCGACTGTCTGGAAGTCTGTTTACAGTCTGACTTCAGTCCTTCATGTTGCAGCCCTGTGTAATTTCCTCTGGTGAGCTCCCAGCAAGCCTGGCCCATGAATTCCAGGGGCCCTTCCGACATGTGCCTCCCCACTCCAGGTTCACTATATCCCCTGGTGGTCCTCTGCATCCCCTTCCTCCATCAGGTGGCCATGGTGACTGGGAAAGGCAACGTGTTCTTGTCCTCCCCCCACTAGACTTTGACTCCACTTGCTTATTGACAAGTGTCTGCTCAGAACTTTTAGAAAGGCTGTTCAGAAACCCACAGAGAGGTTATATTGTTCCTGTTTTACAGATGAGAAAACCAAGGCTCAGAGAGGTTAAGTGACTTGGTGGAGACCACACAGCCGTCAAGATGCTGCGTCAGGACTTGAAGGGCGCATTATATGTGCCCACATGACTCTATCTGCCTTGTCTCCTCTTGGTTCTAAGGGGAATGAATACTCCAGGTAAGAGGACAGAAACTTTCAATTTTCTTTTCTCTCCATGACCATGCTGGGCTTGGGGAGGTGAATAAAAACTAAAAAGGTAGCTCATCTCATTTCCCTTTACAACAGCATCATGAATTGGGTGCTATCAGCACGCAGATTTTACACATGGGAAAACTGAGGCTCAGAGCAGTGCAGTGCTCTGCCCAAGGTCACACGGCTGGTGGTGTCGGAGCCAGGAGTTAAACCCTGTCCTGTCTGACTCCAGAGCCCATTCTGCCTTTAGCCACTTGCTCGAAGAGTGAAACAGACTGACTTGAAGTCAGCCACAGTGAGTCCAGCCAGGGAGAGCGATGGGTCCGAGGACCTCATTAGGAGAGAAGCTGCCACACACGTCAAGAACCCGACCGCCCAGACAGCCCCGCCTCCAGCTTCCAGCATGCAGTGTAAACATCCTCACTAATTCACCAAACTCAATCACGTTACCGGGATGGATTTTCCCATCATCACTCCTGAGTGGTGAGTGACAACCTGCTCAGACACTCGTCTTCCCCGCTGCCTTCAGAGAGTTTCGGAAATCAGAACGCTTTGCTCCCTAAGTTGATTTCAACTTGTCCTAAAGTCATTTTAATTGGTGAAGCATCAGAGGCAATTTGGGTAACTTTCTGAGAGCCCCTTCCTGCCAGCACTGAGCTACGGGGGTGGGGGGGGGGTCTCGAATGCCACCCGGTCCCTGGGTGGCCCTTTCCCCTCCTCTGATTGGTCAGGAGACCTCGCTCCACACTTTATTTTCTTGTTTTTAGCTGAGGTTCCTACTGCTGGTTCCTGAGGATAACAAGATTCATTTTCTCAATGGCTTTGACAGATAGGATTGTTATTGTTATTACACTCGTATCCCACCTTTCCTCTGAGGAGCTTAAGGCGCTTTACAAATTTGAAAATTATCTAATAATCTTCCAGCAACCCTGAGAGAGGTGGAGAAGCTGCAGCTAGAGGCACTGCAGTACAGCCAGAGAATCCCCACATCCCTCGCCCCTGCGACCAAGGAGGGTGGGCGTGTGGCCACTGCTGGGTTGAGGGCACTTGGGGCCGAGGGCCTTCAGTGGTCCTGCTCCCCCGTTGAATAAGGAAGAGGAATATGTCTGGGTGGGAGAAGGGAGAGAGGAAGGAAGAGAAGGAGGGAGACAGACCCAGCTCCAAAGGACAAAATCCAATGGGAGGAGCCCAGGCAAGGAGAGTTTTCTTTAAAGACACAAGAAATGAGAGGAAGCAGGAGGCTCCCAGGGGCTTGCGGGTAAGAGAGCTGAAATTCAAAATGGAAATCTACCAAAGCAGCAACTAGGCCGGTTGCAAAAGACTCAGCTCCGGCATGAGAACATGGGCAAAAATATCGAGAACCCAAATTGCAAATTTAGATGGCTGCTTTCAGGTGGGTGTGGGAGGCCTCTGTGGACCTCTTTTTATGTTTCGCCTGGGGGCTGAAAGGTGTGCTGCCATTAGGTCTTTGCCAGACTGACATCCTATCATTCTGTCTTCCTTTAGATTTTCTCTTGCCAGCGGCCCCAGTAATTGTAGCACCTTCACTAAGCAGGAAGGGAAATCTACTATCAAAACGATGGAAGTGCTCAATTGTCTCACCATTATTTTCTTGAGAAGGTGTGCAGACCCCACCTTATAGGAGGCTGTCCTTTTGGCATTAGGAATTGGTGAAGGTTCTAGGCTATAATCCAGCATAGTATTGTGGTTAAGAGCTGGGATCTGAGATCAGACAACGTGGTGACCTTGGACAAATTACATAACTGCTACACTGTGTGTGTGTAAAGTGCCTGGCACTGTCAGTCTTGAAGACGGTGAAGATGACGAGGAGGCAATACAGATGCTGGTGACATGGTGTGATAGTGTGATTTATAATAAGGAATATATATTTGGTCTTTGTCTTGTTTCTGGCATAGAGCTCCTATAACCCTTGGTGGCAACCATAAAAATATTTTTGTTATGTTAATGAGGTGACTTTTGGAAAGCCCCTAGGTCACCTAAGGATGGGGCTGGTTGCCAGGGGACCTAACCATGTGATTAGAAGGTTGGAACTTTTAGTCCCACCCCCCTAACACTGCCCTCCCAACCCTGCCGCACGACTTCCAGGGAGGGGAGAGGGGCTGGAAATTGAGTTCAATCACCAACAGTACATAGGCATGATTTAATCAATCATGCCTATGTTATGAAACCTCCATATAAACCCAAAAGGAACCGTACAGAGAGCTTTCCGGGTTGGAGAACTCAGGGAGATTTGGGGAGAGTGGCTTGCCTGTAGAGAGCATGGACACTCCACGCTTTCCCCCCATGCCTTACCCTATGCATCTCTTCATCTGGCTATTCCTCAGTTATATCATTTTATTTAAAAAATGGTAATCTAGGGCAGTGGACCCCAATCTTTTTGGCACCAGGGACCAGTTCTGTGGAATACAATTTTTCCACAGACAGGGGGGTGTGGGGAGGATGGCTCAGGCGGTAATGCGAGTGATGGGGAGCAATGGGGAGCGGCAGATGAAGCTTCACTCCCTCGCCCCCCCGCTCACCTCCTGCTCTGCGGCCCGGCTCCTAACAGGCCATGGACCGGTAACTGTCCGTGGCCCGGGGATTGGGGACCCCTGATCTAGGGAGTTCCCTGGTGGTCTAGTGGTTAGGATTCAGCGCTTTCACTGCTGTGGCCCAGGTTCAATCCCTGGTCGGGAAGTGAGATCCCACAAGCCATGAGGCGAGGCCAAACAAAACAAAACAATGCCCCCCCCCCAAAAAAAAAACGGTAATCCGGCAAATAAAATGTTTCTCTGAGTTTTGTGAGCTGCTCTAGCAAATTAATTGAACCCGAGGAGGCGGTCATTGGAACCTTCAATCTGTAGCACAGGTGACAACCTGGACTTTCAATTGGTGGCTGAAGTGGAGGTGTGGGGTGGCAGTCTTGTAGGACTGAGCCCCGAGCCTGCGGAATCTGATGCTATCTCCTGATAGCGTCAGAACTGAACTGAAATATAGGACACCCAGCTGGTGTTCTAGAATTGTTGTTGGTGTAGGGAACCCCCCCCCCCTTTGGAATTGGGGAATTAGAACCCTTTATATGGCTACCCTTCCCTTGAGCTTCTTCTAAAGGCCCGTCCTCTCTCAAGGACTAGGCAGCCTGGACAAGACTCAGGGGCAGTTGGCAGGCTGGGGATTTGGGTGGGAAGGGTGAGACAGGGTCTAGAGACCCAGCATGGTGGTCTTTGAGGCATCTACTCTTCATCCTCTCCCCACCCCAGGCCCACCAGACTATGGCTGTCATTCCACTCCGCTTCGCTGCTCTGATCTGCCCCCTGCAGCCTTAAATGATGCTGGAGGTGCCGGCTGGCTGCATCCCCTCCTGCTCCTCTAGCCAGCACCTCTCCCTGAGTCTCCACTGAGGCTCTGACAAGGCTGCTTGGTGCACCCAGTCTTTAGAGAAGGCCCGGGCCCCCTCTGCTGTGACTAGGGGTGGGGGGGAGGTCCCCTGCTTAGGAGCCCAAAGGAGGACACTAGGAGGTGGAAGTGATGCCGCAGACCAGAGTCCGAAAGGCAGGTTGGGGAGGAAGGATATTGTAATTCCGGATGGGGAGCTGGAGGGGGAGCACAGAAGCTTTTGAGTGTGAAGAGAGAACGCAAGATGGGGAGGCTCCGGTAGCTTTCCCCATAGTCTTCCTATCAAATGAGACACAGTAGGTACTCACTAGATGGGAGCTATTAATATATATACATACTTCTTAAATAATTAAGAAATTCTAAAACACTCAGCCCTGCAAGGTGCTATGGAGCTGGTAGCGTCCGTCCGTCCATCCATCCATCCATCCATCCAATATTTACTAAGCACCAACTCTGTGCTAGACCCTATGTAAGGCACTGGAGCACAACAATGAACAAAAACAGACATGGACCCTCCCTGCACAGAGCTTAGAGTCTAGTGAGGGAGACAGGTTTTAAATAGGCAAACACACAAATAAAGAAATGATTTTAAAAGCAACCTGTGCCTTCCATCACGCAATTAACAATATCCGGGAGAGCCAAACTAAGGGGGCCAACTCTAGAAGGATGGCCAGGGAAAACCTCTTTGTGGAACTGCTGGGTAAGATAAGACCTAAAGGCGAGTGGGAATTGGCCAGGAGCAGATTGGTGAGTGAGCGCAGAAGGGACAATGGGAGCCAGGGCTACAAGAAGACTGATGGATGGGTTAAGCAGGGCCTGGGTCATGCAGGGTCTTGGAAGGAGGTGGGATTTTTGTTTTGTTTTGTTTTCATATTTAAGCGCAATGGGAAGTTACTGAAGGAGAGTGATCTAATTTAAGTTTTTAATGCTCTCTCTGGCGGTTGAATGACAAATGGATTAGGGAGGGGGATGAGAGCTGAAGTAGCAAGACCAGTGAACCACTATTTCAGGAGCTAGCAAGGTAGGGAGGCCTCCCATGTCATCCCTCTCTACCCACTTAGGGTCTAGAACACAGCCTGTCTTGACTTTGGCTGAACGTTAGAACCACCTGGGGAACTTTAAGAATCCCAGGCTGTCACCCAGGCCCAGGCCACTTACATCAGCATTTCTCAGGGTAGGACCCAGGACCTACAGTCCTTTTTAAAGCTTCCCAGGGGATCTCAGTGTACTCTTCCAGTATAGTCTCCAGCTCCAAGAGGATGGGGAAGGGAATTTACATTTACTGAGCGCCTACTGTGTGTCTGCTGCTAAGCCCGTTTAGTTGGCTCACATCCATTTCCTTAGTCCACAGCTATGAGAGATGGATATTACTGCACCCACTTTGCAGAAGAGGAAACCGAGACTCAGAAGAGTGTTTTCTACTTTCTGGCCTTGAGGAAGTCCTTTAAACCTCTTTGAGCCTCATTTATAGTGTGTGTAAATCAGGATGGTATCTACTTCATAGGATTGTCAGGAGAGTTAAATGAGGCAGGTTTGCCCACATTTGGAACATAATAACACTTCAATATATTATAACTGTTATTAGTGGAACCCAAGGCCCTAGAGTCAGTAAGTGGCAGAGGCAGGATTTGAGCCTCTGATGTGTTCTATCTCCTCTAGGCCCCTCTGCTATAGCACAGGGGCCGCCTCTGCGGAAAGGCTGGATTGTGAGTGAACCCAGCCCAGGCACAGGGATCAGAGCCCCTACCCAAGCCTGGGAGGCAGCACCCACACCCACACTCCTCCAATCAGAGCTGCACTCACAACAGGCTTTCAGCAGGGTCTCCCTGCTTCCCTCTGAAAGGAGGGGGTGGGAACGATTCTCCCTTTTCAGAGATGGGGAAGTGGCTTGCTCAAAGGTGTAAAGTTAGAGACAGAGCTAAGAATGGCCCCAGGTCCCCTATTTCCCTGCTGCAGCTATTTTCCTCTTGCTGGGGCAATGGAGGGGCAGATGAGGCTTGACTCAGTGCCTAGAGCTAGTGTTGGGATGCCAAGAAGGGCGGGTAGTCTGAGGGTGAGGCCTGGGGCCAAGGGCCCAACTCCTCGGATCCAGTGCTGGTGGGTTCCCTGGCTGACCAGTGGGCCCAGCACCATGAGGGCCCCGGTGCCATCCTTCTCTGAGAGTGCCTCCAGCTGGAGCCCAGAGGTTTTTCTGAATCTACCCTGGCCATGCTGCGGATGCCATGGGGTCTACTACTGACATAGTAGAACAGAGCAGCTGTGAACACAGGCTCTGAAGTCAGGCAGACCTAAATTTCAACCCCGGCCCTGCTCTTTTGAGCTGTAATACCTTGGACAAGTTTAACTTAAACTAAGCCTCAGTTTCCTCATCTGCAAAATGGAGATAAGTAAAAAATAATGTAGATCAAATCAAGGATCTTGATAAGGAAGGAGCTCCAAGACATATTATTGGTTGAAAACAAAAATGCAGAAGAAAACCAAGATGCAGAACCATTTCAATATAGTATGTACCAAGCTGAATTCTTAAAAAGGGATCTCTCATGCGTGCATGTGTGCGCTTGGATATACAGATACTATATCAGAAAGCCCACAGAACAACCCCCCTCTGGGGAGTGGGGCTGGGGTGGGAGTAGGAAGAAGAGTTACTTTTCTTTGAATATAATTGGTTATAACTGGAGCTGTTTGAATTGTTTACCTTGTGCAGGTTTTTATTTTTTTCAATTAAAGTTTTTCTTTTTTTAATGGGGTTAATAATACTTACAGGGTTGATTCAAGAATTAAATAAATTAATGCATATAAAGTGCTTAACACAACACCTAGCACAGAGCAAGTACTCAACTTCATACCACAGTATTTGTGCAGCAGGTGGTAATTTCCATTGGTCCCAATTCTTCACTCCCTCTGCCGTGTATGCACACCCCCTCCATGGCCTCAGGACCTGCTCTGGCCAAGGGGGCGTGGTTAGGCATGCTCTCTTGCATTCCTGCCTTTTGCACACACAGGAAGTCCACAGTTTAGAATAAAGCTCAGTTTAGCATAAAGCTCAGCTGAGCCCAGTCCCGATCCACCAAAACCCAGTCAGCCTGCAGGAAATACATATTGTTGTAGGACCCTAAATTTTTGGAGTGGTTTGTTATACAGCATTATTATGGCAAAAGCTGACTATATGGCAGGTCCTGTGCTAAGTATAGGGGAGACAGGAGTGAGTAAATACAGACACCATCCCTGCCCTCATGAAGCTTATACTCTAATTACAAAAGGGCTATGAGAGCATTTAATGGCAGAGAGGCTTGATCTAGGCAGAGGGTCAAAGAAGGTTCCTTGAGGAAGTGACTTGAACTGAGACCTGAAGGATGAAAAGCAGTTAACTAGGTGAACTCCTCCAGATAAAGGAACAGAATGTGCAAAGGCCCTGAAGCTGGAAGGAAACACGGCTCCTCCTAAGGGACTGACAGTGGCTGGAGAACAGAGAGAGAAGTGTGAGATGGGAAGGTGGGTGGTGCACATAAGGCAAGGATTTTTTTAAAGCAACAGGAAACTATGAAATGGTTTGGGAAGAGGGTTTGGTGGAAGGGAGAGGAGGGCAGGATCAAATTTATTTTGGAAGAGGTCATTTGAACTGAGGTTATATACACACTGGAGTCATGTTAGTTGAGGTGGTATTGGAACTATTACAACATCTGCGCCCATCTCTGTATCTCAGCCACATTTGTGTCTATATCCCTAGCTGTGTCCTTGCCTTTGTATCTGGCCTCAGAAGCTCCAGGGCCCCCAGTTCCTACCCAGATTACTGGGGTCCTTAAACCTTACGGTCCTCTTTATCCACACCACATGGGTATGCCCTGTGCATCTCTAAAACTCTTGCCCATCTTCTAGGTATCTTTGGTCTCTCCAATCTGGGCTGTGGTTGCTGGTCCTAGGCTGATGTCTCTGAACCAGCAGAGGCTGATGACTGCCCCCAGGGCTCCCGAGTCTGAGGCTGCGTGATGACTCCTCCCACATGCGGCAGAGGGAGAAGCAGGAGGCACAAAGGGCCCCGGCATCAGCAAAGCTTCCATCAGTGCAAATCAATGCAAGATTAAAATTCATGATGGTTCCGGGGCACAACTGCAAACAATTTGTTCAGTAAACTTTGTTTTAATTGGCATTCGTAGAATTTCCTGTTAATCAGGCCCCTTGGGCTCTGTGGGGCTGGGTTGCTCTGTCTCCCCATGACAGGACAGGGAGTGAGAGGAAGGGTGGGTGTGAGAGGAAGGGGGAGGGAGGATGGTCAAATGTGGGTATCTGTAATGATGTGCCTGGGTATGTCTCGCTGTGTGGACTTGAGCACCAGATTGGGGTGTCCACAGATGACTTTGACCAGGAGAACCTCTGTGCCACTCCAGGCGGGTCTTTGTGTTTTAGGGGGATGGGTGTGCCTGAGTCAGAGTCTATGGGCCAGTTTGTTGGGGAGTGTGTCTGTTCAGGTGTGTGCCTAGGTGCTGGGGTGATGCATATCTGTTGGGGCGTCTGTCCGAGCATGTGTTGGCACCTGTATCTAAGTGTTCATTTGTGTTGGTGCCTGCACACATGTAGCTGTCCAGGCATGGTCTGGGTCTCAGTGTGGAGGGGCTGGGCCCACAGCATTCACTTAGCCTTCTCTTTGGCTCCAAGAGATAGTAACTGGTGATGATCAAGTTAGGTCCTGACCTCAGAGGGTCTCCTGTCCACGAGTCCCTGGTCTATCCATGCTGGCTGTCACTGAACAGGGGCTGGGCCCAATGGTAACCTTCCACTCACACCGTGCCCACCACCTCTTTCACTGGGGCCCTGTTTCCCATCACGCACCAAAGGCCGGAGACCCAGGGCCTAAAGGCTTTTGAGGGTTCTGCTGAAAAATGTCAGTGACCTCATATATGAACGGAACTCACATGAAGAAATCACAAGTAATAAACGCTTAATACAGGTCTCCAAAATGGAGCATTACGGTCACTGCAAAGCTGCTCAACTCATATGGTTATACACAAATCATATGTAATGTGGGATCTGGCTGCATTTCATTCTGTTTGATATTATGGGAGGTACATCCTCCAGGGGTAAGAAGACCCAAGAAGGTGTAGAGACGGTCCTGGCCAGCTCCTCAAGCTCCGGCAGCGAGCCCTCCCCACCCTGGTCCCCAACTCTGCTCACTCTCACAAGGAGCCAACCTCTGACCTTGAACAGTGATGGGGTCACCTTGGCACACTGTCAGACCCTGACACACAGGGACTGGGAAGGCATGGCCGTGTGTGTGTGTGTGTGTCTGTGTGTGTCACATGCCTCTGAGTGCCAGGGCTGCCTGCAGCTTGTGTCTCTGAATGGGTTTGTACTCAAACACAGAGAATAAGGGCAGTGCTCGTATTATGTGTAAGGTACTGTGTCTGATGCCCAGATGGTTAGGATGCTTCTTCCTGTGTGTGTGCGCACGCGCACATGTGCATGCCCAAGCAGATAACTTGCCTGAGCATGAGGGCAGTTAGGGGTGTGCTGGCTTGGGGGGGTGGTGCGGGTGGCCCCCACCCCAGCATCCCTCACAATCATTATCCCAGCAGGAGCAGCTCTTGCCCTGCGGCCCGTCCTCACTGTTTCAACCAGCTGCCGCTTTTCCCCAAATTAACCCCTCTGCTCCAGCTTCTCATTTTCCTGCTAGGGGGCCATGGGCTGGCTGGGGAGGGGTCTCCGGAGGACAGTGCCCCCAGCAGGCAAGCTGATCTTCCACAGACACCCCCCCACCCCACCCCTTGTCCTGTGCCTGTGACAGCAGCGATTCTGTGACTGGGTATCAGAGTGTTGGTTGTGTGACTCCACACGCGCCCGTTTGTGTGTGTATTTGTGTGTGTGTATGTGTCAGAGAGAGAGAGAGAGGGACTGGAGCTGGGTCTAGAACATGAATGGTTCAAGAGCAGACAGGAATCTCGAAAATAGCTCATGCAGCTCTATGTCAAAAAAACCAAACAACCCAATCAAAAACCAGGCAGAAGATTGAAATAGACATTTTTCCAAAGAAGACATACAGATGGCCAAAAAGCACATGAAAAGATGCTCAGCATCATTAATTATCAGAAAAATGCAAATCAAAACTACAATGAGGGGCTTCCCTGGTGGCGCAGTGGTTAAGAATCTGCCTGCCAATGCAGGGGACACGGGTTCAAGCCCTGGTTCGGGAAGATCCCACATGCCGCGGAGCAAATAAGCCCGTGTGCCACAACTACTGAGCCCACGTGTCACAACTACTGAGCCCATGTGCCTAGAGCCCGTGCTCCACAATAAGAGAAGCCAATGCAATGAGAAGCCCGCACACCGCAACGAAGAGTAGCCCCCGCTCACCACAACTAGAGAAAGCCCGCGGGCAGCAACGAAGACCTAACACAGCTAAAAATAAATAAATAAATAAATAAATTTATTAAAAAAAAAAAAACTACAATGAGGTATCACCTCACACCAGTCAGAATGGCCATCATCAAAAAGTCTACAAATAATAAATGCTGAAAAGGAAACCCTAGAACTACTATATGATCTAGCAATCCCACTCTTGGGCATATATCTGGAGAAAACCGTAATTTGATACATGCACCCCAGTGTTCATTGCAGCACTATTTACAATAGCCAAGACATGCAAGCAACTTAAATGTCCATCGACAGAGGAATGGATAAAGAAGATGTGGTACGTATATACAATGGTACATATATACAATGGAATATTACTCAGCCATAAAAAAGAACAAAATAATGCCATTTGCAGCAACATGGAAGGACCTAGAGATTATCATACTAAGTGAAGTAAGTCGGACAGAGAAAGACAAACATCATATGATATCACTCATATGTGGAATCTAATTTTTAAAAAGTGATATAAATGAACTTATTTTCAAAACAGAAACAGACTCACAGATTTCAAAAACAAATGTATGGTTACCAAAGGGGAAACGTGGTGGGGAGGGATAAATTAGGAGCTTGGGATTAACATACACACACTGCCATATATAAAATAGATAACCAACAAGGACCTACTGTATAGCACAGGAAACTCTACTCAATATTCTGTAATAACCTATATGGGGAAGGAATCTGAAAAAGAATGAACTTATGTGTATGTATAACTGAATCACTTTGCTGTACACCTGAAAGTAACACAACATTGTAAATCAACTATACTCCAATAAAAAAATTTTTTTAATTAAAAAAAAAAAAAAGAGCAGACAGGGCCCCCTGGCTGCCTGGGAGGGGTGGGGCTGTCTCTTGGTCCCAGCATAGGGGTCCTGAGCCCCTCTGGCATTGGGGAAGGGCCAGAAGAACCTGGATTTCAGGTGGCAGGGACGTGGCTTTGCCCGGCTGGGGATGTTGAGGGTCCAATGTAGGCTTATGCAGGGACACCCAGGGAGGCTCAGCCCAGGCAGAGGGTGGGCAGCCTCCTCCACCTGCCCGCAGGGCCGGATCCAGGCAAGGGAGACCCATGATCTCAGCAGAAGTTGCTGAAAAGAGGGGGAAGCAGGAAGACAGAGGAAAGAAGAGAGAAGTGGGGAGAGAGAGTCAATCCCAGAGAACCTTGGTCTGAGCACCTCCCTGAGGCCAGGGAGGAAGGAGTGGGCTCCAGAGAGTCCGCCTGAGACCCAGGGAAGGTGCAGACAAGGGAGCCCAGGCCTGGGGAGATGGATGGACAGATGTCTCCGCTATGGGCACTCTGAGCTCCTGTGACTGTGTAGAAGGACCCAATGCCATGGCACAGATCTGTAGACCATGTGAGGTGGGTACAGGGACATCAGCCTCTAGCGCCTTGGCTCTGACTTTAAGACATTCAAGTTCTACCATGTGCCCCTGGGATGCAGTCGTAAGGGAGACTCCGGCCAGCCCTCATGGAGCTGCAGGCTACTGGGAGAGGCAGGGGAGGAACCAGCGAGGGGATGGGGGAAGCTCAGGGCTGTGGCGGCCCAGATGAGGCACATGACCCAGCCTAGGGATTAGGGAACATTTTTGGAGGAGGTGACATCTCAGCCCAGGGCCTGAATATAATAACAACACAGATTATCATCTGTAATAATAGTGACAAACAATAGCAATACTGAGCAACCTATCGCATGCTAGATATTTTATCTCGTTTAAGCTTTATAACTGCCCTGTGAACTAGGTACTAGAATCCCCATTTTACAGATGAGGAAGTTGAGGCTCAGAAAGGTGAAGTACTTTGTCCAAGAACAGAATAGCTAATAAGTGACAGAGCCAAGATTTCAAGTCCAGCAAAATCTGCACATTCACCCCAGTGAGACAGAGCCTCCTGTGGCCCTAAGTCACCTTTCCTAATTTCAGCAGCAGCCCTGTGGGCCTCTTGACCCTCAGAGGTTAGCCTGGCAGCATGGACCAGGCCCATGTGGGCAAGATGCAGGAGAAATTGGGAAGGGCAGCTGAAGTCCACAGGCCGGTGTTTGCAGAGACTGACATCTACTTGGCCTTGTTTTCATTGCTTTTTGGTTGAGAAGGGAAAAGGCCCACGTTTTTATGACACCAGCTTGTGATTCTATTTTCTGTTTAAATTCTGGGTGAGGGAAAAATAAGAGACATCAGAGAAACCTTCAGAATCTCATTTCGAGAGTCTGAGCTGCAGATAAATGAGCCTCCTCCAGAAACGGTACATCAAAGCGAATTTTCTCAGCTGTATTTTCTTTGTTTTAATAGGGCCATTTACTACATTAATATTCCAGGAAGTCATTTTAATTTCATGTTTATCATCCATTGGGAAAGTTAAACAGGATCAATATGGAACCAGTGGCAAATTTGGGGATCTTGGGGGAGAAGGCGAGTGTTTGGAGGCTATGGTGATTCCACAACCGGGAGTCCTTAGGAGGGGGAGGAGGCTGGGGAAGGGAGGAAGGGATGGGAGGGGTGGGGGAGGGGAGGGGAGGCTGGGGGAGTTGTCAGGTGGTAATTGTCTGAACCCGCAGAGGAGGAACAATTACTGAGCAGTGACTAGTGTGAGGCACTGTGCACACCTTATGTTTTTCAATCCTCACAACAACTCAGGAAGTAGGTACTCATTCCCATTCCTCACATACGGGGAAACTGAGGCTCAGAAGATTTGCCACATGTCCAAGGTCTTATAGGAGAACTCTGATTCATAGACTGATTCATTCTTTCAAAAAATAGGTGTCATGCACCTGCTATGTGCCAGGCATTTACCTAGCAGCTGGAGGCTTTAGGTCAATGAAAGTTAATTTACCAGAAGTCTAAGGCTCCATGTCAAGTCCACGGAATGCGTCTTTTTGGCGAATTGCCTGCTTCCGAGGAAACAGGTGGATCCCTGCTCTTGTGGAGGTTACGGTTAGGCGGGAAGACAGTTACTCGTAAAGCAATCACACAAGTCAGGATGAACTTGCCCCTATGGTAAAGGCTTGGGGCTGGAATGGGGGCTTCAGCTAGACTGGCAGGTCAGAGGAGGCTTCCTGGGGGCGGTGACACTCCAGCTGAGATCTGAGGGAAGCGAGGGAGGCAGCTGGGCGAGAGGGAAGAGCAGAGTGTGGTGTGGCAGGGAGCAGGCCCAGCTCCAGGGAGCAAGAGAAGGGAGCACCCAAGTTGGGAGGAGCCAGGGACCTGGCGGGACAGCAGACGTGATGGGAACTCCTGAGCCAGGTAAGGACTGAAGGAGCCCAGAAGGCCGTGAGGCGGATGTACACTCTGGGTCAGGCTGTGTGCACTGGGGTCCTCTGAGCTCTGTAAGGCAAAGCCGGGCAGCGGCGGAAGGAGCCGGATAGGAAGCAGTGGATCTTGAATAAAACCCAGCGAGCCGAGGTGTCTGGGGGGGGGGGGGGGGGACGTGGAGGAGGACAAGGGGGGTGGAGCCGGATCTTAAAAGCAGGGGATCGCTCTTCAGGGAAATGACAGGTGAAGAAGGCAAACCCTTGGAATCATCCGTGATCCTCTTTCTCTCACACTGCCCACGTTTTACCCTTGAGCTCATCCTGTTGGCTTTACGTGCGCAATAGACCCAGAACCCAACCTCTTATCACCACCTCCACTGCTCCCTCGCTGAACTCAGCCACCACCTACTCTCACCCGGATTATTGCAACAGCCTCCTAACTCTTCTCTCTAATCCTGCTCTTGACCTCAACAGTCTGTTCTCAGCACCACAGTCAGAGTGATGCCTTTAAAACATAAATCAGATCATGCCTAAAACCCTCTGGTGGATTCTCGTCTCATTCGTCTCATCTCATTCAGATAAAAGCTAGTCCTTACGAAGGTCAACAAGGCCCACACAATCTGCACTTCCCCCATAACCGCCTTTGCTAAGGTAGCTCCTCTGGCCTGCTTGCTATTCCTAGAATATGCCAGGTATGGTCCCACCTCAGAGCCTTTGTAGTTTGCAGTTGCTCTTCCCTCTCCCTGGAATGCCCTTCCCCCTTGGGTGCTTGCTCACTCCTGCACTTCCTTTGAGTCTTTGCTCCAGGTCACTTTGGCTGCGGCGGCTGGCATGGTGGCGGTAGGGAGACATCCTCTGATCCCCTATTTCAACTGCAGTCCCCCCATCAGCACGCCCTCCCTTCCTCTTACTGCTTGGTTGTTTTCCTATCACATTTCTTGCTTCTAACAGGTGTTATAATTTACTTACTTATCTTGTCTGTGGTCTGCCTGCCCTGACTGAATGTATGCTCCACAAGGGCAGGGATTTTTGTCCCTTTGGTTCACTGTTACATCCCCTGCACCTAGAACAGTGCCCCCTCGTCACAGGTGCTCAGCCAGCCAGATAAGAAGGGGCACCTCCCCACTTTGGGAGGCAGAGAGCAAAGGTCCAAAGAGAATACTATTTCTGTGCTGAGGTGTTTTTGATTTAATTTTTTATTTCATTGACTCCTAACAACAGCCCTTTGTGGTGACAACTATGATTGGCCTCATGTTACAGATGGGAAAGCTGAAGCTCAGAGAGGCAGTGAAGGAGTGGCAGAGCTGGGCATCCTTCAGATCTCAAAAGACAGGCAGTGGTGCCAGATGGCCTGAGCTGGTGCCAGGTGCCTCCAGGCACCATCTACAAGACCCTAGACAAGCTTCTGTCCTCTCTGTGCCTCCGTGTCCTCATCTACACAATGGGAACAGTCACAGTACCTACCTCCCAGGGCTGTTGGGATGATTCAGGGTAACAGTACACGCACATGCCTTAGTGTGGGACGCTTGGAAGACACTTGGTAATGCTAGCTGTTATTATTCTTGGAGCTGCACTCTGCTGCCTGAGTCAGGCCTCTGCGCCCCTCCCCACCCAGGGGTCTCCACAGAGTTTCCACAAGGGACCTCAGGTCAGCCCGGGGCTCTGCCTCCAAACGGCAGTGGCCAGGCTTGTCCACTCCCATTTGTTTAGGCAGAATTTAATTTCTCCCTAAGCTGAGAGTCTTCTGCCCCCCTCCTGCCCTCTCTCTTGCTCTCATCAGCGGGAAAATGAGCTCCGGGAGCTTTCCCCTGGTCCAGATATCCAAGGTGAAGAATTTCATTAACAATCAAGAGGACATAATCAACATTCTGATAATTCCAGATCCGTACTCCCCCTTTTGCAGCCCCCCCAAAGTGCCCCCATCCCCCCCACTCCACCCCATTCCCAGCTCTCCCAGACACGCTCACCTTGACAAAGAAATCTCATTTCCTCTCCAACCAAATTTGCTTTGCTATTGAATTCAGCACCTTACCTTCTGTCCTGACAATGAGGGGTTGTACTCCAGACTTCCTGGACTTCTCCTGCTTCTGAAAGAGACATGAATGAGAAGGATGGGGTCATGATGGACTTGCTTCTCTTACACCTCCTGGAAGGTTCCAGGGTGGGGTGACACATTTTCCCCCTAAGGACTCAGGTCCTCCCTGCCCCGTTGCCAGAGAAGCAGAACTTCTGGTGTGTGGGGGGTGCTCTGGTCACCTCTTCTCCAGGACTGTAGAGGGATCGAGAGCTGGTCAACGCCCTTTTCAAGTTCACTGGCATTTTACACAGTACAAGGGCCCTACCTCAAACCCCCCCACCCCAGCACTTGGGGAGATCTAGCCTGTACCACCTTCTGGCTGTTTGATCGTGGGTAAATCAATCTTTCTGGGCCTCAGTTTCATTATCTGTAAAATGGGGATGGTAGCAATAATGCCCTTCTCTCAAGGTCACTGGGGAATGAAATGAGATACTGCTTAGCACAGTGCCTGGTATGGAATGGGCACATAGTGAGTAGTCGTAGTCTGTCACAGCATCTTTGGCACTTGAATCCTGAGCCGTGGTACTCACCATCCTATCTCTCACCTCACTCCTGCCTTCATCCCCTTGGAGTACGCTGCGTTCTTATCGATACAGTGAAGCATGGGACATGAGTGTGTTAAACAGACATTTACAATCCAGTGTGGTCAGAACTGTGACAGGTGAAGTTCTGGGGGCTTTTGGAACCCAAAGTGGGTGTTATGTGGTGGTCAGAGGCTCTGGTGGGAGCTGAGACTGGAGGAATGAGGAGGGATTTGCCTGGAGAGAATGAGTGAGAAGGGGCTCTGAGCATGGAAACTGTCAGTGCAAAGACATGGAGGTGAGAACTCCCGGGGGCTAGAGAGGAGAGCCTTATGGGGTGTGCGTGGGGGGCAGTCAGGAGCCAAGGCCAGAGTGGTCAACCAGGCCTTGGAAGCCACCAAGGGGAGTTTGGCTTTTATCCTCAGGGTGTGTGGAGCCACTGTGGAAGGACACCGAGGAGAGTACTGGCCTGACTGTTCTAGAAACTTCTGTCTGGCTACAGTGTGGGAGGGAGACAGGAGAGGGGCAAGGGTGGATGTGGGGAGATGAGTGAGGAGGGGGTTGGGGCCTGGGCTGAGGGCTGCGGAGAAATGTGCCTTCCAGAGGCATCCTGGCCAGGGCTGGCGCTGACTGACAAGGTGGAGCTGACAGTGGCCCCCTGGAGTCTGGCTTCAGCACCCACAGCCACTGCGGGCGCCTGGAAGAGGCACAGGGGCCCCCTGCATGTCTGGGCCCCAGGGGTGGCTTCACGTGGCCCAGGCCTGTCTGAGAAGGTGCCTGAGGAAGCCTTGGGCTGCTGGAGCGGAGCCCGGAGTCCACGGTCATCCTGGCCTGGCCCAGCCCCGTGCTCTGTGCAGCTGGGGCCCCAGGATCCCAGGCTCAACAGGGGCTGTGGCAGTATGTTGAATTCTCTAATCTCTGAAGCCTCCTGAAATCCCTTTGGAGCCTTGAGCGGCCCTGGGGCGCACTTCCCTATGGTGGCTCCATGGCAGGGCTCACAGCACCTTCCTTGTGCTTCATGCACTCACGCTACACCACACACACACACACACACACACACACACACACACACACACACACACACACACACACGATGAACCTTCCAGGCTCTATGATGAGCCCTGGGGGGAGGGGGAGGAGGAGGAAGAGGGAGAAGAAAAGACATCCCCAGTTCCATTCTCCATGGCTCAGGCAGAGATGTTAACCCCTTAGGGGACAGGGGAGGGACGCTACTGTGCTCCAAGTGACAGGGTGCTCTCCCTACTGGAGCTTCAGCTGGGCATCAAACCTAAAGACCCCTTCCCTTCTAGCTCCTTCCTAGGGCACACAGCTCTGGGTCACGTCCCCAACCTCTGCCCTACTCCCTAAGGGGATCTGCGGCAGGTCTGGCTGTGCATGTGTGCGCGCATGCGCGCGCACGCGCGTGTGTGTGTGTGTGTGTGTGTGTGTATGTGTGTGTGTGTCGGGGAGAAGAAGGAAAGTCTTGCCTCCGTTTCCAGCAGGGAAAGGAGGAAGAGGTTAGACAGATGGTTACAAGCCTCCTGGAAGGTTTCCCGCCCTCACCCTCCGGCCCCCAGTCCTTCCTCCATATGGCAGCCACATTACTCTCCTGCCCCACATCTTTCTATAGCTCCTCAGTGCCCTCAGACTCAAGTCCAAATTCTCCAACAAGGCTGACAGGGCCTCCATCCATTCTCCAGCCTTGCGTTAACACCCCTCCCCCAGAGCCTCCAGGCCTCTTCCCACTGCTGTTCCCTCCGCTGGTCCAGCCCCCCACCCTACGCTTCTTGCTCATTCTTTAGATATCAGAAACCTTGAAGCAAAGTTTCTCAGATTCCTCCTCCAAGCAAGAAAAGTCTCCTCCTTTGGGCGCCCCAGGACGCCACTGGCCTCCCCCACCCCCAGTGAAGCCTGTGCTTCTCCTATCCTCGCTCTGATCGCTCTGTGTCGTACCTGCCTGGCCCTTTCCCTCTCGAGGCTGTGAGCTCTGTGAGGGCAGGAACTTGCCTTTCTAGAATCCTCAGTGCCCAGCACCATGCCTAGTATTCATTAAATATTAGTGGAAGGAAAACCCCAGGAATTATCAAAATGGTGTTATCTTTCAGGCTAGAAGCTGGCTGGAGATCACCAAAACAACCTCTTGTTTTTGGAATAAACTTGCCCAAGGTCACAGAGAGGGAGTGGTTGAGCCAGGAATAGAATGCAGGAGTCCTAACCCCTGGGCCCTTGCCCTCCCACAGTGGGATCCAGGGAAGAAGTGGAGGCAGCTGGCAGGAAGTGGACACAGGGGGCGGGGCTCGGTCTAAGGATCCCGCAACAGCAGTGCCCATGGTGTTTGCACAGATGTGTGTGTGTGTGTGTGTGCTGCACTTGACTGGCTAGGAACCCCCTCCTGCCACCCCACAGTGAGGGGACCCAGTTCCCTGGGGAGGAGCCCACCCAGGACTCGGTGCTGGGGTGTCGTGGAGGCCAGGCGGTCAGACTGGACTGGGGATTTGTCATCTTAAACGCCTGTGGAAGCTGAGAGCGGATACCCAGGGGCCAAAGCAGACGCTGGGGATGCAATCATAGGCTAATAGCCTCCCAGCCTGAGATGCAATTAGGGGGGAATCCCTTGCGGGCTGGTAGGCAGCAGGGATGGGCAGTAAGTTGTTCGGAGTTGAGGATGGGGGCCCACCTCTGCCAGTCCTGGCTCAGGGTCAGAGGGGCCAGGATGAGGGCACAGGTGGGTAAGGAGATCTCCAAATAGAAGGAAGAGTAGGGACATGGGTGCTAGTGAGCCAGAGGCAGGCCTTGGAGGTGAAGTACAATCATGGAAGAGTAATGGGGTGGGGTGTTTTCCCGGGACCCCAGTGTAACAGTGAAAGAGCCAAGCTAACTAACTTAGATCCTCAGCCTTTCTGAGTGGCGGTTTCCTTCCCTATAATATAGGAATAATAATAACAGAATCTATCTTGAAGGCCTATTGTGAAAGTTAAATGTGAAAAAGCATGTGGAATACTTAGCTCAGAACGTGGCCCTTATTAATTGTTTAGTAAACCATCACAATGACGGGAAAGATTTAGGGTGGTGGTGTCACATACCAGGCATACACACAAAATTTGGAATCATACAGGCCTGGGTTCGAACACCAGTTCCTCCACTTAGAAGCTCAATGAGTTTGGGCAAAGACCGAGCCCCTGGCCTGCTATCTGTAAACAGAAGTAATAGCAGTACTTAACTTCAGCCAGGGGTGAGAGGAAGGTCAATAGGGAATGTCAACTGCCCTGGAAACAGGTTCTCCCTAAATGGTAGCTCCCAGGATGGAGCTGGGGTCACCCGTGGGCCCGGGATCACAGCTCCAAATCTTCTGCCACTGAGACCACAAGGCAGCTCTCTCTGACCCCAGGGATCCTACCACCCCAGCCTGTCTAAGACAAAGGTCTGCAGAGCTGGCTTCCTGCCGGAGCCTTGCAAGGGGCCAACAGGGAGATGTGACTGTGGTTTGGAGGGTGAGTTCTGTTTTGAAACTGCCACCAGATACACTGCAGCTGTGAGGAGCTGAGAACCGGCTGGATAAGTTTAGTCACAACTGCAGCCCCAGGCCCGGCCTCACCTGGGGTGGGAGGGGGAAGAGGGCATGGGGGGGTTGCCATGCTCATCCTAACTGGCCTTTACTGAGCACTTTATCTACATCACCTAGTGTAATCCTCATAACAACCCCATGAGGAGGCATAGGTATCATTCCTATTTTACAAATGGGGAAATTGAGCCCAGAGAGATGGAACGCCTTGCCCAAGCCTGCCTAACTAGTAAGCGTCAGCCGCAGGATTGTAACTCACTCGGGACTGCCCCAGAGCCCAGGCTTTTCAGCCCAGCAGCTCTGAGCTTCAGGAGGGGGAAGCTTGGTTAACAACCCGTGTCACACATACTCCTGCAGGATCCCCATTCTGGAGGTCTGGAGGAATATGCAGGCTGGCAGTGTTAACAAGCCCCTGGATTCAGTTGCTGGTGGTCTAGGGACCACTCGGGGAAGGCCCAGGCTGATATCAGGCTGGGCTGAGGTAGAGACCATTGACTGGGCTGGAGGTCAGGGTGCTCCAGCCACTGTGTTCCAGCCCCGTGGTCCCTCCTTACCTGCCTGCCTGGCTAGGGAATCAGTCCAGGTGCTTTGAGATAAAGAGGAAGTCCAGTCCCGAACCTGCTGAGGTGGCTGCTTTGGGGTAAATATAAACCTGGATTTCCTGGGCCCCGAATGACTCAGCACAACTGGGCCCAAGGTTTTCCTCTCCTCTGTTGGTGGAGAAGGTAGAAATCAGTGGCACCCAACTCCCTGGAAGTCATTTCAGTGAAGAGATCTCCTCCCCCAGCTCTAGCACAGGCTTTGGAAGAGGAAGCCACACTCTGTCCCCAGGGCCCACCTGAGGCCAGGGAGACAGCCTGGTGTCGCAGCAAAAGCATGGGCCAGCGTGGGCCTGAATTCAAATCCCAGCCCTGCTACTTACCGGCTGTGTGGCCCGAGTCCCAGTTTCCTTGTCTGTAAAATGGGGATAAGCATATCCACCTCTGCAAAGATTAATAAGGAACATTTGCGAGGAAAGCACAGGCATTCTGCAAATGTTTGTTTCCTTTCCTCTCCAGCCCCCAAGCCTCTCTGGCAACTGACATTCACCATCAGCAGCAGAGCTGTCCCCAGACTCCTCTTTAAAATGCGCAGAACCCGGAAGAGAGGGAGGGTCATTAAGTCCACCTGAGATGAAGCACGTGCAGAGCACCGACTTTCACAGCTGTAGGATGGAAATCATGATGTCCCTGTTATTGAGTTACTGACACCTGGGAAAAGCAGGTCTGGCAAGGCCTTCAAAAGAAGATTCTGGCCCCACTCCCTTATTTTAAAAAAGGAGAAAGGCCGAGAGGGGGAGCTGCTGGCCCAAGGTCACCCAGAAAGTCAGGGGCTGGTAGAGGCCGGCTTGGATCCACTTCACCTGAGATTCTGCTTCCTTCGTGTCAGGAGAGACAGGTTGGGGGCTGGGGCGCTGACAAGGAGGCCCTACTGCTCTTGGCCACTTCCCTGGCACCTGGAGCAGTCCTTGGCACATAGTGGAGATTCCATAAGGATTTCTCAAATAAATGAGTGAATGAATGAATGAGGTAGCAGGAAGACAAAGCTGCCCTCCCAGAACAAGAAGGTATCTCTGTGAGACTATGGTCACCTTGACACGGGGCCCTCAGGGCCTCCCCAGGGCTGAGTCCACATGTCCACTTTGCCCCCCTCCAGATGGCAGCTAGGGGAAGGGGGAGGGGGACTCCTCAGCGACTGGGACCAGAGCTGCAGCCAGAGGAATGGAGGTTAGACAGCAAGAGAGTTACTTGAAGGAGGCAGGGAGGCTGGGTGGCTTCTTTCAGAGCTCTTAGAGGGAGGAATGCTCTGTCTGTGTCTGAGGTGGGCGGGCAGGAGGGCTTTGTGAGGCCTGGGGTGGGGGGGGGCAGTGGCTGGGGGAACTCTGAGTCACTCTTGTTCAGAGCCTGGGACATCTGCGGGGGGAGGGCGGTCTGTGCGGGCAAAGGCCACCTCTGCTCCTTGGAGGTAGACCACGCTCGGCTCGCTCTGGCTGCTCAGGATCCTGTTGCCATGGAGATACCAAGGCTCCTCTGAGAGCATTAGAGGTACTGGGCATGTCCTGCCCTCAGCATGGTTTAAAGCCTGCGGTGGGGGTGCGGGTGCAGTTGGGGCAGCAAAGAGCTTTGGTAGGACCTTGTCGGGCACAACACCAAAGACATAGGCGACATGGCAGACACTGGCTTTAGAGTCCACAGACCTGGGCCGGAATCCCAGTTATTAACTGGTGGCCTTGGACAAGGGACATCACATCTCTGAGCCTCCGTTCCATCATCTGTAGAACGGGGTTGATAAGAGTCTTCCTAGGCTGTCCTGCTGTTCCCTCGAGCCTGCGCACGGAAAGCACAGTGCTGGGCCGGTGAGACTCAGTAAGTGGTAACCATTAGTTCTATAATGGGCATTAGGGTTGGTGCTCTGCAGGAGTCTGCCTTGAAGGCAGCAGCTCCCTGCCCTCAGCCTGCTCTTTGGGACGCCTGGGTGAGTCTGGAGAGCGGCCTGACTCTTCTCCACAGACGCAGGCGATCAAGAGTCAGGACTTATGTCATCCTTTGAACATGGGCCTGGAGGCTCTGCCGCAGGCGCATCTGAAAAATAAATAATAACAACTTGAATAATTCACAGAATCCGTGTGAATAATTCACCATGGCCTCCCAAGCACCAGCCGATTAGTCACTGCAGACCCAGGCTCCGGTCCTCTCTGCCTCTGGCTGCCCTGGGGAATGCGGCCTGGCCCCCGGGGCAGGAGGTGGAGCACATGCAAGACCACTTGCAGGGCGGGGAGCTGGGCATGGGGAGGACTCCCAAGGCTGCAGGGGCCTGGGGGCGCGGCTGGGAGGTAGGGTCCGTGGTCTCTCTGGGTTCTACAGAGACCTCTGTGCTGGGGCAGCCAAAGGGGGCTGTCCGAGAGACCCTGAGCAAAGGGGATCCTGCAGCCGGCCATCGCTGCTTCCCCTCTCTGGGCTGCATTTTGGAGACTTGGAGGGAGAAGAGCCCTTCTTGGTACATTTTCATAACTAGTGACTAGCCCACTGTAGCCCCATCTCCACAGGGACCCCAGGCTGGGAGGTGTCTCAGCCCTGAAATCAATCCTGCAAAGCCCACACAGACCTCTCATGTTTCTCCTGGGAGGTAGGATGAGGTGGGGATTAAACGCCTCCGCTCAGGACTCAGACAGACTTCAGTTCAACCACCCGGTCACTGACTATGTGACTTGACCAGATGGCACAAATGTTCCAGGGCTCCACTTCCTGGTCTGTAAAATGGGGATTAAAAACACCTGCTTCATAACGTTATTACTGTTCTGCGGATGAAATGATGTAATGACCATAAATTGCTTAGCGCAATGCCTGGCACATAGTAAGTGCTAAAAAACAGTAGCTGTGATAGATACTCATTATCTTTCCAAAGATAGCGTGCTGGGGACTCGGGGCAGGAAGAGGGCTGCTCAGACGTTGCAGATGTTCACATAAGACATGATCTGCAGGCCCAGGAGATGGGCATAGACTGCCAGGCGACCCAAGGGAGGCCTGCCTGTTAAAGTGTGGGTGGTCTCCAAGATCCTCCAAGTAGGTCCTCCACTCAAAACCCCCAGTATCCTCCTGAGCACTTGCACAATTTGTGATTGTTTTCTTGGCTCTTTATCACATTCTGATTATGTGCCTTCCCCACTTGACTGTGAGCTCCATGAGGACAGGGACCTCATCTGTCTTGTTGACCAGTATCTCCCCAGGCCCTAGAATACTGCCTGGCACATAGGAGGTGCTCAGTAAATACTTGTCCATTGAATGAATAGATGCCTCAGCTGGGCAAGGTTTTAGAAGGCACGAGATCATGAAGAGCTGCCAGAACGGAGCCTCCACTGTGGGTGGGTCAGGAGGGGTTCTGGCGACAGTAGCTGGGTGTGCAGCTCAGAGGGGGAAGGTGGTTCTGGGGCTGGCCCCTGCCACACTGGCTGCTGGTGATGCTTCAGGGGCGGGGGCAATGCCTGTCTCCCTGGTTTTTTTTTTTTTAATTTTTATTTTATTTATTTATTTATGGCTGTGTTGGGTCTTCGTTTCTGTGCGAGGGCTTTCTCTAGTTGCGGCAAGTGGGGGCCACTCCTCATCGCGGTGCGCGGGCCTCTCACTATCGCGGCCTCTCTTGTTGCGGAGCACAGGCTCCAGACGCACAGGCTCAGTAATTGTGGCTCATGGGCCCAGTTGCTCCGCGGCATTTGGGATCTTCCCAGACCAGGACTCGAACCCGTGTCCCCTGCATTGGCAGGCAGACTCTCAACCACTGCGCCACCAGGGAAGCCCCTGTCTCCCTGCTTCTTACCTCCCAGGTAAGCCTTCCCTAGACCAACAGCACAAAGGAGGCTTAACGGTGGCACAGACTCGCTGCACCTTCCCCAGTAATGATTTAATCGCTTGTTTAGAATTTCCTGTGGCATTAATGATTATCCCCCAGAACAGAGGGAATAATTGGCTGTGTTCTCACAGTGAGCGAGCTCCCTGTTAGCAGGGAGCTGAGCCTGTTCTTCTGTAATCTTCTTCTCTCACCTGCCTGCCACTCACTCGCCAGGTGATGGAGATGGATGACCTCCTGCGTGCAGGGTTGCTGGGAAGCCGCCTGGAGCTGCAGGACCTCACCAGGGCTAGGAGGCTGCAGGGAGGGCAGAGAGACTGAGAAAGAGATGCACAGAAACGCAGACAGTGATGGAGAAACAGCAAGAGGCAGAGACGGTGAGAGAGAATGATACTGGGAAACTGTGTTCTCGGGTCGAGTAATCCCCACACTCAGCTCATAGCTTCCAGTTCTCCCCAGCCGCCTCACTCGTGCTGTTTTACAAAAGCTTCTGTGCATGAATGTGAACCCTCCTGTGTGCACACGTGGACATTTCTAGGGCAGTGGTTCTCAAAGAGCGGTACCCGGACCAGCAGCATCAGCAGCACCTGGAGTTTTCTTGAAATGCACATTCTCAGGCCCCACCCCAGACCTACTGAATCCCAAGCCTGGAGGTGGACCCTAGCACTCTGATAAGCTTTCTAGGTGATCCTGGTGTACCTAAGGGTGAGATGGCCTGCTCTAATGTACAGAGTGTGTAGAGGTGTGTGAGGTGGATACACGTGCTGCTGGGTGGGTACATGGCCATGTGTACGCACATGTGTACAGGTTGCCTGTGTGAGCCTTTGGACCCCTGTCCCCAGCCAGGGAGCTTCTGCCGCAGAAGCCGGAAAAGGCCCAGGCAGAAATCAGGTCCAGGGCTGCTGCTCGTGGAGAGGAGACTCAGGTCCAGCTATCAACTGCCCCAACATAGCCACCTGCCCCTGGGTGGCCACAGGACCCCCTGCCAGGGGAGTCTGAGAGGGGTAAGAGGGGGCCACCGTCCCTGCCGGGGCCTCCATAAAGTAGACCCGGGAGCAGGATCTGCTGAGAGTTGCTGGCCTCAGCTCTGACCCCCTGCAACGTGGCTCAAAGGGAACCATGTCCTGGCCCCACTAGACCAGGGACTGGGAATCCTAGGGACCTGTCTCCACCCCAGCCCTCCGTGAGCCACTGCTGTTGGGCTTTGAGGAAGTGACTTTTCAGGGCTTAAGCAATGTAAGGAGTACTATGCAAGGCTGGGGGGAGCGAATGATTGGCTCTCAGCCGAGAGCCACAGCATCCACCTGCCGGAGCAGCCGGCAACTCAGCACAGTTTTGGCTTGTGGGTGATATTTCAGGAAGGGGGAGTGGGAGGCAGGGTGGGGTGAGAGCGACCCTGGGGACTCTGAGGGTGGCTCTGGGATGTGAGGGTATTGCAGGGGGAGGGGAGGGAAGGGAAGGGGCAGAGGAGGGTTATGATGGGGGTGGGTAGGGAAGCAGGGGAAAGGGGGAAGAGAGCGGGGGAGGCCGAGGGAGGCTGGGCTGACTGAAGGAAGTGAGGGAGGGAAGAGGAGGGGGAAGAGCAGAGAAGGGAGATACTGTGGGTGGAGGAGGGAAGAGAAGGAGAGACGGCTGGTCAAGACAGCAGAATAGTGAGGGTGGTGTTCCCAAAACGGTCTTCAGGGGGCTGGATGGAGGGAGGTCTCCAGGGAGTGGGGATGCCGGAGGCCCAGGGAGGAGGGGGCATGGAGGCCCCTCCCACCCTAGGCTAACCTGAAGGAAGGGGTGTGGGCATGAAATTCACTAGGAATCTGAAACAAAGTGAGCTGCTTGTTGAGTTTTGTATTTAACAAGACAAATAAATGGAAGGAGTATGAATAATTAGGAAGTAATGAAGACCTTGCAAAAATAGCTTTTTCTTAAAAAAAAAAAAAGAAGGTAGCAAATAAAATAGGTACTCAGAAAGCCAGAACATATGCAAATTGCCCGTCCTGGGCTGGTGAGTGAGTCAGCAAGCCAGGACACCCGGCCCCTAACAGCTTAGCTGGACCTGGGGAGGGGGTGGAGGGGGCAGTTGGCCAGGCAGCTAAATCCTGCCAGAGTGGGCTGGGAAGTTGAGATCATGTACCTCCCCATCGCTTCCCAGCCTGCCGCTCTCTGCTGGAGCACCTGGGACCCATTTGGGGGAGACCATAGCAGTCCCCAGCAGGGATGCTGACCTCAAATGTCTAAGCCCAAACCCCCAGAAGCTCTCACTTCCTTTAATTACCACTGGGGACCCATCATCCATTAATTTCATGCAACCCTTTCTGAACTCCTTTCTATTTTCAGCTTGTGCAGACCCCTTGGGGGTAACAAAGTCCAGAAGTTGGACAGCAGCTGTGTAAAGCAGGACTTCCCTTTAGAAATCCTAAATTAAGTAACTCCAGCTTCAGAAGGAACCTCCTTGTTCTGCTCTAATGTTTCCTTATCAGTAACTTGGGAGGTTTGGTCCAACACTCTTCCCAGCCCCCAATGTTTCCAACAGCCCCCTTGCTCCAACATTACAAATATTCTGAGCTCTGAAGTCAGACTTGGGTCCAAATAGGGGATCTACCACTTCCTAGCTGTATGATCTTTGAGCAAGTCACTTATCTTTCTGTCTGTAGTGTTTCCATCTGAAAAATGAGAAGTAATTATATTGCCTATTTCAAAAATTGGCACATGATGAAATAATGTATGTAAATCATCTAAAACAGTTCCTAGCACATAGTAAGTTGTGGTTCTGTGCCAGGTGCTGTTCTAGGCCCCAGTGGGAGAGCCGTGAGCAAGATAGGGAGACCCCTGCCCTCGGGCAACTTCCATCCCAGGAGGATGTGGGAAGGTGACCATTAGCCAGGACACAAAAGAATACAGTGATCCCAAAGAGTGGTGGAGCTCCGAGGACAATGAAAAGGTGATGGGAAGGTGGGGGACAGATGGCTGATCTGGGAAGACCTCTCTGCTAAAGTGGCATTTGAGCTGAGAAGAAGCCCAAGAAGTTGTCTGGGGGAGGAATTTTTGAAATTAGTCTCAAGGTTCGTAAGCAGTTCAGGACCACATTTTCTGTATCCTGTGTGATTTCAGAGAATTTGACCCCCTCAACCCTCATCCCACTCTCCTTCCTTCTCAGGTTCCCCCCTCTGGGCTGAGTCCCCGTCTGTTCACGGTTCCAAGGCCCGAGAAAGCAGTGGAGCTGCCAAGGGGCTAAGAGCTCGGCCTCCTCCTTCCTTCGCTCCCTCACTCCCACGCTGTCCCTCCCTGGTTCTCTCCCCTTGCCGCTGCCCAGGGTGATGGCTGCCTCCTTCCCAGGGCTGAGTCATGCGCTGCCTCTTAGAAGCTCTGGGCGATGTCTCTGCCACCTCCCCACTCCCTGCCGGCCCCAGTGGGGAGGCACGTTTATAGGGGCTGTCCCCGGGGACACACATGAATTCTGCTTCACTCTGGCTTCAGGCTGCAGGAGAAGGGGCCGCTGCTCAGAGCTACTGTCTTTAATGCACACGAGGAAACTGAGACAGGGAGGCTTGCCTGTGCCGCCACCTGGCAGAGGCTGAGCAGGGGCTTGAGGCCAGATCTCCAGATTCTGTGTCCAGTGCTCTTTTCCTGGCACACTTGACAGCTTGCCTGCATTTAGGGCTTTGTCAGGATCTCAGCTTCTTGAGTTCCAGAGCTGGGTCTGTGCAGCCTCCTCTGAGTAGCCCACCGTCCAGCGCTCTGTGTAACTAGCCTCACGGTGGCTCTGGGACTGATTGTTAGTGACTGCTTAGAGTGCGTGTTGAGGTTTTTGATGCTGCATGGGGCTTAGAGGAAAGAGCGTTATAGTTCAGTGGTTCTCAAATTTCAGCCTGCATCAGAATCTCCTGGAGGGCTTATTAAAACACAGATTGCTGGCTTCCACCCCCAGAGTTTCCCATACAAGGGGTCTGGTGTGAGGTCTGATAATTTGCATTTCTAACCAATTCCCAGGTGATGCTAACGGCTGCTGGTCTGAGAACCACTGCTGTAATTGACTAGCGCTGTCTGCTTTGGGTATGAGAACGGGCAATTGTGACAAGTATGGCATAAATTTGCCATCTCTCTTCTAATATGATTTCTGAATCTTTTTGTCATAACTTGCAAATCTTTATTTCATAGGCAGCCAGAGTAATCTTTTCAAGACACAAATATGATCATGTGATTTAAAACCCTTTGAGGACACCAGATAAAGAGAAAAGGCTATAATGTGGCCTATAGGGTCCTGCACTGTGTGGCCACTGCCCAATTCTCCAACCTCATTTCGCACCACATGGCCACCTATGTCTCCCTTCAGTCCCTCCCATTTGCTAGCATCTCTTTGGGCACAGGACATTTGCACATGCTGTTCCCGCTGTCTAGAATGCCCCTACCACCAGTCAAGCTCCCTGACTAATAAACTCCAACTTATTTCTCAGATCATCTGGGCAGAGGGAAGAGCAAATGCAAAGGCCCTGAGATGGGAATGAGCTGGAGCAGAAAGAAGGTCCGATGCCTGAAGTGAGGCGAGTGGATTGAGGAGAGTGATGAGGGATAAAGTTGCAGGGTCAGGTCATCAGTGTATGTGCATAGACAGATGAAGGCCAAGGTGAGGAGGCGAGCTGGTGACCAAGCAGGTTGCCGCTGACTGCTCTTAGAAACACGGGGAGGTGGGCTGCTTCTCAGAGTCAGAGAGTCTGGGCCCATACCTGGACCAGAGCATCCCCCTTCAGGCAGGATCTGAATACCTGTCTGCTGCATCCTTGCAACCAAGATGCAGGCCCAGGCAGAGCCAGTCTCCTGACCACGCATAGTCCCTCGCGAGATTTCCTGGACCCCCTACTCAAGGAAAAACTGGGATGTGCCTCTCAGGTACAGTGATGAACAGGTGTTCTTTGGCAGATGTTTCCATGACTGGCGGGTGTTTCTGAGTTGGGGGGTGTTGAGTCCCTCTGTCTTGGCCTCATTTCTGGGGCTCGTGCAGCCCCTCCCTGGGGCAGCCAGACTTGGGGGGTGGGGCTTCGGCAAGCGCGATACAGCGAGGAGCTATTTAAAGCTGCCGGCAGCTCGCCCCTTCTGTTCACGGCTCTGGGCTCTGCCGGGCGGGAGCTGCCATCGTCACGCGCCCACCGGCGCACACAGCAGCCCAGTGCACCCACACAGAGACGTGGGGGAGGGTCTTTCTGCACCTCCACATTCTGGCAGGGGGTCCTGCTGCTCATAAGGCAGGGCCGATAAGGCAGGAGTGGATCCTGGAGAGCCCCTCACTCCCAGCCCATGTTCCCATCCACAGCCCAGGCGCGTAGCTTAAATTTAGGTCACTCCCACCCACACTGGCTACAAGTGTAACCAATTAACGACTTTCCGAGGGTGTTGGTGGGGGGCGCAGGCGGAGGGTGGGGAATCTTCAGGCCCACGTGGGACTGGAGGGGCTTCTTTGGTTCCGGAAGGCTGTCCCAGGCCTTGAGGGAGGAGCCATGAGCCCCCGGCTCCTCCCACAGCTGCAACCCCAAATGAGTGGGTCCCCCTGGAACGGTAGTTAGCGGTCCTCCCCTCTGTCACTCACACCTCCCAGGGTCCCACAGCAGGGACTCGCCTGTGAGGGCTGCCCAGGGTCCGCAGGGGTTCAGAGCATAAGCCGTGGAGGCAAGCGGGCCCTGGTATGAACCAAGCAGGTAGCTTAACCTGAGCCTGTTTCTTCCTCTGGGAACTGGGGGTAAAAAAAATGTCCACCTCGTAGCTATGAGGATTTTATTTGAAATATAAATGCACAGAGCTTCGCCACAGACTAGCACTGAGTAAGCTCCGAATAAGTGATGGCCTTTGCCAATATTACTATGGTTATCATGCTATATTTTGAAACTGGCCCCTTCTCCCCCACACCGGAGGGTATGGTGGCCCCCTCCAGGCCCCTGTAGATACAGACACGGGCTGAAAGTCCTGGGGGCAGGGGGGTGGGGGAAACAGTAGGTGAATTTGGCCTTGACTTGACTATGTGCTGGTTGTGGCCTGGACACACACGGGCCCTGAGCACATATTAGGATTCTAGCAGTGCTGACGAGAATGTGCTGGAAACTCCATCTCTGCTGTGACCCTCAGCAGCAGCACATCCAGCTCACAGAGCCCAGGCCTAGGAGCTACGCCACCGGCTCCTTCTCAGGTGAGAACTGCTGATTCCTCCAGACTGGGGCAAGTGGGAACTGGGGCTCTTCTTTCTGGACCAGGCAGACAGGTAGACAGGCAGACAGACAGCTCTGTGCAGGGTCAGCCCTGAAATACAGTCTGCCACCTGCAGGACCAGACCACCCCTTATAGATGTGGGGATCTACAGGGGCGATGTCCTAAGCAGGAAAGGCTGTTAGCAACTCACAGCTGCAGGGGGAGAGTGGAGATGGGGAAGCCTAGGAACTGAGAGGTGAGGGCTGGAAGCAGCAAAGTGAGTGAGGGGAGAGAGAGGCCTGCATGAGGTGCAAGTGGGGAGAAAGGAGAGGGGCAAGCAGATGGAGGGCCCTAGGAGGCTCATCCCATGGCCTTTCACCACATCCATGCCTCTTGTTTCATTTAATGCCTCCTTCTGACCCCTCCTATAACCCCTCCACTCACATTCATCGTCCCTTGAATCCTCTCCTGTGTCCCATCACTCCCCCCACCCCAGGCTCCTCCCCCCCACCCAGGGGCTCCTTCATCACACCCAACCAATGTCCCCTCCTCCCACCCCAGCCCTTCACGGAACCATCTTCACTTTCACCCCATCTAGGCCACATCGTTGCATCCAATGGGGCCACGACCCCCACCCAAGCCCTCCATTGTCCCGCCCAGAGTCTTCTCTAGAAAGCCCCAGGTCCTCTGCCAAAGTTCCAGAGATCCAGCTCCAGCCCAGCTCCCTTTTCTGGGTCCCCATCACCCCCTTCCATCATCGTGTTCCACAGCCAGCCGCCCGGGAGCTGAATCAGAGCCATAGAGCTAACATTTTGCACACACGTCTCTCCAGATGACAGGCAAGATGGGCCTTCTGCCCTCGGCCCACACGCACCCGTGCTCAGGAAGTACAGAAAGCCAGGGCTGCACCCCACACGGGGTGGGGGAAGAGGGCTGGGGGGCCCTTTTCCTTCTGGATAACTGGCCTGGACCCGGCCTCTCGAGATTTTGCTCAAGGCTGGGACTTACCTTTTACGGAGCAGAAAAAATACACTGTAAGATGGAGAAAGACATAGAGGCTGTAGCAGAGACTGCAGGAAAGTTCCTATCAGAGTTGGGGATGGGACAGGAAAACAGGGCAGGAGAGGCAGGGCGAGAGACTGGTTAGACACAGACATCAGAGACAAGGACAAGGAGAGACAGAAATAGGGAGACGGAGAGGGAGAGGGACTGAGGAGGGGAAACGGAGAAAAGGGAGCAAGACGAGCAAAAGGAAGGTAATTGTGAGAGTGGGGGAGGGAGAGGAAAGGGACCCTGAGAGGGAACAGGAGCTGTCAGCTAAGGGGGGAAGGAGCTGCCAGGAGCCTGAGCTAACCCTGAGGGGAGCCCTCAGAGATATTCAGGGAAAACAGAACCCAGAGCTTCCACAGAAGGATCCAGAGTTTTACCCTGAGGGGGAAGAGCAGAGGCAGTTCCCAGGCACCCCCCACCCCCGCCCACCGCCCTGCCCTGGGACTAGAGGGGAGCTGCTGGCAGGTGAGCCTGAAGAGATGGGGAGGACCACGCACCCCCGACCTGGCAGAGCCCAGGCCCAGACTCCTGCTAGGAAGGGTTGGGCTGAGCCCAGGGGAGGCCCCTGATGCCAGCCCAGTGCTCTCTTGCTGCTGGCATTGCTTCTGCCCAATCATATTCACAATAGCCACCATTTATTTGCACCCCTACTAGGTGCCACTTACATCCATTATCTCGTCCAATCCTTTCACATAAAATGCTGCAAGGCCAACACCATTGTTACCCCCGTTTTACAGATGAGAAAACTGAGACTCAGAAACATGAAGAGCCTTGTTTAGATCTGTCTAACTCCCCACATTGTCTGTGAGCCTCTGCTTTTCTAGCGGTACCATGAAGTTCCATCTCTGCTCTAACATTTTGTGATTCTGCAGTTTTCCAACACATACATGTGGGTGGACTCCAGGAGACACATACACACACCCACACACACACATGTGTCCCCAGAGGGGACTTGGCATCTGTCCTTCATCTGCCCCTTGGCTTCCCCACCCCCAGCCCCAGCATCTCATGCTTTCCCTCCACAGTATCTCAGATCACCTCCCTCTAGCTCAGCAGCTAAGCACGAGGATGATGTCATTCTTTTTATTTAGAGAAAAGGGCTGAGCTGGAGCTTCAGGATGGCAGTCCACGTGGGAGCAGGAGCCAAGTGACGGGCCATGCCGGCTCCTGGCCCAACCTCTTCTGTCCCCCCAACTGCCATCTGCTGAGCTGCTTCATGACCCTGGCCCCTTTCCCTGAGAAGCCCCTTAGGAGACCCTGCTCAGCACGGGAGCAGTATGGGTGAGACCAATGGGAGAAGGAAAGTGGGTGCCAGAGGTCTGCAAGGATAGCATGCTTGTTAAGGGCTCCCTGGGCTCAAGGAATGTGGTGTTGTTAAAGCCGTGCTGCAGGGGAAACTGAGGCTCCAAGACACAGAGTAAATCACTCAAGGTTGTTATCTATGTACAGCATCCCAGTTAGAGGGTACCTGGGAGGAGGACTGAAAGGGGAACTTACTCCCAGAGTCACTAAGTCTGAGTTCTTCCTCCTTCATCCTTTCGTGGTCAGAGCCTAGTCGCCTGTTTCTCTCTGGATCACCCGAGAGGGGGCATCAGTGAGGAAGAGCCCCTGTTCCAGGAACGGGATCTGCTCAGCTTGCCCTAGGTTCCCAATTGCCTTCCAGGGCCTGTCCTCCCATCCATGCAAGACCTCCTAGCTGTATCTCTACCCCTTTCCAGCCTCAGCCTCACTCCCGTCTGGGAAGCCTCTTTTTTGAGGAGCATGGAGAATTTACGACCTCATGTAAATCTAGCAACATTGCTAAGAGGTTGGTATGACAATTGCCATCCTCATTTTACAGCCAAGGCAACTGAGGCTTGGAAAGGAGGAGCAGCCTGCCCAGGTCACACAGCTGGTCAGTGGCAGAGCCAGGGTACAAATCCAGGTTTGTCGCGTTCCGAAGCCACTGTCCTCTGCTTCTCCCTATTCTGCAGGACTCTCCCTCAGCTCCCAAGAGACGCCCATGGCTTCCCTGTGCTCCCCAGCCCTCTGCCAAGTTTGAGGAGTTATTAGGAGTCCACGAGCCCCAATTCTCTTCAACTGTGTCCTGGCGAGAGGCTCCATACCAGGTGAACACCAGCTTCTGTTCCCCCAATCTGTTCCCAGGGTCCCTAGCCCAGGCAGCGTTCAGTGAGTCCCTGCCAGAAGCAGGCAGAGATGCTTGTTCTATGTTTTATTTAGCCACTAATTGCCTGCATTTAAAAGGCAACACAGTGCCACAGTCGTCCTCTGTTTTATGCCCTGATGCGTGTTTCTGCATGAAGGGACACGGGGGCAGGGGAATCAGTGAGCGAGGGGCCACGGTCTCCCCAGTGACAGCTTTAAAAGCCTGACCCCAGCGCTGAGTGCCAGAGGATGTCAGGTCATCACCCTGAGAAGCACGACGGGGGCGTGCAGGGCTGGGGCCTCTGCAGAAAGGAGGAGAGAGGTCAGGGCTCTGCCAAGGGCCAGGAAGGAGTGGGAGGGGGCACTCCATGTCCCCACTCACCCCCAGGATGAGGGCCCCGCTGATGGAGCCCTACCCAGAATGCTTGGAGACCTCTGCAATAAGCAGCTGCCTGGAAGAGAACATGGCACAGGCCTCAGTCACATCTGCTGTGATCAGGAAGGAGATGACACGTGAGCCTTGCCTGTGCAAGAGCAAGAGGTGGAAGTCAAAGGAGATGAGGGCAAGGGTGGGAAGGTGGAGGTAAGTGGGTGAGACAGGTGGTTGGCGACGGGTACCTTTTGAGACAGCCCCAGTAGCCCACTTTGGGTTTTCCACCTGTTCACCCAGGTAGGTGAGGAGTAAACTTGTTTCCCACTACTTCCCAGTCACTTCCAGGTCTAGTTCGGAGCCAAATATCATGTCACTCTGACCCCAGCTCTGACTCACACCAAACCTATACTTCAGCCACAACCCTCACCTCATCTCCAACCCCAACTCCAACCCTCATCCCAACTCCAACTTCACCCCCAATCCCTCCCCTGATACCAAAATCAAGCCAAAGTCCACCCCCAATTCTTACCCTAACAGCAATAATAATCCCCATCCCATTTCCAACTCCAACCCCCAACCTGTCTCTCATATCAACCTGCCTTAACTCCATCCCTGCCCCCAGCCCCATCCATCCTCTAATACCCATTGCAGATGGGAGTCCACCCCCAACTTCCTTCCCAGTCCTTATTTCTCACCTGACCTGACCTTTTCTCCAGCCCAAGATGACCTCCTAACTGCAACTGATGCCATTCCCTCTCCCTGGCACCACTCCCTGCCCCTGGCCTGATCCCATGGTACCTGGTGAGGCTGAATGTGGGTTAGAGGGCTGCCGTCTTGAGCCGAGCCACCAGGCTATGGGAGCTTTGGGGTGGTGCCACCCCCCTCAGAATGCTCGAGGTCCCAGCTCTGAGTGCAGGAATCTGGGCCACTCCTGCCCTTTTCAGTTCTCAGCAACCGGCTGATGACACCGGGACATAGGCAGGGATGTGACAGACCCCCCAGCTGAGGAGCCGTGCTTCTCTGGAGGAATGGCAAGGTTAGCACTCTGCAGAGCAGCCCACCGCTGCCACTCCTCACACCTCACTGGGTAATTTCTACACGGCCAAGGACTGAGGCTAATGGGCCGCCTGCTTCCAGCCAGCTGCACAATCAGGGAGGGCAGCCCCCAGGGTCTCCCACAGACCGAGGGGCTCTGCGGTCTGCTAAAAGGATGGCATTTCCATCCTACATCCGTCACAAGAGAAGGGCACTCTGAAAGCCTGGAATCCTGCAGCCACTGGGAGAGAATGAGCAAGTTAGAATGCTCCGCTGAGCCCTAAGAAGCAGGAAAACTTCCTCTCTGGGGATGGGCAGAGAAAGCATCCCTCTTAGTGGCTTGAGTGCCAAGGAGCCACCGTCTGAGCTCAGCAAATGCCGAGTGATTAAGCCTCCAATGTGCAAAGCCTTGCAAACAGCCCCTCCGAGAACAACGTGGTGTACCGTGCCCTGTTCCCGAGGCCCGCCACTGTCCGCCCTCGAGCCACCCGGTGACAAGCACCAGCCAGCACCACCGCATGGGCTGGCACCCCCCCAGCCCGCTGTCATCACCCACCCCTCTTCCTGGGGTCTGTCTGTCTGCTCAGATGGGGAGCTGGTGGCCGGGCTGGCTGCCAACTCTGCACTTCCTGCCGGGCCCAGTGCACCATGGTTGCTCACCAAACACAAACTAAATGTCTGGTCTGAACTTTCTCCAGTTTCGTTTCCCGGCAACTTCCACTTCCTGGGAGGTGAGATGGTGACTTTTGCTCCATCCTGCAGGGAGGCAAGATGGTCCAGTGATTGAGAGTTCCAGTTCTAGGATCAAACAGATGTACCTGGACGCCACCGACACTTCCATCCCCACCATTTGGTAGCTGTGTGACCTTGGGCAGGGTGTCTTCACTTCTCTGAACCTTGGTTTTCTGTTTTGTAAAATGCAGGTACTTATGGGATCTGTCTCACAGAGCTGCTTTAAAAATTCAATGAGGTAGTGAACAATAAGTGTGTGTGTGTGTGTGTGTGTGTGTGTGGCGTGTCAAGCATAGTAGCTGACACATAGTAGGTCCTCAGTAAACACTAGCTCTGCTGATGATATGGCTACAGATGCTGGTGCCTAACTTCAAGACAAGGTCCCGAGAGAGGAGGACAGCTTGGGTCCTTCTCCTGGGGAGAGAATGTTCGATACTGTTTACAGTCCTGTCTGAAGCACCCACTCCCCTTTCTCTTCATCCCACCAGACATTCTCCTTTCCCCTTCCCCAAGCCTGGGCTAGGGAATCCAGTTATGTTCATTCGTTTGCTCATTCACACCTTCATCTAACGAATATTTATAGATTGACTATTCTGGGCAGGTCCTGTGCTATGGGCTGGGAGATAAGCAAACAGGTCGAGGTCGTTAACCTCATAGAGCTCGTGGTCTAGAGGGGTGGGGACAGGGGCTTGTCAGCACAAGCATGGAGGGCGCACAGGAGGACCCCCGGACTAAGGGGAGGGAGGTGGGATGGTCTGAGCTACCATCTGGAGGACCAGATAGGAGGTAGCTGAGGAAAGGGGAGAAAGAGAGTTCCAAGCAGAGGAAACAGCCCCAGCAAAGGCCTGGGTAGGAGAGAAAAGGCAGATTTAGGGCTTCGAGAGTGTCCAGGGTGGAAGCAGAGCCATAGGTGATGCGGTATCATCACACAGGCTGGAGCTTGCACTCTGTCTTCAGAGCTCTTCATTTGGAGACTGACAAGGCCTAATGCTTTCCCCTCTCTCTGCACATGGCCTCTTGTCTCCACAAGGAGCCCTTCCTGAGCCCCTGCCTAGTTGGTGGGCAGGGGGAGGAGGTAGGGTGGGACCCAGGAGAGACGTTCACACCTGGGAGGGCCTGGGATGGATGGAAACCAGGAGGAGGAACTTGTCAGCTGGAGAGAAGATCTGCAAGAGCCAGTGTGACCAAAGCATTCACTCTATTTTCTCGCTCAGTCTTCATGACATTACAAGAAGATACCCTTATTAGTTCCATTTTACAAATGAGGAAACTGAGGCACTGAGATTTTCAATAACACAAATGTGGCCCTGGTATCAGTCCCCAAGGCCAGTGTTCTGAACCACGAGGCCACTCTGGAGGTGGGACAGCGCTGGGGGAGAGGACCAGGCATAGGAGGGGACAGGAGAGGCAATGGAGCTCTCTGGGGGATGACTCTCCTTGGCCCCTCCCCCGGCCCCTCCCCCAGACACAGACCCCGGGAGCCAGAGCCTGCCAGTCCCTTGAGGGGACAAAGCCCCCATTCAGGGCTCTGACCGTCTCCCCTCCCAGCTGCTCGGCTCCTTGCAAAGCATTTTCCCTTAATAGCCTCCCATTCAGCAGGACGCCTGCAGCCCACATCTGCGGAAACCAGGGCACAGCAACTCCTCCTACCAGGCCAGCAAGGCTGCCACGCCATGGTCACCATGTCCCAAGTGTCTCCTTTTCCTCCAAGTCAGGAACCTTCCAACCCCCTTCCACTCCACCTGCTAGTTCTGGGACTCTGCCTGTAGAGGGGGACAGAGCTGAGATCCTGTCCTTCAGGCCAGCCTGTCCTTAACTTTTCTCTGCAAAATGTGTCTGAAGGGTGGGGATGGAGAGCAGGAGGAAGAGAAGATCTCTGGGTTCTAATCTCTCCTCTGCTTCCAATTTGCTGGGTGACCTTGGGAAAGTTACTTCACCTCTCCGGGCTTCCTGTTTTTTTCAACTGTAGAATGAGAAGGTAGCCCAGGCGTGGATTCAGACCACCCAGGACTGAATCCTGGACCCACCACTAACAAACTGTGTGACCTTTGACCTACCTCTCTGAACCTCAGTTTCCTCACCTGTGTGAATGGGATGACCTACCTCAACGGCCGTTGAGAAGAGTAAAAGAGATAATCCATGTGAAGCAGTTAGCATAGTGCCTGGCTCACAGTAAACGATCAATAAATGTTTGCTGTAATTATTATTATTACCATAATAGATGTTTTTCAAAACAGCTGTAGAATTTTTTCTTTCTGAACACAATTTTTAATCAAAACCCTGATAGTGGGGCGTGGGGGGCAGGGCTTGTCCACCCTTTCTTCCAGCTCTTCCCAGCTCTCACCCACAGTGGCCTCTGGTTGTGACCAGTAAGCCTCAGACCTGGCTGATTCTCAGCTCCTCCTGGGAGTGTTTTAAAATCAGCTTCCCAGGCTCCACCTCTGAGATTCTCATCCAAGTAATCTCGGGGGAGCCCAGAAGACAGATCTTGTAGAATCACCCCAGGTAGTTCTAATGATCTCCCAGGTTCAGGCTGCACTAAGGTTCTTTCTGGCCCTTAGGTGACATCAAGACTTTGAGGACAAGGGCCTCCTTCCCCGTCGCCCCCTCTGAGGCTGAAAAACATCCCACACAGGCCCAGAGGGTTCCAGTGGTCCCCACACCCTTGCCCAGCTTCCAGTCTGTCCCCTGCCTTCATCAGGGTCCCTTCTGCAAATTCTTGACTGAAAGGGGACAGAGGTGAAGGGCTCCTTCACCCGCCTCCAGGCCCAGCCCTCAGGCACCATGTTCCTGCTCCTCCTTTCCAGGCCTGTCTCTTTTGCTAATAATGTTTAAAAAGCCTGTGAGGGTTTACCATGTGCCAGGCACTGTGCTAAGCTCCTTATAGATATCATCTTGTTAAATCCTTGCAAAGCCCTATGATGTATGAATTACCACCCCCAGCGACAGATGAGAAAACAAAAGCATAGAGAGGTTAAGTGACTTGATCCTAGTCACACAGCTGTAAGTAGCCCAGCTGAAACTCTACCCGAGGTCTGCCCGACCCCGTAACTCATGCTCTCAACCGCTTTGCTGACGTCCTCCCCTCAGTGCCCCCACTCCTAACCCTTCTCCATTAATCCCCACTCCCTGCCTCTACATCCCCGGGGGCCTGCTGAAGCTTCTCCCAAGAACGTGGCTCTGGCCACAGCTCCAATGGCAGGCAAGAAGCACCACAGCAGAGCTTGCTCTAACTGGCGCCTGAGAGCACGCCTAACCTTGGGGTAGAGAGGCCAGACACTCCCTTGGGAGATCACAGATGCACTGGTGAATCCAGTCACCCAGCCAGTTCCTCCTAAGCAGACTCCCATCGGCCCTTCTGTCTGCCATGTGACAGTCATCCATCCATCCGGACATCAGGTCAGCCTGCACTTACCAGCCCTGGTCATCTGTCAATCTTCCTTCTGACATCAGAGGCCACCAGATGGTCCTTACATGCTTCTTGGTTCATCAATCCGTCAGTCCCTCTCTTCAGACCAAGGACCTTGATTTGTGAGTCTCCAGGGTGGAGATCCCTGACTCAGGGTCAGTGGGAACAGACCTAGCAACTGTCCCCGGAGACCTTATAATCGGACATCCACAGAGCCAGCATTCACCCAGCAGCCGCCTAGGTCATGATGCCAAACAGATCTCCCATCCTGACCCACCACCACCTCATCTCCCCTGGGCCCATCTGCCCCCCCACTGCTGGGGACCTTTCCCTTTGCAACCCGTCTAGGTAATTTGGAAGGTGATTAACAGCAATCACGCTTGAGTTTGACATCCAGGCATGGCCGCTAAATTGAGGCTCACAAAGCCTCCTTGACATCCAATATGTTATATGCTTTTCCCCTTAATTAGGAGCTAAAGTGGATAAATATGAAGTTGCCATGGCAACACCCTCCCGGGTTGGTGGAGGGATGCAGCTCAGTTTCTGTCGGCTGGCTGGCTGACATGTTGGCTGATGGACCAAGCTGGCTCCTGGGAAAGGGTAGGATAGGGCCCCCTTCCACTTTCCTGGTCACCTGTCCCCCAGGCCCAGTTCTGGTTATTCTGTCACTGTTCACCAGACTTCACAGAGCCCTGGAATGCCCCACCTGGACCATAGACCTCAGCTGGTCTAACCCCCTCATGGAGCAGGTGGGAAAACTGAGGAGGAAAGTCTCTGCTCCAGGAATGAAAGGCAGACAAGATCTCATGCCCAGATCTCCTGACTTCTGGATGAGAGTCCATAGTCGTTCCTCACCAACCTGGGATCCTAGATCCTTTGCAGGATCTGCTGAAGCCTATGGATTGTCTATTTGAATACACTTTCAGGAGGTTCAGAGCCCCGAAGCTTGTCTGTGTACTGCACCCAGCTGTTCCTCCAAAGTTTTTACCACCTGCAGAAATGTTTAAAAAAACGTATTTGTGTGGTAAGTCTTCACTCTTTCATTTCTGCCTTCCCCCGCTTGATAGTTTTGTCTGAGACACCCCACAATCTTCTCTCCCTCACCCCACCTCTCTTAGGCACCCTTGACAAGGTGCCTAAGCCATTCCTCCACCAGGATTCTGTGTGTGTAGCTGGAGTGGGCAGGGGGCAAGGGTGGACTGATAGGGGTGGGGAGCCCTTGGGACTGCAGCATGGCTGCAGGGAACAGCTTTTCCAGCTCCACAGCTGGAGGGTGAGCTACACATTTGCTTTTTGCCTGGGAACGGGAGGCTTGGGGCTGTGGGGGCAGTGATGGGGTGAGCAGAGTCAGATCTGAGGGGAAGTCTCTGCAACGTGGGCCTGAGATCAGCCACATAGTGGGGTTCAGGCCCAGAACTGGACTTTGCTTTTAAATTTTCATAACTAATAGCTGAGCACTTACAGTGTGCATTTTCTCATATTATCTCATTTAATCCTCAGCAATTCTACAGAGCCGGTACTATGATTATCCCTACTTTACAGAGGAGAAAACAGATTCAGAGAGGTTTAGCCACTTCGTCAATATCACACAGCTAGTAGGTGGAGGAGTCAGAATTTGCACCCACGTCTGTCTGACTGCAGAATCCAAACTCTAACCATTACACTCCACGGCCATTTGAACTGCCTTTCCCTGACCCACAAGTAATGACCTTAGCAGCTATGGGGTTTCAGCCAGGGAGTCTTTCTGCTGGGGAGGTGGGGACACTGAAAAACTCCTCCCTCTCTGCCCCCAGCTCTGCTCTTGGGGCCCGTGGAGGAGAGTCTATGGGCTCATACCTCACACAAGTTCCCCAACTGAGGAAGAGCCAGCCCCAAACAGCTTCTAATAGAGTTAAGATGTTTAAACCTTGAAGGAGGGAGCGAGGGCCCCGGTCAAAGAGCCCACAAAAGGAAGCACCTCAGAGTGACCTAGTCCTATTTCAGGAGACCAAACTGGGTCTTTCTTCTTCTCCACCCTCTTCCTCTGTGCCAGAGCCCTAGTGCAGAGCCGCGTGTTGAGGCAGGGAGAGGAAGAAGCACTCCCTCCCCAGCCCCACTGCGGAGGGAGCGTGTCCCCTCATCTCATCCATCAGTCCCCGCGCCTGTGCTGGCAGGTGGGAGGGAGCACCGTCCTGCCTCCTGAGGAGCTGGGACTCGGGGCTCCCACGCGCCCCCGCACCACGTGCCATGGGTGCTGGCAGCGGGAGCTGGGGCTGGTGGCTTGGCCCCCGAACTTCCTTTCCTTCCAGTTCTGACTAAAGATAGAGACGGCAAGGACGCAGCTCGTTCTGTCAGACAGCGTTGGGGGGGATGCCTGTGCAGACACAGCTCCCCGCTTCTTGGCACGTGACACCCAGCCCCCAATTTTCCCCACGTACACCCCCTGCCTCTCACAGTCTCCCTCTGCTGTGGCAACCACGGCCCAGGATCCAGGGTTTCTTGGGGGGGATCTGCTGCTTTCCCCCAAATCTCAGCAAACGTCCTCATTGGTCTCTGACTCTAGGGAGAGGTCCAGGTCGGGGCTGCAGTCTAGAGGAGCAGAAGACCTGACTTCAGGGGTTTCCTCCCCCTCTTCCCTCAAGCCACGTAAGGTGGGGGGACAGAGCTGTCAGGACTGGGGCCCCTTCGTATCTTTCACTATTGGAATAAGGCCCAGAAGCCCAGGCAGCTAAGTGGAATAGTCTTGGTGATAGGGGCAGGGGAGGGGAGCATGTGCTCTAAGAATGTCTTGCATTTTTCAGGGAGGATGACTTTCAAGCCTCAAGCCTCAGGGTCCCTCCTGCCTCTTGGCCTTCCTGCAGGTTCCCCCGCTTCAGGTGACTGAGAGAAACCAGGGCCAACTTAGTCTCCTGTTTAGCTGCTCGGTTCCTGTAGGCAGCCCCACCCAGCAGAGAGGCCTGGAGGGGTCTTCAGTAAGGGGTAAGGGAGGAGCCTGGCATCCTTTGCCATCCCCACCCCACCCTGGCTGCCCAGTCTGGAGCTCTGCTCGGGGAGAAACACACACAAACACACACACACACATATTGTCCTGGACACCGCATGAATTTGTAAGCTCACACCAGATCCTGAGGGCATGAAAATCTAGTGCTGGGCTGGGGACAGGCACAAAAAAGATACCTCTACCACAGTTCCTTGTCACCCAAAGAGATGCTTTTCTCTTGGGGACAGAGACCAAGGCTGAGACCTCTTCTGATCCCCAACCCCAAGCCCAATCCGATCCGGGCACCCGAAATGTTCTAGATCTCTGCTGGTTCAATGGCACATGGGGTGGAGAGCAGTGGGCAAGAGGAAACAGTTTGCTGCTGTATCCCCAGTGCCTGGAACAGTGCCTGGCATGCAGTAGGTGCTTAGAAATATCTGTTGAATAAGTGAATGAAAGAATAAACGAACAAACAGGATGCAGTCAAGACCCAAGAGAGGAAGGGAATCATCATTATGGCACTTTTGCACCAGGGCTGGATTGGAAAACGAGAGAGCCAAGGGTAGGCTAATAAATTCAGTGCCTCTTCAAACCAACACTCTCTCAATATTTGTTCAGTATTTGTTTGGAAGAGAAGCTGCGCAGGGACTGGGCAGGAAGCCCCGCCCCCACCCACGCTGCAGCCCTCAGCCTCTCCTCCACCAGCTCCAACAATTCAGCTTTGGCCCTAACCTCACCAGCCCCGCCAAGCTACACAGAAACCCTTTGGTTCCGCAGGAGCCCCTCCTCTGAAAGGAGTTTAATGAATAATTGTTGTAACTTGAGCGCCCTGTGGGGATCTCACCTCTGTGTCCAGCGGCTTATGGAAGCGTTCCTGCCACCCCTCACTCCCACCCCAGGCTTGTGCCTGGTAAATACTCTTTTCTCCAATTCGTTAAGTGACCAGTGAAGCTTTAGTGCACCTTAGAGATGGGTGCCCGTGGCAGCTGCCTGGTGGGCCGCCCTCCGCTGGATCTCTTCTCCGGGTGACTATGGAGGGGAGAGGCATGGGGGTGTCTACTCAGTGCCCTCTTCAGCTCCGACAATCTCCTTCCCCCATACCTAGGAGGGAAGGTCAGGATGGGGAGGTGGAGTGTCCGGAGGAGGTAAACCCCCTTGCTTCTAGCTCTGAGCAGGTGAGAGGCGAGTGGCCAGCAACCGAATGGACTCCTACTCCCTTCCCAGGGAGCTCCAGGGGCAGACCTGCTGCTCTCTGGCCCCCATTCTGCAGGGTAATGACCTGAGCCCCGAGATCCAGCAAGTGCAAGCGAGCCCAGGATAAATGGCGTTAGAGCTGCTGAACTGATGCCACCTGACTTCCATTCCACAGGGATGACTGTGAAAACCAAATGTCTGGCCAATGAGACCATCACCGGAGCAAAATCTTTAAGTAAATACATAGTCACTCGTAGTCACTCACTTCCGTTTCCTCTACTCCGCCTGACCCGCCCTCCCCTGCTTTCTGATTCCAGCCAAAACTTCCCACCTCAGCCTGCCTGCCCCCTGCCCCCATCCTCTCCCTGCAGCTGCTTTCCCGGCCCCCACCCCCGCGGAGGGCTTCTCCATCCTCTCCCAAGCCCCCTGCCACCTGAGCAGCATAAAATGAAACCTCTGAGCACCTGTGCAGGTGAAGGAACACTAACAACATTAACACTATTTCTTGAGCACTCACTCTGTGCCAGACACTGAGCTACAATACTTTTTTTTTTTTTTTTTTGGCTGCGTGGGGTCTTCGTTGCTGCGCCTGAGCAGGGGCTACTGTTCGTTGCAGTGTGCGGGCTTCTCATTGCGGTGGCTTCTCTTATTGTGGAGCACGGGCTCTAGGTGCGTGGGCTTCAGTAGTTGCAGCATGCAGGCTCAGTAGTTGTGGCGCACGGGCTTAGTTGCTCTGCGACAACGGGATCTTCCCGGACCAGGGATCGAACCCATGTCCCTTGCATTGGCAGGCGGACTCTTAACCACTGCGCCACCAGGGAAGTCCCTGGGCTACAATACTTCTTTATGTGCATTATCTCATTTACTCCTCACAGCGACCCTGAGATATGGATACCATACATCATTTAGGGTAAGGCTCTAGGGTCAGACAGAGTCCCAGCTTTGTCGCTTACCAGCTGTGTGACTACAGGAAAATCACTTAGCCTCTCTGAGCCCCTATTTCCTCATCTGTAAAATAGGGAGATTCACAGTACCTACCTTGTAGGGCTGTGTGAGGATATGAAGAACTAAAGTGCTCAGCACAGTGCCTGGAACATAGGCAGGCTGGCTCATGGCGCCATTGTCATTATTATCTTCTTTTCAGATGGGGAAACCAGGGAGGCTAAGTCAGGTGCCAAGGTCACAAGTGACTAGAACGTGGCAGGGTCAGGGCTCTAACCAGGGCCTCCCCATCCTGTCTGAGGGGCTCAGCTTGGGGCCAGGTCAGATATCTCCCCCATCCCTTGACTCTGCCGGCCCCCAGGGTCACGGCCCCTCTTTCTCCTGTGGAAAAGAACCTGGAACTGAAGGAGCTGGAGTGAGCCTGTGGGTCTCTAGTGACAGCCAGCATCCCACAGTGCTCTCCGGAATGTGTGCACACGCCCACCTGCCAGGCCTGGAGGAATCCAGTCTTTAGACTTGAAAGGTAATTCCATCCCCCATGCTTCCTACCCTCCCCCGCAGCGCTGGGTGTTCATGACCGCAACGCAGACCCAGTTTCAGAGGAACAAGCCCTCAAGTGCAGAGCCCGGTGTGCGCTCGCCTTGCTCACAGGCAGCCTCCCTGGTGGAAGCACCAGCTCTGCAACTAGCTGCCTTTACTGGAGACATAGCCACCCCTGGCCTCTCACGCCTCCTCTGGACTTGACAACTCTCCACCCTTCCCTCAGCCTGCCGTGTCCAGGCTCCTTGTCCCTGCCCCTCGCCCCAGCCTGGGGAAGCTCCCTCTCCCTGCCCATCCTTTCCCCTGCCTCCCAGGCCCCAGACCCAGGGTCACTTCTCATCGCAGTGGACACTCTACGACTGCCCCTGTGCATCCCCCTTCACCTACCACCTCCATCCCCACCCTCTACCTGTTTCTCTCCACCCAGTGGCCCAACTCAGCCCAGGCCCTGAGCCCGGTGCCCAGCGCTTGGGACTGGGGCAGGAGGAAGCCTGGAGCAGCTCAGAGCTCTGTTTAACTACTAATGAGAATGAAGCAATCTGTAATTAAGGGATGAGGGCATGTGGCTGTGCTCCGTGGACCCTGCTCTGGGGGAAGGGGCTGGAGCCCCTGCACACGTCCCCACATGCCTCCGGCCCCCCATCTCTGGCCAGATTCCTCTCTCACTCACCCTCCCACTTCATACTGGGTCCCGTGGCCAGCTCTCTGACCGTGATCCCCATTCATTCAGCCCTCAGGACCTTCCCCACTCAATCCTGCCCCGGCTTCTGGTCCCAGCCTTCTCCACTGAGCAGAACGTGCCCATTCCCTGCAGTCACAGAAATCCCAGACTCTCCTGGCACCACAACGCCCTCAGGGGCCAGGCCAGACCCCCATCCCCAGCCAGGCCTTGAGTACTTGGAACAAGAAGCCCGCACAAAGGAATCCACAACGAGTCAAGCCGCACGCCTCTCCTGCTCCCCCATTTGGCTTCTGCTTTCTGTCCCCCTCCATTGGCATCTGCCCTATTCTCCCCACCCACCCAGCAGGGGGCCAGTGATGCCCCTTCAGCAGCCTTCCCCATCCCAGCCAGTCCCCTGTCCTCTTCCCCTCTAACTCCTATGAGAGCTTCTTGGGTGGTGGGAAGGCAGCACCCCTCCCCCTTCCCACCCCCACACCCCTCCGTCCAGGGGCAGGAGGAGCATGTCGCCCTCCAGTGGCTGTGGCTAGTAGTGGCCCAGGGAGGAAAGGATGTCCAGGCTCTTTGGACTATCTCAGGCCCCCATCTGTCTAGGGGCGGAAGCTGGGGAGGGGGAGTCCTGCCCCACTGCCAGGCATCTTTAGAGCTGGGTGCTGCCTAGTAGCCTAGTTAGCGCTGATCCCCTTACTCTGGCCCCGTGGGCCTGCTTGATCAGGTTCATGCCTGACCCCTCCCCCACCCCGGAATATTTTCTGGTACTTTCACCAGCTCTTGAGATCTATTCTAGCACATACTCTACCCACACCCTCCCACCCAGCACCGTCCAGCAACGGGCCTGGCACAAGGTATCAATTAGTTACAAAAATGACTAGCAAGATCCACACTCCTATGGAGCGCTCCCTGCTTCCTTTGCGCTAGGGAAGGGCTTTGCAAACACTGGCCGCTCAGTCCACACGGCAGCCCCAAGAGGTGAGGGAAATTGTCAACCCCATTTCACAGATGAGGAAACAGAATCTCAGGGAAATGAGGTAATATCCTGGCTCACCCAGCCAGCAGGGGCTGAGTTAGGAGTCTGACTCGAGAGCCCAGCTCTTCGCCAGGAGATATTTGGCCGTAATGGCCATTGATGGAGGGCTGTATGTAGGTGAGAAGGGGGTTAGGGACAGGCAGGGGGTGTGGCCAGCATAGGGGCATGAGGAGTGAAGTGGGAGGTGAGGGAGTGTCCGGAGCAGGAGAGGGTTCCAGAAAGTGATGTGAGGAGGGGAAGTGCAGGGTGGATAGAGGGTGAGAAGCGGTAGGGAAAGAGTGTGAGGGGCGCAGGGGTGAGCCAGGGAGGGGTGAGGCGTGAGGAGGGAAAAAGGAAGGGAGGGGGTGTCCGGCATGTGAGAGACGGTGTACGCAGGGAGTGGTACAGGGCTGGGGTTGAAGAGGGATGAGGTTTGGGGTGAGAGGGCAGCGCGAGGACAAAGTAGGAGGTGGAGAGAGTGTCGGTGGCGGGGGCGGGGTGGGGGCGGGGGTTGTGAGGCGGAGGGCAGGAGGCGTGAGGGGCACGAGGGGTGAAAAGGCAGGGCAAGGACGAGTGGGAGGTGGGGGGAGTGTCAGGTGTGGAGGTGTGAGAGGCACGAAGTGTGTGAGGGAGAAAGTGAGAAGGGTATAAAAAGGTGTGGGGCTTGTGAAGGTCCCTGAGGATCTGGAGGACAGGAGCAGGGGAGAGGAGTGGAGGAGGGGCGGGCATGGGTGGTGTGGGGAGGGCTGCATGGATCTGAGGGGCTTCGACAGTTTGGCTTTTGTCCCTGTCTGCGTCCCCAGCTGCCGCAGCCCCGCCAGACCTGGCCCCACTGCCAGGCTCATTTCAGGGATGGGTGGAAATTTCCATTTCAGCAAAATCCATTTGTGAAGCCCTGGAGCTGTGAGCCTTGTTCTGCTCTACCCACCTGGCTCTGGCCTGCCCAGCCAGCCCTCCTCTCTACCCCAGACCTCCCTCTGCTCTCCCTCCCCTGCAGGCAGCGGGGGGGACTCAGGGACCTGCCACCCCCAGCCCCGCCAGACTCCACTCCAACTCCGCCAGTATAGCCTGCAGAGGAGCCCGCACTGCAGAGCATCTCGATATCCTGGATGCCCCAAGGGTCTGGCGGGTGTGAGGGACTGTGCTTGTGCTCAGCTAGAGTACCATCAGTACACCGTCTGTCCCCACTGCCCGCTTTCCCAGTGCTGCGGATGGGTGTGACATCACAGGATAGCAGAATGGGACAGGCTCTTCTTTTTTTTCTTTTTAATTTATTTATTTTTGGCTGCATTGGGTCTCTGGGCAAGCAGGCACTACTCTTCGTTGCAGTGCCCGCGGGCTTCTCATTGCTGTGGCTTCTCTCGTTGTGGAGCACGGGCTCTAGAGCGCAAGCTCGGTAGTTGTGGCACGCAGGCTCAGTAGTTGTGGCACACAGGCTCAGTAGTTGTGGTGCACGGGCTTAGTTGCTCCGCGGCATGTGGGATCTTCCCAGACCAGGGCTCGAACCTGTGTCGCCTGCATTGGCAGGCAGATTCTTAACCACTGCGCCACCAGGGAAGCCCGGGACAGCCTCTTCAAGATAATCCTATTTAGAACTTTTCACTTTATAAATGAAGAAATAGAGGTCCAGCGAGGGAAAGGCACTTATTTGTCCAGAGCTACACAACTGGCTGGTGTGCAGGGCCTGCACGACCCCCTTACTTAGAGGAGGAATTGTAGAAAAACAGTCGTGCAAACTTAGATTCAAATCCTGGTTCTGTTGGAGTGCTATGCCTTCAACGAGTGATCTTACTTCTCTGCATCTCAATGTGCTCACCTACCAAGTGGGGCTCGTGACCATTCACCCAGGCTGCTGTAAGGATGGTGAGTTGACCATAGCTAGATGCAGCAAAGAGGGGGTAGGTAATAAAAGCTGCTGGGCACTTGAGTCCATGGGGCAGGCCGGCACAGACATCAGTTCTAGATTCTGGCCTTTTGCCTTGCTCCACACCTTCCCAAGGACCACAGAAACCGCAGGGACCATCAGGGATGACATGGTCAGGGACTGGGGCTCTGGGTGGAAAGATGAGCTGTGGGCTCCTGGGGTAGAAAGTGAGGGGACACCTTGGGCCATCTCACTCAAGCCTCTGAGCAAGACTTTCCTCCTCTAGCCCATAAGGAGTGGCCACTCTGGACTCAGGGAGGAGGGATGGATCCCCTGGGTCTGAGCCAAAGCCCTGCATTGGGGGAAAGACTGAGCTCCTCAAGAGCAGGGTCTCTCTTGCTCACTTCTGTATCCTGGCACAGCACACGGCAGACAGGGTACACCCCTCAGGCCCTGCCACAGCTAGAGAGAGCTTAGGGCAGATCTTAGTAGCCAGTACATGGAAAGCACCAAGGGCCACTTGACCTAGCCTGCAATCCGCCCAAGACCCACATCCTAGGTGCAACCTGTGGCACATGTCCCAGCACACACTGGAGCCCAGCTCAGCTCTAGCACATGCCCCAGCACATCCCCCAGCTGCTGCCCTCCTCCCCCAGCCTCCACAGGAATCCCATCTGCTCCACTTTCCTGAATCTCCCCTGAACATCTGGACTGCTCCCGAAATCTGCCTTCTGGCTCCATTCAGAGGGAGTTGCCGGAGGGAAGAGGAGACTCCTAGGTCCCATTTGTCCTGAGCCGGAGCCAGGGAAGTCTCTGCCTGACCCCCTACTAATAGCCTGCAGCTACCAGAATGAACAGGCCTAATGGGACCCTGGTCCCTAGCTCCTACTTCCCCTACCCTTGGGTACGCCCTTGCCTGTAGGGTTGTAACTATCCTCTTCTCTCCGTGCACACGTTACACACCCTGCACAGCCTCCCCAGCATCTGCCCAAGGGTCACTCCGTTCTCTTGAAGAAAATACATAATCTGAACGTATTTAGTTTCACTGAACTGTACACTTAAAAATGGTTTTTATGTTATGTGTACTTTATCAAGAAAAATTTAAAAAACAAACAGACCCCAAACCCCAAACCATAATCTGCTTATGTGTTTAGTTTTGCACTCAACACACAAAGGTTCCCAGAGCTTCCTAGCAAGGGCTGTGCTCCATCCAGAACTGTACAGCCCAGAGCGCAGGCTGCTCCTCCCCCTCCCCCTCTCCTTGGTTGGGTTGTGGGGGACTATGTCCAGGGCAGCAACCAGTCTAAGTCCCAGTTAGGAGTCACCCAGCCTAGGAGGACCAGGCTGGGAATGACCCTCCCCTATGTCAAACCTTTCCCCACCACCTCTCCCTTACCTCCACCTCACCAGCTCTCTTACAGGCAATCCTAGTTCTTTTTTTTTGTTTGTTTCGGGAGAGGGCCTCTCCCTGGTGGGATGCTCTCCATGGTCCTGAATCACCAGGTCAGGGCCATGTGACTGCCCCTTAACCTTGAGGAGTGGGTCACACTGACCCACACATCTCCAAGGCACATTGACCAAGGTAAGGAAGGAGATGATAGTGAAAGAGAGGGCAGTGGAGAGACAACAGAGGCAGAGGGTGGGGACACAGGGACAGAGAGAAAGGGATCAACATGAGACTGCCAGAAGGAAGAAAAAGTGATCTTTGTTGTTCCTTCTAAGAAAGGCAACCTTCCCTCTGGGTACTTGGATGTGGGTTAAGACCTCCTCCCTTATCCTATGCAAATGCCAGCTCCTGTTTGCCCCTGCAACCTTCCAGCTGTCCCACCTTCCAGTTCCTTCTCTTACCTTCTGTTTCCTGCCCCTCGCTGACTTGGGATCTCTGTGTGTTGGGTGCCATCCCCAGCCCTGGCCCTAAAGGCTCAGCTGCTGCTGCCTTCTCCCTGAAAGCTGAGAGGGGCGACCACTCGCCAGACTTCTTCCATCCACCACCCCTCCAAGAGCAGGCTAGGGGTGCAGAAGGCCTGTTCAGTCTCCCTAAGAGTGGCGCCCCCCTCCCCCAGTGCCCTCCTGAGCAGAGGGATGCCTGTAGCCAGAGGGAGGGACGGACCCAGCCTGGGGGAGCCCTCAGGACCGAGCCTGGAAGGAAGGAGCTGGGGAAACAGAAAAGAGTGGAAAACGGTTTCCCGTTCAGTTATGGCTGTTATTACTTATTTATTCATGTATTTTTTATTAAGGAGGAGATGTCGGCCTAATGAGTGGGAAGCCCTGCTGGCTCTCAGGGGTGGAGCTGGGGGTAATGGGGTGCTATCCACTCATGCAGGGCTCCCTCCCAGCCGCCAGAAAGCCCCTCGGCGACTCGAAGTCCTCAGAAGAATCTCCTCCATGCTGGCTCCCTCTCCCTCCACACTGCGCCTCTGCCTGTGCCAGAGGGGCCCTAACCCTCACCCCTGGGCAAGCGTTTCTCTCTTCCCCATCCCTCCCAGGTTCTGTGGACACAAGAGCCAGGGCTGGAGCCTCAGAGGATGTCACTCTTCCTTCTCCGAGAGCCCCCTTCCCACACCCCACCTGGTGAGACCATCCCCCTCCCAGGCTCCTTCTCTGACTACAGAGACAACTCCCAGCCCTTGCCAGGTAGGGGAACAGCCCAGCTCTTATCCCCTAGTCAAAGGTCATGCCAGCCTTCATCAAGGACAAGATTTAGCTTCAGCTTTAGCTTTCAGTCAACAGCAAGCTTCAGACCTAGGTACACTTCAAGTCTTAAACGCAGCTCCTAACAGGCAGCTAGCCTCAGATCTGGACTGAATCCTCACTCCCTGGACGTGGAGACAGCAGCAGCCTAGTCCCAGCTCTGAGGCTTTCTCTGGGAAACTAGGCTTAGACGCAGCTCAAGAACCAGCACCTATGGTAGGTCTAACCTCAATCCCTGTCTGTACTGTAGAAGAGCCTCAGACCCAACCTCCAGCCCCAAGCCCAACCCCAGGGTTTAGGGCAGTGAAGAAGGTGAAAGCTTTTGGAGGTGATGCCAGTAATAGCTTGGCTGGTTTGGGGAATATGGCTGGGGGGACGAGCAGGGGCGACTGGTTTTTCCTTTTGGATCAGACCACTGCAGGTTTACTCCACTGGCAAAGGGGCCCCTCCTACTTGTCGTAAGGACCTAGCGGAGGGCACACCCTGGGAATTTATGGAGAGGAGATGGGGGTGTGGGCCCTGAGAGACCTCTACCTATGTGAGCACAACGCCACAATTTCCATCAGGCTCCCCTCAACGTCCAACAGAAGCTGGACCAAGGGAAGTGATTTGTACAGCAAACATCAGCAGTGCCCTGCTATGTGCCAGGATCTGGGGACGGGGAGAGCATCCCCAGTAAGCCAGCTCTGTCTAATGGTGGTTGGGGGACCAGCATAAAGGTCTTAGCAGCACCTAACTACTGAGCATGTACTTATGCCAAGCCCTGTGCTTCACAGCATTAACTCACTGCATCATTACAGCCCTACAAGGTACACACTGTTATTGTTCCCATTTTATTCATTAAATAACATTTTATTATTACAGAAGCAATACATGTGCGCTGTGGAAAATTTAAAAACACAAAAAGCGAAAGCATAAAAATAAAAACATCACATTCCAACCACTATTCACACCTTAATGTACATCCCTCCAGATCTTTTTCTTACTTATAAGTATCTTTTTACCAAAATACGACACATTATACGTACATACTGCTTCATGATCACCTTTTTTTCAATCAACAGTCGCCAGCTTTCCATTTTAGTAAATTTTCATCTCTTTTAATATCCAGACCCTATACAAATCTCCCCAATTGCTGCCCCCCAAAGTCCTTTATGGCTGGTTTGTCAGAATCCAATACCAGGCCACACATGGCATCTGATCATTATGTGTATTAAATTGTTTAAGATGGTGCATTCCCCCATTATTTATTTATTTATTTATTTATTTATTTATTTATTTATTTATTTATTTATTTATTATTTTTGGCTGTGTTGGGTCTTCGTTTCCGTGCGAGGGCTTTCTCTAGTTGCGGCAAGCGGGGGCCATTCTTCATCGCGGTGCGCGGGCCTCTCACTATTGTGGCCTCTCTTGTTTCGGAGCACAGGCTCCAGACGCGCAGGCTCAGTAGTTGTGGCTCACGGGCCTAGTTGCTCCGCGGCATGTGGGATCTTCCCAGACCAGGGCTCGAACCCGTGTCCCCTGCATTGGCAGGCAGATTCTCAACCACTGCGCCACCAGGGAAGCCCTCCCCCATTTTTTTTGGCCACCGCACCATGAAACAGCCAAGTCAGTTTTCCTACAGAATATCCCTCCTTCCAGATGTCTGGTTACTTTCTTGTGCTGGATACTTCAAGTGTTTTCTGTAAACTAGAAGTTAGATCTAAAGGCTAGAATGATTCAAGTTAAATGTTTTGGGCTAGAACACATGCGAGGCTATGTCATACACTTCACTCCCTACCACATAGGAAGACACAAAATATCTCATTCATCCACTGATAGAAATGCTCAGCTGAACACCAGCTAATGATAGTTATGGTTCTCTCTTCACCTTGCTTCTAGAAAATAGTGTTTGTGGGTTACTCTGGCACCAAACAAATGCCAATGTCCCCATCAACCGTTCCCCTAATAGTTTTTAATACCAATCCACAACCCTTGTCTGATTACTCCCACTTTTAAAGATGAGAAAACTGAGACTCAGATCGGGGAAGAAAGCCAGTCAAGCTCACACAGCCAGCAAATTTTCATCAGGTTTTCGTCCTCTTTCCCACCATACTGCTGGGTGCACAGCAGGTATCTGGTACACATTTAAATGAATGAAAATCTGGGACTCCCCTGATGGCGCAGTGGTTAAGACTCCAAGCTCCCAATGCAGGGGGCGTGGGTTTGATCTCTGGTCAGGGAACTAGATCCCACATGCCTGCTGCAACTAAGAGTTTGCGTACCACAACTAAGGAGCCCACGAGCCACAACTAAGGAGGCTGCCTGCCGCAACTAATACCCGGCACAACCAAATAAATATTTTTTAAAAATTAGAAAAAAATAAATGCATAAAAATATGCGGGGAAGGGGTTTCCCCTCTTTCTAGACTAGGCTGACCAGAGGTGGAAAAGGTTCTTGGTGAGTCCCAACCTGGGTCTGAGAGCTGATGCCACTAATGATGGCGCTAGCAAAGGAACTTTGCACCTGTTATGAGGCGGCCCATGCTAAGTGCTTTACAAATGTGAGCTTCTTTGATCCAGTCAACAACCTGCCAGCTATGCACTATTAAAACCCCAAGCCCCACTTTACAGATGAGGAATATGAGGCTCAGAGAGGTAAGGTACTTGCCCAAGGCCACACAGCTAGTGATCAACAGAGCCATGATTAGTTCTTCTGACTCCAAAATCCAGGCACTTTGCCACCACCCTGACCTGCCCTCTCAAGCTGGTCTCCCTCCCAGGCCTGAGACTGAAGAGTAAAACTAACGAGAGGGGCTTTGGGCCTCCTCCTTGCATGGGCTGGTTCTGACCCCGCCTCCAGCCCCTTATGGCCATGAGTCAGCATCAACTGGGGCAAAGAGGGTTCCCTGCATCTCCTTTGCTGGCCTCTCCTCACCAAGTAGCTCTCTCTGTCTGTGAAATTGCCAGAATCTGACCTGGTTCCTCCAGCCTCTGCACCCAGTTAATCCCTCCTAAACTCCATTCACCCTGCCCTCCCCCAAGCCCACTGTAGGCCTTAATGCCCCCATCAGAGCCCTTCACACCTGCACAACAACCTACAGTTTATGAAACACTTCCTTTCTCTCACATTTATGTAGTTGGACCCCACAATCATCTTTTGAGGGAGGCAGGGATCATGCGCTCCGTTTCACAAATGCAGACATTGAGGTTTGCTGGGGAAAGTTCTGAGCTCAGAGCTGCCTTGCTCTTCCCCAGTTCAGTACAGTATTTTCAAGGTGGGACCTAGGCCCGTGTGCCAGTTCAGGACCAACCCAGATGATGGACCTTTGCTGTCTTTTGGAAGGTGAGGCTCGTTCGTCCCTGGGAGAGGCCTGTGACCTGAGCCCGTCTGAGCCTAGAGCAGGGGCTAAGTGGTCAGCCTCGCATCCTCCATCCCTGTCAGGGAGCAAGTCTCTGAAATGTCACAGCACTGAGGGCGTCCTGGGAAATGTCAACAAATGCTGATTTGGGTCCCTTGGCAGAGGGTGGAGCCAGCCTTTCTCTGCGAAGCCTCCCTCCACCATCTCCCTGTTCCCAACAGCCAAAGGAACAGATGCCAATGAACTCTTAGGGCTAGTCCAACCTGATCTTATAGATGGGGGAACTGAGACCCAGGCTCACAGAGCAAGCTGGTGATTTTTTCTTTGAAAACATCAAGGATTAGTGTTGAATCTCCACCCACCTCCCCATTCCCTCTTATTTCCTATCTTCCTCCGAGCCCTGGAAACGCACCCACACACACCCCCACCTCCTCATCCCCCCCACTCCCTATCCCCCTCACCCCCGAGTCAAGACACCAATTCCGGCAACTAAGGGAGCAGAGGGAGGGCCTGAGGAGCAGCTCTGGGCCGTGGGCCTGGCATCAGGGTCCGCGCTAAGGAGAACAGCTTGAGCTAGCCGCCACGCCGGCCTCTGCCCTCCCCACCCCCTCACTGGACTGACACTTGGACCAGGTTCTTCCCGCCACCTCCAGAATAGAGAAAATAAAGGTTCTACTGAATGGCGGCACGTGGGCTGAGGCGGCGACATAGTGGCCTCCGTGTACTCTGGGAAGCCACCACCCTCTCCAGTCCCTATGATGTGCCTGGTGCTCCTGCTGTCTCTCACCTTCTCTCTGTGGGAGCCTCTTTCTCCATCACCCACCCCGCCTAACCAAGGAAGGCTGCCTCTTGCCCCAACCCAGGCAGTCCTACTGAGGCTCCATCCATTCGTCTTCACCTCTAGTAGATGCAAAGGATCCTGCATCACCATCTCAAGGAATCATCCCTGGGGCCCTGGGGAGTCTGAACCCTCTGTTTTCAGCGGCAGGGTCCACGTCTTTTTCTCTCCCGGCCCTCTCACAATTGTAGTGTATAGTGAGTGCTGAGTCGTCTCTGGGCTGCATCTGTCTATCTGTAATGAGAACAGGACCCAATGCGGGGAGGGCCTGTCTGTGTTCGTGCTTACCCTTCAGGCCTGCCATGTCACAAGTACACAGCAAATTATCATTGAGGAAATAAACACTGAGATCCCAGATCAGGCCCAGACTGTACCTAATAGTCTGCACTTCTGCCTTGAAACACTTTGAGGTTGGTCTTCCCCACAGACTGTTAGCTCCCTGAAGGCAGGGACCATGTCTTTCTGATTCATTTCTGCATCCTTAGGGATTAACACAGTACCTGGCCCATAGCAGGCACCCAGTAAATCTTCATGGAAGGGAATATGTGAGTGGGTGGATGGATAGATACATAAATGGGTGAATAATCTAGGCAGGAGATTTTTACCCTCTTATTAATGGGGAACTGAGACTCAGAAAGGATGGACACCAGGAAAAGTCTTCCCAGATGTTAAGTGGTAGAGTCAGGATTTTAATGCAGGAAAAGCTGGCCCAGGAGGCTTGGAGCTACTGGCTGGGGGTAGGTGAAAGGAGCGGGGTGGGGTGAGGAGTTGAATGGAGAAGCCTTAGGGCTGTGGCCCAGGCAGTGGGGCCTCTGCCTGGGAGGAAGGACTTTCCTGGAATTATCCTGCCTCCAGGTGGAGAAGCAGGGAAGCCTAAGTGGTCTTTCAGATCCTGGAGCTGGGTCCATAAATCATGGCTCCATTTAAGACATGGGTGCCTTCTCTCTAGAGACCGGGTATGACTTGATACACATTCCCAGTGACATGGGGAGGCTTGCAGCCTCCACATGCAGGTGCCTGTGCCACCCTCACCCAGAATAGAAGGTGCCACACAATAGGGTCTGCCAGTCCTCTGCGGTGTGTGAGGTGTGCGGGGGCCCAGGGGAGGTGCAAGCAGGGGAGGGGACCTCAGAAAGGCAGTGAGCCCAGAGCGGGAGGGCAGGAGAGTGGCGACAGCCCGAATAGCCTTCCTTTGGTGGATTCAATCCCATTCACCATTTATCGAGCACCTACCTTGTGCCAGATGCTGTGCTGGGCACCAGGGCCCCTGACATAGCTCAGACGCAGGAGGGAGAGAGGGAGAGGCAGCTACAGAGACAATAATCACAACACGGGTGATAAGTGCTTGAGAGGGATGTACAAAGTGCTCTGGGAGCTCAGAGCACCAGGCCATTAATTCTTCCCGTGTGGAGAAGGATTTGGAAGACTTCATCGAGGAGGGGGTGGTTCAGCTGAGTTAGGTCGGTTCAGAGGCTGCGAGAGGGAGGGAAGGGCCTTTCAGGCAGAGGTGAGCATGTGCAAAGGCGGGGGTGTCAAAGAAGAACCAGAAAACTTCTGTATGGCTGGAGCAGAGGGGAGGCAGGAGAAGAAACTAGACAGGGAGCCTCGGGCCAGAATTTGCAAGGCCATGAATGGTCCTACTAGAGAGTTTGGACTTGATCCAGTCGTGGGCAAAGGGGAGCCATTGAAGAATTTCAAGCAGGGGTGTGACAGGACCAGATTTGTGTTTTAGAAAGCCTTCTCCGGGGGGAGATAGAATGAACCAGGACTGTGGCCAAAGGGCAGAGAAAAAGAAGTGGATTCTGGGGACATTTTGCAAGGAAAATGGACAGGACTTTTTCCTTCCTAAGTAATTATTTTGGACCTTCTTGCCTTTCTACCCAGGCTCCGAGTTCCGCTGGGGAGGGAGCTGCTCCCTCCTTTCTCTGTCTGATGCAGGCTTCTGCATTCACAGAGCTGAATTACAAGGTCTGATTGACTGATGAGAACAGAGTAGCAGAACTGGCTCCCAGTGGTCAGGGAGTCCTGCTCTGAGGAGGAGCTGGTGACTTCTTTCCAATTCAGTCCACAAACCCCAGAGCAGGGCAAAGCTTAGCCCAGGCCTGTGGGGAAGGCCCACTTGGCCCTCTCCTCGCTCCTTCCTTCTTTCCTTCTCCTCCCTCATTCTCCTCCCCAGAGCCCAAGCTTCCTTGCTGGGATGCTCTCAGAGCCAGCAGAGCTGTGGATGAAATGGTTCGGTGGCTCCAGCCCAGCTGCTACCATGGCAACCAGGCTGCCTGCCAGACCCACAGTCAGGAGCAGACCCAGCTTTCCTGCTCTAGAACTACAATTCCCAGAATGCAAAGCATCTGGGGTCTCTGAGAGAAACCCAGCTCCAAATGGGTAGATAGCCAGAGCCCTCCAGCTTGGAAGAGGACACAAATGGACACCGCCAGGGGAACACGGTACAGAATGTGGGAACCTGGAAGGGGGGGGACAAGGCAGGGGATACTTCTGGGGGAGGCCTGGGAACCCCTTCTGATGGTGGCCCAGTGAACATCCCAGAAGGAGGTCAATGGTTACAAGAAGGTGCAAAGGATCAGGATGGGTACTAGTCCTGGTTTTGCCACCAGCCTGTGGTGTGGCTTGAAAACTTTCTCTCAAGAACTGTCCACTACTCTCAATCTCCACCAGCACCTTCCTGGTCTGAGCCCAGTTGGCTGCGACACTTATTGGTCTCTGCCTCTGCTCAAGCCCCTCCCTTTCTTCTTCGACTGAAGCCTGAATGACCTTTTTCAAAACGTAATTCTGATTATGTCACTGCTGCCTAAGCCCGCCCCCCTGCTCTTTCAACTCTTCAGTGTTTAAACCTTTTGCTCTTAGATGAAATAAATTCCTTACCTCACCTGACAAGGCCCTGCATGGTCTGGCTTCTGCCTGCTTTCCAGCCTCCCCATTCACCCCACACACTTCAGACCTTCTGGACTTTTAGTTCCATGTAGAAGCCATGCTCCTTCCTGCCACAGGCCTTTGCACATGCTGTTCTATCTCTTCAGAACACTCTTTCCTCCACGGTTGCTCTACACAACCCTCTCTATCTCAGAGAAATATTTTCTACTCAGGAAACTTCCCTGACCTACTGAACTTGACCAAATCCCCCTTTTATGTACTCTTATTGGCACTACGAGCCTCTAAAGTACCTGTCATGGTTGCAATATTACAGTAATTTGTATGATTATTTGACAACTATCTGTCTCATCACCAGATAGCAGCCTCTGTGAAGAGGGAGAGTGCCTTCTTGCCTGCCTCTGCATCCTCAGGGTCCAGCAACATGCCTGATGCTCAAGAACCATTCACTGAAATAAATGACTCTGTCTAAGCCATAGTCTTCCTGGCTGAGTGCCCACCACGTGCCATGCACTGTGGATGGTGGTGCCAGAGATACAGCAGTGGACAAGACACACAGGTGTGGGCCCTCCTGCTGTGGAGCTCACAGTCTAATGAGGAAGACAGACACTGAATATATAATGACCAGAGGGCTGAGTGTTGCAAACAGTGAAGAATGTAGGGCCCTGGTAGCACAGAGACAGAAGATCTGGAAAGAGCCACCAAGGAAGAGAAGTAGGAGTTATGAGATAAACAGGGTGAAAGAGTGTAAAAGAACATTGCAGGCAGAAGGGGCAGCTTGAGCGAGGGTGCTACTGAGGCAGAAGAGAGCATGCGGTGTTTGAGGCGTGAAGGAAGGCCAGAGTTGCTGGAGCGTAGAGGGCATGGGAGGTGGTGTTAGCTTCATCTATGTGCTTTCATTTTACTGGGCAGAAAGTGGCATTACATGAGCTATCTTTTTAAACCAGCTGGCCCTTGTTTCCATCCTCCTCCCCCCTGTTCCAGGCCCAGACAGAGATCCAGCATGAACACACCCAGGCTGTCCCACTGCCCAGGCACACTGTCCTTCACCTCTGAGCACCCACTGCTGTATTTCAGGTGTCCTGTGCGGGCCCTGTCTGTGTCTTGTATGATGGGGCTAGGTGTGTGTGTGTGTGTGTGTGTGTGTGTGTGTGTGTGTGTGTGTGTGTGTGTGTGTGTGTGGAGGGGGGCATGTGCTGGGGGAGCAGTCAATCAACTGTGGAGCATACATTGTTGACAAGTCGGGGGGGTGGGGTGCCTGGAGAGGCAGAGAGGCTGGCCTGGGGCTTGGGGGTGGGCACACAGCTTGCCTGGGAAATGAGGCATGACTTACCAGCTGCAGACTTCCATGGGTAGGGAGCAGAGGCCCCTGGGCACAGAGCGGGGAGGGCTCTTTCTCCTCCTCACATCTGGTGCTGTCCTCCTCTTCCTTTAGGGTCCTGGGTCAGGCGGGGGAACTATCCCTAGCTGGCTCAGCCCTTCCTTTCCTTCCTTTGAATTTTGGGGCTCCCTCACAAGTAGCTCCCAGTGGCACGTGGCTGGAAATAATGGGTGTTAGCTTCTCCATTCCACTGTAGGTACTCCAACCACTACCCTTCCAACACACACACAGACATGCGCTGAGCAGCCAAGATCTCCGGTTCTGTTGAGATCTCCCTGGAGCAGGAGGCCCCAGCTCACCCATTCCCCAGAATAGTGTTTCTCACAATGTGAACTTCAGACCCACTGCATCAGAATCATGTGGAATGCCCGTGAAAATGCAGGTTTCCGGGGAACTCTGATGTAGAGGTTCATGGACCACATTTTAAAAAGCTTCATCTGGAGGATACCAAATTCTGTCCACAGAACTGCCAAGGCATTCCTTCCCCCAGAAATGTCTCCTCAAATCCAGCCAGTGATGGTATACTTGGCGATTCAACCCTGGACCCTGGACCCATCCCTTCACAGCCAGACCTCTGCCAGAAGGGCAAGCCATTCTGCCCCTTCAGACCTGCCACATCATGCAGTCAATAAACATGCACCAAGGACCTACTAGGTGGTAGGTGCTGGAGTCCTGACAACAACATGGCGGCCATGATCCCTGCCCTCATGGGTCTTCTAATTTAGGAGTGAGGACAATTATTATAGAAGCAAATAAATAAATAAGCAAGATAATAGTGGCAAGTGCTGTGGAGAATAAAACATAGTTATCTGAAAATATTTCCCAGAGGACCTGCTTAATTCCAGGTTCAGGGAAGGTGGCTACCTTGGTGCTTATGGAGAGTAAGGTTCTGGAAATGAAAGAAAGAACGCTTCCTCTCCCTTTGCTCCTGTCTTTGTCTCTCTTCTTTCTTTCTTTTCTTTACCTTGGCTTGGCTCTCTGTTTTTCTGGTTAAACTCCCTCTTTGTCTCGTTTCTTCTCTCCTCCTCTGCTTCCCTCCCTCCCACTCCCTTTGCCTCCCTCTCCTTCCCACCCGCCTCCCTCTCTTCTGCTCCCTCCGGAGAAACAGAAGAAACCAGATCCCTCTGCCTCTCAGGCTAGCCAGCAATAATTGAGCTGTGGGCTTGCTCAGCAGCTGGACCTCAGAGCAGGGCTAGAGGAGGAGAGCAGGGAGGTCAGAGGGGAGCTGGAGGTGGAGGAGAGCTGGAGGGATGGGAGCAGGGAGGGGCCTCGGGAGGGTGAGGACACTCAGAGGGACTGGAGGTGGCTCCTGAGCCAGGTAAGCTAATCAGGGGGTGAGTCATAAAGATCACTCACTCCTGTGCACCGGACTGGCCTAGGAAATCACATTAATTTGAAGAGGGTGTAAAATCTACGGAGATTCCCCCTCTTCACCACACACATGAAGATAAACTGTCTTCAGCTTCCAATATGATGATCTTACAACAGCTTGTCAGTGACAAAACAGCCTCAAATCCGCCCATTTATCAAACGGCCAATCCTCTTAACAGCTTAAAAGAGACATAATTACCTGTGGCCTATTGTGTGATTCTTTATACTAACGCCGCTTCCTTCTTCCTGGCAGAGTTCCAGAACGTGAGCTCAGAATTTATTCCTGGTGACTGGGGAGATCATCAGAGATGTTAAAGTTGGGGACAAGAGGGAATGGTTGAGGTGGGAAGTTCTGTACTGTGGGCGGGTATGTGGGTCAGCACCATGGACAGAGACAGGGCTGGGCGCCTGGGGTGAGGAGCCAAGGCCAACTCGTGTGGGCAGAGCGAGGGCCCGCAAGGGGCCTGGCAGGCTTCTCAAGGGCTAGGCTCCAGCTGCCTGTATAGAGAATGCAGTGGAGCTTCAGCCCATGATGCATCAGCACTGACAGTAAGGACAGTATAGAGCACAGCTTGACCTATAGATCAGAAATTTGGGTAGACTTGTCCACCCTCAGGCAGAGCCAGGAGTCCCTTCTCTTGACTTCAGGATGGCTGACACACTTTGGGTTTTCATGGCTTCAGAACCTGCCATGCTGCTACCTGGGTGAGTAATAATGCTGGTTACTAAAAGCTAACATTTACTGAATGGTTGCTATAGGCCAGGCTGTTCTAAGCTCTTTAAAGATATAATCTTAATCAATATAAATCTTATGCAAATCTATTATATGATCCAATTTTACAAATGAAAACATGGGTGAGGCTAAGTTACATGTCCAAGGTCACCCAGAGCTGACTTAGACTTGTGGTCTGTGAGCTGGGCTGCCTCCAAGGCAGCCTCTGGCCATGATGGGAAATCAGTTTTGCAGCTCTGGTTTGGTCTCTCTCCCTCTCTGCACTTCTTCTTATTCCTCAGGGAGCCCAATCAAGGCAGGTCTCTGCTCTCACAGCTTTGGGGAGAAGGATGGGAGAACAACATGACGTGACCTTTTCCTCCATGAGAAATAAGACACCCTGGAAACTGGCGTCTCTCTAGCCAGGGCTGCTCTATTAATGTATCTTCATTCCCTATCCCCTCCCTCTCTCTGCTGGCCCTAGGTACCTCTCCTCCACCCATTCCAAGAGGCCACCACACCCCTCTTCTCCTACTTCCCAGTGCCAAACCCCTACTTGCTACCAGCTTTCCCCACACTCCTTTCCATTTTCCAGCAGGTCCACGGGAATCCTCTCCTGGGAGGAAACCATCAGAATCCATTTGGAAGCCAGGTAAAGAGGCAGACAATGAGACAGACAGCAAGAGACAGACAACAGACAGACTGAAAATGAATTTTGAAGCACTGTTGAGTTAATGATTGTGGTCAAATCCTGTTGAGAGACAAGGCCAGGATTAGCTATCTGGGACTGTCTCACAGAATTTCTAGAACTCAGCTTTAACTCTGCTGGCTCCCTCTGCCCACCAGCCCTCCAGCCTCACCACTCTCCTTCCCTGGGCTGCCCCCCAAACTAGCATCCTTTCTCCCACCCCACCCAGCCTCAGGGCATTCATCACTTGGGTTAGTGATTTAGCAAAGTCTCCGACAGTCGCTGCTTGGCAAAAATCAATCTGTGAAGAATGGGACCAACCCAGGGCCCCCTGTTCTCCCAAGCCCCCACCATCAATCTGCCCCAAAGGAACTCAGCAGCTCCAACCTCAGTACTGCCCCCCTGACCTCACCCTCACCCCAGCCTTGGAGGGGGGTGTCTCTGGATCCCTTCCTGTTCTTAGAGAGAGGGGAGTGAGTGGAGGAGGACAGAGAGAGAGAGGTGTGAATTAGTGCCTTTCTTAAACGTTTATTTTGTTGTTTTTAAGTGAGAAAGTCTGAGCTCTATTAAATGCAATCAATACTTGGCCCAAGAGAAGCTTCCCTTCTCTGAGACATTTGAAATCTGGTCAAATCATTTTGCCCCAGTACGAAGTGATTTATCAATTTCAAAACCCTTCTAATCAGTAGAGGCTATGGAGTCCCCATTCCTGCCATCTTCTGCGGCAGGACACACACACACACACACACACACACACACACACAGCTGTGCACAAACTCCTCTCTCCCCCCCCCTCCCACCTCCCAAGGACTGCAGAATATCTTCCTCTCAGCTCAGCCTCCAGGCTGGGTGCCATCCTCAATGTCCCCAGCCCAGCCTATGTGCTTCTGGCCCAGAGAGGCTGCGGGGCCCCTGCAGGTCTGTGGCACTCAGCCCTGGGGAAGTGGAGGTGGGCATGGGCCCAGCCACAGTGCACTGCTGACTGCACTCCTCTTCACCCAGCGAAACAGCCAAGTGGGGACGATTCCTGTTCATAGACAGAGCCCAGAACTGGAGCCAGGGGGCTGCAAGGGGCTCAGAGCCACCAATTTCATCCCCTAGGACCTTGGCCCTAGTCTCCAAGGGGCAAGCAGGATCAGCTGGTTGGAGGGGGGTTTGCTGGCTGAGCCTGGGGATGATGTCACAATACTCTCCTGCCTCTGAAGCTGCTATTTTTGCCCTCGAGGACAGCCTGTGTCTAAAGGGAGACTGCGACAGCAGCGAAATTACCTTGCAACTCACCTGCCTGCTCCCAGGAAGGGTAGCTGGAGCCTTTCCCACGCCATTAGATTGGATTCTCGGCAAGCCTTTTGTGGCCACAAGCTGTGGTGGCCAGATAGGCCACTGACCTGTGGGGAGGGGCCACCCCCTGAGTGGCTGATTCAACTGCTCTCCCCACAATGGACTCTGCACATTCCTCCCTCAGAGAGTGACTGAGGAAAGTGACTCAGCAAGCCAGAGGCCACCCCACAAGGGAACTCAGGAGCATAGATGGCATAGGAGCTTTCGGAGACCTCCACCCACAGAACAGTCAATCCAAGGGTCTTACCTTGACCTCCAAGGCCCTGCCATGAGGCCTAACCTAAAACCTCCAATAGACCTATGAAAGTATGCCTAGTCCTCTGTAAATATGTGTGCAGTCAATGAATGTGTGGAACTCTCTGTGTAGCTCTGCCCCCTGATTTGTGCATTCTCCCCCCAAATCCATCACAGCTCCTCTAGGGCTAGGTCTAAGGATTTTGCATATCTTGGGAGCCCTCATAGTTTTTCCCCGAGGGCTCTGCACAAAGTAATATTAAACTAGAGTGAGCACTGTGCCCTACAGTTTATTAGGCATTTTAATATTAACTATCTATTCTGCAATAATGCTGGGGGGTAGGTATTATCCTATTTTTTACTGAGAGAAACCAAGGTTCAGAGAGGTGAAGTCACATGTCCCAAATCACGTGGAAAGTGCTAAACCTGGGTTGCCAATCCAAGTTCTCTGAATCCAAATCCTAAAATCTTTCTACATCGTTCACTCCTTCTTTTATCACATAAATATTGAGCCTCCTTCTTATGTCGGAAGTTTTTCTCATGGCAGTCTAAAGTTAGGTGACATTATCCCTTTTCTGTAGACTGGGAAATAGAAACTCCATGGTGAAGTGATTTGCCCAGGTAGCACAGTGTAAGTATGAGATGGAAGTAGATTAAACCCAGGTCTTCTGATCTCAGATCTGGAGTCCTTCTCATTGCGCCACACAAAATTTTCATGGCCATGCAGCATATCAAAGAGATATCAATGTAAAGGGGCCATGTTTCTCCTCGATCCTGTAGACCATCTGAGGGCAGCCGCTCCAGTCCAGCCCCCCACTATGACTGCTTGTGGGAATTATGAACGTCATTCCCCCAGGAATTTGAGAAAAAAGTTGGAGTATGGCACCAAGAACCACACTAGCTGGAGGCGGTCCCCAGTGCTAAGCAGAGAGGAGAGGCATATAGATCCAGGGCTGAACCCTTCTGGGAGACAGGTGGAAGCAGAGAATCATTGAGGCGGTGACTGGGAGAGCAGATGACTTCTGTGAACTACAGTGCCCATTACTGTCTTGGATCTCCCAACCCCGCGCCCCCCCAGACCTGAGGACTGCACAAGCCTCCTCCAGGAGGGGACGCCCCCCACAAAGAATGGCTGCAGTACCAACCAGCTCCTCACTTACCCCGATTGCTTCCCACATTGATGGATGAAAGCGCCTCTGCAAATTGGAAAAATAACTAATATGCTACTCCCAGACCCTGCCGCCTATGAGTGGAGGGGGCTTTTCTGGGTTAACCCAAGAAGTGGGAGGAATCAATCCCCTGAATAACAACCTGAAGCAGCAGCAGGCAGAGGCTCCTAGCCTGGTGGGGGTGGAATTACATTTCCTACGGGGTATTCTCGATGTCGCCTCTCATCATCATAATATTTACATCAAATGCAAAAGGCCTCCTTGGAATAGAACCCTGAGGTTGTAAATGCCAAATCCAAGAATGTCAGCAAAGGCAAAAGATCCAGTTCTTTGAGCAGCAGTCTCTCTCTCCCTGCCAGGCAATGCGTGCCACAATCCCCCCGGGGGAGGCGGGTGGGCCCCTGAGCAGCCCTGAACCTCACCCAAGATCGGGAATGGCTGGGAGCTTTCAGGGAGCTCAAGCTCCCAGAAGGGCACTCTTCTCTGGTCCTGGCATGCCAGGAGGTCTTGTCCCTTCCTCCAGGCTTTACTCAAAGTCTGAGGAAATGTGTCCACATTTACTCCCTGTGAAGAAAGGACACCTCATGGACAGAAAGACAGGCAAACTCTCTTCTATGAACCCCAGAGCCTCCGTGGTCAGGCCTCAGTATGGTCAGCAACCCAGTTCCCAGCCTAGTGGGCCCCTCCCTTTTCTAGCTCCACCCTTCGGGAAACTTTTCTGAGGTCGTTTGTCCATCGAACATTTATTGAGCACTTACTAAGTACCAGGCCCTGGGAATACAATGGTGAACACCCTGCACAGCTTACGTTCTCAAGGGCAAAACACAACGCCCTTGTGTTTTATTAATCGGTCAATATTGCTCAGTAAATAACTTCAGATGGTATTAAGTGCTGTGAAGGAAAGAAATTGGGATGAAGGGATAGAGAGGGAAGGATGGAGGCCACCGTTGCCTGGGTAGTCATGGAAGGCCTCTCCAGAGAGGTGGCACTTGACCTGAAGAATGAGAAGGAGCCGCTCCGTGAAGATTAGGTGGAAAAGCGTTCCAAACGGGGAGGCACAGCAAGCGCAGGAGCCTTGAGAAGGGAATGAGCGCATGTGCAAGAGCAACAGAAAGCAGGCTGGGCAGCTGGGGCGGAGTGAGTGATGAGGAGTGGGAGGAGATGAGGTTAGATGTGCAGGGTCTTACCAACCACAGAACGGAAATGGATATCTTTTTTTTTTTTGGAAACGGATTTCATACTGGAGACACTGGGAAGTCGTGGGAGTGACTTAGGCAGGGAATGACACTCTCTGGTGTACATTTTTAAGTTCTGCTCAGATTATAAAAGTCTCAGTCTAGTTCCGGCTTCCCAACTTACTCACTGATCTTGGGCCAAGCGCCTGCATTAGTAAACCTCAGTTTTCTTAAGAACTTCTTGGGGAGTCAGAAAGATGACATGAGTTAACATGCTTAGTGTGTCTAGTTCAGGGCCTGGTGTCAGTAGGTGCACAATTAATGCCCCACATTGTGTCCCTCCCACCCTGTGTGTCCTCTGAGTCACAGCCTAGGCCCCATCTCTCCACAGGTGTCACACACTAAGTGCACCCAGGGCCTAGCTGGGGTCACAGAGCAGGGGGAGGGGCCTTGTCCACTGGCATCAAGACCAGCTGAGGTGGAACCGGTGCTCCCTTCACCCAGCGTCCCAGCATTTGTGGGCCCCACCCCTTGGGCCACAAGAGATCAGACTGCATGGGACTCCCCAGGGGCCATCAGTGGAGTGGTGCCCAGGATGCTTGGGCACATTTGCATGCAGACACTCTGCATTTCCATGCATTTCCATGTCATTTGCTGCACCAGTAGGGCAGACACAGCATCCAGGGGAAAGGTTATTGCTGCCATCAAAGGTTGTGCTCCTCTATACTCATCTGCATTCCTCCCCAAGTCCTTTGCACCAGAAGTTGCCTGGAGAAGATGGGGGGAAAGGGTGGCAGCAACTGGAAGGAGCAGATATAAAGGCTTTTGTCAGGCTGTGTGGAAACTGAACCAGGGCTGAGAGCAGATGGGTGACCTCACTTCTCCCTGGAGCTGGCCTCGCTCTGCAGCCAGCTCCCAGGTGGGGAGGCGGTGGCAGCTCCGCGAGAGAATCCTCCCAGCGGCTGCCTGGGTCCACATGTCCACTTGACTGTCCTCAAGAATAAGGTACTTCTCCTCCCTCCCTCCCTGTACTGGGCTCCACGGAAAGGATATGATGCGGTTAATTAATTGCTCATAGAAAGTTCTTTGGAAAGAAGAGAAGAGGCAAGAGAGCTGTCACATCTGGAAGCCAGAGTGTCCTCAACACAGTGCTAGCAGTGAAGTCCTGCCAGACACAACAGGGAGTAAGGCGGGGGGTAAGGGGGCTGTGATGGCTGCAGGCAGGCACAGGAAAGGAGAGGGGCAGCAGAGGAAAGGGTTGTGAGAGAGGCCTCAGATAACAGCCTCACGGAAGCCCTCAACCCTGGAATGTTTGGGAAGCCCACAGGAGGAAGAAAGTTTGGTTGGGCAGGGATGGCAAGGCCCAGATTGGCTCAGCCCAGTTCCTCAGGCAAGGAGGACGAGGAACACAACGCAAGCCACAGGCACTTCCTCTCCCTCCTCCCCCCAACTCTAGTTACCCATGAGGGGCCTCCTTCTCCCCATCCCACTTCTTAGAAACTTCTGTAGCCCCAGTGAGGCCCCCAACTCTACCTTGAACTTGACACATAGGGCCACTGTACTTAGCACCTCCACCAAACCCAGAGGTATTAACATGGAGCAGGCTGGAAACAAGCAGAGAAAGCGGGCGCTGCAGGAACCCCAGGGTACTGACCAAGGTCCTGAACAGCCCAGTTCCTTCTACAGAACCTTCACAGTTCTTCCTATTCACCCTCTCCTCCCATCCCCACCCACACATCTACCCTGCTGCACTTCCAAGGCTTCATCCTGAACGTGAACCCTCGAAGGGCTGGTTAGTCAGGGAGCTGATCTCAAGAAGCTCCTCTAGGTTTCAAACCTCCTCCCGAAAGCAGCCGCCTCCACCCCTCCCTTCCTCTCCCTAACACTGGCTCCTTCTGTTCTATCAGCCCCGTCAAGGACAGCCCCCTGTGTTCTGACCATGGCAGCAGCTGGCAGGGCCTCAGGCTGCACTTGACATCCTGATCTAACCATATTCTTGGAGAGGAAGCAGGTTGGGAGTTCCGCATGCTTGCACACACCTGCACGTACCATGCTCACACCCTCAATGTCAGCCTGGACTAGAGAAATGGTTCTTAGATTTCCTGGGTCAGAGACCATTTGGCTGTGATGAAAGCCAGGCACTCTCTCTCTGGAAAAATGCACACATACACAACCTTTCGTGTGTCCTATCAGGAGGGCCTGGAATAGGGGTAGCCCTTCCCCTGATTCCTGCTCTCAGCAGCAATCCTTATCGAGGGATTGGGGTTCCCCTAAGAAGATGTTTTCCAGGCAGATGGGGATTTGGCCAAATCATAGGGTGCCCTTTCATGGGTTGAGTCTTGAGGAATCTCCAGAAATAGAATCTCCAGTGGGGCTGGGCTAAGGGGGGCAAGAGGAGTCTGAACAATCTCCAATGCCACCTCCACTTCTCAAACTCAAGGACTCAGTAGTTCTGTCCCACGCATGCCTTTTGCTAGCCAGTGAAGTCCAGGCATTATCCTACCTGCCTGTGGAGGTTCTTTCTGAACCAGGACAAGTAAGCTCTGAGATCCTGGTGTCTACTTGAGGCATTGCACAGTCTGACCAGGTTTTTGCCATCCACAGTGAGCATCAACCATGTAGACAAGAAACCTGAGCTCTGTGTGGCTTCAAAACTTCCTCTGACCAGGCACGAACCCACTGCCTTGGGTTCGGTGCACACCTGTAGACCATCCACACACAGGCACTGACACACAAAGCACGCACACACAAACTGTGCAAGAGCATAGAAAAACACACAAACCACAAAAGCAGGAGGAAGCATGTAAAACTCCAAAAGGCACATCCATGAACACACTAACTATTCATATACACATAATCACAGTCACGTAAACCATATCTGTGCACATACACGCTCTCATGTGTAACTTCCCATTCCCACCTCCTGGGGAACACACCAGCCCTACTAAACTTTCTATTTCTCTCTGCCATACTTTTGTGTAGTCTGTTCCTTGTGATGGAATCACTCTTCCCTCCTTTTCCTCACATGGTAGATTCCTAGTTAGCCTAGTAAACCTTTGTATTAGGGTTTTCCTATGGATGCTATAGCAAAGTACCACATGATGGATGGCTCATAACAACAGAAATTTATTCTCTCACAGTTCTGGAGGCCAGAGGTCTGAAATCAAGGTGTCGGCAGGATTGGTTGCTTCTTGGGAGCTCAGGGTGAGAATCTGTTCATGCCTCTCTCCTCATTTCTGGTGGTTGCAACACTTGGCACCTCTTGACTTGTAGACACATCACCCAATTTCTGCCTCTGTAGTCACACAGTGTTCTTCCCATGTCTGTGTCCACATTTCCCTCTTCTTATAAGGATGACAGTCATGGTATTAGGGCTACCCCAACCCAGTATGACTTCATCTTAGCTTGATAACATCAACAGAGACTCTGTTTCCAAGTTAGGTCACATCCACAGGAACTGGGAGTTAGGACTTGAGCATATCTTTTCGAGGGATGTAATTCAACCCTCAACAGACTCTAAGTCTTAGCCAAACTTTTCCTTTCTCCATGAGTCCTTCCCTGACCTGTCTCCCTAGACTGGCTAAAGTGAGCACCCCTGCCACGTGCTCCCCCTTTATGACACTTAGCTCACATTATTGGTATTGCTTCTTTAAAGGTCTCTCTTCCCAGCTCCAAGGGGCTGGGGCAGTCTATTTCTGTATTCACATTTGTAACCCTAGCACGTGTTACAGTGCCCAGTTGTGACAGGGTCTCAGTAATGGTTACTGAATGAATTAAACCATGTATACGTGTGGTACATATATGTGAATCCTATTTATATGCATGAACACACACACCCTACATATGTGTACAAACATGTAACTCAAGCATACACATAGACACATGAAAACTATACACACATGCTAATCCAGCAGGTTCCAATTAGCGAACCACTAATGGCTGAGTTCTAAAAAAGTCTAACTCTAGTGCACTGGGAGAGGCAAACAGGGGTCAACTATGGTCTCCCGTCCTCAAAGGACTGACAGGATAATTGGAAAAACAAGACTAATACGTGATGAGAGATATTATAAAATTTAGTTCTATTTTGTGAGCTACGAGGACTCAGAGGAAGGAGCTCTTGTTGTGGGCTGGAGTAGTCAAGGGAGGCTCCCTGGGGGAGGTGGAGGTTGAGCTTGGCCCTCCGGCGTGGACAGGATTTAGACAGAGAAGAGAGAGGGGAGGGGAAATGAGAGGAGAGGAGAGCATAGGAGGGGACACAGCATGTGTAAAGGCCCAGGGGCCTGTTCATGGGACCAGTCTGAGGGGAGGAACCCATGCTGGTAGGTTGGAATATGGAGGGGAGACCAAGATGCCAGCAGCCCTCAGTGCCAGGCTAAGATCTCCAGTTTGCCATGGCACCAGTCTCTTCCTGCCAAGTAATCTCTCTAGAGTCTTGTGACCCAGGCCTCAGGGGGCTGGGGATAGGCAGGGGTGTGCTGATTCTGTACCCCAAGCTGTGGGAACACGGGGGCAGCCCCTGGTAGGGCTCCTCTCCTTTCTCGGAAGCTGTGGGTAGCAGCAGTACCCGCTGGAAGGGCAGGGTCAAGCTCAACCACTGGTCCCTCCACCCACTCCTTCCCTGGGAGAGGTAAGTGACAAGCTGGCAGAAAGCTTCGGTGACACCTTTGTTGGCAAAGCAGCCCCTGTCGGCCACCGATGACAGGGTGGGGAGCAGTGGCCAATGAGTAAAATGAAACGGTGCCTCTAGCTCTCAAAGCTTCTTCCCATCCCCCGAGGCCTGGCACCCAAGGGCCCCTGAGGAAATGGCCAAGCAGTGGTGAGGGGAGGCTCAGCCAGGAAGAGCGGGGAGCAGTGCCTGCCCTCACCAGGGAGGGTGCAGAGATGGGGAGCTCTTTTCTGGGTACTGAGAGAAATGATCATTTGTTCTCTCATCCTGCAGCGACAAGGAAGGCCTGAGTCTGGGGCTAGAGAAGCAAATATAAGGCCTCTGTCACCGTACAGGCCTCCTCCGTCATTTGCCATCTCCTGGGGATGTGGGGCTAGGAAGTAGCTGCTGTCACGGGAGTTCAGAGAATCCACTAAGAAGAAAGTGGAGACCGCCAGGAAGAGGAGAGGGGCTGGGGGTTCGAGGATGGGAAATTTGGCCTGAGCACCTTCCAACAGTAGACACCCTGTCCCTGTCCCTACATGTCCTGCTTGGAAAGGCCCCCAGAGGGAAGGAGGAAACAGTAGGCCAAGCTCTGTGTTTGGAAGGTGACGTGATTTTCTTGAATCTGCAAGATAGGGTTCTGGAAAACCATTCCCCTGGGGCACCTGGGTGAGTCACTGGCAAGCAGCTGGGCAAGCAGGTGGAGCTGGAGCCGGGAGCCAAGGAGGGATGAACGCCCACGGGTTCCCGGGTATCATCTGCAGCTGCTTGCTCTGCAGTGACCCTGGATACAGCTCTCCTGCAGGAAGCTGGGGTGTGGTGTGGGTCGTCCAGACCAAGCGAGGGCTACAGTGTGAGACAGGATGAGCACCCCTGATGGAGGGCTGGCCGGCCAAGCAGGCTGCATGGAGAGAGATGGGCCAGAGGAAGCCCACAACTGGACAAAAAGGACAGGCTGCATGGAGAGAGATGGGCCAGAGGAAGCCCACAACTGGACAAAAAGGACAGAAGTAGGTGGCAGCACGAAGGGGGCCAGAGGGCAAGGGAGGGAAGTTTGAGGGGCCAGGCAGTCAGGAGAACGCGCTGGCAAGCTGTCATGGGGCCATCTCCCCGCCACCAGGTCTCAGGGGTCCCCCAGTCATGCCCATCTGGGAGCCCAACGACAGCCTCCTAATGGGGCAACCAGGTCTTTCTCGGCAGCCCACTGTCCAGCTCTTCACGAGGACTTGGTTTGCTAACTTGACACCATTCGCTCAAGTTTACGCCACCGCCAGCCACAGATCCTGGCCAACTGGGGAGTGTGAGGCCAGTTTTGTGGGCTTGCCTTAAGGTGGTACAGGGCTCTCAGACCCCTGGATAGCCGAGCTCCTAGAAGAACTCTTCTCAGAGTCACCCACAAGCCCAGGGTTGTCAGCGGCCACGTTCCACCTTCCCCCCAACCCCAAGATCAGTCTCCCAAGTCACAGCCGAGACTGGTGGGAGTCGGGCAGAGGCTGACCCAGATGTCACCTTCTCTCTTCTTGCTCTTTGGCCCCTGCCCTGCCACGGCCACGGGGCCCTACACGCCTCTGTGAAACCCCATTTCCTCTCCATTCAATGACACAGCCTCTCCCTCAGACTCTGACTTCCTTCCCGCATCCTGAGCATTTCTAGGCCAGAACCCCTAGCCAGCAGGATCACAGAAGCCTGCCGGCCCTGCAGCACCAAGCAGGGAGGGACGCTGATTGCTATTAACAGAGACCAGGCCACCAGCTCACAAAAGATTCTCTCTTCCTGACCAGAGCCATGCCTGGGGCACAGCCTGCTTCTGGTGTCTGCTCCGGGGAGGAGGGGGCCCCTTTGGGGGGAGGGGAGCAAAGGCAGGGGTGGGGGCGGGGTGCCCGCTGGGACCCTCCTCCTGGTGCTCATATACACTCAGCAAGGGGCTGGCCCTTCTCACTGACCCTCAACACAAGTCCTTGGGTAGCACAGAGCACACCAGGGACCTTGTCCCCTCAAAGCCCACCCTGTAGGCTCATTTAAATCTAATCTCACCTGGAACAAAAAGCTCCGAGTTCAGAATGCCTGCACTAATATTCCAGACCACACTAACGTGTGTGACCTTGGACCAAAAAACGGTGCCTCTGGTTTCTCACTGGGTTGTCGTGCAGATTAAATGCTATTCATAAAAAGCTCCTAGCATGGTCCCCAGCATGTAGTATGCACTTCCTCAATAAATGGTAATTGCAGTTATAGGATTATGATTATTATTTCCCGGATTCAGTTCCCTTTATTGTAAGAAGTTCCCATTTCAGGACTTCAACACTGAGCATAGAGAATGGAATAGAGAGGCATCCCAGAGAAGTTTTTTGAATAGATGGAAAGAAGGCAAGGAGAGAGGGAAGGAGAAAGGAAATCGGATGTATTTATCACAGGTCAAATCAGTTTTATGGGTAGACAAGAAAGACCCCTATTTAATAATCCACCTGATAGACTGACTGTCACTTCCTAAAATTTCACCAATGTTGATTCATTCCTTTGAGTGAAGCACCGCTCTCTTCCCATTGGTCCCCTTTAAGATGCAGACAATCACACTTTAGTTTGAATGAGTTATAAGACTGACTGATGAGAGGAGGTGGTTGGAGAGCACTAGAGCCTCAGTGGGGAGAAAGGGAATTTTGACGTGAAAAGTGAAGGGATCATACAGTTGTGCAGGAGGCTGGCTGTAAGAAAATTGAGTGCAGGACACTGCAATTTGTCTTAGTAACAGTTCAGATGTGACTGAAACTTATATTCAAGAATGTTTTCCTTGTCTTTGTCCCAGATCCTTCATGCTATGGATTATAGAACAAAATGGTCATCTATTTCTCCACGTTATGGGCCCAGCACAGAATGTATGACTGTATTTGTTCCTGAAGATTTTCTTTTTGTCGTGGTAGGAACTATCCATATGCAATCTCAATCCTAAAGTGATTTTCACTTGCTGGGGAAATTTGAAGACTATCTTTTGCCAGTCTGAGGTTAAACACAGAGGGAAATCTAAATGCAATTTTCCTGTTTGAGAAGCAATTACAATATTTTTAAACAATTGAAGCTTCAAAATTTCAAATTCAACATACAGTTAGGCCTCCACCACAGGAACTACAGATTTTGCAAAGTTTACAAAACAGTGAAATAGCTCCATGGCTTTTCCCCGAGTGCTGAGTCTTTGAGTATTTCACAAATGAAGATGTTCCGGGAGACTAGGTGCAGTTTTCTTGGTGTTTGGCTTTTGGCTGGGGCCTTTTAAAGTAAGTGTTACATGGGAGAAAATTAAGAGGAAAGATGGTATAACAAAGTATCAGAGCAACAAGACATTTTTAATAGCATTATTTATCAACATTTATTGGCGTTTGACTTAACAAACACTCTGGTCCATCCCCATTGAGCATCTGAGTAAATTTAAAGAACTTGCCTTGCCTTTGACGCAGTGAAGATGACCCAAGTAGGGTCCTTCTGCCATTTTGCGGAGACAGACTGTTGGACGCTGGGCCAGAGAGGATAGATACAGAGACCATAGCCAGTCCCTACCTTTTCCCTGGTCCATTTCCCAGGCCTGGAGAACTCAGTCTGCTTTGTGAGTTTCCCCCAGGCTTTCTCATAAACCCCACCCACTACAGCAGGTGGACAGAGGGTTCTGAGGACACGTGAATCATGCTGTCGTTCTGCCCACCAAGACTACCAAAGGGGCAGCCATGAAAGACCTATCTCTGTTGCCACAGCTGATTTATCATTATCAGGAATCTGGCAGATGATCCACAGGCGAGGGACCCCATCTGGGGCCTGGTGGGCGGAAAAAAGTGAGATGGGTTAGTCAGAGTTTCTCTTCAAGGAGTCTAAATAGGCAAGCATAAGGACCATGATGGACAGGTGCTGTTTTTGTCTGCCCAGCGCTCATTTCACATTTCTCTAATAATAACACCTCCATATTCTTTGGGGGAGCAACTGCTCTATCTCTTTCAGTCCCTAGAGTTTAGGTAAGCTGGTCCCACCGCTAGATTCAGGGATAAAGCCCCAATCCCAAGTCCGACCAGTCAGCAGATTTTATCCCCTGACCACAATGGTGGGTTCAAGAGGGGAAAATGAATAAATTAAGGTATTGGTCTGGCTACTGTAACAAAGAGACCCATATAGCCATGGCTTAAACAAGACGAAAGTTTGTTTCTTTTTCATGTAAAAGTCCAAGTGAATGCAGTAGCTCTGCTCCATGGAAGTCCTCAGGAACCCAGGACTCCTGCTGGACTTCTTCTGTCTTCTGCTCTGCCTCTCTGGGGTTTACTCTCATCACTTCCACGACCACATGGCAGCCAGAAGGCAGGAAAAAAGGAAGGGGAAGCGTGACCTTTCCTTTTAAGGGCACAGCCCGAAAGTTGCACATGTCACTGTTGCTTACAACCCATTAGCCAGAATTTAGCCCCAAACCACACCTAGTTGCAAAGGAAGCCTTACGGCCAGCTAAAAACTTCTACCAAGTTGGAAGAAGAAGAGAATGACAACTGTGAGACAACCAGAGGCCCTGCCATAGCAGCCATCCTGTCACCATGATGGGAGAGTCTGTTCAAAGATGGAGTTAACACAGAGGAAAGAAGAGATGACTGATGGCAAGAACGTCACTGAGGCCCACAGATCCACCCATGCTGAAAGCCAGCTCTACCTCTGATTTTTCAGTTATGTGACCCAATAAACTCCTTTCCTTTTTTTCTGTTTTCTTTCCTCTTGTTTTTGTTTTTGATTAAACTAGTTTGATTTGGGTTTCTGGCACAAGAACCCAAAGAGCTCCGGCTAATCCATGGCAACATCAGAAGATAAATGGTCGTAAGGAAGAAAGAGGTCAAAGAGACCATGACGAGAAAGCCAAAGGCATGAGGAAACAGGACCCTCACAAGACAAAGAAAAGGGGCAGAGAGTCAAGGATGGTGAGAGGGGAAGAGGTGGACACACAGAGGGGAGATAAGCTTTCATCTCCTTCTGTAAACGTCCCTCCTGCCAAGACACTCTGAGGTTCAAATTACCTTCTAGTTCAGTTACAATGTAGGGAAAGTTGTTTTATTGTTCAAAATATTTGCTGCCCCTCCCTTGGGTGCCCTTTCTGAAGGAGGAATAGACTTTCCATTGATGTCAGCCTTGGCCATGTGATTTACTTTGGCCAATAAAATGTGAAGGGAAGCTTTAAGCCCCAGTGTGCTCCTCTGTCCGCCTGGGCTCCAGAGTGAAGAAAACATGTAGCAGAGCTGCAGCTGACCCACAGCAGACATGTAATATAAAGGAGAAAAAAAATTTGTCATAAGCCTCTGAGATTTAGGGGTTGTTTGTCACTGCAGCATAACCTAATGTAAGCTGACTGATGCACATGTCTTTAAGGCCTATATTTCCTGCAGTTCTTGCTGATCTTGAAGCTTGATTGTTCATCTTTCCATGGGTTCCCAAGCACATATTTCCTTACAGTATTCCCTCTCCTCTACTTGTAACCGATAGAGAGTATGCCTTGGAGAATCATCCTGATGTCTAGTAAATTTGGAGAGTTCTATCCATTAAGTCAGGAATGACAGGCCTATGCTTCATGAGCAAGTACCCCTTATTACCAAGTTCTTTTCCAATTCCTTCTCCCCAGTTCCTCCTGTAGCCCCAAGAAGACATGGAACAGATCTGGTTATTATAAAACTGAGTAACTGCATGATTAAGTAGTTTCATATTTGCAAATCTTACAGAATTTCTGTAAGACAAAATCAGAAATGGATCATTTTACCGATGCTGACTACTCGAACTTGAGGATGTTTCACGTTAGAGTATGTGCTGCACTAGCAACGATAATGATGATGGACAAATTCATGCAGTGCCTTCTATTTTCAAAGCATGTCACATACTTGCTTGCTTTAAATTCACAGTAGCCTGCAAATATTATCCCCATTTTACGTACAGGGAGACCGGGGAAGAGAAAGTTGAAGAGACCTTACAAATTTTGGAACTCTGGCTCTTTGTCCTGCTTCTTCTCCCTTCCTTCTACCTGAATCACATCAGGAAGAGAAGACCTCCTCCATGACAGGAGCTTGGGAAGGGCAATCAGAGACACCCTGACTTAAATAAATAAGTGAATGCATGAATGTATGACTAAATGGATGGCTAGGTAGATAGGTGGATGGATGGATGATGGATAACTGGACGAGTGGATTGATGGACAGATGAATGGTTGGGTGCCTGGCTGGATGGATCCCTTTTGTATGGGTGGATAATCGGTAGGTGGATTGGGGTGGCTGCTGTGGTCTGAGAGAAAAGGCAGTGGTGTCCTCTCAGAGTCTGGAAAGTGTGCACAATACCTCTAATACTCTGCCACCCAGAATGCCCTATACTTGGCCAGTATCTTAACCCTACCTGCCCAAGTATTCTAATTCCCCCTCACCCCCAAGAAAATAGAATGTGTTTTACCCAAAAGGTTGCCTACTGTTACTCTACAACTTAAAAGCCATGTTCACTACACCTCTCCATGTCTCAGTTTCTTCATTTGTGAAATGGAAATAGCACCTCCCTCTTAGGGTTGTTGGGGGAATACATAATATATATAGATCATTTAGTAAAGTGCTCAATGTATCATAAGTTCTACATAAATAATAACTATTAAAATTATTATTTCCTAAAGTTCAGGACGGCTGCCTGTGGAAATCAAGTTAAGTCCCCGCTAAGCATACCCAATTGTGATTACCGTCTTTAGCCCTTTTTCATTAGTGGTGGAAGCTGTAATAATACAATAACCTTTATTTTATTACACAGCCCTTGGAAATTGAGGGTTTCATCCGTGTCAATTAATTCCTTCGCAGCCCACGTTGGCAGTGACAGTCAGAATGTCAAAATGTCTCAGAGGATTCCTAGGAAATCTGAGGCACTTCACGACGAGCCTGCCTGGGTGAGAGCCCAGCCGGAGTGAATCGTTAATGTACTTCACAGGAAGGGGGACTCTTCCAAAATGCTAATACAATCAACCTGAAAGGCAAACTAAGCGCCCTGCTCAGTGATCACAGAGGCGCTCCCGGAGCTGGTGCGCTGTCCGCTGAGGAGGCCAGAGGCCCTGCTTCCCGCCCAGCCTTCCGGGGGAGGAGCAGCCCGTCAACGAGGTTGCAGCTGCCTCGTGCAAGGTCAGCAGGCACTTCCTGCCACAGACAGCGGGGCAGCGCCCTCACCGACTCTGGCCACATGGACCTGGGTCCGCCCCAAGGAAACAGCACATTCTGGAGGAGGCTTAGCCAGGAAACCCACATGGAGTGAGAAAGGAGATATCTGGATGAAGGAGGAACTGCCTAATTCCCAGCGTTTGCTCCTGGGACCCTGTTCGCCGCATCCTCTGGAGCCAGACTGCTTCAGTTCAAATCCTGGCTCCCCCACTCCGCTTCCTAGGTGCGTAGCCTCGGGTACATTACTTAACCTCGTGCGCCTTACTTTTCTCATTTGTAAAGTGCAGATAATAACAATATCCACCTCCTAGGGTTGTGTGAGGATTTAATGATTTAATAAATATCAAGCACTTAGGGCAATGCCTGGTGCCTGGAAAGCACTGTATACACGTCTGCTATTATTATTCATTCTTTCTTAAATCCCTTCCTTTGTGCCTGCATTAATTCTTCCACCCATCCATTTATTCCTGCACTCGTGCATTCATCTATCCAACCTGCCTATCTGAACCTCTGATGAGGTCATGTTAAAAATGAATAAATAGGGCTTCCCTGGTGGCGCAGTGGTTGAGAATCTGCCTGCCAATGCAGGCGACACGGGTTCGAGCCCTGGTCTGGGAAGATCCCACATGCCGCGGAGCAACTGGGCCCGTGAGCCACAATTACTGAGCCTGCGCGTCTGGAGCCTGTGCTCCGCAACAAGAGAGGCCGCGATAGTGAGAGGCCCGCGCACCGCGATGAAGAATGGCCCCCACTTGCCGCAACTAGAGAAAGCCCTCACACAGAAACGAAGACCCAACACAGCCATATAAATAAATAAATAAATAAACCCAAGGTTTAAAAAAAAAAAAAAGAATAAATAACAAGGTTAGGTTTGAGAGACAAAGAGCTGCCCTGGGTAGCTGGGGAAGGTATCCTAAACCCCCAATTCCTGAGGCAACGTTCCACACAATCAACAACTGGATGCCTTCGCTCATGTGGCTGTCTCTCTCTGGATGCCTGCCTCCCTCCCTCTTCTCCCCTCAGAAAACTCTTACTCATCCTTCAAGGCTCAGTTCAAGGGTCACCTTTTCTAACTCCCGGGCATAACTATTCTCCATCTCCTCAATGAATGCTTATTTTAATGAGTGAATGAGTGACCGAATGAATAAAGGCTCCCAATGCTTTGTTCATATTCGTATTATAGCCAGTATCACCTTGTGTTACAATTAGTCATTAGTACTCTCCCTTGTGCCTGGAACAGTCTTTCCACTTCTAGTAGGCCATTCCTATTTGTCACTCAGGTCTTGGTTCGGAAGTCACTTCCTCCAGGAAGCCTTCTTTGACTTACCAGATGGAGTCTTGGAGCCTCTCCTGTAAACTCTTGCAGCCCCTGCTCCTCCCCATCACCTCACTGGCCACACTGTGAGATAATTCCTAGTTCATCTGACTGTCACCCCTATGGGACGGCATCTTCTGTGAGGTTAGGGGCCAGGTCAGGCATTCCCAGCACCCAGTAAGGTGTCAGGTACACGGTCCACAGAGTGGACAGCAACCCAAAGGGCTGGCCACTGCACAACTGTGGATGGCAGCCCTGCCCTGGAACGGTAAATTCATAGATGGTGGCAAAGCCTAGCACTCCAGGTCCCTGTGCCTGGTGTCTCTCCTCTGCTGCTCCAGGCCCCTTCTGGGTGCCGCAGAGGTGTTGCGGCTTCTCTCCTTCTCCTCTGTCAGGAGGTTTTCTGTGTCTGTGAACCTCTCAGTGCACCTGGAGAGAAGTGGATGGTGGAATGGAATGGGATGGAGAGAGGCGGGTTCCCTGAGCCTGAAAGAAAGGAGGCTGTGGCTCTCACCTTGATAACAGTAAATACTGAGCATTTTCTGGGGATAATGTAGGCCCTGCCCAAACACCTCCCTCCAGCTCTGACAAAGGGTGCCTGGAGCCCCTCCTTCTCAAAACATTTAGGCACTGCAGGACTCTCCCCACAGAGGGCAGGACAGGGGAGTGGTTAAGAGCAGACCACATTGCAAATTCCAACTCACTTCCTACTGGCTGTGTGGCTTTTGGCAGGTTGCTCAGCCTTTCTGAGCTTCCTTCTCTCACCTGTTTAAGGATCATACCTCACAGGAGAAATGTGAGAATTAAATGAAATGGCACATGTAATATGCCCCACCCAGAGTAAATGTTCCACGAGTGTTTGCTAAGATTATTATTGTTGTTGTTATTAATCATCTTGTCAGAATCAGATGGGAGCTCAGAACAGATGCATAATGTGGTGTTGATCTATCCCCACCTCAATGCAGTCCCTCATTGAGTCCTGGAGGCAAATGACGATTTGTCAGAATCACAATCTGGCAGCAGAACCAGAACCTTCCCATCAGTGTTCTCCCCACCACATTGTCAGTGAAATGTCACTTACTTCATTCCTTTCCTCAGCGTCTGGAGGCTACATATACAGTGGAGGGTGAGACGGGACACTGGATTGAAATTCTGTGTTTAGCACCTGCCAGCCATGTGAACTTGGGTGAGTCACCCTCTCTGACCTTCGGTTTCCTCATCATAAGATGGAAGTAATCATAATAGTTCCTGTCTTAGTGCGAAGCATCAGTAGAGTATCAGAAGCTAATCAGGAAATTCAAGGAGAGTACTCAGTACACTGTCTGGCACAGAGTAATAGAGTAATAACTGTTCATTATTATTATTATCTTATTTTATTAGTAAGTCTTAGGGTAGATGGCTGTTGGGGGAGGGAGGATTTAAACTGTGTCCTTGAAGGAGGCTTTTATTCTCCCTGGAAGTCCAGGCTACGGTGCTCCTGACCTGGGCACACCATTCCCATCTCAGGCCTGGGGACCACCCCCCATGCCTCACTGTGCAATTCCTCCCCACTCCCTTCCATACTGCACTTCCCACTCCACCCAGGCAAGCAGTGGCCTGCTTCTACTTTCCTGGTGACCTCACCAGGGGACACTAATCTCAGATGCTTCTTTCTGTGAAATGCAATCCATGTCTGATGACGGAGGGACCCAGGCTCCCCCAGGCTGGGTTGGCTGCTGGGATCGCTCTGTCTCGTAAGGCAGACAGAAACCTCTACTAACCACGGGGGAGCCCGCTGCTGGCTGGCTTCTGTGTGCTCTGCTGTACCTGTCTGCAGCCGGAGCTGCTGGCTGGTCCTTGAGGATGGGCAACTGACCTGGGGTTTGTTCCTAAGCTGGCATCACCGCCCTTACTCCAGTGTCATCCAAAGAGCTATTTGTCCCCCTAGGTCCCAGAGCAACCTAGATGTCTGGGGGCCCCTCTACTCTGTTGTACCCGGGAGCTGTGGGATTCTGGGGAGGGGAGAACCCCTGGCCCCATCCCGCCCTCGCATCTCCCACCAGCTTCTTTTCTGGGAGCAGATCTGGGGGGCCCCCACCTCCAGACGCCCAGAGGCCTGAGGAGCTGTCAAAACCACTGAACCTGACATGTATAATCATAGGAGATGCCAGCCGTCTCCTCCAGATGCGGACTAAAAATACAGAGGAGCAAGGGCCCTTGGTAATGGAGACTTTAAGAGCCTGTGACATGTGGCAATGGCTGCGCGGTCGCTAATGAGCTCTGAGCCGGTCGATGCCTGAGCCCGGAGTGAGCGCGTGGGCTGGGAGCAGGGATGGGGGTGTCACTCAGCATTTGTCCATCCTGGCTCAGAAATCTGGAATGCTGGTGTGCGCCAGGGACTTGGGGACCAGCTTGAGCGACCCCTGGACGACCAGATGGGGAGACTGAGGCCAAGTGACAGGAGGTAGGAAGACATCCAGGGCCCCCAGCCACACACCCCAGAGCTCAGCACACAACCTGCACCGGGACAAATGGGTGACAACTGACTGACTGAGTAAACGATTGAATGAGCGAATGAATAAATGTCTTCCTCACTGCAATGTGAGCTCCCCAGTGACGGGGACTGTAACGTAGTCCCCTGTCACTCTAGGAGCGCCTGGCACAGAGTAGGCACTCAGACACTGCTTGCTGGCTGAATGAACACGTGATCTGCTTCTTCACCTACCCTCTCCCTGAGTGCGGAGAGAAGGAAGCCTGTGCAAACTGTTCCTGGGGTCTCCTTCCATGGGTCCTACCACTCAAAGAGCCAAGGTGTAGTCCCACCTACCAGACAGAAAAACCACCATGACACAGCAGACGTCTCTTAAACACCTTCCTAAGAACGTGGCACAGATTATCTCATTTAGTCTTCATGTCAACCTTATGAGTTAAATGCCATGTTTACACGCATTTTGCACAGGAGGAAGCTGAAGGGCTCAGAGGGGTTGTGTGACTTACCCTGGGTCACGCCTCGAGGAAGAACTGGGGCCAGGATTCAAACCGGACCAGCCTGCTCCCCTCCCTCCTGAACCACTGTGCTACCCTGCCTCCCCTAAAGTACAGCAGGAGAGGAGAGGAGAATTGCGGGCCAGAGAGAGCCAGCAGCATGGAGGCAAAAAATACCTCCAGGGCCCATAAAGTGTTTGATAAATTCCAGGAGAAGAATAGGAAGAAATAATGAGCATTTGTCAGAGTCTTTTATAGCGTATAATAAGCTTTCCCCTGCATTCTCTCATGTGATCTTCACCACAGGCCTGGGAGGAAGGTATTATCATTATCTACATTTTACTGGGGAGGGAAGAAAGGCTCCCACACGTCCCTGCTCGGGCTGGGCAGGCTGCATACCTTTGGGGGTGGGGTCTGGGGAGACGGTGACGTGATGATGGGGACTTGCTTCCCATCTCCTGGAGGTTGTCATAAACTCCTCCCAAACTGTCACTGGCTCAAAGGCTAAATCCAGGCTGAGGCCCATGACATTTCTGAGCTCCCTATCACCACAGGAGAAAGGCCAGAAGAGGGCAGAGGGCGGACCAAATGCCATGTCCGCCAAGGAGCCTGCCTGGACCTGCCCAGGCCTGCAGGCCCCCAGGAATCTCACTCTTCTCTGAGCTGTTCATCTCCTCCATTTCTTTGGCAGCCCCTCCCAAAGTAGGGCCGAGCTTGCTATTTCTGCATCATCACAATAGGTATTAGCCAACAAATAGTTACTCTCAGGCAGTGGGAAAGTAAACACCTGTGCAAGTTTGCTGGTGCACTGGTTTGTGATGGTTTCAGGGCTGAAAGTATGTGTGGAGTGAAGCCAGAGGCCCTCACCCTCTCTTTGCCCCTCTGGCTCCCCAGCTCCTCTGTCAGCTTCTCAACCATCAGAGCTTGTGGCCGAGGTTGGGCACAAAATGGGTGTGGTGACACCTTTTCTGAGGCTCCGCATGAAAAATGAAATTCAGATATAACATGATGGGGGGCTGGTGTAGGGCTCCTGTCCTACGCGCAGTCACTGCGCTCCAAGGTGAATGAGGGTGTCAGGAAGTGACTGCCCTGTGATTATTTGGAACTCCCTCAGCTCAGTATAGGGTCAGTTGTGTTCAGCATAAGTCATCATCATTACTTTTTGTGCCAGTTCAGATGGATGGAAAAAAAATATTGTTTCTCACCAACCCTACAAAAATGAGAACCCAGGGGCTTCCCTGGTGGTACAGTGGTTAAGAATCCACCTGCCATTGCAGGGAACACGGGCTCAAGCCCTGGTCTGGGAAGATCCCACATGCCGCGGAGCAACTAAGCCCGTGCGCCACAACTACTGAAGCCTGCCTGCCTAGAGCCCGTGCTCCGCAACAAGAGAAGCCACTGCAATGAGAAGGCCGCGCACCGCAACCAAGAGTAGCCCCCACTCACCGCAACTATAGAAAGCCCGCACGTAGCAACGAAGACCCAACACAGCCAAAAATAAATAAATAAAATTTAAAAAAATAAATGAGAACCAAGGTTTTATGCAATTCAATTTCTTGGACCCCGGTTAATGCATATGGTGGAGTTTTACAGTCCTTGTGATTGAAAGGGGGAGCCAGAGCAGGAATGTGCCTGAGCAGGATTCAGGCAGACGGTCCACAAATGTATATGGAGCCCCTGCTGCGTGCCAGGCACTGTGCTAGGCTTGGAGGACACAGTGGTGAAGCAGGTAGACACTCCCTGTTGTCAGGAGTTTCCAGTCCAGCGGGGGACGGGCAAGCAAACTTCACAGGGCAGTAGGTGCTCCTAGGGGTGGGGAGGGGGAGGGTGTTTCATGTACAGAGAGCATGAAAGCCCACAGAAAGCTCCTGACACAATTAAGGAAAGAGAAGACCTCTGGGAAGAGGTTGAACCTGGGCTGAGTCCTAAAGGATGTGTCGTGATAATGAACGCCTGACCTGGAACCTGGGCTCTGCTACTTCTAGGGGGTGACCTTGGGCAAGTCACTTGAACACTCTGTGCCTCGGTTTCCTCATGTATAAAATAGGGGTAATAACGGTAACTTATCCCATGCGGTTGTGAGGATCAAGTGAGTTAACACATATAAAGCGCTTAGAATAGTGCCCAGCAAATGGTTAGCATCTACCACATGTCAACTATGATTATTTTTACCTCTTAGGTTGTTGTGAGGATGAAATAAGATAACACTGAAGCACTCAGCACAGAGAGTAAATGTCAGCTGCTATTATTTTTGTTATTAAGTAGGCACTTGCCAATGCTGGCCAGGTGGACGAGAGGGCCGGGGAGAAGAGGAATCCAAGGCGGACACAACAGCATATGCAAAGAAAGGCCTGGAGGCCACAGAAAGCCCGGTGCATTTGGCAAAGTTTAGACATTTAATTAGACTGGCACATACCTAGCTTCCAAGAGTGATGCAGGACCGGGCTGGAGAGGTAGAGGTAGGGGCTGGATGGGGAGGTGTCGGGAATACTGAGCCTCCCGTCCCTTACTGACAGCCCAGCTGAGAGCGCCTAGGCGTTAAAGGCTTGCCTGGGGTGGGGGGCTGCTCGGCCCCATCCCCCACCCTGCCCAGTGCCACTCTGCGTGGAGCTGCCGGCTGTCAATTAGGCAGCCCCAGTGCAAGAGGCTCTCTTTCCTCATGCAATACATGTCACATCCGGGAACGATCAAAACAGCTTTGCTTTGGCAAAACGTCTTGTGCTGCGTGTTTGTTCTTTGGTGTCTGAGTGTAACTCCTGTTGTTCCTGAGACACCTGTGATTTGCTGGTCCCTGACAGCCATTACCTGCTCAAAGTCTCTGCCTGCCACACACCCCACCTCGTGGCACCTCCATTCCTTTCTCTGCCATCCCCAGAGCACTAAATGCCTCTCCAGGCCGCAGGGGTTGAGGCTTGCACGGAATCAGACATAGCTGGCAAGAATGGCCAATTTTAGGGTTTCCCTGGTGGCTCAGTGGTTAAGAATCCACCTGCCAATGCAGGGGACATAGGTTCGAGCCCTGGTCCGGGAAGATCCCACATGCCACAGAGCAACTAAGCCCGTGTGCCACAACTACTGAGCCTGCACTCTAGAGCCCGCGAGCCACAACTACTGAGACCGCATGCCACAACTACTGAAGCCTGCGTGCCTAGAGCCCCTGCTCCACAATAAGAGAAGCCACCACAATGAGAAGGCCGCACACCACAACGAAGAGTAGCCCCCACTTGCTGCAACTAGAGAAAGCCTGTGTGCAACAACGAAGACCCAACAAAGCCAAAAAAAAAAAAATGTAAAAAAAAAAAAAAAGAATGGCCAATTTTAGTAATCACCTCTGCTATTGGGGAATACCTACTGTGTGCCGGGTGCTTTAAATGCCTTATTATTCTGCCCAACAACTCCACAGTTCAGGTTTATTATCTTTATTTAACTGAGGCACAGTAAAGCTAAGAAACTGGCCCAAGTCCACCCAGTTGATGAGTCCGAGGTAGCATTTGAACCCAGATCTCTTGGCCACCACAGCCTGCACACCTGCAATGACACCAGGCTGCCTCTCTCCAGCTCACTTCCTCCACAGCCCGCTGCTTCTGAAAGGAGGGTCTTGGGGATGGCTGGGATTCAACATAGGCAGGAGGTCAACAGATGAGAAGTCAGCTCCTCTGGCCCCAGGGCCCCCCAGCCCCTGAGGACAGGCCCCCTCGCAGGTAGGAGGCCCCCCAGTGCTTGTCTCCAGAGCTCAGGCCCTGACCAGCTCTTCCTGCAGGCAGCCCCTTCCGTCTCTTTCGGCTCCTGGACCCATCCTTTGGCCTCCACCATCTACCCACCAAATCTCCCTTTGAGTTCATACATGTCAAGCATTCAATTCAAGCTAACTGTTGTTAGTATTATAATGGGTGCAATTATAGCCTTATGTAAGGCTTGAGGGCCCTGCCTTTTTCCCTACTTTTCCCTCTTTCCGGGACCAAAGGAGGTACAGGTGCTCCATTTTGTGATAAGCTCCTTGAGGGCAGAGCCCTGTCTGATTCACCCTTATTTTCCCAGTGCCTTGAACCACAGTAGGTACTCAGAAAGTATTTTTTGAATAGTCATCTCCACAGTTGCTATAATTGAGCTGCCCTGAGCATTTCACTTACATGACCCCATTTAGTTGTGATAGTAACCATATAAAGTGGGTATTATCTTCCCCTCAGATGAGGAAACGGAGGCTCTGGAAGATGGAGCGATGTGTCATCAACCACAGTTAGGAGGTGGTGGAGCCAGGATTCAAAGCTCAGGGCTGCCGGGCCCCAAGCCCGCGTTTCTTACCCTCCCTCCTCTACTCCCTGTTAATGTAATCAATCAATGAATAGTCAGTCAGTGAGTGAATGAAGGAGTCTCACGTGCCCTCTGCAGTCAGCTGCACCTGGCCTGAGCCCTCCCACCGTCTCCTAGGACACTGGAGTCCCCTGCCCATCCTGCCCCTCCCCTGGCCATGGGCTCAGAGCAAAGCCTCTTCCAACAAGGCTTATTACTTCTAATCTTAGGAGAGAAGCCTCAGTTCAAAGGCATTTCAATTCCATTGGAGACATGGAACACTTGGCCTCTCTGACCCCCTTCCACTCCTACCTCCTCCTCCACCTGGCGCCAATAACACAAGATAAATCTTTCCTCAGAAATATAATAGTTGTTCTTCCTCTTCCCGTTGAAGTCTCTGCCAGGTAATTAGCATACGCTGACACCTTGATAGACGAAAAGAAAGGCATGAGATAATTCCCTTTTTCTTTAACCATTATAGTATGAAGCAGCCTTTCAGTTTGCCAGTTACCCAATCCAGCATTCCTGAACGCAGTCCACTGTGTGACATGTTATTCTAGCTGATCCTACCATCTCCGGTAATCGTCACCAACCCCAGGTCACACTTGATAGAGCAAATTCTCCCTCTTCACACTGACACCTCTCTAGTAGGAGGGGCAGCCAGGGTTCAGATGGTCTGGAAATTGTAGGGATGATGCCATCACACTTGGTTGGGCACCCCCAGCTGGCAGCCTGAGGCCTTGCAAGGGCCACATACCTCCAGGGGCACTTTCAGAATCCCTCCCCTCTTCCTCCTTCCTGCTCCCCAAAGAAGCTGGCCTTTGACCAGGGCTCTGGAATCCTGCATTTGATGCAGCAGGAGCTTCAGCTTGCAACTGGTGGTTTTTCTTTCTCCTCACCGACACACACAACATACGTATACACACACGCGACACACACACACACACACATACTCACTCTCTGGGCTCATGGGCCTGGCATCTTGGGGTGGTGCCCAGCCTCTTTAGAGGGACTGTTCCTCCATGGTCATATGTATGTTTACATGTAAATGATTTTCTCCTTGTCCTTTTTGGGGGTGAGGGATAGGAGAATGAATTCGCTTAATTCATTTTACTAAATGAAATAAATAATTTATTATGTGTTTATTAAGTGTTTACTATGTGCCAGGCAGTCAGGGGTGAACAAGACAGGTTAGAGTGCCCGCCTCATGGAGTTTATAATTCAGTCCAAGGAAGCATACAAGGAATTATTAATAAACCAGTAAAAGATATAACTTCAGATGGTGATATATGCTGTTTAGGGAAACAAAACAAAACAAAACAAGTGAGGGTATAGGGAGGGCGTGGGAGGACTCTCTGAGACAGGATGGCCAGAGAGGGCCTCAGATGTGAACTGATAAATGATGAAGGGGAACAAGCCAGCTGTGTATGAGCTCGGGGGAAACATTCCTGGAAGTGGGAACAAATACTCACCACTCACAAACCGGTTTGAGAACGGGTCATCCTGCAGCTGGGACCATCACTTTGGAGGGGTCTGGCCCACCCTGACGCAGTTTGACTTTCCCTGGGACCGCAGAGGGTGGGGCAGGGTGGGGCGAGCAGCTTGCTCCTCCGCTGGGAGATGGTGAGAAATAGCTACCTGGGTCTACCAGTCACCCAGGCCATCCGCAAGGCTGGGCACCAGGCACCCCACACCCGAGCAGAAACCGAAAGCCGCATCAACCCTATCATCCTCCCAAAGGCTGCCCAAAGAAATCCAGCCCCCCTGCCTCAACCCTCTTCCACTCCAGGCAGGAGGCTCAGCTGCCCCTACCTTTCCCTCCCCTGTTTGCCCATTGGCTCCTCCTCTTGGATGGGACAGGCTCCTGACACCCTCACACTGGGCCCAGGGGCTGGGGACTGGGGAATGAGAGCCTGCCAGCTGCCTGCATCAGCACAGACACTACTCTTGTCAGTCAGCTGAGAGAAAGTAAGAATTTTCTTTAAAGGAAACTCATCTAGCAAAAAGAGGAAAAAAATAAAAGAGAAAGAAGTCGTGGGGGCAGGGGATGCAGAAGCTGGGAAACAGGTATCCACAGAGCTGGGGTTCTGGACTCAAGAAATTCAAACCTAGCCACAGCTCACTTGGCCTCCTGCGGACTTCACCCCACCACCATCTTGTGGCTCAAGATGCAGGATGGCCTTGGGATAGCACTCAGGTTGCCAGGTGACTTGTTAGCCATTCTGTTGGGGGCGGTGAGGAGCACAGGCCCAGAGCCCAACTGGGCCACGTGGAGCCTCTCCTTCCCCTGCTTCACAGGGGACCTGTTGGCGCTCCCAGCCGCCTCAGCCTCCAAACCTGTCTCCCCACCTCACCCTGTGCCCTCCCCCCATCTATTCTCCATACATGAAAACCAGTGATTCTTTTAAAAAAAAGTATATTATGAATCAGATGACATCATTGATGGATAAAACCCTCTACTGAATAAACACTAGGATGGGCAAAAGAGAAAGGCCTGGATACATGGGATGAACAACATGAACCTCCAGCCAGACTGCCCTTCAGGGAAGGGCCGGTTGCCCCAGGTGCTGGAGTGCTGTGGGCAGACAGCTGCCAGCTCTCAGCCCCTCCAGGGACTGTCTCAGCTGCAGAGAACACGGTTCAAGGCCACGCCCCTTCCTGGGGTCTCCGAATCCTAGAACTGACTGATGTAGGACATGAAGGACAAGCCATCAGCTCAACTCCGAAGGGCCATGCCAGCTGTAGAGCTCCCCATCAGGTTGGCCCACGCTGTCCTTGGCCTGGATCCCAGCTCCACCTCTCCCTCTGCCCTGGCCAGCCTCCTTCCACAGGTGCTGATCCCAAAGGAACACCTTAATAAAATCTTGCACACTAAAGCAAAATCAAAAACAAAAAGAGAAAAATTCCACTGACCTCCCATAGTATTTTCAATAAAAAAATCATTTTTTTTACGAGGGCCAATAGACCTTGCATGCATGCCCTGACCCCAGCCTGCCTTTCTCACCTCGTGTCACTGAGGTCCTCCCTGGCCACCTTGTCTAAAATTTCAACCTCACATAGCCATTAATTTTTTTTCTCTTTACCATTTATCACTATCTATCATACTACACATATTTTTGAAACTTATTTATCTAGTTTATTTTCTGTCTCCCTACTAAAATATAAGCTCTAGGGGGGCAGGGGTTTTTGTCTTTTTGTTCCTATTGTGCCTCCACAGCTTAGCACAGTGTCTGGCACGTAGTAGGTTGTTCAGTGAAATAATCAATGAATCTCCTACCTACTGCTATCTCACACAGCACCTGGAACATAGTAGGCATGAAATAAATATTTGTAGACCAAATGAATGAAAGAAAGAATGAAGCTGTGTCCACCAAGTGGGCCTCTCTCCAAAATCCTCCATTTGTTCTCAAGGGCTCCTGCCTCCCCAGTTCCTTAAGTTCTCTCTGGTAACCCCTCCAGGAGCTCAAGGTCACAGGGATCTGGTGACAGAGTTGTATGCCTGTCCCCCACCACCTGTAAGCTTCTGGCTGTGTGGTCAGTGGTAACAAACCAGGGCTCTGGAACCAAAGTGCCCGGATTCAAGTTCAGGTCCAACCGCTTATCAATTGGGTGGCCTTAACATCTGTGAGCCTTTCATCTGCAAAATAAGGAGGACGACTGTGCCCACCTCATGGGGTTCCGGCATGTGCCTACTGAGGGCTCGTCCCCTACTACATCCTGAACGCTCAGAGGGCAGGGACCAAATATACAAGGTCACAGCTGACCCCTCAGCACTTAATAGGTACACGATAAATTGGAGAAGGAAATTCCGTGTTTCCCACTGTCCATGGCTCCCCAGATGTGCATGAGTGAGCAAAACTGGTCGGACGGCATGGCAGAGGCAGATCCCTAATGGCCGCACTCGGGGGTCTCTGCCCGATCACCCAGGGTTTGCTTTCTCCTTCCTTCGCCTGAGGACTGCCTCTATTCTCTTATTTGGAGGTGGAGGTGGGGAGGAGGAAGTCCAGTGGTGGTCATCCTATGCCCAGGGGTCCCTGCGTACCCCCAGATGACCACGCTACCCTGCAGCGTCTCTGCTCATGGGCCTCTGACCGAACCCCAATCTCTGCTCTGGCACCCCCTCTCCTTACTCCAGGATCCAGCTGAGTCCTCCTCCAAACAGCCTCCGACAGCTCAGGTCACAATATTCTCTCCCCTTCCTGACCACCCACTGCATCTATCGACTGAATCGTGCTTGCTGGTATTTGCTTCCACCTAGGTTGGCATTTGATTAGGTTCTGCCGCAGGTTCCCATCTCACTTGCCTGTTAGATCTCTCCAAATCGACTTTAATAATAATAATAATAATGCTCCCACACATCTGGGAACCCACTGGGCACTCATACAAAAGGCTTCAATTGCTTTTATCTCTGTCTCCACAACCACCCCAGAAAGGAGAAAGTGGGGATGTAGAATCTTCCCCACTCTGCAAGTAAGGCAACCGAGGCTCAGATAGGCTCACATCAAAAACTCCTCACCCCAACCCATTCCCCTTTCACCAGCTCAGTCACTGGCACCACTGTCCACCAAGATGCCCAAGCCAGAAATGGGGGTGACATCACCATGCTTCACCTCATCCTTTCTCTCACAGCCAGACAGTCCCCAAGCCCTGCCCAGGTCACCTAAGTCTCTCCCCCGACCACTCTCCAGCTCTGCCGTCTTGGCCATGTGAGCTGGCCATCGCCTTCCCTAGAGGATTGCAAAGGTCTCCCTCCTCACCTCCATTATTGTCCCACCCCACCCCATCCTTCTGTACACTGCATCAGAGTGGTCTTTCTCTGCTGCATACTCATTTATGTATTCATTCATTCACTCATTCAATAGTTTTGAGAGCTTACTCTGGGCCATGCCACTGTTCTAGATGCTGGAGGTTCAGCGATGAACTAAACAAAGCCCTTGTTCTCACGGAGCTTATATTCCAGTGGAGAGGTGGGGGACCAATAAGAAACAATCAAGTAAATATATAGCATCTAGAGAGTGTTAACCTCCATGGAAAGAAAAAAAGCAGAGGGAAACAAGGAAGTGCTTGGGCAGGAGAGAGGCTTGGGATTATACAAGATAGGGAGGGAAGCAGACTTCTGGAACAGACTTCTGGAAGAAGTGAGGGAGTGAGCCTCATTGACACCTGGGGCTGTTCCAAGCAGATGGAACAGCAAGTGCAAAATCCTCAGGTGGGATTGTGCTCGGCAAATTCATGTTTGAGGAAGTGCACAGCGACCAGCAAGGCTAGGGGAGTAAGAGAAGAGGGAGGGATATGGCAGGAGGCCACACCTTGCAGGGTTTGTAGGCCGTCTTCAAGATTTTGGCTTTGACTCTGAGTGAGATGTGGAGCCATTGGAGGGTTTGAGCAGAGGATCGACACGATTCGTTGTACATTTTAACAGGATCCCGCTAGCCGCTCGATGGAGAACAGACTACAGGGGGACAAGAGTAGAAGCAGGGAGACCAGTTAGGAGGCCACTGTGGCAACGAGGGGAGAGATAATGATGGCCTGGACCAGGGAGGTGGCTGTGGAAGTGGTAAGAAGTGGTCAGGAGTCACACGATTTACAAAGGTAGAGCTGACAATATTCTCTAATGAATTGGATATGGAGTGTGAAAGAGAGGACGCAGGAATGACACCAAGGATGACTGCAGATTTGATCTTGTCACTCCACTACTTCCCCATTGCTCTTTGGTTTGTCCAAACCCCTTAACAAGGATTATAAGGCCCTCATGATCTGAAGCCCCCTTTTACAGAAGAGGAAACTGAGGCCCAGAGAGGTTAAATAGCATGACCAAGGTCACACAGCTAGTAAACAGCAGACTCAGTATTTGAATCCAGGCATCTGATTCCAGTGCTCCTTCTTTAACGAGAGACTGAAATTTCAGTTCCACAACCAGCCATGAGCTCATTCCCCTAAACTCTGTGACTCCCAACAGGCAGCTCCACGTGTCGAGAACATTCTCCCTCCCACCATTCACACACCCCTAACCCCCCCACGCACACTTTTGTCTGGCTAAATTGCCTTCCTCTGGGAAGCCAGTTAGGATGAGGCACCCCTGCTCTGAGCAACCACGGCTGCCTGTGCTTGCTGTGTGACAGTCTGCCACACTGCCTACCTAAGAGCCTGTTTATCTACCTACTAGATGATCTCTGTGTGCACAGAGGCCAGTATCCACAGAGCAGGAACGAGGGCCTGGCATCTGTAATTATCTGTGACGGATGAAGGAGACAGAGCTCAGACTCAGACATTCTACCTCTAAGAAGGATGCACTTTGTATCCCCCCTCTAATAAACTCTAGGTCTGTGCCCCTCCACTTTGCCTTCTCAGAGCCCCTACACTGCTACCTACGTAGTAGATAATAATAATAGCTGACATTTACTGAGTGCTTACTTTGGATCAGGCACAGTACTAAGCAGTTACATGCACTATCTCACTTAATCCTCCCAACACATCTATGAGATAAACATGCTTATTATCTCCATTTTACAAGTGAGGTAACTGTGGCTCTCGGAGGTTAAGTAAACTCCCCCAGGGTCAAAAGTACTTGGATGCTAAACTAATAGCTGATGAACTTAACTGATGACATTGGCAGTAACCTGTGCCTGCTTTCTGCGGGTCCACGGCTCTCAGCCCAAGACCTGGCACAGAGTGGACAATCGGCTCAACCAGTGACCAGATCTGCAGCCCAGCTTTCAGGCCACAGAGGAAGGCCTCCCTCCTCTCCTCCAGAGCTCCCCTCTCCTCATTCATCTCCCCCTTCACACCCTTAATAAAAGCTCTGAGAGTGACCGACCGAAGGCTGTGATTTCCTCCGGAGAGCAGCACCATTTACGTGGGAACATTCAAACAGCAACAGAATTCTTCCGCGAGGGCATGGGCTTCAGCAGACAGCTGTGGATGGACAGTTGTTGTTGCGTTGGAGGGGGGTGCCCGAGGGATGGGGAACGATCCTTTATTTCCCTCTCAGAGCCTTCACCTTTCATTAAAACAGCCTCCGGATGTGGGTGCAATCAAACATTCATTAGACAAGCAAGGAACATTTTTAAAAAAACTAACAACGCCCAAACGCGCACGCGCACAGAGCAATAATCTGCGTAATGAAACCAGCCCTTCAGGCGAGAAAAGCAGGCCCTGGGTCTACCCCTGGCGACGGTGGCTCCCTCCCTGGCTGCGTGCCCGTCGCGGTCCCTTAGCTGTCTGCCCCGAAGCTGTGACCCTGGGATATGGCACCTGTGGGATACTGCACCTGCGGAGCAGTCCATTCCCCTGCCAGTGTGTCTGACACAAGGGGGTCCTTCCTGGCGCTCCCACTCCCCACCTCGACAGGTTTGCCCACCGGCCTCAGACGCACACAGAGTTCTCACTTGCATCTGTTCGCACATCCTGACCCGAGGCTCAGACCTTGGCCCCGGGGGTCGTCTGCACAGAGCAGTGGCATTTCCCCAAAGCCCGGTGGTTGGGGGAGTGGGGGATGAAAGGTAATTGTCCGGAGACCTCGGCTCTCCTCCCCTCAATCACGACCGGCTTCCCGCAGGAGACAGCGGCGGAGCCCGGAACGGGGCAAGGAAGTGGCTCGACAGATGGGGAGTGGGAGGCTCTTCCCAGTATATGGGGCTGCGTGGGCGTAAGGAGTCTGGGCCGGGCATGCGGGAGGGGGCACAGGGCTGCGGAGACGGTCCCCGGAGTCGGGACCCGCGCTGGAGTGGGGGTGGGCGTGTGAACTGGACGGAGAGGGGAGGAGGTAACTCCCCAAAGGTGGGGGCGGGGGAGTGGGGGAGGCCTTGGATGCGCTCATCCCGGAGCCTTTGGAGTGCGCAGCACGCCGAGCGCCTTGCACAAGAGCGCCCCCTGATGGCGCTTCTCGCGTCAGACACGGTTTCCATTTTCTTCTCATCTGTTTAACGAAATCCTTCATGGAGAGCTCCGTAGGAGCCAGGCGCTGGGCTGAGATCTTTGGAGGATCCTACCGTGTCCATTTTTCAGCTAAGAGAATGGAGACCCAGCGAGGTTATACCGCTAGACCTGGGTGGCAGGAGGCAGGTTTCCAACCCGTGCACTCATTCATTTCACAGTCATTAAGAAGTCCCTCCTGTGTGCTGGGGGCTAGGGATACTGCAGTACACAAGACCGACGGGTCCCTGGCCTCATGGGGCTTATAGTCTAGGTGAGGAGACAGACAGTACACAAGTAAACAAATAAATGAGCAAGATAATTTCAGCGCTGCAGAGGAAATAAACCAGGGTGTGGAGCTAGGCAGCAACTGTTCTCGGCTTCCCCCAGCCAGCCTCCGCCTCACTGCTCCATGGGGGACAGGGATTTGTCAGCCTTGGCTTCTAGGCAGACAGCAAAGGAAGGTGGCTCTGGGGGTGAAACTAAGGTGCGGGGGTGTGCAGATTCCCAAGGCCAGGAGCTGCTCCCCTCCCTGGCACCCCCTCCCACGTGCCACCACCAGCACCCGCAGCCCAGGCTTTCCCACTGTGGCCAGCAGGCTGAATTATCTTCTCATCTCAACCTGATGAGTTTTTAATCTGTCTTTATACAGGAGCCTGGCTGCCTGCGCCGGGATTCTTACTGAGTTCTCTGCACATCGCTCCTGCCTCCCCTGGCTGTTCTGACCAAGTGAGGCTCTGAGATGGAGGCTGGAGGAGTCTCCGCTCCAGAAAGATCTAGGGGAGCACCAGTGCTTGCTGTGGGCAGGGCCCTGAAGCATTCAGGAAGCAGATTCTCAGGAGTTCAGGGGCACTGTCCCGCAAGATGGGGTGCAGCCAGGGTGTAGAGTTGTGGGGTTGAAGGGGCAAAGTTCACCATTTGAGCTCAGGAGATGGGGCTGTTCCTATAGTACCAGGTGACTTGGCAGCTCCAAGGGGAGAGATGAAAGGAGGCAGGAGAGGCTGGGACGGCCTAGGAAGGGACAGGAGATCAGGAGAACAGGGTTCCGGTCCCACCTCTGCTATTTACAAGCCGTGTGCCCTTGGGCAATTATTTTTTCTGTAGAATGGAGGTGAGGAAAATACTCTGATGATATTTAATGAGGTGGTGTACGCACACGGTATTCACACAGTAAACACACGGTCGTGTCAGCTGTGGTTATTAATATCATTATCTGTAAAATGGGAGTAGGAGTGCTGGCTCTGCTTCCTGGACAGATCTCTTGTGAAACTCAAGTGGACAGAGGCACCGGGCACACGTGAAGACTATTGTTGATCTGCGGCCAGCTCACCGAGGCTAATAAAGGTGTGAGGGGGTGTGAGGCAGACACACGTATTCAGTCGCTTCCGCATTGGGTCAGTGACAGACACACGCTGACAGCTGTTTATTAGACATGCAGCCTGGATAACCCCATCGCCACGCCGCACCCCACCTTCGCACTAGGCCTAATAGCAGGCACTGTGGAACGGAAGCTCCCACACGGGACTTTGTGTCTGCCCTGGTGCCAGTGGGTACTTGAGAGTGGACTTTCAAGCACGCAAATCTGAGCATCTCATTCATTGCCCTGGGATAAGACCCCGATGCCCTCCGTGGTCTGGGTATGTCTTCTGTTCCCGCCTTGCCGCTCACCTCTCCTTCCCCTAGCACGCCGAGCTCCTTGGGGCTCCTATGGTATACTTGGCCTCTCTTATCTCTTCCCCCACACATGCAGTTCCTTCTTCCTGGGACACTTTTCCCTTCAAACTCTAACCCCCGATAACAGAGCCTTGGTCTATTGGTTTATCCAAAGTGGATGATCAGTAGCTATTTGTTGAATTGAATTGAATCCACCCCCATCCCAGCTGACTCCTTCCGGCCTCAGCTCAAACCTCAATTCTCAGGAAGAGCCTTCCTGCTGCGGAGGCTGGATAGAGCCTCTTGTTTCCCCTCAGAAAACCACCTGTACCTCCCCTGGGAAGTGGACTAAAGTCCACAAGGGCAGGGACAGCTCTTTCTCGTTTACTTTTCTGTCTTCAGTTACCCAGCATGTCGTAGGTGCTCAGGAAATATTTTGAATGAGCAAATAAATGGATGGATGTTACCAGGACTCCCTGCTTCCTGTTTTAGTCCCTCCCACTCACCCTCCTTCCCCATCTTCAGAGGAATGACTTCTGGTATCTCAGGACCAGGTCTTTATTCTCCAGCCCCTCTTCCTTCTGTCTCCTTCTGCCATACCCATTCACTTCTAGGCCACGCCCTGGCTCCTGGGCACACCCCTCTGGCTGGGCCCTCTCAGCTTTGGTGGCCCCTCCCTGATGAAGAGTAGGGTCTGCTCTGAGCTCCTGGGGTAGGCCTGGCCCTGGGCACCCTGGGCCCACCTCCCTTCCCCGCTCCAGAGATTACAGCTCTGAGCCTGCAGACACAGTGAGTCTGGGCACCTCTCTCCCCTCACCAGCCAGCCCCACCTAGCAAATGCCGAGTCATCGGCTGCTGCTTGTTTCCAGCTCCTCCAGCCTGAGGAGCTGCCAGGAGCAAACCCAGAAGAGCCGCCCCTGGCAGCATCTGAAGCACTTCACACCTGGAGCCAAGGAACCTCTGCTCCCTTTGTGCAGACTCCCACTTCTGCAAGGTAGGTGGAGGCCCAAAGCTGGGTGGGACCACTGACCCATCTCAGTGCCGCCTCCCCACCCCAACCTCCACTGCCAAGGGCCTCTGGACACATGCTGACAACCGGCCTCAGTTTCTCCACGGGGCCCTTTCCATTAAGGAGCTACCAAGGGAACTGTGCCAAAGCTTTGGTGCCTATGAATTCAGACTAATAATTAAGCCCCTACAAGCTGCCTGTAGATAAACATAATCCCTGCATTTATACAGCCCTGCACGAATTTCAAAGCCTTTTCACACATATTATCTCATATGATCTCCCACAATAATCCTATTGGGTAGTTACTGGGAAGAAAATTAATGTCCTTATTTTGTAGAGGAGAAAACCAAGACTCAGAGAGGGAAGAGTCTTGTCCGAGGTCACACAGCTTGTGGGGGGCCAGGGTCGGGCCCAGGACACAGGTTCCTAACAGTCCGTGGTTCATAATTATCCCCTTGCCCGGGATCCTGGAGTAGCCTCTACAGCACAAACCCGCTCAGCTCTTCTGCCCATGTTATAGATGAGGTGGCCAAAACTCAGAAAAGTTAAGTAATAGCCTAAAGTCACACAGGCTCTTCAGATCCAGGACATAATGCTCGTCAGTTTGACCAATCTGACCTTAATCCCTATCCTTAGGCTCTTTCTGGCTTAACTGAGGCTCCTTCTCAGAACCCAAACCTTCAGAACCTCTTCCTTGAAGTCTGGGACTATTAGAGAGCTCCCTTTTCCATGGCTCTCTGCACTCCCACGTCCTTATTCACTCACACATTCATTTGACAAACATTCACTGAGGCCCTCCTCTGTGCCTGGCATTATGAATACCACAGTGTACAGTGGGCCAATCTCCTGCTCTGGAGGAGCTAGCCCAGGCCGGGGAAACCTGGTAAGGCTTCCTGCAGGAAGGGGCACCCAAGGTGAATCTTGAAATATGATTAGGGGGCAGGCAGCAGAGAAAGAAGGAAGACTGTTTCAAGCAGAAAGAGCCAGAGGTAAGAGAGAGCAGGACCTGTTCAGAGATGCCATAAGTGAGGCAGTTTGGCTGGAGGAGAGAAGAGAGGTAAAGCTCATGCAGTGCTGGAGAGGGACATGTGGCAGGGTCGTCATCCCGTCAGGCCTGTGTTAAGGATGCTGTGGAGGCTGTGTAGAGGGTGGGGCTGGCACTGGGGACACTGTGTTCCCAGTCCTTTCTTGTCCAGGACCCTTGGAGCCAGCCTTGCAGGCTGTGGGGATGTGGGAGGGGCCTTCCAGGGCACTCTTGGCTGAGCTTGGGGGAAACTTTGGAGGCCAGGGGTGGGGGGTGGTTTGTGGATGGGGTAAGATGTGAGAGCCAAAGCTTCCCACCAGTGGTCCCCAGTGAGGTACCCATTTGAGGGCAAGCAGAAGGAAGGGCATTCTAGACAATGGGAACACCATGTGCAAAGGCCCAGAGGCAAAAGAGAGCAAAGCCAGCTGTGGAGCTAGAGCCGTTCAATATGGCTGAAGAGGGGATCTGAGCTAGGTGGAGCCCCTACTGTGCAGTAGGAGTGAACTCAGACTTTAATGGGTGAGAGTCCAGGGGTTCCGCAGATGGTACACTGCAGGGTCCAACCCCAGCTCCTACTACCCAGGTGTCCTGGGGCAAATTATGTCATTTCTCTGGTTCTCAGTTTTCTCCTCTATAAAATGGGATTGTTGTGAGGATTATACAAAACAATACACGAAACATTTAGCATAGGATAAACACTTAATAAATGCAACCTATGTTATTATCGCTCTCATTAGTATTACCATCATTAGCAGTTTTGCAGTGAGAAATCCAAAGTGGAGTACCACGTTGTAGGGGAGGAATCTCATTTTAAAAAGTAAAAATAAGTTGCAACGTGTGCTTATCTGTAATCTCCACATTCACAGATATGTGTGAAATTTCATCTGCAACTGTTTTCTCACGGTGTCATCCCATCCCAAATCAAACGATGATGTTGGATGTCGGATGTTGTCACAGGAATAGTAGGGGCATCACAGCAACTGGTAACAGGCTTGAGGCTGGGAGTGGGTGCAGGGGAGGGAAGGGGGCCTCTCTCAGTGCCCGGAGGGGTGACAAGCCGCATGTTTCTGAGCTGGGATGGTGGGGGACACTTTGAGGACTGGGAGTGAATCTACCTGCCCCAGTTAGGATGAGAGTTAGAATCAGCCACGTTTTTCTGGAGTGAATGCTGTGAGCAGAGTCTGGGACACGGCCCCTGCCTCCAGAAGTTTATCATTTTGTAGAGTTTTGAATTAATCTCATAGAATCTGCATTGTTTAAGCACGGGGATTAAGATTTTCAGGTGTTAACCGTGAGACCCCATAGCTCCAACATGGTCAGACAGGCCAATGGGGACCAAGAAGCCTGTGCTCCAGAGTCCTGCCTGGTTGGAATCCTGCCTCCATCTGTGCACCTATGAGTCTTAGACAAGCTACTTGTCTAGGTTTTGGTTTCCTTCCCTATACAACTGAACCAGTAATTAGACCTACCTCAAGGTTTGTGTTAAGATTCAAAGAAATAACGCCTGTACAGTGCTTGACATGGGGCCTCCCACGTGATCAGGGCTCAGAAACTAGCAGTGGTAATTGCTGATGTGATGTGGTCATTGCCAATATGATGTGCTTCTCCTGGGAAGCTTGATGACCAATCTCGGAGCTCCAGGTAGACTGCCCATGGAGAGGGGCAACAGGAACCTCTAACAGCAGCTGGGGAACAAACTGGGACTTGGCCTCAGCAGTGAGAACAGGGAAGGAGGTCAAATCAGCCACAGGGCTGGCTGGACAAGGACCTCTAACCAGCACACGGGGCGCAGAGCCTGCGGCAGGGCGAGGTCTGCATCGGGAGTGCTGGTCTACGTCTTGGTGGAGGTAGGGAGCAAGGCCAATCATTTTCCAGGCCTTCTGAAATTCAGAAACATGAAGCTTTAAAAAACAGCACACGCACAAAGAAATAGTTTTTTGCAGCTGTTTTGGCATTTGGGGAGTAATTTACCAACTTGGAGTTCAACTTAATGAAGTCGGAGGTAGGCAGCTTCCACGGGAGTTCTGCTTCCTAGCAATCTGTGTTCGCCCAGCCGGCAAAGAGGGCCGAGCGGGTGGTCGGTGGGGAGCATTAACAGTAACATGTTGTGTATTTGTCATCAGAATGGAGCCCCCAGGCACAGGGGTAGTGCCCATGGCTACTCAATGATGCATTTGTCATGTGGCCACTGACACAATCAATTGACCCCCTTACACACCGGTGTTTACTAGCCATTGTATAAATATTTCACCCCTCCCTGGCTGACACATAATCTCTTCTTTGCTGCCTCTGACAAATGAACATTTCTCTGTAGACTCTTAGCTGAGTATGTGTCACAGCTATGTCACTGATTAATTTTTTTTACCACCATGAACAACAATGCATAGAAATGTGGGCTTCCCTGGTGGCGCAGTGGTTGAGAATCTGCCTGCCAATGCAGGGGACACGGGTTCGAGCCCTGGTCTGGGAGGATCCCACATGCCGCTGAGCAACTAGGCCCGTGAGCCACAACTACTGAGCCTGTGCGTCTGGAGCCTGTGCTCCACAACAAGAGAGGCCGTGATAGTGAGAGGCCCGCGCACCGCGATGAAGAGTGGCTCCCACTTGCCACAACTAGAGAAAGCCCTCGCACAGAAACGAAGACCCAACACAGCCATAAACAAATAAATAAATAAATAATTTTTAAAAATGTTTGAATGAATGAGTAAAAATTCTATCTAAAAAAAAAAAAAAAACAAAAAACAATGCATAGAAATGTAACTTATATTCATTTCCCGGCTTGAGCCTAGCTGTCTAAAAAATTCCACCAGCAGATACGACTGACAGACAGCTATCCTAGCGCTTGGGCGTGCTGACGTGTGGTTGTGTGAGTGCCAGCTTGTTAATTACGGGCTTTCTGTTCCGGCCTGGCTGCTGAGTAACCAGCCACAGGGACCTTAATCACTGTTGGGGCCGGGAAGGGCCAGCTTCAGAAGGCTCCGGGGGCTGGCACCTCAGCCCAGCCTAACCACACACATTTTTTTCCTCCAAGCGTTGGCCACATTTGCCTCTGGGCCTTGGTTTGGGAATGCCCCTGAAGTCACCCTGGTAACACTCATTGCCACCTTGAACTCCTCACCCACTGATCTGTGAGATCATGAGGGTAGGGACCGGGTCTTATTTGCTAAGCACAGGGCGGATGCTCCCAAAATATTTGCAGACATTAAATGAGCCATGGTGTAATTACTGAACAATGTACCAGCCACTTGACACGTATTGTTCATTTCATCTTTTCCATGAATGTTCTTGGAGCCCCTACCATGCAGACCTAAAGACCTGGGGCCAGAGGAAAAGGTGACCATTGCTTGGAGAAAAAAATGGAGTGCCTGGTTAGACTGAGGTGGGAAGCCACTCCCGGGAGTCTTCAGAAGCTGCCATTCCTGGGCCCAGTAGTGATTAAGGTCCCTGTGATGGTTACTTGGCCGCTGGGCCAAAATGAAGTTCAGGTTCTAGTGGTGCAGGACTAGAGGTTCTCGGAGTAGGCACTATTTGTACCCTGGTTTGCAGCTGAGAAAACTAAAGGGCAGTTCTTGCCATTGGAGTCTGGCTAAGAGCCTGTGTCATCGACACCAGAGCCTGCACACCTAACCGTCCTCTGTCAATCTCCCCACACCCACCATCCTTTCCTGGGGCCGCCTTAGTGTCCCCGCACTGCAGCTCAGCTCCCCGCCTGTCCTTTCCTCTCCTTCACATTTTCCTCTTCCTGGCAGATTCCAGAGTCACCTTGGGCTTCAGAGCCGACTCAGCATCCCTGCCCCCCACCCCGACCCTGTCCATCTGCTGCTTCCCCCTCCCTACCCACCCACCCACTGGCACAGGACTGAGCCTTCAGCAGGTGTCTAGGCTGCTCTCACCCCACCCCCTACCTCCATGCACCTGTGTCCCATGCACCTGTGTGCCTTCTCTGATGTCATGTAACCACTGGCTGGGAGCCAAGTGCACGACACCTGGGGGAACTTCCGATAGATTAACTAACTCACACCAGCTCCACTGTCGCCCGCAAGGCTCTCAAGAGACTGACCTGAGGGAATTCCCTGGAGGTCCAGTGGTTAGGACTCAACATTTTCACTGCCGAGGGCCCGGGTTCGATCCTGGTTGGGGAACTAAGATCCCATAAGCCTTGCAGCGTGGCCAAAAAAATTAAAAAGGGAGATTGACCTGAGATATAGGGACCCTTCCCCTGCCTAATGTCGTGTCCCTGGAGTCCACACAAATCAGTCAAAACCACTGATGTATGTAGTAAGGTAGAGAGCCTGGAATGGGAGACAGTCTGAATCCCAGTTTCTCTATTTACCCACTGTGTATCCTTGGGCGAGTCACCCATTTTCTTCTCGTCTTTGACACCGGGGATGCTGATACCCCTTTCACAGGGCTGTTATAAGGGTGAAAAGAGCTCACGTGGAGCAGCACCAGGCATGGCGGCTAGCACACAGTAGGTACACAGTAAATGGCAGACATTTCAAGGAAAGGACTTTCAAGACTCCTTCCCATCTTGACCAATCATCTCCCAGTCAGAGAAGAAAAGCTGATCGAACCCATCTCCTGAGACACACGCAGGTGCATGTCGATACCCAGCCCACACGGACCTAGGAGGTAGCCCTCTGAGACCCCACGTATCAGGTGGCACTGCCCACCTTCTCCCCTCCTGGCCTGAGTGGTGTGGGAGGAGGGGCAGCTCTAGGGAATGAGATGAAACTGCTGGGGGTGGAGCTGCCCAGAGGATCTGCTCTCACTTTCAATAAGCATCACCCGAAATGATGGCCACATATGAACATTCAGTCCAGGCAGCACTGAATGAAGGACATGTTTATGTGCATTATCCCACCGAAAAGTCCCCCAAACCCTCTGAGTTAGGTATGACCGACCTCCTTCTACTGGTAAAGAAATTGAGACCCAAAGAGATTAGGGAAACTATAAAAGGTCACACACAGAGCCAGGACTCACTTGAACTTGGGTCTACCTCCTTCCCAATTAAATGCTCTTAACTACCGTCATATGTCACCTCCTTCAGATCTCCTTCCCCACTATGCTTACCAAGTGTGCTCCAGGGGGCAGGTACCACCTGCCCGATGATGTCCTCCAGGGCCTGTGCTGTGACGTCACAGCCCCAGTGGGCCTGCCTTGCCCCACCTGTGGGGACTTAGTGGTGCTGAGGGCAAGGTCAGGGGAAGGAAAAGCCCAGATGATGCAGTACTGGGTCAGAACCAGGATGACAGCAGGTCCAGGGAGGGAGCTGATGCAAGAGAGGGGCCCACACAACTGGCCCTTCAGTTGCAGGCTTGGCTGTGCCATCCCCCATACATTTCCTTGTTCGAAATGGAGCGTGGAGCCCCGGAAATCAGGACAAAAGCACCACCCACAGCTCTGGTCTCGATGACTCAGATTCCACCTCCCACAGCCTCTTCCTGTGTGTGTTTCTGAATGTGTGCGTACCCGAGCATGCACCCCGCCAGTGCATGAGGCTGTCAGCTGTGCGTGCGCGTGTGTGCACATGCACACACAGGGATGAGTCCACATGTTTACCTGTGTCCATCTGCAGACCTATTTCCAAGCCCGAGCCTGCAGGATATGACGACCAGCAGGGTCAGTGATAATCATAATATTAGTAGCATACGTACTTCCTCTGTTCAAAGGCACTGTGCTAAGCACTTTACGTGTAGCATCATGTGGAATCCTTACAACAGCCTTATGAGGTAGGTACTATCATTATTCCCATTCTACTTATGATGCAACCAAGGCTCAGAGAAGTTACACTACTTTTCCAAGGCCACACAGCCAGGAAATGGTGTAATCTTCAGATGCCAAAGCCTGTGCCCAGTAAGATGTGCTTTCCTCCTTGCCCCCTCTAGGGGGTTTGGAGAGAAGACCCCAAGGGTCCTTTGTATGCAGAAAGCAGCCAGGGTCCCTGAAGGAAAGGGGGCCAGAAGCCAGAGTCTTGGAGGAGAAGGGGGCAAATAGCACATAGATGCCTGAGCAGGAGGGGGCAGGGCAGCTGTCTCTCAGAACAGGTGTTAGAGAAGCTGTGACAGCCACTTAGAACCATAGTGGCAAGCCTCCTTTACATGCCTATTTGCATATATTTGCATGTATTTGCATCACGAAATCCGTGGAATCGGCCTTAATGGTCCCTGCCTCGGAAGACTGGCAGAAGCTAAGAGGGTAGGAGTGACAGGGAGGGCCTGGGGAATTCGGGAAGGGAAGGAGGGAAGAGGCAGTACTGTGGAGGCACTGGGCGGTGCTGGGCACTGCTAAGGGACAGTTTCTAGGGGAAAGCAGGGAGATTCTTCCCCCTGTGTCCTGAGTCCATCTCCTGAGGGCAGCGGGGAAGAGCGGGGTGGAGGTGGGCGGAAGGGAGGCGGGGGTGGATTCAGAAATCGGGGAGAGCAGAATGGGGTGTGGGACCTGAGTCAGGGGGTAGGACTCGACAGGAAGGCCGAGGCTGAGTCGGGAGCCCCCAGCCCCGGGTCCTGGGAAGACTGGCAGGAGGACAGGGGAGGGCCTTGCACGGCGTGTCCCCGCTGGGCGGCCGCCCACTCAGCTGCTGGAGCTCAGTGGCTCGGTGTTGGGCGCCATCTAGTGGACATATGAGGGAACGCTCCTTCTTCCTGCCTACTTTGGCGCAGCCCCTTCCTCTGCCTGCCTGAAGAAAATGGGTATCTGCTTTGCCCCTGCGGAGGAAGCACATCGTGGACCACGGTCCTGCAGCCCGCCTGCGGAATGGGCCTGGGAATTGCGACTTTCCGGAGGATCACCAGCAGGGAGCTTCCTACGGGGCTCAGGTCAGGCTAAGATAGGCTAGTATAGCTAAGTGATGAAGAGCTTAGGCCTTAAAGTCAGAAAAACATGGCTGTGCCAGTTACTAACATTGTGACTTTGGCAAATTAACCTCTGAATCCGTTTCCTCATCCGTCAAAGGGGGGGTGATAATAGTTATTTGTGGGACTGAAAGGAGCGAATATATGTTAAGAGCTTATTAGTAGGATCAGGATTAGGGAAAGGCAAGTGAGGTGCCTGGGATGCAAAATTTAAGGACTTGGGACTTGCAGGATACTGAGAGACCTCTTTAAAATTTGTGCCCTAGGCCCCTCATTCTTTTCCCTCTAGTTCTGGCCTTGCTTATTAGCACATGGCCTGGCACCGAAGGAGCTATTGTTGGTCTTATTATCACAGCATTACTGCTGCAAGGATGCTAAGCCTTGGAAGGCAGCCCTACCCCCAAGGCCCAGAAGGAAGTAGCACCCCAGGTCCCATCTGGCCTGGTCTGGCAAGGGTGTGAAGCGAAACTGGAACCCAGAGAGGTGAAGGGTCACTTCCCAATGAGTCAGGAATAGAGAGGAAGTCACAGGCAGATAGGATGGAGGGGGATATTGGGTCACAAATTTTGTGTGGCTTCTTAGATTCCCTGTGCCCAACTGATAGACAAGGATGGGACTCGGGCCTGTTCCACAGGGGGTCAGTGTGATATGTTGGTGAGAGTTGGAAGTGGACTGTGGCCACATTACGGCCCTCTCGGGATGACCCTAAAGGGCATCAGTGAGGGGAAGTCCCACCCAGTGTGCAAAGCTTTGAGCGGTACTCTTGGTCCAGAAGAAGAGATGGACTGAGGTGTGGATATTCCCTGACTCCTGGGAAGTAGTGAATGTCTTGGCTGGTTGGTCAGGAGCCTGGAATGAACAAGACCAGTGTCAGTGGCAAAGAGGACTGGGGAAAGGTAGATGGACAGACTTCTGGGAGTGGGCACCCAGTGTGCAAACTTCCGGTCTCAGGTAAACACTCCGCAGGGCGTCCACTGCCAGGAGGCTCTGAACCAGGCAAATAGAGTGATTCATCAGGTGGGTGAATCTCTGCCTGTCCACCCCAAATGCCTGCACCATAGCCCTTGAACAGAGCGGTCATGGTGCCAGGGATGGGGATGATGCGTGGGCCCGACAGCCTGGGCTCCCCTCACCAAGGCTGAGCTGGTTCTACCACTCTGCGGGCTCAACCCACCTACCGCGAGACCTACCCTGAGTGCGTGATGACTCTTCCTCAGAAGACCAGCCGAGCCCCTGGTGGCAGGTGGATTGCACTGAACCCCTTCCTTTCACCCTGGAGGGAACAGTGACTCATCCTTCCTGGAACCAGTGAAGGCTCGGGATTCGGGCTTGTCTTCCTGGTCCACAGAGCCTCTGCAAAGAAGGTACAAAAAAGGGGTCATCTAAGACTTTTACACTTTCAGCTCTTACATTTAGGTCTTTGATTGTTTTGAGTTAATTTTTATATATGGTATGAGGTAATCGTGGGACAGTCATCAGCAGATTCATCGCTCTTACTCCCTTGACCTCATCACCCACAAGCGGTCAGCGTGGCAGAACGGTGGAGTGGCCTGTTGAATGCTCAGAAGATGCCGGCAGGGGTACGACACCTGTGGGTTTGGGCCCTGACCTCTTTGACAGGGTATTTGTTTTGAACAGCACTGTGTTCCCTATACCTAGAAATTACACGTCCCAGAATCAATGTGGCAGTGGAAGTGGCCCATCTCACTCTCAGATTTGCACAACTTTTGCTTCCTGTCCCCCAAACTTCAGGCTGTGCCATTTAGAAGTCCTAGCTCCCAGGGAGGGAGAACTTATACCAGGGAACTCAGTAATGTTGCCACTAAACTGAAAGCTGTGACTGCCACCTGGCCACCTGAAGCGCCTCATACCAGGGGACCAATAGCCAAAAAGGGCATCACTGTACTGCTCAAGGTCATTGGGACTTCCCTGGCGGTCCAGTGGTTAAGACTCCACTCTTCCAATGCAGGGGGCGTGGGTTCGGTCCCTGGTCGGGGAACTAAGATCCCACATGCCATGTGGCGTGGCCAAAAAATTAAAAAATATTAAAAAACAACAAGAACAACAAGGTCATTGATCCTGGTTGCCAGGAGGAACCAGGCTGTAGCATGTAGATACAATGAAGGCAGGGCAGGGTATACCTGGACCCAGTCAGGAGATTCTTGGGGCATCTCCTAGAACCTCCTACCCAGTGCTAAATGACAATGGACAGCTTCAACAATGCCAATCCCCAAAGGGCAGACAATCAAAGCATCAGATCTTTCCAGGATGAAAGTCTGTATGATCTCATCAGGTTAGTAGCCCAGATCTGCAAAGGGCTACTTGAGGGGAGGCGGGGAGGGAGAAAACATCATCAGTTATGGACTCAGGACCAGCTACAGCAGTGGGTCCTGGCCTTGCTTCATTAACCCTCTTGCCTACATCTTCCTTGAGGTCCCATCAGGCACGATCTTAAAGGGGATTTGTTGACAGTGGACTGTGCCTCCCTTTGAGGAAAAAGTGATAACAACTTTGTTCTCATGGAAGAAAATGGAGGCCCCGTGGTGTGGTATGGAAGTCAGGTACAACAGGAGGGCTCTAGGGGATCTCAGTGGCTCGAGGGGTGGGCCGTACGGAGACACAAACCTTCCTTCTCAAATGCCTTAGCTACCTCCTCGCTCCTTCTGACACTGCCCCTCCGCTTTCAGGCCTAGACGAAAGACCGCACTGTGCAGTGTGGGATCTGGTTTCCCAGCGCCACCAGGGGCTGGATGACAGAACCCAGAAGTTTGGGGTGCACCTGACGCCCTGGGCTAGGTTGTGGGTGGGAGCTGTGGGCCCCTCCAAGGTGTGATCCTCCTCACAGCCTTCGGCAGAAGCCCCCTACCACATGCTGCGAGCACACTGGCTGAGCCCTGCAGCGCCTCTCTGTGGCCAGTTTGAAGCACAGCCAGGACAGCAGGGCATCATTGCCCCAACTGGCCTTGCAGCTTCCCCGCCCTCGTTTCCCTTTGCCTCACCCTCGGCCCCCTGGTTTTCACCTGAATCCTAGCCACAAGCTCTGCTCCTAGAGGACCTAAGACAAGGGGTGTCTGAGAGCCGTCTCCCCCGTGTGTCTCACTTCGCGGCCACTGCCGGAGCCTGTCTGACCAACCCAGCCCTGCTGCCGAAGCCAAAGAAATGGAGACCTCAGGGGGGGCAGGAACCAACCAAGAACTTTCCATATGGGGGACAGAGAGGGTGGGCATCTGAGAGGAGGAAGCGCAGAGCAGAGGGTAGAAAGTTAAGTCCCAGTGAAAGTTGTCTCCTGTAAGTGGGTCTCTCTGCAGGGAGATTTGGGGAGGGAGTGGCTGGAGCCTGGAGGTGAGAAGGGAGGACAGTATTTCCTCCCCACATCGGGTGGACATGCCCATCCTCGCAGGGCCAAAGGCAAGTTCCTCTGAGCCCCCTCAGACTTCCATATTCCTGGGTTGGGGAGTGTCTGATTTGCAGATGATCTGGACGGTGAAAACGGCAAGCGTGAGTGAGTGGTGCTGGGGGCAGGAGGAGGCGGCATCAGGCAGAAGGTCTGGAGCAGCAAACAGGGACCGCTCCCTTTTCTACTGCAAGGAGGCCAAGAGGGGCTGGACAGGGGCTGAACGACCCTCCTCCTGGCCGAGGTCTCCCCGCCTCCTCTGGCTACTCCAAATCCCCCAGTTCATAAACACTGCAGGCTTCCGGCACGATCCCATCTCTAGAGCACAGCTTCACACTACAGTGGAGTTGTGTGCCCCAAGAGGGACCGTCCCAGTGGCAGTCTGGTGGTTTTCAGGGAGGCCGGGCAGGAGGAAGTTCAAGCAGACACTAAGAGACCAAATGTCCCTAATGTCACCCCTGCCCCCATCCTGCCTTTCTTTAGATGTATGGGAAGTACTCCAGGCTGGGGGCAGAAGTCCTGGCTTAAAACTGTTCTGCTTGGAATATAGCCAATGTTTTATAATAACTATAAATGGGGTATAACCTTTACAAATTATGAATCACTACGTTGTACACCTGTAACTTATATAATATTCTTCATCAACTATGCTTCTATTTAAAAAAAAAAAAAAAAAGGGACTGTGTTCTGCTAGTTCCTAGGGTCTTCCCAGTCATTCTTCTACCTCCAGGCCAGACCCCACTTTTCTGCATTTTTAAGGCAGAAAGAGGGGCAGGTAGACCAGGGGCCTGAGCCCCAGGCAGGGGACCCTGCCTGCTTAGGCCACATAAGTGGGACTGAAGGGGGCCATCTATGATAGAGTGCGTGAGAAGGGGTCCATAACTGTCATTGGAATTCTCATAAAAGTTTTGCCCCGCCATGCAGCTTGCAGGGTCTTAGTTCCCCAACCAGGGATTGAACCTGGGCCACGACAGTGAAAATGCTTTCCTGGTTAGGAAAGCCAGTGGTTAGTGGCTTTCCTAATCACTAGGCCACCAGGGAACTCCCTAAAAGTTTAAGATCTGCATGTGCTGTCCAGTATGGTGGCCACTAGCTACATGTGGCTATTTAAGTTTAAATTAATTACAATAAAATAAAACAAAATAAACTCATTCAGCTCCTCCAGCTCACCAGCCACACAATGTCTCAATGGCCACATGTGGCTAGTGGCCACCATGCTGGAAAGCACAGATATAGAACATGTCCATCATTGCAGAAAATTCTACTGGACAGCACTGCCCACTAACTTTAAAAAATTTTTTCCCACCTTTATTGAGGTACAATTGACAAATAAAACTGTATGAATTTCAAGCATATGTGCAATGCAATGTACATATGTATATTGTGAAATGATTATCACAATGAAGTTAGTTAACACATTCACCACCTCTCATAGTTACCATTTTTTTGTGTGGTGAGAGCATTCAAGGTCTACTCCCTTAGCAAATTTCATATATATATTTTTTAATTTATTTAGGCTGCGCCAGGTCTTAGTTGCAGCACACAGGATCTTCACTGCGGCATGCGGACTCTTAGTGGTGGCATGCAGACTTTTAGTTGCAGCATGCATGCGTACAGGGTCTAGTTCCCCGACCAGGGATCGAACCTGGGCCCCCTGCATTGGGAGCGCAGAGTCTTACCCACTGGGCCACCAGGGAAGTCCCTCCCTTAGCAAATTTCAAGTATGCAGTACAGTATGGTTAACTGTAGTCACCATGCTGAACACTAGATCCCTGCCCACTAACTTTACACACCGGGAAACTGAGACCTGCAGAGGGGGTGACCTGCCCAAGGTCCCAAAGGGAGTCTAGTGGTAGCTGCAGGACTAGATGCTCTTCATAAAATGTCTTTCAGTGAAATTGCATGAAAATATCTCCTTATAGATACAGCTCACATCAACAGCCTGGGGTGGAAGGGACAGGGCTCTAGTTTCAGGGGTGGCGATGGGGGGAAGGGAGGTGTTCTGTGTTTGTTCCTCCCCTCCCCGCTCCCAGGGCTGCCCCAGCCCTCCAAGATAAAGGAGGCTTAGAGGCCTGGCACTCCCTCCCCTCCCCCACGATGACCTCATCCTCACAAAAATGTGCAAAGGGCACTGGGGAGGGGCTGCGTGGAGGGGAGTGTATGGGTGGGGAGATGGCACAGTCTTCAGGCCAGAGAAACTGGGGGCGGTGAGAGCTGTGCGGACCCTAACCGGTCTTCCGTGCAGGCATCTTCCTAAAAATGCAAGGATGAACCTATCACCTGTTTGAACTCTTCTTGGAATGGAGACCAAATCCCAACCAAGAACAACAAGGGTCTTCATGGCCTGGTCCCTGAGGTCCCTTAATCTTGGGTGGCCTCAGACTCCCAGCCTCTTTGATCTGTCTCTATTCCTCACCAGGCTTGCGTCCCCCTCGGGACCTTTGCCTGGAAGACCCTCCTTCCCACCCCCAATTAACTTCTAACCATCTTTCTGATCTCAGCTTAAGCACGGCTTCCAGGAAAAGCTTTCCCAGACCCCCAGGCCAGGTTGGCTTCCTCTGTTTCACGTTCTCGGAACACTCATTTTGGTGTGTAATTATACATTTATTTGGGGTACTTTGATAAATGTCTCACTCCCCTAGTAGACCATGCTCTCCACAGTCTGTTTCTGCTCATTGTTGTACCTTGTTGGGAAGGGGGAAATTTCCCCCTGTACCCCTCTTAAGCTCTTGTGGCTAGACTAATAATAAAATTGACACAGAGAGATTAACAGATTAACAGAGATAAAGAAACAAATTTTTTTTTAAACTTATTTACTATTTATTTATTATTTATTTTTGGCTGTGTTGGGTCTTCGTTTCTGTGCGAGGGCTTTCTCTAGTTGTGGCAAGCGGGGGCCACTCTCCATCGCGGTGCGCGGGCCTCTCACTATCGCGGCCTCTCCTGTTGCGGAGCACAGGCTCCAGACGCGCAGGCTTAGTAGTTGTGGCTCACGGGCCTAGTTGTTCCGCTGCATGTGGGATCTTCCCAGACCAGGGCTCGAACCCGTGTCCCCTGCATTGGCAGGCAGATTCTCAACCACTGTGCCACCAGGGAAGCCCAAGAAACAACTTTTAATTCATGTGCATGGAGGTCTCATAGAAGTGGGACCTAAGAAGTGGCCAAAGCAGGCAGCTTTTAGAGTTTTTAGACAAAGAAGCAATAAATAAATGTGTGAGAAATTGACAGGACAAAGAAACATGGGTTTTGGGTGCCCAATTAGTGAAGAATTTAAGCAGAGTTTGGGCTTGGGGCAGTACATTAAAGAAGTAACAAGGTTTGTTTATATAGGCTTCTTGGCCTGACTTCCTATCTTTGGTGATAAGGGCATCGTTCTACCTCCAGATGCAGGGAGTGCATCTGTCACGTGAGAGATTGAGTTCCTGCTTTCAGGGAGACAGAAAGGAAAGTCAGGCTGTCCCTCTTGCTTTGGCTGTTTCTTAAGTCACTTTAATTCAAAACAATCAATATGCGATTGAGGCACATTTTGGGGTGGCCAACCACAGACCCCAACCATCTCTAAACCCTTGAGCAGCGGTTGGTCCATGAGAGACACTCAGTAAAAATATGAGAGATGTCTAAACATGGGGAGAAATATGAGAAATAAATGAAATGATCGAATGGGAGTATTCCTTCCTGCAAGAAACGTGCCCCTCAGAGCCCACCCCCACCCCAGCTGGCCCAAATGTGGGTGACGGTTGTGCCCTCTACCACACAGAAGGGGAGTGAGACCTGGAGGCCACTGGAGACAATGTAGGTGATCAGGAGTCACAGGGGTGACAGGAAATTCGATGAGGAATAACAAAATCGGTGGAACGGACAAGATGACAACCAGGAACCTTGGGGGATGGTAGAAATAGGACAAGTGCAACGTGGTCTAATTTAACAATAGAATGCCATGGGATGATTGATTAAAACAAGATCAGGGGATGTACCAGGGCGATGGGGTAACAGGCAAGCTGGTTGTAGTCTAAAGTCACCATGGAAGTGACTGGTGAAAATAGTAACAAAGAATGGGAAATGTTTATGAGCACTTGCTGTGTTTCAGGCCCTTTGCCCATATTATCCATATATCTCCATGGATTAATCTTTACAACAACCCTGTGAGGTAGGCACTATTATTATCTCCACTTTGCAGAAAAGGAAACTGAGGCACCAAGATTTAAGTAGCTTGCTCAGGTCCCAGCGCTGGTAGAGGTGGGGGTCAGGGTTTGACTTTAGAGATTTGCTCTTAATTACTACATCATACCATCCCCTTCCAGTGAGCAAAATGATATTCTAAGTGACAGGGGCTGTAGCCGTCAGTCTATGGTGCAGGTGGGGAAGGGGAGGAGCACAGAGACATGCAAAGGGGTATTGGAAAATTCTCTTCCATACCCACCCCTTGTTTGGTTCTGTCCCTTCCTCTGCTCACTAGTGCCCCTTTCTCCCATGTGTTAGGGTTAAGATTTACTAATGTCACATTTCATTCTTACTCCTCTCTCCCTGCAGAATGCCAGAGAGGCTGAATCAAACCACACAACAAAGACCATGGGAGACAGAAAGGCAGGGCTGGCTATGGGAAGGTCTTTGGGGAGACAGAGTATCAAGGAGTGAGAAGACCCAGACAACTGAGGTTTGTGAAGCACACAGAAGTGTTGCTGTAGGTTATAAGGTCTTTTGAGAGATGAAACATTGGAGAACCTGTCCATTGTTTTTGGTTTCTGGACTGTACCTTATTGTTAAACCGTGGCTCCATGCATACTCTGGGTCATGTGAGCCCTGCAGCTTATGTTTGGATTAGACCAGAGCAGGCAGATCAGACGATGATGGTCAGTAATGCAGTCTCTCTTGCCAGGGTGAACTGGTAGGGGTCCAGGGTTAAGGTTTGAAGAGGGACCCTTCTAAGGGGTACCGTTTGCACACGCGGTACCACTGAAGGAGCCACAGATGATAACCCCAAAAGAAAAAGGCAGCTCAGCTCAGATTACCAGCCGTGGCTGTCCATGGAGTAAAGTGAGTTCCCTGGCTCAGCCTGGCATTGCTGATCTTGCTGTAGGTGGACTCCTTGGGCAGTGAGAATGAAGGAGGTCTGGTTAAGGAACAGGGATCCAAGACTGCCCCCCAGGGAAAGAGCCCCTTCAAGGGACATGAGCCACCGACCCAGTCTCCTTCTCATTCCTTTGAGCTGGTTTACCCTGCACACTACCATTCCCCCTGCTCTCTTCTCCTAGGATGCCTTCAGCTCTTTCAGGATATGCTGTGACCGCTCTCTACCCCCAATTTCTGAGACCAACAGCCTTCCCCTTGTCCAAATCATCTTGGGAGGCGTACACCCCAACAAGGGAAGAGCTGACTTGGTACTCCACCCCATTCTTAAGTATTCAGAGAAAAGATCAACCCCAGAACTCCATGCTCCCCTTCCTTGAGGCCACTGACCTCCCTTCAGCCCATCCGTTAGGGGCCAGGGCTGACATCTGCTGTAGGCTTACTCCAGAGCCCCTGTGCCCTCAACCCAGACCTGGTCAGTTGCTCAGTGCTCTCTTGGAGGCCTGGAGGAGGGCAGAGGACAGCCTCGACCTCTGGACTCCTGGACTGCAGCTCCACGGAGTGGAGTTCAGGGAAAGATCCCTTGGACCCAAGTCCAGGATCACAGGGGCTTCAGGCCTTGTCTTCTGGAGTCTGGGATGCCTCTATTCCCTGCCTTCGTTCTCACTCATCTCTGTCTTGGCCTGTTTCTGCCCCTAAGAAGGCTGAGAATGGAAGAGGGGGTGGGGAAGGAAAGACCTGCATCTCCCCCAAGAGCCCGAGGCTCAGGGACACTCCCTCTTCCAGCTCCCAGTGACCCTAGAATTAAAGAGTTCTCCTTCCCCCACTGTGCCCAGGCTACAGGAATCCCCTGAGTCTGCCCTGTTCCCTCAGTGACAGATTATGGGGACACAGAGAGAGACACAGACAGAGGCACATAGAGACAGAGATAGAGATTAGAGAAACCGGGAAGGAAGATACCAGCCAAGGGCCAGATGCTCCACCAGCCCCAAAGGGTTGAGTCAGAGAGGGGAAGTAGGGTCAGAGGGAAGGAGGTGGGTCTTCTCTGTGGCTCTGCCCTGACCCTCTGACTCAGGTGTCCTTATCTTGGAGTCACTGAACTTGGATGGGAAAAAAATTACATTATTTTCATTAATCTCTAGCTGAAATGTAGCATGTCCTTCAATTATGACAGCAGCAACAAACCAGTCATATTAGCCACAACTATGGCTTTGTCAACAATCGAAATCATATATATATTTGTATCATATTACAGTATTGCAGATAGTTTGAAATATCATTCATGCTTATCACTGCTTCAAAATTATGTGAGGCATCAACCTACTGCTAGATCTTATTTAAAGCGTTAATAAGGAAGTACATATATTACTATATCACTTAGAATAGTTTTATAACAGTATTGCAATATATTTGGTTTCCTTTGTAATCCTACATATTTCATCTTATGCATTTTTAGAACATTATTCTGAGATCGGGCCCATATACTTTACCTGATTGCCAGAGAGGAACCTGACACAAGAAAGGGTTTAGAACTCCTGCATCTGGGCCCTGACCAGGACCCCCCGGCGCCCATCCCTGCAAGCTCCTCGTGCCCTGTACTAATTTGCCCAACTCTCCTCTCTTGCTGGGTTACTCTGAGTCCTGCAAGAAGAAGCCGCCAAGGCAGGATGAAACGTGCAAGGATTTGATTAAAGCAAAGCAAGGGAGCCAGGAGCTGGGAGAGCTATGAAAGAGAGAGGGAAGGGAGGAAGGGTGAGAGGAAATATCCTAGACCACTTATGCAGAAGAAGGAAAGTTCCGCAAGCCCATGGGGGAATTCTCGAGTCAATGTCAGCTGTGAGAGGAGCCCCCTGTCTCCCAGGGCTAGGCCTGCCTTAGGGTCTCTGCTGAGCTTGGTCATTGGCTGGGAGCGGCCCAGTGGGAAGCTGGCCTTAGAATAGGAGCTGATGGATTTCGGAGAGAAGCAGCTGAGGCCCTTGGTCAATTTGCACTCCTTATAGTTGGAGGTCTATGAGGAGCATTCTCCGGCCCCGCACCGCCCCCCCCCCCCACAGTTAACCCTCCAGAACAAAGACATCCAGAAAACTGTCTCCTTATCTGTAAAATGGAGGTGATAAAATTCCCTATCTTAAGGGTTGCTGTGAGAATGAATCAAACTTTGCAAAGCAATGTTTGCATAGGGCCTGGGACATAGTCGGCTTTCAATAACTGGTAGCCATTATTATGGCCATTTTAAGTATTAATTATTATCATTCTCTTTCTCAGGTAGAAGGGCTCCAGGAGGCTGAAAATGGCAGTCCCCTTCCAAGCTGGGGCAGCAGGGAGAGGCGGGGACCACTTCCCCGCATTCCCTTCACCTTCCCCTCAGGCAGGGGTCTTCCCCTAGCTACTGACGGTTCTTGTGTCTGCTGACTCACAGCCAACTTCCTCTCATACAAACAGGAAAGCACAGCCCGGCCAGCGGGCGCCCCTACCCCGCCCCCCAACGCCACACACAGCTAAAGGCCAGCCCCATTCGGAGGGGGAAGCGCCTCAGGCTCTGGGGGACAGGCTCTAAGGTTAAGGCTCCAGGCAAGATCCCGAGAGGGGAGAGGAGCCGTTTCTCCTCAGGGACCCCTCTCCCGCGCCCCCTCACCACACACACACAAAAACTGCAGTGGGAGGGTGGGGAGAAGGGGCTTCGCCCCAGGATGCAAAGGCTGCTCGCCGGGTCACCGTGCTTACAGGGCACCAGCCTTATCTTCAAAAAGGCAGCCCCGAAACCTGACCTTCATCTCTGGGAAGAAACCTAGACCAGGCCCTTGGAGAGGGAGAAGCAGACGGGGACTCCTCCGCTGGGCCTCTGCCTCTTTCCCCCAGGTCATAAGGCTGGGCTCCTGAAGGTTCGCCAGCTTGGAAGGCTGTGGATATCCGTGACTTGTGGATATCACCTTCTGTTCCCCCATTAACTGGGTACCAGAGTCCAGCCACCCTGCGGGGCGTGGGAGAGATGCCCTGGGGACTTAAGGCCCTATTCTTTTCCCTCCCCTTTCGGCCTGACGGGGAGGGAACAGCAGAGGGCATGCAAAGCTGTCCCCCGCAGCACTCTCCTTCTCTCTCTGGTTCTACCCCTGTCCCCATCTCCGTGTGGTCTCTGCCTTTTTGTCCTGCTCTCTAAGGCTGTCTCGGACTCCAACCCTGTTCCGGTCCCCCCCTTTCTTGGCCCCTAAAGGGGCTGAGCTAGCCAGGCTGCGAGATAAGCGCAGCGGTTGGGTAAGGAGCCCGAACCTTTTGGAGGCCGCCGCTTGCACAAGGAGTGGCCGGCGCCCCGCCGAGGGAACCGACGAGCGGGGCGGGGCTGGGCCCCGTCGGGGGAGGGCTGAGGGGAGGCGGGGCCGGCGCGGCAGGACCCGGAGCCTCCGGCAGCGCGTCGGGCACCTGGGAGCCGACTGCAGCCGCTTAGTGAGGTGAGGACCCCCCGCGCTCCCGGGCCCCTGCCTCCCAGACTCCTCCCCATCACCTCCTCGAGAGCGTTCGTGGGATCCCCGGCCCGCTCCGCGCCGGGGGCCCTCCCCTCTCCCCCTCCCCGCCGCGACCGCCCCTCCCTCCGGTTGCCGGCCTCTGCTCCCTCCCTCCTTGCCCCCTCCCTCGTCGTAGCCGGAGCTGCTCCGCTCGGCCTGGCCCGCCCCCCCGCACTCCTGCTCCGCGCACCTCCTAGTTCCCAGTCCCATGCCCTCGAGTCGGGCCTGAGTCACCGGGAAACTGGACTCTGAGTCAGGGCGGGAGGCGCAGCACCCCGGCCCTAGCTTGGGGAGGGGGCTCGGCCACAGAGAGGCAGAGAGAGGCCAGAGCTGATGCTGGGGCGAGAGGGAGTCCTGGCCGGGACCCCGCAGGAGAGAAACTGGGAGAGAGCCGTCAGGGCAGAGGCAGAGACAGAAACCTAAAGCCAGTTTCATGTGGCCAGAGACACAGATGAAACTGAAGATCTAGTTAAAATTGGAGACGGAGGCAGGGAGAAGCTTAATGACAGAGAGCAAAACAAGGAGAGGGACCAAGATGGATTTAGAGGTAGAGATGGAGATGGAGATGGAGTGGGGTAGGGACAGGGACAGGGTAGAGATAAAACTCAGGGAGACAGAATCCAAGGTAGGTCTAGGTAATAGAGCAGGGTCAGGGTCAGGCTGGTGGAATGGGACAGAGCCTCAGAGACCTGAGTCCAAAGGCATGGGCAGGGCAAAGGGAGGCTCAGAGAAGGAAGACTTGGAGAAAGCAGAGGTAGGGGGATGTCATTTCACATTGTGAGTTCCTGCAGGGTGGGTGCTCCTGTTTGCACACACGTATGTGAGAAGATGCTTCAGAGTGAAGACCCTGGTGTACCCCTGGTCCCTCATCTCTCTGACTCAGTTCTCTGCCCCATCCTCACTCCCCAAGTGGCCTCTGCTCAGATGTTGGTACTGCTTAGAGCTCTCTGGGCAGCCTGACCAAGGGAGGCAGGATGTGGGGGCAGCCAGAGCCAGAGGGACAGGAAGGAAGTCTGAGCAGAGACAATAGGTGGAAGGGGAGGGGGAACTGGGAATGTCCAGGATTAGGATGGCCCGAGCCTGTACCTCAGCTCTGGAAACCAGTGCGAGTGGGATCTGCATCTCCCCTCTCCTCTTGTGCCACAGCTGCCCTATCCCCACTCTATGCCACAGCAGGATTAGGGCACATCATAGGCCCTTCCTCCCCACCATCCCCCTTCACCCTGCAGGGGCAGGGTTCTGGCCTCTTGTCCCAGACTTACTTAGTTGAACGTGCAGTAATGCAGAGGCAGAGCTTTGACCCAGACACAGGGTGGGCAGGAGCTAAGGGACCAACACTGCCATCGATAAGCCAACTTGCTGTGAGCCCTGGGCAAGCCTCTTCCCCTCCCTGGGCCTCAGTTTCCTCATCTGCAAATGAAGGGGTTCACCTGCAATGAGAAAGCATGTTCTCGGATGGCTCTGCCCCCGGATTACAGGCCTCTGGTCATTCTTCTTTGGAGGAAGACTGGAGTCTGGTACCCCTGTCCAGGCCTCAGACTTTGGGACAGGGAGGGGGAATCTCAGCCTGAGCCCTCCCTTCACCCTGCCCCTCCCCCCAGCAATGGCCTGAGCCCCCATGGCTGCCCCTCAGGACCTGGACATCGCTGTGTGGCTGGCCACGGTGCACCTGGAGCAGTATGCAGACGTGTTCCGGCGGCATGGCCTGGCTACAGCGGGTGCAGCCCGGGGCCTGGGCCACGAGGAACTGAGAAAATTGGGCATCAACGCCACAGGGCATCGGAAACGCATTCTGCGCCTGCTGCAGGCAGGCACAGCAGAGGGCTCCCCGGATCCCCAACTGGAAAGCGCCATGGAGCCATCGCCCAGCCCAGCCCCCCAAGCACAGCCCCCAAAGCCTGTGCCTAAGCCCAGGACGGTATTTGGTGGGCTCAGTGGCTCCACCACCACCCAGAGGCCTGGGTTGAGTCCAGCTCTCTGGAGACCAGAAGCATCCAAGAGCCCAGAGCCCAGCCCGAGGTCCCCTCCTGTCCCTCAGAGGTCCTCCTCTGAGCAGCCTTCAGCCTTGAATACTGTGGAGATGATGCCCAATGCCATCTACTTCGGCTTGGACTTAAGAGGCGGGGCACAGACAGCTCAGGACATGTGAGTGGAGTTGGCTCCCTGGGGATCCCATGCTGGGGGCAGGGAGGAACAGGGCATGAGGGCTTGTCCTTCCTTCTCTTTCCTTTAATGACACTAGACCTTTCCCCTAAGGGCCCCAGACAGCTCCCAGACAACTGCCCCGACTCCTGCCCTCAGGCCTGCAACGGGCACAGGTAGGTGGGTTATCATGGGTTGGGGGAAGAGGGGCAGTGCCCTTCAGGACCTCAGACACTCTCACCTGACCTCTTCCCTGTCTCCCCCATTTTCCTCCTGCCAGTGCACATCATGGACCCTGGTTGCCTGTACTATGGTGTCCAGCCTGTGGGAGTCCCAGGGGTCCCCGACAGAAGAGAAGGCAGAGTTATCTGTCAGGAAAGGGCTGAACACAGGTGAGTGGTCCATAGCATGATGATGGCAGGAAGAGGGGCAGCTTGAGGAGCGGTTGAGCTGGTGGTGGCCGTGTTTCCCGTTATTTGTCAAATGTGCATTCAGTGTCCACTGTGTGCCAGACGGGTTCTTGAGCTACAGGATGAATATGACAGACCCAGTCCCCCGTTAGGGAGCTTGTGACTCAGTGGGGACAGACAGGAAATAAAACAAGTAGACAAAAAAATGGATATATGATTTAAAATAGGGAGAAGTGCCTTTCATTCCTTCATTTAACTATCTTTATTGAGCACCTACTGAATACCGGTTATCGTTGTAGATACTTGGGCTAGATCAGAAATCCCTGCCCTTGTGGGGAGATAGTTAATTAACAACAGATATAATAAATGAGCGACACCATACGTTAAAAGGCGATAAGTGCCATGGAAAAAATCGAACCGGGTTAAGAGGGCTGGGATGGAGTGAGGTGGGGAGTGGACTGCAGTTTTTCATTAAGAGTTGCCATTATTAAGAGGATGACATTCGAGCCAAACCTTGAAGGAGGTGACGGAGTTAGCCCTCTTCTAGGAGAAGAGTGTTGCAGGCGGGAAGAGTGGCCAGAATAGAGGCTTTAAGGAGGCCAGTTGCCCAGGGGGATCCAGGAGCGATGACAGAGTCGGCCGGGCTGGGTCAGAGTGGGGCAGGGTGGGAAGAGTTGGGGGAGACGCTGCCGTCAGAGAGGTAAAAGGAGCCAGATGGGTAGGACCTTGTAGGGACTTGCTTTTACTCTAAATGAAATGGGAAGGCAGCCATCGGAAGGGCTTTGACTTACATTTTAAGAATCCCTCTGGTTGCTGTGTTGGGAATGGTCTGTAGGGGGGCAAAAGCAGAAGCAGAGAGACTAGTTAGGAGGGTCTTGCAGTGATCTAGGTGAGGCATCTCAGGCTAGCGTGATGGGAGTGGAGATGGTGAGAAGTGGTTGGTTTGGGTTGTATTTTGAAGGCGAACCGTCCTGGTAAATTGAGGTGTGAGAGAAAAGAGCAGTCAGGAATGACTTCAGGGGTTTCGGTCTGAGCCTGCACTGTCCATTGTGGTGGCCAGTAACCCAGCGTGGCTGCTGAACGCATGAAATGTGGCTAGTCTGGTGTGAGCTGTGCTGTAACTATGAAGCAACCACATTTCAAAGATTTAGTTCCACAGCACTGTTCTGAGCAACTGAAAGTCCCTGGAGTTGCCATGGTCTGAGATGGGGAAGACTGGGCATAAAGCAGAAGTAGGTGGGGGGCAGATTAGGAGTTCAGTTTTAGATGTGTTGAATTTGAGGTGTGTACTATACACCCAAGAAGAGGTGGCAAATAGGCCATTGGATATACAAGTCTGGAGTTCGGGGAAGAGGTCCGAGCTGCAGATCCAGATTTGTGAGTTGTCAGCATTTAGATGGGTATATGTAGCTGTGAGTGAGTGTTGATAGAGCAGAGAACCAAGCACACTCCAGTATCAAGAGGTTTGGGAGAAGAACAATCAGCAAAACAGGCTGAAAAGAAATGGTTAGTGAAGCAGAGGGAAAATCAGGAGAAGTTGATGCCACAGGAGCTAAGTGAAGAAAATGTACGAGGAGGAGGGAGAGGTCAGCTATGTCAAATGCTGCTGAGAGGTTGGGTAAGTTGAGGACTGAGAATTGACCTCTGGAACTGGCAACATGGAGGTCACTCGGGACCTTGACAAGTGCTGAGGGTGAAAGCTTGATCAGAGTGGGCTCAAGAGAGAACGGAAGGAGAGGAGTTGGAAATGTGAAGACAACATTTTTGAGGAGTTTTTCTGCAAAGAAGAGCAGAGAGTTGGAGTGGTTACTGAGAGTAGAAGTGGAGTCAAGAAGGGGGTTTTTATAGCATAGAATGCTACGTATGTTCATAGGTGAATAGGGATGACCTGGTAGAGAGGGAAAACTAGCTGATGTAGGGGAGACAAAAGGGAGAAAGTCTGGAGCGATGTCCTCGTGTAGGTGAGGGGACTAGGATCAAGTGCCCAGAGGACGGACCGGCTTTAGACAGGGCTAATTATTACAGTACCAGGAGGAAGGCAGTGTGTGTGTGGAATGGGGCAGATGAGGCGCTGGGAGTCTGCGGGGGTTCTCGGCTGATTGTGTCAGTTTCTCAGTGAAGTAGGAGACCAATGGGGTAGAGTAGAGGTTCTCAACCTCAGCTGCACTACATCCTGGGGAACTTTTTAAACAACAGATGCCTGGGCCTCATTCCCAGAGACTCAGATTTAAGTGTCTGGTGTGGGGCTCACATACAGGTATTTTTAAGTTTCCCAAGTGATTCTGTGCAGCTGAGGTAAGGAACCACTGGAAAGTGATAGAGAATAATAGAGGGCTTTCTGAGAAGGAACACTTGAAGGATGAGAAGAAGCAGCCCAGGGAAGCGTGCTCTAGGCAGAGGGGACACCATGTGCAAAGGCTCCGAACTGGGGAAGAGAATGTGGCTGGACTGTAGTAAGCAAGGTGAGGGCGATACAGGGTGAGGTCAGGGGAGTTGCCACGGGTCTCACTGTACAAAGTCTTGCAGCCCCTGATAAGGAATTTCAATTTATCCTAAGTGCAGATGGGAAGTCATTGTAGAGGTTCATGCTGGTGAGTGAAATGCTCTCATTTGCATCCTTAAAAGAGCACTCTGGCGTCAGTGGGAGAACGGATGTTTGGTGGGAGGGTGCGAGTGGAAGCAGGTGACCAGTTAGGCGATTCCCTTCACCTCGGTGAGAACTGATGGGAGCTTGGTGCCGGGAGAGAAAGGCAAGAGCTTTCTGGAGAAAGAACCAGTCAGGCTTATTGATGAGATATGGGCAACTGTGGCAGAAAGCCATCTACTCAGCCCTTCCCCAAATTTTCCGCTAAGTGATCCTAATGGCAGAGGCGAAGGACTGAAATTTTTCAAATGCAAAGTCCAGGTGTGCTCGGGGAGGAAGCTCCATGCTAGTGTTTTGGGTTCTCAACCTCCCTGTTCCCTTGTTTGAAAAGCAGATCCAGTACCTGCCAGGCATTCCACTAGGTGCTGAGGGGGGGGCTGTCCAGGGAACTTGGTCTAATGTGTGTCCCTCTCTGTCTTGGCCCCCACAAGGCTCAGCAGGCAGGATCTGGAGGCACGAGAGGACGCTGGCTATGCCAGCCTTGAGCTGCCGGGGGATTCCACCCTCTCAATGCCCGCCCTGGACACGGAGACCAACGATGACCTCATTTCACCCTATGCCAGCTTCTCCTCCACGGCAGACCGCCCCACGCCCCTGCTCAGTGGCTGGCTAGACAAGCTCTCCCCTCAGGGGTGGGGCTGCTGGGAAGGGAAGGGGAGGGGGGCGCGGGAGGCTGCGTAGCGGTGGTGGAGGTCAGGTCCCAAGTGCTCCCAGATCCTAGGACGCCCCGGGATGCAGCTTCCACCACTTACTGATCTCGGCCCCTGCCTTCCCCAGAAACTACGTCTTCCAGAGGCGCTTTGTGCAGTTCAATGGGAGGAGTCTGATGTACTTTGGCAGTGATAAGGTAGGTCTGGGAGATGCTACATGGGGCCTGGGGAAAGGGAGAGGGAGAGGGAGGGCTGAGGGAGGCTCAGGATTGGAAGGCCAATCCCCCCCTGGTGGGGAGGCAGGTACCGCATGACTAGTGTCAGCATCTAAAGGAGCTAGGTTAGCAGCTGTACCCCACTGCTTGCGGAATGAGTGCTGATCTCATTAAATGTTGGCACTGGCCCCCCCGGGGTCAGCGCACATGGCTGAGTTCCTGTCCCCATGGGCCAATGGTCTGTCCCTCCAGGACCCCTTCCCCAAGGGTGTGATCCCTCTGACAGCCATCGAGATGACCCGCAGCAGCAAGGACAACAAGTTCCAGGTCATCACCGGCCAGAGGGTGTTCGTGTTCCGCACAGAGAGCGAGGGTGAGGGCCAGGGCCTCCCGGGCCAGGGCAGGGCTGGGGAGGCCAGGTGAGCACACAGCCAGCTGACCCGCTTCCCCGTCCCCCGCCAGCTCAGCGGGACACGTGGTGCTCCACGGTGCAATCCTGCTTGAAGGAGCAGCGCCTCCTGGGCCACCCCCGGCCCCCGCAGCCACCCCGACCCCTTCGCACGGGCATGCTGGAGCTGCGTGGGCACAAGGCCAAGGTGTTTGCTGCGCTGAGCCCCGGAGAGCTGGCCCTGTACAAGAGTGAGCAGGTGAGGAGGGCCGGGCTGGGGCCGAGGGGCCTCACCTAGCCCATTCTGGCCTCACTGTGCCTGCCCCCGACCCTGCCAGGCCTTCTCTCTGGGCATCGGGATCTGCTTCATTGGACTGCAAGGCTGCAGTGTCCGGGAGACCAAGAGTCGCAGCTTCGACCTGCTCACACCACATCGCTGCTTCAGGTGGGGCCCATACTGGCAGGAGGCAAGGCTCGGGGAGAGACATTGATGGAGGCACAGAGGTGCAGAGGACCTGGGGCCTCCTCAGTAGGATTCAGTGGGCGTGCACTGACAGGAGGCCAGTGAACAGGGTCAAGGATGTCAGGAGGGTCTGGGCTGGCCCACTTGTGGCTGGTGGTGGCCCACATGTGGCCGGGGGATGGAACAGGTCGGGGGGGGGTGTCCATGCCCACGGACTGGCTGTCCACCCCTCAGCTTCACAGCCGAGTCTGGGGGGGCTCGGCAGAGCTGGGCGGCCGCTCTGCAGGAAGCAGTAACCGAGACCCTGTCTGACTACGAGGTGGCTGAGAAGATCTGGTCCAATCGGGCAAACCGGCACTGTGCGGACTGTGAGGCCTCCCGCCCGGACTGGGCCGCGGTCAACCTGGGGGTGGTCATCTGCAAGCAGTGCGCAGGTGAGGGCTGGAGCCTGTAGCTGAAATGGGGAGAAGGAGGGAGTTGGGGGCAGGAGGGCTCAGGGTGCCCCTGCCACATGCCCTTCACACCCTAACAGGTCAGCACCGGGCCCTGGGTTCTGGGATCTCCAAGGTGCAGAGCCTGAAGCTGGACACAAGTGTCTGGAGTAATGAGATAGTGCAGGTGAGGAGTCTGAAGAGGAAGAAAGTGTGTGTGGGGGGCCAGGGGTGGGGATGGAAGGAGAGCATGCAGAAAAGGCCTTGGGTCCTGCTTGGGGCAGGATTGGAATGTCTGGGGACTCTTGAGTTCCTGTCACTTGCCTCTGCCCCTTGTCATCCTACAGTTGTTCATTGTCCTGGGAAATGACCGTGCCAACCGCTTCTGGGCAGGGGCACTACCCCAAGGTGAAGGGCTGCGTCCAGATACCACCCCTGGCCCTCGGGGAGAGTTCATCTCCCGGAAGTACCGGCTAGGTCTCTTCCGGAAACCCCACCCTCAGTATCCAGATCATAACCAGCTTCTCCAGGTAGGAGGGAGGGCCGGGGCTGTTGGGGAGGGGGGAAAGCAGTCTCTGAGTTGAAATGCCTAAACTTGCAGTGTGGGCTGTTTTAGGTGACAGAAGGACTGAGCCCAGGGCTCCTAGGTTGCGTCTTGGGGTTTCTCCCTGCAGGCACTATGTGCAGCTGTGGCAGGACCCAACCTGCTAAAGAACATGACCCAGCTCCTCTGTGTCGAGGCTTTTGAGGGAGAGGAGCCCTGGTCCCCCCCAGCCCTCGATGGCAGCTTCCCTGGTCTCCTGCCCACAGGTAATCCCCACAAATACCTCCTCTCTCTCCCTGCAAGAACTCTCAGCCCCAACCTGAGCCTTGGTTCTTCCGGGGGGCGGGGGGTGGGGAGAGGGGCAATTACCTCTCACCCAGCCCATCACAATGGTCCAGCCTGGGCAGTTTCCCAACCCTCCAGGTCCTCCAGGTCCTATTTCTTGATGTTATGAAATGACCACCGTCTGGAGTGGATCTGGAGGTTTGAGGTGTTAGTGCTGGTCTACCCCTGATGGGATCAACCAGTAGGCCGGGTCCCACCTCCCCAGGGGTAGTCTGATCATAGATATGGTCATGTTATAGAGGCTGGTCTCCAGTAGTCATGCCAAAGGGGCCAAGACACTTACAGGATGGCCCATGCTCTGAGGCCTCCACCCAGAGCTGACTTGTTGTTGACTGGCTAGTGGGGACAGATAGTGGGCAAGGGCTGGCTTAGAAGCCTCGTCACTCCCTGCCACCCTCTTTTCTAATCTAGGTGGTGAGACGTCCCCACTGGGCTCTACTTGGCCATGCTGCCAATGGAGTTGGGTCCCACTGTCTTGCTTGATTCAGTCCCTTCCCAAGGAGGTCAGGCCCTCCCATTACACTGGCTTGACCTGACCACTTCTCCTTCCCCTTGCAGACCCCTCCCCTGGCGTGTATAATGAGGTGGTGGTGCCTGCCACTTACAGCAGCTTCCTGTACTGTGGTCCCATTAGCAACAAAGCTGGACCGCCACCCCCTCGCAGGGGCCGAGATGGTGAGAAGGGAGCCAAGGGATGCGAGGAGGTGGGCAGAAACCAGGATGGGCACGGGTGTTCCATAGAGGGACAAGGAGGAGAGGACGGGGATGGGACATGCCTTGGAGTGGGCTGGGTGCCGGGAGTCAGAGAGGGACCATGGCAGGTGGCAGCATTGGGTGATGGTTGAGAGGCTGTGCTTTGAAGTCAGACTGTGGGAGTCAAATCCCAACTCTGCTACTTTCTACCCATGTGACTTGGGCAAGCTACTCAAATTCTGAGCCTCAGTTCCTCCTTCTGCAAAACAGGAGTGAATATAAAACCCACCTCATAGAGCCGTGAAGATTACGTGAGATCATACACAGGCAGAGGGCTTGGCATGGAATAAATATCTGGTAAATGGGAATTCTGACAGTGGGGACAGAGGTCAGCCACCTGCTGACCATCAGTTTCCTTCTTAGCTCCCCCACGACTGTGGTGCGTGCTGGGTGCGGCTCTGGAAATGTTTGTGTCAGAAAGCAGCCCTGAACCCCTCAACCTCATCCAGCCCCAGGATGTCGTATGTCTGGGTGTGAACCCCCCACCCACTGACCCAAGTGACCTCGACAGGTAACACCTGCCATGTTCCCTGAGCTCCCCTTTTCCCTTCCTGAGCCTGAGCCTGCCAGCCCCCTCACTCACCCCCATTCTCCTCCCGGACCTCATCTTCTCTCCAGGTTCCCCTTTTCCTTTGAGCTCATCCTCACTGGGGGGAGGATCCAGCATTTTGGCACAGATGGAGCTGACAGTCTGGAGGCCTGGACCAGCGCCGTGGGCAAGGTGAGATAGCCGAGACCCCTCCCTGACAGCTCATGGTTTCCCTGTCCCCACCTGCCCGCATCCTGTCCTCTCTTATTCCTAAAGCCACTCCTACCCCTTCCACTAACAGCTAAGGTTGACTGAGCGCTTATTCTGTACCAGGCCCTGTGTTAAACGCTGCCCACTCAATGTCTCAGTTAAATTTCACAACAACCCTCAGAGGTAAGGATTATTAATACTTCACACCTAAAGAACTCAGAGGTTATGAAGTCACGTGGTCAAGGTCACAGAGCTAGGAGGCAGCAGAGCACAGGACGAAAATCAGGCCTCTGTCTCCTAAGCTCATGGGCCAAACCTCACTGTGCTGGGCCTCTTCCCACAGAGAGGCTGCCTCTGACTCCCACTCCCTTCGCCCAACACTCAGATCTCCAAGTCCACAGGCAAAGCTGCCTTCATCTGTTCCACCTTCTCCATTCCCAGGCAAGCCACTCTCTCTCCACCCTGCACCCCCTCTGTGGCATTAAAAGTTCAGGTGCAATAGTCAGATATCCTGGGATTTGAGTGCTCCAACTCTCACATGTGAGCTCTTCCATATGAGTAGAGTGGTGTAAAAGACCCCACCCCCTAGCGTTGAGGATTAAGTGACACACGAGGCCTACCACCGCCCGGCACACAGCAAGCCCTCCACCTGTGGGTGTTGAAGTAGTAATGGCAATGGTGATGACAATCGCTCCCATCCTTAAACAGCTTTTCCCCCAGCCCTGCTCCACCTTCAACTCATCATCCTGGCGCCCTCCTGACAGCTCCTTAGAAAGTTGTGTGCTCTGGCAGCCTGCAGTTCCTCCTTAACCCCTTGTGGCCGCCCCGCTCTGCCATACTCTTCTGAGCTGCTACCCTGCAGGTGGCTGGTGACTTGCCCTTGGTAAAGTCCAAGGGCCTCCTTCTGGCCTCACCAGGTAGTCTCTGCATCTCACACTCCTCTGTGGGAAATGCTCCCCTGCTTTGGCTTCTGACCCCACTCTCCTGGTTTGCCTGTAACTCCTCACACCAAGAAGTTATCTCCATATCCTCTAAGGGCTCTGTCATGGCCCTCCCAGCCAGGTCCAAGTCTCTTCTTATTATCTACTTTCCAAAAATCTAGCCCATCCTTTAAGGCAGTGCTACCCTAAGTGTGGTCTGTTAACCCATCCTGGCCCAGGGACTCTGTTATGGCCCATGACAGCTTAAGTACAGGGCTTGAGTCAGCATTTAGAGTCTTTCATAGCAATTTGACAGAGTGATCTTATGTATGCAATCTAATTTTAAAAATTGGGGGCTTATTTTGTATGTCTTTCTCTTCTCATTTCATTTTTCTAGTAATTCGTTTTGGTGCTTTTTAATGAAAGTGTTGGTTAGTGACAGATTGGAAAATTTTTTTAAAACTCCCTGTTCCTTCACCGCAAATAGCTTGAGAAGCACTGCTTTGAGGTTCACCTCGAATAGTCCTTTCTCCATGAAGCCTCTGCCCAGCCCCAAGGGGGTGGGACTTCCCGGGGCCTCGTGACTCTTCGGTTACAGCATGTAGCTACCCATTCTGTCTTCCCCTACATCCCAATTAAGGGCATAAGCCTGCCTGCCACACAGGGGTCTTCTCTGGGTTGGCTGGAGCAGATCAAATTGAATTGCATTTCTTTCTTGTTTTTCTCCATCCATCTCCTGTCTCCTTCACCGGTCTTTCCTTCACTCTCTCCCCATCCCTTTCATTCCTCTGTTTCCTTGGCTTTCTCTCCATGTCTTTCTCTGCCTTTCCCTATCCCTCTCACTCTTACTTCTCTCCCCCACCCCTTGTCTCTTTCCCCATTTTCCTCTCTCCCCTTGTCCTCCTCCCGCCTCACAGTGGTTCTCCCCACTGAGCTGTCACCAGCTGCTGGGCCCTGGGCTGCTGCGGCTGGGCCGCCTGTGGCTGCGGTCCCCTTCCCATACTGCCCTGGCCCCTGGCCTCTGGCTGTCTGGGTTCGGACTTCTTCGTGGAGATCACCTCTTCCTGTGCCCAGCATCGGGCCCTGGCCCCCCAGCCCCCGAGGACATGGTTCATCTGCGCCGGCTACAGGAGATCAGTGAGCAGGGCTGGGGGCAGGGATGAAGGGTGGCTATGGGGGGTTAGGGTGGGTAGTGGACCTTCATCTATTTGGGGGTCCCTATGGGAGACAGCAGGAATAGTGGATTCAGGCACAAGTTCTGGTGTCAAATTGCCCAGATTTAGACCCCCACCTCCATCACTTCCTGGCTGTGTGACCTTGGACAAGTTACTTAACCTCTCTGTGCTTTAGTTGCCTCATCTTCACAACAGGCACAATATTAGGGTTGTAATGAGTTTCAAATAAGGCAATGCATGTAGAACACTTATCACAGAGCCTGGCAGGAGGCATCTTGTAGGTGTTCAATAAATGTTATTTGTTATAAATGTTATTGCTATTATCATTATTTGGAGTTGCTTGCTTGTTGGGAACTGGGAGAAGGGACTGGGAATTCTCATTTCCTCCTAAAAGAGGAACAGTGTAGGATAGTGTTTTGAGGTTTTGGAGACAAACTTGAATTCTATTTTATAGCAGGTAATCTGAGGCAAGTTACTTAACCTCTCTGAGCTTATGTGTCACCTGTAAAATGGGGATAACAATATGTAACTCACAGGATTTACTGCAGTATTGTTTGTAAGGCTCCTAGCATGGAACCTACATACCTTAAATACTTAATAAATGTTAGTCACTATGATGAAGACGATGATGATGATAATGTCCAATAATTCTCCTCCCAGGTGTGGTCTCAGCCACTGACACCCCAGACAAGAAAGAGCATTTGGTTCTGGTGGAGACAGGAAGGTAAGTCTTGCCGCTACCCTTGACTCTGGGCCCCCGTTTCTAGAGCACAGCTCACACCCTCCACCCTGGCCTGCTGGACCACTGCCCACTTCCTCAAAGTCACTTCCCTAGTTCAGGGGCCCTGTCTGGGTTGGGTGTTGTTGCCCCCTGCTGGTGTCTCTGGGAGGTCTGGTCCTTGTGCTCCTCGGCCTCTTAGTCTGAGGACTCCTCTGGAGCTGGCTCTGACTCAGGTCTCTTGGGTCTCAGGACACTGTATCTGCAGGCAGAGGGCCGGCTAGACTTCTCAGCATGGAATGCGGCCATTGCCGGGGCAGCCGGCGGGGGAGGCACAGGGCTGCAGGAGCAGCAGATGAGCCGGGGTGACATCCCCATCATTGTGGATGCCTGCATCAGTTTTGTCACTCAGCATGGTGAGTGGGTACTGGCTGACACTGAGTGGGGGATGGGGAACATGGGCACAGCGGGGGGGTGGGTATTTGCCCTGTGTGTGTGTGATTTGCCTTCAAAAGCTTTGCCTCCAGAGACTGCAGCCTGACAGCAATGACTGTATGACCCTTGGCAAGCTGCTTTGCTTTTGTGAGCCTCAGTTCCCTCATCTTTAAAATGGGGCTACAAACAGTCTCATCTTCCAAGGTAGTTGTGATAGTGAGATAACACATGTAAAGCATTTAGCGCAGGACCTGGCAGGTAGTGAAGTGTTCCAAGGCAGCTGTTACTGGGGCGTGGGCATGGAACGAGGGTGGCACTGAGTTGTGACTGGAGATGCAGAGCCATGGAGAACAAAGAGGGGGCAGCTACAAGGCAGGAGCCACACTGTGCAGCAAAATCCCTGGGGCTCTGAGCAGAGTTATTCTGTGTGGGAGGTTTTCCAGCCATAAAGGATCAGCTATGCAAGGGGTTCCCAGAATTCTTTGTGAGTTTTTGGCCTCCGTTTTATTTTCTTTCCCAAATAAGGACTAAGTTGAATCTTTTTTCCCCGCAAACCCTCTTTAGAAGGCTGGGCTCTTGAGAAGGAAAATTCACAGAAAACTAAGGAGGACAGTCAAGGGGAAAAAGGCATATCCATGCACCGACAAGTAGTTGTGCTTACTACACGGACAATGGATAGTCAGTGGCTAAAGACATTCTCCACGCCTTGGCAGTAGCCTCGTGCACTGACTTCCCCCACTCACTAGACCCCTATCCCCTTCCCAGCCTCCCTCGTGTTCATAAGAGGATTGAAGTCAGAGGCCCAGTGAAAAAGCCCTGGGGAAAGTGTGGGTGTTCTTCCCTGCTCCTCCACAGTTCCTGCACTGCCACTCTTCGTCCAACAAATGTTTATTGAGCTGCTCCCCTGTGCCAGACACGGGGGATATGGCAGTGAACGAACGAGGAAGGTTCTATGAAGCTTAGAGACTGGTGGGAGAGATGGGTAATAATTAAGAAAACAAATACAGTCAGTTCTTGTGATTCATGGTAGTTATATTCTGTAAAGTCACTGAAAATGCTGGATCAATGAATGCTGAACCGTTGCCCCAGTGGAAATACAGGGTTAGGTTCCTGGGAAGCTCTGGTCATATTTTCATTAATTGATCAATATGTAACTTTGTTTTATGTGTGTTTCTGTTTAAAGACACTTTTTTTTAAGCTTCCATCTTTTTTTTTCCTCTTTTTTTTTAAATTGAAGTATAGTTAATTCATAATGTTGAATGTGTTAGTTTCAAGTATATGGCAAAGTGATTCAGTTATATATATATATATATATATTCTTTTCCATTGTAGTTATTATAAGATATTGAGTATAGTTCCAAGCTTTCATCTTTAAAAAAAATTTTTTTATTGAAGTATAATATTAGATAAATTACAAGGGTACAATATAGTGATTCACAATTTTTGAAGTTTATAGTCCATTTATAGTTATTCTAAAATATTTGCTGTCTTCCCTGTGTTGTACAATATATTCTTATAGCTTATTTTATACCAAATAGTTTGTACCTCTTAGTCCCCTACCCCTATACTGCCCCTCCCCCATTCCTTCTCTTCAGCGGTAACCACTAGTTTGTTCTCTGTATCTGTGAGTCTGCTTTAAAGACACTTTATTTAATATAAATTGTTGATTCGTTAATTTTGACCTCACAGCCAGCAATACTCAGCAACTCATGCCTGAACAAAGTTTATCTGACACATGTATTTTCTCAACAAGGCACATCACAGCCTTCTTGTGCTTACGAACACTAGACAGCACTTCAGCACTACACTTGGGGGCTAGTTTAAACAGTGAAATCCCCTGCAAAAAAGAAGCACAAGATGCAAAAAATGTGACTTTAACTATACCACGAAATGACACTTGTTTACCATATGAGGCCTTAGCTAGAAACATGTCCATCAGGCAACTCAAAATTTTCTCCACTTGGGCATGTTCACAAGTGACTGCAAAGTGCCACACGTACTGATTTGGGGGTTCCAAATAAACTTTAGCAAGTGGATGAATTCAAAAGTATAGAACCTGTGAATAACGAGGCCTGAGTGTAATGTGATTTCAGAGAGTGCTATTTAAAGATCAAAGTGGTGAGGGGAGAGAGAAAGAGAGAGAGTGAAGGGGGCTGCTGTGTGATGGTGTAGTTAGGCAAGGACCTTCTGACGATGAGGGCTGGAGCAGGGACCTGAGAAGCAAGACCACAGAGGCCGATTTCTTCCTCTCTGACCCTCCTACCTCCAGTGTCCACATACCATGAGGCGTGACGGACAGGGTGCTGGGTGGGTGGTGGCGGGTCTTCGGGCAGCGGTGAGCTGAGATGGCAGCTGTTCTCAGGGCTCCGGCTGGAGGGCGTATACCGGAAAGGGGGTGCCCGCGCCCGCAGCCTGCGGCTCCTGGCTGAGTTTCGGCGGGATGCCCGGTCAGTGAAGCTCCGACCAGGGGAGCACTTTGTGGAGGATGTCACCGACACGCTCAAACGCTTCTTTCGAGAGCTTGATGACCCTGTGACCTCTGCTCGGTTGCTGCCTCGCTGGAGGGAGGCTGCCGGTAGGTGCTCCCAAGATCCCTAAGAACTCCTCACTGACAACCAAGACCCAACCAGGAACTCCACCCACCCCACCAGAATCCCTGAGCCTCCCTTGTGGGATTGGGCGGCCCCCTTCCCCAATACTCCCCCACTGGAAGATCACCCAGGGACTCAGCTCAAGGCAAGGTGGGAAGGGGGCAGAAACACATCCATCCTGGGTTTGTTTCTCTAAAAGTCCCTCTACTCTTCCTTCCCTGACCCTCTCCAACCCTTCCCCATCCCATCCCCAGAGCTGCCCCAGAAGAACCAGCGCCTGGAGAAATACAAAGAAGTGATTGGCTGCCTGCCACGGGTCAACCGCCGCACGCTGGCCACCCTCATTGGGCATCTCTATCGGTCAGTACAGCCAGACACCCTGCAGGCTTCCTCCCTGACCCTTCATCACCTCTGTCCAACCCCCTGGCTTACATTCACATATTCATCCCCCAGATAATTGTTAAGTGAAGGTGTCACAACATAAAGGTTCACAGCGTGGACTTTGGAGTCAGACAGACCTAGGCCTTAATCCGGCTCCACTATTCTAGCGCATGACTTTATTTTTTTATTTATTTTGGCCACACTGCGCGGCCTGCGGGATTTTAGTTCCCCAACCAGGGACTGAACCCGGGCCCTTGGCGGTGAAAGCTCAGAGTCCTAACCACTGGACCGCCAGGGAATTCCCTAGCGTGTGGCTTTAGAGAAGTTATTTGCTGTCTCTGAGCCTCGGTTTCCTCATTTGTAACAGGAAGATGGTATAAGGAATAGTATCCACCTCATAGGTTATACGAGATTTAAATGAGATGATTCTTGTAAACTTCTTAACTACAGCACCTGGCATGTATGTAGTAAGCATTCAGAAATGGTGAGCAATAAGTATTATTTTGTTTTATTTATTATTCTATGCCAGGCAAAGATTAGATGTTGAAGACACAAAGAAGAATAAGATGCACATCTACCTTTACCAGTCTATTGGAGAGACAGAATTTTAAATGATTCCAGGGTGAGCCTCAGCTCTGTTGTACTGATTACACTGTATCACAGGGACTGGACAACTATGGCCTATGGGCCAGATCCAGCCCATTACTTGTTTTTGTAAATAAAGTTTTGTACATAAAATATAAAGTCATGCCCATTCATTTATATATTTTCAATGGTTCCTTTCACCCTACACAGCAGACTGTATAGCCTGAAAGCCTAAAATATTTACTCTCTGTCCCCTTACATAAAAAGTTTGCTGAGCCCTATTTATAAGTCTGTCTCTCCCATAGACCGGGAGCTCTTAGAGCCAGGATTTTGTCTAACTCACTGCCGTATCCCAAGTGCTTAGCTCAGGGCCTGGCATACAGTAGAGACTCAATAACCGTTTGCTGAATGAAGGGAGGGGTCGATGAACGAGTGAGCGGAAGCTCACTGCATTCCTCATGACCCTCACACCCCTCCGCAGGGTGCAAAAGTGTGTGGCTCTAAACCAGATGTGCACGCGGAACCTGGCCCTGCTATTTGCACCCAGCGTGTTCCAGACGGATGGGCGGGGGGAGCATGAGGTGCGGGTGCTGCAGGAACTCATCGACGGCTACATCTCTGTGTTTGATGTAAGCTTTCCCAACCCCTGAACTACAGTCCCTCTTCCTGGACTCTGGATCCTGCTTACCTAACAAAGGCCCAGCCTAGCCCTCTGAAGGCCTTCCCCATCAGGAACCACCTCCCAGAGCCCTGGGCCCCAATCTCCTGTACCCATGCTCCTAACATCCTTGCCCCATTGGTTCTTAGCTCTTCTGGCCTCTAACCCTCTCCTACAGGTGCTCCAGTCTTGCACATCTCTCCCTGCTTCCCTCCTTTCCCGGCAGCCCACTCCCCCCGCCCCCGCCAATGCACACACACACACACACACACACACACCCTTTTGGCTCTCCCACAGATCGACCCTGACCAGGTAGCTCAGATTGACTTGGAGGTCAGTCTTATCACCACTTGGAAGGATGTGCAGGTAACTTGTCCTGACCCTAGATTCCCGAGTGGGCCAGGAGGGGACATCAGGATAGAAGGTGACCTTCTGCTTCTGGACACTGGCCCTCAGCTCTTTGGGACACAGGAAACCCAAGGAGAGGAGTGCTTTGGGGAGGGGGTTTGGTTTAGGATTTGCTCCATTTATTCCACATGAGGATTCTTTACAAAAGGGTGGCAGGAGCACTTCAGTTTCATGTGTAAGAGATCCAAGGAAGGGTTAGCTAAGTTAGACAAAGAGGTGAGAATAATAACAAATACAGTAGCAAACAGCTGAGGACTAATTATATTCCAAGCACCTGTAATCTCACTTTAGCATCACCCAACTCCAGGAGGTAGGTAGTCCCATTTTTTCAAAGAAACTGAGGTTTGGAGGGTCACTTATTCAAGGTTGTACTGTAGCAAGTGGCAGAGTTGGAACCCAGACAGTCTGACTCCAAACCTGTCCTCCCAAGCACAACTGCACTGCCTTGGGAAGCTCTGTACACAGTTCCGCCATGCCTGGAGTTTTTTCTCTTTGAAGGACCTGAGCGATGTTTGGAATGAGGGTTGGGAGGAGGCGTCTGTGGGGTGGGGAAGCACTCATGAGGCAACCTGAGGAGTCCTCTGACCTTGATTCTTTGCACCGTCTGGGTCCTCCTGATTTCTTTACCCCTCCCCTCAGCTGTCCCAGGCTGGAGACCTCATCATGGAGGTTTTTATAGAGCAGCAGCTCCCAGACAACTGTGTCACCCTGAAGGTCAGTCCTGAGGGGACAGGAGGGGAGATGAGAGGATGGTGGGGGGCAGGGGCAATGGCCTGACCGGCATGGGTCCTCTGCTCTTGCCCTGACTCCAGGTGTCCCCGACACTGACTGCCGAGGAGCTGACTAACCAGGTACTGGAGATTCGGGGGACGGCAGCCGGGATGGACTTGTGGGTGACGTTTGAGATTCGAGAGCGTGGGGAGCTTGGTGAGTATGACCGTGCGTGTGCGCGTGCACGTGTGGTGCGGGGTGAAAGTCACCAAGACTTCTGTGTTACCAGATATGCAGTTGTCCACTTGCTCTTTCTCCGTCCTCTCTGCTCTCTTGGCTTTCGTGGACCCCACAAAACCTTGGTTTCCCTTCCACCTCAAAGGAGGCTTCTCTTTCTCCTTTGCCCAGACTCCAAATGCTGGAGGCACCCAGGGCTCAGTCCTCAACCCTCTTCCTTTCTCTATCTACATTTTTACCTTGGATGAGCTCATCCATTCCCATGGCTCTAAATGCCATTAATAAGCTGGCCCACAAATGTTTATGTGTGACCCAGACCTCTCTGAGCTCCGGACTCACATATCCAGCTGGCTACTTGACACATCCACTTGTACATCTTATAGCATCTCACATTTAAAACATCTAAGACCAGGACTTCCCTGGCAGTCCAGTGGTTAAGACTCCACGCCTCCACTGGAGGGGCTGCGGGTTCGATCCCTGGTTGGGGAACTGAGATCCCACAAGCCGCATGGCACAGCCAAAATAAAAAAAGTCTAAGACCAAACTCAATTCCCAGTCCCCTCCCCTAACAAAACACCCAAGCCATTTCCTAGTTTCCGTAACTCAGTCAGTGCACCAGCATTCACCCAGTTATCAAGGCCAGACACTTGGGAGTCCTCTGGGACTCCTTCCTTTCCTTCATCTTCATACACACTGGCCAACTAGACCTCTTGAGTCTTTTCGAATCTATCACCTCTCCATCTCCATCGTTACCACTAACCTAGTTGAAGTCACCATGATCTTTCTGCTCCCCAGCATTAACCACTAAAATGTACAGCCCGGGAAAGGGCATAGCTGGCCAGTGTTCCCTTCTCACCCCCCAACAATCCATTTTCCGCGCAGCAGTCAATGAGCATTTCAAGCATAAATCATCATGCTATTCGCATGGTTAAACCCTTCCAATGGCTTCCCATTGAACTTAAAATTCAAACCCCTTATTATAGCCCACAAGACCCTGAATGTTTGGCCCTCGCTTATTTCTCAGACCTCGTCTCACATAACGTGTTCTCTTTGATTGAGCCACACTGACTGTTTACTTCCTCAAGCACATCTTTCCTAACTCAGGCCCTTTGGTGTTGCATTTTGTCACACCTGAAGTCTTCTTCCCCAGATCTCGGCATGGCTTGTTCTTCCCAATCCTTAGGGCCTCTGAGTCTCATCTTCAAATGCCTCCTCTGAAAGTCTTTGCCTGGTCACCCTATCTCAGTAGCTGCTCTGTTACTCTCTCTCAGCTTCTTATTGCTTCTTTCAGAATAATGGTTTGTCTTTAGTTACCTCATTTGCTTATCTGTTATTCTCTGCTCCCTCGCCAGGCTGTGGGCTTTGTGGAGGCAGGCCATGTGTTTCATGCTCCCCACTGTATCCCCAGGGCAGCCCAGCACCTGGCACAGTCAGTGCTAAATAATGTCTGTGGCTGGATGGTAGAATGGACGAATGAATGAATGAGTGACTGGTGGGTGAGGAGGTGGGGGCTCCAGGCTGTGGATCGATATCTGGTTGATACCTACCCTCATCTTGCCCCTTAGAGCGGCCACTGCACCCCAAGGAAAGGGTCCTAGAGCAGGCCCTACAATGGTGCCAGCTCCCAGAGCCCTGCTCGGCCTCCCTGCTCTTGAGGAAAGTCTCCCTGGCCCATGCCGGCTGCCTCTTCACAGGTGAGCCTCCTGCTTCAGCCCAGCACCTCCCAGGCCTCTTCCAGGGACCCTCCACCTAGCCCTGCCCATCTGTGCCCAGGTATCCGGCGTGAGAGCCCACGGGTCGGCCTGTTGCGGTGTCGGGAAGAACCGCCCCGCTTGCTGGGAAACCGCTTCCAGGAGAGATTCTTTCTGCTGCGTGGCCACTGCCTGCTGCTGCTCAAGGAGAAGAAGGTGGGCCCTGGGCGAGCAGGGAGGGATGCTGGGTGGCCGTGTGGGAGGAGCCCTGACTGCACTGACCCTGTCACTCCACAGCCCATGTTCTCATCAATCTCATTGCTTCCCTGGCCCTTTGACTTCTGTGACCCTTTGACCTCACACAACCCCAGTGCTTCCATGACTTCTTGACCTCCTTAACCACGATCCTTTTCTCTCACCTCTCAACCTCACTGACTGCCTTCATGTTGTCAGAGCTCTAAACCAGAACGGGAGTGGCCTTTGGAAGGTGCCAAGGTCTACCTGGGAATCCGCAAGAAGTTCAAGCCTCCCACCCTGTGAGTTTTTTTCCCCAGTCCACACTTCTAGAGCCTTCCTGCTGCCACCCTTCTGGCCTTTCCGATCACCCATCACTGTTCTCCTTTGCCTCTCAGGTGGGGCTTCACGCTGATCCTGGAGAAGATGCACCTGTGAGTACCTCCCATCCTGGCTTCTCCTGTGGCCCCGTCAGGCTCCCTGTCCTCTACCTCCTCGCTTTTTGTATCTTCCATCCCTCTAGTTGTGACCCCTTCCCCTCCTGCTGATTCCCCTCTGATCACCCCCAGCTACCTGTCCTGCACAGACGAGGATGAGATGTGGGACTGGGCCACCAGCATCCTCAAAGCCCAGGTGAGGGGAAGGAGAGAGCTGAGGGGTAGGTCTGTGGGCTCAGCACTAACCCTCAGCACCTCCCATGCCCACCAGTGCCATCCCCTCACCCTCTCTCCAGCACGATGACCAGCAGCCAGTGGTCTTACGACGCCGTTCCTCCTCTGACCTCGCCCGTCAGAAGTTTGGCACCATGCCTTTGCTGCCCATCCGTGGGGATGACAGTGGGGCCACCCTCCTCTCTGCCAATCAGACCCTGGTGAGGTCCCCCTAGCCTGCCCCAACCACTCCGGGTCCCTGCTCACGCCCTTGCCACACTGCAGGAAGGAGTGGCGTGCCTGCCAACCTGGTGCCCCCTCTGCCTTCTCTGTGCCCCAGTCTCTACCCCTGCCTCCTGTTGCCAGGCCTCACTGTGTCTCTGTGTCTCTCTCTCCCTGCCTCCCCACCCCACCTGTGCCCAGCGGCGACTTCACAACCGGAGGACCCTGTCCATGTTCTTTGTGAGTACTGTGCCTGCTCCCGCTGTGTGCCTGTCAACCCTGTGTTCCTCTGTGCTGCCTGAGCCGGTGTGCTCTCTGTATTTGTCCTGATGCAGACCATCATTGAGTGTGTGTGTGTGTGTGTGTGTGTGTGAGAGAGAGAGTGTATTGGGACCAAAAGGAATGAGGAAAACAAGGGATGGTACGATGCGGTGAGGAAAGGGGGAAGTGGTCACAGGATCTGAGAAATAGAAAGGAAGTGCTTAAGTGAATGCATTTTGGAGTCAGACAGACCTGGGTTCAAGCCCCAGCACCACCTTTTACTTAACTGTGTGATCTTGGGCAACTTATTTAACCCCTCTGTGTCTCAAGTGTCTGGCCCCTATTTTACCTCAGCTCACTCACCTGCAGTGTAACCATCATACAGGGTTGTTTTTGACATCATACATGCAAAGTATTTTGCAGCATCTGGTAAAGAGGAAGAGCTCAATAAATGTTAGCGATGAATAATCTGGTAACTCTAACTCTGTGCCTGCCTCTGGTTACCCCATTCTCATCCAGCCGATGAAGTCATCCCAGGGGTCTGTGGAGGAGCAAGAGGAACTGGAGGAGCCTGTGTACGAGGAGCCGGTGTATGAGGAAGTGGGGGCCTTCCCCGAGCTGACCGAAGACACGTCCACCTCCTTCTCCATCACGCCGGAGCGGACAGCCAAGCCAGAGACCCCACTGGCCAGCCAGAGGTCCTTTGATCAATCTCCTCTGTCCAAAGCAGGCCCCCTGGGCTGGGAGGAGAGACCACCTGAGCCCCCTCCGGGGCCCCCTTCAAAGAGCAGCCCCCAGTCACGTGGGTCCCTGGAGGAGCAGCTGCTCCAGGAGCTCAGCAGCCTCATTCTGAGGAAAGGAGAGACCACCGTAGGCCCGGGCAGCCCCTCTCAGCCCTCCAGCCCCCAGCCCCCGAGCCCCAGTGGCCTTCCGACACAGACACCTGGCTTCCCCACCCAAGCTCCCTGCACTTCCAGTTCACCCCCCAGCCAGCCCCTCACATGACCCTGGGACCAGCAGTCTGAGGGGTAGGTAACCAAAGACCCAAGCTCTCCCCATGGCAGACACTGCTGGAAGCATCCTTTGCCCTGGTTGATAAGACTCTAGAATCCAGTATGGTGCTGTGGAAGGAGCACGGGGCCGAGAGCTCCCAAGGCTGCATCCTGCTCAGAGAGAGGCAGGTCATGGTGCCTCTCTGGGCCTCCGCTGACTTACCTGTACCATGAAGTAACTGAAATAAGGAGAATGGTGAATCTCAAACTGTTTTTCAGAGCTGTAAGCCCCACATAGTTTCCCTCGAGAAGGGCAACTTCTGCTTTATGTATTTGATATGTAGGGGTTCTGTGAGAGATTTTGGGTTTGAAAAGAATGGTTTTATGCATTAACAAAAAAACGATTTGGAAGGCACAGATTTGAATGATCTCCAAGTTTATCCTACCCCACCTTCAACATTCAGAGACTACAGTGAAGCCCCAGAGTGGGGAGGTTGATTAGGGCTGGGAACTGGGGCAAAGAGGATCCAAAAAGGATAGGTCACTGTTAATAAACCTTGGAACAAAAAGACTGCCATTTTTTACTTCATTCATTCATTCATTCATTCAATTATTCAACAGATATATATTGAACACCTAATTGGTGCCAGCTATTGAGGATATAGTGTGAACGAAAGAGATGGGGGTCCTTGCTTTAAGGGGAACAGAAAATGCGCACACAAACAAAGTCAGGGCTGTGAAGAAACTAAACCAAAGTGATGTGCCTGTGGAGGTGACATTTGGGCTGGGTGGAAGGGGAAAGCCTCTGTGAAGAGCTGAAATGTAAAGGTAAGAAGCCAGGCATGTGGAGTGCTGGGAGAAGGAGCACTCCAGAAGGAAAGGGAAGGCAGTAGGCATGAAGGCTCTGCAGTGGGAAGGGAGTTGGCATGTTGGGGGAAGAGCAAGGAGGCTGGAGTGGCTGGAGCACAGTGAGTGGGGAGCTGGAGAAGAGTATGGGCTGAAGGGGGAAAGACTGGCAGGGGCCCAATGATGAACAGCCTTGTAGGCCATGATTTTATTCTGAAGCAATTGAGGAGTCTTAGGGAAGAGAGGGATGAGACTTTGCTTCCTTTTAAAAAAAAGATCGATCACTCTGGCTGTTTTCTGAACAATGGGTTGTAGGGGGAAGACTGGAAGCAAGAAGGCCAGATATCAGACCAGGAGACTGATAATGGGGGCTTGGACCAAGTTGGTGGTTCTGGAAATTGAGGGAAGTTGATCAATGGGAGATAGAACCTATAGGACTTGCTGATGGATGGAAGGTGGGGGTAGGAGGAAAGGGTACATAGACTCTGGCTTTCTGACTCTCCTAACTGGATGGAGAATGGTTCCATTTAGTATGTTACGTGGGGGAGGTGACTGGGGAAGGATCAGGTAGAAGAAGCCGTTTGAAAGTTTGAGGTACCTATTTAGATAAAGTGGTGGTGTCAGGTGAGCTGTTGGAAATGTGAATCTGGAGTTTGGGCCACAGATATCTGCCTTTTCCAAGTTGGGGGTGTGGTGAGGAGGTGTGGGCCATGGATAGGTGAGGAGGATGAGGAAAGTGTGTGTGCAGATCCTCAGAAAGCAGTGCCAGGGTGGGGATAGGGGGTATGTCCTGGGGTGCAGAACCTTAAGAGCAGGCCCTAAAGGCGATAGGGGCTTTCTGGGTTGCAAGTCCCCACTTTCATCTCCCAGCTCACGCCCACTCGCTGGTTTCGTTACCATTGGCCCTGTCTTTTCCTCTGGTAATGGTTCCTTCCTGGCTCCAGGCGTCTTTCTCACCCTCACTCGCGCCGGCTTTTCCAGTTCAGTGGGAATTGGGAAAAGGTCTGAGATCAGCCTTGTTTCTCTCATCACACGCATCTGCGCTCAGGCATCCAGTGATTCAGTTTCCCTGGTTACAGATTGAGTTCCTCACCATCCTTCACCCGTCGCGTCGGGACTGGAGATCTGCATATGTAAACGAATGATTAGAAATAATGACTAAGTCAGCCGCTCTCCACCAGAAATAGAACCCAGGCGTCTTGACACAGAAACCTGGGGTTCCCCCTACAGCCCAGCGGACGCGGCGTCCACAGGGCGGCGCGGAACCTTTCCGGGGTATTCTCAGCAGCAACAGAGGTTTAGTTCCTGCTGCTCTTGGCGCTTCGCGGCCCAGCGAAGAGACTGATCAGGCGTGGGCGGGGCGAGGGCGGAGCTGGGCCAGGTCCTGGGCGGGGCTTATCTGTGGGCGGGGCTTCCTCGAGTTCCGGAGTCGAGTTGCTGCCTGGGCCGGAGCGGAGATGCAGCCGCCGCCCCGAAAAGTGAGCTTGGCCTGGGGACGCGGACTCCTGGCGGGCTGGGGGAGTGATGCGGCCCAAAGGGGCACCAGACCTGCGGTGGGGGACGAAGAGTAGGAAGGGGTTCAAGGGTCAACCCAGAAGTAACCGAGGAAACAGCCCAGCTCCTCCCTGGCCCCGCCCCCTCACCGCTGCCTGCGCGGAGTGTTTTTCAGGTCCCTGCGCCAGGGGTCTTCATCCTCTTCTTACCCACACAGGTGAAGCCATCCCAGGAGGTGAAGCTTCGCTTCCTGGAGCAGCTGAGCATCCTTCAGACCCGGCAGCAGAGAGAGGCGGACCTACTGGAGGATATCAGGTAGCCCTGACCCCCTCCACGTACCCCGACTTTCTCTGTCACACGCTCCGCCTCTTCTCCAACATACTACAGCTGTCGGGGTGGGCGGGGGTGAAGAGCTGTCCAACCTGCCCATTCAAGGCCGTCATCCTAGGCCTCCCTCTCCAGATTCCGGATACGAATTATCCTTCCGCGCACGCCAACACACATAAACACACAGGGACCCTCCCTCAAACCCCTTCACTCCACACCGCCCCCTCCACACCCACAGTCAAGCTTAGGACAGAATCCCCCCTCCCTCTTCCAGACCTGTTGGAAGGCTGGCACACACTGTACTCAGCTGACCCCCATCAGTCCTCACCTCCAAGCTCACAGATGGTTCTCCAGGGGTGGGGAGGATCCTGCTGAGGCTCTGAGCACTGAAGTGAGGTTGTCCTTTGCTGCGGCTGCCCGAGGTGATCTCAAGGACTCTCTCTTCAGTCTCAGGCCCTCCTGGTATAGTCACACTCCAGGCCTGGCTCCCCTCTCCCTCCTGCCCAGGCTAAGGAGAGGGTCGAGGTTGGGAGAAAACGGACCAAACAGTAACACCACACCACCTCCCTAATCTCCACAGATCCTACAGCAAGCAGAGGGCAGCCATTGAACGGGAGTATGGGCAGGTATGGGACTCCTTTCTCTGGACCTTCCCTTTTGTTCTAGCCTCCTTTATACTACCAGCAATGTGCCTCCACACATACTACTGTCCTGGTCAAGAGCAAATGCCTAGAACCAGGCAAATTTGTGTCAAATCCCTGCTGTAGTACTTTTTAGCTGTGTGACCTTGGACAAGTTACTTAACCTTTCTTGGCCTCAATTTCTTTCTCTGTAAAATGGGAATAATAATAACTGTACTTTCACGCAAGGTTGTTGTAAGGACGGAATAAGTTAATGCATGTAAAGCACTTAGCAAAGTGGGTGGCATTATTATACTCTGATCATACACTCTCCCAAGTGGGGAGAGTCTTTGAAAGGGAACTGGGTCTGTGATGACTTTCCCACCAGGCACTCCAGAAACTGGCTGGGCCATTTCTGAAGAGGGAAGGACACCGGAGTGGGGAGATGGACAGCAGGTGGGTCCCATGGTGGGGTGGTGGGGAGGCCAGGGAGCCAAGAAGGGATGAGGAGCTCAACCCCAGCAACCTATGAGGAGGGCACGTGAGCGGCAGGTAGAGCTGACACAGCAGCGGGAGAGCAGCTGACCTAGCAAGGACACTGGATGGGGGCGGAGGGCATAAGTGATCCTTGTGGCCGAGCTAATGGCTGATCGATTGATGGGCTCCCAGACGAGGGGGATGGGAAAGCAGTCTGTCTCCTGTGGTGTTGGGGGGTGGGCGCATCTCGTGAAGCTTTGGAGTGCTCCCCTCCTCAATGCAGACTTTCTCTGGGGAGAGGCAGGATGGTGTTTGGTGCCTGGCGCTGCCTGCTGGATGCCACCATGGCTGGGGGCCAAGCCCGACTCCAGGCATCTGACCGATACCGTGACCTGGCAGGAGGCACAGGGCGGAGCGCTAAGGAGCAGGTGCTTAGGAAGGTATGGCTCAGTGGATGGGGTGAAGGAAGGGCTGACTCGGGGATGGAGGTGATCTGGATCAGGACTTGTGTGTCCATGCCCCTAGGGAGCAGAGAACCTCCAGAGGGCGCAGGCCGAGGTGCTGCAGTCTGTCCGGGAGCTGAGCCGAAGTCGAAAGCTGTATGGGCAGCGTGAACGGGTGTGGGCCTTGGCACAGGAGAAGGCGGCTGATGTCCAGGCCAGGTGGGGTCATGGGGAGTTAGGAAGCCTGTGGCGTCGGGGGATGGAGCCAAGGTGCCATGGCTAGGCCTGACCTCCGCTCCTCTCCCTTGCCTGCACAGGCTTAACCGAAGTGACCATGGCCTCTTCCACACTCGGACCAGTCTCCAGAAACTCAGCACCAAGGTTCAGAGGATGTGGGCATGAGTGGGGGCAGGGAGAGGTGGGCAGATTAGTCTAGTGGTTTGGAACCCGGGGGCATAAGTCAGAGAGACTGGATGAATCCAGGCTACCCTACTTCCTTGGTGCATGACCTTGGTAAACGTGATCTCTCTGAGCCTCATTTTCTTCATCTATAAAATGGAAATAGTACCTTTGTTCTTCATTCCTTTAATATGCAGTTATTGAGGACTTCTATGTACTTGGCACTGTTTGAAACACTGGGGATATGGTGGGGAACACTACCAGCAGAGCTCCTGCCTCCACAGCCTGGTTAGGGGAGACAGATAGTAAATAAACAAAGACTCAGAATAAATGAAAAGAAGGTGATAACGATAAAGCATAACAGGGGAGTGTAATTTAGAGGGAAAGCCTCTCTGAACAGGTGGCCTGAGTGTCAAGAAGGAGCCAGCCATGCAGAGATGTAAGGGAAGAACATTCCAGGGAGAGGCAGTGGTGAGTGCAAAGGCTCTGAGGTGGGAATAACTTTGTAGGCTCGAGGAACTGAGAGAAGGCCAGTGTGGCAGGAGCACTGTGAGCAAGGGGACGAGCACTGTGGAAAGACTCAGAGAGGGTGCTGGGGCCAGCTCATGTTGGACCTGGTAGACCACGGTAAGGAGCAGTTGGGATTTTATCCTAAATGTATGCAGTTGCCACTAGAGGATTTTGAGCAGGAATTGTGAGTATGTAAAAATTTTAGTATGGTTTGCCAGTTATCTCAGTAATGTGAGAATCCATTCTGGATCTGCGTTGGCCGTGGAAGGACCCCAAGGGTCCAGGGCTCCCAGTTGACACCTATGTTCCTCTCCTAGCTGTCTGCCCAGTCGGCCCAGTACTCCCAGCAGCTGAGAGCGGCCCGCAATGAGTACCTGCTCAACTTGGTGGCCACCAATGCCCACCTTGACCACTACTACCAGGAAGAACTGCCGGCCGTGCTCAAGGCCAGTCTCAGCCTAGATACCCCTGCCTCTCAGCAGGGAGGGCGTCTCCCTGCTTCCCACCACCATCAGGCTGGGTGGGGCTGGGGACCTAGCCTGCTCAGAGTAGGCAGAAGATACATACCTGGGTTCCGCTTCTGCTTCTAGCTGGCTTCATGACATTGTGCAGAATACTTACCCCTCTGAACCCGTTTCTTCATCAGGACTAACCCCTGCTCTGCCTACTTTATAAGACTAATGGGGCTCAAGGGAGAGAATGAATGTGAAAATGCTTTTTAAACTGTTAAGTGCTGTGCACACATGATGGCCTATTATTAGAAGCAATAATAATGTCTTATTCCTTCTCAATTTCCCATACCTCATACCCATCACCCATTCAAACCTGGACAGAGAGCCTGCTTGGGGGAAGGGTGGTGTCAGCATCTTGGGGTTCTCTCCAGGCCCTGGTCAGCGAGCTGTTGGAACACCTGAGGGACCCGCTGACTTCACTGAGCCGCACTGAGCTGGAAGCTGCAGAGATGGCTCTGGAGCATGCCCACCGTGGGGGGCAGGCGACCTCCCAGGTAAGCTCCCCAGAGATCCTCTTTACCCTTCTCTCCCAGTACAGCGCCCCCTCCGCCACTGCATGTCTGCCCCTTTCCTTCTCACCTTGTCCTCTCTCTACCAAGAAGGGCTGGGGACAGGCTTGGAGAGGGAGCCAGTGAGTGGCCGACTTTGATTTTTTCCAACTCCCAGGTAAGCTGGGAGCAGGATCTGGAGCTTTTTCTTCAGGAGCCCGGAGTATTTTCCCCCACCCCACCTCAGCAGTTTCAGCCAGCAGGGAATGATCAGGTGAGACCTCTCTGCTAGGTGGAACCAGGCCACTAGGAAAGGGGACTGTGGTGTAGGCCTCTCCCCCATTATCCTTGTCCTGGTTTTAACTTAGAGACTATTAAACCATGGAGAGAGGGTTTGAGAACCCCAGTTCACCTCCCTCCCACCAGGACACAAATTAACACACTTCCTCCCACCCTTCTGTCCCTTCACTGCACTATCTTCTTCATTCTACCTCTGTCCCTCAACCTGGATCCCACTTCTGGGACTCTCACACCTGTGTCCACAGTCATAGGTGTGTGCTCCCAGCTATTTGTCCCTGACCCTGGAGGTCAGGAGACAGGGAAGAAGAAAAGGAGGGAAGTGGAGGGAGGGGGAATAGAGAAGGAGCAGCATCAGGTCATCCTCACAGCTCCCCATTCATTCAGGTGTGTGTCCTGGAGCTGGAGCAGGGCGCAGGAGGTGTGGCCGGGCAGAGTGGCCTGGAGAAAGAAGTTCAACGCTGGACCAGCCGAGCTGCCCGAGACTACAAGATCCAGAACCATGGGCAGCGGGTGAGGTGGGGGTGCAGGTGTTGGGGGTGGGCAAGAAGAGCTGAGAGATGGGGAGCCCGGCGTCACTGGGGGTGTCATGGGGCTGCAGGCAGGAGGGGAGGGAAGGCTAATTTAAGCTGACAGCGTGGCACAGTAATTTAAGAGCATAACCTTTGGGACTAGACTCACCTGGACTCAAATCTTGCTCTGTTGCTTCCTAGTTATGTAACCCTGAGCAAGGGAGTGACTTAAGCTCTCCGGACCTGAGTTTCCTCATCATTAAAGTGGGGCTAATGATAGCACCCACATCACAGGGAAGATGAGATGACATAATGCATGTGAAACAACTAGGAAACTACCAGGTTATTAGTAAGTTGTGCCCCATAGTATCTCCACCCACTCCTGTCCTCTGCGTCCCCAACCAGGTGCTGCAGCGGCTGGAGCGGAGGCGGCAGCAGGCTTCAGAGCGGGAGGCTCCAGGCATAGAACAGCGGCTGCAGGAAGTGAGGGAGAGCGTCCGGCGGGCACAGGTGAGGCACAGCCCTGGGGTCAGAGCCACTGAGATCGCACCTCCTCCGGCAACACCCTCCTCCACTCCTTTGTCTGACGGTGGGGGGACTGGAGGCAGGAGGTAGAGGGTGGACATATCTGGGGAGGAGGCTCCACTCATCTCCCAAGGGCAGGCCCAGCCACAGCCTTGACTGACCCCCTCTTCCCTGTGTCAGGTGAGCCAGGTGAAGGGGGCTGCCCGGCTGGCCCTGCTGCAGGGGGCTGGCCTGGATGTGCAGCACTGGCTGAAGCCAGCCATGACCCGGGCCCAGGATGAGGTGGAGCAGGAGCGACGGCTCAGCGAGGCCCGGCTGTCCCAGAGGGACCTCTCTCCCACGGTGAGCTCCCTCCACTCCCTACCCATACACACCCAGGAGGGTAAAGAGCCCCAGTGGAAAGCAGAGCTTATAAAGTGGGAATCACACTAGTAACTGACTCAAAGCGTTGTTGTGAGGCTTAAATGAAATCACTTAAGTATGACTCTTGGCACAGTTTGTAACATAGAGAGCTCTCAATGAACTTGTATTATGGAGTATAGGATGGTGGTTATGAAAGGTCCTGAGAGCAGAGCAGACTATAAGCAGTTTGAGTACCAGCCAGTCCACTTACTAGCTGTGTGATCTTGGAAAGTGACTTAGCCTTTCTGAGCCTCAGTTTCCCATTAAGTAAAATGAGGCTAATAGTTTCGCAAAATAACACTGGGTTATTAAGAAGTTTAAACAAGACAATGTACGTAAGATACTTAGCATTGTGCTTGGCACATATAAGCACTCAATACTGTAACTCTGTGATTATTGTTAGTGTTATCTTGCTCTGTGGTGGTTCTGCCTGTGACCCAGGGTGAACGGATGGGTGGTACTACCTTGGAGGAGGATCCACAGTGTTAAGGGTAGGATGGGGTGGGAGGGAGGCGCAAGAGCGAGGGGATATGGGGATATATGTATACATGTAGCTGATTCACTTTGTCATACAGCAGAAACTAACACAACATTGTAAAGCAATTATACTCCAATAAAGATGTTAAAAAAAAAAAAAAAAGGTAGAATGGAGGAGTGAGAGATATAGTGGGTACTTGAGACTGGGCCTCACAACGATGTCTGTTCTCTGTCCCCCCAGGCTGAGGATGCTGAGCTCTCTGACTTTGAGGAATGTGAGGAGACTGGGGAGCTCTTTGAGGAGCCCGCCCCCCCAGCCCTGGCCACCAGGCCCCTCCCCTGCCCTGTCCATGTGGTGTTTGGCTATCAGGTGTGAATGGAGGTGGGGACCTCAGTCAGGCAGGGATGGGGAACAGCCAGTCCTGAATCCTTCTTTGTGGGGCCCAGGCAGGACATGAGGACGAGCTGACCATCACAGAGGGCGAGTGGCTGGAGGTCATAGAGGAGGGAGATGCCGATGAATGGGTCAAGGTGGGTATGGACCCGGGGCTCTGACCTTGGCAAGGGGGCAGTGGGAGGGACTTCTCTGTGGCCCGTAAAGACCCAGCCAGGCACAGCTGGAAGCCTGAGTGGAGGAGGGCCAGGGCCGTGGACTGCTGAGGCAAGCCTGCTTTCTGTTCACGTTGCTGGGTGAGCAGGCTCGGAACCAGCACGGTGAGGTAGGCTTTGTCCCTGAGCGGTATCTCAACTTCCCGGACCTCTCCTTCCCTGAGAGCAGCCATGACAGCGACAATCCTTCGGGGGCAGAGCCCACAGGTAAGAAAGGGAGAAGAGTTACTGCGTGGTTGTGGCCCTGGTCTGGGGGCACTGCTGCCCGCCTCTTCCCCTCACCATCTCTCCTGGGCTTCGGCAGCGTTCCTGGCCCGCGCCCTGTACAGCTACACGGGACAGAGCGCAGAGGAACTGAGTTTCCCCGAGGGGGCGCTTATCCGCCTGCTGCCCCGGGCCCAGGATGGAGTGGATGACGGCTTCTGGAGGGGAGAATTTGGGGGCCATGTTGGGGTCTTCCCCTCCCTGCTGGTGGAGGAGCTACTTGGCCCCCCAGGGCCATCTGAACTCTCAGACCCTGAACAGGTGAGGCTTCCTTTTCCCTGGGTCCCCAGGCACGTCTGGGTTGACGCTCCCATGCCAGGGAGGTCCCATATTCGTCTTAATGCCCCCTCCCCCCCCATAGTGGCTTGGGACTCCCCATCTCCTTTGGCACAGAGAAAAGGGAAACCAAGGCAGTCTTCATTAGCGTTTGGTTGTCCTGCTTTAGAGCTGGATCTTAGTTCAGATTCCTATTCTGTTACTTTAGGCAGTGATTAGACCTCTCTGAGCTTGTTTCTTCACATGCATGTAAAAGGGGGACAATAATACCTCTCTCAGGAGGCTAACTATCCTGATTAGAGATAATGGAAGTAAAGCGCTTAGCACAATGGCCCATAGGTGCTTTGATATATGGTACTTGTTGTTCTAGCAAGAAGAGCATAGGAGTATGAGTCAGGAGTTCTAGCCAGGACTTTGTCACTAACTAGCTCTGTGATTTTGGATAGATGGATTAACCTGAGTCTCACCTCTGACATAGGAATCATCAAATCCTTACCTCATGGGGTGTTGGTGAGGATTGAATGAATTAGCGCATGCGAAGTGCTAGCAAAATGCCCGGGACATATTAAGTGTCAATATATGTTGGCTGTTGAAATGTGTATCACCTACAAGCCCCACCCAGATACAAGCGTTTGGTCCCTCTCTGGACTGGGGAGTGACGGGACAGGAACTGAAGATGGGATAGGAGGAAGAGCTGGTGAAACCTTCCCACATGCCAGGAATAACTCTTTGCCCCCTCATCCCCAGATGCTGCCATCCCCTTCCCCTCCCAGCTTCTCCCCTCCTGCACCCACCTCTGCCTTGGATGGGTCGCCTGCACCTGTCCTGCCCGGTGGTGAGTAGAAGGAGCTGGGGGCCCTGGGAGGGTAAGAGACCGGAAGAAGGAGGAAGTCTGGAACTCCTGAGTTACACTCAGCCCCTCTGCCTGCCCTCAGGAACCTCCTCCATCAGGCTCTCTGAAGCATGATGGTAGAAAAGCTTGGGCTTTGGAGCTGGGCCCACTGTTCAGACTCTGCTCTGTGACTTCCTAGTGTGTGATTTAACGTGTCTGGGCCTTTACAGAGTGAGGAGGAAGGTCCCTCCCTCACTGAGTTGTGAGAGTTAAAGGGACGTCTATAGAGTGCCCAGGGTTGTGCTGGGCACACAGCAAAGCATGCAATTAGTAGCTGTTTTCTCATTATTATTATTTTAAAAATTAGCCATTTTCTCCCACAGTGTTTTCCCAATACACATCCTCTGCCCTTAGTGTTCTTGAATCCTGCAAACACCTGGTGTGCATCATCATTTTCCTCATCCATCTTTTCTTTTTTTTTTTCCTTGTTCTTGTTGTTTCCTCATCCATCTTTCCTAAAACCATCTTTTCTAAAAGGTACTTTCACTTTCTTCACTGCACCCGCCCCCCGCCACTGCGACCCTGAAATCCCTGTGAGCGTTTTCTGCACCCCGCTTCTCCAGCACCTGTCGTTCACTATGAATGATTTAGTACTCAGTCATTCATTGTGTCTGTTGGTGTTTCATTATGCAGTTCCTGGCAGCCATTAGGGGTGGGGGCGGTGTGGATCCCTCCTGCCCCCGGGTACCTTTAGCAGGGCGGATTATACAGCAGGTGCTCAATAAGTGTTGAGGTTGGATGGATTGATGGATTGTATGACCTAGGTTAGTGACTATCTGTTAATTCAACAAATATTTACAGAGTGCCACTGTCCTAAGCGCTGGAGATACAGAAGCGAACAAAACAAGGTCGTAAGACTGACTTGTGGTTCTTATTTCCAGACCAAGACCTGGACTGCCCTGGACCCCTGGACGTGATGGCGCCTCGACTCAGGCCGGTACGGGCCCCGCCCTTGGAGGAGAGTGTTTGGAGAGGGGTCACTCCAACTTGTCCTGTTTTATCTGCAGGACAGGGGGAATGGACAGGGATATCCCCAGGGGAGGCCTCTGGTGCACTGACTGTGTGTTCCCTGCAGATGCGTCCACCGCCTCCCCCGCCAGCTAAAGCCCCGGATCCTGGCCACCCAGATCCTCTCACCTGAAGCCAGGGGGAATCACTTTCCCCCAGTGATGCTGCTTCCCCTATCTCCGTGCTGTCAGAGACCACCCCTCCCCACGGTGATCCAGAGCGACACAGCCGAAAGCTGGAATCTCCCTGATTTCCGTTCTCACCTTCATGGGTAGAAACTTCTTCTCTCCCCATTTCTGGGGCTGGAACCCACTCCTTTTTTGCCATCATCCTCCAGCCATCTCTAAGGGCTGAAACTACTCCTTTGTCTTCTGCTACCACCCCATCTCTAGGGTGGTGAAATACCCTGAAATGTCTGGGATTGGAATTCATCCCCCAAAGTCTTGAGTGGCTCTGGCTTATTCGTGTCTCCACCCTGGTTCTGTGAATCACACCACTCCAGATGCCAGAGCCACTGGGGTTGGGGGCTGGGATGGGGGCAGGCCTGTCAGAAGGAGCTGGAGCCAGTATGCGAAGCAGCTGTAATGGTCTGAGCGGATTTATTGACAGTGAATAAAGGGCACAAAGCCCAAGCCAGGGCCTGGGCCTCTTGTGCCAAGAGGGCAGGGGGCCTAAGGTGCTATTGCTTTAAGGGCCCACCAAGGGCAGGGGCCTGCTCCCAGCCACACGCTCTAGCATATGGAGTGAGGTGATGGGGAAGGCAGGTCAGGCGGCCTGTTGGCAGGCAGGGGAAGGGGAAGAGACTGAGGACCGGAGGTGGGACTTCTCCCAAGGTCCCCCAGCCTGAGACCGTGCAGCTCCAGGTGGAAGTAGGGCTGGTCCCTCAGCTGGGGGGCAGTGCTGTCCAGTGGAGAGGAGGGGCTTCATGCCCACCCACCCCCTGGCCCTGCCAGCTGGTAGTCCATCAGCACAATGAAGGAGGAGGCTTGGAGGAGAGGAAGGGTAACAGTGTTGCCTCCTATTCAAGCTGTGTCCCCGCTTTTCCCCAGGGGCTGCAGGACCTTCCCTATCCCCTGGAGCACAAGCCCACTCCCCACCACCAAACCAAGGAATATGTACCAAAGGCTAAGCCTGCAGTTTAGCTTGGGGGTTCAGGGAACCAATGGGCTTAGGTAGTTTAAAGTAGGGGGTGGGAGGATGAGATTATCTGACTTGGGGCCCAGGCACACTCACCTCACACACCCCCTGCCCCCTGTGGTGGGGACACCTGAGAGAGAGAGGAGGGGTCAACAGTGGGAGAACAGGAGGTGGGTCATATCAGTGCCCCCTAGAGTAGGGGCAATAAGAGCTGAGCCCACCGCAGCCCACCACGTCTTCATACCTGGTGATCTGAGGTGTCCGGTTTGCTTGGCTGTCCATTTGCCTGTTGACTGGCCAGCCCTGGGCTTGGGCCCCTCCCTCCAGCCCCCAGCATCGACTCTGCAGAGGCTCCAGGGCTCCTCTCAAGTGCACGAGGGACTAGGCTGCTGTCCCTGAGTCCTCCATTCCGCACTGGGGGGCTGGCAAGGGCCTGGGGCTGCGGCCTCTCAGGGGGAAGGCTCTCAATGGCAGGCATCCCTGTCCTGGGCTGCCCTCCCCCAGACCCCTGGCCGCCCCCTGGGTCCTGCCCCCCACCAGATCCCCAACTCCTGTCCGTGGGGGAGCCATCACGATGCTCCTGCAGCCCATAGCGCTTCTCAATGTGTGTCACCCGGAACCTGGGAGGGGAGGGAACACTGGGGCTTAGGACCACCACTCAGAGGCTGCTTGGCCCTTTCCTCCGATCAGGGACATCCTGGGTTTGATAGGCACTTCCCTCTGGCCTAGGGCAGGGGAGACCAGATTGTGGGGCACATTGTGCAGCCTGGCTTCTGCTGTGGCTCACAGTCCACAAAGAAAGAGCCAGGGCCTACCTTTGGAGGCAGGTGCCTGACCGTTGGGGTCCCCACCTCAACCTCCCTTTCCCTGGGGCACGCTATACCCACCTGCCAACAGAGAACACAGTGGTCTCACCAGGCCGGGGGCGACCCTTTCCTTCCTTGGAGCGTCCCTGACGGACAAGTGGGGATCTCTTGTTCCGGCTGCAGTGGATGCAAGGGGCTGCGGAGCCCAGGTGCACTGTGTGATGATGGGAGGGGACTCCGTCCTGCAAGCTGGAGGTGGCATCCACACTGGACAGTAGGGAGGAAGGGACCAGGGGTGACATTCCCAGTTTTCTTCCTGTTCCACTTGCTCCTGTTCTTTCAGCGTGCTCCTTAAACCCCAGATGCCCCACTTCCCCCAGGCCCCACCATTCGTTTCTTGTCTTTATCTAATAAACACAATATGAAGATATTAGTGACCATGTGTTCTCCCTCCCAGGGCTAAAAAGCGGGCAATGCTTAATGCAGAGGAGTGGCATAAGGGGTGAAGGTTAGGCTTGATGATATCCAGAGGAGAGATGTGGTTTGAAGGACTCAGGATTTCTACAAAACGTCCTTCTTGCTGTATGTTAACCAGCCTTACTCTCCCCTGTCAACCCAAACATGCAAGGCGACTGGGAGAGGAATGTGCTGGAGCAGAGGGTACTCTCCAAGGCAAGCTAAATCGTGCTGGCCCTTGTTCCCAGATCACCTGGACAGTTGCATTGTCCCTTCTCCTTCACTGTCCCCCAGCATCTCCTTCAAGGCCTCAGCATTGGCTGAGGGGAGAAGGAAAAGAGGGGGTCAGTGGAGGCAAAGGCCGGGGCAAGAGAAAGTTGAGGAGGTGGGGAACAAGGGGCCAGCATACACCCACCTTCATTTTGGATGATGCATCGAACAATCCTCTCTACTGTGTCCTCATTCATGTCATCATCCTCAGCTAAAGGATGAAAGAGGTTGGTAAGGAAGCAGTAAATGAGTCAGCGTTGGGGGTACATTACCTGGTGGCTTCTGTGGCTTCTTGCTCAAGACTTAAACCCCTTTAGCAAATTGCCATCATGCTGTACATAGCATTTCAAGGGCCAGGGCAGAAAAGATGGGGAAATCAATGGGAGTCCAAGACTCATCAGTGGGCCCTTCCCACCCACGTTGCCTACTCTAGCCCTGCTTTCAGGGTGGTGGCAACCCACTTGCTCTTGCAGATTCAAGAAAGCATTACTAGACCTCCTGAAAGCTTGGTTGGGATTTGGCCTGGGTCTGTTGACCAGGAAGAGGTGTGGGGAGAAGGGTCAGGGAGAAAGGTGACTGAGCCAGGTTCTAGGCTGTTCACTCACGGGGCTGGAGCTGGGTGTCGTCAGGCTCCGAGCCCCTCGAGGTGCGGCAGCGGTAGCCTTTCTTCTTGAGCACGTGGCAGATCATGAAGCCTACCAGGCCCATGAGGAAGAAGACCAGCACAAGCAGGAAGAGCATGTACAGCCCATGTTGGGGCGGCTCCAGGTCAGGCTGTGGTTCCGACATGAGGCCCTGGGGGGCAAGCGCGGGCCAGGGCGCCTCCTGGGGTTAGGGGGCTGCAGCTAGAGATGGGGGGAGGGATAGGAATGCCTTCTTCAGGATCCGAGACAGGCAAGCCTCTGAGGTCTGGCCCCACCCCCTACCCAACCAGGGAGCTGTCCGTGCCAGAGGTGCTGGTCCGGGCCAGGGGTGCCAGACGGCAGCTGCGCAAGCTGTCTTCCACGACCCTGGTCCGCTTCCCCGACGCCCAGAACGTTCCCCTTTCCAGCTTGTCCTGAGCTTCCGTCCCTCCCAAGGACACTGCAGAGCGAGATGGGACGGAATTCTCAGGCGGCCTGCACAAGGATCGTGCCTGAGTCAGCGTCCACACCTCCTCTTCGCCGGCCTGAGCCAGGCCTCCACAGCCCCCTCCCCTTCCTGTACTCTCGCGCACACAGCCCCTCCCGCCCTTCTGTTCCTCCCATCCTGACCACCTGGCCCACCGGTACCGGTGGTTTGGCTCTGGCTCCGGCTCCGGCTCGGGTTCCGGTTCCAGGGGCGTCCTAGTCCGGCTCAGGGCCCCGGACGCCCTCCCGGCGCTCATCCCTTGCTTTTTTCCCCTCCCCCCTTCGCCGCCTCAAGGGCTCCGGGCTGCGGCCGCAGATACCCGTGCCGCGGCAGGCGGGGGGAGGGAAGGATGGAGAGGGATGCGGGCTGGTTGGGACCGGGGAGAGGCTCCGGACAACTCCAACCCTGGGAAGGGAAGGAGAAGGGGGACGCCGCCGCCGCTGCCCTGGGTTCCCAAAAGCCTTCGACCGTCGCCGGCCCGGGACCAGGGGGCGGAGCGCAGGTGTGCCGGGCGGAGAGCGAGAGTCTTGCGCGCTTGTGAGCGCAAGTGTGATGCGCGCGTGACTGCGCCGCTCCCCCCCCTTCCCCGACCCCGCGTCGGAGGAGTGTGCGGTGCCGAGTCTGGGTCCGGTGAGGAGGACAGGCAGTCAGGCGAGAGTGCTCTCCACTGGTCTATCGGGCACGGCTGGCTTGGCTCCTGCCCTCAGATGCCCCGGCCGGATGTGTAGCAGGGAATCTTCCCAGCGGGCCGCGGGGAGCCGGCTTTCTGCACCCGAAAGGGACAGCGCGGCCGGTTCTCCGGAGCCTCCTAGAGAGGTGACATGGCCTGCGCCCCGTTTGGGACAGGTAGCTGGACGGGATGGCTCGGCTTCCCGAGGATTTGACCCCCGCCCGGAAGGAAATGGCCCTCTCATCCTAGGACCGACGCTACAGTCCTCTGGCCAAGGCCAGACGCTCACGCCGCAGAACCTAGAAGGGCGTAGCAAGGCGAGGGCGGAACTCCGCAGGGGGCGTGGCCTGGGCGTGGTCTAGGGGAGGCCGGCTTGGTTCTCCCGGTTCCGCAGAGGCTGGCTGCGTGCTTACGCAGCACGCAAGACCGGGGGTGGGGCGGGCGGCCAGGCTGGCGGCGGAGGCGCGGGGCCTGGTCCCGCCGGCACCATGGCCAAGACTGTGGCCTATTTCTACGACCCCGACGTGGGCAACTTCCACTACGGTGAGGGAGCAAGGTTGTAGGCGAGGGATTTCGGGACGCGGAGGTTTCGAGGTCGGGGCTACAACTCCAGGGATGCGTACTGACGACCTCTCTTCTCTCACCCCCAGGGGCTGGTCACCCTATGAAGCCCCATCGCTTGGCATTGACCCATAGTCTGGTCCTGCACTACGGTCTCTATAAGAAGATGATCGTGAGTCTCGCGGCTTCTGCTGGGGATTGAGGGTGGGGAGGAGCTGCGGCCCTAGAGATGGGTAGGCTGCACTGAATGCACCAAGAGCGACCCACCCCTAGAGTGGGGGGGGGGTGGTAGAAGGAACCAGGAGCACCCCCATATGCAGAGTGTTGGTGGGTGCATCCACTGAGTTAATGAGAGATACTTTTTCACCTTAGGTCGGCCACCTTTTGACCTCAAGTGGACCAACCCTTGGCCTAGGGTTAGGGTGGAGTGGGGCTGGTTTGAAGACACAAAGTTTTTCCCTCCCCAGCATCTTAGGGCAGTTCTGTGGCCTCAAAGAAGGAAAGGCGGCTGGGTCACTGTATCTGGATGTGAGGTTTACCCTCATTCCCATTCCTTCTCTGCCACCTCTCTCCACCTCCAAGCTAGAGCTTCAGGGAGGACTTTGCAGCCCTCTGTGTAAATGTGTATGTGTATGTAGGACAGAAGGAGATATCCTGGGTATTCCCTTTTCAACCTAGAATACCACCCGCCCCCCTCCCCCCTGCCACACACACAGTTATACTTAATTACTACCTATCCCTCCATCTCCCGGATATACACATGCTGTCTGTCCCTGGCTTGGAATTTATAGCAGTGATATGCGATGATAACATATTGCTCGGCCCTGATGCATTGCAGGGGGAATTAGTCAACAGTATGAATGAGTGTCCACTGCTTGTGCTGAGGGACAGACAAGTGAATTGGTCATAGAAAAGACTGAGGTGATGTTGGTGTGTGAATCCCTGACTCTCTTGAAATTGTTTGCCAGTATGTGCCTTTGAGCATTTTCTGGGGAGAGAAAAACTTTTTGCTCTTGTCCAATTTCTAAAGAAGTGTGTGAACCCCTCAAAAGGTAATAAATCTCTGGCTTAGCACCTGGGCATCTTGGGTTTTAATTAGAAGGTTGTCGTGTGTCCCATATTATTTGATTCCAAAATTAAGAAGAACTCATAGGAGAGAGAGGACAGAGTCAGAGCCCAGGGGAGATGAGTATGAAGAGAATCAGGAATAGGAGATCCAAGGAACAGGGCAGGTGGAAGGGGGTTAAGGTTTGAGAAGGTAGGAAAGGCTGGGCTGGAGGTGGGATGGAAAAGGCAAGCCCAGTGGTCTTTAGGGGGCTTGATCATAATAAACCACCAAGCTAATCAGAGTCTCTCTTCACTGACATTTGTCTCATAGAATAACAAGGATTGGGGGGGTGGTGGTGAAGGGACTGCTGTGTGTGGTTTTGGACAGTCCCCAAGTGTGGGCAGTCTCAGCCCAGTGAGTGGGACTGACCCTGCCTGGGTTCACCTTGTGTTTCCATCCGAGGTCTTCAAGCCATACCAGGCCTCCCAGCATGACATGTGCCGCTTCCACTCTGAGGACTACATCGACTTCCTGCAGAGAGTCAGCCCCACCAATATGCAAGGCTTCACCAAGAGCCTTAATGCCTTCAACGTGGGCGATGACTGGTGAGGGGAGGACTGGGACCTTTGATGCCAGACACCTTTTTGCCAGGCATTTCAATGAGAGTACTTGAGTGAGGTCTTGTGGCAGCAGTGGGAAGATACGATGGAGGGGGGATACTTGTCAATGAATCATCATTTACTCACTTGTTTATTCAACAAATATTTATTGGTCATTGGCTGTAGGCCAGGCCCTGTGCTAAATGCTAGGGACGCAATGATCAACAACAACAAAACAATTTTAATATTGCACTTGTGCTAAGGCCTCTGAAGGAGAGGTACATGACAGACTATGAGAGTGTATACATGGGAGAATTCTCTAGCCTGGGCGGGGGCTGGTCAGTGGAGGCTTCGTAGAGGAAATAATAAAGATTGAGCTGAGATCTAAAGAAAGTAGGAGGTAATTAGAGGAAAGGTAGTTGGGAGGATGGAGGGTGAGGGGAAGAATGCCTTGGGCAGTAGGGACAATATGTGCTAAGGGTCTGTGGTAGGACAGAGTGTGACTTATTTGAGGAACAGAAAAAAGGCCACCCACAGAATCTGAGAGTGATCTGAATCGAGGCTAAAGAGATAGGTAGGGCCTTTGAAAAGTAAACAGCCCTATTATGAATTGGGGTTTTTAACCTCTTGAGTAGGGGGAGGTCATCAAAGGGTTTTAAAAAGCAAGAGAGTGATTAGACATTACCACATTTACGTTGAACTCACATCATACGAAGTAGCCTCAGAGTTAGGCCCTGTGGGAAGAAGGTGGACGACAAAGATAAGCCATGATCCTTGCTTCCATTCTAGTCTACATCCACAAAAATATAGTGACCACAACAGCTGCCATCTACTCGATTCATTTTTTTTTTTTAATTGTGTTTTTTTTTGTTTGTTTGTTTTTTGTTTTATTTTTATTTATTTATGGCTGCATTGGGTCTTTGTTTCTGTGCGAGGGCTTTCTCTCGTTGCGGCAAGCGGGGGCCACTCCTCATCGCGGTGCGCGGGCCTCTCACCATCGTGGCCTCTCTTGTTGTGGAGCACAGGCTCCAGACGCGCAGGCTCAGTAATTGTGGCTCATGGGCCTAGTTGCTCCGCGGCATGTGGGATCTTCCCAGACCAGGGCTCGAACCCGTGTACCCTGCATTGGCAGGCAGATTCTCAACCACTGCGCCACCAGGGAAGCCCTCGATTCATTTTTAAATTTTTTGTTAGGGAAAATTTCAAACATTTCTGAAAGTATGGTGAACCCGCATATATCTATCACTGAGCTACAACACTTAGAGCAAATGGCTAATCTTACTTCATCTGTATCCTCCCATGTTAGATTATTTTAAAGCAAATTCCAGATGTCACACCGTTTTATCCATAAATACTTTACTATATATCTCCAAATGATACTCTTTAATAAAAGTGAACAATATCATCACACCTGAAAAATTAATTCCTTCATATCATCAAATATGCAATCAGTACTTAAATTTCTCCAATTGTCTCAAACTTTTTCCTTTTTGCGGTTGAATTACTTTAATTAGGATTTAAACAAGGTCCACATATTATATTTGGTTGCTACGTTTCTTAAGACTTAACCTATAATGTTTCCTTCTCTCCTTTGAATTTATTTTTTGAAGAAATGCGGCTGTTGATCCTATAGTTTCCTACAACAGCTACAGTTTATTGAGTACTTACTCTGCTATGCCAAGGATTACTGGTATATCCACCTAATTCTCACACCACCCTGAGATGTAATAGTCCTTTTCCTGATATTAGGCATAAGTACATAAACTGAAATTTGAGGAGATTTTGGTAACTTAGCCTGAGTCATATAACTGGTCAGTGGAGGTGGCAGGATTCAGATCCAGAGCCTAGGTTTTTAAACACTACACTAATCCGTTTCCCTGAAAGATCCTACTAATAGAAGCAGCCTGGGCTGGAGGATAGAGGCCAGCTCCTCAGGCTGGCACTGAGCACCTTCCCAACCTTATCCCCACACCCCTGCTGCACAGGGTGTCTTCCTGGAATACCCCTTGTTCCCCATTCAGCCTCTCCAAGGCCTTCTCAGCCTTCACACCACCATGAAGCTTCATGCCATGAAGCCTTTCTTGACCACACCAGTCGCAGTGGTCTGTCCTGCACACACTGCCCTGCCCATTGGGTTTTTCAGTTACATGCTGTCTTGGGAGGTTTCTTGTTTTTTGTGTTATTGCTGCTGCTATTTCTGAGTTCACTTTATAGATCTGGGAATGCAGAGTCAGCCCTCAGGCCACAGCTGGGGCCTGTAAATGCTCTTTGTGCAGCTAGGGAATACTACCACTGGGCTTCTCTACTTCCCATCCAGTGCCTCACACAAGGCTCGGTACATAGTTTGGTCTAAAATATTTGTCAAATAAATTTGCAGATAACTCAGGTATGTAGGAGGGGCAGGGGGGTTATTGAAGCATGGAGATCAGAGGGCTTTGGGGTAGGGAGAGAGGTGTAGGAAGGGAGTGGACAGAGGTAAAAGGGCTCCAACTTGCTCTTCTTCCTGCAGCCCAGTGTTTCCCGGGCTCTTTGAGTTCTGCTCCCGTTACACAGGCGCATCTCTGCAAGGAGCAACCCAGCTGAACAACAAGGTGACCATAGCCCCGAGTCCTATTTCCCCCTTCCTGTGGGTCCCTGAATCCAAGGCCTTAACCCTGACCCTGAGCTCCCAGCTTTGGCGGTGGGCAGGAGAAGGACTGTGAGTTGGGTGTTTGTCTTTCAGATCTGTGATATTGCCATTAACTGGGCTGGTGGTCTGCACCATGCCAAGAAGTTTGAGGTGAGTGAGGAGGAGATGGGGGAGACAACAGCTACTCTAGGGTAGGAGGTCAGGATGACACTAGGGGGCAGCTGGGTGGAGGAGTTGATCCTCTCTTTGTAAGACCACTCTCTTACCGTAGGCTTCTGGTTTCTGCTATGTCAATGACATTGTGATTGGCATCCTGGAGCTGCTCAAGTAAGTAGCCTGGGAGGAGGTGGGGGTACTTAAGAGGCTCTTGGCTGAGGAGGTCTGAGACTGCCCTGGCCCTGACCCTGACCTCCACCCCACACTAGCTTTCCCCAAGTTCTTGATGCTTTTCTCAGGCTGCCTCTTCCTGTGCTCTGCTGCAGATTCCCCGCTGCCTGCTCACATTTCAGCCTTCTCTGCACATCCCTCTCCTGTCCCTGCCTCCAGGCTGGAGCCCCAGGGTTGCCCATAGGGAACTGGTGGTATTAGGTTTCAGGTGACTTGGGCCAAAGTAGACTCTTCATAATTCCAGGCCTTGTGTTTGGGAGGAGTGGGTTGGGGGGTTTTCCTCCTGGGGTTCACCTCTGCCTCAGACCCTGGCTTTGCCCTCCCGCCAGGTACCACCCTCGGGTGCTCTACATTGATATTGACATCCACCACGGTGACGGGGTTCAGGAAGCCTTCTACCTCACTGACCGGGTCATGACAGTGTCCTTCCACAAGTATGGAAACTACTTCTTCCCTGGCACAGGTATGGGAATAGGAATGTCTGTCCCCTTCATACTCTTCAGCTCTTACTATGACTTTCTCCTCCTCAGCCTCAGGTCTCAGCTCAGATGGCCCCCTCCTTGGAGAAATCTTTCCTGATCATCCCGTTACTCTGTCACATCACTCTGCTTGTTTTTTTCAGAGCACTCACTGCTGTTTGAATTTATTGTGGTGTTTTGTTTTGTTTACTGCCTCCCACCTTATCATGCCTACCTCCCAAGAATATAAGCTTGGTGGGATTTCAGTCATTTCGTTAGTTCTCTTTACTGCTGTATCCCCAGTGCCTAGCTCCCAGCTTGGCTCATGGTAGGCCCTCCAAAAGTATCTGTTGAATGAATGCAAGCTGCAAGGGACTTAGTGGTTCGAGGGAGTGAGTGATGGGTGCACATAGATGGAGTGAGAGGCCCTCGGAGTACAGTTGGGGTTGAAGCGGCTGGGTTGTGGATACCTCCCGGGTACTGCTGCCACTCCCACCCCCCACTTCCCTACAGGTGACATGTATGAAGTTGGAGCAGAGAGTGGCCGCTACTACTGCCTCAATGTGCCCCTGCGGGATGGCATTGATGACCAGAGTATGTACTGAAGTCTTCTCCCCGCTCACTAGGCTCCTTCTCTCTCTCCTTGAGTTAACCTCTCCTGCCTGGTGTTGTCTGCTGTTGGGCCAGGTGTCCTTAAGGATGAATGGCCTTCAGAGGGACCATGAACTCCCCGGAAATTGTATGCAACATATTGTGTGTGCATTTTTCTGGGAAAAGGGTCATTAGCTTCCATCAGTTACTCCAGAAGTTCACCAGACCCCACCCAGAAGTTCAGAACCAATGGTTGCCCCTTTGGGTCGCCCCATTCCTGGGCTCCACGCTCTCTGAACCCCCTTTTTCCTTTTGTTCCCTGTCTCCCCATCCCCTTGGGGTGCCAGGTGCCCATCTTTGGCCCTCTCCCAGGTTACAAGCACCTTTTCCAGCCGGTTATCAACCAGGTGGTGGACTTCTACCAACCCACGTGCATTGTGCTCCAGGTAATACTGTCAGTGCCTCCTCAGGCACTGGGCTTGAGGGAAGAGAGCAGGAAAGAGGAGAGTCCCTAGGCTGGTGGGGGAAGGGAAGTGAAGGACATCTGTGACATTCTGAGTAGTTATCTCACTGCAGCCACCTTGGGTTTTGCTTTTTGCAGTGTGGAGCTGACTCTCTGGGCTGTGATCGATTGGGCTGCTTCAACCTCAGCATTCGAGGACATGGGTGAGACCTGCCCTCCTTCCACTCCCCCAGGTTTTCACGTGGCCTTGGGCCTCAATACATGGAATGGGAGTAGTTGGGGAATGGGCCTCACCTCCTTCTGGGACTCAAAAATAGCTACATGTTGTACTTTGAACCAGAAATGTCACCTTAAACAGTGTTCCCCAGTTGGTCATTCATTCACAGTAGGTTTTTATTAAGCACCTGTTATGTTCCAGGCATTGTACTAGGAGATGGGGATGCAGTGGGGAAACTCCCATGGAGTTTACAGTTTAGGCTAGGAAACAGACAAAAAATAAGTAAGCAAACAACACAGGTAGATAGTTATAAATTCTATGAAGGAAAAAGATAGAAAGCTAAGACACAGGATAACAATGGAGAACCTACTTTAGATAGATGATTTGGAAAGAATTTCCGAAAATTCTGAGCTGAGACCTGGAGGCTAAAAGGAGCGAGCCATAAAAGGAGTAGAGGGAGGTCTATCCCAAGCAGTGAGAAGGACCCATGCAGAGGCTCTGAGACAGGGCAGAGCTGGTATAGTGGAGGAGATGAAGTAAAACCAGCAAGGTAGGGACAGGGAGAGCAGGCTGCAGGTGGTTTGAGGTGAGGTCTGAGAAGTCGGCAGTGGTGGGGTTGTGCAGAGCCTTTAGACCCTGGTAAGGAGTCTGGATTATATTTCAGATGTGATGGGAAACTTTAGACAGGTTTTAAACAGGGAACTGATATGATCCAGCTCATATTTTAAAGTGACTGCTCTGAGTGCTGAATGGAGAAAGGTTTGGGGTGGCGGGGGGGTACACAGGAGTGGAAGTGGGAAGACCAGTTAGGAAGCTATTGGTGTTGTGTAGGCAGGATGCTAAGTTGGAGGAGGTGGTTGATGGAGAGAAGCAGATGATTTGAGTTATATTTTGGTGGCTAAACTGACAGCACTTGCTGGTGCCTTGGTGAGAACAGTTGACTAACAGGTCAGGTGCCAGGGTGGGTGCTGAGCAGGACAGAGGTAGGAGTGCACCCTATTTTAAAGTCTTTATTGAGACACAACATGTGGATAATAAAGTGCGCAAATCTCAGGGATATAACTCAGTGATTTTCACTGCCTAGATCAAGATAGAGAACATTTCTAGTTTCCTTGTGCACCTTTCCAGGCAATGTCTAGAAGCGTATACTTTGGCTTTTGGTAACTTCTGCCACCCGCTCCTCTGGTTCCTTTTAACAGGGAGTGCGTTGAATATGTCAAGAGCTTCAACATCCCTCTGCTGGTGCTAGGTGGTGGTGGCTATACTGTCCGGAATGTTGCCCGCTGCTGGTGAGTACGCCCCCAGTTTTCCTCCTCCCCCTTGTCCAGTGTGAGCTAGGGGCTCCCTGAGAGATGGCCAGGTGGGCCCTTTAGCCCACTTGCTCAGCCCGCCCCCTCTGCTGGTTTGTTTCAGGACGTATGAGACATCGCTGCTAGTGGAAGAGGCCATTAGTGAGGAGCTTCCCTACAGTGGTAAGGACCACCCCATGATGCCCCCAGAACAGGAAGGCCATTTTCACAAGACCCCAAAATGGCCTGGTTTGAAAGCAGGTGGAAAGTTTGACTTTCTCAGAGCTCTGCAGACTAAACCCCTGGACCCAGGTCAGGGAAAAGGTTGGGCAGCTATTATGTAGGGGTTTTGGATGGAAAGGAAAGAGAGTGGCAAGTCTTGGGACCTGCCTGCCTCTATCTGAGCCATAACGTCTCCTCCTAATCTCCTTTTCCCCCAAGAATACTTCGAGTACTTTGCCCCGGACTTCACGCTCCATCCAGATGTCAGCACCCGCATCGAGAATCAGAACTCACGCCAGGTCAGCAGCTCGGAGAAGCTGAGCACCAGGGCGGGGGAGCCCAGGAGAGGTCCAGGATGTGGGAAATCAGAGAAACCAGGGAAGAAAAGAAAGTTCTCAGCCATCACTGTCGCTGTTTTCAGCTAGGAGGCAGCCCAGGTTAAAGTAGAAGCAGTCAGTGTTGGGAGGAGGGACAGTTATCAGCTGGGAGACTCAAACTAAGATGCAAGGTGGGATTGAAACTAGGACAGTAGGGGCAAAAGGCACTTAGAAGCATAGATGCCCTGGGAATCACTGGGAGCTGCTCACTGTCTGTTCCTCATCCCCAACCAGTATTTGGACCAGATCCGCCAGACAATCTTTGAAAACCTGAAGATGCTGAACCATGCACCTAGCGTCCAGATTCACGATGTGCCGGCAGACCTCCTAACCTATGACAGGACTGATGAGGCTGACGCAGAGGAGAGGGGTCCCGAGGAGAACTACAGCAGGTCTGGGGCAGGGACCTGAGAGCAAGGGACCTGAGAGCAAGCTTTCTGGGGAGGTTAAGAGGGGAAAAAGTACATTAGAGGGCATTAGCCTAATTGTCCTTGGCTTACCTCCTTTGGTATGTGGCAATCCCACACTTTTCTCCCCTGCTTCTAACGACATAAGTAACATATGTTTGTTGTAAAAATTTTAAACAGCACCAAAATATGTTCAGTTTGCTTTTACACGATCCCAGACCCGTTTCACAAAGTAACCAGTGTTAATAGTTTGGTTTCTATCTTTTCAGATTTTTTTCTATAGATTACAACTGTACTATTCAACATTCACATATAAACACAAGGGCACACATACACTCATTTTCAGAGTCGTGCAGTCGTTTTTTTTTAATACAAGTTGGATCACTCTATACGTGTTCTACAATTTCCAACTTTTTTTTTTAACGTAACAGTGTATCTTTCCATGCCAATATACATAAAAATCTGCTTCATTATTTTATTAGCTGTATAATATTCCATTGTGTGGATGTAGCATAATTTAACTAAGTGCCATTGATGGGCATTTATATTATTTCCCATTTTATCCATATTACAAAGAGTATGGCAGTGAATCCCCATACATATACATCTTTGCCTGCTTGTTTGAGTGGGTGAGATTCCTGGAATTGTTGCTGCTAGGTCAAAGGCTGTGTGCACTAAATTTTTTTCATTTGTTGCCAAATTGCCTTCCATAAAGTCTGTAACAGTTTATATTCTTGCCAGCATTTTACTCACTCTTTCCAGATTCTAAGCTGGACAGGTCACTGCCCATATACTGCTCTTGAAAGGCCCTTAGATTTCTTTCCTCTGTTAATTTTCTCAGTTGTATTGTGTATGTGTGTGTGTTTTTATGTCTTTACCTCTCTGAGATACATATTAAAATATTTACAGATGCACTGAATTAGGGGAAAAAAAAGACTAGAATAGACTTTTTTAAAAACCCCAAACCAGGCTTTTCTGAAAAATGAAGGGAAAAGACAGCAGAACCCAGAAGTACAGAAACAGATGCACTTAATAGAGAACAGATTTCCTTACGTGACGGGGGGATAACCACAGCTGGATGCTTGTAGGACACCTGGTCCTGCTCCCACGCACTGTTAGATGTTTGAGCTGGCTCTGCTGCAGAGTCTGATGGGCTTCTCAGTCCCTTCCAGAATCTTCTCTCTTTCTTAGAGTTCAGGCTTCCAGATCTCTCCTCTGGACCTGGGCTCTACTGCTTAGACCCTTGGGACCACTCCAACCCTTCTCCTCCGTGAGTAACCCCTTATTTTCTCTCTTGGTTGAGGAAGTATCTGAACATCTGGCCTCAGGGATCCTTTTTGACCCCTCATCTCCTTCTCAACTTCTCCAGGTCTCTGGGGCTTGACTTTTGGAAATTGATTTTCTTGAAAATCTGTTTTTAAGGTCTTCCTTTTGGCAAAGTTTGTTTTATTTTCATCTGTAGTTCCAGGCTGGTACCTGGGCCTAGTCTCTGCATTACACAGCCTGCTCTCAACAGCCGACAGAAGCCTCAGGCCTCTTCCTGTCCTAAGCCCTACCATCAGACCATCCACTGAGCTCCTTTTCTTTGATGTCTATAGCTCCAGCTTGCATATCATTTGCAGAGTAGTAATAAGTTTTACCACTTTTTGTGGGTTTGCTAAGCAACAGACTGTTACTGAGTGCTTTATATTAAAACATACATGATACAATGTCATCCTGTCATCAGTCTCTTGCCATCAGACAACCCTAAGAGGCGCTATTCTTAAATTACCAGAAGAGGAATCTAAGGCTCAGAGAGGTTAAATAACTTTCTGGAAGTCCCACAGCTAGTTAAATATCAGGGCTGAGATTCAAACTCGAGTCTCTGACTCCTCACCTTTAACCCTTGTGCACTTAGAGGTAACTGAGACATTGCTTTCCAGGCAGAGGGGGCCTTTCCTGACTTTGTTCCCTGGCTTCTCTTTGATGACTTTCTTCCTTCTATCTCAGTTATCAGCCGTGGGCAGGATAATTCAGTTATACATATTCTCCCAGAGAATAGTTTTCCAAAAAGAAAGTGAGCAGTATTGTGTTGCTTTCACATCCCTTTGCTCACTACAGGTTTATAGTATGTCACTCCTCTGCTAAAAATGCTCCTTTCCATTGCACTTAGAAGAAAATCCAAATTTCTGACGGTGGCTTTAAAAGGCCCTGCATGCTTTAAAAGGCCCTTACCTATGTCCCTGGCCTCATCTCTAATGACCCTCCTCTGTGCACACTTCTGCTAGCCATCTTGACCTCCTTTTCTCAGTGGAATACATCAGTCTCCGTCCACCTTATAACTTCTGTATTTGGTTTTCTTGCAGCTTGGAATGGTCTTCCTGATATCTTTGCCTGTCCAGCTTCTTCTCAGACTTCAGGTCTTACCTTGTTAGAACAGCCTTTCCTGATACTCCTATCTGAAATTTTACCCGTTTCCTCCCATCACGCTCAGTCACATCCCTTTATTTCATTTTATTCATCGTGCTTTCCACCATCTGAAATTACCATATTTATGTTTTTACTTTGTTAGTTACTGTCAGTCTCATTTATTCGGTGAGTTTTTTGAGGATAGGCAGAAATTTTGTCTGATTTATTCTCTATTGCTAAGGCTTATGACAGTGTCTGGCGCAGAGTAGTCTGTCAGTAATGTTTATTGACTATATGAATGCATGAATGAATAGCAATCAGTCTCTACCAGCAGAAGGAGAGGAGTGGCTCCCTGACAATGGGGGCCTGAGAAATGGCTCCAGAGAGGGTGCCTATGTGGGAAAAGATTGGAACTTGGAGAGTGGGAGCCTGACCTCTCTTTCTCTCTTTCCTTGCTTTGTAGGCCAGAGGCATCCAATGAATTCTATGATGGAGACCATGACAATGACAAGGAAAGCGACGTGGAGATTTAAGAGTGGCTGGGCTTGCTATGTCCCCAGATATTCCTTTTTACCTCTTGGTTGGGTGGGAGGGAAAAGGTGTGGCTCTTCCACCCCTGGTCAGGTTACTCTCAGGGCTTTTACCAACGCTGGGGGAGGGTTTGGAGACCACATCTTGTTCTGGAACCAACTATCCCCTCTCTTCTCCCTCCCAAGGTCTGAGAATGGTACCTATTAGGGATTGGATGGGGACAAGGATAGCCATCTCTAGGACGTCTTGGGCGGTGAGCCCTAGAGGCCAGTCCCAGCCCTTCTGGCTCACTTATTCCTTCCCTACTTCCCTCTAACCCAGAGACTTTAGGGGTGAGGGGGTAGACAGGAGTAAGGTTGCCTTTGACTTCCTCCTGGGTTCTCCTAATGCAGGTCTTGTTTCCAGTGCAGGTGAAGAGTAAGGGATTTTAGGGGGCTCTGACTCCCTAACACCTTAACCCAGATGATGGGAAGTGCAGTTTTGAGATGGAGGAGGATGTGAAAATGTCCTATTCTAACTTTTGGCTTTATGTCCATTTTACCACCCTTTTTATTCAATAAACCAAGTTGGTATTTTTTGTACCTTTTGCCTTTCTGGGGATATTCTTAATTCTTGCTAGCTGCCTGTGTATGAAGAGAGAGGAAATGGGGTGATGATGTATATAATAAAAATCATAGTTAACATTCATTCAGCACTCACCTTACATTAGGACCTGTATATATGTATTCTACATGGATTCTCTTACTCATATATAGGGAGTTAAGAGAGCATTTTAGTTAAGAGTTAGACAAACCTGAGCAGATTACTAGCTTAAGAGAGGGAGTAGAAGATGACTTCAGGTTTTTGAACCTGGGTGTTGGGATTGGTGATGCTAGTTGGTGAGGATACACTGAGATAAAACGGTGACTGACATAAGCAGTTGCTCCTTATCTTCATTATCTATGTGAAGAATGATGCTAGATATTGTAGTAGCCACAAACATGGACTCTTCGCTGGAGGAGTTTATAGTCCAGTAGGGAGTAAGATACATGCTATAGTAGATGTAGACAGCGGTACAAGAAAGAAGAGTAATACCTGGATCACTCCTTCCATGCTCTGATCCTGTCTGTTTCTAAACACTAACATAGAAAGTAGCTTTTGAACTGTTTTGGACAAATTGATTTCGAAGTGTGGGCTGGACAACTCTGTGCAACTGTCCATCAGGCAATTAGAAAGTGGAAGGTAAGAGATGAAGGTCAGATTTAGGAGCCAGCCAGCTTGGCAGAGTCTTTGTAATATAACAGACCCTAGACTGAGCACTGGGCTCCCTAGTGAGTGAGTCACTGACTGCCCTCCAGGAACATGCAGTTGAAATCTTTTGCCAGTTGTGGGAAAGATAATTAAGTCCAGACTTTGAGGGCTTACTGGGTACCACAGGCTTTTCACACAAGGGACAGATGTAGCTATTCTTGAGAATAGATGAAATTACTGAGGGAGGAATCAAGCTTGTAGAGCAAAGAACACACTTTTGGAGAATGCCTGCTCTTTTCACTCAGGTTTGGTTTATGTCAGTAGGGAATCCTGGTTAAACATAGGGCTTGGCAGTCAGACCAACCTGGTTTTAAGTTTTTTGTCACTTCATTATGTGTCCTTGGGCAAGTCACTTCAATTGTCGATGTCCAAATTTCCTATCTTTAAAATGGTGAGACTAGTGGAATCTATCACATGGCACTGTGAGGATTCAGTGAGAAAATAGGTGTAGAGTGTTTTTGCATAGTGTCTGGCATAGAGCAAGTGTATGGTAAATGGTTAACTATTATTAAGCTTCAGGCACACTGTAGCAATAACTAGTTTTTCCAGATTAGAAACATGGAAAGTAGTAGACCTGGGATTTAGAACTAGGTACTCTAACTCCAGAGCTAGTCGACTTCAGTCTAGCGCTGGCCCTGGACCAAGCTCTGTTCTTGGCACATAGCTTTCAATAAATGGTAGCTATCACTTTGTTTTTTCATGTGCTCCATGGGTATTGCACACATAAAAACTATATTATCCTAGAAAGCCCGGCACTAAATTTTCTGCCAAGATAACAGTCTCTCTTATGCGATTTTTGGTTCAGATAATAATATCCTGGTCTGGAGTGTGAGAGGGTCCAGGCTTTACAGCCACGTGGGCACTGCGTGGGAGCAGGGAGGCCTGTGCCACTCCAACCGCCAGGGGGCGCTGTCCGGAAGAGTTGCCCCGCCCACTCACCATCACCCCCTCCCAACGTGGGTCCGAATGGTTAGGCCCGCCAGGCAGGTAGTGCGCTTCCGCGGCTTTCCTCCACCCCTCTCCCTTCGCCCGTTGGTAGGGGCTGCGTGTCCGGGCGGAAGTGGGGCAGGCGGGCGGGAGCGAGGCGTCGCGGTTGTATATTCATGAGGCGCGCGCAGCCCGGCATGCTAATGAGGCGGGGCGCGGCGGCTGGCTGAGGAGCTGCTGGGCGGCGGCGGCGGCGGCGGGCTTGGAGCTGCCGGGCGGGAGCGGCGTAGGCGCGGGGTCACTAGCAGCACGAACCTGGACATGGAGCCGCCCGGCGGGGGCCCGGGGCCCGGCCGCGGGACCCGGGACAAGAAGAAGGGCCGGAGCCCGGACGAGCTGCCTTCGGCGGGCGGCGACGGCGGCAAATCCAAGAAATTTGTGAGTGTCCCTCCCACCCGGTTCCCTCAGCCTGGCCCCGTAACCGCCCTCCGGACCCCGGAGACCCCCGCAGGCGGCCCCAGGGGTGCACGCCCGTCTCTAGGGAGCCCACCCCGCGCCTCCCTTCCTCGTTTTGCTCGGTCCTGGGCTCCGAAGCCCGACCTCCGACTGCTCCGGGACCTCCCGGAGCCCCGGAGTCCCACCCGGCTCTTGCCCCGGCAACCTCGGGGCTTCCTCATCCCCCAGCCCGCACGCTCTGCTCTTAGCCCCCGTAGCCCTGGCCGGTCTCGGCCCCATCTCTTCCCTCTCAGCCCCACTTCCTTTCTTCTTTCTCCGTTACCCGAACACGCCTTCTCTATCTCGATCCTGTGTGCTTTTCGGGGTCCATTTTCTCTTATTACCCTTCCCCCTGTTTTTGGTATCCTCCTATTTGCTTCTCCAAAGGTCACTTCCTTCCCCAAGATTGATCTCTTTCACCTGCTAACTTTCCTCCCGCCCAGTCTCCTCTCTGGGCCCTCAGCCCAGTGTCACCTGATAATCCTTCCCCTCAGGAATGTTACCTGACTTGGGCCCTGCCTTCCCTCCTCTCTTGGACGTTTGTCCTTGCGATTACAGGAATGGGTACCTGCCCAGTTCCTCTGGTCATTGGGCATGACGGTAGTTGGCCTCTCAGTATTTCCTTATCCAGAGAACCTGTCTCTTTGCCCTGTTGCTTATCACTTTTCAAGGGGTTCGAACTTCTCTCATGAATATGCCCTTCTTAGGACGGTGATCACCCTCCCCCATGGGGAGGAAGTTAGACTAAAAGGCCAAGAAGTTTGTGAGTACCTAAGGGAATTGCCTTTTGTAAGTTTCCCATGATAATTATCTCTTCAGCTCTTCTGCCACATCCTGTGCCCCAAGGCTACTGACAACCCTTTTCCAACCTGTAGAAGAGTCTGACTTTTCATCAGGTGCCAATTCCAATCTGAAAGAATATTGATATTCGTGTAACACTGTGGTATCTCATTATCTTTGCACACACTGCATCTTCTTTTTTACTCCTCTCTCCAGGGAGTTGTTTGCTTTTTACTGTAGAAGCTTTGAAAGATAGGGGGTGCTGTCCAAGAGAGGGAGTTTTGGATCTTAATAACCATTTGCTAGTTGTAACTGTAATGTAGTCTTCTCTCCCAGGTAATTACTCTGCCACCCCAGTATCTCTTTCTACTAACCAAAAGGTTTCTAACTTTTTCCTCTTTCTTTCTCTTTTCTCTTATCCCCACCCCTTAGCATTCTGACCCAACTCCACAAGTCTGGGAAGAAAACTGAGAAAGTGATGGAAAAGGAGGATAATGTTGCTTTGGGACCTAGAGGGTTGCGATGTGGAGAGTACTAAACAGAATTAAAATAGTGACTCATCTCTTCCTACCTATTTCTAGCAAGACAGGTGCTTCTGGATGTCCTTTCCTGTGACTGTAGGCTGTCAGTCACTGCCTGTGTTTTTATCTGGTGAACGTCTTTTTTCCCCCAGAAATGTAGGTTTAATAGTAGTGACAGCTTTCCCCCATGGTGACCAAAGCAACATTCCCCTATGTTTCTTTAGGATAAGCATGAACTTCTAGTTAGGGAGCTTTCCTTCTAAGCCTTAAGTTTTAAGGCCCATATTTCTTTTATTTCTGTATCACTTTGTTTTGCTTTTGTTTCCATGGTTACCCTTTGACCTTCCTCACCCAAATTCCAGCTGTTTTTGCTGATTTATAGTGACCTCTGTGACTTGTAAATGTTTTCCAGGTTCTAAATGGAATTTTACATGTGCTTTTGTTTTATCTAACACTTATGCGTTTCACAGATTTGTAAATTCTACTAAGTGTGTGGGGCTGAAAGGTGAGATACCTGAGGAAATTCAGCTTCTTTTCACCTGTTTTTTGGAATGTCCATGGAGTTTCGTGTATGCTGAGTGGATTTGGCTCAGAGTTGTTGGTATTTGCTTTAGAGAGGGTGCAGCTGAACCAAGTTCTCTTTTTCTTTCTGAGGTGTTGGTCTTAACTCTTAATCTGCTGAATTTTTAAAAAATATGTAGCACACACAGGTAGAGAGGAGAATTGCATTCCTGGCTAGGGAATTGGAAAGTTTCCAGGAAAGTAGTGCTGCTTAACCCCTTTATTGCCAACTATACCATATCTCAAGGCTTCAGGATATTCTGTCTTTCTCATTGCTCTTTATAAAAGAACTCTGTGGAAATGAGAGCCTAGGAGGAGCATTGCAATCCACTTCTCTTTGTGTCTGTGTATGTATATGGGGGTGGGTAGAGTGGGCGAGATTGCTGGTTTGCTTTTGTTACCCATGGCGTAGTTTTCTTGAACTACAGGCTAAAAGTGAACTCAAAGCTGTTTTGCCTACTCCACCTTTTCTACAGTGTGTGTCCTCGGGAGCTCCATTAAGAATGCATTTTATAAAACTGCACTGGTTTGGACCTAGTGTGCCTGAAGGTATTTGTTTGCATCTGAGGGGTTACTAATCCCTTTAGCTGCTACATACCTTTCCAAGCTGATGGCAGGTTCTAATTACAGATCAACTGATGAGAACACAGAGCTCACAAATTGCCTAAGATCTGCTCTTTACCCTTAGAGGCATCTTGTGTGGAAAGGACACAGGGAGTCTAAGTTTAAACAGTGGTAGGGCTCATCTTTTTAAAACATGTGGTTGTTCGAGATGCTAATGTGTGTGACAGCCAGGCTGTCTGGTGTTCCATTCCCCTTGGTTCTTCTTGAGTCTGTCTTCTCCTGGACCATGAGCTTATCCCTCATCCAGCATTATACCAGTTCCTTTTGGAAGCCCTTAAGATGAAGGGAAATAAAAATGCTAAATGAACAGAGTGTTTTCTGCCTTTTCAGCAGTGATGAATGTGGGTGTCAGAGAGAATGATTTCTGAAATATGTGTAAGGGGAGTAAGTATAACCAGGATGTTAGGAAGCTGCAGAGTATTCCTGCATTTTACAGACTCCATGTCTTCTCATACAATCAAGAACTGATCCGTTTTAAGAAAGACTATCGCATCTTGATTCAACTAGGAGCCTAACTTTGTAAAACATGAATTTTAGTGTGGGATTAGAAATAATAGAAGATATGTAATTTTTAAAATCTTGTTTCGTTTTGGATGCCTATGTAAAATTATTGCTGTGTTGCAGTTTCATGCCCTTCTAAAAGCAAAGTGAGGGACTTCCCTGGTGGCGCAGTGGTTAAGAATCCGCCTGCCAATGCAGGGGACACGGGTTTGAGCCCTGGTCCGGTAAGATCCCACATGCCATGGAGCAACTAAGCCCATGTGCCACAGCTACTGAGCCTGCACTCTAGAGCCTGTTAGACACAACTACTGAGCCCGCGCGCCTAGAACCTGTGAAGCCACCACAATGAGAAGCCCTCGCACCGCAATGAAGAGTAGCCCCTGCTTGCTGCAACTAGAGAAAGCCCGTGCGCAGCAACGAACACCCAACACAGCCAAAAATAAAAAAATAAATAAATTTATTTTTAAAATAAATAAATAAAAGCAAAGTGAGAGTGAAAGTATATTTAGTTGTAGACCCCTGTTCATCCAAAATGAGAGCAAAGAGGAAGGATGCCAGGCAGAATTTTAAACAAATATTAGGAAAGGTAGAGATTATGAAAGAAGTGGAGTTGTTCATGCAGATACCTGCTTCTTTAACTTTGATCCAAAAGGTCGCTGAAAACCAAGGAGTATGCAGAGAACTTTATACAAGTCATCTGTGTTTTTTGAAGTTGATAAACACAGGGATTACTTAGTTTGGAAGGAGGGAGGGGAGCCTACAGGAATGTTATTGAGAGTTTGAGATGACAGAATGATACCTTAAAAATTTGCCCTCTGCCTGCCTGGTCTTTAAAGAGACAGCACAAGGATCCACTGGATAATGTTACATTTACTTGTCTCAAAGGAAATCCTCCCTCACAGGAGGTGAAACTGAGGGAATGCCTCAGAATTAAAATCTCTGCCTTGAGAGAGTTGTTAAATGTTGGGATATTTTTATAAAAAGAGTTGAAATTTTTATGACCTGTAAATTGTTTATTTAAAAAGCTAAGAGGGCTTCCCTGGTGGCGCAGTGGTTGAGAGTCTGCCTGCCAGTTCAGGGGACGCGGGTTCGGGCCCTGGTCTGGGAGGATCCCACGTGCCGCGGAGCGGCTGGGCCCGTGAGCCACAATTGCTGAGCCTGCGCGTCTGGAGCCTGTGCTCCGCAACAAGAGAGGGCGCGATAGTGAGAGGCCCGCGCACCGCGATGAGGAGTGGCCCCCGCTTGCCACAGCTGGAGAGAGCCCTCGCACAGAAACGAAGACCCAACACAGCCATAAATAAATAAATAAATAAATTTAAAAATGGTCCACATCAAAAAAATCTTTAAAAAGCTAAGAAAATAGTAATAAGTGAGAAGTGATTTAACTTTGTTGACGGGCATATGGGTCAGAATAGACTAATTTTATTTCCCGTGTGATAAAATCACCTTTTGTTATCCCCTGGGGTGTTCAGTGTATTTTATAAATGGATTGCCACGTTATTCTTGGAGAGTGTTATATTTTCAGTGAAATGTAATAGAGGCTTAAAAGATAAGGTTATACCACATATGATTTAGAAGAACAGCTTATTATTAACAAGAAATATTAGGTATTATAGAGAAACAAAGAGTTTGTATATGCAGGTGGTGTTTTCTCTCATTTTATGTCTTAGCTGAAATCATTCATGACTACAAAAAGCATCCCCATATTGAAACAAATCTTGTGTTTTTCTTTATTATGTTGAGCCTTCTATTCTCAATCACTTCTGTCTGAAAGCAGTAGGAAAAAATTCACCTCTTGCTAACCAGCAAAGCAGCATTGGGTGTTTGCCCCTAGTTAGGGTTAGATGAGACAATGCCAACCTTCTTCCTGTGCCTAGCTGTCTTATCATTCCCTCCCTCTTTGTTTTTACTAGTGCCCTGCTGCTATAAGGACTGGTTCTAGTCCCTTGGATAGCCAGGCCTTTGGGGAATCAGGAGCAGTAAAAGATGCTTATACTAAAATCTCTTAAAACCTTGAAGCTAAAATTGAAAAGTAAAGAATATTTTAATCACTATGAACATATCTTACCTTTTCTACCTGTCTTTTTTTTTTTTTTTTTAACAAACACAGTTTTTCTAATCAAAGAACCTTTCTTAAGAAAGTAAGAGAATTACTGAAGGAAAAGGGGAATTGAGACCAGTATTTTAAGGAATTTTACCACTAATTACAGAATAACTCTGGGTGAATCATTGTTCTTTCAATTTTGAGATTCTTACTTCCATTCATTAGTAAAGCTTGCTATGAATGTATAGTCTTAAAATTTTAGAGTTGGAAGGGACTTTAAATGTCATCAAGCCCAAACACCCACTCAGTGCAGCAATCCCTTCTTACAGTTGTAGGTTGGAAATTGGATAAATAAATGGAGGAGGCAAAAGCATAAAATTTTGGATTCTACATTTCCTTTAGTAAATTTCAGGATCTTGGAGGAAAGGGATTATATAAAAGGAACAGATACGCTAGAAGCTATGAGACTGAAAGGGAAAAGATTGAAGAAACTGACTCTGTTGCTTGGCTCTGTGACAATTAGGGAGTGTCAATTTGTCCTTTAAATATCTGCTTAAATTTCTTCCCTCCAAGAAGGGGGATGAAACAGATAAGGGGACACAAAAGAGAAAAATCATAAAGAATTAAGAGAAACACAGCATTCCTATGTGGAAGCATTGTTATATGGAAGATGGGAGATTCCATCCTTGATTGTGGTTATAAGTGGTCTTTAGGCAGTAGCTACTTTGTCATTTTGTTAGGTAACAGATACAGGTAGAGTTTATGGTGTCCTAGATTATTTTTTTGGATTTCTGATTCTGTGACTTATTCCCTGTTTTAGGAATAGTACTGTTTGAAAGCAATAGGATTTGCATTTTCTTTGAAGACTTAGCATACTTCAAGGATCCAACAGAGGTTGCTTATAAACCATCTTTGATCCTAAAGGTCACAGAAAACCAAGGTAGTAGGCTTATATCTCAGATATAGCTGCCTTTTTTTTTTTTTAATGTTAGAACTTGAGGATCAAGTAAAAAGATAACCCACACTTGCTTTTTTTTTTTCCCCCCCCTGCCTAGAGTAGCTCATACTTTATTCAGGGGTCTTCACCTGTTTGTTTTGCCAGAGATCCTTTGGACATCTTTTTTCTTTAAACGGCTTTATTGGTGTATAATTAACATACAATAAACTGCATATATTTAGTGCACAGTTTGTGAACCCATTGCCACAGGCAAGATAACAAATATATCCATCACCCTCAACAGTTTTTTCCTGACCCATTGTATTCTCTCCTTCTCATTCCTCCTTGTGCCCCAATCCCCAGGTAACTAACCACTGATTTGCTTTCTATAACTATAGATTAGTTTGTATTTTCTAGAAGTTTATATAAATGGACTTATACACAATATGAACCCTTTCTTTTGGCTTCTTTCAGCATAATGTATGTTAGCTATATTAATAGATCATTCTTTTTTATTGCTGAGTAATATTACATTGTATGGGCTTACCATAATTTATTTATTTACTTGTTGATGGGCATTTGGATTGTTTCCAGTTTTGGTTCTTTTTTGTGTTCCTGTGAACATTCATGTACAAGTTTTTGTCCGGACATATGCCTTCATCTCTCTTTTGTAAATACCTAGGAGTGGAATGACTAGGCTATATAGTAGGGCTATGTTTAACTTTTAAAGAAGTTGCCAGACTGCTTCCAAAGTGGTTGTACCATTTTACATTCTCACAAGCAATATATGGGTTCTGGTTCCTTGTCAGCTCTTGGTATGATCAGTCTTAAATTTTAGCCATTCTAGTGGGTGTGTAGTGAGTGGACAAAGAATGTCACTTGCCATTTCAGTAAACAAAGGATGTTGTGGCCATAAAGTCATCAGCCACTGTAGGAGTCCCTGATGGTGCACCCTGAGGGGAATTCAGGAAGGAGAAAAACAGGTTGCCAGCCACCAAGCCATCAGTCACTGTAGCTGTCCAGACTATGCACCCTGAGGGGAATTCAGGATGGAGAAAAACAGGATACTGGCCTTAGGTAGTTAAGATGCATATCAAAGGAATGATTTCAGTAAGCCCAGACTCTTATATCTTCCCATATACAGAAAAGCACTAAAAATCGTTAACTTGAGATGTCTGTTTTTTTGTGATTAGCAGTAATCTTTTGATGTTCAACTTCATGGTTTTTTTTTGCAGCAAGAATTCCTGTATATCCCGGCTCCTCTCTTAAATCTTTGGAATAGTCCCTCAGAGCTATCTGAGAGGCTGCCATCCCGTGCTATAGTCCTCAGTAAGGCCTCTGAATAAAACATAATTTTCAGCTTTTAGGTTGTGCATTTTTTTTTCAGTCTACAAACGGTATCTCAGTGTGGCTTTAATTTGCATTTCCTTAATGATGTTGAGCATTTTTTCATGTGTTTATTTGCTGTATATCTTCCTTGACGTGTCTGTTCAAAAATTTTGCCCACTTAAAATTTTTTAATTACAGTCTAAATACAAGTCCTTTGTTGGATATATGTTTTACAGATGTTTTCTTCCTCCTGTGACTTGCCTTTTCATTTTCTTAACAGTATATTTTGAAGAACAAAAATGTTTAATTTTGATGAAGTCCATCCAATTAATTGTTTTTGCTTTTTGTATAATATTTCAAAAATCTTTGCTAAAATCACAGTCACTAAGATTTTTCTCCTAAAAGTTTTATAGATTTAGCTCTTAAATTCTCCTCTTATCACTGTGGAAATGTCAGTTATATTCCACATGTTCTCTTTGGGGTGTAAATTTTCACCTGTAGACAAGACAGACCATTTCTGATACCCTTGGGATTGGGGACCTTTGAGATTCTATTTATAGTGAAAGCATTTTCATCTCTTATGTGGTGTTAGAAACCTTTTGTTTTCCTGTACTCAGTGTTCTACAGGTTGTATAATGCCAGTCTTCCTATCTATAAATATTAATGAATGCTCATCATCTTTATAGATAGGAAGATTACTTCATTGCAGACTGGAAGGACAGGGAGTAATAATAACAATAACAGTAACAGTAATAATAGCACTCGTTTGTTGCATACTTACTATAGCCCTAGTGCTGCACTGAACGGCTCTAGATATAAGATAGGTACTATTGTTATTCCTGCTTTCTAGGTAATTAAACTGAAACTCAGTGAGATCAGCAACATGCTTTAGGTCATAGAACTGGAATTCAAACCTAGGTCTGGCTGATTTAAACACACGCACACACAGCCATCTTCTTATTCACTGCATTGTATTGACAGTTTACAAATGTCCAGTTTTTGCACTTGTTGTATCAAAGGGTATTCACTGTTAGGAATTTCATAGAAAATTTTGATGGTATATCTTTAGAGCCCTTTGACTACTGCAGTCTATTAAAACTGGACTCTTTTTGAGTTCAGTTAGTGGGAAAAGAAGTGCTGGGTCTAGATGAACAAAGTGCAGTGGCTAAATGCCTAACTGCGTTTTGCATTTAATAATTTAGACTTTGAGACCATTGCAGGAATCTTAATTAAACCTTTCTTAGGCATGTAAAAGTAGCTGTTAGAGTGCATGCAAAATCTACTTTTCCCCTGGCTCATGCGTTATTAAGAAGTTGTCTAAATTATTATTTTTTTTTAATGTAACCTTACCTCCTTTGTAAATAGAACAGCTCTAACAGCATCACCTGGCAGGAATTTTAGTTGTTTAAATTGCTGCGAGCAGCAAGTAGTGGTGACATATAGGAAGGAGGAAGCTGTTGCTAGACCAGCTCCATAGTTATCTTTTGTATATTTTAGAATTGGCCCTGAAACAAATAAGGATTGCAAATGGTTACTAACTCTAGGGTCTCTCCTGAGTCTGGGGACTGCTGAAGTTTCTTCTTTAGACCTGGCGGTTATTTGCCTGTGGTTAATAATTAAGACATTGCCACAGAGGTCCGGGTACCTGGAACTAGGATTTTCTGTATGATTGGTGGCAAAGAGTAGAGAATAGAGTATCTCTTGTTTGTGTGAATCTACCCTAGATCCAAAAGGCTGAAGATCAAGAACCATGTGGTTGACCTATCAGTTTCAGCCCATGCTTTTTAAGAGATTGTAATCTCAGCTGTGTCTGTAGAAGAATAGGTAGGAAAAGCTTAAAGGCCATGAGCATAGACTTCAAAAGCTGTAGAAATTCAGAGAATTTAAGGAATTAAGTGGAAAGATCACTGAGCTGAGAGGCAGAAGACCTGTTTCAGAATCATAGAATGCTGGAGGTGAAAAGGATGCTAAAAGTTATTTAATTCAAATCCTTTATTTTATAGACGAAGGAATGTGGGCCTAGAGAAGTGATCTGTCCAAGTTTACAACTAGACCTAGGACTAGAACCCCCATCTCTCACTCCTACTGAAATATTCTTTCCATATATTGCTACTTAGTTGGACTTTGCTACTAATTAACTGTGTGAACTCTGGGCAAGTCACTCTCCTTTTCTTGGTCTTTCCTTGTAAAATGAGTGAGTTAGCATTAATGATTTCAAAGGTCTATACTAATGTCCCAAATTCTACATAAATGATCTAGAATACAATTGTGGGCAATGCTAGTAAGCTTCATAGAAGATGAAGGCCCTGGAACATGAAGGAACATGATAGGCCCTGGAAGTAAATCCAGGGATTGGTAGAGGAGAGGGGTAAGGGGTTTCGTGGGGTGGGGAACAATGCGAACAGAGGCCCAGAGGTTTGAATGTATGGCTGTAGTAAAAAGAAATGGCCCGGTTATAGCAGTCAGGAGGATCAGTGGGAGATGAATCATTTAAGAAAGCCACTTCATAGAGATTATTTTATACCTGGGGAGGGCTTTTAGGTTCTCTTTCTGTAGAAACCCACAGAAAGCAGAATGGAAAAATTTGCATTTTGTAACATGTCACGATGCATGTTGATGCAGTTTTTGGCCTTGTGAATATGTGGTGGTGAAGAACATGAATAGATTAGTGTTAAGGTTCCAGCAAATCACTTCTGCTATCTAGATGGAGTTTAGGTAGTTAAGTTTGTTTGATTTCCATTCCTTATCCATTGTAATGATCCATCTTCTCAGACTTTCAGTGATCATTCTAGATTTTAAAAGATGTGACTGTCTTCATCTGGATCTCAGCACTGTATAGTCAAATTGTGGGCTCAGAGACTTCCCTGGCGGTCCAGTGGTTAAGACTTCACACTTCCAATGCAAGGGGCGCAGGTTCAATCCCTGGTCAGGAAACTAGGATCCCACATGCCATGCGGTGCGGCAAAAGAAAAAAAAAATTGTGGGCTCAGGTGGGAAATTGTGGGAATAATCTGAGCCTATCTCTGGGACCTGTCATTTTCTTCTAAACATACTTTAGCACAGTGCAATACTGGTTTTGATTGCATGCGTATTTGAAGTGTTCTTTAGTCTTCCATGAATGCACTATATATATATATATATATATATATAAAATGTGTGTGTGTGTGTGTATATATATATATATGTATGTATATATAAAGAGACAGAGAGAGAGAGAGACAGAATGATATCGAGATCTCTTGAGGAGGGTGGGTCTTATCTCCCATCTAGCTTGTAAGGTATCTAAGAGTGGTGGTGTTTAACTCACATTAGCAATAACCTGTTATGTATTTTAGTTTTACTGTGAGTCTTGTGACTCTTGGGATTACTTTCAAGGCTCTCCATTTCTGTGGTCTAATGTAGGAGATTGACAGTTTTGAAAACATTAGTCCTCTCACCAAGGTAACTGTGAGGCAAAGAGAACCACTGATATGACTATACCAGACCAGAAGAACTCTGTTGAGAAAAGATTTTTATTTTTCTCTAGAGATAGTGTCTTAGGTTTTGTCTTGTATCAAGATTTAATGAAGGAACATGTCTATCAGATTTAAAATCTGCATTATTTTACATAGCACAGGGCTGCCAACTTTTATCATTATAAATGAGAGCAGTATTTGACCCACTGCTCTAGGGATTGATAACATACATTTAAAATAAATAATTGCTAAGTCCCTATATTATTTGAATCAGTACCACAGTCTTTCATGGCTACAGAAAGGTGTACACAGAATATTAAATAAAGGAGACCAAGATGAGTCTTCAGGTCCTCAGGATATGTCTGGATCTCCACAAAAAATGCTGCTGGCAGTAGGATTGCCTTAGTTTTTTCTCAAAGTCACATATTTCTGTCCATAGCTATGGAGTTCCTTTGATTCCTTCATTTGGCCGTAGAAGCAAAGTAGTTTTGGACTCTTCTAAAATTATTTCATCATGCTTTCATGGGGCCTAAAGAGACATTTTTAGTTTTGTTAGTTTTTGTGAAAGATGTGTGTCAGGCTCCCCAGGCATAGAGGTTTCTCGTGATTTCTTGATTCTGGTATTTTAAAAAGATGGGAGTTGGCCTTAGTTGGCAGCTCTTTGCATCCGCCAGGGCTTGTTCGTTACTTACTTCTAGGCCCATGGGTGACGTCTGTTTCCTGTGATTGAAACCACAAGAAGAAGTGGTGAGAAGTCTCTGTAGGATATGTCCTATCAAGCAAGCAGCAGGCATTGGGCTGCCCTCAAAAAGAGCAGTAGTAACTAAGCACTGTCTTTAAGGGTCCCTGAAGAGACCCTAGAAATGATCTGACTCAGCCTCCTCATCTTAACATGAGAAGGCCACTGAGGCCTAGAGGTATTAAGTTGCTCAAGGTCATGTAATTAGGTAAGCTAGCTTTTAGACTCCACTAACTGTTCATTATTCTTTCTCACATTGCATTGTCATCCCTAAATTTTGTAACTGTGCCCTGCCAGAGTGTTGCCTTAAGCAAAGTACTACTGGAAAAGAGTAAATGCTGGTGGGCATTTTGAATATGAAAATTGGATGATATTTTGCTTTTCGATGCTGTGCTAATTTTGATACTCTTTTAAAATAATTTTTTATACTCTTTTTGAAAAGACGTATACATATATTTTGAAAATAGCAAAATCTAAGAACCCCCAATTTTTATTTTTATTTCACTTAGTATTTGAATATTCTAGTCATTATCTCTACGCACAGATATTTTTACAACATTGCAATTACAGTTTCTACACATTTTCTGCTTTTAAAACAGTGTGTCATAAACATTTTTCAGCTTTCTAATCTTTGAAAATTGGTACTTTTGTTTGAAATGGAAATTTTGTTTTATTTTGCTTTGACCGCACCGCACGGCTTGTGGGATCTTAGTTCCCCGACCAGGGATCGAACCCCAGCCCTCAGTGAAAGCATGGAATCCTAACCACTGGACCACCAGGTAATTCCCTGGAAATGTATTTGTATTATAAAAGTGATACACATTTTTCTAAGAAAATGTAGATGTGTATAAAAATAGAGTAAAACAATATCCTAACTCGTTTTCCAGAAATTTTAGTTATTTTTCAGTAGTTAGAACCGAAGAGAAAAATACATGGTACATGGAAGTGTCTTTGGAGCCTAAGTACTTTGGCATGAAATCTGTGATGTGTTTGCATTAGAACATAGTTCCACACAAGTACGGTTGCTAGAAGTATCGGAAGTTTCTTGTTTTAACTCTTGCTTATATTTCTGGTTATAGAGGAGTAATGAGATTTCACCTCATGCTGTCTCCCCCCTCCCTTCCCCAGATTTTCTCAAAATAAAATCTTAATTCTAGATTTGTAAAAGGCCAGTAAATGTTTACTGTGGTTTCATAAGATCAAGTCTGGCTTTTTGAGTAGTAGTATAATTTTTGGATCAGTTAAGCTATTATCAGTAGGTCGTGATTACTTCTTGTATTCAGGAATGATGTGAGGATAGAAGAAGTGTAACCATCATTTAGAAATGAAGGGTTTGAGAATGGGATTTAAAACAAGGTGGCCTCATGCTTGGTGCCTGTTATGTAGAAGCAATATCAGCTGCAGGAACTTCCTGTCTGTCAGGCCTTTGGGTGTGTCATTCATATGCTCACCCTTGAGAAAGAGTAGATGTCCTGCTACTCACATCACAACATGGGAGGAGAAGACAGTTGCTACGGAGATTGGGAAACAGCATTCCTGAGTCATTGGCTGTTTCCAAATGAATGAACAACACCCCTTATTTCTTAGCTTCTCTAAGCTAAGGCAGTGAAGAGAGAGGCCTGATAAGAAAGTAAAGGACAAGTATCAGTATTTAGAGCTTGAGAAGTATGTCAAAACTTTGGAAAAGTAGGTTAACGTTACTTATCGTTTTCTATATATGTATTTGAAAGTTTTATTAGAACCTTTGGATGTTTGAAAGGGAGGAAGCTTTGCTTACTCTGCCCTCTCACCAGATGACAGAATGTGTGTGCACCTCCTTCCTGACAGCAAAGGAGAGGGGCGTGTCTGCCACACCATGTGGTACTTGATAGGAAACTAGGACTTCTAGAATCTGAGCACTTTCTCTAGTGGCAACTTGTTTTCCCAGCCCTTGAGTGCTTTGTAGTGCAGGGGGCTGGCAGTTTGTTTGCATGGACATAGAGGAAGAATGCAATGTTCCCAGCCTGGTTTCCACCTGTTCTGCTGAGCTGGAATAGTGAAACCTGAGTGGACTGTCTTTCTTCCTCTAGGCTATCAGCTATCTAGGATGCGGGCTCTGCCAGTCCCAGGCTTCAGGATGAGCTAAGCTGGAGGCAAAAAGTTGCTTTCTCCTTTTCCCCAAGAGACTTGCCTTCTTGGACTATTAGAGAACTGTTCGAACGTAGTGGACCTGTCTCTCAGAGGATTGAATTCTAATATTAAGATAGTTTTTTCCCCTCATTTTAATTATAGTCGGGAAATGTGGTTTTTTGGAAAGCAGACTCTAAACAGTTTTAGACAGTCGTGAGGGAAATTGAGTTTGTTGCTTTGAATTTATAAGCAAATTGCTTCAAGTTTATAATTATTGAAACAGGGAATGGAGTACAGTTACCTAATAATGTTCTTTACATGGCCTTTAAAGAAAAAATATTTATTTTTGGCTGCGTCGGGTCTTAGTTGCAGCACACGGATCTTTCGTTGCAGCAGGCGGGCTTCTCTCTAGTTGTGGCGCACGGGCTCCAGAGCATGTGGGCTCTGTAGTTGCAGCACACGGGCTCTGTAGTTGTGGCGTACGGGCTTAGTTGCCCCACGGCATGTGGGATCTTAGTTCCCCAACCAGGGATCGAACCCACGTCCCCTGCTTTGGAAGGCAGATTCTTAACCACTGGGCCAGCAGGGAAGTCCCCTATATGGCATTTCTAACTTGTGCTTCACTTGGGCCACTGCCTGGAATCTTTCTGGACTCCCTGGGTTGTATCAGGAAAAAAATACTGATTCTGGAAGGCAGGGGTAGATTGAAAGACGTCTTTTAATTAGGAATAAAAGATCTTGGACTCTCCTCTACTGTGTTTCCTTTGTTGTCTCTTGTATGAGTTGTCACAAATTTAACTCTCCAATACTGACTGTAGCTGTGGGGCTGCTGCGGCAGTGTGGAGCTAAGTGGATGGATGAGCTGCTAGAGTCTTACTTGCTCCTTTACCACTTTTTCCTTAGCAGTCATGGAGAACATGAGTGTGCCATCTCCATTTCTGGGGGTTTCTAGATAATTTTCAGTTTTCTTTCCCTTAAGCGCATTTAACTTTATAATGGTAAATTAGCTTTAGAGTTCATATTTTTCAATTTCTAGTCATTTTGTGCTCTTCTTTTAGACTTCCTTTCCTCTGATACACCTTTTTTCTATGATTTTCTTTTTTGAAGTGGGTACTCCAGTTCTACACAACTCCTGTTGAGGCTGTTGGCACTAGTAAGTAGTGATGTCAGAATCTAGTTTGTTTCTCTGTAAATGGTATATGAGGTATTGACTCATTCCATGCCATCCTTGGGCCATTATTTTAAAATGGAAGGGAAAGTTTCCTACATTTGAAGGTATCCATTATTTCCTTCTCTCTAGTTCTAATTGACTTCTCTATAAGGAGTGGGAATTGAAGGGAGTTTCATTGGTTCCATCATCATATATTATTTACCTTTTACAAAACACTTTGCAAAGCAAAGTGCTTTACGTCTATTTTATTATTCTTCACACAAGCCCTGTGAGACAACATAGTCCTAAAGATAGGAAGGCTGAAACTGTGGTGGATAAAAAGAAGAGCTTGGGACTTCCCTAGTGGTCCAGTGGTTAAGAATCTGCCTGCCAATGCAGGGGACACGGGTTCGATCCCTGGTCCGGGAAGATCCCACATGCCACAGGGCAACTTAGTCAGTGCGCCACAACTACTGAGCCCGCGCTCTAGAGCCCACGAGCCACAACTACTGAGCCCACACGCCTAGAGCCCGTGCTCCGCAACAAGAGAAGCCACCGCAGTAAGAAGCCTGTGCACTGCAACAAGGAGTAGCCCCGGCGCGCAGCAACGAAGACCCAGCACAACCCCCCCCAAAAAAGCTTACCCTGCCTTTACTGTCCTTTAGTGGAAATGTAGCAAATCTTGTGGCAAAGCTGGAATAGGGCTTGTTGGTAACTGAATTCACATCCATGTTATGACCCTCTGTTGCTGCACTGTCCTAAGGAAACTGAATGTCAGTCCTGTGCTAGAATAAAAAAATGAATCAGAGCCAGACCCTGCTCTTTGTTCTCTTTGATTCTGAATGACAGGTACCTTACCTGTTCTTTCCTGGGTAGGTATATTAGGACTTGAAAGGAAACTGTTGTTGGCTGCAGTGAGACTTATTTCCCATTTTACCCATAGGTAGCCTGTGTCTTTACTGAAGGCTTATTGCTTTTCAAAGGTGGTGGAAGACTCCCTAGGTGACATGTGTCCCATAATTGGATATTTTCCCCAAGGACAACTAACAAATATGTCATGTGGGCTGAAGCACCACTCAGGGTGCCCTGGCCTCATTCATAGGGAAAGACACTATTCTTGAAGGTTTGGTCTGAGCTGTCTATAACAATCGTACTGTACTGTCATAAACCTTAACTTGAAACTTTTCTTTAGCTTGTTCAATTTGCATAAAGTAATGAATAAGTGAATATACTGTGTTTAGGATGATGTTCTTAAACCTAGAGTGATGATAATTTTTAAAATATTTATTAAATATTGGACATGTCAAATGAACAAAGCATGGGTTCCTGCCCCCAAGCAACTTACAATCTGGTCCACAGAAACAGCTACAATAACGGTCTGAAGAAGGATCTGATATAAAATATTTAGAGCCTGACTTGGCTGAGTCCTTTAGATCTTTTTGTGAAATGATTGGCTATGGCTAAGTATACAATTTACAGATGAGGAATAACTTTTTCCTTATGCCATGTTGTAGGAGTACCGTCTCAACTAGTACACGTGTATATTTTACAAGAAGTTTTTCTGTAGTAATAAGAGCACAATTGCTTTTATAGAATGCTCTCTCACTCCATTTTATGATCTTAGTGGTCCCAAGAAGTGTGTGTCTGGTTTTGTTTTGTTTTTTAATAAATAGGGGAACTGAAGCATGAAGAATTAATGTGATTTGCTCAGAATCATACTTGCAGTTGTTTAGCATGCCATAAGTAAAAATTAGGACTCATGATCTTTTTCCTTTAGCTAAAGTTCTAGATAAATTTTGTCAGTTTGCTTAATGTATTAGTTGCCTACTTTTACATGATAAACTCAACAGCTTAAAATAAAACCCACTTATTAGCTCACAGTTCTGTTGGTCAGAAGTCCAGCAAGGATAGTTTGGCTGGATTCTCAGAGTATCACAGGGCTGAAATCAAGGTGTCAGCTGGGCCTTTTCTCATCTGTAGGTGCTGGAGGAAAACCTTCCAAGCGCATTCAAGTTGGAAGAATTCAGCCTCTTGCAGGTGTAGCACTGAGGTCCCTGTTTCTTTGCTGGCTCTCAGCTCCTAGATGCTGCCTGTAATCCCTGCCATTTGGCTTCTTTTATGCTCAAGACAGAAATGGCATGTTGGATCCTTGTGTTTCTGACTTCTTACTCTAGATTTAAAGGGCTTGTGTGATTGGTTCAGACCCCCATGGATAATTTCCCCTTCTTAAAGTCAGTTGTGCTAAATAATATAACCTAATCACAAGAGTGATATCCTATAATATTTACAGTCCTGGTGATTATACAGCGTATGTACGTCAGGCTGGGAATCTTGGGGGACGTCCTAGAATTCTACCTACCACACTAAATATTTCCCTCACTCTGAATTAACCCATGAGCAAGTGTGGATGTCAGAAGAGGGAGAGGTGGGAATTGAGTATATTGAGGCAGTGAATTGCATTGTGATTATAGGTGTTATGAGAAAAACCTGGGCCTCCTAGAATCATCAGAGCAGGGGCCAAGTGGCATTCACCTGTGGTGTTCTCCCTTAGCCAAGAGCTCAGATGTAGTTGTCCCCTATAAGTTAGCCTGAACAAAATCTTTAGAAAGTACTGAAATATGGGCTTGCTCTTATAGGTTTATATTACCCGTATGCTAGCCACATGGTTCATGAGATAAAAGTCCATGATTAACTGTTCCTGTGAAGCACATTGGTAGGAATTAGAAACACTTTTTGCTATGTAAAGTACTCTGTGATCAGAGTAATGTTTAATCATATTCTTTTATTAGATCTCTCCTAACCTCTCTTCTGCTAAGGACACTACCTAATTACCTTTTGTTAGGCTACATGAGTATCCTGTTCCAAGAGACTGTCCTTAATTGTCTGAGAACTCTATGCCCTTTTTGTGACTAGATGGAAAAGTTAAAGATTCAGGGAATTGGGTAGAAGTGAATCTATGCCTTGGACGAACTTTCTTATATCCTTGAATTTATAATAAGACCAATTCTGTGACTAGGCAAACAGAGGGAACCTCTGTCCAAAAAGACTGCCAAGTTTAGTCCCATCGGCCCACTTTTAAAAAGCTGAAGTGCTAATAGATGCAGCCACCACCACCGCCACCACAAATCCAGCTATGGAAAAGGAGTTTTAGATTTCATTTGCATTTATTATGATACTAATTGATCAGAGTATGTTTCAGACTCATTAGGTCATAAATTTATTTTAATTAGCTTGGCCTCATAGGGCATACCTTGGGATCTTGACTTTAATTTTTGGTTTCTTAGAGAAACCAAACTGTAAAGTGTCTAGGAAGTTTCTTATTTCCTGTAGATGGTAACCAAAAGATTTATCTTACCACATATTACATTAGGATGTGGTGACTGAATCAGAGCTTTGAATTACACTCTGGAAGGAGAGCGAAGGGACAGCTTTTCATTTTTATGTTGATTGATGGTCTTAATGCAGAGCAGTGCCCAGCCAAGTATATTTATTCTGATGCTATTACTTTTGATGCAGTGTACCTTTGAGCAATTTGTGTTAATTTAAGTAAGATTTGATAATACTGAGAATCTTTTAGAGGACATGAATGTTATTTTAATAAATGCAGTTTTGTTAAGCTCTTTTCCTGTACCAGCTAATGACCTTCAGAAATTCATTTACCCATCTAATTCTATTGAATAAAAAATTCCTATAGAATAAATGTTTTTCTGCCCCTTTAAAAAATATTTTATGCTTCTATCTATAATTGTTTGCATATAACTGAAAGATTATTATAAAAATTGAGTAACAAGCAAAAATCTAGACTATGTTTAAATGACGACATTGCGGCCATGAGGAGGAGGCTCCCAAGAGAAAATAAACAGTACTATGTTGGAGTCATAGTCTGACTTTAGATTCTCTGTGTGTTTACAAGGGCTCCTTCTGAGGGTATCTGTGGGTTAAGCCATGAGGAATGTAGGGGACCGCCACAAAGATCCTGGAATCTTTGTCCTAGGGATTTCCTTTACCTCTTAAATGTGTTAGATCTCCTGTCTCCTGTATTTCAGGTCTTTCACTTTCTTGGTTTGCTCCCTCATTTTGGTGGAGCATATCCTACAATTGCTTCCTAAGGTGCATGGGGATAAATTTTTTGAAAGCTTCAATGTCTGAAAATATCTATTTTGAACTCACATTTGATGAGTAATTTGGTTGGGTATAGAATTCTAAGTTAGAAGTTTGGTTTTTTTTTCAGATTTTAAAAAGGCCTTTTTTCATTGTTTAGCTTTTTGTATGTAGTTTAAAAAATTCAAAGCTTCTCTGATTCCTTTGTATATGACCAGTTTTCCTCCCTTCTTCCCCGCCCCCAATTCCCCCAGCCGAACTGCATGGCATGCAGGATCTTAGTTCCCTGGCCAGGGATTGAACCTGCTCCCCCAGCAGTGAAATTGCGGAGTCTTAACCACTGGACTGCCAGGGAAGTACCCCTTCTTTCAAACTGTAGAATTTTCTTTGTTTTCCCGGTGTTTTGGAATTTCACCATGATATGCCTTTGTGTGGTGATCTGTTTCTGTCTTTTGTGATGGGAACTTATCTTTCAGTACTGGGAAATTTTTTAAAAAATTGACCTATAGTTGATTTACAATGTTGTTAGTTTCTGCTATACCCCAAAGTGATTCAGATATACATATGTATACATTCTTTTTTATATTCTTTTCCTTTGTGGTTAATCACAGGATTTTTTTTTTTTTTTTTTTGGCTGTGTGGGGTCTTTGTTGCTGCACGCAGGCTTTCTCTAATTGTGGTGAGCGGGGGCTACTCTTCCTTGCAGTGCACAGGCTTCTCTTGGCGGTGGCTTCTCTTGTTGCGGAGCATGGGCTCTAGGTGCATGGGCTTCAGTAGTTGTGGCACATGGGCTCAGTAGTTGTGGCTCGCGGGCTCTAGAGTGCAGACTCAGTCGTTGTGGTGCATAGGCTTAGTTGCTCCACGGCATGTGGGATCTTCCCAGACCAGGGCTTGAACCCGTGTCCCCTGAATTGGCAGGCGGATTCTTGACCACTGCGCCACCAGGGAAGTCCCTATCACAGGATATTGAATATAGTTCCCTGTGCTATGTGGTAAGACCTTGTTGTTTATCCATTTTATATGTAATAGTTTGCATCTGCTAACCCCAGCCTCCCAATCCATCGCTCCCGCACCCCCCTCCTTGGCAACCACAAGTCTGTTCCCTATGTCTATGAGTTTGTTTCTATTTCATAGATAGGTTCATTTGTGCCATATTTTATTTATTTATTTTTATTTTTTTAATTAAAAAAATTATTATTTTATTTATTTATTTTTGGCTGCGCCGGGTCTTCGTTGCTGCGCGCGGGCTTTCTCTAGTTGCGGCGAGTGGGGGCTACTCTTCGTTGCAGTGCACGGGCTTCTCATTGCGGTGGCTTCTCTTGTTGCGGAGCACGGTCTCTAGGCGCTTGGGCTCAGTAGTTGTGGCTCGTGGGCTCTAGAGTGCAGGCTCAGTAGTTGTGGCGCACGGGCTTAGTTGCTCCGCGGCATGCAGGATCTTCCCGGACCAGGGATCGAACCTGTGTCCCCTGCATTGGCAGGAGGATTCCTAACCACTGCACCACCAGGGAAGCCCTGTGCCATATTTTAGATGCCACATATAAGTGATATCATATGGTATTTGTCTTTCTCTTTCTGACTTACTTCACTTAGTATGATAATCTCTAAGTACATCCATGTTGCTGCAAATGGCATTATTTCATTCTTTCTTATGGCTGCGTAGTATTCCATTGTATATATGAACCACATCTTCTTTATCCACTCATCTGTTGATGGACATTTAGGTTGTTTCCATGGCTATTGTGAATAGTGCTGCTATGAACATAGGGTTGCATGTATCTTTTTAAATTATAGTTTTTTTTCTGGATATATGCCCAGGAGTGGGATTGCTGGATCATATGGCAACTCTATTTTTAGTCTTTTGAGGAACCTCCATACTGTTTTCCAGAGTGGCTGCACCAGCTTACATTCAGTACTGGGAAATATTCTTGAATTATTTCTTTGATAGCTTCCTCCTCTGTTCTCCTGTTATTTGGATATTGGACCTCCCAAACTGATCTAATTTCCTTATCTTTACTCTCTTATTTTTCCATCTCTGTCTTTTTGCTCTAATTTTGGGAGATATCCTCAAATTCTTATCTTCCAGCCCTTCTATTGAGTTTTCTCTTGAGTTTCTGTTCTTATGTGTTCAATTTCTCAGGGTTCTTTTTCCTCTGAATGTTTCTTTTTAAAATGGCATTATAGGGACTTCCCTGGTGGTCCAGTGGTTAAGACTCCGCACTTCCACTGCAGGGGGCGTGGGTTTGATCCCTGGTCGGAGAACTAAGATTCCGCATGCCGCACAGCGTGGCCAAAACTTTAAAAAAACAATTTAAAAAAATGGCATTATAGGGACTTTCCTGGTGGCGTGGTGGTTAAGAATCCGCCTGCCAATGCAGGGGACATGGGTTTGAGCCCTGGTCCAGGAAGATCCCACATGCCGCGGAGCAACTAAGGCCGTGCGTCACAACTACTGAGCCTGCGCTCCGGAGCCTGCGAGCCACAGCTACTGAGGCCCGCGCGCCTAGAGCCCGTGCTCCGCAACGAGAGAGCAGTGAGAGGCCTGTGCACCACAACGAAGAGTAGCCCCCGCTCGCCACAACTAGAGAAAGCCCACGTGCAGCAACGAAGTCCCAATGCAGCCAAAAATGAACAAATAAATAAATTAAAAAAAAAAAAAAGGCATTATGTTCTCCCTTGTGGATATTAATTTTTTTTCCTAATCTTTCTTTTTCTTGCATAGTCTCTGTATAATGAGTTGCTTTTTCCGCCTCTCTTATTACGATTTTTCCTCATGTGTTTGATAATCCTTGGTTGTCTGTTAATGTTTAAAAATGAGGGGCTAAAAAACTCATTGGAAACTCTGGATGCATGGGTAAGGTTTGTTAGCTGTGCAGTTTATTGTAGGCTAGCCCTGTCCAATAGAAATATAATGTGAATCACATATGTAATTTTAGATTTTCTAGTAGCCACAGAAAAAGAAAGAAAAAAGTGAAAAGAAACATGTGAAATTAACTTTAATAATAAAATTTTTAATCCAGTATATCTAAAACATTATTTTAACATGTAATAGATATAACAATTATTAATGTGATGTTTTACCTTCTGTTTTTTATATGAAGTTATTGAACTCCAGTTTTTATTTTACATTTATAGCACATCTCAATTTGGATGCTAAATTTTCATGAAGGTACTTGATGTGTATTTAGATTTGAAAAAATTTACAAGTGAAAGGTAGATTCACATACCTAGCATGTTCCAAACATATTGATACTTAAGTTTAACAATAACAGTAAAATATTAGCTTTTAATTTTAAATTTTGATAAAATTAAATAAAATGAAAAATTCCTTTTTCAGTTGCACTAGGCACATTAGAAGTGCTTAATAGTTACCTGTGTCTGGTAGCTACCATATTGGATGGCACGGTTCATCTGCTTGGACTATGTCAGTAGCTTAATGTTGTTTTTCAGTTCCCCAGAGAAGGCTCTTCCAACCTTCTGCCTCAAGGATAAGGGTTTTGGGGTGCTGGGGTCCTGAGAAACTAGAAGGGGGAAGGTGCTGGGTGTCTCAGCTTATAGTATGCATAGATTAACTTACTCTTCTTTTTGGTATAGGATCTCTGTCCACAACTGTGCCTGGCATCCCCTGATCCAGAGATCTGTGTTTTACCCTCTTCTAAGAATAAATTTCCAGACTTCTGCTGGAGTAAGGGAGGGTAGTCTCCCGATGGCATGGGGGGAGGGGTGTTGGGGGGTAACGGAGGATCTACTGGTCCAACTGCTTCTTAAACAGCTTTCAAACCAATCTTATTTTTGGGCCTCCCCCTCCCTCCAACTGCCCATTTCTATAGGTACCTGGTGCTGCTAATTCCTGAGCCTGTTGGGATCCTTAAGTACAATTTGGATTGGTCATTAGCTTTTCCTACGGCAGGTTTAGGACTCAGTTTTCTTAGGTCTGTTGGGTCTTAGTCCCAGCTTCAAAAGTTGATTGAATTATGCTTTTCTTGTTCTTCCCAACCTTGTAGGCTCCTTCCCTCTATCATTTTTTTCTTTCTAAAAATTCCTTTTCTGTAGATGTAGAAGGGTTTCAAAAAGCGGGGAAATTTGATTCAGTCTACCGTCTTTTATCTGGAAGTTCCTATTAATCTGTATTCATGAGCAGATTTTGATATGCTAAAAAATTTCATTCCGTATTTATGCTTCCTTCAGTATCTATATTTGTAGTTAAAGGTTTTAGTATAGTTTTAGTGGAAGACTCAGTAGGAGGGACAGGACGATGAATTATTTAGTGAAGATAATTAAGGGTTTATAGTTTGGGAGCAGAAAATAATTGATAGCAAACAAGGAGAAAGGTGAGTGTAGAAGCATTTAGAAAGAAGTAGGTGGGATCATTAGAGACTATGTTAAAAAGCTTGAACCTCTGGGGCATAAGGCATAAATATAGCTCCAGTAGCATTTATCTTCAAGGTCTCCACTATTTTTAGTCCTTCTTACTTTTCATGAGCTAGGAACCTCTTGTTGCATATCTCAGAGAATCCACAAAACAGTTAATGATACAGTTAAAAAAAAAAAAAAACTTAACAAAGCCGTTTGTAAACTGTATGTTCAAGATCTGTAAGGAAAGCACACATAGTATTAAATAAGTAAATTAATACACCCTCAGTATACTGTAGCAGCAGGTTCCATTTCAGTAATGGAATTGAGCTTGCTGTTTGGGTGTTCTTTTGGGTTCTGAAACAGAATTTTGCCTGTAGTACTGTGGTTCACTTTGCTGGTAGATGCTGCCCTCTGTTGGAGTAGTTGAGGAAATGCATGGATCATTTTTGCTGTCCTTACTCAAATTGAGCACTAAAGCATGGATAATTTTTTTAAGGAATAAATCTGTTTCTAATGATGCACCAAGGAAAGCAAGGGAGACTGGTTTCTTCCTTCTTAAGAAAAGAGATGTTTACTTTTGTTTGTAAAGGCAACAGTTAGTGGGCATTAAATGGGAACAAGACAAGAATCTGGGGAATGCGAAGATTTAGGGCTTTGGAATCCGGAGACCAGAGTTCCATACCCAGCTTGCCCCTATTCATGTGACCTCAGTGATTTACTCCACCTGTCTGGGCTTCAGTTTCTTCACTAATGCAGTGAAGAGGTGGAATAGATTTGAGGGCTTTTGCAGGGATTGGTATTTTAGGAGAGCAGCCCCAGATTATGGTATTTGTTCATAGGAGATATAATGACTAAGTCTTAGGCTCTACCCTGAAGGAACTTAGTCTGGAAATGGCTAGAGGAAGCAATCAAAAGACAGTTGTAATCCACTTCTAGCGCTGTGAGACAGGCAAGTACCTATTTCTGTATACACACAAGGAGAGGTACCCACCCAATTAGGAGGTATCATCCTGTAGGGCCTGTTGGAGCTAGCCTTAAAGCACAATCTAGTCTGAGGGAAGCAGCAGCCTAGAGAAAGTCTGGGGTTGTGAGACAGCAAGATCTATTTGTGGACCTGCAACTAGTTAGGATGCCCAGAAGATAGAGTTTGAAATGGAGGGTTTGTTGAGAGATGAGTCAAGGGAGAGAAGCCATAAGTGTCATATGCCATGCTAAGGAATTTGGATCTTAACCTGAGGGCAGCAGGGAACTATTGCAGGGTTTTAAATGGGAAATAACATGGACAGCTTGGCATTTTAGAATGATTACTCTTGGATATAGTATATAGAATGGATTTTGTGTTGGGCAGACGGGATTGAAGGCAAGGAGATCAGTTAGGAGGTTATTACAGTAAATCAAACAGGAGATCATAGTGGCGTGAACTTCAATAATGGGGATGGAGGGAAGAGAAATAAGAGTCTGCAGACAGAAAGAACAAGTTGCTGGTTTGTTGTTCTTTAACTTAACCTGCAGCTGAGATTGATTCATTAGACCCAGGTTCTGTTACCTACGTTATATCCATCCCAGAATTGTTTGGGTTGTTGCTTGGTTCTGAGGGAACATTTTGAGTCTGGAGGACAAGGTTCTGGAAGCACTTGCTCTAGGAGCAAATAAGTTTAACCTTGGCAATGGCAACCTAACTATAAACATTCATCCTTTTTGTGGCTTGTTTCACCTCTGTGTGTCAGGTGACTTAGGGTGGTGACAAAAGGAACTGTGAGTCTCCTTGGGTGTTGCTGTCTCTGCTTCATCATCCTTCTGCCTTTGCTGCCCTTCTGCCTTTACTTTGTGTAAACAGCACACACAAAGTAACTTTAGATTCCATTGACACTGAGCAAGGATCATATGGTTTCGGGTGAGTGATTAGCATTCCATCAGTAGAAGGTTGACCTCCTCTGGACCGTGGAGGGCAAAGTTAAGATTGACAGTTCACACTGGATTTAACTGAACTCTGACATGGCGCACATGAACATAAAGACATAGATTTTTCTCGTCTGTGAAAAGGTTGGTAAAGTAGTTTTGTGACAGTGTCAGAAATAGTTTTTCATTAGTTGAGGAAGGTTCATCAAGAGGCATTTACTATACTCTTCTAAGGACATTAGCAAAAATAGATATGGTTTAAAACTAAGTATTAGAATGAAGAATTCCTGCTTTCCTATACCTGCTTGTTCAGATTTTTGGGGGTAAAGTGTAGCACATATACAGAAGAGAATATAAAACATACAGAATAATTATAAACTGAACATCCATGTAACCATCATCCATATCAAGAAATAGAATATTATTGTAAGCACCCCTGAAGCCCCCTGTCCCCTTCTGCAGTCATTACTCTTCCACCCACTTCAGGTAACCACTGTTTTGCCATATGTGGTAATCATTCCCTTTATAACTGTACATCCTAAATAATATAATTTAGTCTTGCATGTTTTTAATCTCAATGTAAAAAAAATAGTACATTCACTTTTATGTTTGTGAGTAGCTGTAAGTTCATTCACTTTCTTTGTGTAATTGTTTTCCACTCTACCATTATACGAGTTTATCCATTCTATTCTTGATAGCTATTTGGATTGTTCTCTGTTTTATTGATAGATATTACAGTGTTGCTGTGAACATTCTTGTTATACACAACCTGCTACATATGTGCAAGTTTCTGAAGGGTAGATTTATAGGAACTGATATGTTGAATTGTAATATATCTGCATATTTTAACTTTACTAGATCATGCCATACTGTTTTCCAAAGTGGCCATAGCAATTTACATTCACACCAACAGTGTGGGAGAGCTCCCGCTGCTCTGTGACTAGACAGACACACATGAAAATTTTTGCCAGTCTTGAGTGTGAAATGATATCTCGTTGTGGTTTTAGTTTGCATTTCCTTGTTTACTAATGCAGTTGAACACATTTCATAGGTTTATTGGTCATCCCATTTAGAGTTTTTTCAGTTCTCCACCTTTTTTTCCCCAAAGGGTTATTATATTTTAGTGACCTTAAAACTCCTGCCCCTTACCTAAGGGAATGTGCTAAGGAATAGTCTGGCAGAAATCTAGCATGTGGGAAGGAGCCTAGATGCTTTCAACTTATTTTCTCCTCTTTTTTTCCCCAACCCATCTGGTATTTGGGAGGTTTCCTGGCATTTCACTGATCCCTCTTCCCTTTCTTCTCCCTCGTTTTTCCTGTTCGTAGACTCTGAAGCGGCTCATGGCAGATGAGGTAAGGAAATTTTGTTCAGCATGTGCATGGCTCGTTTCCTACACTATGATATTTACCAGTTGCAATAACTGACTTTTATAACTTATAAACGTGATATTGGTTCTATTCTCAGATCATCCCAAAGCTTTTTCCTAACTCTTTGCTCTGTTTGACCCATTGCATGCATTTCCCTGGCACATTCACTGGCTTCCAAGGTTAGGCATGTTCTTTAAACTCCAAGCTGACTTGCTGTCTGGATGCCACTCGTATCATTTGAAGCCCCAGAATGCTTGCAGATATTTACTGTTATTTTCAATCAGGTAGTGCCGATAAGCTGCAGCTTATCGGTAGCTCTTTTTGAATCGAACACTTGTCCTTGCAGTTTAGGGAGTGGTTCATGAGCATTTGGTTGACAGAGAGATGACATATATACCCCTGAAGTAGATTATATTCTTTGCAAAGGGGATTTTTTGGAGAATATGTACTGAACTTTTTGCTGCTTACATAACACAAGTGCTATGGAGTGTACAGAAGAAAGAAAAAGGAATGGTTCCTGGTTTTAAGGCATTTCCTTGTTTCTTGTATATGACTTATATCTATTAAAATCTATGGTCGCACTTACCTCTTGAAGGGAGAGATCCTCTGAGGGCCTGGCCATATTTATTATTGGATAGCTAGAGGGAAACAAAAGGCATTTTACTGAGCACTCTGCACATGAGGTGCTTTCAGTTCTGTGCTGCTAGAGGGCTTAGAAATGGCAGGGGAGCTAACGAACAAAGTTTTCTCTTTGTAGAGAGTTTCCAGTTCTTAACACTTCATTCCTCTTATCTTTGGATGAAGGTGAGAGTACAGAGTCAGTGTAGTAAATTAGGTCCAAGGAAGACTGGTTTCTCTTTTTCACGTCAGAAGAGCCTTGAACTGGCCACAAACCAGAGGAACCATGTACGTATAAGAGGTTAGAGGCTATTTGATGTGTGCTTTGTTGTGTAAATGAAAATGGATCACTGCTAATACTTTTTTTTCTTTCTCAGCTGGAGAGATTTACCAGCATGAGAATTAAGAAGGAGAAAGAAAAGCCTAATTCTGCTCAGAGAAATTCTTCTGCATCATATGGGGATGATCCCACAGCACAGTCATTGCAGGATGTTTCAGATGAGCAAGTTCTAGTACTCTTTGAACAGATGCTGGTAAGTTTCCCACCCCAAAGCATTGCTTCTTCTTGAAAATGCTTGTACAAGCATGATGGGCCCTTTTTTGTGTACAGTCCCCCTTAACTATCCTTTAATTACAAAAAATTCCAGGCTTAACAGAGAACTTCTTAATAGCAGTCCCATTAATGAAGGGACTACATACACAAGCGGCAGTCCGTAAGATTGGAATCTATGAATTAGGCTCGGAAATATCTGATCACTGACCACCTTGTTAATGTCCTTCAGCCCAGCAACACTTTTAGCCACAAAGACATAAAATGAGTGGGCCAGCTCTTGTGGTAGTGTGATGACCACCTTTGGGTTAGCCAGAGTAGATGAAGTTTTAAAACATTCACAACAAAATCTATACAAAGAAGAAGCTGAGTGACTTCCCTGGTGGCGCAGGGAATCCGCCTGCCAATGCAGGGAACACGGATTCGATCCCTGGTCCGGAAAGATCCCACATGCTGCCAAGAAACTAAGCCCATGCGCCACAACTACTGAGCCTGCGCTCTAGAGCCCGTGAGCCACAACTACTGAGCCCGCATGCCACAACTACTGAAGCCCGTGTGCCTAGAGCCCGTGCTCCGCGACAAGAGAAGCCACCGCAATGAGAAGCTGCGCACCGCATCGAAGAATAGCTGCCGCTCGCCACAACTAGAGAAAGCCCGCGCGCAGCAATGAAGACCCAACGCGGCCAAAAATAAATAAATAAAAGGAAGGGAGGGAGGGAAAGAAGAAGCTGAGGAATGGAAAGGCATTGTTTGCCTGAGATCTACTTAGTGGTGAATCTGGAAAGAGAATTCTGATGTTACAATAACTAGAAGACCTTTAAAGATTGGGGCTGAGGTCAGTTCAATAATGAGCTGTGCATGGATGTGACTGACTTTGCTGTCTTCAGTGAGGACCATTGAGTGGGGAGGACACTGAGTGAATGTCCACTAGTGCTAAGTCTTGGAAAGTTTTGAGTACATGCTTATAAGGTTTCATAACACCTATATATTAACTTGGATTTATGATCTCAGATTCAATTAGAGATTAGTGGCAGGCCTAACTTAATTAAAAGCACGCGCTTAAAACCCTTAAAACTGAGGCCTGGTACCTGTGGTAGTCACCACTCAACCAGTACTACTATTATTACTTTTCATGGAAGCTTTCAGTTTGTCTCATAATAATCCAGGTGTGTTAAGAGTCTAAGAGTATGATCTATCAAGACAGTCTCTTGGCCTTGGATTGCAAATTTAGATGTCTTTAGGGCCAAGGGAGGAAGCATAAATAAGTTAAGCAGGCTACATAGAAGATGATAAAAAGGAGAAGGGACTGCAGTAAAATGAAGGACTTTTGGCATTTTTGATAAACTCCAGCCACAATTCAGTTCCAGTAGGTTTTGTAGCATTCCAGTTGGGAATGCTAGCCCAGTAGTGCCAGATATTTCTATTTTTCAGAAGAAACCAGAAATCTCTATTTTTTTAAAAAAAACAAAAATTGTTTTTTAAAAAACAAATATCATAGCCAGCATTCAGATTTCCCTAATTAGGTCATTTAAAAAAAAACAATTTGTTTGTTCAAATCACAATTCCAGGTAAGGTCCATTGTGATATTCTACTAAGTTTCATTTGAACTATAGGTTTTCCTCCCTCTCTTTAATCCTTGCTCTTGTTATAAAAAATTTGTTGAAGAAACTGTTTGACCTGTAGAGTTTTCCATAATCTTAAATTTGCTGATTGCATCCCTTGGTGCTATAAATTCATATTTTTATATGAAGTCTCTCAAATTTAAAATGTTGAGCTACCCAGACAAAACATACTTTATCTTTGGGTCTGATTCAACCTGAGGGCCAGTATTTTGCAACTTCTTTGTTCAATTTATCTGTAAAAGGAGGAAGAAAGCACCAGGAATTGAGTCAGAAAGAAGTCAAACTATTACTGTGACAATTTGGTGATGGTGATTCCTTCACACATCACATACATACACAAACACACACATGGGGAAGAAATTGAATATATCCTTTTTTTTCCTCCTATGCTTTCCCCATTTCAAATAATATTCTGGACTTGTTAGGGTTAAACTTGTGCTCACAGAAATAGGAGGCTCAGACACATGGTTATATATGCAACAGGGTCAAGCAGAGCCTTTCCCCCAATAACACACTCCAGGTTATGTCTGTTGAGGGAATTTGTCACAGTTTCCAGTTCTTTCTTCATGGGAAAGGAGTTTGTACAGGGACTTAGTTAACCAGGGGTAATGGGTGTCTAGGCCCTAGAGTGGTGCAGATTTTGCTGGTGTTTGCATGATGCCAGTCATCCAGTGCTTCAGTCTGAAGAGATTATTAAGGTCCATCCTAAGTGCAGAAAATACTATGTTTGCTTTTCTTTCAATAATGCAAAATATGTTTTCCCTCTATATTGAGAGTCCACTTTTGTTAGGAAAAAATTTAGTGTATGTGTATAAAAATGTCTGTTGGGATTTATAATAAAATGTTAACCACATTTATCCCTAAGAAATTCCCATCATCTATAATAGCTTAAGTCTCTAAGGATCAGGAAAATTTATTTATTCAATAAGCATTTAGTGTGTTCATCTCTTTACTAAGTATACTAAACATTAAACACTGAAAACTTGTAAGGAATTCAAGGCAATTTTTCCCCCTTTTTTCCTCCCGTTTCTAGTTGGATATGAACCTGAACGAGGAAAAACAGCAACCTTTGAGGGAGAAGGACATTATCATCAAGAGAGAGATGGTGTCCCAGTACTTGCACACCTCCAAGGCTGTGAGTCCTGGGGCAGGTACCCATGACATGGGAGACTGTGCCCTTATCTTGGACCTGTTTGTTTTGCTACTTTTATAGAACATTTCATGTCCGCATCAGTTCTATTTCATTCTTTCATATAAACCTACTCATTTTTTACTCTCATTTGAGTTACTTTTCTTACATAATTTTGCTTGATTCGATCTTCATGAAGTATGTATGGGTAATGGGAAGGAAATTCTGAGTCTCACATAGTTTGGTGGTATGTGTAATGGGTGTTTGCCCTCATATTGTTTAAACTGTTAACTAATTCTGGTCCAATTTATGACTGAGTCCAGTGCTTACTAATCTCTATATGCTCCTTTCCAGGGCATGAGTCAAAAGGAGAGCTCTAGGTCAGCCATGATGTACATTCAGGAGCTGAGGTCGGGCTTGCGGGATGTGCCTCTGCTTAGCTGCCTGGAGTCCCTTCGTGTCTCCCTCAACAACAACCCTGTCAGGTGAGGATTCTGAGGTAGTAACAGGAGTGAGAGCCCAATGTTGGAGCTCACTGGTGGGGATTAGAGATCAAAGGAGTCAAGGAAGTATGAGAATGTTTTGGATTGGGAGTAAAGAGTTGCCAGGATACACTTTATTTTGGTGGATATTTATTGATTTGATTTGATATTGCATCGTCTTTGTCTCTTCCTTACAGTTGGGTGCAAACATTTGGTGCTGAGGGCCTGGCTTCCTTGTTGGACATCCTTAAACGACTTCATGATGAGAAAGATGAGACTGCTGGGTGAGGACTTCCAAGTCTTGGCATCTTCTAGGTGGAGGGTAGTAGAGGACTTGGCTGTTGGCTCTAAAGGAGAAAATGGCAGTTAAATGGAAAGTTATGGACTAGGATATTATGCTGTTAGCTGAGAATGGGGTTTATCATAGGGGTGACTGGAGAATGAATGATGATTATAGGTACAGGAAAAGGAGGAACTTAAATTTCACGGTGAATAACACAAGATATATACCACATAAGATTGTGAGTCTCCCAGCACAGGTTCTTATCCAGTCTGGAAATAGGGTCTGATTGAGTCTAAAGCTCTCCTGTGATCTGGTCTGGGTCATATCTCATTTGGAAGTCTTATAATACACTTGATCAGTTTGGGACTAGCTTTATGATAGTCTTCAGGATTGGAATAATTCTGGGGATACCTTGCACTGTCTTAGGTTAGGCTACCTTGAAGCCAGCCTGACCCAAAATGATTTCTCTACTTCCTGGGATCTTTCCAAAACAAAACACAGGACCTCTACCTCCTGAACGTACAGACTTGAAACCTCTGACGCAGTGAGGCAAGCAGTAATAGGTGGGATGTTATCCTGATAGAATTTAGCCCTTAGGAGCCTACAGGGAGTTAAAGGGAAGATTTTAATGTAATACTGAATTCTTGGTTTATGAGAGGATTAACCAATGGTTCTTTCTTCAGCTACCTCTTTTTGCCAGTGTTTTAGGGTAGAGTGCTATGTGCTAGAATTTACTCAGCTACTAGTTGGGAGTGTTCCTAAGACCCTTGTTTACAAGATTGAAAAGTCAAATGGGGGAGGGGTATAGAATAAAGGGACTTCACTGATTATGTCTTCTACATGCAGAAGCTACGATAGCCGTAACAAGCATGAGATCATCCGCTGCTTGAAAGCTTTTATGAACAACAAGGTGAGATATTTCCCATTCTCATTCAACCCCCATCGTGACCGCTGTTTTTTCTCTTCTGTTGGCAAACTCAAAAAAAGACCTAGGAATATGAGGTTCAAGGCTTCTAGCTTTCCCTTTTAGTATCGTAACTTTTTGATCGCCACATACACATACTTTTATGATCTTTTCCCTCAGTTGTAATGTCTGTTTCAGAGGATAGGCTTAATTTTCTTCTTCTGTTTATACTTTCTTTTGCTAATTCTTAAATTTCCTGACCTGTAGTTATTATTTTTGGAAGGTTTACTTTATTTTCGTCTTATTTGTTGTTGTTTTTTCCCCAGTCTATTCCTACTGTACAATCTTTTCTTCCTTCCTTCCTTCCTTCTTTCTTTTTCTTTCTCTTTCTCTTTCTCTCTCTCTGTCTTTCTTTTTCTCTTTCTCTTTTTCTTTTTCTTTTTTTGTCTGTTTAGTATTTCAACTTAGGGAACCTACAGTTATTTGTTCCTGAGTGCAAATCTGTCTTCCTCACTGTTTAATTTTGTTATAATTACTCCACTGGCTTAGGGGGAGCATTGAAAAGAAACATAAGAATCAAAGTTTCTATTCTTGGAAGACATAGAATTCTGTTGTGTCTGTTAGAAAATTATTTTGCTCTGCTCATTTCTGTTTAGCTATATTGGAAAAAGTGTTCTACCCTATATTAGTTTGCTAGGGTTGCTATAACAAAGTACTACAAACTGGGTGTCTTAAACAACAGAAGTTCATTTATCTCACAGTTCTAGAGGCGATAAGTCCAAGATAAGGTGTTGATAGGTTTGGTTCCTTCTGAAGGCTGTGAGAGAGGGTATGTCCCATGCCTCTCTCCTAGCTTCTGGTGTCTTGCTGGCAATCTTTGACATTCCTTGGCTTGTAGATGCATCACTCCAATCTCTGCTTTTGTGTTCACATGGCGTTCTCCCTGTGTGCACGTCTGTGTCCAAATTTCTCCTTTTTATGAAGATAACCGTTATATGGGATTAAGAGCCCACCCTACTCTAGTCTGACCTCATGGTAATCTAATTACACCTTCCAATGACACTATTTCCAAATAAGGTTACGTTCTGAGGTAATGGGGGTTAGGACTTAAACATACGAATTTTGGGAGGAACACCATTCAATCCATAAGAACCCGTAAACTTGTCCTTGGTTAGATGCTCTCATTTTTAAGCCTCCCTTTTCTCTTTTTGTCCTACCAGTTTGGAATCAAGACCATGTTGGAGACAGAAGAAGGAATTCTGCTGCTGGTCAGAGCCATGGATCCTGCTGTTCCCAACATGATGATTGATGCAGCTAAGCTGCTTTCTGCTCTTTGTATCCTACCACAGCCAGAAGACATGTATGTGACTGGAATTATTTCTCTTCTCTATTTTTTTTTATCGTCTTCCTTAGTCTAGAGGAATATTAAGTTGCTTGGGTGTCCACTTAGTCTTAAATACTAGGTAAGACTATATTTCTTACATGAACACTGTGTATCTTAATATTTAAGAAAGATTGTTAAGAGATGGAAGCTGTTCTGCATGTACCACTGGTTATCAAAGGTACAGCAGGATCTCCTAGATCTCCATTAATGTCTGTATTGTCTAGGACAAGGGTTTCTTTTTACATTTTTTTAAAATTCAGAAGTAACACAACATTATTTTTAAAATTCAAACAACATAGAAGTATATGAAGTACAATTTAACAACGTCATCCCTTTGGCAAACCCTATTCTGCAGAGGTAACCACTGTTAATGGTGTGGTACAGTCTCACAGATCATTTTCTAGCACAGACAAATATTTACTAAATTCTAACACACCTGCCACTCCGAAAGATGGTTTCTTAGAATTAAGGAAAGATGGCTTATGCCTATAAAACCAATCTCATGTATAGGATAGATTTTTTTTGTGTGGAGGGGTTTGGTTTAACAAAAGCTAAATCATACCACCATTCTTTTCAACTTAACAGTAGCTCTTGGACATTCTTCTCTGGCAGTACTTCTAGGTCTATCTTATTATCTTTAGTGGCTGTTTAGCATTTCATACTCTGTATGTCCCATAATTTAATGATTCCTTCATTGCTAGACTTTTAGGTAGAATTTTTTTTTAGCACATTCTGACCCCTGCTCCAGATGATAAAAAATTTTATTATTAATTCTTGTGCATATATTCTTTGTACATATATTATTTCATATTTATGTGTTTATGTTGGATAGATTTTCTAGAAGTAGGCCAATGTTATGTGCATTAAAAAATTGGTACTGTTAAATGCCCCTCCAAAAGTTGTACCAATTTATATGCCATAGAACATGGGGTCTTAATTTGGTAAATATAGGTAGGAGTCTGGGGCGGATTTTAGGGAGTGCATTTTTCTGAAGAGATGGTCCTTAGTTTCCTGTTGATCTGGCCTCTGCCTTAGGTGATGAGAAGAATAATGTGAGAAATCCAGAACATTGATAATGTCTGTTTCCTAACTGATCTGTGCCTCTGTATAATATACCTGTTGTGTACCTGTCTGTGTCAGAGCACCTGACCAGTTCTCTCCCTTTCCTTACTCTCTGGCAGGAATGAAAGAGTTTTGGAGGCGATGACAGAAAGAGCTGAAATGGATGAGGTGGAACGTTTTCAGCCACTGCTGGATGGATTAAAAAGTGGGACCTCCATTGCTCTCAAGGCATGTATACCTATGAAACTTGGCCCAAAAGTAGAATTCAAGATAGAAAGACTTAAGTTCATTTGACCTTTTAAGAGAACACGTGGAGTGGTTACCAATGATATATGTATTTCAGAGTTCTTTCTGAAGGGAAAATGATTACCCTTCTCTCCAAGAAGGCAGAGAAAGAACCGTTTTCCTCATTATGAGATGGAAAAAAGGCATGGTATTTATTTACAAGCTAGAAAAATCAAGGCCTAGAACAAATTATACCATAGAATCCCTGGAATACTTTAGACCTCTGAGCTCTCCAGACCTGTGTTTAAACCAAGTTGTATTGCTATATATAAGGAAGTCATTCTTGTAGTTTTTGTACTGAATCTTCTAGGTTATATTTGGGGGCCTCAGAATGCATGTAAAGAGAATGGAATCTTGATCTCTAGGAGTTAACATTGACACAGCTGCTGAATTTTCTTATTTTAGGTGGGATGCCTACAGCTGATCAATGCTCTCATCACACCAGCTGAAGAACTTGACTTCCGAGTTCACATCCGAAGCGAACTGATGCGCTTGGGGCTGCATCAAGTGTTGCAGGTGAGATGCAACACTTCATTAGAAAGGCTGGGCTGGTTCCTTCCTGCTCTTACAACCCCATCATCCCTGGGATGACTTTGGTTTTCAGTTTAAAAACCAGGTTGAGGGAGTGCCCTGGTGGTCTAGTGGTTAGGATTCAGCACTTTCACTGCCGTGGGCCGGGTTCAATTCCTGGTTGGGGAACTGAGATCCCGCAAGCCATGCGGCACGCCAAAATTTTAAAAATTAAAAAAAAAAAAAAAAAAACAGGTTGAAATGTTTGGGGTTTTAACCAGCATAGGACACTTTTGGGTTCCCTGGCCTATACTTTTGCTGTTGACAGGACCTTCGAGAGATTGAAAATGATGATATGAGAGTGCAACTAAATGTGTTTGATGAACAAGGAGAAGAAGATTCCTATGACCTGAAGGGACGGCTGGATGACATTCGAATGGAGATGGAATATCCTTTTACTGACTGGGTTGAAGACACAAGACATTGAGTTGCATTCAGTTGTAGATCCCTGTAAGGAATGGTGTGGAGTTGATGACTTACACTAGGGCATTAGCCCTGTCTTCTTTGTAGATTAGGCAGGTGCCTTTTGATTGCCATTGGATATATTTACCTCAGTGTGGACCAGAGAAGTTGGGAAAGGTGATCTGAGGGTTGCTCAACATGGAAGCAGCCATCAAAATTAGTATAGACCTCCTAGAACATGATAGCTTAGCTTATTAAGATGTAGAGCTGGTTTTTGGAGAACACAGACAAGTCAGGGAGTGAGGTTGTAATTTGCTCTCTTGTATGTGTCCTTGAGACGGAAATGGGGAGTAATTTGGTTACCTATTGATACTTGCCCCAAGTGCCTTTAAGGCAGTTACCTTTTTGTGTCTGTCTACTGCTCGATTTTCAAGCCAAGTACTAGGAGTTTTCTATCTCTGTGTACAGTACCCCCTGACTCACTGGACCCCTGGCCAAAGAAAGTTTATAGAGCTTAAAGTTCAGGGCAGGGTTTACAGGAGGAACAGCTGTTAGAATAGAAGTGCCATCTTGCTACTTCTCCCGAGAGTTGGGCAAGCTACCTGTCAAACATAGTTTCTAAATATATGCTTTCCTTAGCCTCTTCTCCTTTTCCACTGATTTAAATGAAGTCTTCCAGATTCTCTTAAACACAGTGAAGGATTCAAAGGCAGAGCAACACTTCCTGTCCGTACTGCAGCACCTACTCTTAGTCCGAAATGACTATGAGGCCAGGTAAGATGGTACACCTGTGGAAAGTTTTGAATTTGAGCCTAAGTGGAGAGTGCAAAATTCTTAAATTCAAAGATTGTCTGTAGAGAGGAAAGGAAAAGACAAAGACATGGATTAGAGTTCATTTTTAGTTTCAGACATAAAGGGAGTTGCCAGTTGTCCCTTTAATCCAACTGAAAGGCATCTCTATGGAAGAGATGAGAGTGTGTAAGGTGAACTGCCTCCCTCTTTTGGAATGGGGTGGTGGGGTGGAGTAAAGATGATAGCAAAGGAAGGCAGCAATTTAAAGTTCATTCATGTTGGAACATGAGATTCAAGCAGTAGAGTAGAGATTCAGCAATAGTACTATCCATCACAGGCAGGATCAAGCTCAAATTTTAGATGGAAAAGGATTTGCACTCGGAGGCAGATGGCAAGAAGTTTTGACTATCTGAAGTAGATGGGGTAGCTGATGTGGAAGAGGGGGATTTCTTAGCATGGCAGCAATACTCTGTTAATTTTATGAAAAGGTCTTTTCCAGAACATTTATCCTCAGGTCCTTCTGCTGTCAAAGCAGTTACCTTTCTTGATCCTGAATACCAAAATTATATTTTGGTTTTCCTTTAATAACCTTATTTTGTTTCTTCTGTAGACCACAGTACTATAAGTTGATTGAAGAATGTATTTCTCAGATAGTTCTGCACAAGAATGGGGCTGATCCTGACTTCAAGTGCCGGCACCTCCAGATTGATATTGAGGGATTGATTGGTAAGCATATTTGCCTGTCTGGTTCCATAAAACATCTCTTCTATCTTTCATTTTGCATCTTCCTTTCAGTGAAAATTTCAGAGAAGATACTTTTCTAGCCCCCGGTATTTCCATTTTCACCCTTTCTTAGGTGATATAACCAATATATGTGCTAGGAATATACAGGCCTTTAGTTTATTTCTACATAATTCTAAAAATTTATCCTGTCTCATACACCACCCCACCTTTTGAAGGGACTTCAGCTATTGTCTGCTACTCCTGCTGGTCCCAGAGATTCATAAATATTACTTGTAGGTGTTCTCTGTGCCACCCAGCATGGTGGCCTTACTGCATAACAGGCACTCAGAAAGTATATGTTGAACTTAACTGAAAGTTCCATTTCTTTGTCTAGTACAGAACATTAAGAAGGATAAGAAAAATAAACAAAAAGAACAAAGACTGCCCTTTGGTTATGTGGAAGGGCTTAGGCAGTGAGAGGGGAAGACGAGAATTGGGAACTTGACTTTCTGACTGTTGGCCTTCTTTTTAGATCAAATGATTGATAAAACAAAGGTGGAGAAATCTGAAGCCAAAGCTACAGAGCTGGAAAAAAAGGTATGTAAGAGAGATCAAAAATAATTGGAGTATATCTTTCTTTGTCTAAGGATTTTGATTTTTCTGACATGTGAAACAATTACCTGTGATATATTCAGTGTTCAGCACACAATAGCAGTTCCTAGGGGAAACCTTTCTGGTGTAGGTTACTCAGTGGAGAAAGTGGTATGGATGTGATCATGAGGAGCTAGTCAGTCGTGAGTTTGCACAGTTCTTGGGCCCCTGAGCAGGAGGAAAGACAGGTGACACTCTCATATAACATTGACAGCACTCGAGTTTGCTTGGCGTCTCAGGCCTTTTATCCATAGAACAATAGGAACTGGAATATGTCTGAATTCTCTTTTTCTCTTTGATTAAGGACTCCTATTGTTGATAGGTTTTTGATCTATGAGACTACTGGGATTGTGCACCTTAGCTGTCCTGGTTAAATGTCTTTAAAATCTTAGTTGTTGCTGTTTTTTAAAATAACTCAAAGTATAGATAGACTATGGAAATAATCCCTGGCTTCCCACTCCTTTAACCTTGATTTTAAGGTCGAAATCATGGTGGCCTTTTTTCCAGGCATCCCTTGGGTCTGTGAGCTCAACAGATCAAGGATTAGCACAAAACAGTAAATTATGGGGAATAACACCTGGGCTTTGCTGAGATGGGGAGCTTACCGGGAGCCTGATTTCTTTCTCCTCTAGCTGGACTCAGAGTTAACAGCCCGACATGAGCTACAGGTGGAAATGAAAAAGATGGAAAGTGACTTTGAGCAGAAGCTCCAGGATCTTCAGGGAGAAAAGGATGCATTGGATTCTGAAAAGGAAAAAATTGCCACAGAGAAACAGAACCTGGAAGCAGAAGTGTCTCAGCTCACAGGAGAGGTAATATCTGAACAGGGAAGGCAGAGTGACCTGTAACTGCCATCAGCAGCCTCAGGGTGAGCTTGTGTTGGAGCAGGACTCTGTCATCTTACTCCCAGGGAGGGTTCAGATACTAATAGGTAATCTACTTAGATGGCGCATATTTTTAAAATCATAAGCTGTTTTGTTTTGGGAGTAAGTAATACATAAGATAGAAAATTTGGAAAATACAGAACAACACAAAGAATAAATGAGTCACAGTACTACCCAGAAATAAAGATAATAGCCTTCTAATAAACTTAGGAGTAAATACTAAATAAACTGTTCTCGTATTTGCTATTTTTCTCTTATTTTAGTCATCTCTGGACAGATTTATGCCCACACACTCTCTCTGCAGTTATAGATATTTGTATGATCTGTGATACTTGATAACTTGATCACCTATGTGGTTATATCATTACCTGTATAGCACATATGTTAATTATGTACCTAGAATATTTGATTTACTTGATCATTGCATTTTCTTTCTTTTTTTAAAAATTAATTAATTAATTAATTACTTTTATTTTTGGCTGCGTTGGGTCTTTGTTGCTGCGCTGGGCTTTCTCTAGTTGCGGTGAGCGGGGGCTACTCTTCGTTGCTGTGTGCAGGCTTCTCATTGCGGTGGCTTCTCTTGTTGCGGAGCATGGGCTCTAGGCACGTGGGCTTCAGTAGTTGCAGCATGCAGGCTCAGTAGTTGTGGCTCGCAGGCTCTAGAGCTCAGGCTCTGTAGTTGTGGTGCACAGGCTTAGCTGCTCCGCGGCATGTGGGATCTTCCCAGACCAGGGATTGAACCCGTGTCCCTGCGTTGGCAGGCAGATTCTTAACCACTGCGCTACCAGGGAAGTCCTGATCTTTGCATTTTCTAATCAAAGAGAGAGTTTAACATAAACTTTGAAGTTGCCTTTTTAATGCAGAGCATAGTGAACTAGGAACATGAAGACCTGAATTCTAGTTTTGTCTCTGTCACTAAATAGCTATGTGACTTCAGGTGGAGCCTTTCAACTGTCTGACTCCTTTCTCTCCCTTCATGTGTAAAATGAGAAGTTTGGATTAAGTAATTTCTTAGGTCCTTTCCAGCCCCAGTGGTCCCTGAAGTGGAGTGAGAAGTACTCCCATTGGTGTTATTTCTGTAGGTTGCCAAGCTGTCCAAGGAACTGGAAGATGCCAAGAAAGAAGTGGCTTCACTCTCCACTGCAGTTACTGCTTTAGCCCCTCCTAACAGTGCTACTTTTCCCCCTGCCCCTCCTTTACCTGGTGACTCTGAACCTGTCATTCCCCCCTCACCCCCTTTACCAGGAGAGGTTAGCATAGCCTCCACACCCCCTCTTCCTGGGGGTGGGGCCATTCCTCCTCCACCACCTCCTCCTCCTCCTCTGCCTGGGGGTGCCTACATCCCCCCACCCCCTCCTCTGCCTGGAGGTGCCTGCATCCCCCCACCTCCCCCTTTGCCTGGGGGTGCCTATATCCCCCCACCCCCTCCTCTGCCTGGGGGTGCCTACATCCCCCCACCCCCTCCTCTGCCTGGGGGTGCCTGCATCCCCCCACCCCCCCCTTTGCCTGGGGCTGCCTGCATCCCCCCACCCCCTCCTCTGCCTGGGGGTGCCTGCATCCCCCCACCTCCCCCTTTGCCTGGGGGTGTTGGCATCCCCCCACCTCCTCCTCCCTTGCCTGGAGGACCAGGAATGCTACCTCCCCCTCCCCCTCTTCCTGGTGGAATCCCTCCACCCCCTCCATTTTCTGGAGGCCCTGGTATTCCTCCACCTCTCCCTTTTGGAGTTCCTGCAGCCCCAGTTCTGCCATTTGGATTAACCCCAAAGAAACTTTACAAGCCAGAGGTACAGCTCCGGAGGCCAAACTGGTCCAAGGTGAGAATTTCTGTCCATCTCTTCATCTGTAGATTTTAAGAAACCACTTCAGTTTCCTACTTTGTGTTTTGTGCATGGTTTGGCTTCCCTTTCTTATGGCTCACATCTGTCTGTCTTCAAGTTCCACTCATGTATATGTTTATTCAGCAGATAATAGGCATATCCTATATGCTGGATATCACTTGGGAGAGTTCTTCGAGCCCTATACTCTGCTGCAAAACCTAAACTTATCCTTAAGTTAATGTTTTTGCCCTTTTCTCTGAGGATACGAGTGCCATGGGATACCACACAGTTTGATAATAGTCATTTCACCAATCTGCAAGGTACTGATAACTTTGCTGATCCAAAAATCATGGATTTATGAATACAACTCCCTACCACTCCCACCGCCCCCCCGCCACACCCTGGTAAATAAGTTACACAGGATATGTTTGCATGGCCCAGTAAGTGTTTGAGAGCGCTGTGATTCTGCATCAGCCTTTTGCTTCTGGAAACCAAGTTAAAATAAAGGAGCTTAGGGATTTGTTCATAAAATGAACAAATTTGGTACAGTTCGACACCCTGATGGGAAGAGTGTAACGCAGAGCAAGGGAAGATGTGAAATAAAGCCTTAATGCTTCTAAAAGTAGAGGATTTGGGGTTAGAAGGAGGATAAGCAGCATAAGTGATTCTAGTTGTTGAATAATCACCAATAGACACATAACCTGGAATCATCATCTCCTGGTCCCACCACAAAGAGCATAGCTGTTCTCTGTGTCTCAGGTTAGTCTTATTCTAGTATGATGTTGACAATGACCAGCCAGCTGCTTCTTTTGCATCTTAATCAGTTTTCTAGGATGGAAAGTACAGAGCTCAGTTTAGTAACTCTTAACACCTGCCTGTATCCACAGTTTGTCGCTGAGGACCTTTCCCAAGACTGCTTCTGGACAAAGGTGAAGGAGGACCGATTTGAGAACAATGAACTTTTCGCCAAACTTACCCTTACCTTTTCTGCCCAGACCAAGAGTGAGTCCTTTCCTCTTTCATGCAAAGGGCGAGTGTAGGACTTAGAACATTTGTTAAGGGGGTCTCCCATTTCTTTCCCTTCCCTGGGTGAGGGTTGAAGAGAGCTGGGAGTTCCTATTCAGAAGAAAATAAGCTGGTTTTGTATTCTGGGGATGCTGGAGTTGGCAAAGAGAACTGTTGCATGTACGTATTTTTCCCCCCAGTTTTTTTGCATGTAGGTATTTTACATGCATGTAGGTATTTTACACAAGTGTAACTTGTGGGGATATGAGATTAATGTGACAGAGCTCAGGCTGGGCTGAGAGTATCATTTTGATGATACTCTTGAATGGATTCTGGCACTGCCTTTAAGGTGCCATCTTTAGACCTACATATGTAATTGATAAGAGCTGAGCAGAGTCTTTAGTAGGTGAGGTGGCTGAACAACTGTCTTTGTATGATAACAAAGAACCATATGTGATCCCTTTTCTTTTTTCCATTTCTTTCCAATATTTGATGCTTTCTCCTTCCTGGCACTTTGCTCCTGCAGCTTCAAAAGGTAAGAATACAGAAGAGCCTTGTAGTTGGGTCTCTTGAATATTAGAGAAAAAAATGAAACAGATGTAAAGGGATTTCTCTTTAGAAAACTAAGACTAGAAATTGGGGATTGATTTCTCTTTTGCTAGTTTTTTTTTAAGAGTCCAGAAGGACCAGTAGCTCTGATGTTAGCTGACAGGGAAGAAAATTATTTTAAGCTGAAGCTACAGTATACTTGCTCTTTCTTTGGAAGGTGAGGGACAACTTAAATAATAATACTGTTACTTTACATTTGTGTTGTATTTTACAAATTTCAAAGTGCTTTCACATATTTTACCCTATTAGGACTGCAAAGAAACCTTATGAGATAGGTTGGGTGTATATTATCTCCATTCCATAGCTTACATAGCCTGATTAGTTAGGTAGCTTGCCCAAGGGTATAAGACCAGATCCAGGGGTCTTGACTTCTGGTCTGTCTTTTCATATAAATTCTTGCTTTTCTTCTTCACCTTCATATTTTCCCCTTTATCTTAGAAGAGCTGATCTATTTTGCCCTTTTCTTTCTTCACTTCCTAATTCTTGTGGTTTCGTGCTGTTTTGTGATGGGACACTTACAGTTATTTCCCAAGAGGGATGCAGTATTTGAAAGATATTGTCATGTACCTAATGACAGTTATAACCTAATAATCTTGTATTTCCATCTTCCAGCTTTTTTGTTTATTTTAGAGGTTTATTATGACCCTAGTGATGACAATTAAGTGCAACTTCAGAGCACTCCTTCCTTCCCCCTGCCAGTAAATAAGCATTTTTAAAGACAATTACTACTTTTTTCCTTAAGTGATCTGATGGGAGTAGGCTGTACTTCATTCTAATAAGATACCTAACAGAGGGAGTTTTCTGGTGGCCTAGTGGTTAGGATTCGGTGCTTTCACTGCAGAGGCCCGGGTTTGATCCCTAGTCAGGGAATCATCCCGCATGCTGCATGGCATGACACAGCCAAAATACAAAAAAAAAAAAAGAAACCTGTGCCTCTGGCAGCCCCTAGTTACGTGTATGTATCTAGGAGTCAAAGATCACAGTGCTCAGGCCTGCCCTCTTGCCCTAGCATTCCAGGCAAAGTTGCCTTTTCCTCTAAGAGATATATCACCTTATGAACTAAAGTTCAGCTCGGAGAGTTACTTCTACCTGCTGTTAAAAATGCTGTAATAATGACCACTTATACTACTCTAGAATATCAACAAAGACTAGTTGACAATGAAAATCAAAATCAAATTTGCTAAATTTGTAAGTTCACAGAATGTATCCCTGTGTTGGCCTTTGGTGTCATTTCTTTCTGGTGGCTGCATTCTGAGTGCCACTGCAAACGTACACTGACTGGGTCCCTTTTCCTCCCTGCTCTGTCACCATCCTTCTTTTATCCTGTACATTTGTATTGCTGTTGATTGCAGTGGAGTTTTCTGCAGTTTAGTGGTTTGCCTTGGCATTATATTCCCACTGTGAATTGGTATGTAGTGTGTGTGTGTGCATGTGTGTGTGTGTACATATATATATATTTTTTGGCTGCATTGGGTCTTCATTGCTGTGCAAGGGCTTTTCTCTCTAGTTGTGGCGAGCGGGAGCTACTCTTCATTGCGGTGCTTGGGCTTCTCATTGCGGTGGCTTCTCTTGTTGCGGAGCACGGGCTCTAGGCGTGCGGGCTTCAGTAGTTGTGGTTCGCGGGCTCTAGAGCGTAGGCTCAGTAGTTGTGGCACATGGGCTTAGTTGCTCCGTGGCATGTGAGATCTTCCCAGACCAGGGCTTGAACCCATGTCCCCTGCATTGGCAGGCAGATTCTTAACCACTGCGCCACCAGGGAAGTCCTGGTATGTAGTATTTTTTAAATACCTAAGCAAGACCTTATCTCATCGTTTGCTATTTTCAACAGTGTAACCAAACTTTTTAATGTTCCTTTAGCCTTCAATTTCTGCCCTGGAAACTACTTTCTGTTCATTGATGATTCTAACTTCCTGACAGCTTTGGCTCCCCCTCACCCTCTTAAATTATTCTTAGAAATCTCTGTATCTTAATCTGAAAGGAATAAGTATGAATTAGTCAATTTAGTTTAGTTTAGTGTCAGTATTGATTTTCATGTAATAATAATCATCATTAGTAGTTTGCTGCTACTTTGACGAAGGACATTTCTAGCTGGTCTTTAAATATCTTTAGTTAGGACTTTCAGGTGTTAAATTGGCACCCTGTCTTAATTTCCCAGTCTTTTTTTTTTTTTTTAATTTTATTTATTTATTTATTTATTTATTTATGGCTGTGTTGGGTCTTCGTTTCTGTGCGAGGGCTTTCTCTAGTTGCGGCAAGTGGGGGCCACTCTTCATCGCGGTGCGCAGGCCTCTCGCTATTGCGGCCTCTCTTGTTGCAGAGCACAGGCTCCAGACGCGCAAGCTCAGTAATTGTGGCTCACGGGCCTAGTTGCTCCACGGCATGTGGGATCTTCCCAGACCAGGGCTCGAACCCGTGTCGCCTGCATTGGCAGGCAGATTCTCAACCACTGCGCCACCAGAGAAGCCAATTTCCCAGTCTTTTTATTAGGAAGCACTAGAGAAGGTGTTCTTGAAAATTATTAAATCATGAACGATTTTCCAAACATCCTAAATCTTAATCATTTTAAGAAATTCCTGGGAGAGATTTCTTTTTCCTATCAAACAAGTACTCATGGTTTACCCAACTCTAACAGTTATCACATGCAGCGAAACCTTCCTGCTTGTCATCAACCACACTACATCTGTATGTTTCCAGTCATCTTCTCCCAAGAAACAAATGCTGCTCCCTTTAAAAATTATTTCTTCTTTGCATTTTCAGTGTTTTACTGACTTTAATGTTTGGTTTAATTTTTTCTTCTACATTTTCTTCCTTTCTTTTCCTTTGAGTTACTCTGCAAATCTATGGTGATGCAAGCAGTATTTGAATGTCAGGGCTTGTTCTAATGTGTATTTCTTGGTGACAGAATAGTTGCTTTGACATCGTGTACATGGGCATCAAGTAGCAGATGGAGGTGCTGCATGTGGACCCGGTGCCACAGTACCCACCGTGATCAGGGTAACTCCTGCTCTGCCTTTCCTGATGCAGTTTTGTTTTTGTTTTTGTTTTTTTTACCTGATGCAGTTTTGAGCCTCCCTCTCTTGGTTGGCAGACTTAATACAGACTCCTCCCAAGTAGCCCCTTTCTTTCAATATGGCCCCCCAAAAACACTTTAGTAAAAAAGACTTTTTAGGCTTCTTAGAGTTTAGGTTTTTATCAGGTAAGGAATTTCAAGCTAAGGAAACTTCAGAGGTGAGGACTCAGAGGATCTAGAGCTCCTCAGTATGAAGGCAAGGTTTACTTTGCTTTTGGTGCTTTGAACATCTCTAGTATAACATTTCAGAATACCTACATTCTTAATCCTTTTTTCAAGTAGATAACCAGTTTCAGTTACCAGGTCTCTCATTCATAGCCTTAATATTGATGGTATAATTAAATGATAGATAAATACTCATTGCCACTCTATAACTATTTCATCTTCCAGATGAAGTAGAGATATGGGTTAAATAATTTTTTCAAGGCCCTATAGTAAGTGCCAGCGGCAGGATTCAGACTCCAGACTGTGACTCCAAAGTCCTGCTGTAACCCCCTGCTTCCCAGATGTGTATGTCCCTGCCCTAAGAGCTTCTGAAAGCTTAGATCCAGACAGAAGCTTGAGGAAGGAGGTATGCTGGCTTCTGCTACCACCTCATTCATTCTGTCACAAGTATTCTTGAATTGGAAGTGACTCTTATGAGTACAAAAAAGGAACAACATTAGATTAGGGAAAGTAAGATACCAGATATTTAGGGTTGAAGAAGAGGAGCCATGTTCTGATTACAGTATATTCAACTCTAGCAAAACTAATCCAGCTGGAGAAGCACGACATGCATATCTAGTACAGTAGACATCTTGCTTAGATGATTTCAGCCCAGTAGTTGCCAGTCTTGATGAGGAAGTTATCTGGACACAAGGTTTTCATAATATTGCATTGTTTCATCTCTCACTTGCTAAACACAACTCTCTGCTGTTTGTTAAGCATGGCTGTATCCCCCTTATATTTTAGTGGTACCTGAAACCTCCCATATAATGATGGCTCCTCCAGGAATGAACATCAAAGAAAACATCCGCCTTACTCTTGACATCTGCCTCCTGTAGTCAAAGGTCTCCAGCCACTGCTTCATTAAGGTTCAGGAAGATGTGTGCCTTTTACTAAGAAGAGCTAAGAGAGAGGAAATGGTCCTCAAATTTATACTACAGATTCTTTTATGCATTTTTTCTCTCTTAAGGATTATTCTCTTGTTTCTAGTCTCTTGACTTTCTGTAAATCAGGAATTTACTTAGTTGATTTATTCCTTGACAGAGAATATTTTGAATTTTGATTTGATAGGCAATGCTGTAAAACTTCTAGTCCTTTTTCACTCTCATGCTTATGGTGATCAGCCAGGAGTCTTTTATCATGGTTTCTTTGTTGAATCTGCTTCTTGAATTCCTTGGGAACATGTTCAGTAGTTAAATTTTATTATTTTTCATCTTCTCCTAGGGAGCATTTTCATCACTGTGGTGGCCTCAGGTCATTATTTGTATGTACAAGATAACTAGTTTTTCATTCTGCTTTCCTTCTAACTCTTACTCTCTTTTGTTGATATCATGATCCCATTAAAAGTTTCACCTCTTAAAACATAAGGGTGGTAAGTGATAACTGATGTCCTAATACAGTGATGTTTTTCTTTTTAGGTTTATTCCTTCCTTCCAAAAAAACTTCTGGACTTATATAAGATCCATAAGCTAATCGTCCTTAGTAGGTGTGCGGCGGTGGACAATATATAGCGTTAGACCCTCTCCCTGTTAAAAGTATGAGATGCATTTCAGGAATTACGAGCATCAGAGCAGTTCTACAAGTGGTTAATAGCAGTAATGTTGAAAGAACTCTGGCTAAAAAGTAAGATCCTGGCAAAAAGCTGAGAATTTCATAAACAATAACAGTATTCTAATTAGGATTTGACTGTCGGCCCAGATTCCAAGGTTTGTGCTGTAGTTGCACAAGTCAGAACTATTGGTGACAAGCAGTAGGTTTACCTGTCTACTGCTGTCCCAGAACCTTCTTGCTTAAGGCTTCAGTCTGCAACAGGAGCCTGTGTTGGGGCAGCAATCCCATCTTTCCCAAAAGGGATCTAAGGGTCTTTTTCCTTTTCCCTGTGATCCTTTTCTGTCCACTAGGTAGCACCCACCCAGTTGGATCTTTATCAGGAAACACCTTAGTGAATCTTTACAGCCTCTGCAACTTTAACCTCTAGAAATAAGATTTTTCTAAGAGCTCATCATGCTCCACCTTAGTCAGTGATTCTTTTGGCAGAAGGGTGTCTGTTTCATCAGTTCCCTACCGTTTCAGGTGTATAGGATTAGGACCAGAAGTGCTGTTCAAGTGAACATTTGTCTTTTAATTACTAACTTCTCTTGGATTTTGAGCAGGGTCAGACCGTTAGCTCAAAGCAGTTGGGAAGTTCTGTAATATCAGATAGTACACCCTTGTGATTTAAAAACATAAATCTACCTGTATCACCTGGGGTTATGAGGACTCCTGCATGTGGAATAAGTACCACACTTCCTCTGGGTTGTGATCTCCCATCATCAGTGGTATAAAAGAAGAACCGCAACTACCCCCTCACATATCCCTCTAAACTCCAAACCTTGCCATCACTATTTGCCTTGAACCCACTGGATCTAATATTGTGTCATTTATCTAGGTTTATGTCACTCACCACAGGAAGGCCCAGACTCCCAGGTTACCCTTATCTCCCATACTCAAATCCCCATAGGTTCTGTGTGTCTCCTATTCTGCCTCCTCCTCCCATCCCACCTGAGCTCTTGAAACCTGTCCACTGTGCCCTCTGGAATTCATGGTCCATTACTAACAAAATCTCCTGTATCATCGACTTCACTGTGTTGCTCTAACAGAAACCGGGCTTTCCCTTTTGCCCTCTCATGTGTTGTTTTTTTTTCCTTTCATAAACCTCACCCCAATGGACCTGAAGATGGGGTAGATGTCCTCTTTGTTCTTCACTGCCACTTTCAGATCAGTCCACCTTTTTCTTTCCTAAAAACCCATAATTTTGAATCTCATGACATCAAGTCATAATCACCCAATTTCTCTCTTTGTGCTGTCGTCTACTAACACCCCAAGTTATTCCTCTGTAGTACTCCAGTGCTCCTTGTTAATTCTTAGCAGTTTCTATATAAAAGGGTCATGATCCTCCCAATATTCTGGCCTCACATTTCCTGGCACTCTTCTTTTCTAGTGATCTGTCCTTCACCCCATCTCACCCATCTGTCTTATGGTCATCACCAGAACTGCAGCCCCTCCACGATCTCAATTTCATACCACCCATCTTCCATTTTTTTTTCTTGTGAAAGATACAATTTATGTCCAAAAAATATGTGTCCATTGTTGCTGTAAAAACTAGATGTAATGCTAAGTGAAGAGAAATTGAACCATAGTAGCAGCACAAAATAAAATGCTGAAATAGTTTCATTCTAGAGAACCCAAGATATGGTCCCAAAATTCAAAACAGGGTGCTATGGATGTGAGTTTAGAAACAGAAAAAAGATGAGAGGGTGTTTCTTAATAGTACCACCTTCTATCTTTTTACCTTGCTGTCTTTGGTACCCTGACCCCAACAATCCTCCAGCCCCACTGAGACGCCACTCCACTTATCCTTCAGTTTTCACTGTCCTTCACCCCCTTGAAGACTTCACTCTCCTCAGGTAAAATTATCATTAATAATTATAATAACCCTTCCCTAGGTTTTTTTTTTTTTCTTTCCCCATTTCTCTCTCATTTCATCTTACTTGGTTCGCAAGATCACAGTCCTGGTTAATTCCATTTCTATCCACCCTGCACCTGTAGCTGTGCAAGTGGACACACTGGAGAAAAGGATACAACTTGCTCTCCTTGATACACTTTCTTCTCTTGGCTTTCAGGACAGCAGGGTCTCTTTCTCCTGCCTCACTGGCTGTTTTTTCTCCTGTCTCTCCTCTGCTCAGTTGGCAATGTTGCTTGGCCTTGCCAGGCAACAGATATTAAATATTTCTAGTCTATTCAGTTTCCTACTCTCCTAAATGATTATTTTGCACCTTTTCTCTCCTCAAAAGCCCAACACCTCCCTCATCCTCATTCTCAGTTGAGGATGTTTTCTTTCTATTTCACTGAGAAAATTGAATCAGAAGAGGAGCTTCCACAGACTCCCACCATTACTTTTACCTACTTTCTGTGTCTTCCTCTGTGACCATGTTCCTGTCTAAAGCCAGTTTCTGGGCCAACGTGATATCCTCATTTCAACAAATGTATAGAATACACTGAAAGTATAAAATCTCCTTCTCCCCTCTCGACCATGGTTAACCATATCTTTCATATGCATATGTTATTCTAATAAAGGAATAGGTAAAATCCTTTTCTCCTTTAGTTCAGGGAAGAAAATGTGGGAAATTTTCAAATAGAACCTTACTGGAAAATTAAGGGGCAGGGGAATTAAAAGATAAAATTATAGAAATGTGAGGGTATATACATATTTTTAATGTAATGTGTGTGATCCCATTTGGTATACACTGCTCTGCCTTTTGCTTGACATGTTTTAGCATCTCTTGAAATCATTAGATATAGATAATATCCTTAAATATCATTGATATCATTAGATATAGATCTACCTCATTTCTTTTTTCTTCTTTTTTTTAAATTGAAGTATAGTTGATTTACAATGCTGTGTTAGTTTCTGGTGTACAGCAAAGTGATTCAATTATACATATATATATTCTTTTTCATATTCTGCCTCGTTATTTTTAATGGATAGTTGAACTCTGTCAGATAAATAAAATAGTACAAGACGATCCCTTATTGAGAATTTAAATTACTGATTTTTTATATAACAACAAACAATGCTGCCAGAAATATTTTATATTTATCCCTGCATACTTGTATTTCTGCACGGTAAATTCTTAAAAGTAAAATTTCTGGGCCCAAATTACTAGGTGTAGGATTGTACCACTTTACACTTCCACCAGGAATAAGAAACTATCATAATTTCTGATAGGGCAAAAGTGTTACCTTGTTTTAATCTGACCACTAATGAGACTGAACCAAAGGTTATCCTTCATACCTTGACTCTCTCCTCATCTGTAAAATGAGATAGATAAGCCTAAAGATACCTTTCAGTTCTAAACTTATGGTTCTCTTACTGTATTTTTCTTTTTTCCTTGAATAAGCTGTCTTTGGTGTTATCTGTCTACATCTCACTCTTGTTTTGACAGCTTTCTAAGTTCTTGTGTTGGTTTGCTTGTTTTGGTCTGAATTTCATGCTTCTTATCCCATGCACTGGGGCCAGGCATTAGGACTTCCTCCTTGCTTACAACCAGTATTTGGGGATAGAGAGCTAAACTGGTGTGAAACTTTAAAGCTTTTGCATGAAGGCTGCTGGTATAGATTCCACGGAAGACTTACTGGTGGAGATTTAAGGGAGGGTGTCATCAGATAAAGATAATTAAACTTTAATTCCTTCTAAACTAGAGGAATTTGATATATTTTATCTGCAGTGTGCTCTTCTCCTTTTTCACCACCAGATGGCACATGGAGCTCTTCTATTTTAGATGTGTCATTGTTACGTCTGGTAGTGACGCAGTCACGTTAGAGAGAGGCAACCTCTGTTGTTTTCAAATACACACTGCCTGGTATGCTGCCCTCTACCGGTCAGGAAATTCACTTGGAGGACTGATAAGTAAAACGAAGACAGGAAGCTATAGCTTGCCCTTTAATGAAAGGATCTTGTCCTGTTGCAGCTTGTATTTTTATAGGAACAATATTCGTGCTCTTTTGGGGGCCCAGAGGCTGGAGAATGCTTTTGAGTTTGTTTTTGTTTTAGTCTGATATTTTCATGAAAGCATAGCCTTCATTTCAGAGGGCTTAAAGAGGGGTTAAATTTTACCAGCTTGGTAGTTCATTTTGTAATCCCATTATATACACATTCCTAACACCATCTTTGTCTCAATTTCTACTGAATAGCTACTTTAGGCACACAATAGAACTACCCACTGATTATATACTGATAATTTCCCAGGGATACTATACTGAATTAATTTCCTTCAGGGAATTCCCCTAGCCTATCTTGGGTAGAATTTGCTGCTGCAGAAAGGTTTTTACAGTCAACCCTTCTGTCATTTGTTAACTCCTGATTATCTTAAAATAATCCCAGTTTTAGAGCCTCTTTCTAGCTATTCAGACTTTAGTTTGTGCCTCTGTTACTATTCTAGACATACACAGACTGAAACTGTATCTTTTAAACCCAAGGTCCTATCTCCCATTACCTACAGATTCCAGATTTTATTTCTGACAAAATGTTCTTTTATATGGCATTGTCTGAGACTCAGGCCATCTAGTGTGGGATGAGTATTGCCTAAATTTCTGTCATCTTAGTGCAGTTAGTCCTTATCCTTAAATATCTATTTCTACCAGTAATTCCCAAACTTGAGTGTGCATAAGGATTACATGAGGAGTTTGTTAAAGGTATAAATTCCTGGGCTCCATCTCCAGAGATTACAAGTTACAAGGACTGTAGAAGGGTATTTTTTAACAAGCTCCTCATGGAATACACTAATATGGCTTGATCCATTGCTTCAGTATTTATTTTTCCATTTTCTGCTCGCTGTCTTCCCACTCTCTGCTGTAGTCTAGAAGCTGCTTTCTACTTTTTCTTGAAATAACATTTTGATGTGTCTATCAGAGTGAGTGTTGTACAATTATCCTTGTTTTTATGGAGGTCATGCATGATCAATTAGGAAACAATGTGACATTTTCTGTTAACTGGTACCACACTTGCTTTTACAAAATTCTTTTCTTGCGTTCCTCCCAGCCAGGTCTTGATAGGCATCTTAGAAGGATGGTTCTGAAGAAGTTCTCTGGAGTCAGTGAAGTAGCTGGGAAGCACTTCAAGAGTGACTAGCCTGGAGAGGGTGGATGGAGGGCAGATGATGAGAGGTCTCTCAGGCCCACACAACAAAGGTGGAGCTGTGAGGAACTGAAGGAAGTCCAGATTATGATGAAAGATGTTGCAGCTGTGCAGCTATAACTCTTATTCAAGTTTGGTTGTTCTCTCACCATGGAGACCTGGAGTTGGTAGGGATTAGAGATGTGTGTAGGAAGAGGAATGGGATCTCAGGGGAATGTCAGAGCAGAGCTGGGCTTCGGATGGGTTTTGCAGAAGAGTGATCCAGTGCTCTTGGGCTCCTACTGGAGCCCAGCAGTTCTGCCTCAAAGAAGAAGCACTGTTCTGAGGATCCCTTAGACTCTTTGGGAATCATTCGGTCTGAACTTGCTTTTCTGTTGGTATGGGACAAATCTGCCTCCTAACATGAGGTTGGGCAGACTAGTTTTCAGGGAGTACAGAGGGTGTCTCCACTATAGAATGTTTCCTCTGGGGCTTTTCTTTCTGCATCTCTATTATGTATTTTTTATGTAGGTAATATAGGTAGTTCAGAAGTAAAGATGATATTTTTAAAAAGTCTTAATTCCCTTCCTAGTATTCATGCATCCCAACCTTCTCCCTCGCTCTCTGTGCCATGTAGCTTGCGGGGATCTTAGTTCCCTGACCAGGGATTGAACCCGGGCCACAGCAGTGAAAGCACTGAGTCCTAACCACTGGACTTCCAGGGAACTCCCTAGAAGTAACCATTTTTATTAATTTCTTTTAGAGTTTTTGAAAAATGCAATTGTAGCAAATACTAATACAGATTCTTATCCTCCCTCCCCTTACCAAAAGTATTGTCTGTACTGTTCTATACCTTGCTTGTATATCCTGGAGATTTTTCTTATTAGTACATAGAGACCTTTCTCATTTAAAAAAAAATTCTAAATTAAAAATTTTTTTTAGTTATCACTTTTATAATGAACACTACGATAAAACAGAAATACATATAGTAATGAAGTAATCTGTCCTTTTTTTGGAAACAGTCCCTGCAGTAACCCATTTGATCTGATTGCATCTTAGTGTGCACGTGTCCTTGTGTTCTCCCTGCTTTCCTTGCAAACTCTTTTCATGTAACGACTGAACAGTTACCAACACCAACGCTAAACGTACAGCAATTCATACTAGAGCCTTACAGCCACTGCGGTATGGGGAAGAGAGACTTGAGAATTTCTGCTAAGGGGCCTTCCAGACCTCCAGCTACTTCCCTGGAGTAGGAGCAGAGCTTTGTGTCACTAGCACAGGGACACTACCCATAAAAGGGTATGGCCTTCCTACTTAGTTTTTGTTCTGGAGATAATTGCTGTAGAACTTAATACCCTGTAACTATCCCATTTTATGACTCTGGTCCATCGCCTTTGGAGCAACATGCAAGAATGCTCAAGATACAGTGTTAGGTGGGAATATGCAGAAAATAATTATATTCAACCCTTATTGCAGTTGTATTTTACAGAAAAAAGTGCAGAAGTAAAAGTCTGAAAGGGAATGTACCAGAATATTATAACAGATTTTGTTAGGGTGCTAGATTTTTTTCCCTTCAACTTTTCTATACTGTGGGCTCTTATTTTTATAATGGGAAAGACAAAAGGGTTAAGAAGGAAATTTGCTAGTGTCCAGAATGCTTGAAAAGGGGGTTTCTAGAGTATTTGGACCTAATAAATTAATTTCTGCAAGGCAGAGTGCTAATACCCAGTTCTGCAGAGCATCTTTTACTTCATTCTCCCTAATGATCCTAGCTTGCTTCTCTTTGAAAAGCCAGATTACAACTTAAAAAGCTATTTATTCTTTTGTCCGCTCCCCTGGGTAAGGGAGCCCCAGTTACACAACAAAAGGGCATTGGTAGCCCCATGTCTGCAAGATGGGATGGAATCATTCATCCCTCCTGATCCTTCAGCAATCCCAACTCTGTTTACTTAAAGTCAGTGATTTTTTCTCTTGGATCTATTAGATGAGAAGATAAGGCACTCTCCTGTCTGTCTGTGTGTGTTTAAATTTCCTCTTTGCAAGAAAAACTGCTAAAATCCTTCCAAGAAGAATGTCCCCCTTTTCCTATTCTCCTTGCATTCCTGTTCTGCTTGCATTTTTCTTTTCAGCCACGGGGCGTGCGCAGTTGAGCCATTTTGGCTCAGGTTCCAGATTGTGAGGTCAGAGACCAGGGATTGGAGGAGACTATCAGGTGACTTTCTGTAACAGTGATGATGGTCCTGCCCTCATCCCCACCCCTTCCCCCTCCCCTCCACCCACCCTTTCCTGGCTTCCACCTTAGGAACAAAGAAAGGAAAAAACCAGCAGTGTGACGAAAACCAGCAGCTGCATCTGCAGACTCAGGCTGGGGGCTGGGTGTTTATTCCATCTGTTCTCTTTGTTATGCTTTTACCCTGTTACTTCCCCTGCCAAAACCCAGAATAAAATGGAGGGTATTTCTAGAATCCTTTGTTACAGAGAATGGCTTAGAATTCTGCAGTTTACTCTGTGTTTAGGTTGGGGGGTGAGGGAGGTAGGCTGAGCAGAGATTAAAACTGTTCCCAGCACCTAGGAAGAGATGAACGTATTTTGTCTTCTCATTCCATTTTGTCCCAGAATTCCTATTTAATGTCAGATACAGTGACAGAGGCTTATCACCCATTCTTTCTAATTATTAAAACAATGCTGCCTAATAGGTATTATCTTCATTTTATAACCGACAGATATGAAGTATAGAATAGTTAACATGTCCTTTGCTTACTGAGAGCTTATAGCAAGTAAATACCAAGCCAGGATTTGACCCCAGGTCTGCTGGGCTCAGAATCCAGCATTATTGAAGGCAGTGGCAAGAAGGCAGGAATGTCAGAAAAACCTGAGATGCTAGCTGCTGGGGACTGTCCTGGCACTGTGACAGTGTTCTTTGCTTTTCACCAGTGACCAGTGTCCTGATTTCTTCAACAAGTAAATCTCAAGGGATAAAAGGAGATGGAAGGGAACATACAGGTTAAAAGAGAATCTAAAAATATGTCAACCCCTTATTCAGATCCTGATTCATTTTTTTAAGGAAGGAAAAGTCTTTATTCCCAGCACCTTATTTTGATGCCTTTTCTCCTGCCCTCTCCTGCGCCTGTTCCCTTACATAAACCTGTCCTACCCTTTTGCTGACTTGCTTGGGGCAGTGCCTCTCCTTCTAGCCTCTACCCACCCACATCTCTGAAGCTGATCTCGTTGTTAGCACTCCCTTATTGAGTCACCCTCCTGGGTGTGCTGGGAAAGTATCTGTGAGAAGCTCAATGACTGTATTGTCTAAATGAGCAAATGCTTGTGAAGTGCCCAGATTCTGAACGCTGCTTTTCTGCCACCCTTTCACACTTCTGTTTGCCTCCTTCTTGCTAACTCAGCACTTGGTTCTTGTAGATTTGGAATTCTGTCTGGCTTTGTTCTTGACCTTCAGATTTATCCATCTCTGCCACTTTGCTCCATCCTTCCTTACAGCTTGCACATCCATGATGGCCCAGTTCTGTTGGATTTAGCAGATAGGTATTTATTTTGGCGAAGAGGTCAGTGATAGAAATCTGGTTACCTTTGGGCAGGAATAACAGCTGTTCAACTGGCATGCTGTTTATCTGTTCCCCCCCACCTCCCACCGAGGTGTATACCTACGAGTGGCTTTGAGGTACTGAATTTTTCCCCCCCGTGCATATTGCAGCTATGGGGAGTATAAAGTTGAAATCCCCCACATGGGCAGCTTCTTACATTAGTACATGATAGGGCCCTCTTGCTCTGTCCCCTTCCCAGAATCAAAGAGTTAGTGTAGAGCTTAATAGACATGGTTTATTGTATGCTGGGTGGACTTGGTGATTCTATAACTATGTTATCCTCACAGAAAGTTCGTTGTTATTTCCTAGAGGTCTAAGTATTCTAATCTTTCAGATATGCTAGGGAGACCTAGGCCTCTTCCACAAAGACCCTGTTTTTTAGAGAGAACTGTAGTGGTACCAGAGTCCACTTTTTTTTTTTTTTTTTTACTTCCTATTATGATTCTGTGCTCATGTGTGTTGTATGTATTGCCATTATCTCACTTTATGGACATTGGATAAACTCACATGTTTGTGCTGCCTCATTTAAGTAGTGGAAACCGTTGGTGCCTTAGATCCACAGATTTTTCAACGTATTTCTGCTTTTTCCATCTTTCTCGTGTGTTCTCTTTTAGTCATAAAGTATTTGGTTTACTCAAGGGAGCTGTAACATAAGACTATGGAGGGTGTTCCCTGTAGAATAGGGACAAATGCCGCAGGCTTCATCCTGGGCAGAGCAAGTAGTGTGTGGTCCTGAGACAATAAGTGAGAATTAAGGATAGGTGGAGTTGTTTTATAGATCAGCCTGAATCTTTCATCCCTTCGGGTGTAACTGGCTTTAGAGCCAGTCTCTGTTCTCAGCAGCATTTCACCAAAGTCCTTTTTCCTATCCCACTTAGTCACTCCCACCTGTGATTCTTAGGAACTTAGTTGCCAGGATGTCAGGCAACTCCCCACTCCTCCATTTCCTGTTTGTGGTCTTCATTGAGAGAAGCCTGCAACAGGAATTCCTGGGGAAGTGATGGCTATAGCTGTGGGACTCCGGGGGCCATTAGCTCTTTCTTAAGTTGGGGAATACGGTGCTGAGATGGACCTCCCTTCCGTTCTGCAGGCTCTTAGAAACTGTTAATAATCATAACCAAAGTATAACTGGGACTCAGGCTGCTGTTGTGCCTTGACTCTGCTGTCTTTAGAAACTGAGAATTATTTTCCTTTCTTAGCCTCAATTTCTACTCTCTGAAATTTAGAATTAAAACATAATTTTCAAGATTCATGGCAAAATTGCTTGGACTCTGTAGGATTGATTCTTTTGACATATGCAAAAATAGCAAAAAAAAGAAAAATAGGGTCCGTGTGTTGGACAGCAGGGGGTGCCCTTTCCCTTCGCTTTATTGCCTGGCACTCCCTGCTGCATTCAGCCATTTTAGATAGATTGTTTTTGCTCCCAGCTAACTCCATTTTGTGTTTGTGACGCAGGAAAAAAAAATTCTGCAAGGGAGGAGCCTGGCTGGGGGAGGGAGTGAGACAGGCTGAGGCAGGGCTCCAGAACTTTACTCAGCATTTGTTCATCAGGGACCTACCTTGCTGCAGGCTGCCTGCATCCTGAGCAATAGATGCAGCAGGTCCCTGCCAGCTGAGCAAAGAACAGAGTGATGCCTGGCTACTGGACACCTACTAACCATGGCTGGGGGCTGGTTTTGAGGCAGCATGCAGGACATCCCCTTTGCCTTATAAAGAATCTAAGCCTGGCTTCGGTGGTTTTTACCACGGAGATATTTAGGCTGGTATCCTCAATTAAAGAATCGGCTAAGAAGAAAAGATACCTTTTCTCTGAGTTGTCTGAGAAGAATCAGATGCCCTAGTGACTTCAGGGAAACAATCCGAGTTAAAAAAAAAACTTTTATTTTTGAAAATGTAACCTCTCCCCACACACATATATAATACGTACATACACACACACACACACACACACACACACACACACACATGCAAAGAGAATAGTATGAATACCTGTCTCCATCACCCAGTTTCAAAACTTAACTCATGGCCAGTCTTGTTTCATGTACCTGCATCAGCCTCCTCTTCACCACCCCAGTTATTGTAAAGCATATATCATTTAATATCCTTAAGTAGTTGAGAATGTGTATGAAAAAATAAGGACTTTTTAAAAAAAGAGAGAATTGTATTATCACATCTGAAAAATTCTTTAATATCACATATCCACTCAGTGTTCTTAAAGTAGTATTTTTTTAAGTTTGTTCATCTGAATCAGAGCCACACACAGTCTATACATTACAATTGGTTGATTTCTCTATAGATTCCCTCTCTAGCTTGCCTTGTCTCTTATTTTTTTATCTTGCAGTTTGTGTATAGACTTAATTTCTTAAGGAGAGAGGGAGGATCTCTCAGGTTGAGATTGAGAAGATTGAGAGCCAAACTTCTCTTCTTCACACAGCGGAGCCTCCCATCTTCAGGATTTCCCCAGAGGTGATGGGAGAGGAGGTGAAGACGCAGTGCTCTGCAGCCTTCAGAGGGTGAAGGGACTGGAGTCTTTTACTAGGAGAGTGGCTTGTTTCTCCTGACATGATAGCCTGTTACCTACCCAAAGTCTTTAGAAAAGTTTGCAGACTGCTCTCAACAGAGAACATGGTCACAGTGGACCATGCTGTTTCCTGGGAATTAAAGGAGAGGTTTTAAGCTTTGGGACAGCAAATTTACCTGTTCTTTAATAGCTGCATCTCTAGAGTGATTCCAGGTCCTCAGCTTATCTCCCAAACCTTTCTTTTTACTTAATTGGCAGCCTTTCTCCCTGATCAGACTTAATTAGTTAGTAATACTTCATAGACTGTTCTACAGAAAGGAAAAATACCATGTTGTGTGGGGAACGGGCACATGTGAAAATTCTTTCATGGCTTCAGGATTATAACATCCCCATGACCTTGTTGGAGATAACCCCAGGGACGGACCTGGATGCAGATGATGAGATGAAAGCTCTTGATGTTCTTTCTCCCCTTTTGGAAATGGGTCAGTGACTGACTTTCAGCAGCCACAGCAGGCAGTCTATTCCCTTGCTTTGTGGAAGAGCACAGGTTACAGAAGGGAAGTTGCAGTAGCTGACTGCTTGGCAAGGCTGGCAGGGCAGTGGTGAAGTCTGGTCCTTGGAGACTAGGTTGGCCAAGTGCCTAGTTTGGAAGCTGTAGTTCCCATTAACCAAAGTGCTAATTTTTAGGTTGTCTCTTCATGTTTAAACTTTTTGTGGTTAAATATAATAAAAATATAGGAAGTACATAAAACAGATGTGCAACTTAGTGAATTATTATAAGGTGAATACCCTTGAAATGTCACATGTCAGGAGATAGAAACTTTCCAGGAGACTCCTAGGAACATCCATGTGCCTCTTCTCCTCTAAAAGAAACCAAAATCCCGACTTAAGGTATGGTCTCCATTTTTTGAAAAAGCTTTATCACCCAAGTTTATATTCCTGAACACTATAGTTTAGTTCTACCCATGTTTTTGTTTTTTTTTTTTTAGTATGAAGAGGTAAGTTTTACTCACTCTCTTTTTTTTTTTTTCACACACACACACACACACACACACACTGTATTTTATTTTTACAAGAGATAAATAGACTGACACCAAGCATTGTACATGGATGACCACAACAAAAGCAACGATGATTGCAATTACCAAACATGAAACACACTCATACTATGTCATAATATTGACATTCAGTCCAGTAATCCTCCACTGTAACAGCTCCTTTGCTTTGCAGTGAAAATTGATTTGTATATTCTTTTTGCCTCTGAGTCCTTGTGGGATTTTTTTTTTTTTTTTTTTAATTCAGACAGAAAGTCACAAAAATTATACTCATCCTCATCAGTTCACTCAGTCCCATGTAATTAATTTTTTTTTTCATCTTGATCTTTTGTTAGCAATTTTATGAGTTCATCAGTTTTTCATTAGAGTTCTGAAAATGCTTATTCATTCAGTTCAGCAGTACAGTCAGTTACCAGAAACCTGTACTTGTCAGAGTCTTTTCCATGAATTTCTTGAAGATGGAACCCTTTTATAGGAACATATTTGCAAAATCATCAGAGTACACCCAGAACTGTCTGTAAATGACAAAAGACTTAAAAATGACCACGGTTAAAGATTTGATGAAAGTTCATAATAATGCAGTTGACAAGAAAATTAATTATTTCTGAGATATACATTTTAAAGTAATAACTAGGATTATTACTTATAACATTATACCAGAACATATAAGATTTTTAGAAATTTCATGTAATGTCTGAAACATTTATATTAACATATTTCCATACATATTTCCATACAAATACAAATATAAGATTTTTAGAAATTTCATGTAATGTCTGAAACATTTATATTAACATATTTCCATACAAATAACCCAATGAAAGTTTAGTATTAGTTGTTTTGTTTGTTTTTTTATACTGCAGGTTCTTATTAGGCATCAATTTTATACACATCGCTGTATACATGTCAATCCCAATCGCCCAATTCAGCACACCACCATCCCCACCTCACCGCAGTTTTCCCCCCTTGGTGTCCATATGTCCATTCTCTACATCTGTGTCTCAACTTCTGCCCTGCAAATTGGCTCATCTGTACCATTTTTCTGGGTTCCACATACATGCATTAATATACGATATTTGTTTTTGTCTTTCTGACTTACTTCACTCTGTATGACAGTCTCTAGATCCATCCACGTCTCAACAAATGACTCAATTTCGTTCCTTTTTATGGCTGAGTAATATTCCATTGTATATATGTACCACACTTCTTTATCCATTCGTCTGCTGATGGGCATTTAGGTTGCTTCCATGACCTGGCTATTGTAAATAGTGCTGCAATGAACATTCGGGTGCATGTGTCTTTTTGAATTACGGTTTTCTCTGGGTATATGCCCAGTAGTGGGATTGCTGGGTCATATGGTAATTCTATTTTTAGTTTTTTAAGGAACCTCCACATTGTTCTCCATAGTGGCTGTATCAATTTACATTCCCACCAACAGTGCAAGAGGGTTCCCTTTTCTCCACACCCTCTCCAGCATTTGTTGTTTGTAGATTTTCTGATGATGCCCATTCTAACAGGAGTGAGGTGATACCTCATTGTAGTTTTGATTTGCATTTCTCTAATAATTAGTGATGTTGAGCATCTTTTCATGTGCTTCATGGCCGTCTGTATGTCTTCTTTGGAGAAATGTCTATTTAGGTCTTCTGCCCATTTTTGGATTGGGGTGTTTGTTTCTTTGATATTGAGCTGAATGAGCTGTTTATATATTTTGGAGATGAATCCTTTGTCCGTTGATTCATTTGCAAATATTTTCTCCCATTCTGAGGGTTGTCTTTTCGTCTTGTTTATGGTTTCCTTTGCTGTGCAAAAGCTTTGAAGTTTCATTAGGTCCCACTTGTTTATTTTTGTTTTTATTTCCATTACTCTAGGAGGTGGATCAAAAAAGATCTTGCTGTGATTTATGTCAAAGAGTGTTCTTCCTATGTTTTCCTCTAAGAGTTTTATAGTGTCCAGTCTTATATTTAGGTCTCTAATCCATTTTGAGTTTATTTTTGTGTATGGTGTTAGGGAGTATTCTAATTTCATTCTTTTACATGTAGCTGTCCAGTTTTCCCAGCACCACTTATTGAAGAGACTGTCTTTTCTCCATTGTATATCTTTGCCTCCTTTGTCATAGATTAGTTGACCATAGGTGCGTGGGTTAATCTCTGGGCTTTCTATCTTGTTCCATTGATCTATGTTTCTGTTTTTGTGCCAGTACCATATTGTCTTGATTACTGTAGCTTTGTAGTATAGTCTGAAGTCAGGGAGTCTGATTCCTCCAGCTCCATTTTTTTCCCTCAAGACTGCTTTGGCTATTCGGTGTCTTTTGTGTCTCCATACAAATTTTAAGATGATTTGTTCTAGCTCCATAAAAAATGCTATTGGTAATTTGATAGGGATTGCATTGAATCTGTAGATTGCTTTGGGTAGTATACTCATTTTCACAATGTTGATTCTTCCAATCCAAGAACATGGTATATCTCTCCATCTGTTGGTATCATCTTTAATTTCTTTCATCAGTGTCTTATAGTTTTCTGCATACAGGTCTTTTGTCTCCCTAGGTAGGTTTATTCCTAGGTATTTTATTCTTTTTGTTGCAATGGTAAATGGGAGTGTTTCCATAATTTCTCTTTCAGATTTTTCATCATTAGTGTATAGGAATGCAAGAGATTTCTGTGCATTAATTTTGTATCCTGCAACTTTACCATATTCATTAATTAGCTCTAGCAGTTTTCTGGTGGCAGTTTTAGGATTCTCTATGTATAGTATCATGTCATCCGCAAACAGTGACAGTTTTACTTCTTCTTTTCCAATTTGTATTCCTTTTATTTCTTTTTCTTCTCTGATTGCCGTGGCTAGGACTTCCAGAACTATGTTGAATAATAGTGGTGAGAGTGGACGTCCTTGTCTCGTTCCTGATCTTAGAGGAAATGCTTTCAGTTTTTCACCATTGAGAATGATGTTTGCTGTGGGTTTGTCATATATGGCCTTTATTATGTTGAGGTAGGTTCCCTCTATGCCCACTTTCTGGAGAGTTTTTATCAGAAATGGGTGTTGAATTTTGTCAAAAGCTTTTTCTGCATCTATTGAGATGACCATATGGTTTTTATTCTTCAATTTGTTAAGATGGTGTATCACATTGATTGATTTGCGTATATTGAAGAATCCTTGCATCCCTGGGATAAATCCCACTTGATCGTGGTGTATGATCCTTTTAATGTGTTGTTGGATTCTGTTTGCTAGTATTTTGTTGAGGATTTTTGCATCTATATTCATCAGTGATATTGGTCTGTAATTTTCTTTTTTTGTAGTGTCTTTGTCTGGTTTTGGTATCAGGGTGATGGTGGCCTCATAGAATGAGTTTGGGAGTGTTCCTTCCTCTGCAATTTTTTGGAAGAGTTTGAGAAGGATGGGTGTTAGCTCTTCTCTAAATGTTTGATAGAATTCACCTGTGAAGCCATCTGGTCCTGGACTTTTGTTTGTTGGAAGATTTTTAATCACAGTTTCAATTTCATTACTTGTGATTGGTCTGTTCATATTTTCTATTTCTTCCTGATTCAGTCTTGGAAGGTTATACCTTTCTAAGAATTTGTCCATTTCTTCCAGGTTGTCCATTTTGTTGGCATAAAGTTGCTTGTAGTAGTCTCTTAGGATGCTTTGTATTTCTGCGGTGTCTGTTGTAACTTCTCCTTTTTCATTTCTGAGTTTATTGATTTGAGTCCTCTCCCTCTTTTTCTTGATGAGTCTGGCTAATGGCTTATCAATTTTGTTTATCTTCTCAAAGAACCAACTTTTAGTTCTATTGATCTTTGCTATTGTTTTCTTTGTTTCTATTTCATTTATTTCTGCTCTGATCTTTATGATTTCTTTCCTTCTGCTAACTTTGGGTTTTGTTTGTTCTTCTTTCTCTAGTTTCTTTAGGTATAAGGTTAGATTGTTTACTTGAGATTTTTCTTGTTTCTTTAGGTAGGCTTGTATAGCTATAAACTTCCCTCTTCGAACCGCTTTTGCTGCATCCCATAGGTTTTGGGTCGTCGTGTTTTCATTGTCATTTGTCTCTAGGTATTTTTTTATTTCCTCTTTGATTTCTTCAGTGATCTCTTGGTTATTTAGTAACGTATTGTTTAGCCTCCATGTGTTTGTCTTTTTTACGTTTTTTTCCCTGTAATTCATTTCTAATCTCATAGCGTTGTGGTCAGAAAAGATGCTTGATATGATTTCAATTTTCTTAAATTTACTGAGGCTTGATTTGTGACCCAAGATGTGATCTATCCTGGAGAATGTTCCGTGCGCACTTGAGAAGAACGTGTAATCTGCTGTTTTTGGATGGAATGTCCTATATATATCAATTAAATCTATCTGGTCTATTGTGTCATTTAAAGCTTCTGTTTCCTTATTTATTTTCATTTTGGATGATCTGTCCATTGGTGTAAGTGAGGTGTTAAAGTCCCCCACTATTATTGTGTTACTGTCGATTTCCTCTTTTATAGCTGTTAGCATTTGCCTTATGTATTGAGGTGCTCCTATGTTGGGTGCATATATATTTATAATTGTTATATCTTCTTCTTGGATTGATCCCTGGATCATTATGTAGTGTCCTTCCTTGTCTCTTGTAACATTCTTTATTTTAAAGTCTATTTTATCTGATATGAGAATAGCTACTCCAGCTTTCTTTTGATTTCCATTTGCATGGAATATCTTTTTCCATCCCCTCACTTTCAGTCTGTATGTGTCCCTAGGTCTAAAGTGGGTCTCTTGTAGACAGCATATATATGGGTCTTGTTTTTGTATCCATTCAGCCAGTCTATGTCTTTTGGTTGGGGCATTTAATCCATTCACGTTTAAGGTAATTATCGATATGTATGTTCCTATGACCATTTTCTTAATTGTTTTGGGTTTGTTTTTGTAGGTCCTTTTCTTCTCTTGTGTTTCCCACTTAGAGAAGTTCCTTTAGCATTTGTTGTAGAGCTGGTTTGGTGGTGCTGAATTCTCTTAGCTTTTGCTTGTCTGTAAAGCTTTTGATTTCTCCATCAAATCTAAATGAGATCCTTGCTGGGTAGAGTAATCTTGGTTGTAGGTTCTTCCCTTTCATCACTTTAAGTATATCATGCCACTCCCTTCTGGCTTGCAGAGTTTCTGCTGAGAAATCAGCTGTTAACCTTATGGGAGTTCCCTTGTATGTTATTTGTCGTTTTTCCCTTGCTGCTTTCAATAATTTTTCTTTGTCTTTAATTTTTGCCACTTTGATTACTATGTGTCTCGGCGTGTTTCTCCTTGGGTTTATTCTGTATGGGACTCTCTGCGCTTCCTGGACTTGGGTGGCTATTTCCTTTCCCATGTTAGGGAAGTTTTCGACTATAATCTCTTCAAATATTTTCTCTGGTCCTTTCTCTCTCTCTTCTCCTTCTGGGACCCCTATAATGCGAATGTTGTTGCGTTTAATGTTGTCCCAGAGGTCTCTTAGGCTGTCTTAATTTCTTTTCATTCTTTTTTCTTTAGTCTGTTCCGCAGCAGTGAATTCCACCATTCTGTCTTCCAGGTCACTTATCCGTTCTTCTGCCTCAGTTATTCTGCTATTGATTCCTTCTAGTGTAGTTTTCATTTCAGTTATTGTATTGGTCATCTCTGTTTGTTTGTTCTTTAATTCTTCTAGGTCTTTGTTAATCATTTCTTGCATCTTCTCAATCTTTGCCTCCATTCTTATTCCGAGGTCCTGGATCATCTTCACTATCATTATTCTGAATTCTTTTTCTGGAAGGTTGCCTATCTCCACTTCATTTAGTTGTTTTTCTGGGGTTTTTTCTTGTTCCTTCATCTGGTACATAGCCCTCTGCCTTTTCATCTTCTCTATCTTTCTGTAACTGTGGTTTTTGGTCCACAGGCTGCAGGATTGTAGTTTTTCTTGCTTCTGTTGTCTGCCCTCTGGTGGTTGAGGCTATCTAAGAGGCTTGATGGGAGGCTCTGGTGGTGGGTAGAGCTGACTGTTGCTGTGGCGGTCAGAGCTCAGTAAAACCTTAATCCACTTGACTGTTGATGGGTGGGGCTGGGTTCCCTCCCTGTTGCTGTGGCGGTCAGAGCTCAGTAAAACCTTAATCCACTTGACTGTTGATGGGTGGGGCTGGGTTCCCTCCCTGTTGGTTGTTTTGCCTGAGGCAACCCAACACTGGAGCCTACCCGTGCTCTTTGGTGGGGTTAATGGCAGACTCTGGGAGGGCTCACGCCAAGGAGAACTTCCCAGAACCTCTGCTGCCAGTGTCCTTATCCCCACGGTGAAACAGAGCCACCACTCGCCTCTGCAGGAGACCCCCCAACACCAGCAGGTAGGTCTGGTTCAGTCTCCCCCAGGGTCACTGCTCCTTCCCCTGGGTCCCGATGCACACATTACTTTGTGTGTGCCCTCCAAGAGTGGGGTCTCTGTTTCCCCCAGTCCTGTCAAAGTCCTGCAATCAATTCCCACTAGGCTTCAAAGTCTAATTCTCTAGGAATTCCTCCTCCCGTAGCCGGACCCCCAGGTTGGGAAGCCTGACGTGGGGCTCAGAACCTTCACTCCAGTGGGTGGACTTCTGTGGTATAAGTGTTCGCCAGTCTGTGAGCCACCCACCCAGCAGTTATGGGATTTGATTTTACTCTGATTGCGCCCCTCCTACCGTCTCACTGTGGCTTCTCCTCTGTCCTTGGACGTGGGGTATCCTCCTTGGTGAAGTCCAGGGTCTTCCTGTCAATGATTGTCCAGCAGCCAGTTGTGATTCTGGTGCTCTCGCAAGAGGGAGGGAGAGCACGTCCTTCTACTCCGCCATCTTGGTTAATCCTCTACCCATGTTTTTTAATGTCTTCCTTATGTCTTAAATCTATTGGCTTTTTCCTCTTTCTCTTTTTTTTCCCCTTGCAGTTAATTTGTTGTAAAAACTGTATCATTTGTCTGTAGAGTTTCCCATAATATCAACTTTGCGATTGTATTCGCATAGTGTAGTGTGTAATTTCTGTCCTCTGTATTTGGTGTAAATTGGTAATTGGATCTAGAGGCTTAATCAGAACCAGGCTCCATTTGTTTGTCTTTCACCAAGACTTCTTCGTAATAGGTGTTAGTGTTAGGTTCCTCTTCAGAAGGCACATAATATGTGGCTGTCCCCTCTGTGATGTTAGCAGCTGTTGATTCTCAGTACATAGATCTGTTCGTTCATCACGATTGCAAAATGGTGCTACGCCAAACAAAAGGAATTCCTTATATATTCTAGATATAAGTCCTTTGTCACAAACATCTTCTCTGACTTTGTGGCTTTTCACTTTTTTTTTTTTTTTTTTTAAATAAATTTATTTATTTATTTTTGGCTGCATTTGGTCTCCATTGCTGCGCACGGGCTTTCTCTAGTTGCAGCAAGCAGGGGCTACTCTTCATTGTGGTGTGCAGGCTTCTCATGGCAATGGCTTCTCTTGTTGCAGAGCATGGGCTCTAGGCGCTTGGGCTTAAGTAGTTGTGGCACGTGGGCTCAGTAGTTGTGGCTCACGGGCTTAGTTGCTCCACGGCATATGGGATCTTCCCGGACCAGGGCTTGAACCCGTGTCCCCTACATTGACAGGCGGATTCTTAACCACGGAGCCACAAGGGAAACCCAGTTTTTTTTTTTTTTAACCGTGTCTCAATGAACAGAAGTTCTTTATATAAAGTGCTTAGATTTACCAGTGTTTTCCTTTATGAGTAATGCGTCTTGTGGCTTATTTAAGAAATCCTTTAGTCATTAAGATAATTAATCCTATAGCTTTTCCATTCACATTAAGGTTTTTGGTTTTTTTTTAAAATTAATTAATTAATTAATTAATTTATGACTGTGTTGGGTCTTCGTTTCTGTGCAAGGGCTTTCTCTAGTTGCGGCAAGCGGGGGCCACTCTTCATCGCGGTGCGCAGGCCTCTCACTGTCGTGGCCTCTCTTGTTGCGGAGCACAGGCTCCAGACGCGCAGGCTCAGCAATTGTGGCTCACGGGTCTAGTCGCTCCGCGGCATGTGGGATCTTCCCAGACCAGGGCTCAAACCCGTGTCCCCTGCATTGGCAGGCAGACTCTCAACCACTGCGCCACCAGGGAAGCCCCAACATGTTAAGGTTTTTAATTGACCTGTAGTTGATTTATTTGCATATGGGTACAATTTCTTTTTTCATACGGACACTTAGTTCCAGTCCCACTTATTGGGAAGTCTGACATGCTCAGTCTGTTATATCAAGTGCTCTTTTATGCCTGGGTCTGTTTTCTGGACTGTGCTCTCCTTCTTGTTGATCATTTTGTCTATCCCAATGCCGGTACCATACCATCTTGATTTATTACGGTTATAAAGTGTATTAATCTCCTATCTTTTGCTGCTTTTCCAAGAATGTCTTAGCTCTTCTTCTTTGTATTTCCATATAAATTTTAGAATCAGCTTGTCAACTTAAAAAAAGAACCCTGTTGGGATTTTTATTCTACTGACTCTATAAATCAATCTGGGAAGAATTGGTATCTTGTTATCAAGTCTTTTAATCTATGGATCTTAAAATCTACATTCACTTATTTATCATTTTTAATGTTTTTCCGAAAAGCTCTATTGTTTCTCTTAGAGGTCTTATACAACTTTTATGAAATTTATTCCTAGGTACTTCATATTTTTATATGATATTTAAAATTTCTTTTTTTGTGTGTGTGTGTACACAGTTAGTTTTATTGTAACAAAGCAACTTGTACACTTTTTTTTTTTTAACTTGTACACTTTTAACGTTTAAAACTGAGCATCATCTTTCCTTTCCAGTGAAACAAAAAGAAAAATTTAAAAATAAACAGGAACAAAATTACAATAGAGAATGTCAATTGCAAATAAGATCCTACAGGTTCTGCTGATTCTCCCATCGAGTGGCAGGGCTCAAGTCATCATTAGGAGAGAATTTTATTTTAAAAGTGTCATCTTAAACTGCAAGGATGTCCGTTAAACATCACAATTAAACATGCCAAAGGAGAAGCCATGTTGTCAAAATGCCCACTTAACCCACCCAAACATCTCAAACCCACCCTTTGCTGACCTTCTATAACCCCATTTTTTTAAGTTTTTTTTTTTTCTTTTTTTAAACAAGAGAAAGTAGACAGATACATGTTGGTAAATGCTAACTGTCCATATTCACTTAGAGACACAGTGTAATCTCTGAGCCCAATATACAGAGAAAGGAGGAAAAAAGCTAGACTTCTATACACTACTACACAGGGGCCTAGCACCCTCCAGCTTCCAGCAGAGCTAAGGGAGCAGAAGGTTTTTCTTTTTTCCCACAGAGCATGGTGGTGTTGATTCCATAAAGTTTTTGTTGAGACAGGAAGGGATAAAAATGAATTTGGAACAGAAAGGGGTAGAGATTCTTTTCCCACTGAATTCCGCTCAAGGTATTTTCCCCCCAAATAAGTTGTGAGACATGGTATAAAGGAGAAAAGAGACCTCAAAAACAGGGCAACTGAGCACAAGAGGAGAAGGAGAAAAAAAAAAAAAAAAGACTGCAACTTGCTCCCAGGGACTGGAGAAAATTAAAAAAGGAAGGTTGGAATCCATCAGTGTTCCATTAGTCATCTTCTCCTTCATCTTCCTCTCCTTCCTCCCCCTCATCATCATCTTCATCTTCTTCACCTTCATCCTCATCCCCTTCTTCATCAGTATGTTCCAGTCCTTCTTCCTCTTCATCATCATCATCATCATCATCATCATCATCATCATCTTCATCTTCTTCTCCTTCCCCTTCCTCATCATCCGTGTCCGGAACCAAGTAGTACTGTAATGGATTTGGCCAAATATCATCTTTGATGACCTCTCCTAACTCATCTGCACCTGCATCAGAATGATCAGTAAACCAGGTGAAGAAGCTTTCTGGTTCCTCATGCTGTCTCTTCCTGCTGGCTTTATTCTACGTTTGACTTGAACGTTTTGTCAAATCCTTTCCGGATTTCCATTTGATTTCAGTGGACTTTGAAGATGGATCACCACTCTCATTCAGATGAAATTCTTTGGAGAGAACTTTATTTTCGAAGTAAGGGTTTTCATCAAGATAAAAATCTATTCTGTAACCTGATTTAATATCTTCAAATTCTGTCACTTCGACTCTTGTCAAATAATGCAGCGCCTCTTCATCCTCCTTCCCAAGCAGTGCAGACACTTGTGGTTGGTTAACAAACGTTGTTACCCCAAAATTTGGGATTTTGGTGATCAATTCCGATCTCTTCTGAAAAAATGGTTGGCGGAGTTTGTTATATTTCTGTTCTACTTTCAAAATCTCCTCACTGGCTTGTTCGTTAAGTCTGTCTATTTCATTTTGTACTTCATCAGTATGTTCAATTGCTTCTTGCTGTTCTTTTTGGAGGGGAGGCGGCGGCGGGCGGGTAGGCGGCTCTGCTCCCTCACTCAACGCTCCGCGCTCCAGCTCGCTGCTCAGATCTGCCCGAGCCGCCTCCTCCTCCACCTCCTCCTCTTAAAATTTCTTTATCTATAGATTCTTTGGGATTTTCTTATATTGATAATCAGTATCTTCACATGAGAGTGTTATTTCTTCTTTTCTAATGCTTAAGATTTTTTTCTTGCCTTACTGCACTGGCTCAAACCTCCAGCCAGTGTTGTTGAATGAAGTGGTAATGATGAATATTCTTCTCTTGCTCCTAATCTCAAAGACAAAGTTTTCAACATTTTACCTTTAAGCATGGTTTTTGCCTTCAACTTTTGGTAAATACTCTGTCAAATTAAGGAAGTTCTCTTGTATTCCTAGTTTGCTGAGAGTATTTTTCATGAATGGGTACTGAATTTGATCAAATGCTTTTTTGTACTGTTAGCATTATCACGTAATTTTTCTTCTCCAATCTGTAATTGTGGTGAAGCATAATAATTGGCTTCTGTTACACTAATCTTTTTTTTTTTTAACGTCTTTATTGGAGTATAATTGCTTTACAATGGTGTGTTAGTTTCTGCTTTATAACAAAGTGAATCAGTTATACATATACATATGTTCCCATATCTCTTCCCTCTTGCATCTCCCTCCCTCCCACCCTCCCTATCCCACCCCTCTAGGTGGTCACAAAGCACCGAGCTGATCTCCCTGTGCTACGCGGTTGCTTCCCACTAGCTATCTATTTTACGTTTGGTAGTGTATATATGTCCATGCCACTCTCTCACTTTGTCACAACTTATTTACCCTTCCCCCTCCCCATATCCTCAGTTCCATTCTCTAGTAGGTCTGTGTCTTTATTCCCGTCTTGCCACTAGGTTCTTCATGACCTTTTTTTTTTTCCTTAGATTCCATATATATGTGTTAGCATACTGTATTTGTTTTTCTCTTTCTGACTTACTTCACTCTGTATGACAGACTCTAACTCCATCCACCTCGCTACAAATAACTCAATTTCGTTTTGTTACACTAATCTTGCATTCCTAAAATAAACCCAATTTGGGCATTATTTATTATCCTTTTTATTTTATATTGTTTAATCCAGTTTGCTGGTATTTCAAGAATTTTAGGCCTGTGTTTATGAGTAAAAGTAACCTATGATTTTTTGTTCTTTTACATTTTGCTATTAAGATTATACTAGCCTCATAGTGTGACTTGAGGAATATTTCCATTTTCTATACTGTGGAAGAATTTTTACATAAGATTAGGGGAATTATTTATTCCTTGACTGTTCGAAATAATTGGCTGGCAAAGTCATCTGGGTCTCCTAGGAAACACTGACTACCAATTTAATAGCTTTCGTAGTTACAGGGACTGATCAGGTTTTCTCTTATTGATTCAGTTTTGGTAAGTTACATTTTTCTAGAAATTTGTCCATTTCATCTAAATTCTCACATATATTTTGTATGAAATTATTTATTTTAATGCCTGAAGCATATTTATTCATTTCCATTTTTGTTTTTGTTTTTTGTGGTGCTTGTTCCCGACGTTGGATGCCTAATTACTCTCTCATTTTTAAATACTGATCAGTCTCACCAGAGGTTTTCTGAATTTACGAGTCTTAAAAAAAAAAAAAAAAGAACTATTGGCTTTGTTAATCTCTGTTATAGATCATTAATTTCTGCTTTTACCTGTATTTTCTTTTAAAATTTTTCTTTAGGGTTTATTTTACTGTTCTAATTCTAATTTCTTGAAATGAGTAGTTAACTCATTAGTTTTTGGTCTTTTTTTTTTTTTTCCATATATGTGTTTGACACTAAGTTTCTGTTTTAGGTGTAGCCCTTAAGTTTTAATAGGAAGTGTATTAGCTTATTAAGGCTGCCATAGTGTACCACGGACATGGTGGCTTAAAAAACAGATATTTATTTCTCATAGGTCTGGAGGGTAGAAGTCCTAGATTTAGGTGTCAGCAGTTCTGGTTTCTTCTGAGGTGTTTTCCCTTGGGTTGCATATGCTGCCTTCTCACCATGTCTTCACATGGTCTTTTCCTACGTGCCTGCATTCCTGGTGTCTCCTTGTCTGTCCAGATTTTTCTTCTTATAGGGACGCCAGTCAGGTTGAGCAGGGTCCACCCTAAGAGCCTCCTTTTAACTTAATCACCTCTTTAAAAACCCTGTCTCCAAATACAGCCATATTCTGAAGCACCGGGTGGTGGGGGGTGCAGGCAGGGGGCCGTGGGGCATGTTAGGGCTTCAACATATGAATTTGGGAGGAACACTACTCGGTCCATAACAGGAAGCATTTTTATTATTCAGTCCAATAAATTTTGATTTTCATTATGATTTCTTTTCATGGGTTATTTAGAAGTACTTTATTTCTAAATATATGGAATGTATTAATTTCTTATTGCTGCTATAACAAATTACCACAAATTTAGTGACTTAACAGGAATATAAATTTATTTGGAGTCCACAGTCCTAATATCAAGGTTTTGACAGAGCTGTGTTTCCTTTGGAGGCTTTAGGGGAGAATCCGTTTCCTTGCCTTTTCCAGCTTCTAGAGGCTGCCTGCATTCCTTGGCTTAGGGCCCCTTCTCCATCTTCAAAGTTAGCATCATAGCATCTTCATATCTCTATCTCTGTCTCTCTCTTTCTCTCCTCTGCTTCTGTCACCATGTCTCTTCTCTCGCTGTGACCCTCCTACCTCCTTCTTATAAGGATCCTTGTAATTACATGGGATCAACCAGGTAATCCAGAATAATCCTCTCATCTCAAGATCAACTTTACCACACCTGCAATGTACTTTTTGTATGTAACATTGAATTAGGATGTGGATATCTTTGGGGAACCATTATTCTGTCTACCCCTGTGAGTTCTCAGGATTTTTTTTTTAATGTCTTATTAATTTCTAGCTAGTTGCATTTTGGTCGGTGCTCTTGTTTTTTGTTTTTTGGGGTTTTTTTTTGCTTTTTGCTTTGCTTTTCTTTTTTATATGAAATCAGCAAGCCACAAAGAAAAAAAGATTTTAAAAAAAGAGAAGAGGTGGGGGGAATAAAAAGGAAAGTAATTGCTGAGGTGATTTCATACCTTGAGGTAGTTTACTTCGCACAGCATTACCTGATGGACTCCACCCACATGTCATGGTTGTCTGGTTGTTACTGTTATTGTTGTAATGTCAGAAGAAGGGGAGTCCAAACATGGGCTCTTCCACGTGCAGAGAGGGCTTCCTCCCTTCCCAGCATACTTGATAGCATTGTCCAAGGTAGCTAAAGTGCACCACCTGGCTAATATGCACTGACAATCAGTACTTCAGGAGGGGAGGCCTAACTGGTCACTGCTCTTGTGATTTCAGTCTTAAGAAATGTGTGGAGTTTTCCTTTATGACTCTGAATATTGTTAAATGTTATAAATGTTCTATGTGCACTTGAAATTCATGTATTTGTTCTTCAGTTGCATGAAGTGTTGTATATATCTCCATTAGGTCCTGTTTGTTAATTGTGTTGCTTAAATTTTCTGTATCTTTACTTTTTGTTTGCTTGTTTTATCAGTTACTTAGAGAAATGGTTGAAACATCCCACTTTGTGGATTTAGCATTGTAATTCTGTCAGTTTTTGCTTTACATTTTTTCTTTTAATTTTTTATATCAACTTTTTATATCAATTTCAGACTTACAGAAAACTTGCTAGAATATAGCAAAAAATTTCCTGCACATACTTTACCACATTCCTGAGATGTTAACATTTTACCACATTTGCCTTACCCTTCTGTGTGTGTGTGATTATTTTTTTTCTGAAGCATACAGATCAGTTGCCTCTTTATCCTTTGGTGTGCATTTGCTAATAGTAGATCCATAACCACATATCAAAATTAGGAAATTAACATTAATGTAATAATGTTATTTAATCTGACCTTCAGATTTTGCCAGTTGTCACAGTGACATCCTTTACAGAAAAAATACTGGATCATGCATTGCATTCAGTTGTCCCTTATATTCTTTAATTGAGAATAATTTCTGTTATGGTCACCTGCAAAGGTATATGGACCCCTACTCAAAATTTAGTTTGGCTGTCAAGAATGATGATGCCCCCCACACACCAAGAGGGTATGAAAAGGTTTATTAACTTAAATGATTGAGGTCTCTGGGAAGAGGAGAATAGTCCTCTCAAGCAGGCTTGAAAGGGCAAGGAAAGGAGACTGGCCTAAGTTTTTATTGTGCTTAGGGTAGGGCCAGGCTTAGAGTTCCTGCACAAGGACGTTGCATAGTCTGAATCTCCACTGGCACCAAGGAGGGAGCAGTGAGGCCTCTGTGTTCCTTTGCCCAGATGTGAGGCACAAGGTGAAGTGAGAGAGGTGAGGCTTAACAGCTGTCAACCGTTAAACCAAAAATGGAGTCAGACTCCTCATTGTAGTTCCTTGGTCTTTATCTTTTAATATCTTGACATTTTTTAAAGAGTATAGACCAGTTAGTTTGTAGAATGTCCCTCAGTATGGATTTGCCTAATGTATCCTCATGATTAGATTAAGCTTGTCCTTTTTCGGTGCTTTATATATCTTAATACATAAATATGTGTTGTTATTAGGTGCATACAAATTCAAAATTCTTATATTTTCCTGACAAACTAAAACTTTTATTGTTATAGTATGTCCCTGTTTATCTTTTTAATGCTTTTTGTTGCCTGGAAAACTGTCTAATATTAATGTACCTTCATCATTTACAATGTTGGTCTTAAGTGGAGCATATAGTCTGTCTGCATTTAACATAATTACTGAAATATTTGGATTTAAATCTACCATCTTATTTTGTATTTTCTATTAGTTCTGTCTGTTCTATGTAATATGTTGATTTCATTCTGTTCAAAATATTTTCTAATTTCTTTTGTGATTTCTTCACTGACTCCAGAGTTATTTGGATATTTATTCAGTATCCAAATAATTGGGAACTTTGTAGTTATCCTTTTACTGATTTTCAACTTAATGCAATGCTAGTGTGATCAGAGAAAATACTTTGAATGATTTCTATCCTTTGAAATTTGTTGGTTTGCCCAGCATATGGTAAATTTTGGTAAATGTGCTGTGTGTGTATGAAAAGAAAGGTGTAATTTGTCATTGTTGGATGCATTGTTCTAATGTATGAATTAGGTCAAGTTTGTTGGATGTGTTCATATTTTCTGTATCCCTTCCAAGTTTTTGTCTGCTTGTTTTATTAGTTACTGTACAAAGGGTGTTAATTCTTCCGCTGTAGTTATGGATTTACCCTTTTCTTTTAGTTCAGTCAATTTTTACTTTATATATTTTGAAACTAAATTATTGGATGTATTTAGATTTAGAATGATCATATTTTCCTTGTGGATTGACCCTTTATCACTATGAAATGTGTCTATTCAAGGCAGTAGCATTATTACAGATAAAATCTTTATCTGATATTAGTACAGCTACATCAGCTTTCTTTTGGGTAGTATATTTTCTTCCACTATTTTGTCCTAAGACTTCTGTGTCTTTATTTAAGGTGTGTCCTTTGTAAGCAGTACATATTTAGTGTGTGTGTTTTGTAAATCCAGTCTGATGATCTTAGTCTTTTCATTGCAAAGTATTTAATCCACTTGAATTGATATATACCAAATTGCTCTTTGTTTTCTGTTTGATTTTTCCAATTTACATCCTTTTTTTCTGTTCTTCTTACTGATTCATTTAAAACTTTATTACTTCACATTTCCCCTATTCTTAGTTACACATTTTTTTTTTTTTTTACTATCCTTTTAGTGTATACCTTAGAAATTACAACATGCATGCTTGACCTATTACAACCTAATAAATATTAGAACTTTTACCACCTTCCAGGTAATGTTAGAACTTTACAGTATTTTAACTCTATGTACTACACATCTTTTGAATCATGGATTTCATGCATTTTAATTCTACATTTTTTTTTCTTTTTTTTAAAATGTTGATGGATGTTTACAGATCGGGATGACGTATTCTTTTTTTTTAATTAATTATTTATTTTTGGCTGTGCTGGGTCTTTGTTTCTGTGCGAGGGCTTTCTCTAGTTGCGGCGAGTGGGGGCCACTCTTCATCGTGCTGCACGGGCCTCTCACTATCGTGGCCTCTCTTGTTGCGGAGCGCGGGCTCCAGACGCGCAGGCTCAGTAGTTGTGGCTCACGGGCCCAGTTGCTCCGCGGCATGTGAGATCTTCCCAGACCACGGCTCGAACCCGTGTCCCCTGCATTAGCAGGCAGATTCTCAACCACTGCGCCACCAGGGAAGCCCCTATTCTACATATTTTTTAAACCCTACAAACATTTTTACTATTATTTTATAATATCAGTATTCACTTAAAAACTCCTTTCTAGTGTTTTTCCTTCCTACCTGCATTTCTGTATTTCCTTTTGGGATACTTTATTTTCTGCTTGAATAAATAAATATCCCCTTTACTATTTATTTTAGTTCAGGTCTACTTGTAATGAATTCTCTGTTTTTGTCTGGATATATCTTTATTTCACTTACATTTTTGAAGGATATTTTTTGTTTTCCCTTAAGAAACAAACAAACAAAACCCTCCACTGTCAGTGTTATTGTTATTCATTTGAAGATATGTTACACCTCCTGCTACTTTGAGAATTTTCTTTTTACTCTGGCTTTTAGCAGTTTTACTGTGATAATGTGCTATGGTGTGGTTTTCTTTGTATTCATACTTGGGGTTCTCTGAGCTTTTGATTCTGTGTGTTGAAGTCTTCATCACTTTTAGAACAAATATTTTCTCTTCAAATATTGCTCCTGTCTAATTTTTCTTGTTTTTTGTTTTAATTATTGACATTTTATTTTGCTTTCAAATTCAGTGCCAGTGAATATCACATTTAGCATTCCGTTTTACGTGTGTGTGTCATGGGGCTTTTTTGTTTTTGTTTTGTTATTTTTAATATTTTACTTTCTCTGAGTACCTAAGGCTTCTGTTTGAGACTGAAATCCTGGGACTTTTCCCATGCTCCAAGTCACATTTCTCCCCCTTCTCCAGCCTTCAGCTTTATTCAGGTATATTTAATATACAAAAAATTGCACATACTTAATGTATACATTTTGATGAGTTTGGACATATGCATATACCTGTGATACCATCACTGCAATCAAGGTAGTAAACATATCCATCACCTCCAAAAGATTTCTTAAGTCCCCTTGTTTTCATTTTCATTTTTGTTGGAAGAACACTTAACATGAGATCTATCCTCTTAACGAGTTTTTACATGTACAGCACCATATTGTTAATTGCTCTGTCCGATTTTTTCTTCTCTTTCTGGGCCTCCAATTACACACATGTCCCTTGCACTCTTTTTGTTACTTTCCATCTTTTATCCCTCTGCTGTAGTTTGTATCTTTTTTATTGATCTGTCTTGCAATTCACTAACTTCTATTGTGTCTCTAGTTAAACCCATCTATAGAGCTCTTAATTTCATTTGGTTCTAGAATGTCCATTTATTTATTTTTTTTTAATAAATTCTAGTTCTCCGGTAAACTTCTCCATCTTCATCTATTTTTATTTTTTCCTCAATATTCTTGAACATGTTAGCTATCATTACTTTAAAGCTCCAATGTCTGGATCATGCATAAGTCTGTTCCTATTGTGTTTTCCTCTCTAGGTAGATAAGTGTGTGGGCTGATCACCTCCATGCAGTCAGGGAGTGAGCTATGCCAAGGTTTGGTTGTGGTTTTGGAAAGGCTTGATCTACCTCTGGTTCACCCTCTTCCTAGAGTGTAGGCTCTCTAGGGCTCCCAAGTGCAAGCCTGTTGTGATCACTTTTATCTCTGAGGATGTAGCCTTTTGGGTTCCCAGCTAAAGAGGAGAGAGTCTCGTATGAGATTCCCCACATTAGGCAGAAACTGGATCTTGATCCCTGTGTACCGTTGCTGCACAAAGCCCTCAAACTGATATAGGAACAATGCTCCAGTGTTTTGCTCACTGTTTCTCTGGAGCAATTCATCATCTTCTCAGCTCTTCTGTGCTTCAAGGTGATTTTTTAAAATACCATACCAGCATTTTTAGATGTTTTTCCATGGGAGACTTGACCCCCAATACTGGAAATGGAAATTTTCATTTCATATATTTTATGATGATCTTCACATTGAAAAACAAAAATTTTATGTACTCAAATCAGTCTGTCTTTTCCTTTATACCATCTTGATTTTGTGTTATTCTTAGGAAAGTTTTCATTTATTCAAAATAATACTGTATTTTGGTTTTTAACATTTAGCTGTTTAATGTATCTGGAATTTATTTTTGTGAATAATGTAAAGTTAGGATCTAACTATTTTCCTTTAAAATGGAGAGCCAGTTGTTCCAACACTATTGATTAGATCAGGAGTCTGAAAACTATGACCAACCCATTTTTGTTAATAAAGTTTTATTGGAACGTGGCCATGCCCATTTGATTACATATTGGCTATGACTTCTTTAATATTACACCAGCAGAGTTGAGTAGTTCCAACAGAAACTGTGTGTCCCACAGAGCCGTATATTTACTTTCTGGTCATTTAAGAAAGTTTACCAACTCCTGTGTTAGACTATACTTTTTTTAATTAATCTGAGTTTTTACTTTAGCATATAAATGTGTTTCATGTCTATTTCTAGAATCTCTTCTATTTATTATTATTTATTATTAAGAACTTCATTTGTTCTTCTTTCATTATCACTCTTAGAGTTACTATAGCTTTATACTAATATATTTTATTGGCCTTGAAGATACAGTGTGTTTAGTCAGGTTTACTGAGGCATAATTTGCATACAGTAAGATTTACCCTTTTTATGTGTACATTTTTGTGAATTTTGACAAATGTATACAGCCATGTAAAGATAGAGAACATTTTCATCACTCTTAAAGTTTCCTCCTCCCCATTTGTCCATCCCCTCTCCTCACCACTAGGCCCTGGCAGGAGCTGATGTGTTTTCTTGTCCCTACAGTTTTTGTCTTTTCCGGAATGTCATATAAATGGAATCATACACTGAGGAGTCTTTGAAGTCTGGATTCTTTCACCAAGCATCATGTGTTTGAGATCTGTCCATGTTGTTTGCATGCGTGGTCATTCCTTTTTATTGCTGAGTAGTATTTCCTTATGTCCATTCACTGGTTGATGGACATTTGGGTTGAATCCAGTTTTTGGCATTTATGAATAAAGCCAATAGAAACATTTGCGTACAAGATATTGTCTGGACATACATGTTTTTCTTTTTCTTGGACGGATACCTAGGAATGGGATTGTTGGGTCATATGTTTCAATAAATGTATGTTTAACTGTATAAGAAACTGCCAAACTGTTTTCACTTTACTTTCCAAAGTGGCTGTACCATTTTTTTCATTTCCACTATCAATGTATGAGAGTTGCAGGTGCTTTGCATCCTCACCAGCACTTAGTATCGTCAGTTTTGTTTTTCCATTTTAGTGATTCTAGTGGGTTGGGCATTATAGTTTTAATTCCTAATTAATTTAGTTCTTAGTTCATATTCCTAATGACTTAATGATGTTGAGCATCCTTCTCTGTGCTTATGTACCATCTGTGTATCTTCTCTGGTGAAGTGTCCAAATGTCTTTTGCCTGTTTTAAAAAACTGGGTTGTTTGTTTTCTTTCTTTTTTTTTTTTTAAATAAAGGTAGAGGAATGGGGACATTTTGAATTTATTTATTTATTTATTTTTGGCTGTGTTGGGTCTTCGTTTCTGTGCGAGGGCTTTCTCCAGTTGCGGCAAGCGGGGGCCACTCTTCATCGCGGTGCACGGGCCTCTCACTATCGCGGCCTCTCTTGTTGCGGAGCACAGGCTCAGTAGTTGTGGCTCACAGGCCTAGTTGCTCCACGGCATGTGGGATCTTCCCAGACCAGGGCTCGAACCCGTGTCCCCTGCATTAGCAGGCAGATTCTCAACCACTGTGCCACCAGGGAAGCCCCTGTTTGTTTTCTTATGGTTGACTCATGAGACTTTTTTTATATGTTCTGAACGCTAGTCCTTTATCAAAAATGTGTTTTGCGGGCATTTTCTCCCAGTGTGTGGCTTGTCTTTTTATTTTTTAACAGTGTCTCTGAAGAATAAAACTTTTAAATTTTTATAGAGTCCACTTTATCAATTTTTTCTTTTATGTTTTGTGTTATCTTCTATTGCTGTGAACAAATTACCACAAACTTAGCAGTTTAAACCAACATAGATTTATTATCTCACAGTTTGCATGGGTCTGGAATCCAAGTTAGCTAGATCCTCTGCTCACGGTCACGCCAAACTGAAGTCAAGGTTCTGGCTGGGCTGCATTGCCTCCTGGAGCTCAGTGTCCTTTGCCACGCTCATGTGGTATTTGGCTGAATCCAGTTCCTTATAATTGTAGGACACAGGTTCCTCTTTTCTGGCTGGTCATCAGCCAGTGGCTGTTCTCAGCTCCTGGAGGCTGCCCACCATTTCCTGCCACATGGCCTTCTCCACAACATGGCGGTTGCTTTTTCAAGAAAAACAAGAGAGCGTCTGCTTCAGTTTCAAATCTCTCTGACTTCTCTTGTCTCTGAGCTCTAAACCCTTGTTTAAAAGGGCTCACCAGAATAAGTCAAGCCCACTCACATTCAAGGGAAAGGATTATACAGGGTATGTGCACCAGGAGGGAAACTCCTAGTTTCCTAGAACTCCAAGAAAATCCCAGGATGCCAACTTAGGATTCTGCCTACCACATGGTTTGTACTTTTTTATTTCTGAGAGATCTTTGCCCACTCCAAACTGGTGAAAATTTTTCTGATGTCTTCTTTTTTCTTTTTGGCTGTGCTGCACAGCTTGTGAGAGCTTAGTTCCCCGACTAGGGATTGAACCTGGGCCATGGCAGTGAAACCACCAAGTCCTAACCACTGGACCACCAGGGAATTCCATATGATTTCTTTTAGAAGGTTAATAGTTTTAGGGTTTCTATCTAGACCTGTGGTTCATTGTATGCATGTATGTATTTATTTATGTATTAAGATATAATTCACCCTTAATGTGTACAATTCCATGGTCTTTTGTATATCACAAAGTGGTGCAGCCATTGAATTAATTCTAGAACATTCTCATTACACACAAAAGAAACCGTCAGTTCATTAGCAGTCACTCTCTACTTCTTTTTCCCCCAACTTGGCAACCACTGATCTACTTTCTGTCTCTGAATTTGCCTATCCTAGATGTTTTGTATCAGTGTAATCATACAATATGTACACTTTTGTGTCTGACATTTTCACTAATCATGATGTTTGCAAGGTTCACCCATGTTTTAGCATGTATTAGCACTTCATTCCTTTTTATGGCCGAATACTACTCTACTGTATAGATATACCACATTTTGTCTTTCCATTTGTCAGTTGATGGACATTGGGTTGTTTCTGTGTTTTGGCTATTATGAATAATGCTGCTGTGAATATTCTCTTTTTTTTTTTTTAACTGAACTGTTTGAGATAAAGTACCAACATCATGGCCCTTTACCCCTAAGTTCTTCTGCATGCCTTTCCCAAGTATAAGGACTTTCTTTTTCATAACTACAGTGTAATTATCACATTTAGGAAATTTGTCATTGATACAATACTGTTATCTAATATACAATCCATATTCAAATTTCACTGATTTAATTAGTGATTTTAAATATCTTAAACAGGTGTTTAAAATTACAGATTTTTTTATTAAGGTGAAATTCACTTAACATAAAATTAACCATTTAAAGTGGATAATTTGGTGGCATTCATAAAATGAAGTAGGAAGTATTTCTTCCTTTTTTATTTTTTGGAGGAGATTGGCATTAATTTTTCTTGAAATGTTTGGTAGAATTCTCTAGTGAAACCGTTTGGCCAGGAGATTTTCTGTTCAGGAGACTTTTAGTTATGAATTCAGTTTTTTAAATGATTTCAGTAGTACTCAAGTTATCTGTTTTATCTTGGTTGAGTTTCAGTAGTTTGTGGGTTTTGAGGAATTGGTCCATTTTTTGGTAAATTGTTCAGTTTATGAGTACTAAGTTGTTTGTATTATTCCCTTGTTATCCTTTTGATGGCTGCAGGACCTAAAGTGACATTGTTTCATTCCTGATGTTGGAGAGATAGGTCTTCTTTTTATCTTTGTCAGTCTTTCTAGAGGTGTATCTATTTTATTAATTTATTTTTTAAATCAGCTTTTTGAGTCGTTGATTTTTTTTTTCTGTTGTTTTCATTGTTACTGATTTCTGTTCTTTTATATTTCCTTCCTTCTGCTTGCTTTGGGTTTATTTTTTTTCTTTTTCTACTTTGTTGAATTAGGAAATTAGATTACTGATTTGAGCTCTTCTTTTCTAATATAAACTTAGCACTGTCAATTTCCCTCTCAGCATTGCTTCAGCTATGCCCCGTATATTTTGATATGTTGTACTTTCATTTTCATTCATTTCTAATGTATTTTTAAAATTTATTGTGAGATTTCCTCTTTGACCCACAAATTATTTAGAAGTGGTTCTTTAGTTTCCAAGTGTTTGGATGTTTTCCTGTTATCTTTCTGTTATTGATTTATCGTTTGATTCCATTATGGTCAGAGAACACGCTCTATGATTTTAATCCTTTGAATTTGTTGAGGTTTATTTTATGGCCCAGGTGGATATTTTTCTTGGTGGATATTCTGTGAGCACTTTAAAAAAATGTATTCTGCTGTTGTTGGGTGAAGTGTTCTATGTATGTATATATCAATTAGACCCTGTTGATTGATTTTACTGTTCACTTCTATATCCTTGTTGATTTTTTGTATAGAGTTCCACCCATTACTGAGATAGGGTATTAATGCCTTGAAGTATTATTGTGGCTTGGCTATGCTGGTTTCCTCATTTCATCTCTATCAGTTTTTGTTTCTTATATTTAAGGCTCTGTTGTTTGGTGCGTACACATTTAGGATTGTTATGTCTTCCTGGTGGATTGATCCTTTAATCATCATGTAATGTCCCTCTTTGTCTCCAGCTATTTTCTTTGCTCTGAAATCTACTCACTGGATAGAATATAGCCACTCTACTTTTTTTTTTTTAATTAAGGTTTGCACGGTATATCTGTTTTCAGCCTTTTACATTCAGCCTTTGTATTTGAAGAAAGTTTCTTACAGACAGCATATTGTTGGGTCTTTTGTTAATCCACTCTGCCGTGTTTTGTGTAGGTCTTAGCCTACTAATGCTGTTGCCTGGGAATGCCTGGGGGCACTCACCTGGGCCAGTGTTGTGGCTGGACCAGCCCTTATGGTTCTTATTAGGATTGCAAGATGCACCTCAGCAACAAGCATCAGAGAACAAGCAAGGTTTTATTGCTCACAGGTCCTGACATGACCTGTCTCAGGCCACACATTGAGGTCACAGGAAGAGAGATGGGTAGGGGGCTGCAGGTCATCCCTGGGCTTCTGCCTTTATTGGGGTTGAGGGTGAGGTGCCTAGGGTTTCATGGGTTCACTCTTTATTGGTGAATTTAAAACATGAGAGCGGGAATTGAAGTGCACAAAAGGAAAAACAGGGTCCCTCTAATGATCAGTTATGTAGGTCACCCACGACTTTCTAAAAGGGGAACTTCATGGATGGTGGCCTGGTTCTTTATCTAGTTGTGTAGCTGGCAATATGTTTATTCAAGATGGATGTCTTTGAAGTGGATGCCTCAGCAATCAAAAGCTTATTATCAGGTACTTATATTACAATTAAAAAAAAAAACAAATGGTCAGGTACTTACACTACAGCCAATCTCAGTTAATTGGTGTATTTAGACCGTTTATATTAAATGTAACTACTGATATTTTAGGGCTTAAGTCTGCCACTGTGTTATTTGTTTTCTGTATGCTTCCTCCTTTTCTCTTTTCTTACTTTTCTGTGTTTTTTTTGAATATTTTTTATTCCATTTTAATTTATTTATAATGCCTGAGTATATCACTTTATACAGTTTGCTTAGGTGTTGCTCTAGGTATTACATTATACACACATAACTTTTCCCAGTCTAATGATATCAGTGTTTTACCAGTCCGCGTGAAGTGTAGAAACTGTATTTCCATTTAGGTCCCTTTACCTTCCCCAATTTTTAAATATAATAGTATTTCCTCCACATGGGGCTACTCCATTTTGGTGAAACTGGAAACCCATATGCTTGTCTTTTATCTGTCATCTTTACTGAATTATTCATTAGTAGTTCTTCATTACTTCTAGTAGTTGTCTTGAATTCTACATATAGTTATATCTTCCACAGAAAGGACTTTTTCATCCCTTTCTTTCTTGTATTTATACTTTTCATTTATTTTTCTCTTATTGCCAGGCAAAAAGTTGAATCTGTTTTTTCTATTTTTCAACATCACCAGTGACTCTGTATCTTTTCACTTTATCTGTATAAAATGAGAGATTTACTTGTACTTTGCCTCTCTGCGTCTAAGGTTTTGTGATACAGTCTGGATGTTTTAAGTCTAAATTTTTATCTGACTACCCATGGTTTTCATTTTTTTATATGATCTGTCTTTAGGGCCTCTCTGACTTCAGCTCCAGCTCTCCCTCTCATTCCATCTACTCCACCAATAATGACCTTTTTGCTTTTCCTTTAGCACATCAGGGCCTGCTTCTGTCTCAGGCCTTTGCATTTGTTGTTCTCTCTGCCTGAATTGCTTTGCTTTCTCACCTTCTAAAAGGTCTTTACTGTCATGTCACATTCTCACTAAGACCTTCCCTGGTCATCCCGGTAAAGTTATAATCCGTTCCCTCATCAAATCCCCCAGTTCTCTTCCCTACTTGGTTTTCTTTTCATAGCACTTATGACCACCTAATGTACTATTTTATCTATTAGCTGGTTTATTGTCTATTTTCTCTTTATTAGAATATAAGTTCCATGAAGGCAGGAGTTTTTCTCTATTTTTCTGTTTTGTTTTATTCCTGGTACCCAGAACAGAGCCTGGCACATGCAGGTACTCAATAAGTCTTTATTTAAATAACTAATCTTCATCTATTTAGCATTTTCCTTCTTCAAGTTAGAACTCTCAAGCCAAAGGATGTGTTTTTTTATTAATAGTTCCTTGTACCTTTTGCCATATAACTTCCTTTTTTGTTCGCTTTCTTATTTATTTATACCAGGTAATACTTTTCATATGGTTTAAAATTCAACCAGTATAACAGGGTTTGTGTTGAATAGTATTCCTCCCTCTTCCATAGTCAAGCACGCCATTCCTCTCCTCAAAAGCAACTAGCTTTGTCACTTTCTTGATACTCCTTAAAGAGATAGTCCCATAAGGCTTTCTGAAAAGTTGACAAAATATTTTACAATTGTCTGTCCAGAACAGTTCCTGTTTCTCTTTCTATCTGCTGCTGAATCCTTCTCAACAGGCAGTGTAAATCTTTTTTTTTTTTTTTTTTAAAGATTTTTAATTTTTATTTATTTATTTATGGCTGTGTTGGGTCTTCGTTTCTGTGCGAGGGCTTTCTCTAGTTGCGGCAAGCGGGGGCCACTCTTCATCGCGGTGCACGGGCCTCTCACTATCGCGGCCTCTCTTGTTGCGGAGCACAGGCTCCAGACGCGCTGGCTCAGTAATTGTGGCTCACGGGCCTAGTCGCTCCGCGGCATGTGGGATCTTCCCAGACCAGGGCTCGAACCCGTGTCGCCTGCATTGGCAGGCAGATTCTCAACCACTGCGCCACCAGGGAAGCCCAGTGTAAATCATTTTTGAGAGAATGTTGCTGTCATGCTAGGTGCTAAGGGAGTGATATAGTGAAGAATTACTTTGCCCATGCTCTTGAAGTTCAAAATCCAAATGGGGTGGGAAGGTATCCACACTTAAAAAGTAACACAGGATTTAGAAAGATCAAGATGATATATATGAAATGTCATGAACATTGAATTATTAATTGTTGAATGAAATCTAAGTAACAAATACCATGAAAATTAGTTAATCAAAGCAGAGAGTGACTACATTTATCAGAGAAGAATACATTGGTTTTGGGTAATCTGAGAAGAGCGTAGAAGGAAAGCAGTATATTATACCTTCTGTGTGTGTAGCAACATGATATTTATATACTAGGAATATATTTTTATGCCATGAGATTTTTCAAAGAGGAATAACAAAGTCCTTATCTTATAGAGGAGAGATTATATGTGCTTATGACAAAGTCAGTGAGAGGACTTGCTATAAAAAAGTATCACATTCAGTGGGGATTCAGAGAGAGAGATCATAACCATTTGGGGAAATCAAGAAAATGTTTATAGGGAATTCATGATCAAGACAGAACTTGAAAGATAAGTAATAATAAGCACAAAAGGATAACACAGTGGAAGACTCTAGTACAGCGGTTGGCAAACTATAGCCCTTAGGCTGACCACCTGTTTTTGTAAGTAAAGTTTCATTGGAACATAGTCATGCCCATTGGTTTATGTATTGTCTGTGACAGCTTTCATGCTGTAGTGGTAGAGTTGAGCAGTTGAGACAGACCACATAGTCTGCAAAGTCTAAAATATTTACTATTTGGTCCTTTACAGAAAGAAAGTTTGCTGTTCCCTACAAGTAGATAGGCTATGGGTGGGAAAGTATTATTGCTAACTATTAAAGAAATGAAAATGATATACTTATTATAGCTGGAGGGGGAAGTCAGTAACAGAAGGGTGGGTGGCTAAAGAGGAGGTTATCCTTGAAGGAATTTAATAGGAAGACCATTACTAATAGAGAGGAAGTGAAGAGTATCTCTAGGCTGGGACAGTAGTTCATTTAGACATAGATGTGGTTTGTCCTTAATCATACTTTTCTAATCTTTCCCTTGCTAGCCAAGAAGGATCAGGAAGGTGGAGAAGAAAAGAAATCTGTGCAAAAGAAAAAAGTGAAAGAGTTAAAGGTGTTGGATTCAAAGACAGCCCAGAATCTCTGTGAGTAACTCTGTGATCTCAGCAATTTGAAATATGAAGGAGTTTTTCTAAGAGCTTAATTCTGGTGGATCCAGGGTCCCTTGATATGAAACTTCCATTTGTTAGTTCCTGCTGTATGCCTGGTATTGCATAGTAAATACCTGATATCTAATCCCTTCAATAGCACTGCAAGATTGTTAGCATCTAGTTTTACGGCAAGAAAATAAAAGCTAATAGGACTTTTAGGAATTTGCCTAGTCACATAGCGGGTAAGAGGCAGGTCTGGGAGTTGAACCTCATATTTTCTTATTTCAAAGCCCTTACTATTTCCATTGCATCCACAGAAAATCTAACACAAATGTTCTAGCCACTGCACATTTCCTTCTTTCTCATTTTCTTTTAAGTATTTCCTTTAAAGGTGACTGGCTTGACTTCCATTAAATCTAAAGTAACTTTGTAGTTTAGAATAAATAATGTGAATCCTGTACCTCTCAGAGTAGGATCAGTAACGTCAAAGAGTTCTGTTCTGAACTTGCTACCTATACTCATAACTGATTGGTGGCAAATTTCAGATCAGAAACTCCTCTGCAGAGTTGATATAGGTCGTATTTAATGATCAGGATGAATGATCATTTTTTTGTTCATTTCAACTGTTGATATCCTTACTTTATGTTGCATAATGAAGATTTAATATTTGTTCAACAAATATTTGAGGGTCTGCCAGGTTTCAGGCTCTATTAGGCACATACTAGGTGTGTGTTCCAGAGATGAAAGGGTATGTATTCCATAAAACCCACTCATGATCCAGTGACATGGCTGTTGTCCCCATTTTACCCAGTGAGAAAACTAAAGTTCAGATGTTATGACTTGGCCAAGATCACACAGGTAATGAGGACACATACCTACAAGTAAAGTCAGTGATATAATGAGAACAGTAAGCCTTTAGATTATTCTTGACTATATAATCTTAGATCATTGGCAACAGATATTACTAAATAGTGTCTGTAGGTAAGTCCTTTTATGGAAATTAAAGTGATGTGAGATAGTTCCTCTTCTCAAGATTATCTCTAGCAACATTAAAATGAGCAGTTGTTATTTTAGAAAATGATAAAAGACCGTGGGGTAGTACATTGTTATTTCCAGTTGAATGATATCAATATGGGAAACAGAATTTAGGAAGAGAATTGAGATTAGGAGGGTCTAGGTGTTATTTAGTGATTCAATGATTATTAAGTGCCTCTTATATGGTGAGGATGCAAAACTAAGTAAGGTAGTCCCTATCCTCATGAGCCATATGTCTGGTAGAGACGGAAAAGTAAATAATGGTTATAGCACAAGTTGGTAAGTGCTATGATGGAGGTGTGCTAGGAAGCTTATGAGAGCACTGGGCAAGGGGGCATCTAAATCAAGTGGGAGGAGTATTGGAGGGAGCTCAGTCATTCTAAATGAAGTACTGCTTAAAACTATTTACAACAAACTAAATGAAGGGTGAGGGCTGGCTTGTTTCAGGCAGAGGGATCAGCATGTATGAAGGCACAGAGGCATGTGTGCAGTTCAAGAACTGCAAGTAGTTGAGTACAGCTGAGTAAAGGCCATATGTGGGGGAGTGGTGGTTGAAGAAGCTTTCAAGAAATAGACATAGAGGCTAGATCATAAAGAAGTCTGATAGGCTTAGGCTAAGAAGTATGTATTTTATCCTGAAAACTGAAAGTTATTGGAGGGATTTTAGTCAGGAAAGTGAGTGATACAACCCTATGTAATTTGGGGGAGGGCTACTTCAGCAGTGATTATGAGGCTGGATTGCTAGGGTAGGGGAAGACTCTAGGCAGAGGGATGTGTTATGTTATGGCTTTAAATTAGGCGAGAGGTGATCAAGGCCTGCAACTAAGTTGTGAGAATGAATAGGAAGGCAGAAGATATTAAGAAGATAGAATTAATGGAACTTAGTGATTGATAGAGGGGATAAAGGAGATGTTTTCTTGGGTTAAGATCACTCTATAGAGAGTGGTACCACTTATTGAATAGGAAAATCCAGCAGGAGGAGATTCTATCTTTTGTGGGAGAAATGGTGGACATGAGTGACAGATGGCAGAGTGGTAGGTAGGAATGATTGATTTAATTTTAGGATAGAATTTAAGGTTCCTGTGGGAATCCTCCAACAGGATGGGTGTATTAGGCATTTGGGTATAGAAATCAGGAGGAATGTCTGGCTGGAGATAAGAATTTAAGAGATAGTATATGAGTCATAGTTGAAGCCAATAATTTGCCTTGAAGGTCATTAATATTTGGGGGGGGGCAAGTAACAAAAAGGGGAGACCTCAAAGGAGGCTGGAAAGGAACAGCAAGAAAAATAGTCTGACATAGTCTAAGAAGTGGGCGTAGTAGTCAAGTAAAATCAGGACAGGACAGGTGTCTTTTGGATCTGGCATTAGGAAAGTCAGTGACCTAGGCAAGAATAATTTTAGTATAGCATAAGTGTTAAGAACAGAAGCTCTGGAATCCGTTTGTATTTAAATCCTGGCTCCAACCCTTACTAGCAGTGTGACCTTGGACGGGTAGCTTAACTTCTTTAAGTATGTTTCCTTTTCTGTCAACTGTGGTTAATAATACAAACTTATACATTATTATAAATAGGGTTAAATGAGATCATATATGTAGATTGTGTTTAAGATACTAGGTCTTACATGGAGTATACACTCAACAAATGATTGTCATCTTTTCACTGACTTTGTGGGGACAGAAGAATTAATGAGAATGTGGAAGCAAGAATAGACTGTTATATTTTTAGAATGTTACAAGGTGAAGGAAAGAAGGAAGCTGGTAATTAAGAATGTTGGATCAGGGAGGATTTTTTTTTTTAAGATGGGAAAAACTTGAACGTGTATATCGTTGTCCCTCGGTATCTGTGGGGGATAGGTTCCAGGACCCCCCTCGTATACCGAAATCCATGGGTGCTCAAGTCCTTTATATAAAATGGTGTAGTATAGTTGGCCCTCTGTATCCACAGATGCGGAAGGCCCACTGTATATGCTGAAGGAAAAGGTCCTTAGGGCTACCTGTTCTGTTGAAACACGAGAAAAGGATGAGTATATGGATATAGTTCTGCTAAGCTTACAGAAGTGTTGGCACAAGTCTTCTTCTAGATGATTCCAAAATAGCCCTTACTCGAGCCTTTTCTAGTCTGGTTCCAACTGAGGGCCCCCAGTGCTCAGTTTATAAGTGGCATGAGAGAAAGCTTAGCAAGTAATTTGACCGATGGCTTCAATTTTTCTCAGTAAAAAGCAGCAAGGCCTTTTTAGAACAAATGGGGAAGTGGCAGGACATTTGGGAGAATGGGGATATTTTATATGGAGGAGCTGCCAAGAGAGCCAGGAGAGCGTGGACTAGGGACACACAGAAGGATTCCCCACCATCACTGGTACCACTTGAGATTCATAGAATCTGATCTGCAGTGTTCATCAGCCCAGGTGTAAGAGGAGAGGTATGAGATGGCTGGGTTAACTAAGGACTGGAAGGAGAAGGAAACAAGAGAATAAGAATAGTAGTAATAATAGAGTGGGAGTGAAAGGGTAGACTGCAGGCAGGGTCTAGGTTAAACAGAGAAAGCAAAGTGGAACTGAGACATTCAGAGAAAATGGAATGGGCATCTCTCTCGTGGGAGAGAGAGAGCACGCAAGAGAGCACTCTGATGAGGTTGAAGAGTCAATTTAGGGATTAGTGAGTGAGAGAGCTGAAAGGATGGGAAGTGTTTGTTGGGGAATGGGATGTGGCAATTTAAGAATCAGAGCATTTCAAGGCAGTGGCAGCTTTGAGGATGGAGTCAAGGGAGTGAGGAACTAAAATAGGAACAGGGTGAACATTTTTGATGTATATAGATAGATCAAAGACTTCCTGTGTGAGCAAAGACAAGGTGTTTGTAGAACGTGGTGCTTGGAACAGTGTGGCTGGCGTGTGACATAAATGTGGGGATTCGTGGGAGGGAAAGCTGGGAGGTGGGAACCTTAAACACTGGGCTCAGGACCTTGGATCTTAACTCTACAGGCAGTGGGGAGCTGGTGGAGGTTTGTGATCATGACTTTAAGAGAGCACTCCTAGGAAAGTTGTCCAGCGTAGGTTTGTAGGGTGGGCTGGAAGGGGGAAGAGACTGAGAAGAACATGTCTTTATATCTCATTTCCTGGCAGCAATCTTTTTGGGTTCCTTCCGCATGCCCTATCAAGAGATTAAGAATGTCATCCTGGAGGTGAATGAGGCTGTTCTGACTGAATCTATGATCCAGGTAAGGAGCAAGGTCATTCTGGAGCTGGCTCTTTGCATTGCTGTACACTAGCTCTGTCTCCTCTCTGCCTAGACGATGCGGACTCTGTAAGCATCGTTGACTTAAAGAATGCTGGCTTTATATAAGCTTCCATCTCTCTGGTGATCAGGTTATTTCTGGTATATTTTTCAAAAGTCCTGCCATCTCACTAGCTGCCTCCCCCACCTCCCCCTACCCCAGCCCATGTCTCCTTCTTAGTGGTCCTTGGGCAGAGTGAGGGACTGACAGGAGGCTCAAGCTGTCAGCTCATCCCCCTCAAACTTAGACAGTCCCTTCTGTCTTGCAGAACCTCATTAAGCAGATGCCAGAGCCAGAGCAGTTAAAAATGCTTTCCGAACTGAAGGACGAATATGATGATCTGGCTGAGTCAGAGCAGTTCGGCGTGGTGGTGAGTGAGGCCTGTGGCACAGACTCTTCTCTGACCCCCTCCTCCCCGAGAGCATCCGGGGCACTTGCTCCTGGCCTCTTGTCTATTTTGAACCCATCTTTCTCTCTTTCTCCTCCCTACTCTGGAACTCAGATTCTGCCATAGGAGGCTTAAGCCTGTATCTTCTTCCTTTCCTCTCTCTCTGTTGGCTATGATGGAACTGCTTGTCTCTCCCCAGATGGGCGCTGTGCCCCGCCTGCGGCCTCGCCTCAATGCCATCCTCTTCAAGCTGCAGTTCAGTGAGCAAGTGGAGAATATCAAGCCAGAGATCGTTTCTGTCACTGCCGCATGTGAGGAGTTGCGAAAGAGCGAGAACTTCTCTAGCCTCCTGGAGATTACCTTGCTTGTTGGAAACTATATGAATGCTGGTTCCAGGAATGCTGGTGCTTTTGGCTTCAGTATCAGCTTCCTCTGTAAGGTGAGCCAGGGGGTTAGAGCGGGACGATGGAAGGGAAGGCCGTGGCCTCTAGGAGCCCAGTGTGGCAGACTGCTGTCGGCCTGAGGTGATCGTGGGTGTGTCAGGACTCACCACTTCTCCTCTTCCCCCAAGCTTCGAGACACCAAGTCCACAGATCAGAAGATGACGTTGTTGCACTTCTTGGCTGAGTTGTGTGAGAATAACTATCCCGAGGTCCTCAAGTTTCCAGATGAGCTTGCCCACGTGGAGAAAGCCAGCCGAGGTGAGGCAGATTGGGGTGAAGCTAGAAGGTGGTTCCAAGCCCCAGAGATCTCTGCACAGGGTAGGGAAAGAAGACTCAGTCTAGGTTTTAGATCATTTTCAGTTCAGAGAATTTTAAGGAACGGGAGAGAGCATAGGCATGATGTCCAAGCCACAGGGAGGAGTATCGGGCAGAAGAGAGGTCTTCATGTACAGAAATGGGAAGCACTCTTTCCCTTCCTAGGGAAACACCAGACACCAAAAAACAACTAGAAGAAAGGCAGGTATTTTTAGTTTAAGTCAACAGTTTTTCTCATTCAGAAAGCGTGGACTGGATTAGCAAAAACCAGGCCTCACCGTCCTGGGACTAAGCAAAGAAAAAGCAGCATTCAGTAGAAATGGGAACAGATTTCTGCCCACCCTCTATATTTCTGTGTAATGTCTCCTTCCTCCCAAACCCTGTTCTCTAAAATAAATGAGACCAAGATCCCGGGGGATTTCATAGATTCTTGTTAAATTAAATGAGGCCTCTCTTCTCTTCTTAGTATTGTACAGCTTATGGAGGCTGGAGGTTTAATCATCAGATAATTTATAGTTTCACTGAAAAGCTGTGTGAAACAATTAGAGAGTACGTAAGAGGACTAAAATAGTTAAGTACCAGCTGGATGTACAGACTGGAGCAGTGCCCTGAAGAACAGTATAGGGTATTGAGACTGGAGGTAGTAAGCTCTTGCTGTCTGTTTTTGTGTCTACTTTAGTCTCTGCTGAAAACTTGCAAAAGAACCTAGATCAGATGAAGAAACAAATTTCTGATGTGGAACGTGATATTCAGAATTTTCCAGCTGCCACAGATGAGAAAGACAAGTTCGTTGAAAAAATGACCATATCCTTTCTTGAAAGGAGGGAGTTGCCCCCTAGGAAAAAAAAGAACTTCCAGTGGGGGGACAACAGGATAGATATGATGATATACAATTTTTCCTTAAAAAATTGTTTTTCATTAAAAAATGTTTTTTCATTAAATGCATAGTTCTTGAAAGCGTTCTCATTGTTGTGGTTTGCATCAAACCATGCAGATAAAGTAAAAGTCTCCCTTGAGACCTTGCCCTCTGCCCCGTCTCCCCACCTGCCAGACACACACACCCCATACTACACACACATACATATTCCCTTCTCCCTCCCCTTCCCAAAGATAACCACTGCCACTGGACTTCTCTCTGATTTGCACCCTAATGAATTTATTTTAGTGAAAATTGCACTGTATTGCTTTAGCACTTAACATGTTTGGCCCTGTTTCCGTAGCAGTATATGCAGAACAGTCTCTTTTTAAACTGCCACTTCCTATTCTTCAGGAATACCATAGTTTACGGTTTACCATTCCCCTGTTTTGGATGTTTAGATTGCTTCTGGGTTTTGCTAATATGAACAGCGCTGTGTTTCGCATCCTTGTGCATGCCAGTACACATCTGTGAGTCGTCCTCAGGGCTAGAGAAGTGGGTCTGCTTTCTGGTGTTGGTTCTTTACTCTTCGGCTGCACAGCTTTGTGAAGGATGCACAGGAACAGTATAACAAGCTGCGGATGATGCACTCGAACATGGAGACGCTCTATAAGGAGCTGGGCGAGTACTTCCTCTTTGACCCCAAGAAGGTGTCTGTGGAAGAATTCTTCATGGATCTGCACAACTTTAAGAATATGTTTGTGGTAAGAAGGGTATACCTGCCGACTGAAGCTTTCGTGGACCTTTCTCACTTTCCACTGGGTTCACGTTGGTTGGTGGTGGGTGTGTACATGTGTGAGTGCATACATGCCCACGTGTTCATTTTTTCCCCCACAGCAAGCAGTCAAGGAGAACCAGAAGCGGCGGGAGACAGAGGAGAAGATGCGGCGAGCAAAACTGGCCAAGGAGAAGGCAGAGAAGGAGCGGCTGGAGAAGCAGCAGAAGAGAGAGCAACTCATAGACATGAATGCTGGTAAGAAGCGAAGGCGAAGGGCCGGTGGGTTGAGACAGGAACATTTGGAAGGCTTCTCTGTCTAGAGTCTAGAGGCCCGAGGACAGCTCATGTCTGAGCTCAACTCCTGGCAAATGATTTTTGGCAGCCTTCTTCCTCCACGATCCTGATGCTGGACTTTAACCCCGACTCCATTACATGCACGTTCCAGTGCTCCGCTCTCAGTTTTTTCCCTCCGTTGCTGGTTCCTGCATTGTGTCTCATCTCTCCAGTGATTTAGTATTGCTGTAACATGTACTCTTGCCTTCTGCCTGTCCAAAAATTCCCCCGTCCGGTTTTCATACCCTCTAGTACATCTTTTGTTCTTTTTCCCAAACTGTTTTCCTGGCCCTGCTCCTGTCTTTTAATGGCTTGCCTTCTCTTTCTGCTTATTTCACTAAGTATTGTGTCCCCAGTACCTCAGCACAGTTGTACACACCTATCAGATTGTAAATGGATTGAACTTCTGGAAAGGGGGCGGGGGAGCTGGCCACCCTCTTCTTTCTTCAGCAGAATCTCTATTTCACTCTCAGAAGCACGTCTTTGTTGAAACATATGGCCTCAATTACTGGCCCTCTGTTTCCTGTTTCTGCTTCTTTCCTGCTGCCGACTCCCTGCCCCTCTCTGGCTGCTCTCTCTGTGGGCAGCGGAAATCCAGCATCCATTGCACACAGCCCTGAGCTGGTGCCACCCTTCTTGAACCTGAGGGGCTACAAGCCATCTAAGTAAAGAGGTTCTCTGGGCTGCTGGGTCTGGCAAGAATCCATGCTTTGCTGAGCACGAGAGGCGAGGGCTGCTCTGACACTCCTGCTCCCGGGGACTTCTCTTTGTGGCACGATCAGGGACCTGAAGCAGCAGAACTGCCTGCATTTCTGTCTTTTCTTTATACTTTTTTGGGAAGCAGTTCCCCTGCCCTTAGTCCAGTTGTATGTAAGCCACAAACTTTGCTCTAGTAATGCCATTAAAAAAGCCCACACCAAGTATTCTTCACCTTCCCCCATTCTCCCCAGGCCTCTAGGCTTTGTCCCCAGTTACTGTTTAGGACGTAATAGGGAAAGGTGGAGTCCAGCTGGTTTGTGGGACGAAGGCTGCACGCAGTCGTCAGGCAGCGCAGGGGACCCTGCCCTGGTCCATGTCCCCAAGGGCAAGCAAATGAGGTTGGAATGTAGGTCAGCTGCACTGGTGGTGTTCGGCCAGCAGGCGGCACTGGGAGCAGTGAGCCCAGCCTTGTGGCTGGCAGCCTACCGGCTCCTAGGGATTTCACAGTTTCAGATTTCACCACCCTTAGCTGTTGCCATGGAAACGGAGTGGGCTGGAATAAGGATTCTACATTAACTCTTTGTATTCCAACCAGAAGCTCCTCTTCGATGCAGAGCTGACTTCTGGAAGATGCAGCCACTGGGGGCAGTACTTAAGTGAGATACACTCTTTATCAGTGGTCTCTCATCTTTCCTCAGCCCTGCTCTGAAACTGGAACCAGGCTTTCCGTGAGAGGTTTATGTAAATTGGAGTGAAACACTTCAGGATAAATAGAGAGTGATATAGTTCCTTATTACTGGCATAATCCCGGTCTCTGTACGTATCCCAGTCTTGCAGGCAGGCAGGTCTCCACTTCTGTGTGCTAGTTCTGATGGGGGTGGGAAGGGAGGAGGGCACTGCAGGAAAATTATCCAAGGTTTGCAGTGGTTGGTAACCAGTGAAACCTTTTGTTTTAACCATTTTCAAACAGACACAAGTAAACATGGGCTGTGAGACTTGAGGTTGAGCCCTGTGTGTGCTCTGAGCCCCGAGAACCTGGGCGAGGGCAAGCCATGCAGTAGCAGCGCATCTTTTGTGGGGCTCAACACATGAGTGCTGCTCGGGCTGAAGAGCTTACATCTCCGTTTTTGTTCATGACAGAGGGCGATGAGACAGGTGTGATGGACAGTCTTCTGGAAGCCCTGCAGTCAGGCGCAGCATTCCGGCGGAAGAGAGGACCCCGTCAGGGTAAGTCAGCAAATGGAGCCCAGCCTGTGTGTTGAAGGAAGGCAGTGAGGCCTCTCTGCTCCTGCTTGTCTTGGGCTAACGAGCAGGTAGTGATGTTCTCAGGGTTTAGAAACTTCCCCACAATAGTCCCTGTGTCTAGAGTGGATGACCTAGTCCTCTTCCAGCCACATTAGAAAGTACTGACTTGGAGAACTAGGACTTGAGGGACTGACAACAGATATTACATTTGATTATCCTCGTATCTCTCCTCATTCTTGAAGCAGAAACGTAGAATAAGCAAACCACTGTGCAGGACACAGAGATCTGAGTAGGCATTTGTGTATATGAGCAAAAAAACTGATGTAAATTCAAAACTGTACATTAGATGTAGGAATACAAAGAAAATAAGTCAAGAGTCCTTACTATTAGCTTCACAAGCAGAAGAGATAGAATAATAGAAAGTATAGAATCCTATAGAGAGAAGGCTAGGCATCATTCTCCCCAGATGCACGAATGTAGAGGAGCAGCTCAACCGAAGGATCGTGCTATGTCTGAAAGCCGCCTTTTTCTTGGGTGTAATTGGCCTCCACTGCACTTGCCTTCCCCATTTACTCCCCCGCAGCCTCCTCCCCCGACCTTCAGAAGATTTAAGTGGATTATGTTGAGCCAGAGCCTCTAAGAAGAATTATGGGGATAGGAGGACAAATGATCCAGGCATTAGTATGGGGAAGGATCAACGGTTAAATTGCCTTTGAGGGAAGTATATGGTGGCCAAGAGACTGGTCCAGAAGAAGGTATGGCCAAAGCTACTCCTCATGACCTGCACCACTGAGTCTGGGGAAGGCCCTTTGGGGCTAGGCATGATGGCTTCTTTCCTAAGTTGAAGGGTGGGCATCACAGAAAAGGCAGCATTAAGAGTTTGTACTTCTGAGGTGGTTTAAGCTACGTTCCCTGTTCCCTCGCTGGTGCATTCTGTAGGCCTGTGTGATAGGAGCTTCACTTCAAGGTTATTGTACAGATGAGTTGTGTGGTTTGCTTTGGACGCTGCTTAGCTATTAACAGTGGTATCTGTAGGACCTATAGTACCCATCACAGCCTGTAAAGGTGACCTTACGATCAAGGGTACGGAGCATGTTAGCCCACACAGAGTCAGTGTCCTGGCCCAAACGTTGTAGATCACTATGAGTTTCTTCGTGAATGGCTGACTGCCTGTTTCTGCCAATACTCTGAATACCCAGAGGGAAATTCCCTCTGAGGGCTCTGTAGGACTTCAGAACCTGCCCTAAACAGAAGAATCCCTCATTACAACTCTTACCTATTTTCTGGCACCCTCTGAGTACAGGCTTTCTGAAGGGGAGGAGAGGTGAGTGTGATGGACTTAGATCTTTCTGGGATAGCGTGTTTAGTCATATAGATCTAGATTTGGGTAGAGTATGAAGCTAGTGGTATTTTTGGTGTGTTTAGTCTTTAGAATTCTTGCGACATTGTTTCCCTCCCCACCATATATAAGGTGATGTGGCCTGACATTAAGCGTTTCTAGATACACAAAAATACATTGCCTCTCCCTCTTTTCCTCTATCCTCTCAGCGAAGTGCCAACCTTCACCGGACTTTTGGTGGGGAATTCCCTTTTAAGCTTCTTCCTGTGGAACTAAACCAGAATCCCAGATGCTTCCTGGACACAGGCAGCCAGACATCAGTGGCTTCCCTCTACTGGAGAGGCCCCATTCTCCACTTCTTCCCAAGTGAGAAAGCAGGACTTATAGGCCGAGGAAGCAGGGATTTTGTTAGAACCTAACCTTTCAGCAGAGGACCTGAATCAGTCAAAGTACTGTTTCCCAGTGCAAGAAGGACTAGGAGGAGACTTAGACTAGGAGATTTTGAAGCAAAAAGAAGGTGAAAATGAGAACTACGTACTTTTAAAGTTGGCTCCATCTTGTATCCTTATCTTTCTGGGCTCTAGGGGGTCACTAAACACACCGAACATATCTGGGAGAATCAGGGGAGACATTTCTAGTTACCCTGGTAACCCCTTTAGACATTGGTACATTCATTTCCGAGAAAGTGACATGGCCTTCCATTAAACATAAACAGAAGGCCAGGCATCACAGTAGCGTGCAAAGAGCATAGGACTAGGTAGGCATCAGAAGACCCAATGTCAAATCCCACTGATGCTGTCTAGAGTACCTGAGACACGTTTCTGGGACTCAGTTTCTTCACGTCTAAAATGAGAGTTGGGCTAGAATGGTCTCCAGGGCCCTTTACAGCTTTAATATTTTTTTTTTGTACAGTGACAGTAGGATTAAGAGGAGAAGAAAAGAAAGAGGCTGGACCCAGAAGGCCACATTGTAAAACGATAGAGGTTTCCCTCACTGGCTGCTGGACTTAGCTGGTCCACCCAGTGCTTGGCTGTCTCTGCCTGTTCCTGCTGACTGACTGATTTGAGCTAAAAAACTGAAGCACTATCACGCAGGTCTGCCTCACAGCCCTCCTCGTCCCAGAAAGGCAGCCGTACATATTGAAAGACACAGCCTTTGCCCTGGGATTTAAAGGAATGTTTAAAAAACATCTTCTGGTCTCTGGAGACCTGAGGGAGTGACCAGTATACAAACACCCATTGAGGGGTTGGAAGAGGAGCGTTACTATCAGGGCTGGTTCATTAAAAGTGACATGTAAACTGCTGTGATCTGCAGGGTGTGGGAGAACAATGCTTTGAGTGTCAAGGGGAAGAATCCATGTGATTGTATTACAGCTACTATTTCAGGCTGATGATTGAGTCAGCTTGTGGTTTTAATGACTCAACTCTATCTCCATGTCTGAATTGTGGCTTCTTATATACAGGCCATCTGCTCACTGGGATAAAAGTCAAGGAAAGAAAGAAATTCATCTCCCTCTCCCTTTCCGTCCCTCTGCCACTTCCCAGCTTCCCTCTAAGCTTTCCCTACACTGATAGAACCTTAGAGTTGGGACCAGCGCTAAAGACCTCCAGTGATTAGCATCTCACCTTCTCGTAGGTAACAGGACTTGAGACCCAGATAAGGTCTTGCCAAGATCTACAGAACTGGCTAATGATAGAGCCAGAACTGTAACCCACCGTTGTGAATCCAAGTCCAGGAATATTTCCACTAAGCCTATGTGAGGAGCAGGAGACGACAGCGAGCCCTCTGTGTAGGCCAGAAATACTCTTTCATGCCTTCCGGCAAGGAGAGCCCTGGACACGGTGAAATTGCTTCAGGGAGTTTTCCAGTGACCACCTGTCTAGAGAGGTTAAGAGTATATCCTCTACCACCACTATTTCTCCCTCCACTTTTGTAAAAATAGGACAGGAATTATAATTAGGAGTGTTGTAGACAATAATGAGTTCTCTAGGATGGTAATGATTGCCCCGTCTGTCCTAGTTTCCTCTTCCCTAAGGAAGCTTATTAACAAGAGTACTTCCTCCTTAGTAGTGGTTCCTAGCCTGTGTGTTATAAATATCTTTTTCCCAAATCATTAACCTTTTTCTAATTCATCTATACTAGTGTTATATGTCTGATTTTGCTGGTGTTTTTATCTAGCTCACCCCTAACTTCTAGAAATCTGGCCTCAGAGAGCTTTGGCCAGTGTCGCGAGATTGTTCCCTTTTCCCCACAGTCTGTGGGACTACTAGGAGTTGATAATCCTCCCTGGTCCCATAGAGTCAAAATATGTATCTGCTTCTGTGGCTTCTTTTCAATCGTCCTAACAAGTACCCAAGTTAGGGAAAGGCTGGGAGAGGTTGTCTTCTGGATAGTCAAGCTGTTCAGCATAACCGTGGCCCTGAAGCCAGAGTGGCAGCCAGGATTCCTCGATTCTGTTGCCAGTTCCAACAAGAGTTTTCTCTTTTCTGATTCTGACCTTAGGCCACATCAGGTCCATGCCTAGTATACCTACCTTCTAGGCTTAAAAGGGAAATTTTGGTTTTTCCTGACTTACCATCCACTCAGTTTTTATGAAATTTGCAGTGCATCAGAAGCTTTTTGAGTCTAGGAAAATATAGAGACGTGCTTGATTAGGTACAACTGGTATCTTCTTAGTTTTAGAGGAAGAAACCAAAGAGAGAAACAGCTGAAGATACTTCACACTTGTACTTTGACTTTTCCCATGGTGTCCAAGATAGGTGTTCCTGAAGACCCAGTGTTCCTTTTCCCTGGGTCCAGAGTCAGAAATTATTTTAACATATACTTACCCCTTGAGTCACACACACACAAATATAGTTGGAATATTTGCTCAACTGCTCGTGACTGAATTCAAAGGAGCAGCAAAGTGATAATCAAGCTACTGCCTTTTCTGGACATGACAAGTAGGGTCCTAGAGAAGGGAGTATTCCAAAAAAAGAGCAGAAACTCAGCAGGTCTGAGGAAGATTTTGATGGAGATAGATAGGAGACCATCCTAGTCGCACTCCTACGGGCCCCTTTCCTCCCCCCGTCCGTCGCTGAGGCATCATTACACGTTCATAATCCGAGGAGTAGTTTGTGTGAAACCCTGGAGTCTTGGTCACACACCTTCCCCAGTAACCAGATGAGCCCTGTGCCTGCCTGCCAGCCAGGGCCTTCACTATTCTTTCTCCTCTTGGTAGACAATCCTGTGCGTCCGTGGGAGGAGGAGGAGGAGACCTGTAAATTGGTAACCTGTGGGCCTGCTGTGTGCTCCCAGCTGACCCGCGGGTAGCCTCTGCCGTGTGAACACAGTGGCTCTGGGTCATGTTTCTGCAGAGGCTGACAGCCCTGGTGAAGACCTGGGCCCTCTGACCCTGTTTGGCTTCCTTCCCACCTAAAGCTTTTTGCTGGTCTCAAGAAGGCAAAGTGGACACTTTGTTCACTGACTCTTCTGGACCTCTTCCTTCCTGCTCGTGCCCTGCTGCTGCCCTGTCCTGCATTTAGGAGTGCTGGCCTTCTCTCCTCTGTCTCTGCTTCTTTAAGGTTTAGGCACTGCTTTCTCCACCCAGCTTTCCCATGACCCAGCAAGCTGTTTTGTTTTTTGTTTGTTTTTCAATTGGATATAAATCACATACCTAAAATTCACCCTTCTAAAGTATACAATTTAGTGGTTTTTAGCATATTCACAAGGTTGTACAACCAGCACCACTAATTCCAGAACATTTCATGAGCCCAAAAAGAAAGCCCATACCCATTAGCAGTCACTCCCCATTCTCCCCTCGCCTAGGCCCGGGCAACCACAAACCTACTTTCTGTCTCTGGATTTGCCCATTCTAGAGGTTTTACAGAAATGGAATTATAGCATCTGTGGTCTTTGTGTCCGGCTTCTTTCACCCTTGGCAGGCAGCTCTTTGGGACCTGCAGTCTCTCTGAGCTGCTTGTAGGGCATGGGAAGAGGCAGACAGCACGAGCTGGGCATGGTCCCAAGGAACGGCTTTCTTGTTGAGGATACTGGGACCATAAATGTGGATTCCATGAATGAATATGAGAGTCTTGGGGATGACGCCCACCAGTTAGGACAGAAACTCATATTTAGGGTGGCGACTGAAGCTTCAACTATCCCTTAGCCCATTGGGCTAAGATTTCTTTGTAGGGTTCGTCCTGGCCATCCTTGACCCCAGCTCTGCTTTCCCTGACATACCTTTTACTACCCCTCCCCCTACACACACCCACACACACATATCGCACACCTTGTAGAGCCCTTGACATTTGGATCATCGCTGCTGCCCTTGAAGAGGCGGAAAAGAGCTCAGCGTGTGGGCACGGCGAGAGAGGGGGAGGGTTGGTGGAACCCAGGCGAGTGTGGCATCACGTGGCGTCAGTGCATGGCTGCTGCCCCCTTTGCGGGAGTCCCTCTGGCCGCCTGCTGAAGGCCTTCCTCTGCTTGGGACGACCCTGCCCAGGGCTGACTGAAAGTGATTTTGGCCTAGGAGCTTCCTGAGAACTGCCAAGAAAACAAAAATAATACTGTTTACTAAGCTTGAGTCTGTTTACTTCCAACAACCCTCTAATGAGAAAACAGATTTTGAGTACTTCTCTTTACATTACACTGCTGATACTTGAACTCCGTTGTGTCTGTCTAGCTGTAGTCAAACTTTTTACTACTTTTCACACAGGAACTCAACTCTCCTACCTGTACTGTACTCTCATATTCCCTGCTTGCCCCCCTCCCCGCCGCAAAGGTATCTTCCATGTGTTCCTGGCTTTCTTCCCCTCCTTCTTCAAAAGAAGGGCCTCTGAACTGGACAGGGCCGCCATGTGTGCATGGCTTCTGGCCGAATATCTGCCGTAGAGATCGATAGGGATTCGAAACTGGCCTTCCATGGACGAGATCTCTCACGTCTTCTCTTGCAGGCAACAGGAAGGTCGGGTGTGCGGCCATATCTCAGCTAGAATCAGTGCTGACCAGGGACGATGCCATGACCTGTGTTCCTGCCAAGATGTCCAAGAAGAGCGAGGAAGTCCCCACCATCCTTGAGGAGGCCAAGGAGTTGCTCGGCCGTGCAAGCTAAGCCAGGTCCTGGGGCCATGGCAGCTCCTCAGTGGAGCTCCAGACTGTCCCTGCCCTGCAGCATGTGCCTGAAGGGTCACAGAGATATTCCTCTGCGGTGGCCACTCCCATCACCTTGACCCCACCTTTGTCTCCAGCCTGCTGCTCTCTGTACATCACACACAGCTTCAGCTGCCTGGAGGCCAGAAGGAAAGGGCAGTGTGGGGAGGCCTGAGGCCAACCCGGCCAGCCCTGGCTCTCGTATTACCAAAGCAGGCTCTGTGTTTGCTGCCTTAACCCCAAGTGTCTCCTCCGTTCTCCGTGGCCTTATCTCAGACAAGGCCCCACCTGCTTTCTCAGCCCCTACCTTTCCCGTGGGCTTTTGCCCAGGTCAGTCTTGCTGGGTTTGTGCTTTTCTTTTGTGTTTTCTCTGGCCCTGAGAACAGCATGGGCTGATGAACCTTTGGGCTCTGTCCCTCCTTTCATTGCTGTCACCACCACCCCGCTCTTCCTGCCCCTGGCTCTTGTTGTTTATTACTAGGGGTGTGGCATTGGGAGCTGCTTCCAAGGAAGTGGGGAGCAAATCCCCCTTATCCCACTTTTTGGGAAAGGCCTCCCAAAACAAAAAGAACCTGGACCACTTTTATCTGTTCTACTGTGGCCTAGGCCAGAGCCTAGGGCGGGCAGGCATGGCACAGGTGGGACCTGCCCCCAGCCTGCTGCCGTGCTCTGTGCCCTTGCCTCTGTGGACCCTCTGCACCAGCCCTAGGCTACTGAGCCACAGGCCCTCCTCACGCCCTCCCTAGAGCTTTGGTGCATCTCATCCAACACCTTATCCTCTGTCTCCAAGGAAATGGGAGGTGGAGCCTCCTGGCTGAGAAATTGTTTTGCAAAAGGATCTATTTTTATATGAATTTTTTTTTTTTTTTTTAAGAAAAATAACTCTTCCTTCCTCCTTTCCGCTCCATAATGTAAGAGGCTTTGATGGCAGGTTCCAGAGTCCCTGGGATTTCTCCCCACAAGCCTCAATTCTGAACAAGTCCCTGGACCTCCACCTCAGCCCTCAAGCCTCTGGGCCCTTGAGGCCAGTGCAGACTCTCTCCCCCAGCATCTGACTCCGGGGCAAGGGGAAGCTCTTCTCTTGTTGAGCTGGACCAGGCCTGAGAGTAGTGGGAGCTCTGAAACGACAGAGTTTTTATAAATTTAATATATTTATCAAGCCAAATGTGCAAATGCTAACTGGCCATTCTGGAGCAGTGCGCACAGGCTGTGCCCCACCCTGCTCTCTTCTCTGCAGTGGGCAGGCCAGACTCTTTGGCGGTCCCAGCCACAGGAAGCTCAGATTCTCCGGTCAAGGTGACACTTTGCCCTCCTGTGCTCCTTTCAGCTTCCCACCCGTGGGAGAGAGAATGGCACTGGTAGGGCCTGGCGCAAAAGTATAGTTATTAGAGCAAGGGGGAGCTTAGGAGACCTAAGGGCGCCTGCAGGGAGGCCTTGAGGCCCGGAAGGAGGGTTCTGGTTGGTAGAGCCTGTGTGTGAAGGGGCAACAGCAGCTCCTTTGAGCTATTTCTGGGAGGACCGTGGTGCAGGGGCCTGCTGCTCCCCTAGGTCCCCTCCTCCCTGCTGACATCTGGGGCTTTGACCCTTTCTTTTTTAATCTACTTTTGCTAAGATGCATTTAATAATAATAATAAAAAAGGGACAAAATGCAAACCTGTTCCCCTCACCTCTTGGGCTTCTGGGATGTCATCACCTCCAGTTTGTTGGGTTTGTTTCCAACTGTTAATAAAGCATTGAAACAGTACTGCCTTACAGCTTCCTTTGTGAGTTTCTGAACTATTTGTCTTCACTCTCATCCAGGCTTCTCCACTCTTGTCCTGCCTCAAGCCCGACTGACCTGACAAAATCATCAAAAGGGTGCCGGCACCTTCATGTGCCGGACACTACAGTTGGGCGCAGGGCTAGAACTGATTCATACATAGTGGCTTCTGTCCCGCCATTTGCCCTCTGTAAAGGAGTAGGGCCCCAGTTCAGCCCCCTACCCTTCCACATTGCTGCCTCTTGGCTTGGAACCCTTTTCTTGGATTCAGTTCTGGGACCCCACCTCCCCATGACCCCAGACTTCACATGCAGTTTCCTGGCAGTACCTGTGCCTCTTTTGCCAAGGGAAACCCATGACTGCCATTCTGCCATTCTCCCGTATTCCCCTCCCACACTCACTTTTGGTGTCCACAGACCACATTACAGGCTAGGGCTTACCCTGGGGTGGAAACGTGAGCCTGCCCAGCAGAGGTCAAAAGACAGAGGTCATGCTCCAGATGACTTGATGCTCAGAGCCAGACTTGTTTGAGCACATTGTGACCTGCACAAAGAAATCTTACAAACCAGGTCCAGAACAGACAGGGAAGGGCTCGGAGAGGAACCGCAAACCTATTTGGGCAGGCTCTGGAACAGGAAATAAAAGCCTCTTAAGTAGCCCTGGAGCCTGAGCAGCTGCCCCCCTAGTATGGCTGGGGATGTGGAGATGCGTTCCCTGCCTCCTTCTTCCCTACCCCCAGAGGCCACGCGTTTCTGGCTTAGAGCTGTATAGGCACACATACCAATTAGGGGACCAACCACAGCTGCTCACACGCTCTGCCAGTCTCCTGCCGTGCCCGGAATAGAACCCAGGCGCCCGGCACCCCGCCCTCTGCAGCCTGGATCTTGGAAACAAAACCCTGCTTCCATCTCAGCAACCACGCACACCACCCTTCCTCCCACGCAAGAAAGCCGCCCCCAGATGCCTACCTAGTTGGAAGGCTTGGTTTCCATGACAACAGACTTCAGAAGCTGGCAGACCGCTTGACCGGCTCTGGGAGAGGACGCCCAGAGACAGCCACCCCCAACCCTGCGGTTGGGCATGCCCTTGCCCTCACCGACCCCCCCTGAAAACCCCAATGGGTCTGTCTTTATGTCCTTCCGCCCCTTCCTCCCACTCTGTTGCCTGCAGCTTCTTTGGCGGCAGCAACCTCGAATCCCTCCTTGCTTCCAGGAGGCTGGAGGAGGCGGGAGGTGGGCTAGGTGAAAAGTGAATGGAAAGCACAGAGAGAGGGAGAGAGGAAGGAGGGAGGGCATCTGCGCCTGCGGGCAATCTTATGTCCGCCATGCCCTTTCTGTCCCCTTGACACCGCCCTCCCCCGGCCCCCCGCCCCCCGCCCCCCCCCACACGCATTCCAAGCCCCCTGGGAGGGAGGATGGGGGAGGTGAGGGGTGTGGAGGAGGACTGGCAGAGGAGAGTCCACCCTCCTCCCGCGAAGCCTGGCAGGGCGCTCGGGGTGGTCATTCTAGCAGGGAAGGGGCGGAACTCAGGAAACGTCCACGGCCCCCTCTCCAGCTCTATTTGGCAGCCCGCGCCGCCCCCTCGCCCGGGTCTCCTCTTCTGCCTGGAGACAGCAGCAAACAGACAACGGAACCCTCGGCCGCACGCTGCCACGTCGCGCTCAGAAATTCCCTCCCCCACAGCGGACCCGCAAGCCGATTACACACACGGGGTACAGATCCACAAGCACCATTACGGTCAACGCACACCATTATATATGCACGACGGTGTTGCCGCATTTAACAATTATACACAGACTCTCGGGCAATGACACAAAACCGACACGCAGCACAATAATCGCCTCCCGATCCCGCTCGTCTTCCAGCATACAACTCTGAGCTCATCACTTCATCCACACATGCCAGGAGCCCCCATCTCTTACATAGAAACGGTGAACCTTTCAGAAGAAATCTTTTAATTTTTTTCAAAGAAAAAAAGCCATATAAATATTAGAGTATAAAACTTGCGTGAGACACAGGAAGGGGGTGGGGTGGGGAGCTACGTGACTATGCAAAGAGAAGCGCTTAGAGGAGTCAGGACGCGGGAGGGGGTCGCCGCAGCGCGTGGACACAGCACAAAACACAGCACGGGCCGCCGCAGGCAGATTAGGGGACAGACGGCTGCGCGGAGCCCGCCGCCCGCGGCCCACTCGCCATTACGGAAAAGCACGCCGCACTACACTATTGGCTATTCTACACCAGCCGAAAGGGGGGGGGGGCTCTACACCACTGCAAGGGCCGGGGTGGGGTTCTCGCGAAGCCCCTCTGCGTGAACTGGACGCCGGGGGCAGAAGGGGTGGGCAGAGGAAGGTCTATGCACAAGGAGGCACTGGGGGACTTTAACCAGGCTCTGGCCACGAGGGGGCGGACTGGGGGCCTGGGCAGTGGCCTTCACAGAGAAGCAATGGCACCTGTCGAGGTGAAGGACTGGGGCTGCTGGATGCAGGGGCCCTGTGGAGAAGCCCTGATCCTGGGCTGACACTTTCCACTTGGTCCCTGCTCTAGCTCCTTTCCTTCCCAACCCAGGGACCAAAAATGGTCTAGCTGGCCCTCCCTTCCTGCTGGGGCCACACTGATCCTTCCACCAGCAGCACCTCTGGAGTACCCAGCACCCACAGAGGCCCCTCTGACCTCTCCAGGGGACCTGGTCCCAAACCTGCTCGGAGCTTCCTTGGACCATAATGCCAGTTTAAATCCATTGGTGCCCGTAGCTCAGCCCACCGCTGGCTGCCTGGGCTGCCCTGTATATGATAGATGAGGGTCCAGCCTGGTGCTTGGCTTATGGCTGGAATTTGGGGATCTGGTCAGTACCCTAGGGGCATACAGAGCCTCCTGCAAGACCCTGTTAACTGATGGATCAAGCTTTGTCCATCCCCCCATACACACACACACACACACACACACACACACACACACACACACACACACGCCCTTCCCTTCTTTATCTTACCACCCCATACTGTCTTAGAACATGCAGTGAAGTCTCTTGTTTGGGGAGGGGGAAGTCACAGCATGCAGTGGGAACATCAAACAATGAAAAACAAAACAAAAGACTGGTCCCCAGGGTGTTGGGAAGAGGCATGGTAGCAAAATGCCCTCCCTAAATCCAGCAAGCATCAGTACCATGGGAATGGTGACCATATCTCCCAAAACTTGAGCTTGGTCTCAGGTCCTGGAAGGAGGTGAAGGGATTGGCACCAAACCATGCTTTGGGGGAAGTTTGAGAACTGAAGGAGAGGCCAAGAGGTCATGATGCCCTTCCAACTCTTCAGAACTATGAGCCTTTTTAGGTCACCAGGTACCTCAACACCCCCAAACAACTTAAGAAAGAGGAGCTGCTGAGGAGGAGGGTGGGGTGGGTCGGGGAGGAGGGAGGCAGGGGATGGATGGGCCTGATTGAATTTGGAAGATGGAGGAGTTCAGCTGTAGCTGAAGGGGGTGTGATAAATGGTGTCTACACTAACCCACTACCCCCATGGGCACAGCAATTGATTGGATGGGGGTTCCCAGCAGAACTCCCTTTGCATATTCAATCCCCTGGGGGCAGAGGGGGGGTGTTGACTGGGCACTTGTTTCTGTTTCCCAAGGGGAGCATGGCCTGGGCCCCTACCAGTATCCTGGGGGTGAGCCCTGAAAATCCGAGGCCTGGGCACAGCTAGGGAGAGGCTGGGCTGGTTGGGGAGGGAGGCTGCCCTGTGGCTCCAAGGCCTGGCCTCCGCATTACTTCTTCTCCTTCTTGCCCGACTTCTTCTTGTTGCCGTTGCCACCTGCTGGGGCCTTGCCATCTCGCTTGCCAGCTGCGTTGGTCAGAGTGGCATTGCTGCCGGGGATGTAGACGTTCTGGCGGTAGTCGGGCACGTGCTGCAGGGTGAACTGGGGTCCGTAGCGGGCACTCAAGCCCATGGTGCCGGCACCCCCTCCCAGGGTGGAGCTCCCATCAGCGGCTTCTGCAGAGACAAGGGAAGGTCAGGGGCTAAACTTCAGGGTCCCCAACAGTTACTCTCTTATAGCACAAGCAGTTATAGCACTGGACACACCATCCCACCCACAAGGGGTAGGGCTAAGAGGCTCTAGAGTGACCGCCTAGGTTTCATTCCTAGTTCTTTTACCTACTAACTGTGATCCTAGTCAAGTGTACCTAACCTCCCATGTCTCCTCAGTTTCCTGAACTGCAAAATGGGGATAATAATAGTACCTATCTCTTCCGGTTTTCGTGAAGGCTAACCAAGAGTACATACGTAAAGCACGTAGACTAGTGACTTCAAACACGCTAGCTGTCATTTCTCTCAGGGCTGAGACACTGCTCTCAAGTCCCTGCCCTAGCCCTTCTCCAGGCAGCCTCTCTGGTCTCCACACTAGACCACAGACTCCTGGGGGGCCAAGACCATGGTCCGTGCAGGTTCCTATCCTATTCCACCCAGTGCCAAGCACAGAGCGGGCACTGAGCCGTTCTGTTCTGAGTTAGTAGGTGCTTTTCCCCGGATTCATTCCATAACAGCAACCAGTGCCTACTGTGTGCCAAGCACCTTGCTAGATGTTGCACATGCACGACGGCTTTTAACCTCAACTCAACACTCCAGGGACGTGTGTGCTCTTATCCCCACTTTACAGATGAGAGAAGCAAGGGTCAGAGAAGGTAAAAGACTAGCCCAAGGCCTACCAGCCAGGACAGGTGAGAGCAGGGGTGAGGCCTAAGTGTATCTTAAGTGTATGCTGTAGGGTATGGTCACCACCACCACCAGAGGCCTGCACCTCATCACGGCTCTGAGGATACAGGAGGGGGAGAGAGGCTGAGAAGATGATGATCCCAGGACCAGATGTCTTAGGTACAATGTAGGCACAGGCTCACAATGTCAGAGTAGGTGACATCAGAGAGAGCCCGTAGCCCAGCTTCCCGTCCTGCACAAGAAGAAACTGGGGTCCAGAGAAGTGCAAATTCTGACCCTGGCTCAGTGTCACCTGGGAGCTTTTGAGAATCACAGACTCAGAGTCTGCATTTTAACAAGATCTCCAGGTGATGTGTATGCATGTTAAAGCGAGAGAAGCACAGAAGTACCTACCTCATAGGGGTTTTGTGAGGATTCAAGGAGACGGTGCTTCATCCAGTGAAGCACTTGGTAAGAGCTCACTAAACGTCAGCTGCTGCCACCATCACCACCACCATCACCATACAGCGTGTCACCGCTTCTACCCTACATGTTCCCGCACTGCCTCCCCAGGGGGTAACAAACCAGGCGTTTTGATGACTCTGGCAGAGCTCATGAAGCCTCTTGCTGGAGTCCTCCCGCAGTTGGAGAGTTAAAGCCCCAGGAGTGCCCACCCCAGCCCAGCCCCCGTCCAGCAGAAGAGGTTCCCCCCACCCAGGCCTCCCTCCACCCTCACCCCAGACCCTGGGAGTGGGTAGAGAGGGTGACTAAAGCCGGAGAGGCTGAGTAATCCTGGGACACCAACCAGGGATTGAGAAACAGACAGGAAATATTTTCAAAGAACAGCACCAGAGGGGGAGGGGCATGAGAGAAAGCCGAGGAGAGATGAGTCCCGGCCTTTCCGCCTCCTCACTCCAGCGCTCAGGTTTCCACAGCCTCCATTTCAAGCCCCAAATCTCCATCATCCAAGGACCTTCAGGGGGCGGGGAAGTAGGTTGGGTGGGAGGGAGCAGCGCCCACTTCCTCCTCTCCTTCCTCACGCTGCGCCCCTCCCCCAGCCCTTTCATTGCAAGGATGTTTCCTCCGTTTTCCCTAATTAACTCCAGGAGGGAGCGGGTCCTCGACCGCGCTGCTCCTTCCTTCTCCACCCCCCACCCCGCCCCCGGCCATGGAAGCAATGGCGGAGGGGGCCCAGATCCGGCTTCAAGAGCCAGGGTTCCAGAGAGATTTAGGGGTCGAGGGGAGACTGTCAGAGGCGCCAGAGAGAGACAGACAAGAGGGAGAGAGAAAGGGGAAGAAATGGGAAGAAACAGGGAGAAGGGAGGCAGAAGGAGAAAGCTAGGAAATAGGCTTGACTGGGTAACTGGAAGCCAGGCCCACCCACATCCTACATGCACCCACGATCTCTAAGGAGCACGCGAGCAGATGAAAATGACAAAGCCAGCCCCGCCACCTCCTCCCCAGAAGGCCAGACCTGATGTTAACCTGGGCCCTGTGGGATGCAGTGAAGCTGGGCTGGACCAGGAGGGAGGAAGACGGGGAAACCCAGAGTGTAACAGAAACGGGCTGCACTTGAGTTCCGTCCGGTCAGCTCTGCCACGAAGGAGCCAGCCCTGTGACCCTGACCGAGGCCCTGCCTGACCCCGACCTCAGTTGGAGTGAAGGCTCTGACCTTCTGTGGAATCAAGTCTCCAACTTCTAACCCTGCAAGACCTACACTGGGCAGGAACCAGGATCTTCCCTGAGTCCGAGGAGAAACAGATTTTGAAGAGCAGCAAGAAAGAACCTGGGCATCCTCTGGCCTGCAGGAGGTGAGAGCGCTGCCAGCCTCTCTCCTCAGGGAAGCACCTCCCAGCCCCATCCTGCCCGCTCCTCCCGCCCTGCCCTCGCCACCCCGGGGCTGAGGGTGGCAACGCCAAGCAGTCCAGGAGGCCTGGTGAGACTCAGCCAGGGCCAGCTGAGCCACAGGCTGCAGCCTCCTTGAGCGCACACCTTCCCCTCGAAGGTTTATTTAAAAAGCCTCCCAAGTATACTTACTCTCCCGCTTACTTACTCCTCCTCAGCAGCCCACAGGCCTGGCTGGGCTGGACTCCAGGAACCTCTCTGGCTCCAGGGCCAGGAAGCGGGTGTGAAAGTGAGAGTAGGGACTGACCCTGCCACCTCCACCCCCAAGGTCCATCCCCCCAGCTGACACTCGGGTCGGGCCCTGTGTGGGCCAGAGGGGTGGAGCCCTGACAGGGGAGCCAGACTGCGGTGACCCGGGGGACCTTCTGGGAGGGTCTGGGGCTATAAATACCGACTCCATTTCTGTTTTTAAAATCTGGATTTAGGCTAAAAAGTCTGCTTCCTGGCCTTAGGGCTCAAAGCCACAACAGCTAAATATACCTTACTGTCGTCTGTTTACTTTCCTCAAGAACCCAACTTGGCATCTCCTCAGACCCAGCCACCTGCCTCTTTCATCCTCAGTATCTGGCCTCTCTAGAGCTACAGCAGCGCTCCCACTCCCACTCCCACCCCGAACCGGGGTCAGCTCTGTCCCAGAAGGCTGGCCCCCCGCCCCTTCTCCCTTCCTCTTCACCACCCATGGCCTCGCCCCACTGGGCCTCACAGACATCCGGGGAAGGCTTGCCAGATTTAACAAATAAAACTAAAGGGTGCCCAGTTAAATCTGAATTTCATGTAATTTTTTTCTAGTACAGTATGTCCCAGTCCTAACATTTGGGACCTACTTATGCTAAAATATGACTTGTTGTTTATCTGAAGTTACAATTAACGGGTCATCCTGTATTTTATCTGGAACCCTAATCTGGGAGAATAATGCAGCATTAAGAGAAGTTCAGCCTCTAAACTTACTCAGCTAAAAGGGAAACTGAGGCTGGATGGAAAGGCAGACACAGTCACTGGTGTACAAAGGGCATGAACGTAGAAGTCGGGCTGGGTTAGAATTGCCAGTCTGCAACTCAAAATGGGGGCCTTGGAGCAAGCGACTTCTTGGTTCCCTCATCTGTCAAATGGAAGGAATTAGACCTGCCTTGCAGAGCTGGTGAGAGGATCCACTGACATGTGGCCCATCACGTTTGCCTAGCATGTGCTGGGGCAGCACACAGGCACAACTATAGTGATTACAGTTCTGACTTTACCTGGTTCTCTACCCACCAGGCCTCCAGACATGCTGGACAGCTGGGCTCTCGGTTCACTATGTAAGGCCACTGCCGGCTTCCATATAAGCCCAGGACTGGCTGCTCCAGAAGCTAGTCCTTATTAGCAGGCGTTATTCTAATTCTACCTTCTATCCCACCAGGGGTCAAAAAAGATAAATGTTAATCAATTTTCGCCATTGCATATCATGCCCTTCCTCTCTGCCAATCCTATGCTGAGGCCTTACATTCTGCCCTCACGACACCACAGTGAGATCTGTTATTATCGTACGGATTTTGTAGTCAGTGAAACTTCGGCCCAGAGGGGCTTCGTCACTTGCCTGATGACTCACAGCTTAGTGGTGGCACCAGGATTTGAATCCAGGCTGGCCTGCCTCCAAAGCCTGTGCTCTTAAGTACTAATGATATTATTCCGCCCCCCTCCATCCCCACGGGCTCAGGACTCTTCTTACTCTTCAGGGATGAAAACCATCACCTGAATCTCTGTTGTTGAAGTTCTTTGTTAGCCTTGTGGGAAAACCAAAATCCTGCTCTGCAAGTGGGGACAACCAAACAAGAGAGTGTGTGCTCCCTGCTGGGAGTATCCACACCCACTTCCATGGACTGAGGGCATGCATGTGCCAGGCCCAGTACGATGTGCCTTACGGTATCATCTCACTGAATCCTTACAACAATCCTTTGAGGCCGCTGTCCCCATTTTCTTGGCTGAGGAAACTGAGGTTTAGAGAGATTAAGCCAACTGATCAAAGTCACAAAGGTAGTTAGCGGCAGAGCTAGGACCTGACCTATAGTTGTTCCAAGGCTAGACTTTTAACCACTACTCCCTACTTCTCCTGCAAGGATCTTTCCCTGTTCATTTCCCTCTGGGCATCCCAGGACCCCCCCATCCCTCAGCTATTCCCTAACCCGGCTTTATATCCTGGAATTATGGGCTGCCTCAGATCGGCTGAAAGGTCCAGAGGAACCACATAGGTGGAAAGCCAGTCTCAGGGCACGGTGCTGTGGGATGCACCCCAGAACACCAGGTCTCCCATCCCACACATGCTGGCACAACTTACCACTGGCGGAGGCCAAGATCATGGCTTGCAGCATCTCTGTGTCAAACTGGTTGTTGGGCCAGGTGCCGGTTTCATCGCCATTTTGGGATCTGCGGAGAGAGTGGGATGGTAAGCACGGTCTCCGAAGCCACCAGCTCATGCCCCTCCTGTCCTCTCCCAGGGCTCCCACATCCAGCGCCTATCCCCAGCCCATGCCCAAGACCTGCTCCCTTGCAGCAAGGTAGGAGGCGGCTTATACAATCCTTCAGAAGCCAGACCCCCCTCCCCACTTGCCAGTCCCCCAAACCAGCTTTCTACTGTTTCAGACACCATGGCCCTTCGAGGGAGAGGCCAGGATGCACTGAAGCTTGCCCCGCCTTGAGGGAGCAGTGGCTCACAGTGAGGGAGAGCAGACCCTCTCCCGAGGACAGTGAGGGTGGGAAACAGGAGAGAATGTACCAGAACTTGAGAAAGGTGTGAGAACCTAGAGAGAACCTAGGGGGAGAGGTTGGGGGCCCCACGAGACAGGGAGAGAGGTTTCTAAAACTCAAGTCTGATCACTTCAGTGGCTCGCTGAGCCCTCAGGATAAAATCCACAGGCACACAAGGACCAGCCCCTTCTATTTCACAAGAACACCCCCAACCTCGCTCTCAAACATTCTATCAGAAACCTTTTCTGAGGCGCTTTCCCTAATTCCTCAAACTCTCTCTTGCAGCACGTCTTGGGCAGATACCATTCCCTAGAATGCAAGTTCCCTACCTCTGCCTTGGTAACATGAATAGGTTGCCAGAGGGGACCCCTAAGGCCACCCAGGCTGGGTCAGGTGCCTCCACTGCGCTCCCACCCCCACTGTCTGTCCTGCGGCGGCTCGAGTCCCACTGTGACTGCCGCTGTCCCCACCTGTCTGCTCCACCCCCAGACCCAGCTCCTTGAGCTCTGGGACCAGGACTGTGCCCGTTTTCTACTGAAGCACCTAGTTAAGAGCTTTAGATGCTCTAAGCATTGAGAAAAGCACGAGGTGATTCCTAATTGTTAAAAATGTTAACCTGTACAAGAACTCTAAGGAATGCTAGCCCAACTTGGATTTTTCCCATAGTAACTATTTCCATGCTTTGGGGGGGAATTTTCAGGGATCAAATGATTTCCGTTTTTGAGGGGAAGGGGAAGCAGCCTGACACACACGGTCTATTAGTCGACCTTTGCAATACCTGGAACACTAAAGTTCCTCAATAAATGTTTGTTGCCTGAATGAATGGGGAAAGCCCTGCCCAGAAAGTTAGGCTCACTATGAGGTAAGAAGGGTTTGGCACCAGGGGAGGGGCTGCAGGGAAGGCCTTGAAGGCATGAAAGAGCGTGTGTGTGTCTGTGTGTGTATTTTGTCACCGTGGCTGAGCACAGTCAAGAGCTGCTTTACAAGTTTTCCAAGGTCTGTCCCTGCTTATGGTTTCCCCTGATCTGGAATTCCCATCCCCAGGCAGGTGGACTCAGTCTAAGGCTCAGACCAGCTGCTGTGTGGTGCCCTCTACACTGTCACGGCAAATGTAGAGTTAGGGTTGGAGGAGAAAGCAGGAATGTCATTTCTCCCTCCACAGAATGGGAAGAGCTGGGATTCTGGGTTCATTTATTCAATCAATATTTATTGAGCAAGCACTGTGTGCCAGACACAGGACTAGGTGCTGGGTTTGTAGCTGTGAACAAGACTGAAATAGTCTGACTTCACGATGCTCGATCTCCATTGAGAGGCAGATATTAAATAATTACACAATAATTGAATTGTAATTGTGACAAGCAAGTGCCATGGAGGCAAAGAGCAGGGGTAAAGGAGAGTTCTGACCTAGTTGGGGTTAGGGAGCCAGTCAGTCCAGGCTTCCTCAAGGAAAAGACAGGGAATTTAAATCTGAAGAGGCTATTCAGGTGACCTGCAGGAGAATGCCAGCCAAACAAACGTAGGAGGAGTGATAGAAAATCAACACTGTATAACTGCTGATGTAAAAACCAATTCAGGCAAGGATCATCAGTGAATACTAAAATACTAAAAGCAGCGAAAGGTTGCTGCAGAGTCTCAAATATCACCCACAGATTACTTATTAATCACCAATATTTAAAAATATCTTTGTAACAGAGAGATCTGGGGACACCACTTTAACCCAGGGAACAAACTGAGCATCACTGACAATGGGACAAACTGACAGGAAATGATTCCCAGCAGAAAGTGTACAATGTCACCCACGCAGTATTCTTATCAGACTCTGTAACCTGATCTCACCATGAGAAAATGATCAGCAAATCCAGACTGTGGGACATTTTGAAAGACAACTGGCCTGGACTCTTTAAGACATGTCTATGTCTTAAAAAAAAACAACCCTCCAAAAGGTAAGGAGGCTGTTTTAGATTAAAGGAGATGAAAGAGAGGTAGCAAGCAAATGCAATTCGTATTCCTTGATTGAATTCTGGAGTTAAAAGAAAAAAAATACAGGTTGAAAGGACATTTGGGGAACATTTATGAGAATCTGCTAGTAGACTGTATATTATTGCATTAATGTTAAATTCTTCAAATGTGATCATTCTTTTGTGGTTATGTATGAGAATGTTATTGTTATCAGGAGAGAGATACTGAAGTATTTCAAATGTTATGATGTCTGCAACTCTCAAATGGTTCAGAAAAAAAGTGTGTGGGGTGGGGTGTGTGTGTGTGTGTGTGCATGTTGAGAGACAGAGAGAGAGGAGGAAGTAAATGTGCAAAATATTAACGATTGATGAATCTAGGTTTAAAAGAGTATTTGGATGTTCATCATATGAGTCTTTCAACTTTGAGAGGTTTGAAACATTTCAAACTAAAAAACTGAGGGGTAAAATTAAAGTTAACTAGGAGAAGGGTAGTGTTGTGAAAGCTTTCCAAGCAGAGGGAGCAATACGCCCCAGGCTCTGAGGCTGGGAGGAGCTTGGTGAGTTCAAACCACTAGGAGAAAACCAGTGTGGCTGCCATAAGGCGCAGTGGTGCCAGGGCCTGGGGCTGCAGAGTGTACACTAAAGATTTTGGTCTCATCCTAAGAGCTCTGGGAAGCCACTGAAGTATATAAAAGGGGGGTTGTCATGATCGGATTTAAGTATTTAAAGGTCATGGTTGCTCCTATGAGAAGACGGAGGGTTGGGGGCACCTCTGGGAGGACGGGAGCCCAGTGATGGAGCCTCAGCCACCTCTGTCTCCATGAAAATCCAGGAGTCCTTACTCGCAGGCACACTGAGCTCTCTCTGGGCCTGCCTGGGGGCGCAGGGCTGAGGCAGGTGGCCTCAGGCCGAGGTGAAGGGCCTAATGGGGAAAGAGTGGGGAGAGCAGGTAGGGGGGTGAGCAGCAGGGAGAAGAGCTTTGGGGCTGTGGGGTAGACAACAGGGTCAGACACCAGGTTAGGATACCCTGTGGTGGTGGGTGATGGTGTTGAGGGAATAAAGGTGAGTGGAAGGGTGGGCCTGGAACCATGATGGGCTGGGCAGAAAGGATGGCTGAAAGGATTCTTGGGAAATGATTGAAGGCTGGAGGCCAAGCACGTGGGCAGGAGATGAGTAGAGAGACAGACTTCTTTTTGAACCATTTACTCAGAGCTTCTTATTTCTGGGTAGTGGGCTGACTAAATTATATACATATTGTCTATTTCAGTCTCAGAACCACCTACAGATAAGTGTTATTATCCCTATTTCTCAGCAGATGAAACTGGGGCTCAGAGAGGTTGAGAGACTTTCCCAAAATCACACAGCTGGCAACAGGCAGAACTACAACCTGTACCCACTATGTGCCAGTGCCTGTGACAGGCCCTAGGATTTAAGAGGTGATATGATTCTTGCCCTAAGAAGTTTGTATTCTAGTGTGCTGTGTGTGTGTGTGTGTGTGTGTGTGTGAAGGGCAGTCCCAGAGGCTGGGTTGTAAAATTATGAGTGCTTTTTCTTTTAAACTGTTTTCTCTATTTCTCATGTTTCTATAATGAGCATGGATTATTTTATAAGCAGAAAAAAAAAGATGCTATTTGATTGTTGAATGACTGCCCAAACTGAGGGAAAGCAGGGATAGTGTCTCTCAGGGGAGGTGGAATGGAAGGGGAAATGGCAGTGTGGAGCCATCCAAGGAGAACAGTGTGGGGACCAGGGGAAGCGAAATGGAGACCCTCCTCTGGGCAGAGGCTGGGAACAGCTGCAGGGCGGGGCCTGGGGTACAGCCTGAGAAAGGAGAACTGGCTTGCTGGGCTCAGGGCTTGAGACAACAGCTGTTGGGATGAGAAGCCACAAGGACGACCTGAGCAGGGGTAGCGGTGGGGAGGAGGAGCACCTGGCAGGCAGGGACTTCAGAAGACTTCCTTTTGTCTAGGCAATGTGACAGAGTGCTGGCTTGAACTTGAACCAGGTTTACTGAAGAGCTCGACACTAGCCCTGCTCTGAACCTGGTGTCCCAGTAGCCGAGATGGGCCGGAGAAGCAGTGGGGAGCCAGAACCAGGGTTAGACTGCATAAGAGAAATCTCCCCTCTTCATCTTCTCACTCCCATTGACTCATCAGAATGGCAGCAAAGAAAACCTGCATCATTCTGCTGACCCTGAGAGGCCTCACCACAGGGCCTTTGCAAATGCTCTTCCCTCCACCTGGAATGCCCTTCCTTCTTTCCTTCAGCCGGTTAATCCACAACCTCATTTCCTCCTGGATGTCCTCCTGCTCCCTGACCAGGTCAAATCCCTATTTTATACTCTCACCACCAGGAACTGCTCTTCATAGCACTTAGGGTAGCTGTAATCTTACAATTCTTTTGAGTAATTATTTGGTTACTATCTGTCTCCCTCAACACACTGTAAACTCCCTAAGGCAGAGGTTATGTCTATCTTATATCTCCTACACCTAGAATACTACCTGGCCTACGGTAGGTGCTTATTAACTATTTATTGAATGAATGAAAGGGGGAAGTTATAGTTGCTGGACTGGGCCCCTAATTTCATCTGATTTCATCTGGGCCCCTGTGCAGCTGAATCATAAATATTTGTTCCATCCCCCCTCAAGTTAACTAAGGAAGGGAGAGCTCCTGCACCTTCTCCTCCATCTCCCCAAGAGCTCCCTCATGTACTTTAGGCCACCAAGTCTCTCATTTGATGAAAAGGGACTTGAGGCAGGGGTAAGGCGGCCAATCCAGAAGGCACGTAAGAGTCAAACAGCTAATAAGGACCTACTGTATAGCACAGGGAATTCTACTCAATACTCTGTAATGACCTATATGGGAAAGGAATCTAAAAAAGAATGGATATGTGAATATGTGTAACTGATTCACTTTGCTGTGCACCTGAAACTAACACAATATTGTAAATCAACTATACTCCAATAAAAATTATTTTAAAAAAAAGAGTCAATTGGTGGGGCTCTCAAGTTCAGCAGTGAATTCTGCTTCAGGGCCAGTATATGGCCTGCGGTGGCGGTGGGTAAAGGGAACACGAATTGCCCTGTACTTCTCATCACCTCAGCTCAAATGGCACTTCCTCCTGGAGGTCTTCTCTATCCCCCTCCCCCATTACACTCACGTGACCCTCCTCCCAGAACTTGCTATGATTTGTAACTAGAAATTTTTTTAGTGTGATTTGTTGCCAATTTTCTGTCTTCCCTGCTGGCATGGCAGCCTATGAGTACAAGGATCGTGTCTGCTTGTTCACTCTTACAGGTCAATGTTTAGCACAGGGCCTGGCTCATAGTATATGCTCAATGAATGTTTGTTGAATGAATAAATACATGAACGAATACACGAATGACCTAACAGATAAACTTGTGGGAAGGCTGGCAAGACCAGCAGGGAGAAAGGAGAAAGCTGGGGTCAAGGGAGGGGCAAGGGCAGTCCAAGCCATCTGGTTTGCTGCCTTCTAGGGGCCTGCTAGGAACTAACTGCCTTGCGACCTCGATACCAGAGGCAGGACTCACATGCCCGGGAGCTGGAGTCTCCACCGTACACCAAGCTGTCCTGGGTTCTTGTGGCAGTGAGGGCTCAGCATCTGGGGAAATGTGGGCAGCAAGTGTCCTACCAGCGAGGAGGTGGGGAAGGCAGCCCAAGCTCTGCCCTCCCTCTGTCTCCTGGGCTTCTTGGACTCCACCAGGCTCCCCGACTTCTAACAGGGAGGCCTGGCCCAGAGCCGAGCCCACTCCCCTCAGACCAACTGCAGGTCTTTTGCTGAAGTCCTCCTCCCCTCCACCCCACCCCCGCCCGCCCGCCCCAGGGAGTTCCTGTCTTAGCAGGAATTCATACCAGATTGATCTGAGCAGCTGGGGCAGCCTGGATGGGAGGGTGTATGGTGGAGAGCAGAGATCAAAGGCTCTGTGTGTGAGGGGCTGGAGAGGGAGAGAGCCTGGGGGGCGGGCATGTGTGTGCTGGCTTGCCCACAAGTTTTAAGAAATGAGAGACAGAGAGAGGGACACAGAGTAAAAGACAGTATAAAAGAGAGAGCGAGAGAGAGATAAAGAAAGAGCAACAGAGAAAGAGACCCATTAAGGCAAAAAGAGACAGACAAGAGACTTAGAGAGATATACAGAGAGAAAGAGAGAGACAGAGACAAAGACAAAGGAGACACAGAGAGGCTGAGAGCAGAGAAGAAAGGAGAAACAGTGAGAGGGAGAGAAAGAGACTGGAGACAGAAGAACACCAGGACACTAGGAAATGATGAAAGAAGGAGAGACAGAAGAGAGGTCAAGGACAGAGACAGGGAAGCAGAGACAGAGGGAAAAGGAGAAACAGAGACTGAGACTAAGGCGGAGTCACGTTTATTCATTGATTCCACATTTATTGAGCACCTAGCCATAGCAGGCGCAGCAAGAGGCACAGATCAGTGCAAGTAGACACAAATGGTAGGGACCAAGATACAGCAATAAAGACAGAAACTGAGATCGAGACGAGAAAGAGAGGGAGAGGCAGAGATTGCAAACTAACAGAGAGACTGAGCCGAGGACGGTGAGAGAGTATCAGGGACAAAGGGCCTGCAGGCAGAGAAGGCAGGACCCTCCGGGGCGGGGCGGGGCGGGGCGGCTCTCCGTCCCCAGCCCCACCTCCAGCGGCCTGACCTCCCTCCCCTCAGCCTCGGCTCTCTCCTGCCGGCTCTGGAGGAGGCTCTGGCTGCTGACAGCTGCTCCTCTCCTCCTCCTGTCCCAGATTCCTCGGCCTGAACCCCAGTCGGGATGGAGGCCAGCCAAATCTGGAGCAGGGGGATGGAGCCGGTGGATAGGTATAAAAAGCTTCCTCTCCACCCAGAGACCACCTTGAGACCATCCTTTGCTCCCACGGAGCCCCCAAGATACAGGAAACGGTTTGTGTGGTGGGGCAAAGGGAAGGCATGAGTGTGTGAATTGCGCTGCCAAAATAGCTCGAGTAGGAGCCTCTTCCTTCTGGGGTTTGTGCACCAGCCCCCAACACACCAAAACCTCCCTGAAATCTGCAACTGAGGGAGGAAGCCATTTGTAGCAAATGCTGAGCCCTCCCCCCATCTCCTCCCACGTCATCCCTGAGAAAAATGTCGCAGAGAAGAGGGTGGGCTGGAGAGGCAGTCACCTACCCGCTGGTGCCGGGTCTCTGGGCCTGAGAGAAACGCCAGTCCGTGTTGGGCGGGGCTTGCTGTGGAGAAAACAGAGGGAAAGGGGCTGAGTACCCAAATGGGGTAAGATGAGGGCGAGGTAGGCTCATTTTCAAAGACAAAATACACCTCAGGTCTCAGAGATCTGAGGTAACAGAGACAAAGAGATAAAACCACAGTGATCTGACCACAGTGAGCAAACCCAGATTCCTTTCCTAAGGAACCGGCCCCTTCCTCCCTGCCCCCAGACTCAGAACTTCTGAGCAGAGATTCAAGGGCTGAAAGCATCTTCTGTGGAACCGGGGGGAGGGGGGCAGAGAAGGCCCCCAAAAGTGGCAGAGGAGGTTTTGAGATGAGAATTCCACCAGCCCTAGAAAGAATTTCATTCAGCTCCTCAGCTGGGAACAAAGCATCCTCTGCGGCAAGATGGCTGCTGCTCTGGGTAACCCTTTTCATGCCAGGTTGTGCCTTTACACATTTAGAAGGACACCTCCTTCAGACCCTTGGCTCTCAAGGATCCCTTCCCACAGCTAAATACATTATTAATTTAGGAGTCATGCCAGACTGGGCCTTTGGATGCCAGGGCATCCAAGCCCCAGGACACCTCCCACCTCCAGAACTCTGTGCCAGACAATGGCTTTGACTAAGGAGGAGAGAACAAGGCAGCTCTGTCTGGGACAGAGAGAACTGCTGGGATGGAGCCCGGCAGAGATCAAGCTCCCACAGGCTCCAAGGAGAGCCAACTCAATCTCCAGGGCTCCCAAGGGGCAGATCTGTAGCCGTCTCCCACCTGGATGAAGCTGTGGGACTCTAGCCAGCCACTTCACTTCCAAGACCCTCCCAGCCTTTCCAGAGGGTGTATTATCCCATCACACACTCTCATGGAGCACTCCTAGAGCCATTTCCTCTCCATTCTGGGGTGCTCTGGTAATTAATTCTCACACTCACTCCCAGGAGCAGAGAGGGAGGTGTGAGCACCTCCGATTACACTGGGGAGAAGGAAGACCCAGGGCTGCCAAATGACTCACTCTAAGTCTCACAGGTGGCAGTGATGTAAGCAGAACCCAGAAACTTAGCATCCCAGGTACAATAGGAGTTACAATCACCATTCTGGAGCTGCCATGGGGAAGGGCACAGGGATGTCCAGCTCTCAGTTACTACATTCTTAGACACAGCAGAATCTACATGGAGATGCAGACACCATGACAGATTGAAGGACAGGAACTAGGCCAACTCACAACCTACATAAGGACAGCGGGTCCAGGTTTGTTCAATTAGGGCTGCTCAGGAATAAGGAGCCCCAGTAGACTTTTCTTCACGTGTTAGGCTCTAAAAGGGAAAGAATGCCCCCCTTTGCCTCATCCCGGCAGACACAAACCGTCCCTCCTGTTCTCCAGTTTTACAAGTACCAAGTGATTGAAAGCACAAATTCTGGAGTTAGACAGACCTGGATTAGATCTTTTTCGACCACTTACCCTGTGAACTTGAGCAAGTCACTTGAGCTCTGTGAAACTCAGTTATAAGAGGGAGGATTCTAGTACCTACCCAACAAGTGTGGGGAAGAGCAAAGGAGACGCTGTGGTTCTAAGAGGAAGTATGCAGTAAGGCTCTCTCAATTAGCTATCAGAATCACATGGGGGTGTTGTTCCAATATATAATTCTGACTCGAGGGGCAGGATGGGGTACAGACATATTTTGAATAAAAGCTCCTGGAGTTACAGAAACGTGTGCTTTTTACCATTATAGTTTCCCCATGTATGCGAGCACCCTGCTGGCTTCTGGCAGAGGCCATGGCTTTCCAACAACCAGGGAAAGAAAGACTTGCCAGAGTGTCAGATAATTTGGTCACTCCCAAAGCCCTGATCCTAGATCGCTGGGCACACTGTGGTGACGACGGAGCCAAAAGCCTATGTCTTAGCATCCAGAGCCCAGGTGTTCCGGGGTCCCACTTCCCACCAGAAGACAGGTCGGTGGTGCCACAGAGGGCCCAGGCGGCCTGTCCTATAGAGGCCTGTTCGCTCGTCCCAGGCCGGACCCCGCCGTCCCTTGGGCCGCAGGGCAGCCTGGCCGGCCCGAGCTAGGCTTCTGGGCTGGAGGCACCGCCGGCCTCCGCTCTGAGCCCCGGGCCCGGCGGGATCTGCCAGCCCGCGGGTCATAGAGTCCCTCCCGCCCCGCGCCTAGAGCGCCCAGAGTGGCTACGGTGCGGGTGACTCTGGCTCGCCAGTAGGCGACCGGTCCAGGTCCGGGCGGGGGCGGGAGGAGGCTCCAGAGTCGTCACGGGCCGGGACGGCCACAACCTGGGCGCGCTCAGTCAGTACCTCTGAGGCGAGCAGCAGGGTGGGAGGGAAGCTGTGAGCGGGCCGGAACAGCCAGTGCACCTGGCAGCGAGCGGCTGGCAGTGAAAGGCGGTGTACGTGGGAGGCCAAGTGCGAGGGGGCGTGTGCGTGCGCGGGTGAGGCGCGGTGAGCCCGTGCGCGGTGCGTGGCTCGTGCGGGCCCTGCGGGCGCGCTTCTGCTCTGTCCACAGACGCGTTGGTTTGAAGTGGGAATAAAGAGGGTTGGGAATAACAGTGAAGTCACAGGTCAAGGGAGTGGGGAGAAACCTAAGAAGAAACCTCAGGACCAGTGGAGCGTGCCCGCACCGGAGCCTCGGAGGCTGGCTGCAGGCGTGGATCTGTGATCGCCTCCACCCGGACCCCGGACCCGGCGGAAATCGCCAGAATGATCGCCAGACCCCAGGCTTTTCTGAATGTGGGGTCGGTCCTTTCCTCTCTCCCCCTCAGCCACAATCACCATCACCTCCCCGGGCTCAGAGCCCCATCCCTGCCTCGGCCACACCTCTGGTTCCACACAATCCGTCCAAACAGTCCCGATATTCGGGCCGAGCCCGCACCAGAGGAGCGGATGCCAAGTTCAAAGTCCCTGATGTGGCTGGGCGGCTTCTCCATTGCCGCCCCCAGGGGTCGCGCCGAGCCCCTCACCTGGCTCCGCTCCTGCAGCGTGTTAGAGCGGGACCGGAAGGTGTCAGGCTCCTGCGCCAGAGCTGAGGGCTGCTGGACGCTGAGGGGCCTTAGAAAAGTGAAGTCACTGCCGTCCGAGGCTGGTGAAAAGCACGTCCTGTAGCAATGGCTGTGCGAGTCTGTGGGCCGCAGCGTCACCTCCATGTACTTGAGTGTGCCGTCTGAGCTCACCTGTAGGTTGGGGCCGGACTGCTTATAGAACTCCCGGGAGGGCGAGTCCTGGCGCCCACAGCACTCACCCCCACCCCCATCCCCGTCTGCGTGCCCCCGAAGGCACTTGGCTGACAGAAAGGTGAAGGTGACTAAGGATAAGAGACTGATGGCCACAAGAGCCACAATGAGATAAAGCGTAAGGTCTGAACGCTCAGGAGGGTGTGTGAGGAAGTCGCTGGATTTGGGCATTTCCTCAGGGTCCTTATCCTCCAGAATCAGCAGCACTGTGGCTGTAGAGGAGAGTGAAGGGTCACCATTGTCCCTCACCAGGACCACCACCTGCTGGGTGTCAGGGTCATCCTCCAGTAAGGCCCGGGCTGTTCGCACCTCACCAGTGTGGGCAGACACCAGGAACAGTCCTGGGGCTGTGGACTGTGGCAACAGTGAATAGGAGAGCCAGGCATTGTGGCCTGCGTCAGCATCTACGGCTGTCACCTTGGTGACGAAGGAGCCAGGAGGGGCAGAGCGAGGGAGACGCTGGGGGACTGAGAGATCCCGGCCTGGCCTGGGGTGCAGCACGGCTGGGGCATTATCATTCTGATCCAGGACAAACACATGGAGAGATGTGTTGGCATGCAATGGGGGAGAGCCAGAGTCTCGAACGCCCACCACGATCTGCAGCATCTGCAGCAATTCGTAGTCGAAAGTACGCTGGGCAAAGACCCGCCCATCCTCAGGGTTGACATACACAAAGGAGGAGGCTGGGGCTCCCTGAATCTGATTCCCTACAATGGAGTAGGTGAGGCGAGCATTATCCCCAGTGTCTGGATCAGAGGCAGCCACGGTGCAGAGAAGGGAGCCTGGAGGCCGGTTTTCTGGGATGTAGGCAGTGTAGAGCTGCTGGGTGAAGTAGGGTGCATTGTCGTTTACATCTGAAATGTTGAGCCTGACGGTGAGATGGGCATGCAAGGGAGGTGAGCCCGCGTCGCGGGCCAGCAGCTCAATGATATAGTGGGATGTGGCCTCACGGTCCAAAGGCTGGCTGGTTAGCAGTGAGTAGTGGTTCTCAGAAGGCTTAATCTGAAATGGCAGGCCCGAAGAGATATCAAGGCTCACTTCACCATTTTTCCCTGAGTCTCGGTCCCGCACATTAAATAATCCCACTACTATGCCCACTGGTGTGCTCTCCAGGACAGGGTTGACCAAAGAGGCCAACAGTACCTCTGGGGCGTTGTCATTTGCATCCCCCACATCCACTTGAATCACACAGTGGCCTTCCATGGCTGGCTGTCCCTGGTCACGGGCTCTTGCATGAATTTCATAGAAACTTGATTCCTCAAAGTCTATGGGACCCAACACATAGATTGCTCCACTGCTAGGGTCTAGGCCGAAGAGATTCTGCACTGCCTCAGATGTATGGTCTCCAAAAGAATAGTCTAGTTGGCCATTGGTGCCTTCATCTGGATCAGTGGCATTGAGGCGGAGCAGCAGGGTACCCACGGGTGCATTCTCTGGGAGTCCCACACGTAGAACTGAGGACTGGAAGGCTGGAGCATTATCATTGATGTCCAGCACAGTGATGGAGATAAGGGTGGTCCCTGAGCGGGGTGGGATACCCCCATCCACAGCAGTGAGCACCAGCTGATGTCTTGCCTGGGCTTCACGGTCCAGCTGCTGCTCTAGCACCAGCTCTGGGAACAGCTTCCCATCTTTTAGGGTCTTCACATTCAGAGAGAAGTGGCTACTGGGGCTCAGAGTATAGAAGCTCACGGTATTGGTACCCACGTCTGGATCCTGGGCACTATCCAGTGGGAACAGTGCCCCAAGTGCAGCTGATTCTGAGATGCGTATCTCTCGCTCAGGGGTGGCAAAGCTAGGAGAGTTGTCATTGAGATCCAGGATTTCTACCTCTACACGGATTAGTTCCAGCGGGTGTTCGGTCACCACCTGTAGTGGCAGCAGGCAGCTGGTGCTGGCTCCACACAGGCTCTCTCGGTCAATTTTCTGATTCACTGCCAGAGCACCACTCATCAAGCTCAGGGAAAAATAGTGCCCACTCTCCTCAGAGCCCAACCGCAGCCGGCGGCTCAACAGATCTGTCAACTTTAAGCCTAGATCCTGAGCAACGTTCCCCACCAGCGTCCCCGGCTCAGACTCCTCCACCACTGAGTAACGAAGCTGCCCAGACACCCAGCCCCAGGAGCACAAGGACAACATGCACAGCACTTGCCATTTCCCAGCGAGCTGCGGGGGTGTCTTGGGCCCCATGACCCAGAAGTCCCTTCCTGGGCACTGACTCTGTGCTGTGCTGTCTCGAAGGCAGACCCAGGGCTTGGAATGTAGCAGCTGAAATCTCTTATGTCTCCTTCCAGCCTCTTAAAAAACTGCTCCGAGGTTTGTCTGCCTGCAGCAGTTCTTCTTAGTCACCAAATGGCGGGGGTGGGTTGGGGGGGGGAGGGGAATCCAATCTGAGTGGAGCTGGGGAGCTGGGGGAGGAGAGGCGGGCAGGAAGAGCAGATCCCCCACCTTGGCTCTGAGTCTGATTGGCCCAAAAGTCTGTGCTCCCAACCAATTATCAAGTCTCCTCAGTCCTGGAAACCTTAGGAACAGGCGCTGCAAATCTGTGTCACAGAAGCCTCCTACCTCCCCACTCATTTCATGCTGCAGGTTGATTCAGCCCCCTTGGCAGCTCAGATGGTGCTCAACAGGGAAGACAAAGTGGTACAAAACTTCTCAGTGTTCTGTCCAAGCAACTTCCTGCATGACTTCAGAAGCTCCCACTACTTTGCTTGAACCAACAAAATTTTGTCCTCCTCAGGGAGGCAAAGCACATGTGTTATCCCCTCCCTACCCCATCCTACCAAACACTGCCAAGTTGAGAGAAAACATTTGTTAGGACCCGTTAGAGTCTTGCTCGGACTCTCCAGCAGTACTTTGAGGAATCTCAGTGTCAGCTGATGGCCTTAAGGATTCAATTTTTCTGAGATCCCAGACTTGAGCTATGGAATGGGCATCACAGCTTGTGGTAGGGGGAACATTTCTAGGACTGATCCAGGTCACCCAAGCAAGGTGACTAGAGTCTAGGCATGGCCTCTAGGCTTTATGGTTTCATCACTTCAGAAGAAACTACTTAAAGACTCCCATAGTGGCTGTCTCTATGAATTCCTCAGCAGTAAAACAGGTTTTGATATTTAGTGATTTCACTTATTGCCTTTTCCTCCCAAAGAGGTAACGTTCCCCTGCCCCAATCTACTGAATCTAGCTCAAATCCCAGTGGGGACTTGATTGGGAGTCCTGAAGACCTGGACAAAAAGATCCCTGCTTCCACCTTGATGCCTCTCTACTCCCTTGGCTCTTTCTTCTTTTTGCTCTCTGCTATGTTTCAAGCAGAGAGTCCCTTTCACCGTGGATTAGGGAGTAGATGATACTGTGGGGCAAAGATATTAGCTCCCCTTAACCTAGAGTTAAGGTGTTCCAGACCCTGGCCCCCTCATTCAGGAAGAGTAGAGAAAGCAGCCACCTGGGTTTAGGTGCACCTTGTGCACAAGAGCCTTCCATATGATCCACATTCCAGTAGTGTGTTTCCACAATACCCTGGCTCTTGATCACTTACTTTCAATTCTTACTCTCAGATAAGGGCATAACCCACCTCAAGTACTAATCCATGAAAACTCCCTGGTTAATTCACAAAACACTTCTAAAGCATAGCATCTACCACATAGTTACCACTCACAGAAGTGGTGACATCACTACAGGCTCTTGCAGAGAGACCAGTACTCTCTGGGACATGGCCCAGCCACATGCCTGCCTCAGAATAACCCTCAAGTATTGGCTGAGCCTGCAAAGGTCTCACCTCTAGCCCATAGAGAAGATCAGAGGGTGGGCAACTTGGGCGAACAGGTTCCCCTGCCATAGGTGCACTGGGTGACTTCACCATCATGAAGCTATCGCTCCGAGTGGGTGCAGAAGCCAAGGGTGTACAGCCATGAGAGTGGCCGCCCACATCAACAAACTTGATAGGATCATCTGACCCTAGCTGGATTCGGAGGATCCCACTGGAAGGAGGAAGCCCCTCTCTCCTTCGAGATCGGGTGAGACAGGCACAGGTGCCAGCAGGAAAGCAGGTCACTCCACAGGCAGCCCCACGCAGGCACTTCGAGATTAGTGCCACGAATGAGCCAAAGGAGACAAAGCAAATTGCCACTAGAGATACAGCCAAGTACAGGGTCAAGCGGGATTCTCCTTCCCTTGGAGCTGAAGATTCTCGAAGATCAGGGACAACTGGATGAGTGTCTTCTTCCAAGGACACCAGGAGAGTAACGGAGGTAGAGAGTGGTGGGCTACCACTATCCTTTACCACAATGACCAGCTTCTGCGGCGGGAGATCAGCTGGGATGGGAACAGCCGTCCGCACCTCCCCAGCATAGCGGGAGACTGCAAACAGGCTGGGATCTGGGGCCTCCAGGAGCTGATATGAAACCCAAGCATTGTAACCCGAATCCAAGTCCACAGCGGTCACCTTTGTAACTAGGTGTCCAGCACCAACTGATGGAGGCAGTGCTTGTGGACATAAGGAACCAGGTCGGGCTCTAGGGCGGAGCACAGCTGGCGCATTGTCATTGAGGTCCAGTACAAATAGACGAACTGTCACGGTGCTACTAAGGGGTGGGTTGCCCCGATCCCGGGCCTGCACCTCAAACTGCAGTGTCTGTGTTTGCTCATAGTCAAAGGATCGAGTAGCATGAACAGCTCCCGTCTGGGGGTTCAGAGAGATGAAGGAGGAAGCGGACACATCTCGATTTCTGGGCTCTAGGAGAGAGTAGGAGATAAGTGCATTCAAGCCAGAGTCTGGATCAGAGGCTGCAAGGGAGCAAAGCAGGTCCCCTGGGCGATTGTTCTCTGGAACAAATACTTCATGTGACCTCTGAAAGAAAGAGGGTGGGTTATCATTCACATCTGAAATATTGAGGAAAATGGTCCTGTGGGTACTCAGAGGTGGGCTCCCAGCATCAGAAGCAGTGACCATGATATCATAGCTGGATTTGGCCTCTCGGTCCAAGGGCCCAGCAGTCACCAGGGAGAACTGGTTCCTGAAGGCGGACTTGAGGGCAAAGGGCAAATGGTCAGGAATACGGAGGCTCACATCTCCATTTGAACCTGAGTCGGGGTCCTGCACACTGATGAGCGCCACCACAGTGCCAGGTTCTGCGCTCTCAGGGAGAGTCCCAAGCTCTGAGGTCACTGTGATGTGGGGGGCATTGTCATTTACATCCAGGAGATCCACCCGAAGGCTGCAATGTTGCTCCATGGCTGGAGAACCCCCATCTCGAGCCCGAACATCAAATTCATAGTAATTCTCGCTCTCAAAGTCTAGGGGCCCCTGAAGGGTAAGCTTTCCATTAGTGGGGTGCAGGCTAAAGAGATTTCTCACACGATCAGGGGTGTGACCACTGAAAGAAAAGGTGATGTTACCACTGGGACCCAGGTCTGGGTCAGAGGCATTGAGCTGGATGAGCAGCACGCCGGCTGGCGCGCTCTCCAAAACGCTAATCCTGTAGCTGGATTGCTGGAAGGCTGGGGCGTTGTCATTCACGTCCAGCACTGACACCCGGAGCTCCGCTGTGCCAGATCTCGGGGGGTTCCCTCCATCCACAGCAGTCAGCACTAGGCGGTAGTCTGATTGCTTTTCCCGATCCAAAGGCTTCTCCAGGAGCAGCTCTGGGACCAGGCTGCCGTCGCTGCGCTTCTTGACATCCAGTGCAAAGTGTTCATTGGAGCTTAGTCTATAGCTGCTGATGGAGTTGCTCCCCACATCTGCATCCTGAGCCTTTTCCAAGGGGAAACGCTGTCCTGGAGGAGCTGCCTCCCCAATTTCCAAGTCCAGCTGCTGCCGAGGAAATCGGGGGGCGTGATCATTCACATCCACGATCTCTACCTCTGCTCGGTACATTTCCAAAGGCCCTTCTGTTACAAACTCCAGGGGCACGATGCAGCTGGCACTGAGCCCACACAGTGCCTCTCGATCGATTGGATTCTTGATGAGCAGGGCACCGCTGTCCAAATCCACACGGAAGTGTCTTTGGTTCACCTCTCCAGCGACCTGCAGCCTGCGAGCTGCCAAGCTCTCTGCATCCAGCAGGAAATCTTGGGCGACATTCCCTACAAAAGTCCCTTCCTGTGACTCCTCTGGGACCGGGTATCGGATCTGCCCACAAACGTAACCCAGGTGGCAAAAAAGGAACAAAAGGGTAGTCCCCCGGCAGATTTCTACCCAGCTTCTCACCTTGCGGAGCATTGCTGCCGCCCACTAGTTCTCTATCTGGTCCTGAGAAGCCGAAGAAGCCGACCCGCCCCGAACGGCCACAGCAGCTGGAGACACCTATCTCCCTTTCCCCGCGCCAGCTCTGGCGCGGCTGGGCCGGCGCCGCAAGGGTTACGCGCCGTTTTTTTTGCTGGTGGCGGGGTAGATTTGTCTGCCTTCCTCCACCGGATTGGCAGACAGCGGCTCCTGGGCTCAGCCAATAGGCTAAGCAGAGAACGTCCCAATAGCAGCCGGGTAAATGCGTCGCAGCATTGGAAAAAGGAAAGAAAAAACAAAAAAAACAAAAAACAACCCACCTATCTTTTTGCCTTCCTCCTGTTCAACAGCATTTTTTTTTCCCACGGGTTATTACCTCTATGGAGAGGCAGACAACATACACGTTTTGGTTTTTTTTTCCTAACACCAATCCCCAGCCCACACCACCCCGCCCCTTTTCGGTGGGGAAAACAGCGACAGCCTGAGCCCTAGCAACCTGCAGCCCAGAGAGTGAGTAGCCATTTGAGACTGGTCACTTTGTTCAAGCCAATGTTGTCATCCACCAATATTCTAAATGAGTAGCTTCTGCCTCAGTCTGATTGTATTAGAGCAACAGCTAATTAGAAGCACTGCCTTATACTAAAAACTCTGCCCCTCTGCAGATTATTCAGAAATATATCCATCTCTTTGCAGAAAAGGCTTACACATTAAGGCAGCCTATTAAATTTATGCAGTACACATTTTTGTTGTAACAGAAGGCGCAGCAGCAACCAAAACTCTCTTATTCAGATACCCACTGGTGGTACACTAAATTGCCATTCATCGATTTCAAGGACAGTATGGAAAGAGGTAAAAGGAGGGGGGAGGAAGCCAGGAGACAGAGATGTTCCAAATCAGTAAAGAATCAGTTTGTCTGGGAGACGCTAAGGACTACATCTCACTACCTGGCAGAATGCTAATGTTCACAGATTTAATAGCTTCCTTGAATGATTGAGATCTGCTACCAACAGCACAGTGCCTACAAATCTCCTTTATTTGACACCACTGTATGCTTGATATGTTGTTAATTACCAACAGTGACTGTTTCAAAAGAGCAAGTTTTTCACTTAGCCCTAGGGGACCTTTTGGCAAGGGAGACTTGATCTCATCCCACCCCTACCCTGATCCAGACCCTCCCTGGAGCCTGGCTACCACCTTGCACAAATGCAGAAACATCGTTCAATTCACACTGCAGTTACCTGCAAACTGTAATCCAAGTCGCAAACACACCAGAGCACAAAGAGAAAAATCCAGCCTGATTTGGACATGAGATTTTTTAAATTCATCTGAATCCTCACCTAGGCTGCCAAAACCAGTGGCAAAACCTGAGGTTATCCTCCCCAGGCATTTTCCCAAGCCCTTGATCCTCAAGAATATCCTTTTGATGGTGAGGCCAGCAACCAACACTCTGGTCTCAAAGGGAGGTATCTGCTTTCTGTGTTCTTTTACTCCCAAACACCTAAACCTCCTCCCATGGGAATGACGGAGATGTCAATCAATCTAACCTATCAGGTGGTTATGCCAGGATTCACTATCTCAGTGGAATGACACCAGTAGCCACCCAAGCTGGGTCAGTCACAATGGAGAGGAGTAAGGAGGGTCATCCTTGACTCATTCCTCTCCCTCATTCCCTTTATCATGTCAATGAATGAGTGCTGATAATTTCACTATAGTTACCTCCATCTGTACTGTCACTGTGCTGGTTCAAGCATTTATCAATCTTCTCAAATACTATAATAGCCTTCTAATTTTTTTTTTTTTGGTCTACAGTCCCAGTGTCCCCAATCCATTTCATTTGTGGCTGCCAGAATAATCTCTCCAAAACAAACAAAAAACCCTGATGACATCACATTTATGTCAGTTCAAAATTCTGCAATGACTATCATGGATATAGAATAAAATAAAAACTCCTTGGCATGGCGTAAAGGTAACTCAAGATTTAACTCCTGCCTACTTGCTTCACTTTATCTCCTGCAAAGATTGTTTTACAAACACACTTTAAGGTTCAGCAATAATGAAAAATCATAATCCTTCTGCATGGAATCTCCTGCAAGGGTCCCTCTCTACCCCCTTTTCCCCTTTATTATTTGACAAACTACTACTCAACCTTTTGTTCTCATATAAAGCATCATCACCTCTATGAAGTCTCCCTGATTTCCCCAGGCTTAGGTGTTTCTTTTCCTTTGCTCCCACTGCTTCTTGTATTATACAGATCTCCATTATCGTTTTTGTGGGTGTGTGTGCATGTCTGTCTCCTACAGTACCCTGCGTACCATAGCAGCAGGGACTGTGTCTTTTTATGTTTTAAAGTGTCTGGTACATAGGGCTGTTCAATAAATGGTAAAATGATAATATCACTAATTATTAGTTCAACAAATATCTACTGAATACTTGTACTTTATATGAGTACTTTATACTGAGTATACATTTTATATGCATTACTTTTCACTCTTACACAATTTTGGAAGATTTTATAGACGAGAACACTGAAGATCAGAAAGGTTAGGAGACTTGTGTAAAGCTCAACTAGTAACTGCAGTACTAGGATCTCCCCACTGCCACCTCTGGTCTTTCTAGAAAGAAATAAAGCCTCTTTCTATAACATCATTTTTTTAAATGTATTTATTTTTTATTTATTTTATTTTTGGCTGCGTTGGGTCTTCGTTGCTGCGCAAGGGCTTTCTCTAGTTGCGGCGAGCGGGGGGCTACTCTTCATTGCAGTGTGCGGGCTTCTCATTGCGGTGGCTTCTCTTGTTGCAGAGCACGGGCTCTAGGCACACCGGCTTCGGCAGCTGTGGCACGTGGGCTCTAGGGCGTAGGCTCAGTAGTTGTGGCTCACGGGCTTGGTTGCTCCACGGCATGTGGGATCTTCCTGGACCAGGGCTTGAACTCGTGTCCCCTGCATTGGCAGGCGGATTCTTAACCACTGCGCCACCAGGGAAGCCCCTCTTTCTATAACATCTTAAATCATTTTTCTACCAGTTTGTCATCCCTGTAACCATAAACTGGTCCTTTACTGATGCCTTTAATATCAAAGAACTAGACCTCTTATAGGTCTCAATCCCTTTTATTTGCAAGTTCACAGCAAAACAAACAGGCATACAATCTATATTACTAGAACTGGAAGATCATAAAGCCTGAATCCTACACATCTTAGACTTGACCTTTTTATGCCAGGTATGTGATTCTCCCCTCTCTAGATTTTTAAAACACCTTTATTGAGCTATATAAATAATATATAATTATTTATATATAAATAATTATATATTATTATATATCATTCATCCATTACACATGATTCATCCCTTTAAAATGTACAATTCAATGGTTTTTAGTATATTCACATATACTAAAATTATGCAACCATCACCATAGTATAGTTATAGAAAAAAATTTTCATTCCCAAAAGAAACCCCATACCCATTGCCTAGCTCTAGATTTTTAAAGAAATAGTTGCCCAGGTGCCAGTTGTTGAGGAAGATTTTTTCTTCAGATGACTGAAATATCTTATGTCTTCCTCACAATGCTCTCCTAGAGCTATTCTATATGATATTTTAAGGTTGGGAAATAACATCACAGAATTTTTTAAAGTTCAGTTTGGCCCAATAAGGCTGGCTGCTGGTTCTGTGAACACCAGAATAACACTTTGCTTCAAAAACATGCTAATTGATAGACTGGCAGGTCCCAGGGCAATGCTTTGCAAATTCGTCTTCACATTGAAATCACTTGGGGACCTTCAAAAAATACTGATGCCTGGGACTTCCCTGGTGGTGCAGTGGTTAAGAATCCGCCTGCCAATGCAGGGGATACGGGTTCGAGCCCTGGTCCGGGAAGATCCCACATGCCGCGGAGCAACTAAGCCCGTGCGCCACAACTACTGAGCCCGCGTGCCACAACTACTGAAGCCCACGCGCCTAGAGCCCGTGCTCTGCAACATGAGAAGCCACCGCTATGAGAAGCCTGCGCACCGCAACGAAGAGTAGCCCCCGCTCGCCGCAACTAGAGAAAGCCCGTGAGCAGCAACGAAGACCTAACGCAGCCAAAAATAAATAAATAAAATTTAAAAAAAAATACTGATGCCTGTGTCCCACCTCAAGAGATTATGCTTTAATCCATCTGGGATGTGGCCTGGGCTTCAGAATTTTTAAAAGGTCCCTAGGTAATTCTGGTGTGCAACCAAGTTTGAGAACATTGTCCGTGGGAAAATGCCAGTTGTTTTCCAATCTGACCAGGAAAGCAGCAGCTGCTTCTCTCTGGCTTTCATCCTTCCTTAGCCTTTCCATCTATGCCTCTACTTTGTCATCTTTGACTGTCTCCAGGTTTGTCCATTTCTAAAGTGTGTTTAATTAAGATTTGGAGTGGGTTAAGAACTAATAAAAAAAAATATTAGTCATAGCTAAGAATTTTTTAACACCTTTGATACACTAGGCACTGTGCATATATTATATCATGCACTAATGTTATAAAACCCTTGTTACTCCCTTTTTGCATATGAAAAAGGGTCTAGAAAAGAGATTAACTTGGCCATGGACTCATAGATGGTAAGTGTCTAACTGCCAAACCCAAGGCTTGATAGCAATAATACACTTATTAGTAACAAAGTAACAGTTGTTCTCTCACAAATGGAAGTGTGTTTAATTTCACTCCAAAACAAAGACCTGCACACCACCCTGAATAAATGAAAGCTTTATCTTTTTCTCAGGATATGAATTTACCTACCTTTCACACTATGTGTATACCCAAGAAAAATGATGAAAGGATAGGAAAGAACACTTTGGGCAAGAAGAATTTTCATTTTGTACTTTATGGTCTTCTGGATTGTCTGGATCTGTCTTCAAAATAAATGATTACTTTTACTTTTATAATGAATGGTGGTTACCTTTGGATTTGGGGAATATTATTAGTTTCAATTTTTTTCTTATACTTTTACATATTTTCCAAATTTTCTATAATGCACATGTATTACTATCATAACATAAAAATTTTTTGTGAGTAATGTCCACATAATTTCCAGCACTGTGCTTGAAATAAAATTTAAAGGACCCTAGAATTTTATTTCTTTCATAGAAAGTCATCTGAGAATGAGGTACACGATCTGTGTAGTCAAAGGAACATTATCAGCAAACCATTAGCTTTAATGCAGATGTGGCAATCATTTGAAAGATGGACAGATGAGGTAGTTTTTATATTCCTAGCAGCTGCCACTGGTTACAGGTATTCATCAGCTTGTACTCAATGCAAATGACACCAAGCTAAGCTCTGAGTGCTGAGATGGTGAGTTATAGCTTAATGGCCCTTTAGCAGGATTGGTTAGTTGCTATGGCAAGTGAGTGCTGAGTGTGTCCACAGATAAGTCAATTAACTCCACACTGTGTGGGATCACAAACCACACTCTAGCTGGGCCATCCCCCTCCCCCAAAGGCACGACGTTTGATCTGGGAAAGGCCAAGTGAAAATGTGGATGCATCATTAGGAAAACATCTTGATCACTGAAAATAAAGGCGGCTACATACTTTCCTGAAACTGATGCAGGAATCGAAAAGCATTAATATCATTCCAGGATGACTTGCTAACCCTTACCTGTCCGGGAGGGGAGCTCTCTGCACCCAAGACTTGCCTATAGAACACTGGATCGAGGCTCCGCAGAGTGTTCTGGCGGCTGGCCAGTGGGCTGGCAGCACCTGGTTTCTTCAGCAGTGGGTCGCTGCGTCTCGAGTCAGTGGTGAGGTACACCTGATGATAAAGGTGTGGAGGCATCAGGCCTCCCCGCACGGCGTCCGCGTGCAGAGAAGGCCCTGGTGTTCGGTACAGGGAGCTCACAGGGGCTCGGTATAGGTCCCTGGACTGCTTCCATTTGTAAACTTTGAATACGATCACTCCCAATACTGTGACTGCGAACCCCACGGAGACCAGGATTAAAGAGAGAAGTAGATAAAAGGTGAGATTTTTATTCTGCTCCCTGGGGGCAGAGCCGGAGGGGAACTCAGCTCGGGCTTCAGGAGATTCCTCGATTACTGACACAGTCAGGGTCGCGGTGGTGGACAGCGATGGCTCCCCATTGTCTTTGATCAAGACCGTGAGAGTCTGCCTGGGCGAATCTGTATCCTGGACTGGGCGGGCAGTGCTGACTTGACCCGTGTGAAGTCCCACAGCAAAAAGGCTCTGGTTGGGGGCTCCCAAGAGGCTGTAGGAGAGCCAGGCGTTGTGCCCTGCATCCGGGTCCCAGCCTACCACACGCGTGACCACATGGCCTGCCGAGGTACCTCGAGGCAGCATCTCCACCGAGCTCTGGCCAGGCCGGGGGTATAGGACCTGGGGGGCATTGTCATTGCGATCAGTGACAAATATGTTCACGCTGATGTTGGTGGCCAGGACAGGAGTGCCCCCATCGCTGATATGAGCTGTTAATTCGAACTCCCGCCGATCCTCATGGTCCAGGGGCACTAAGGATGATATGACGCCACTGTCACGATTTATCGTGAAATAGCGACCCACTAGCCCTATTTCAGCTCCTTGCTCCAAGAGAAAGAAGGAAAGGCGAGCATTCTGCGGGGCGTCAGGGTCCCAGACACTTAGGTTTAGTATTGGAACACCGGGGAGGTTATTTTCCTCAACGTAAACATCGTAGGAAGACTGGGAAGATTGTGGAGGGTTGTCGTTGATGTCGGACACTTGCACCTGCACTGTCGTGAGGGCTGACAGGGAGGGGGTTCCCGCGTCTCGAGCCGTGATGCTGAGGTTGTATTCTGGCACAGTCTCCCGATCCAGGGCTGCACTAGTTTTCAAAGTAAAGTAATTCTTGAGGGAAGATGTAAGGCTAAAAGGGAGACCTGAAGGAACCTCGCAAGTCACCAGCCCGTTCTCCCCAGCATCCAGATCGGTCACACTGAGCAAAGCAATGACAGTTCCTAGGGGTGCATCCTCGGGGACTGGGCTGTACACGGAGGTGACTGTGATCTCCGGGGCATTGTCATTTACATCCACAACCTCTACCAAAACTTTACAATGTGCTCCCTCAGGATTGGCGCCCTTGTCTTTGGCCTGTATGTAAATCTCATGGAGTTTGGCGTCTTCGAAGTCCAGTCGACCCTTGACTGTCAGCACCCCAGTTACAAGGTCTAAGGAGAATAGTTCCCGCACGCCAGCGCGGTTGTGGCTGCCGAAGGAGTAAATGATTTCGCCGTTGGGGCCTTCATCCAGATCCGTTGCACGGACTTGCACGACGCGAGTGCCGGGGGGTGCATCCTCCAGGACGCGCGCCCGGTACAAGGACTGGTTGAAGGTGGGCGCATTGTCATTTGCGTCCAGCACGACGATTCGAATAGGAAGGCTGGCCGAGCGAGCCGGAGTTCCTCCGTCCAACGCTGTCAGCACCAGCTGGAGATCTGGTTCTCGCTCCCGGTCCAGGGCGCGCTCCAGCACCAGCTCCGCGTACTTGGTGCTGTCTTCCCGCGTCTGCACGCGAAGCGCAAAGTACTCATTTCGGCTCAGCTCATAGGTTTGTAAAGAGTTGCTTCCCACATCTGGATCGTGCGCGCTCTCGAGAGGAAAGCGCGTCCCCGGCGCCACAGCCTCGCTAATCTCCAATTTCATTTCGCGGGTAGGAAAAGAGGGATTGTTGTCGTTGATATCCTGGATCACCACTTCCGCGCTGAACAGCTCTAGCGGCCTCTCCACTACCAACTCCAGAGTGATGGTGCAGGAGGGCAGCGTCCCACATAACTCCTCTCGATCCAGGCGGTCGTTCACGAACATCTCTCCCGTCTCCCAGTTCACCTCAAAGAATCTTCGGCTAGCTCCGGACACCACCCGGAGCCTGCGGGCTGACAGGCTGCCGAGATCCAAGCCAAGGTCCCTAACCACGTTTCCCACCGCGAAACCCTTCTCTCTTTCCTCCAGGATCTCATAGCGAATGACGGCGGCGGAAGCCTTATGCAAGGCACCAAGAAGAAGCAAAACTCCCACCACTCTCCCAGTGCTTACCAGTCCACCTCTCCAGGCCTCTGGGACCATCTCACTCAAAGGCAGTTCCTCTTAGCGGGGTCCAGACCGGCCCGGCTTCTTTCCTGAGAAACTTTCAGCAGGTTAACGCTCGGGCGCTGGGCTCCGAGTCGGACATGGCTTTCTGGATGCCGTTGATTTGCTCGCCGGCTATTCAGTCTCGCCTCATCCCGCGGCGCCGAGAGGGGACGGGCCGGGGCCAGATCTCCAGCTTCTTCATTGGCCGACAGCGGCACGCAGAGTCCCAGCCAATAACTGCACGAAAAATGCGCCAGCGCCCGGCTCTCTGAGCGGGACCAGCGCTAGCGCCAGGAACTTCTTTCCTTTGGCTTCCTTCCAGAGTTTACAGCCAGAGCTCCTTGGCAGTATCCGCGCATCGGAAACCCACCTTAGCTGCAAAGCTAACTGCAGGGTGATGGAGCTGGCCTTTCTGCAAGTCTTCAAGCCGAACTAAGGCCTATTAAACACTTCAACTGCTGTCTTTAATCCCAAGAAGGGGGTTCAAACCAAACCGAAAACCACACAACGTTATCTGGTTTGTTGGAGGACTAGGTTAAACTTACCTAGGTGGACCATATTGTGGCGAGGCATTTAGCATTTCTGTGGAGGTGTTGATAATTTCAGTTATATCTTTACCAAATGAGACTGTAGAACTGCGGGTCACTTCCTCAGTAGAGAAAATCTACAGGAGCTACCATCTGTTTGGTTTAACTTTGTTTTATGAAATTTAAAAGTACAATTCAGATTTCTTTTTAAATTGGATGTTGCTGCTTAGCTCTTATTTCTTAACAACCAGGGAGCAATGTGAAATTTTTCTATTCTGTTTGTCCCAACAAACATAACCTCAATCAGAGAGCATCTCTAAAGTTTCCCTTTACTTGATGAATTTGTTTCTCAAGATCATATGGCATACCACAAAGAGAAGTTGCATTGCTAAGAAAGAATAATACCCCTTCTTCACACCCCTCCCCCCCCAAAAAAAAACAGAAAAGAAAAAGAAAAAAGACCAGGTTTTATTTACTACCTGGGACCTTTATAAAATGATTGGGATATCAGAAATACAAAACCTTTAGCCACAGAATAAAGAGCCTGAAGTTTTCTGCATTTAGGATTGTAGTCAAACAAAATAGTAATGATTAGGATAAACAATAAGAGGGTCAGCTATGATATAAGTTAGAACTGAGTTGTACATCCTTAGACAAGAAACTACCCTCTAAGGGTTCCTGAGTTCCTATCTTATTAAATGAATAAGGCAGACAAAATCCTGGCACATAGTAAGTCTTAATTAATGATGCACATCACCCCATTAGATACTAGATGTAAAGAACCTTATACTATTTCTGTGCACTTATCTTGGACACCACTTTGGTTGCATATAGTCCTTTCTGAATTTTAACTGAACCTTGAGGAAGGGTGGTAGGCAGAGAGGTTAGATAGGTATATAGGAAGTAAGTATATATAGGATATTTATTGAAGAGATGAAAAGCCATATTTGACCTGTCTCTCTATGTCCTCAATACTTTCTATGTTAAAACCTCCAGTTTTAGATACTCAAATTTGACAATTGTCCATACCACCAAGAAGGCTGATAGGTATTAGAAGATTAGAATATAGAATTTAGAACATATATAGTAGCCCAGCCACTTGCTACTCAAAGTGTGAGCCAAGGACCAATGGCATGGGCATCACCTGGGAGCTGTTAGAAATGCAGAAATGCCCCACTCCAGACCTACTGAATCGGAATTTGCATTTTAACAAAAAGCCAGGGTGATATGAATGTACATTAAAGTTTGAGAAGCACTGATCTAGTAGGTTTTTCAGACATACCAATTTATCAATCATTTTTTCCCTATTCACCATCACTTAATTGACATTCTGGTTTTCAAAAACTAGCTTTTAAAAGCTGAAGTAGTTTTCCCTTTAACAATAAGGTCCATAGTTTTCCTAAGACCTCTTCATAAGCCAGCAGAACCCTCCTTGGATCCATTGTTTAAAGTAGCAAGAGTGATCTTAAAATTTTAATTGAATCAGAAGATTCTCCAGCTCAAAACTTCTCAGTAGCGTCTCACTCACTACTCTTGAAATAAAATACCAAATCCTTTGCATAGTATCCAAGTTCTCAAGCCTTCCCCTTCTCTCAATATTTTATTACACTGCTTTCAGTGTGGTCATCAACCAAGCTCCTCATGCTTTTTTCACCTAGGAAAACTTCTTTCCCTTCCTTCCCTTTGCTTTTGCTTATTTCTACAAATCTTTCAGGTCTCAGTTTAAATGTTGTTTCCTAATAGAGGTCTTCCTTAGGCCCCACTTATAACCAGGATCCTTTGTTATGCTCCCACAGAGAACCCTATATTTTCCTTTATTGAACCTAGCACAATTTAAAATTTTATAATTATATTTTGTTTAAGCATAGTGCCTGCCTCTCCCACTAAAAAAATAAAGCTTCAAGAAGGCAGAGACCATGCCTGTTTTGATTACGACTTGCCTCCTCAGTGACTAGCACAGTAGGCACTTGATGCTTAATTTTTCCCAGCTTTATGGAAGTATGATTGACAAACAAAATTATATAAATTAAGGTGTACAACATGATGATTTAATATATGTATATATTGTGAGATGATCAACACAATATAGTTAACACATCCATCACCTCACCTAGTTACCATTTTTTAAGGTGTGTGGTAAGAACATTTAAGACCTACTCTCTTAAATTTCAAGTTACACTACAATATTGTTAACTATAGTCACCATGTTGTACATCGGATTCCAGAACTCATTTTATAACTGAAAATCTGTACCCTTTGACCGACATCTCCCCATACTTAAGGCTTATTAATATAGCAATCTTTATGCTAATGGCATAGTAATCATTAAATGCAGTAAGGACTGTATATATTTGTGTGTATCCATTTTCCCTAGGAGAAAGCATTTTCGGAAGATACAGTCAGTCTTTTAAGCTACCAGTGGCGCTAATGAAACTATTTCTTAACCTAATGATTTGAAAGAGAAAACATAGTTTGCCAAAGAGCCAAGCAAGGTGTGGTAATATAACTCACACTGGACATAAAACTTGCTGTCACCTATATCCAGGGGAAATGGAAGTACCAGTGTACAGGATCAATGGAATTTTCCAGTCTCTAATCTTCTTTCCCTCTATGTTTTATAATTCCGAGAGTCTTAGATCAACAAGATGCAGCAAACAATTTTAAAATAGAAAGTGAATATATTATAGTGTTCAACAGTAAGGCCTTAGTGTCAAAAAGACTTGAGTTCCAATACTGGACGTTATACTTAGTAGCTATGTAAACATGAAGCTTTTATTTTTAACTTTTATTTTCTTTATCTATAAAATGGGAATAATAATAATAGTACTCCTTGACATAATCACTGGTATCTCAATCTTTTATTTTAATCTTTTAACAGCTTTGTACTTACCATACAGCTCACTTGGACAATCAATGATTTTTAGCAATTTTATACAGTTACACAACCAATACCACAATCCAATTTTAGCATACTCCCATCAACCCCCAAAATCCTTCATGCCTGTCTGCAGTCAATCCTTGCTCTCACCCCCAGCTTCAGGTAGCCACTGATTGATTTTCTATATAGTTTTCCTTTTTCTAGAAATTTCACAAAAAAGGGAATTATAAAATGCATAGCCTTTTGGATGCTCAACATCACTAATTATTAGAGAAATGCAAATCAAAGCTGCAAATGAGGTACCACCTCACACCGGTCAGAACGGCCATCATTTAAAAGTCTACAAATAACGCATGCTGGAGAGGGTGTGGAGAAAAGGGAACCCTCCTACACTGTCGGTGGGAATGTAAGTTAGTGCAGCCACTATGGAAAACAGTTCAGAGGTTCCTCAGAAAACTAAAAATAGAATTACCATATGATCCAGTAATCCCACTCCTGGGTGTATATCTGGACAAAACTATAATTCAAAAAGATACATGCCCCCCTATATTCATAGCAGCACTATTCACAATAGCCAAGACATGGAAACAACCTAAATGTCCATTGACAGATGAATGGGTAAAGAAGATGTGGTACATATATACAATGGAATATTACACAGTATAAAAAAGAACAAAATAATGCCATTTGCAGCAACATGGATGCAACTAGAGATTATCAAACTAAGTTAGAAAAAGAAAGACAAATACCATATGATATCCCTTATATGTGGAATTTAAAAAAATGGCACAAATGAACTTATCTACAAAACAGAAGCAGACTCATAGACATAGAGAACAGACTTGTGGTTGCCAAGGGGTAGTGGGAGAGAGAGGGATGGACTGTGAGTTTGGGGTTGGTTGATGCAAACTACTACATATAGAAGGGATAAACAACAAGGTCCTATTGTATAGCACAGGGAACTATACCCAATCTCCTGGGATAAACCATAGTGGAAAAGAATATAAAAAAGAGTGTGTATGTGTGTAACTGAGTCACTCTGCTGCCACACTGTAAATCAACTATACTTCAATTTAAAAAATTTTAAAGATGCATAGCCTTTTGTATCTAGCTTCTTTCACTTAGCATGTCACACCCAACTCTTAACCACACCCTCAAAAATGTTCTGTCTCCAATGTTCCTCATCTAATAATGGACACTTCTAGCCTAGTCAAAAATTCTCAGGTCATCCTTAACATCTTTTTCTACATTCCAACATTTAATTCATTACCAGTTCATGTCAATGCTTACTACCTTCAAAATATACTTTGAGGGGCTTCCCTGGTGGCGCAGTGGTTGGGAATCTGCCTGCCAATGCAGGGGACACGGGTTCGGGCCCTGGTCTGGGAAGATCCCACATGCCGCGGAGCAACTAGGCCCGTGAGCCACAACTACTGAGCCTGTGCGTCTGGAGCCTGTGCTCCGCAACAAGAGAGGCCGCGATAGTGAGAGGCCCGCGCACCGCGATGAGGAGTGGCCCCCGCTTTCTGCAACTAGAGAAAGCCCTCGCATAGAAACGAAGACCCAACACAGCCAAAAATAAATAAATTAATTAAAAAAAAAAAAGATCAGAGCTGACCAATCTGGAAAGCTGTAATCACTATGAAAAAAAAATATATATATATATACTTTGAATCTAACAATTACTTTCCCCTCTACCGCTACCACCTGAGACAAAGTCACCTTAAATACTGTCAGCTTCCTCTCTGGTTTTCTTACTTCCTTTTTTGCTTTCCCTAAACTCCATTTCACATGTGGAAACCTGAAGAATCTTTCAAAAATATATATTAAATTATATACTCTCCTTGCTAAACACAGTGCTTGGTACCAGGACTGGCTACATAATTTGCAGGACAAGCACAAAATGAAAACAGGGGGCTCCCTGTTAAAAAATTACTACAGTTTCAAGATGATGACAGCAGAGCATTAAACCAAATGCAGGGCCCTTCTAAGGTTGGGAACCAGTATGACTGCATAGTTCACATGCCCATGAAAATGGCCTTGCCTGGCACAGAGAAGCTCTCCATAAGTATTGCCTAATATTATTTTTTAAATATTAGGTAATTACCTAATATTATTTATTCTAAGAGGATTAATAATATCAGAAAATCTTATTCATGATACTATTAAATTAATGAATTCAAGGAAAAACATATGTATTATCCCCTAAAAGCCTAAATATCATCTAGTAATCTTTGAATTCAATCTAATTTGCTGATTTGAGGAACATCCTAAGGTCAAATTAAGGGATAATTTAAGGAGAAATTATATAAAAACAGATAATCAATAGATCAACATGTATCACAACTCAGACAGGTGGGATATTCAAGGATTTGGTGGAAGCTGAATGGTTTAGCCTTAATATTTCTTGAAGTTCATCTGAAGTTATTTATGTGAAAAAATATTTTGCATACTTTGATTTGAAAAGATGATCTATGAACCTTAAGAATAAGAAATTATTTCATTAAAATATTTTGGAACTATGATCAGTGGTTTAGAGGTCAAAGTTTAAGCAAAAAAAAAAAAAAAAAGAGGTTTACCTCTCCCTTTCGTTTGAGTGATAATCTCTTTTAGTCTTGATCACATCAGTACTATTACTGTTTATTATACCACAAAGCTTAAATATGCCAGGAAACTACCCGCAAAAAATTGCTAAATTTGTCCATATGAAAATATCCCAAGAGACCTTAAGTCTCCTTAGAGAGATGAAATTTGTTTAATTTTTCCCCAGCATGCTATTATTTTGTTACCTAAATTATTATCAATTTTTTGAAACAGGTAGCCTTGTACGCTGAGTTATATTTCTAAACGAAGTAATTGACTTCAATATATAATGATAACTTTGAGTGAGAAAGAAGTGTGACTTTCTGATCTTTAAAACCTTCTGGCAATATAGAAGTCTAGTACATGATACAGATGCAATCTCAAATCACCGAGACAAGGATGAGGTTTTTAATAAACATTACTGGGACAATTGGATAGCCACTTAGAAAAAAAAGATAAAATTAGTTCCATACCTCAGCACACACAAGAATAAAGTCCATATAGATCAGGGATCTAAATGTACAAACCAAAATACCATACAAGTACTAGAAGAAAACGGATGGATTTTTCTACAACCTAAGTGTGGGACAAGGCTTTCTAACTATGACTCAAAACCTAAGTGCAATATAGGAAAAGACTGATTCATTTGGTTACATAAAAATAAAGGGGGGAAAACATTGCAGTGAAAAAATACCATAAACAAAGTTGAAGGCAAATGACAAGCTAGGAGAAAATATTTGCAACTTATATCTTGGACAAAGGGCTAATATCTCTAAACATATAAATAACTTTCTAAAAGACAAAATACTAAGAAAACTCTAGAAGATAGAAAATAGAATAATGAATATAAAACGTGAACAATTTTTAAAAAGATAAACTGGCTCTTAAACATACGAAAAGGTACTTAACTTCAACAGTAATGAGAGAAATTCTAATTAAAATGATTTTGAGATTTTAAAAACTGATCAGATTTGCAAAAATTAAAAAGCTTGACAACATATTCTATAGATTAGGCTATGGGAAAATAAACATTCTCATCTATTGGAATGCAAAATGGTACAATCTGTATATAGGGAAATAGTTATATCTAACAGAACTACATATGCACTTGCCCTATGACTTAGCAATCACACTTTTAGAAATTTACCCTAAATATACACCTCAAAAATTATGAAAATACATATATGGACCAGGTTATTCATTACAGCATTATTTGTAATTGCAAAAAGACTGAAAGCTACCTAAATGGAAAACTATAGTTGGTTGAATAGACTATGATACGTACACATACAATGGAGTTTTATGAAGCTACAAAGAAAGATCTTTGTAAAATGATATAGAATGATTCCCAGAATATATTGTTAGTGCAAAAAGCAAAGTGAAAACCTTTTCTTCTGACAATGTGGAACTAGCCATACCACTATAACAAATAGAAAATTGATGAAAATATGTAGAAAAATGCTTTTAGCCATTGGCTCAAAAGGAGTGCAAGACTGAGAGAAGGGAAGCAATGAGAGGAGCCCCAGGACCTCTGTTATTTTACCTGGAGGCAATTTTCAGAGAAAAAAAGATTGAAAAAAAAATGAACAGCATTTCAGCAACCTGTGGGAAAATATCAAGTGGTCTAACATAAGTGAAATTGGAGTTCTCTAATTTTGTATGTATGTGTGTGTGTGTGTGTGTGCATGTGATAAATAGTATTCGAATAAATATAGCGCCAAACTTCCTAAATGTAAAGAAAATTATAGACCCACAGAATCAAGAAGTTCAAGTATGCTACCCCAAGTAGGATTAAACACACCACAAAGAAAATGCACCATAAAGAAAACACACAATAAAGAAAAACACACCAAGGTCCATCATAATCAAATTTTTGAAAACCATTGATAAAGAGAAAAATTTAGAAGCAGTCAGAGGAAATACAGGAGAACAAACATAAGAAAGATTGCAGACTTCGCATCAAAAATAATGCAAGGCAGAAGAAAGAGGAAGAATATCTTTAAAGTGCTGAAAGAAAATAATTGGTAACCTAGAATTCTATATCCACCAAAAGTACCTTTCAAAAATGAAAGTAAAACAAAGATTTTTTTTGCAGACAAACAAAAACCTTGAAAATGTATAACCAGAAGATCTATACTACAAGAAACATTAAAGAAAGCTCTTTAGTCAAAAGGAAAAGTGACACCGATGGAAACTTGGGCCTGTGTAAGGAATCAGTGACAGAAATGATAAAAATGTAGGTTGCATATTAAAGACTTTTCACGTTTAAATTTCTTTAAAAGATAAATGATTACCTAAAGCAAAAATAATAACAACATATTGTGGGGCTTAAAATACTACAGTAGTAAAATGTGTGGCAACAATGGCACTAAAAAACAAAGGAGGGGAAATGGAAGTATACTGTTAAAGTGGTGTAATATTACTCAAATTCTATTACATTTATGGTCATAAGTTAAAGATGCATAGTGTAAACCCCAGAACAAATACTTAAAAATCAAAGAGGATACTTAATAAACTAATATCAGAGACAAAACAAAATACTAAACAATAATCTAGAAGAAGGCAGGAAACGGTAAAAGAAGAAATTAACAATGGATGGAGAGCACAAATGGGCAGTGAACAGACTCCAATTGCTGCCCCCACCGAACCAGAAGCGTGCACGGGGCTGCTGCACCTACACACACCATATCAAGGGGATAACAGCCAGCACACACTGAGGAAAGAGGCAGCAAGCACCCAAACTAAAAGCAGACCCTTGATTCCGGACAAATTGGTGGAGTAGAACTTGAGCCCAATTCCTCTCACGAAAACACCAAAATCACAACTGCTGAACAACCATTGACGAAAAAGACTGGAACCAACCAAAAAAGATATTTTACATCCAAAGATAAAGAAGAAGCCACAACAAGATGTTAGGAGTAGCACTTTCATGATATAAAGAAATCCCATAGGGTGTTCCTTGGTGGCCTAGTGGTTAGGATTTGGTGCTTTCACTGCCATGGCCTGGTTTCAATCCCTGGTCAGGGAACTGATATCCTGCAAGCTGCATGGCATGGCAAAAAAAAAAAAAAAAAAGGAAGAAGAAATCCCATGCCCACTGGGTAGGCAAGTCACAAACTGGAAAAAAAATTATATCGCAGAGGATCACCCAGAGGAGTGAGAGTTCTGAGCCCCATGTCAGGCTCCCCAGTCTGAGGGTCTTGCGTTGGGAGGAGGAGCCCCCAGAGCATTTGGCTTTTAAGGACAGTGGGGCTTGAGTGCAGGAGCTCCACAAGACTGGGGGAAATGAAGACTCCACTCTTGGAAGATGCACAAAGATTTCACGTGCACTGAGACCCAGCACAAAGCAATGACTCCATAGAAGCCTGAGCTAGACCTACCTGCAGGTCTTGGAAGGTCTTCTGGGGAGGTGGAGTTGGCTGTGGCTCACTGTAGGGGTAAGGACACTGGTGGCGGAGGCCCCAGGGAATATTGATTGGCATGACCTCTCCTGGAGGTCATCATTTTGGCACTGAGACCTGGCCAACAGCCTGCAGGCTCCAGTGCTGGGACCCCTCAGGCCAAACAACTAGTGATGGGGAACACAGCCCCATCCATCAGCAGTCAGGCTGCCTAAAGTTGTACTGAGCTCACAGTCACCGCTAAACACACCCCTTGACATGGCCCTCCCCATCAGAGGGACAAGACCCAACTCCACCCACCAGTGGGCAGGCACCAGTCCCTCCCACACGGAAGCCTGCACAAGCACATGGACCACCCTCACCCACCAGGAGGCAGACACCAGAAGCAAGAAGAACTACGATCCTGCAGCCTGTGGAAAGGAGACCACAACCACAGAAAGTTAGACAAAATGAGACGGCAGAGAAATACGTTCCAGACGAAGGAACAAGATAAAAACCCAGAAGAACAACTAAGTGAAGTGGAGATAGGCAACCTACCTGAAAAAGAATTCAGAGATGACAGTAAAGATGATCCAAGATCTCAGAAAAAGAATGCAGGCACAGACCAAGAAGATACAAGAAATGTTTAACAGAGAGCTAGAAGATCTAAAGAACAAGCAAACAGAGATGAACAATACAATAACTGAAATGAAAAATACACTAGAAGGAATCAATAGCAGAATAAATGATGCAGATGAGCGAACAAGTGACCTGCAAGACAGATGGGGGGAAATCACTGCTGTGGAACAGAATAAAGAAAACACAATGAAAAGAAAGGAGAACAGTCTCAGAGACCTCTGGGATAACGTTAAATGCACTAACATTCCCGTTATAGGGGTCCCAGAAGGAGAAGAGACAGAGAAAGGGCCCGAGAAAATATTTGAAGAGATTATAGCTGAAAACTTCCCTGACATGGGAAAGGAAACATTCACTCAAGTCCAGGAAGTGCAGAGAGTCCTATACAGCATAAACCCAAGGAGGAACACGCAGAGACACGTATTAATCAAACTCACAAAAATTAAAGACAAAGAGAAAATAATAAAAGCAACGAACATAAAGCAACTAATAACATACAAGGGAAACCCCATAACTTTATCAGTTGATTTTTCAGCAGAAACTCTGCAGGCCAGAAGGGAGTGGCATGATACATTTAAAGTGAGGAAAGGGGAAAACCTACAACGAAGATTACTCTACCCAGCAAGGCTCTTATTCAGATTTGACAGAAAAATCAAAATCTTTACAGACAAGCAAAAGCTAAGAGAATTCAGCACCAACAAACCAGCTTTACAACAAATGCTAAAGGGACTTCTCTAGGTGGAAAAGAAAAGGCCACAAATAGAAACAAGAAAATTACAAATGGGAAAGCTCACTGGTAAATGCAAGCATACAGTAAATGAAGGAAATCATCCACACACAAATATGCTATCAAAACCAGCAATCGTGAGAAAAGGAGAGTACAAATGCAGGATATTGGAAATGCATTTGAAATTGAAAGACAAGCAACTTAAAACAATCCTGTGTGTATATATATATATATATATATATATATAGACTGCTATATCAACCTCATGGATACATGTACACCAAAGTTCACTGCAGCACTATTTACAATAGCCAGGACATGGAACCAACCTAAATGTCCATTGATGGAGGAATGGATAAGGAAGATGTGCAATTACACACACACACACACACACACACACACACACACACACACACAATGGAATATTACTCAGCCATAAAAAAGAATGAAATAATGCCATTTGCAGCAACATAGCATAATATTCTCTAGGTGCATCTAAGTGAAGTAAGTCAGACAGAGAAAGATAAACATAATATGATATCACTTATCTGTGGAATTTTTTAAAAAGTGATACAAAGAACTTATATACAAAACAGAAACAGACTCAGAGACTTCGAAAACAAACTTATGGTTACTAAAGTGGAAACGTGGCAGGGAAGGATAAATTAGGAGTTTAGGATTAACATATACACACTACTATATATAAAATAGGTAATCAACATGGTCCTATTGTATAGCACAGGGAAATGTACTCAATATTCTGTAAAAACCTATATGGGAAAAGAATCTGAAAAAGAATGCATATACGTATATGTATAACTGAATCACTTAGCTGTACACCTGAAACTAACACAACACTGTAAATCAACTATACTCCAATATAAAGTAAGAATTAAATTAATAAAAAGTTCCATAAGGAAAAAAAACAATGCATGGACAAGGAGAAAACAAAGAGCACAATGGTGGACATAATCATATCAATATTACATTAAATGTAAGTGATCTGAACATGCCAATTGAAGATCAATGGTGGATAAAAAAGCCTCAACTACGTCCTTCTACAGAAAAAATACTTTATATATAAAGAATTGAAAAAGATATACTATGCAGCACTAACTATAAGAAATCTGGAGTGGCCAGGTTAATATCAGAAAAAATTAGGCCTTAAGACGAGATATATGAGCAGAGATAAAGAGAGATATTTCAAAATGACAAAAAGGTCAATGTATCAAGTATCAAGAATATTTAACAATCTCATATGTCTATTTACCCAAAGAAAATTAAAAGGGACAAAGAGGGACATTATATAATGATAAGAGTGTCAGTCCACCAGGAAGACATAGCCATCTTAAATGTGTATGTACTTAACAACAGAACTTCAAAATACATTAAGCAAACACATATAACTGAAAGGTAAAATAGACGAATCCACCAAAATATAGGTGGAGACTTAAATTTGACAACAATTGACAGAACTACTAACAAAAATGTATAAGAAGTGAACATTTGATAAAACTTTTTCAATAATTGATAGAATTACTAACTAGAATATGGAAAAAGTGAGGAACACCATTAACTTATAGGGCCTAATTGACACTTACAGAACATCCCCACCTCCACAAAACAGAATACATATTCTATTCAAGCACCCATGGAACATTCTGATTGTATCCAGGGTCAGAAAACAAAGCTCAACAATTTAAAAGAATGGAAATCACACAAAATATATGCTCTGAACATCCTGAAATTAAACTAAAATTCAGTAACAGAAAGTCAACAGGAAAATCACCAAACATTTGGAAATAAACACAATTCTAAATAATCCATGGGTTAAAGAGTAAGTCTTAAAGAAAATTTAAAAATACACTAACTGAATGAAAACGAAGATATAATGTATCAAAATTTATGGGATGCAACTAAAGCATTCCTAGAGGGAAATATATAGCACTAAATAATGATAAAAATTCTCAAATCAATAAACTATGATCTCACCTCAAGAAACTAGAAAAAGAGCTAAATAAACACAAAGCAAGCAGAAGCAAAAAATAATAAATTCAATAGCAGAAATCAATCAAATTGGGACTTCCTGGTGGCGCAGTGGTTAAGAATCCACCTGCCAATGCAGGGGACACGGGTTCGAGCCCTGGTCCGGGAAGATCCCACATGCCGTGGAGCAACTAAGCCCGTGCGCCACAACTACTGAGCCTGCACTCTAGAACCCGCGTGCCTAAAGCCCATGCTCTGCAACAAGAGAAGCCACCACAACGAGAAGCCTGCGCACCGGACCAAAGAGTAGCCCACGCTCGCCGCAACTAGAGAAAGCCCGCGTGCAGCAACGAAGACCCAACGCAGCCAAAAATAAATAAATAAATAAATTTATCAAAAAAAAGAAATCAATCAAATTGAGCTCCTAGGTATATACCCAAGATAAATTAAAGCATATGTTCATAAAAAGACTTGTAGCAAATGTTCACAGCAACATTTTTCACAATAGCCCCAAACTGGAATCAACCAAATGTCCATCAATGGTTAAATGGATAAACAGAATGTGGTATAACCTTACAATGAAATACTATTCAACAATAAAAGGAATGAAGTGCTGATGCATACTACAATATGGAAGAACCTCAAAAACATTATGCTAAGTGAAAAAAGCCAACACAAAAAAACTACATATTTTATATGAAATTTCTACAAAAGGAAAAACTATAGAGACTGAAATCAAGTCAGTGGTTGCCTAGGGCTCAGCGTGGAGTGGGAATTAACTGCAAACAGACACAAAGGAAATCTCTGGGGTAAAGGAAATGTTCTAAAACTGGATAGTGAGGATGGTAGCATGGCAGTACAAAGTACTAAAACTGGTCTAACTTGTCACCCTTAAAATGGGTGAAGTTTATGATATGTGAATTATACCTCAATGAGACTATTTTAAAAGAAAAAATAGAAATCAATAAAACTGAAAACAGAAAAACAATAGAGAAAATCAATGGCACAAAAAGCTGGTTCTCTGAAAAGCAGTAAAACTGGTAAACTGACAAACTCTAGCAAGACTGACAAACCAATATCCACAATGAAACAGGGGATATCACTACAGACCCAACAAACATTAAAAGGACTATAAGGGAATATTATGAACAACTGTTTGCACCTAAACTTGACAGTTTAGATGAAATGGACCACTTGCTCAAAAATAAAAGCTGCCACAACTTACCCAATATAAAACAGATTATCTAAGTAGTCCTATAGCTAGTAAAGAAATTGAATTCATAGTTTAAAAATTCCCCAAAAGAAATCTCTAAGCCCAGATGGTTGTACTGGAGAATTCTACCAAATTTTTAAAGAAGAATTAGAACCAATTCTACAATCTCTCTGAGAATACAGAAGAGGAGAAAACACTTTCCATTTCATTTTACGAAGCAACTATTACCCTGATGTCAGAAGGCAAACAAAGAAAGCACACAAAAAAAGAGAAAACTACAAACCAATATTCCTCATGAATGTAGGTACAAAAACCCTTTACAAATCATTAGCAAATAGAATTCGGCAATATGCAAAAAGAACTACACTTCATGACCAAGTGGAGTTTATTCCAGGGATGCAAGCCTGGTTCAATATTTGAAAGTTAGTTAATGTAATTTACTATATCAACAGGCTAAATAAGAAAAACCACATGATCATATACATTGATGCAGAAAAACCATGTGACAAAATTTAACACCCATTTATGAAAAAGAAAAAGACACTCTCAGAAAACAAGGAATAGGGGAGGGCTTCCCTGGTGGTGCAGTGGTTGAGAATCTGCCTGCTACTGCAGGGGACACGGGTTCGAGCCCTGGTCTGGGAAGATCCCACGTGCCGCGGAGCAACTAGGCCCGTGAGCCACAACTACTGAGCCTGTGCGTCTGGAGCCTGTGCTCCGCAACAAGAGAGGCTGCGATAGTGAAGAGGCCCGCGCACCGCGATGAAGAGTGGCCCCCGCTCGCTGGAACTAGAGAAAGCCCTCGCAGAGAAATGAAGACCCAACACAGCCAAAAATAAATAAATAAATAAATAAATAAATAAACAAACAAACAAACAAACAAGGAATAGGGGAGATCTTCCTGAACTTAATAAAGAGCATCCACACAAACCTAAAGTAAACATTATACTTAACAGTAAAAGACTAAATTCCCCCCACCTAAGGTTAGGAACAAGCCAAAGATGTCCACTGTCACTATTCTTTTTCAGCATAATGCTAGAAGTTCTAGACAGTGCAGTAGGCTAGGAAAAGAAAGGACATACAGATTGAAACAAAGAAGTAATACTGTGCTACCTGCAGACGACATGATTGTCTACATAAAAAATCCCAAGGAATCTACAAGAAAACTCCTAGAACCAGAAAGTGACTTCAGCAAGGTCATAGGATACAAGATCAACATATTAAAATCTATTCTATTTCTATATACTGTCAATGAACACGTGGAATTGAAATGGAAAACCCAGCACCATTTACAATTGTTCAAAAAGTGAAATTCTTAGATATAACTCTAACAAAATATGCACAGAACTTGTAGGCTGAAACTTAAAAAAATGCTGATGAAAGAAATTAAAGAGTAAATAAATGGAGAGAGTGACATACAATGTTCATGGACTGGAAGACTCAATATAGTAAAGATGTCAATTCCCCCCACTTTGATCTCTAGGTTGTGACTACTATCAAAATACGAGCAAATGTTTTGTAATATAGACAAGCTTATTCCAAAATTTATATGTAAAGGCACAGGCCCTATAGAATAGCTAAAACAATCTTCAAAAAGAAGAAAAAGTGGGAGGTATTACTCTAACCAATTTTAAGACTTACAAAATATTACAGTAATCAAGACAGTGTGGTGTTGGAAGAGAGACACACACATAGTGCAACGAAACAAAACAGAGAACAGGGAAATAGACCCACACAAGTAAGGCCAACTAGTGGTTTTTTTTTTTAAGCCATAAAAATTTACTGGTTCACACAACTCAAGTCCAGAAGCAAGTAGGTGTCATGATTAGTTTGCTCCAGTAGCATAAATATGTCACAAAGGACCTGATTTCTTTCCTTCCTCTATTTAACATACAATGGTATTCTTCTTGGTATAGCTCCACACTAAGGCTGCCTGCCTCCTCTGTGGTCTTAACATGGTTGCTACTAACTCCTGCACGCTTCCATTTCCTGAGGAATAAAAAACATCTTTCTTAAATCCCAGCATACCCCTCCCTTCAACTTAGTTTGGCCAAGTGGTTTTCTTGTTTGTTTTGGGGTTTTGTTTTTTTTTTTTTGGCCACGTGGCTTGCTGGATCTTAGTTCCCCAAACAGGGATGGAACAAAGGCCATGGCAGTGAAAGCACTGAGTCTTAACCACTGGACCACCGGGAACTCCCATGGCCAAGTGACTTTTGACAAAATTGCAAAAGTGATTCAATGTAGGAAGTGTAGTCTTTTCAACAAATGGTACTGAAACAATTGGTCATCCATAGATAAAAAATTGACTCTCAACCTAAAGATAGAATATGCTTTTTATTTCTTGGATAAATACCTAAATACCCCCTATGTTAGAAGATTACATGGAGAAAAATCTTCAGGGCTTAGGGTATGTGAACAGTTTTTAGACCTGACACCAAAAGCATGATCCAAAAAATAAATTGCACTTCACTGAAACTTAAAACTTTTGCTTTAGGAAGGTCCTGTTAAGGGAATGAAAAGACAAGCTATAGAGTGGAAGACAATATTTCCAAGCCACGTATCTGACAAAAGACTCATACATAGAATATATAAATAACTCTCAAAATTCAACAGTAATAAAAAATCCAAATAGAAAATGGGCAAAACACAAAAACAGACGTCTCACTGAAGAAGCGATGACAAATAAGAATATGAAAAGATTCAATATCATTAGCCATTATAGAAATGTAAATTAAAACCACCAAGAGATATCATACACTTATTAGAACTGCTAAAGTAGAAAACAGTGACAGGACACTGGTTCAAGATGGCAAAGTAGAAGGACATGCGCTTACTCCCTCTTGCGAGAGCACTGGAATCACAAGTAACTGCTGAACAATCATTGACAGGAAGACACTGGAACTCACCAAAAAAGATACCCCACATCCAAAGACAAAGGAGAAGCCAAAATGAGATGGTAGGAGGGGCGCAATCACAATAAAATCAAATCCCATAACCGCTGGGTGGGTGACTCACAAACTGGAGAACAATTATACCAGAGAAGTCCATCCACTGGAGTAAAGGTTCTGAGCCCCACGTCAGGCTTCCCAACCTGGGGGTCTGGCAATGGGAGGAGGAATTCCCAGAGAATCAGACTTTGAAGGCTAGCAGGATTTGATTGCAGGAGTTTGACAGGACTGGGGGAAACAGAGGCTCCACTCTTGGAGGACACACACAAAATAGTGTGCATATCAGGACCCAGGGGGAAGGAGCAGTGACCCCATAGGAGACTGAACCAGACCTATCTGCTAGTGTTGGAGGGTCTCCTGCAGAGGCAGGTGGCAGCTGTGGCTCACCACAGGGACAAGGACACTGGCAGCAGAAGTTCTGGGAAGTACTCCTTAGCGTGAGCCCTTCTGGAGTCCGCCATTAGCCCCACCAAAGAGACTGTAGGCTCCAGTGCTGGGTCGCCTCAGGCCAAACAACCAACAGGGAGGGAACTCAGCCCCACCCATCAGCAGTCAAGTGGATTAAAGTTTTACTGAGCTCTGCCCACCAGAGCAACAGCCAGCTCTACCCACCACCAGTCCCTCCCATTAGGAAGCTTGCACAAGCTTCTTAGATAGCCTCATCCACCAGAGGGCAGACAGCAGAAGCAAGAAGAACTACAATCCTGCAGCCTGTGGAACGAAAACCACAGTCACAGAAAGATACACAAAATGAAAAGGCAGAGTACTATGTACCAGAGGAAGGAACAAGATAAACCCCAGAAAAACAGCTAAATGAAGTGGAGATAGGCAACCTTCCAGAAAAAGAATTCAGAATAATGATAGTGAAGATGATCCAGGACCTTGGAAAAAGAATGGAGGCAAAGATCGAGAAGATGCAAGAAATGTTTAACAAAGACCTAGAAGAATTAAAGAACAAACATCTAGAAGAATTAAAGAACAAACAACGAGAGATGAACAATACAACTGAAATGAAAAATACACTAGAAGGAATCAATAGCAGAATAACTGAGGCAGAAGAACAGATAAGTGACCTGGAAGACAAAATGGAATTCACTGCCGTGGAACAGAATAAAGAAAAAAGAATGAAAAGAAATGAAGACAGCCTAAGAGACCTCTGGGACAACATTAAAGGCACCAACGTTCACATTATAGGGGTCCCAGAAGGAGAAGAGAGAGAGAAAGGACCCGAGAAAATATTTGAAGAGATTATAGTTGAAAACTTCCCTAACATGGGAAAGGAAATAGCCGTCCAAGTCCACGAAGTGCAGAGAGTCCCACACAGGATAAACCCAAGGAGAAACATGCCGAGACACATAGTAATCAAATTGACAAAAATTAAAGACAAAGGGGAAAATGACAAATAACATACAAGGGAACTCCCATAAGGTTAACAGCTGATTTCTCAGCAGAAACTCTACAAGCCAGAGGGAGTGGCATGATATATTTAAAGCGATGAAAGGGAAGAACCTACAACCAAGATTACTCTACCCGGCAAGGATCTCATTCACATTCGACGGAGAAATCAAAAGCTTTACAAACAAGCAAAAGCTAAGAGAATCCAGCACCACCAAACCAGCTCTAGGGACTCCCCTGGTGGCACAGTGGTTAAGAATCCGCCTGCCAATGCAGGGGACACGGGTTCAAGCCCTGGTCCGGGAAGATCCCACATGCTGCCTAGCAACTAAGCCCGTGTGCCACAACTACTGAGCCTGTGCTCTAGAGCCTGCGCACCACAACTACTGAGCCCGCATGCCACAACTACTGAAGCCCTTGGGCCTAGAGCCTGTGCTCCACAAAAAGAGAACCCACCACAATGAGAAGCCCAAGCACTGCAATGAAGAGTAGCCCCTGCTCGCTGCAACTAGAGAAAGCCTGCGCACAGCAACGAAGACGCAATGCAGCCAAAAATAAATAAATTAAAAACAAAAAACAAACAAACAAAGAAACAGCTCTACAACAAATGCTAAAGGAACTGCTCTAAGTGGGAAACACAAGAGAAGAAAAGGACCTACAAAAACAAACCCAAAACAATTCAGAAAATGGTCATAGGAACATACATATCGATAATTACCCTAAACGTGAATGGATTAAATGCTCCAACCAAAAGACAGAGTCTCGCTGAATGGATACAAAAACAAGACCCATATATATGCTGTCTACAACAGAACCACTTCAGACCTAGGGACACATACAGACTGAAAGTGAGGGGATGGAAAAGGATATTCCATGCAAATGGAAATCAAAAGAAAGCTGGAGTAGCAATACTCATATCAGATAAAATAGACTTTAAAATAAAGAATGTTACAAGAGACAAGGAAGGACACTACATTATGATCAAGGGATCAATCCAAGAAGAAGATATAACAATTATAAATATATATGCACCCAACATGGGAGCACCTCAATACATAAGGCAAATGCTAACAGCTATAAAAGAGGAAATCGACAGTAACACAATAATAGTGGGGGACTTTAACACCTCATTTACACCAATGGACAGATCATCCAGGCAGAAAATTAATAAGGAAACACAAGCTTTCAATGACACAATAGACTAGATAGATTTAATTGATATTTATAGGACATTCCATCCAAAAACAACAGATTAGACTTTCTTCTCAAGTGCACACGAAACATTCTCCAGGATAGATCACATCTTGGGTCACAAATCAAGCTTTGGTAAATTTAAGAAAATTGAAATCATATCAAGCATCTTTTCTGACCACAAAGCTCTGAGATTAGAAATAAATTACAGAGACAAAAAACCGTAAAAGACATAAACACATGGAGTCTAAACAATACGTTACTAAATAACCAAGAGATCACTGAAGAAATCAAAGAGGAAATCAAAAAATACCTAGACACAAATGACAACGAAAACACGATGATCCAAAACCTATGGGATGTGGCAAAAGCAGTGCTAAGAGGGAAGTTTATAGCAATACAATCCTACCTCAAAAACAAGAAATCTCAAACAATCTAACCTTACACCTAAAGGAACCAGAGAAAGAAGAACAAAGAAAACCCAAAGTTAGTAGAAGGAGAGAAATCATAAAGATCAGAGCAGAAATAAATGAAATAGAAACAAAGAAAACAATAGCAAAGATCAATAAACAAAATTGATAAACCTTTAGCCAGACTCATCAAGAAAAAGAGGGAGAGGACTTAAATCAACAAAACTAGAAATGAAAAAGGAGAGGTTACAACAGATACCGCAGAAATACAAAGCATCATAAGAGACAACTACAAGCAACTCTATGCCAATAAAATGGACAACCTGGAAGAAATGGACAAATTCTTAGAAAGGTATAACCTTCCAGGACTGAACCAGGAAGAAATAGAAAATACGAACAGACCAATCACAAGTAATGAAATTGAAACTGTGATTAAAAATCTTCCAACAGACAAAAGTCCAGGACCAGATGGCTTCACAGGTGAATTCTACCAAACATTTAGAGAAGAGCTAACACCCATCCTTCTCAAACTCCTTCAAAAAACTGCAGAGGAAGGAACACTCCCATACTCATTCTATGAGTCCACCATCACCCTGATACCAAAACCAGAGAAAGATACTACAAAAAAAGAAAATTACAGGCCAATATCACTGATGAACATAGACACAAAAATCCTCAACAGAATACTAGAAAACAGAATCCATCAATACATTAAAAGGATCAAACACCATAATCAAGTGGGATTTACCTCAGGGACGAATGATTCTTCAATATATGCAAATAAATCAACGTGATACGGCATATTAACAAACTGAAGAATAAAAACCATATGGTCACCTCAATAGATGCAAAAAAAGCTTCTGACAAAATTCAACACCCATGTATGATAAAAACTCTCCAGAAAGTGAGCAGACAAGGAACCTACCTCAACATAATAAAGGCCATATATGACAAACCCACAGCAAACATCATTCTCAAAATCACGAAAAACTGAAAGCATTTCCTCTAAGATCAGGAACAAGACAAGGATGTCCACTCTCACCACCATTATTCAACATAGTTTTGGAAGCACTAGCCATGGCAATCAGAGAAGAAAAAGAAATAAAAGGAATCCAAATTGGAAAAGAAGTAAAACTGTCACTGTTTGCAGATGACATGATACTATACATAGAGAATCCTAAAGATGCCACCAGAAAACTACTAGAGCTAATCAATGATTTTGGTAGAGTTGCAGGATACAAAATTAATGCACAGAAATCTCTTGCATTCCTATACACCAACAACGAAAGATCAGAAAGAGAAATTAAGGACACAATCCCATTCACCATTGCAACAAAAAGAATAAAATACCTAGGAATAAACCTACCTAAGGAGGTGAAAGATCTGTGCTCAGAAAACTATAAGACACTGATGAAAGAAATCAAAGATGACACACATGGAGAGATATACCATGTTTTTGGATTGGAAGAATCAATATTGTCAAAATGACTTTACTACCCAAAGCAATCTACAGATTCAATGCAATCCCTATCAAATCACCAATGGCATTTTTTTACAGAACTAGAACAAAAAATCTTAAAACTTGTATGGAGACACAACAGACCCCGAATAGCCAAAGCAGTCTTGAGGGAGCTACAAAGCTACAGTAATCTAGACAATATGGTACTGGCACAAAAACAGAAATGTAGATCAATGGAACAGGATAGAAAGCCCAGAGATAAACCCACGCACATATGGTCAACTAATCTATGACAAAGGAGGCAAGGAAATACAATGGAGAAAAGACAGTCTCTTCAATAAGTGGTGCTGGGAAAAATGGGCAGCTTCATGTAAAAGAATGAAATTAGAACACTCCCTAACACCATACACAAAAATAAACTCAAAATGGATTAAAGACCTAAATGTAAGACCAGACACTATAAAACTCTTAAAGGAAAACATAGGAAGAACACTCTTTGACATAAATCACAGCAAGATCTACTTTGACCCACCTCCTAGAGTAATGGAAATAAAAACAAAAACAAATGGGACCTAATGAAACTTAAAAGCTTTTGCACAGCAAAGGAAACTGTAAACAAGATGAGAAGACAACCCTCAGAATGGGAGAAAATGTTTGCAAACGAATCAATGGACAAAGGATTAATCTCCAAAATATACAGACAGCCCATGCCGCTCAATATTAAAAAAAACAATCAACCCAATTTAAAAAATGGGCAGAAAACCTAAATAGACATTTCTCCAAAGAAGACATACAGATGACCAAGAGGCACATGAAAAGCTGCTCAACATCACTAATTATTAGAGAAATGCAAATCAAAACTACAATGAGGTATCACCTCACACCGGTTAGAATGGGCATCATCAGAAAATCTACAAAAAACAAATGCTGGAGAGGGTGTGGAGAAAAGGGAACCCTCCTACACTGTTGGTGGGAATGTAAGTTGGTGCTGCCACTATGAAAACAGTATGGAGGTTCCTCAGAAAACTAAAAATAGAATTACCATATGATCCAGCAATCCCACTCCTGGGCATATTGCAGGACAAAACTATAATTCAAAAAGGTACATGCACCCCTATATTCATAACAGCACTATTCACAACAGCCAAAACATGGAAGCAACCTAAATGTCCATTGAGAGATGAATGGATAAAGAAGATGTGGTAAATATATACAATGGAATACTACTCAGTCATAAAAAGAACAAAGTAATGCCATCTGCAGCAACATGGATGCAACTAGAGTTTAGCATACTAAGTGAAGTAAATCAGAAAGAGAAAGATACCATGTGATATCACTTATATGTGGAATCTAAAATATGGCACAAGTGAACCTATCTACAAAACAGAAACAGACTCACAGACATACAGATCAGACTTGTGGTTGCCAAGGGGGAGGGGGGAGGGACAGGGAAGGACTGGGACTTTGGGGTTGGTAGATGCAAACTATTATATTTAGAATGGATAAACAACAAGGTCCTACTGTATAGCACAGGGAACTATATCCAATCTCTTGGGATAAACAATATGGAAAAGAATATTAAAAAAATAATGTATATATGTGTATAACTGAGTCACTTTGTTGTACAGCAGAAATTAGCACAACATTGTAAATCAACTATACTTCAATTTAAAACAAAGTAAGATGATCTGCACAATGAAAAACACAAAACAGTGCTTCAAGTAATTAAAGAATTCTTCAGAGACATACCATATTCATGGATTGAAAAATTCAATACATTTTCCCAAATTGAAGCAATAGATTCTGATCAAAATCCAGAAGCTTTTTTTTTTTAAACAAAGTGACAGGATGGTATGAAAATTTATATAAAAATTAAAAGATCTAGAATAGCAAAAAAAAATTTGGAAAGGAAAACAAAATTGGAGAACTAACACTACCTGGTTTCAAGACTTTATTACAATGCTACAAATATATATGTATTAGAACAGAGATTCCAGGAAAAGACTCATATATATATGGTCAAATGATTTTTAAGGAGGTGCCAAGATTATCTAGTGGGGAAAGGATAGTGTTCTCTGCAAAATTTTTCAAAGGGACACCTGGATATCCCTTTGGAAAAATATGAAACTCTACCCTTACCTCACACCATAAAACAAGCAAAAACTCAAAATGAATCATACACCAAACTGTAAATGATAAAACTATAAAATTTCTGGAGGAAAACATAGGAGAAAATCATCAGAACTTTCAGTAGGTAAAGACTTCTTAAACAGAAAATAAAAAATACAAATTATAAAAGAAAGAAACTGACAAACTGCGCTTTATCAAAATTACAACTTCAGCTCTTCAAAAGACACTAAGAAAATGAAAAGTTAAGTCAGTCTTTAAGACAAGTCACAATAACCACAAAACATGTATGTGACAAAGAACTCAGATCTAGAATTTATTTTTGAAAACTCTCATAACTCAATTTTAAGAAGAAAAATAATTCAATTAAAGATGAACAAAAGATTTGAACAGACTTCAAGAAGAAAATATACAAATAGCCAATCAGCATATGAAAAGATGTTCAATATCTTCAGTCAACAGGAAAACAAATTAAAGTCACAATGATACAGTACTACACACACAGTAGAATGGCTAAAATTTAGACCTTCCATATTATATGACCCAGCAATTGTGCTTTTAGGTATTTATCCAAGAAATAAAAAACATATGCCTACAAAAAGACTTATACATAAATGTTCATATCACATTAATCCAGAGTAAAACCAAACTGGGAACAACCCAAATGTCCATCAACAGGTGGGTGAATACACAAATTGTGCTATCTATATAATACAATACTGCTCAGCAATAAAAAGGAACAAGCTACTGGTACGTGCAACAATGTGAATGAGTTCCAAAAATAAGTTGAGCAAAAGAAGGCAGACACAAAAGAGTATATGTTGCAGGATTCCATTTAGATGAAATTCTGGAAGAAGCACAACTAATTTACAGTGACAGGAAGCAGATCAGTGATTGCCTGGAGCTGGGCATGTGAGGAATTGATTTTGAAGGGGCATGAAGGAACTTTTGAAGGTTATAGAAGTGTTCTGTATTTTGATTATAGTGGTGGTTACACAGGTGTGAATACTTGCCAAAATTCATTTAGATGTATAATTTTAAGTTACATATTATTATACATAAATTATACTGCAATGAAATTGATTTTTAAAAATTTTAAAGCAAAGTGCAAAAGAGTATATACAGTCAGTTCTCACTTTGCATGGTAGTGCAGGATGTAAAAATGACCATGCAAACTGAAACTGTGTAAAGTGATCTTAATAAACAATGGGGGAAATTAAGACTCTTCCATGATCTTTAAAAATGTTTTAATGAAAACATTAAAGAATCTCTTGTAGGGAAGTAAAATAGTAAAACTAATATTTATTTAGTACATTGTAATCTAAAACAGTAGAACCAGGGCTTCCCTCGTGGCGCAGTGGTTAAGAATCCGCCTGCCAGTGCAGGGGTCATGGCTTCGAGCCCTGGTCCAGGAAGATCCTACATGCCACGTAGCAACTAAGCCCATGCACCACAACTACTGAGCCCGCGCTCTAGAGCCTGTGAGCCACAACTACTGAGCCCACGTGCCACAACTACTGAAGCCCGTGCGCCTAGAGCCCGTGCTCCACAACGAAGAGTAGCCCCCTCTCGCTGCAACTAGAGAAAACCCGCGTGCAGCAAAGACCCAACGCAGCCAAAAAAAAAAAATAGAATAAAAAAACCCAAAACATTAGAACCACTGAGAATTAAAGGGTTTTATTTCTTAATAAAAAACTTAACAAGAAGAGCTTGAAGAGGGTTTGGCTTCTTCTAGTCCTATAACTTACAGTACAGAGCAAGCATCTTTTTTATGCCTTGGTGAATTGTCATACACCTTTTTATGTTTGGATCAACTTCCAACATTTTATGTATCCTTTGAGCTTTCAATGTCATGAAATATCTCTGAGAGTTCCTGTAATGCGAACGTTTTGCTGGTGTCATTTTTTTTCTGGGACATCTTCATTTTTCTCATCAAAACCCCTTACCTCACTCATGTCATTAAGTTCACCTTCACTAAGTTCCTTTGGCTGCAATGTCTAGAGACTCTTGAAGGCAGCAGTGTCAACATTCTCATGGTCAGCTATTTATTCTGTGACTCCATTTATGTTCAGTTCAAATTTCACTTAGAGCCTTATCACTTTTGTTTCTTGGCTGCACTTGCATCTTTGTTGGTCAATTCCCTCCATACACTTTTGTACAATGTCATGTGGGTTTATTACTTGGAGACAAGAAGCCAAAACAACTACACGCTCTGCTGTTTGTGCATGAACTAAATAACAGATGCACAGTAACCAATCACTAACAGACTGGAAGAAGCCATGTGATATGCACCACGATCAGTGACCAATCTATTATTTGCAAAGTAATTTGTGGACTGAAGGGCCAACAGCAAAATTTGTACTTTATGCAGTTACTCAGTTAATATACCATGGTAACCGAAGTTTGAATTGCTTTTAGGAGACTTGTATTATTTCAACTGTGGTAAGTGAAATGTATGTATACTGTAACTGTTTAAAGTCAGGAATGACTGCATAGCATGTTACTTTTTGTGTAAGAAAGAAGACAATATAAATATATGTGTTTATTTTTTGCAAAAAGACACACAGTGAGTGGGTATGAACAAGGCAGAAGAGAGAGGCGAGGAGCAACAATTTCCTGAGTACACCTTAAAACAAACACTTTTGACTTTAATTATGTAAATGTTTTACATATTCAAAAAGATACCAGTCAACACTCTCAGCAATTTTAGAGTGTGGAAAAACTCTAAAATTGCATACAATAGAAATGAATAAACTTCATTTCAAATGAATAACATAACCATACTGCAAGTAACTATGAACACTGTACTTTGACTGATAGAAGCCAGATACTATATTTTGAGTTGCCCTATGGGAGAGGTCCACATGGCAAGAAACTGAGGTAGGACTCTAGCTAACAGCCAGCAAGAAACTGAGGTCCTCATTCCAACAACCCATGAGGAACTGAACCATAGCCAGATTCCTGATCCACAAAACGTTTAAGATAACAAATGTTTGTTATTTTAAACGATTAAATTTTGGGCTAATTTGTTACACAGGAGTGGATAACTAATCTACTAACAAAAGATGCCTAGTTTAGATATAATCACGAGGAAGCATAAAACAAACCAAAATTAAGGGCATTCTATGATATAAATGGCTTATAGTCTTTTAAAAATGTCAGTGTAAGGCAAAACAAGGCTGAGGAACTGTTTCAGATTAAAGTAAACTAAAGAGACATGACAACTAAATGCATTGTGTGAGCCTGGACTTGAAAAAATTACTGTAAAGTATGGGTAAAGTTTGAGTACAGACTATAAATAATCATATTGTATCAATGTTAAACTTTCTTATTTTCATTATTGAAATTCAGTTATATAAAGAATGTCCTTGTTCTTAGAAAATACAAAATGAAGTGCTCAGGAATAAGGAGACATGATATCTACAAATTACTCTCAAATAGTTCATAAGAACAGTAACCTGTGTACACTCATAAATACATATACACATGTGTACACACACATAGGAATGATAGAGAATGAAAGAGAAATGATAAAGGAAATGTAGCAAAAGACAAAATATTAACAATAAGTGGGTAAAGTGTATACAGTTCTTTGTACAATTCTTGCAACCCTTCTATAAATTTGAAATTATTTCAAAATAAAAAGTTAAAAAAAAAACTTGCTGTGAAGGTACCTATCAAAATTACAAGCCCATTTTTTTCTTTGACCCAGCAATTCCACTTCTGAAAATTTATCCCACAAATATATTGCATATGTACAAAATAATGCAGGTACAAGGCTATTCAATGCAGTTGTTTGTAATACTCAAAGACTGGAACAACCCAAGTATCAATTTATTAACCTGGAGACTGATTAATAGCACAATAGAATACTAAGCAGCTGTTTAAAAAACAGCTTTCTTATGTATTAATATGAGAATATTTTTAAAGGATACATTGAGGAGTGAAGAAAGCAAGATATAGAACAATGTATAGCATGGTATCTCTTTTGTAAGAAAAGTGGGGAAATAAAAACATATATCCGGGGGCTTCCCTGGTGGCGCAGTGGTTGAGAGTCTGCCTGCCAATGCAGGGGACACGGGTTCGAGCCCTGGTCTGGGAAGATCCCACATGCCACGGAGCAACTAGGCCCGTGAGCCACAACTACTGAGCCTGCGCGTCTGGAGCCTGTGCCCCGCAACGAGAGGCTGCGACAGTGAAAGGCCCGCGCACCGTGACGAAGAGTGGCTCCCACTTGCCGCAACTAGAGAAAGCCCTCGCACAGAAACGAAGACCCAACACAGCCAAAAATAAATAGATTAATTAATTAATTAAATTTTAAAAAACCAAACATATATCCATAATTCACCCACATTTGCATAAAAAAATGCTGAAAGGATACTTAAGAAACTAATTAAGTTTACCTCTACAGGTGTTAGGCTGCAGCCCGCAGGCCTACAAGCTCTGTACTTGCCCAACTGCAAGACTGAAGAAAAAGCCCGGAGACCGTGACAGAGACATCAATGACTTGTTGGATAGGGAATCCTACAAGTCAGAAGCAAAAGGTCGTGGAGCAACACTCCGCCATGAACAGCAGACAGCAAGCAGGACTCAGCAACAACCTTCACTACTCACGGGAAATGGAGGTTACCATTTATAGGGGGAAATGACGTCAGGTTGGCTCATCAGTTACCAGGGAAACCAGCGGCTGGGGCAGGGGGCAAGCACGTAGTTACTGATTAAACCCCATGATTAAGAGGATTGGATAATCATGTGAGTAGGGTGTAAGTGATGCAGGGACTGGTCAGGCAGGGGATTTTCAGAGGGCAAGAGAACAGCCATCTTGAGTGGCCTGACCATACACTCCACCCCTACATACTCTGCGTGACCCTTACAATCTTGGTTCACCCCCTCTTCCACGATATCCCTGATGTCTGGTATGTAGAGGTGCACCGCAACCACACACCACAAACGCCACACAGACACCAGCAGCTGAAGAGTATCAAGAGTAAGACAGCTGGTATGTGAAAAATACTCATTCGCCATGTGGGCAAATTGTGGAGCCAAGCGCTTACCGAGTTGATGGAGAGGGAATCTATGGCAGGGTTGTCCTGGTCTAAAGCTTTCGTAGCAGAGGAAATACTGTGGGAGTTATTGGGTATATATACACAACATTGAGTTTGAATGAGAGCACAGGTCCCCCCTTGTGCTGCCATTAGCACGTCCAGAGCCATCCTGTTTCGAAGGACCACTTGTCTCATTTGGGTGGTCTCCTCAGACAGGAGGGTAATTGCATGTCTAGTATTATTTAAGGCAGCAGCTGTATGTTTAGTCAGGGCTTCTACTTGCCATTCTACATCAATAGAGGCATCTCGCTGCAGACCCAGCAACCAGACACATTTCACAGTGAGGCCGCCGCCGTTGCCCAGTCCGTGAACAGACTCCCTCTGCACAGGCTAGGGATGAAATGTAAGATTTTTAACAGGTACAACACAGAAAATATCATGACCTTTGAGCAAAATACAAGCAGTAACAGCACTCTGAGATAATACCACCCCTGCCTGTGGTTTTTTGTCTTGGCCTGCAGTACCATTACTGCCTATCCACCCTCAGTACCCTCAGCTGGTGCTGAATACTGAAGAGGCGGTATAACAAGACCAGGAGGTTAATATAATGCTGATGTTCTCTAGTAAGGGTCTCTGATTAATTACCTTAGTAGTTTAAGTCGGGCTGGGTAGAAGACAGGTGAAATCTATAAGTCCCTTTCTAATCCTATTCCCCACATACACTGTGGAGTATGCAAACCCAAACCACTGGGGACTTAACTGCCAGTCCCAGGGCCAATTTGTAATGTTTTCCTCTGGTGGGGAGATCTGGTGGCAAGTGCAAAAGTGAGTTATCGTCCTGACCGATAGTTGGCAATGGCCTTTCAGTGGTCGACAGTTGAACTAAGATGGTTTGACTAGTTGCCTCTGGGTTGACAAGCCATCAACACTGAGACAATTGCTCCTGGGATGTTCAGTTATAGGAGAAGGGGGAGAAGGAGGCTACCATTTATAGTGCAGTTGATGTCAGGTTGGTTCATCAGTTACCAGGGAAACCAGCGGCTGGGGCAGGGGGCAAACACATAGGTGATTAAGCCCTATGATTAAGAGGATTGGATAGTCATGTGAGTAGTGTGTAGGTGAAACAGGGACTGGTCGAGCAGGGGATTTTCAGAGGGCAAGAGAACAGCCATCTTGAGTGGTCTGACCATACAAGGGGGTAGGAGGAAACGAGTGGAATAGAAAAAGGACAGGAATGGGAATGAGAAAATACATGCCTATTATATAGTTTTGATTCTTGAACCATGTAACTGTGCTTCCTACCCCAAAGTAAAATAAATAAAAGAAAATTAGTAAGATTGAGGTAGATAGCAGACCTATAAGGATTCAAAAAAGGTGTCCCTGAGATATTATTAACTGGGAAAAGCAGGTTGCAGAACAGTATATGTACTGTAAGACGATCCCTGTTGTGCAAACAAACGGCACACACATTTACATATACAGCAAAATGCTTGGAAGTATACATAATCAGGTATTAACAGTAGCGACCTCTTGGGGGTGAGTCTGGAGGCAAGGTGAGGGTGGTGAGGAGAATCTGATGTTTTATTTTCTTAAATCTCCTTTTAAATGGAAATATTGTTTACATACAGTGAAATGCAAGGATCTTAAGTTCAATGAGTTTGGCAAGTGTATACACCCATATAATCTACCCCCATCAAAATATGGAAAATTTCTATACCCTCAAGGGCAAAAGAAGTTCTATGATCATTAATACTGTTGGTTTCAGCTTAAAATGCTTAGTCACTGTTAATTCACTTAAGGAATATTTATTTAGAGCTTAATAGTGTCAAGCACTGTTACAGGCCTTAAAAACATAGCATGAAAAAATAAATAAGTCCTTGTCATCTAGGAGCTATATACTTGCTGGTGAGAGAGAGCTAACACATTGATGAGGAAGCAAGTATGTACCAGATGAAAGTCATAGAACAAGAAGCAGAATCTTTTTTACAATGTTACTGGGGACTCTATAGGATGTTTAAGGTAGGTGTGGGTATACAATCTTCCAAGTATATTCACAATATTAAAATCCAAAAATTGTATTATTATTGCTATGTACTTTTTATCCTAAACATTCCTTATCTGAAATTTTACTGTTTGTAAGCCAAAAATTGATGGTGAAGAAAAACTGAGCTTAAAAATGTCCATGGAAAACATACAATCAAGTGAAAGAAAATTAAACAACAACAAATTTTAAAAGCCTGATAAGTTATAATCCAAACAGAATTCCAGAGGCAGAAAAGAACTGGGTACCAAGACTAGTCACAAGAGTGGGGTGAGTATGAATTAGAGACAGTGAGGTTCTCTGGGTGCTGGATGTTTCTAATAGTGAAAAAAAGATCAATAAGAAAAATAAAACACAGGAGTAGCTCTGCCATGAGCCCAAAAACATACCTGTGTAGAGCTATCAGGAAGTTTATCATGCTCAACCTGGTAAAGATCTACCCATCTGAAGGGATTATCACAATGGAAGAAATCAGAGTAAAAGAATGGTGACCATATGCCCAACCACACTCTTAATATCTGCACTTGGATGTTTCTCAGACTCTTAAACTTAACATGCTTACAACTAACTCAACTCTAGATTTCTTTGAAATCTACCCTTCTCTAGTCTTCCACATCTCACTAAATGGTACCTTTGTCCATCCAGTTCCTTAATTCAGAAACCTGGAAATAACTCTTATGCCCCCCTTTTCATCCTTTATTCAGTGAACAATTTTTTATTAAGAATCTATCATGTGGGGCTTCCCTGGTGGCGCAGTGGTTAAGAATCCGCCTGCCAAGGCAGGGGACACGGGTTCGAGCTCTGGGCCGGGAAGATCCCACATGCCGCGGAGCAATGAAGCCCGTGTGCCACAACTACTGAGCCTGCGCTCTAGAGCCCGCGAGCCACAACTATTGAGCCCCATGCGCCACAACTACTGAAGCCCGCGCACCTAGAGCCCGTGCACCACAATAAGAGAAGCCACCACATGAGAAGCCCATGCACCGCAACGAAGAGTAGCCCCCGCTCGCTGCAACCAGAGGAAAGCCCACGTGCAGCAACAAAGACACAACACAGCCAAAAAATAAAAATAAATAAATAAAAATTTTAAAAAAAGGGGACTTCCCTGGTGGCGCAGTGGTTGAGAGTCTGCCTGCCAATGCAGGGGACACGGGTTCGAGCCCTGGTCTGGGAAGATCCCACATGCCACAGAGCAGCTGGGCCCATGAGCCACAGTTACTGAGCCTGCGCGTCTGGAGCCTGTGCTCCGCAACAAGAGAGGCCGCGATAGTGAGAGGCCCACGCACCGCGATGAAGAGTGGCCCCCGCTTGCCACAACTAGAGAAAGCCCTCACATAGAAACGAAGACCCAACACAGCCATAAATAAATAAATAAATAAAATAAATTTAAAAAAAAAAGAAGCTTGCCTTCAATTTTAGTGCAGCCTCCTAATCAGTTTCTTGCCTAGAGTCTTCCTCAGTTCCAATCCACAGGATGGACTCTAAACACTACTTATAAATTTACCAAATCTAATATCACAGGTCAAAAACCTGTCATGTCTACTGCCTCAGGAACTAGTTAACCCTTCCCCTAGGGGAAAAAAAAAAATCTGCCTGCCAATGCAGGGGACACAGGTTTGAGCCCTGGTCCAGGAAGATCCCACATGCCGTGGAGCAACTAAGCCCGTGCACCACAACTACTCAGCCTGTGCTCTAGAGCCTGCGAGCCACAACTACTGAGCCCACGTGCTGCAACTACTGAAGCCCAGTCTCCTAGAGCCTGTGCTCCCCAACAAGAGAAGTCAGTGCAATGAGAAGCCCGCGCACCACAACGGAGAGTAGCCCCTGCTCACCACAACTAGAGAAAGCCCGCACACAGCAAGGAAGACGCAACGCAGCCAATAAATAAATAAATATAAATAGATAAATAAATAAATTTTAAAAAAAAAGAATCTATCACGTGCCAGGCAATGATATGAAGAATATAATAATAAAGAAAACAGTCCCTGCCCTTACAGAATTTACATTCCACCCACTCCATTACTGTCTTGTTGGATATATTTCCTAAATACATCTCCAATCTATCCATTTATTTCTTTTTTTGTATAAATTATTTTATTTTATTTTATTTTATTTATTTTTGGCTGCATTGGGTCTTTGTTGCTGCGCACGGGCTTTCTCTAGTTTTGGTGAGCCGGGGCTACTCTTTGTTGCAGTGTGCCGGCTTCTCATTGTGGTGGCTTCTCTTGTTGTGCAGCACAGGCTCTAGGCACAAGGGCTCAGTAGTTGTGGCCCACAGGCTCTAGAGCACAGGCTCAGTAGTTGTGGTGCACGGGCTTAGCTGCTCTGCGGCATGTGGGATCTTCCCGGACCAGGGCTCAAACCCATGTCCCCTGCATTGGCAGGCGGATTCTTAACCACTGTGTCACCAGAGAAGTCCCTATCCATTTATTTCTATATCCACCGCCTTCCCTTGAATCCAGTCCAGCACCATTTCTTACCAGGAACGTAGTCTCCCCTCTGTTCTCCCTACTTCCATTTATAACCTTCATAAATCAATTCACCACACAGCAGCCAGAGTAATCTTTTAAAAATTTAAACCATATCTTGTCTCTGCCTTGTTTAAAACCTTTCAATAGCTCCTAAGTACAAGGTTACTTAAAATGTACCTCACTTACTTATTTTCCATTTCTAACCTCCCTAGCCCTTTTTAATTTGCTCACCTTTTCTTTTCTTTTTTAAAGGTCCTTTATACATGCTATTTCCTCTGCCTGACACTTTCTTCTTTAATCTCCTATAAGTTACCTAGCTAACTTATATTCATCCTTCAGATAGCACACTAAGAATCACTTCCTGAAAGAAGACTTACCTGACCCTTCAGACTAGAGTAGGCCTCTCTATTACAAGCTCTCTTAGCACCTGGTTTTTCTCCTTGGTGGCATTTATCAGGCTTGTAAAAGATCATATCATAGAATGGGGGCCCATTAATGCAGAAATCATATCTGCCTGTTCATTGATGCACCCTTGGCACCTAGGACAATGTCTTGCATATAATAGGCAGTTAATAAATATTTGTTACAGAAATGAATGAATGATCCACTCTACTAGACTTGGGGCAGACAGTAGTGTTTGCTCTGTTTTGGGATGGACTCTTCCAACCTACTCCCGCACAGAATGTAAGCCTGAACTTACGTAGAGGTGATTTAAGCTTATACTATATTCTCTTACATTATATTCTCATACAGTATGAGAATAGAGCACCCTACACCTCTTGTTTTTCAAAAGCATATGCAATATACAAAAATCAATAGTTTTTCTGTAAACTAGCAATCAGAAAATGAAATAAGAAATACATTTTACAATAACATCCAAAAGCATCAAATGTGTAGGAATAATTTAATAAAAGATATATAAGACCTAAAACATTGCTGAGAGAAGTTAAAGAAGACCTAAATAAATGGAAATATGAAATATATACTATTCTCCTGGATTGGAAGTCTCAATATTGTTAAGATGACCACTCCACCAGTAGATTTATGGTTTCAAGGCAATCAATCCCATTCAAAATCCCTTCAGGCTTTTGCCCTCTAGAAAGTGACAAGACAATTTTAATTTATTTGGACAGGCAAAGAATTAAGAATAGTCAAAACAGTGTTGAAAAAGAAGAAAAAACTTGGGGGACTTACTACCTGACCTCAAGACTTATAAAGCTACAATAATCAAGACAGAGTGGTATTGGCAAAGGGATGGACAGATCAATGGCACATGATGGAGAGTCTAGAAATAGACCCATATATATAGATCAAATGATTTTCAACAGGGGTACCAAAGCAATTCAATAGGAAAATGAAAATTTTTTTGACAAGTGATGCTGGAAAAACTGGGCATCCATATGGGAAAAAAGAACCTTAACCCCTACCTCACTGAATCACTGCCTCATACCACATATGCAAAAACTACTTTAAATAACGTAAATAGAAGAGTCAGTAGGTATAAAACAAGTGCCCCTTGTTCACCAGGAATATTCACTGCCTCCTCTAACATACTGCTAGAACAATGTTAAATAAGGTAAATCCAGTAAATGAAAGTGACACGTATTTGTTGAGATGCTTGCCTTTTCTTAGTTTCCAAGCTTTAGCAAACTTTTCAGGTGAGCATCAGAATCCAGGTTGAAGATGCCAAATTATCTGATTTGTTGAATTCCTTTTGGAGACCAACAGCCAGGTGGAATTCATAATAAAATTAACATATCTTGGACAACAAAACCCACATCAACAAGGAACCCTACCGTGACTAACCAATTAGACACACTCTAATGCATCTTCCTCCTAATATTCTCTTTCTTTTGACTTACCAGTAATTCTCCTTTCACTCTGTTCAGTGTTTCCATATTATCCATTTTATGTATTTTCACTTTCCAAAGGTAACTGTTTTTCCCTTTTTGTGTGTGGTCGTTGTTGCTATATTTAGACGGCAAGCTTCCAAAAAGACTGACAGTAAAATATATAATGGGGAATTTTATATGCAAATGTTAGTACATAATTTTTGAAGTGTTTATAAACTGCAAGTTTGGTGAAATGCCACACTACCATTATTGGGATCCATTTGTACAATTACCTGATTACAAGGAATGTCTCGATTTGGCATTCTGGGCTAGCTCAAATTCACTCAAAGTATTTGAATTGGCCACGGTGGAGTAGGAGATACGGCCATTGGGTCCCAGATTGGGATCTGAGGTGCAGACTTGGGCAATGGAGGTGCCAGGAGGGCTGTTCTCATCCACGTGGACCACTTAGGAGGCCTGACGGAAAACTGGAGCATTGTTGTTGACATCGCCACTGTGCTGTATGATGCTTCTGCTGGAGGAGAGTGGTGCCTTACTTCTGTCAGCAGCTGTGATGGTAACATTGTACTCCAGGGTTTGCTCCCACTCTAGGGCCCCAACTGTTACAAGCTTGTAGTAATTACTGGTGAAAGATTCAATTCTAAAAAGTGTATTTTCTTGTACCAGACATTTGACCTCCCTGTTTTCTCCTGGATCTGGATCCTGTGTTTTAAACAGAGCAGTTACTATCTGAGGTGCAGAATCTGCAGGAATTATTATGAAAATAGAAGTAAAAATAATCTCTGGGAGGAATTCCCTGGCAGTCTAGTGGTTAGGACCTCGTGCTTTTACTGCCAAGGTCGAGGGTTCAATCCCTGGTCGGGGAACTAAGATCCTGCAAGCCGCCAGTTGCGGCCAAAAAAAAAAAACTCCAGTACTTTGTCATCATCATCTAGAATTTTGATCTCAACTACACTGGGAAACCAATCCCCCCACACACCCCCATTCCTTCCTTCCAAAACTATGGAATACTTTTTAATCTCTTCATATTCCGATGTACTTAAGGTTTTCATTTCTCCTCTACCATGATCAAGGCCAAACTAGATATGGGTACTCTGGGCTGCAAAGACATTCTTGATCTCCACTTTGATGCCCTTGTCCAGGTCAGTGGCCCTCAGCCTCACCATGGAGGTGCCTAGGGGCAGGTCTTCTTGAAGGCTGACCCTGTATACATTCTGGCTGAAATCGGAGGTTGAGGGGTTGCAGTTGGCGTCGACCACCAGGGTCGGGATCCGAGTGGTTCTGCTTCTGGCACTCCTCTCCATCTAATGCTGTCAGGACTAAGTGATGCGACCTCTGCTCTTCCCAGTCTAGTGGCTTCTCTAACACAAGTTCAATCTATTTGTTTCCACTGTTGGTCTCTTTTACTTCAAAGACAAATATACAGTTGCTGTTAGGGTGATAACTTTGTAAAGGAACTGCTTCCATCATCAGGATCTTTTGCAGGTACTATTGCAAATCTTGCTCCAGGCTGGATCAACTCACATATTTAACTCAATAGCACTCCTGCTGAACTGGGGAGTATTATCGTTTACATCTTGAATATCTATATTAATGTGAAAAACATTTAAAGGATTCTCAACTACCACTTATAAACGTATGATACAAAGTATAGTATGTAGGCATATCTGCTCCAGGTCCATCCTGTTACTCACAAGTAAATCCCTACTTTCTTCACTTGGAGTGAGGTATTCTTTTTCCACATTAACTTGCAGCTTCTGAGCCCATTAAGTCCTGGACACCTAGCCCCAGATCTCTGGCAAGGTGCGATTAGGAAAGTCACCCAGTGGAAATATTATGGGATCTCCTTGTTTACCCCTGTTTCTACATGGGCTGATAGCAGTGCTCTGAGTCCCTACTCTAGAAGTGCAACCTGAAGAAATTAGAGGTCGAGGTTCTGAAGAGTTGAGAGCAAAGAGAAAGATGTTTCTCACTGGAATTTGCAAGTTGAAAAGCAGTAGTACAGTTTTATTCAGGCAATTCAATATTCTTGGAAATTTATATTCTCAATGACTCCAGCATATGAAATCAAAGCAATGACTTCTTTTTATTTCTTCTAGACATTTAAGAGTATTTTTAGATTGAGTCTCTCTTTTTATTTTTTGGTAGGGGAAAAGGCTTTACTTTTTTCATGTACACAGTCTCAGGATGAACTATTGGTTGGATCTTCAGCTATAAATATATAGAAAGCTTCTAGCAAGTTTCACAACATAGAAATCTTATGGATTGTGGCACCTATTTAAAAAATTTGATAAATCTTCAGTTCCTTATCTTTATATAGATAGATCAGAGAGTTGGCTCTTATTAGGAGTTTGATGTAGAGGGAAAGCACAAGTAAAATGGATTTGCACTATGATTTTTCCCCAAGAGATTACTTTCTAATCATTGAATTCAAGCCTTTTATTGAGTATTTAGAAGGTATACAAACCACTGTGTGAAATTCTTCAGAGACTTAAAGATGAACTAAGAAATTATGCTTGTCCTCAATGATTATTAAACATAGTAGATCTTTTTATGGCTTCTCTCAGAGAAATTGTGGAGGTACTGATTTCTTTTTACATATAGATAAATTATTTTATCTGCTCTATGGTCCATCTGATGGCAATTTCATCACATTTTCCTGAACTAGAGCTCTTCCAATTTGGTATCCAGAAAACTTATCCTCTATCAAAGATTTTTTTCAATTATCTTTGCCATTGGCTATCTTTTCCTATCAGTGTTTTAAAAATGTGTCCTAAAGAGTGTGCTCTGTTATTGATAACTTTTCATTAGGTATGGTTTCCTAAAAATGAACTCCAAATGTAACATTAGAGAATAAATCTGTCTCTTTCCTAATATATACAGTCATTAGTTTGATCAACATCCCGTCACAACTATGTGTTTGCTTAAAATTTTTAAAAATAGCTTTATTGAGGTATAATAGATATACAAAGAGTGGCACATATTTAATGTGAAGGCGTTTACTTTTTTGAACTTGATACCTTGCATAAGGATAAAGCAGATTTTTCACCAGAACTAATCAATTCATGATCACAGCTATACTCTGTTACATATAACTGAGAAAACTGTAATACAATCCACTCATTTATCATTAGTCTTCTAATGTAGCTTAAAATAATCTATGGGTTGAGTAGTCTCAACAAGTTGTACAGACTCAGCAAGGATCCTAGGCCATTGCTGCTTCACGGAGGGTATCTCTTATAGAATGGAAGTAGGGGAAGAATGCTGATAGATTACATTCCAATTTTAGGTGCTATAAAATAGAGGAACTACAACTTTTAAGTTATAGCTGAATACTTTGATTAACTAGATTAAGTGAGTGCATACCCACCTTCCATATAACACAAAGGAAGATAAGAAAAGTCCTTGACATAATTTCATTACTGAAACCAGAGGAAATACAAACATCCAAACCCATTGTCCAATTACTCTAAAAAAACAAATCAAAAAATAACCTAATTATCAATCCTAAATTATCAACAAATATCCTAAAGCTAAGATTGATATTTTGTGCAGCCATTAACTTAAATTCTCATGTGGGCAAAACCAAATAACTCCAGCTTTCAGGTTTTGGTGATCCATTTTCCATTTAAATCATCCTAGCAATTCTATTGGAGTAAATTGGTCCTTAAATAATAAGTTACACAGGACCCTTGTTTAAGTTAAACTATCATTCAGAGAGAGAAAAATTAACATTCATAAAATTGTCTCATCAAAAACAATCTTCCCCCTATCTTTCATGACCCCAAACAGGGCCTTCTCAATCAAGAACATGCCTAAGCACTTAAGATTTTTACAGTAGCTTTCATAAAACTGTTAGAACAGTTTTACCTCCACTCACAAGTCATCCCATTGTATCGTCTGGAGGAGCACACAAATCATTATTACTTTTCCCAACAGAATGTAAAGTGTACTGATATTGAAAGCAGGACTCATTTTTCTATCAACAATGTTAAAAAAAAAAGGGCTACTGTTAATTAAGTACATATTATGAACCAGATGGTTTATATGTTATCACTAGGCTTCACCACAGTCTTTCAAATTACATATTACAATCCCTATTTTGCTGAAGCTGAAAGCAATTAAATAACATCAAAAGTCACACAGTTAGGGCTTCCCTGGTGGCGCAGTGGTTGAGAATCTGCCTGCCAATGCAGGGGACACGGGTTCGAGCCCTGGTCTGGGAAGATCCCACATGCCGCGGAGCAACTGGGCCTGTGAGCCACAACTACTGAGCCTGTGCGTCTGGAGCCCGTACTCCAAACAAGAGAGGCCACAATAGTGAGAGGCCCGCGCACCGCGATGAAGAGTGGCCCCCGCTTGCCGCAACTAGAGAAAGCCCTCGCACAGAAACGAAGACCCAACACAGCTAAAAATAAATAAATAAATAAATCTAAAAAAAAAAAAAAAGTCACACAGTTAGGAGTTACCTTGTTACATAGCTAATGTTTCTCTGTCACACTACATCTTGGAAGACTGATATTAGGTAATCCCCAGAGCACATACATTTGTTCATTCATTCACTCAGCAACTATTTAATGAAGCCAATTTAGCTCATACTGGAAGCATAATTGAGATCACTGATACCTGACATACAGCCTAAGGGTCATCACTCTTCATTGCCCTAGCTCTTAATGATTTGTCCCTAAATCAAGTTACATGAACAGAGTAAGCATAATTGGACTATACTAGTTCAGCTTCCCAAATAATTTCTATTGTGTGTTACGTCTTTCATTTTGAATCAACCACCACAAGAAAACTGGCCACGTGATAAACATTTTGATAGCTTTTACAAAACAAAAGAAGTTACATTTCGCTCTATTTTCCTTGGTATTATTTAGAAAGCTCTACTTATTAAATTCCATTTGGAACTTAATGTCAATACGAAGTTTGCCATTTTAGATATGCTCAAAAACTTCCTTCAAGGGGGAAAGGTAAGCTGGGATGAAGTGAGAGAGTGGCATGGACTTATATATACTACCAAATGTAAAATCGATAGCTAGTGGGAAGCAGCCGCATAGCACAGGGAGATCAGCTCGGTGCTTTGTGACCACCTAGAGGGGTGAGATAGGGAGGGTGGGAGGGAGACGCAAGAGGGAGGAGATACGGGGATATATGTATATGTATAGCTGATTCATTTTGTTGTAAAGCAGAAACTAACAGACCATTGTAAAGCGATTATACTCCAATAAAGATGTTTTAAAAAAAAAACTTCCTTAAAAAAAAAGTAAGACAAATAGATCCACTCTATATTTCCTTTTTCTGTCTTGGCTGTCAAGAAGCATAAAGTGATATGTGAATTTCAGTAGCAGTAACTGCCTCATTTTAGGGCAACTTGATTATCTTTCATTCTCCAAATCGTTTTCAATCTCTTTTATAAATCTTGGTTTTAATTAACTATTGTATTTTTGAAAACAGATAGGCAACAAGTCAGGAGAAAATAATTAGGATGTTATGATTTCCTTCCCCTTTATAGAATTCACCAAAAGAAACCAGGCTTCTCACAGGTTCCAGCAATGCTTTCCTAAGAATAATATATTTTAGCATTTGATTTCTGTTCAACATTCTACAAAAAGCGTAAGGTTCTCAGGAAACAGAATCTGTGCATTGTCGAGAAAATTGTCCATGTGTGAGAATTATGGGAAATTTTAAACAAGAAGAGAGAATTACTACAAATTTACCACGATATCAAAAATGTGCTCAAAACAGAATCTGTTAACTCTGAATATTCCACAGAGTCATCATAATGTCATCAGTGTGGATAATGGGCAAAAGAAATATCTAAACTGGAAACACATATAGACTTGTATTCCTGAACTCTATAATGGGGATGAAAAATGAACAATCTCTTCAGTTTTTCCTCATGACAACACTTACACCGTGCATATTTCAATGAGAATGTTTTAAATGCATAAGAAATAAACTCACGATATTTGGAATTTCATGAATGATGTGAAACCATGAAATAACTTAGGACACTGAGAATGTATAATGTATGCTTACCTAATGACCAGAATTATTGCACTTGAAAAGAAACTAAATGCAATTTATGAATTTGCTAGGCAATTTTATGTGTAGTCAGAAGCCGCTCTATTTATAGAAGTTTATTTAAAATATTATTTATATACTTTTGATTGAATTAGATTTATCCCCTCTAGAAGAATCTGTGCTCTTAACAGATAAATTGGCATCAGACGTTCAACATAAACCTGCTGCACGGCCAATGGGAAATAAAAACAGCAATCAAAAGCAGGAAGAGCTGTACAGTTGGTAAATTAAATTAGAAAAATTATATAGAGTATTAAAAAGTACTGTATAAAATGGATATAAAATTTTATATATAACATATACAAATATATTTTTTAAATTATTATAAATAAGACGTGAGGGAAAGCCTGAAGGAAGTTGGCCCGGTTGTCAATGGTGTCTGCAATGTTTATATAAATTTCTCGCTGTTTTATAAATTCCGAATAAATACTAATTACCTGTAATAAGAGATATCTTGCTCAAATCTCAGAGGAGAATATTTGATATGCACTCACCTGAATTAATGCATGATTATCTTTAGAAAACACGGAATCCCCCGAGAGCAAGACAGGCTCGCTTTTCTCACAGCTCTCCTGGCTGACGAGCGTGTCCGCGTAGTTGGGCTGCGGGAAGATCACGTGACTCCCCCGCGAGTCAGCGGTGAGCCAGGCCTCGTGGGAATAGGTCTGCAGGAAAGCCCGCACCCCGTCCACGCCCTCAAAGTGAGACGTGGGCACACCCGCTAACCTGCCTCCTGAAGCCTGGAGCAGGCGCGACGTGTGCCAGCGCCTCAGCCTGAGCGCCAGCAGCACAATGACAAACGCGAGGAAGACGCAGGAGACCGCGGCCACCGCCACCACCAGGTACAGCGTGAGGCCTGAGTCGTCGGGGCTGGCGGGAGACTCAAGGCTGCCTAGTTCAGCCAGGACGTCGGGGATGCTGTCCGCTACTGCCACTGTGAGCGTGACAGTGGCTGAGAGAGGGGGCCGCCCGTGGTCCTGGACCGCCACCACCAGGCTCTGCTTGAGTGTGTCACTGAACAGCAGGGCCCGCGCTGTGCGCACCTCGCCCGTGTGCAGCCCCACCGCGAAGAGTCCCGGCTCACTGGCCTTGAGCAGGCGGTAGGACAGCCAGGCGTTCTGGCCTGAGTCTCGGTCCACAGCCACCACCTTGGTCACCAGGTATCCGGGCTCTGCGGAGCGGGGTGCCAGCTCCACGCCCGTGGAGCCATCGGTGGGTACGGCGGGGAAGAGGATCTCTGGCGAGTTGTCGTTCTGGTCCAGCACGAACAGGCTCAGCGACACGTTGCTGCTGAGTGGAGGGTCCCCGCTGTCATGTGCCATCACTTGTAGCTTCAAGTTTCGGAATTGCTCGTAGTCGAAGGGCCGCAACGCATACAGGACGCCAGTGTCTGAGTTTATGGAGATGTAGGAGGACAGGGGAGCTCCCTGGAGGCTGTCCTCCGCCAGGGAGTAAGTGACCCGGGCATTCTCTCCATAGTCGGGGTCTTGGGCGGTCACAGAGGCGATGGACGCTCCTCTGGGGTTGTTTTCTAGGATATACGCGGAGTAGGAGGCATGAGAGAAGGCGGGCGGATTGTCGTTGGTGTCTGCCACGTTCAGGGTGATGTGAGTTTCCGTGGACAGGGGCGGACTTCCTCGGTCAGTGGCAGTCACCGTGATGTTGTAGCTAGGAACCAGTTCTCGGTCTAGGAGTGTGTCTGTTACTAAACTATAATAATTTCCGTAAGCCTTTTCTAATTTAAAGGGCAGATTCCCTTGGATGAAACAAATCACTTGTCCATTTTCCCCAGAGTCTTGATCGTTTACATTTAAAAGGGCAATTAACGTCCCTCTGGGGGAGTTTTCCAGAATGGAGCTGGAGAGAGAGGTGACTACTACTTCAGGGGCATTATCATTCACGTCCAAAACTGTGATGAGGACTTTGGCTCGTGCAGAATATCCTGCGTTATCCATTGCTTGCACTTCCATCTCGTAGAATCCTGATTCCTCGTGGTTCAACTCCCCTATTGTTGAAATTGTTCCTAAATTACAATCTAGCTTGAAAACTTGGGCCGCTTTGTTGTCCACATACCGGAAGGAATACATCACTTCCGCATTGGCTCCTTCGTCAGGGTCGGTGGCGTTTACCAGAAGCAGCTCAGTGCCCACGGCCACATTCTCCGGAACGCTCACACGGTACTCGGACTGAGCAAACGCTGGTGCGTTGTCGTTCACATCAACGACCACCACACGGATGCGCGCGGTGCCAGTGCGGACTGGATAGCCCGCGTCGGAAGCCGTGAGAACCAGGTGGTGAACGGCCTTTTCCTCGCGGTCCAGGGCGCGCTCCAGCACCAATTCTGGGTATTTATTACCATCCGCTCCGCTTTGCACGTCCAGGGAGAAGTGAGTATTACTACTGAGCTCGTAGCTCTGGAGTGAATTCTTCCCTATATCCGGATCCCAAGCGTGGGGAAGGGGGAACCGCATCCCAGTGGCTGCATTTTCACTCATTTTAATTTCTAATTCACCTTCCTGGAAATACGGGGCATTATCATTAATGTCCCTCACTTCTACCACTACCCCGTATATTTTCACTTTATCCTCCATCAGAATCTCCAGATTTAGTTGACACTTGATGGACCCCATACAGAGCTCCTCCCGGTCTATCCTGCCGGCGGTGACCAAACTGCCGCTTCGCGGATTCAGAGCGAAAAGTTGTGTCCTACCTCTGGAGACGATGCGGACTCCACGCTCCTCCAGTTCCCAGGGCTCCAACCCCAGATCCTTGGCGATGTTCCCCACCCTAGAGCCTTTCTCCAGCTCCTCGGGAACCGAATAGTGGATTTGGGTGCATCCAGTTTCCCACTGAACCCCCAGGAGAACTCCCAGCAGGACCAGCTTTTTGCAGTCCTGGTGCAGTCGCGCAGGAGTCATTGTCACTTTCCTTGAGGATTATTTCCAATTCTTCCCTTGATCACCGAAGTCCGGATCAGCTCATCCGTCCTTAAAATCCGACAGTTGGGGGACCCAAGCTCTTCCAATCAGTTTCCTCACAGTCCCGGAGATGGTTAGTTTTTATCTGTGCTTTGTGCTTCAACGCGAGTGCCCGGCTAGCAGGATCTCTCTCTGCTTTTCTCTCCCTGATTGGTGAACAGCGGCGCTCAGAGTCCTAACCAATTACTGCACAATCTTAAACTCCGGGAAAGGATTTTAGTTTTTAAACCTTAAATAGCTCCACCTACTGTTCTTCAAATAGGGATGGCAGCGGAGCCAACCAAAACTACAGTATTCATTTTACTTGGAATTTCAGTGAGCTTCTTTTTATTTCCCTAGATTTTTCATACAGAGCCACTTTCTTGAGATTATTTTCTGTACCTGTAGGCGTATTCTGATTTTTCCAATGAGCTTTTACATGAATTTGAAGTTTCTATACACAGTAGATTTAACTGTATATTTTAGTGCACCTGCTTTGGTATCACCCCCACCACACATACACACCTATTATGGGACTCTCCTTAGGAGTTTCATGTTTTGAGAAATTATATAATAGAATAATTTAAAAATTCTCACCCAGCTAAAATCTGTGGCAAAATTTTTTGGTAGATTCTTAAATTTGCCTAAATGGAAGAACTACTTTAACATGTTGTTGACATTTAACATTTAAGAATCAAATTTTCACAATAATATGGAAACCTAAAAATAAGAAACTTGATTGTACACATTACCAGAATCACACCTGGCAGGAAATCAAGTGAAGAAGACACAGTAACATTTTAAGAACAAAATGGAAGCATTCCAACTAGCATCTGCTTGAAATAAGGGTAGTACTCTACTAATATATTTCAAAAAAATATTTAGGATCAATACCCTGTAATAAGCCATGATGGAAAAGAATATGAAAAAGAATATATATATATGGTATATGAATCACTTTGCTATACACCAGAAACTAACACAACATTGTAACTCAGCTATACTTCAATTAAAGAAAAGAGAGAGAATGTTTAGGAAAATTAGAACCCAAAGAAAATTATAAACTTACCTTTTTCTGGGAAACAAACCTAATTCCAGTTACTGAGATTTACTGGTAATATATTGGAAGCCCATCCGAATACAGGAAAAAAATCCTCACTATTGTGCTTTCATGTGTGTAAATATTTAGATTCTGAGGATAAACATGTTTGGCAAGTATACCATAAAATAATATCTTTAACACTGGGATGAAATCTACAGGTAGCTCTGAGAAAAGGTAGGGCACAAAACTGATCTATTCAATGGCACTCAAATAATCCCTAGCAAATTGTACCTAGAGTAAAGAAAGGCCTTAAGAAAAGCCTTATATGCCAAGATATTGATGTTCTGAATAAGAGAAATGCCCAAAGGAAAAAAATATTATGCTTCCATTAAAATATTTGAATGGGGCTTCCCTGGTGGCGCAGCGGTTGAGAATCTGCCTGCCGGTGCAGGGGACACGGGTTCGAGCCCTGGTCCGGGAGGATCCCACATGCCGCGGAGCAACTGGGCCCGTGAGCCACAATTACTGAGCCTGCGCGTCTGGAGCCTGTGCTCCGCAACAAGAGAGGCCGCGATAGTGAGAGGCCCGCACACCGCGATGAAGAGTGGCCCCCGCTTGCCGCAACTAGAGGAAGCCCTCGCACAGAAACGAAGACCCAACACAGCCATAAATAAATTAATTTAAAAATAATAATAAATAAAATAAAGCTTGTAAAAAAAGAAAAATATTTGAATGGCAGCGGCATCATAATACCCACTTCTCACAGTAAGAGAGATTTTTTTTTTTTAAAGAAATTCACGTTCTTTTATTTACTTATTTATTTATTTATGACTGTGTTGAGTCTTCGTTTCTGTGCGAGGGCTTTCTCTAGTTGCGGCAAGTGGGGACCACTCTTCATCGCGGTGCGCGGGCCTCTCACCATCGCGGCCTCTCTTGTTGCGGAGCACAGGCTCCAGACGCGCAGGCTCAGTAATTGTGGCTCACGGGCCCAGTTGCTCCGTGGCATGTGGGATCTTCCCAGACCAGGGCTTGAACCCGTGTCCCCTGCATTGGCAGGCAGATTCTCAACCACTGCGCCACCAGGGAAGCCCAGTAAGAGAGATTTTGTTTGTGAATAAAGAATAACTCAGATGAAATTGTCAAAATATTTAAAATACTTGAGGGTTAATAATGGAGTTGCTGACCCACCCAGAAAGGGACAGAGAAGACTGAGAGAGGACAAACAAAACTGAAGTGATAGTAGATATAATCTGTTTAAGATTTTCTTTCCTAAATATTGGTTTAAAAAATAAACCAAACCCATATGCAGATGAAAGGCATTCATTGAAACTCACGTGAATGGAAGCAACAGAGTTAGAGCTTAACTTGTTATTCTCTTCAGTGACACTTACTACCAAAAGAGCTTCATTAGAAAGATCTTGCGGGGGCACCATTTCTGGGGTCATGGTGAGAAAACTGAACCTTGTTTTCTGAGAATCGGCAACGTTCAGATTGTAGGAATAAGGCAAAGTGCCCTTGTTGTAGTTGGGAGAAACCCCTGCTGAAAGCAGCACCAGGTGGCCAGGCTAGAGGAGCGTCGCAGGCTCAAAGCAATGGCCAGAATCACCACGAGGAGGAAGAGCACAGAGACCAAGGCCAAGGCCACCACCAGGTAAAACCGCAGCTCAGCTTGGGGGTCAGTGGGCTCAGAGTGGTCACTGAGGTCCGGCAGCGCCTCCTGCAGGCTGTCCGCGATAACCAGGAGCAGCGTGGCGGTGGCCGAGAGGGGCGGCTGTCCCCCATCGCGCACAGCAACCAGCAGGCGCTGGCGGGCCGCGTCCCTGTCGCCCAGGACCCGCGCCGTGCGCACCTCGCCCGTGCGCAGCCCCACGCTGAAGAGGCCGGGCTCGCTGGCCTGCAGCACGTGGTAGGACAGCCAGGCGTTGTGTCCAGAGTCGGCGTCCACCGCCACCACCTTGGTGACCAGGTAGCCGGGCTGCGCGGCGCGCGGCACCGTGTCGAAGAGCGCCGAGCCGTCGGGCCCCAGCGCCGGTACAGCACCCTGGGCGCGTTGTCGTTGCGGTCGCCCACCAGCACACGCAGGCTCACGTTGGTGCTGAGCGCGGGCGAGCCGTGGTCGCGGGCCTGCAGCGTCAGCTCGAAGGCGCGCAACTGCTCGTGGTCGAAGGCGCGCTGCGCGAACACCACGCCGCTCTGTGCGCTCACGGACACGTAGGACGGCAGCGGGCCTGGCTCCAGGTCGCCGGCCAGGATGGAGTAGGAGACGTGGCCGTTGGGCTCCAGGTCGGGGTCGGAGGCGCTGACTTGCGCGATGGAGGTTCCAGGCGGGTTGTTCTCGGCCACGTGGATCACGTAGGAGGCCTGGTGGAAAACCGGAGTGTTGTCATTAACGTCGCTGATGTGTAGAGTGACACTTCTGCTGGAGGAGAGGAGCTGCTTGCCCCTGTCGGTGTCTGCGATGGTGACAGTGTACTCTGGGGTCTGCTCCCGGTCCAGGGCCCCATCTGCCACAAGCTTGTAGTAATTATTGGCGGAAGATCCAATTCTCAAAGGAGCTCTCTCTTTTATGAGACATGTGACCTCCCCGTTTTCTCCCGAATCTTTATCATGTGTTTCGAACAAAGCAATCACAGCTCCCGGTTCTGCAACCTCGGTTATGGAACTAGACACTGGAGTGAAAACCACCTCTGGGCCATTGTCGTTCTCATCTAAAATTTCCAGTATAATTTTACACTCGGTGCCTATGCTTCCAACGTCCTGGCCTCTATGCTTATAGTATAACTGCTACTGATTTCAAAGTCTATAGGGTCTTTGGATTTAATTTCTCCACTTTGATGATCTAGCACAAACATATTTCCAATATCTCATAGTGTTTTGAAGGAGTAGGTGATCTCTGCACTGATGCCTTCATCCTGGTCAGTGGCCTTCACCTTTAGCACAAAGGTGCCTGAGGGCGAGTTCTCACGCAGGCTAACTTTGTACACATCCTGATTGAACACTGGGGGGTTATCGTTGGCATCAGTGACCTTGATCCTGATTTGAGTTTGCCAGTTCAGACCAGATCAGCCCCGTCCACTGCTGTCAGGACCAGGTGAGAGCTCTGTTGTTCCCGGTCCAGAGGCTTCTCCAACACTAATTCTGGGGAATTCTTGCCATCAGTCTTACCTTCAACCATCAGAGAGAAATGCTCACTATAGCTGAGTTGGTGACTCTGCAGAGAGTTAAGCCCTATATCTGCATGTATAGTTGATTCCAGGCCAAACCGAGTTCCTGGAATTGCAAGTTCATTGATGTGTAAAACAATGCTATTTTGGGGAAAATGAGGTGGATTGTCATTTATATCTTCTATTATCACGTTTACGTGAGAAACATTTAGAGGATTCTCTGCTACAATTTCTAAAGGCACGACACACAGAGGGTTTTGGGGGCAGGGTGACTCCCGATCTATTCTGTCACTCACAAGTACTTTCCCATTCTCCATGTTTACAGTCAAGTATTGTTTCTCTGCACTAACTCTGAGGTTGTGGGTCAATAAATCCCGTACATGCAGCCAGCCCCAGGTCCTCAGCGAGATTCCACACCACAGAGCCTCTGTCCATTTCTTCTGGAATAGAATAGCGGATCTGTTTGGAGAGTGCCCCGCATAACAAAGGCAGCAAGAAAGGGAAGATTACTTGCCGCCGCTGGGTACCGCTTCTCTGCTTCCCCTTATTTCCCATCCTTCTGTGCATTGCTGCAGGCTCCAACGTTAAGAAAAGATGATTTATAAATTTCGTTTAAAATACCTACATCGACTACATAGAAAACTCAATGCTCCCAGTTTGAACACATCCCAATCTGTATTCTGGAATCAGATTTGCCAAGTAGAGAGCCTGAGTCCAGGCTACTCTCCTTTCCGACTTGCTTCTGTGACTACACAAGAAATCACTGGGGTAGATACTGGACGCTAGCTCTTGCAGCGCATTGGCCAACAGCGGCCCTTGGAGTCTATTTAGAAAACTGCAGTCAGAAGCCTTGTAAATAATGGGATTTGGTATTCCAACAGATATGTTGAACTGATGTATAGGGAATGAGGCAGTTTAGGAGTTTTGGATAGGTCTGTTTTCCAGTGTTTACTACCAAAGTGGGTTCCTTAGAGACGGGATCCTATAGAAGAGCCATTAACCTAGTAATGAGAAAAGTTTGTCATTTTCTCATTAGAGGCAAGGCACATATTGGAAGAACAAGGCAAAGTCTCCTCTCCAGATTTAGAACAAAGACCACGTGGAAAAAGAGCCCCACCATGTGGTATGGGGAAATTTTGACAGCCATGAAATGACACCCAGTATTATCTTCAATCTGATATGTGTATGATTTTCCTCCTCCTTTCATCAGAGAAAACTGGAGGAGAGATCAAAGCTGTATAGGTTTTACTCAGGATAAGGATAGCCAATACCATAAAGTCTTCTTGTTACTTATAAAAGAGATTTATGTAAAGGATTATGAAGTGTTTTACACTTTCATCATAAAGAGAATATAAAAGCATACCCTAGTAGATTACTATAGGAATTTAATGACATGAAATGTGAGGGTTTTATTTTTATCCTTTTATAACTGTACCATATGTTGCCTCTCAACAGAACTTTATCACTACCTCTAATCAAAATAACCTTCTTAATCTCAAGTGTCAAAACCAACCTTTCCTTTTTATTCTCTAAGATCTTGGCTGCCAACTCCTAACAAGTTCAGGCTATGTTAAAAAAAAAAAAAATGAAACAACCTCCCTCTTCCAGCAAACACCTCATATTCTTTTTATTCATCTAATTTCAGTTCAAGTAAAAGGCCTTAAATCTTTTTTCTCAGTTTGGAATCCCATAAGCATAAATTCTATCCCTCGATGCTCAAAACACTAGCATTTTTCTTGACTTCAAGACAAATTTAGGCATCTGTTGCAGGACTTCCCTTTCCTACAGTTGAAATCCTTTTTGCCCAAACATTAGATACTCAATTTATAGTTAACTATAGTAAGGTCAATTCTGAAATGAGAAGGGATATCTTGAAAGGGAACATGAACATGCAAGTAATTTGCACGAAATATCTAGAAGTGGTGTGAGAGTGCTGAGCTGAATTGACTGTGGAGATGATTCCTGAGATCAATACCCTAGATAAGTTTCCTTTTCCCCCTTGACTTTCCTAAACATTGCTTCAGATAACACATTATTAGGTAACTATCAGGGCTTCAATAACAAGTTGGTTCTGAATATAAGAATTGAGTATACTTATATTTAATTTAAAAAATGAGTTTACATGAAACTAACACAACATTGTAAATCAACTATACTTCAATTTTTAAAATGAGTTTACACACAGACTTAGAGAATAGACTTGTGGTTGCAAAGGGGAAGAAGGGGTGGAGGAGGGAAGGACTGGTACTTTGGGATTAGCAGATGCAAACTATTATATGGATGGATAGATAAACAACAAGGCCCTACTGTATAGCACAGGGAACTATATTCAATATTCTGTGATAAACCATAACAGGAAAAAATATATATATATATTTAAAATATATTGAAAAAAAATATATATATATATGTATAACAGAATCACTTTTCTGTGCAGCAGAAAAAAATATATATATATATTTAAAATATATTGAAAAAAATATATATGTATAACAGAATCACTCTTCTGTGCAGCAGAAATTAATACAACATTGTAAATCAACTGTACGTCAATAAAATTTTTAAAAATGAGTTTACAAAGGAAATGAAAAAAGGAATCCAAGACTCCTAAGCATAGTGAAAACAAACAAAAATATCCAGAGGAATACCAGCTAAATCAGTCTCATGAATTCTAAATATCCACTCCATCTCTTATATTCACAAACTGTTCCGTACAAATAAATCTGAAAAATGTAAGCATGTTTAGCAGATTTGAAAATAACTTTTTGAGAAGGACTGGATCAAAATTAAAAGCTATTTCTGTAGGAGAATTTACTACATTAAAAAAAAATAAACCTTTCAACGATACACAGACACTAAAGTACAAGTAAAAGAATAAAAGGAAAGAACACCAGTTTTACAATTCAACTATTTCTTCAGAACAATCTAATGACTTCACTGTAGGAGTAGAAAAGATGTCTAGAACTTACGACGAAAAAGTGTGCACTACATTTCCTCTCCCAAGAGACCCTCATATCTAAAAGGCAGTCAGTATGTCTTGTTTTGGTGGGGTAAATAAATGAGACAAAGTTGAAATAATCAACAGGATCTAAATGTATTACCAGCCACCAAAAATCAAAACAGAATTGTTTTGTGCTCAGAGAGAAGCGTACGTGTGTAAAAGTGTATATGTGTGAATGTGTGTGTATATGTATTACAGATAAAGAGCTAGAGTAAGTATGCTATTGAATCAACAGGCTCAAATATGAACATTAGAAGTAAAACAAATAATGGTAGAATATAATTATAAATCAGTGGAGGCAATATGAAGTCGAATTGATGTTTATGAATCCTTAATTTGAATCATAACCAGTTTACATTGATAGCCAGACACTGGTGATAGAAAAATATTACTAAAATTCAACTTACAACAAAGCAAGCCATGATAACTGAACTGGACCTTTGAATTAAAACAAAGAAACAAAAGACGCTGACAGGACCAAAAAAAAAAAAAAAAAAAGCCTTTCACAAAACCTTTCTGAAAATTGATGATAATTTGATGAAAGGTAAATTACAGAAACCCACGTTTTGCTTTAAATATATAAGAACATATGCCCCACCCCAAACAGTTTTTATAACAGGCTCAGAAAAAAGTAACTTAAAAGACCTGTGCAGAGATATCAACAATTGGGAGGCAGGAAATAAATCTCACCTGATTACTGGTAGGATCACATTTGCCTAAACCGGTAGCTGAATCTTCAGCTATCAAAAGAGGCTCGCTTTTCTCACAGCTCTCCTGGCTGATGAGCGTGTCCGCGTAGTTGGGCTGCGGGAAGATCACGTGACTCCCCCGCGAGTCAGCGGTGAGCCAAGCCTCGTGGGAATAGGTCTGCAGGAAAGCCCGCACCCCGTCCACGCCCACGAAGTGAGAGGCGGGCACACCCGCTAACCCGCCTCCTGAAGCCTGGAGCAGGCGCGACGTGTGCCAGCGCCTCAGCCTGAGCGCCAGCAGCACAATGACAAACGCGAGGAAGACGCAGGAGACCGCGGCCACCGCCACCACCAGGTACAGCGTGAGGCCTGAGTCGTCGGGGCTGGCGGGAGACTCAGGGCTGCCTAGTTCAGCCAGGACGTCGGGGATGCTGTCCGCTACTGCCACTGTGAGCGTGACAGTGGCTGAGAGAGGGGGCCGCCCGTGGTCCTGGACGGCCACCACCAAGCTCTGCTTGAGCGCGTCTCTGTCCAGCAGGGCCCTCGCTGTGCGCACCTCGCCCGTGTGCAGCCCCACCGCGAAGAGCCCTGGCTCGCTGGCCTTGAGCAGGCGGTAGGACAGCCAGGCGTTCTGGCCCGAGTCTTTGTCGACTGCCACCACCTTGGTCACCAGGTATCCAGGCTCTGCGGAGCGGGGTGCCAGCTCCACGCCCATGGAGCCATCTGTGGGGACAGCAGGGTACAGGATCTCGGGTGCATTGTCATTCTGGTCCAGCACAAATATGCTCAGTGACACGTTGCTGCTGAGCGGTGGGTTCCCACTGTCATGTGCTGTCACCCACAACTGCAGTTCACGGAATTGCTCATAGTCGAAGGAGCGCAGCGCATACAGAATGCCGGTGTCTGAGTTTATGGAGATGTAGGAGGATAGAGGTGCTCCCTGGAGGGTACCCTCTGCCATAGAATAAGTGACCTGGGCATTCTCTTTGCTGTCCCGGTCGAGTGCAGTCACCGAGAAGAAGGAGGCCCCTCTAGGATTGTTCTCAGGAATGTAGGCAGAGTAAGAGGAGTGAGCAAAAGTGGGCGGGTTATCGTTGTCATCTGCTACATTCAGTGAAATATGAGTTTCTGTAGACAAGGGTGGACTTCCCCGATCTGTGGCTGTCAACGTTATATTATAGCTCTGTACCTGCTCCCTGTCCAGTGCTCTGTTTGTTACCAACTTGTAATAATTTCCGTAAGTCTTTTCTAATTTAAAAGGCATATTGTTAGGAATGAAACAGGAGACTTGACCATTTTCTCCAGAGTCTTGATCTTGCACATTTAGAAGAGCAATCACAGTACCTGGAGGAGAGTTTTCCAGCACCGAATTAGTAGAAGATGTGATAGTTATTTCTGGAGCATTATCATTCACATCCACAACTGTGACCAACATCTTAGCAGTGGTGGAGAGACCGCCACCATCTTGGCCTTGAATTTCCATCTCATAGAATCTGTATTTCTCAAAATCCAGAGAACCTTGTATTAAGACTTCTCCAGATTGAGAATCCAACTGGAATATCTCAGAAGCTTTGCTTTCCATATTCAGGAATGAATATACCACTTCCCCATTGATTCCCTCATCTGGATCAGTTGCGTTTACCATAAGCACCCGAGTTCCGGAGCTGAGGTTCTCAGGAACACTCACTCCATATACAGACTGTGTAAACTTTGGGATATGGTCATTTACATCGAGAACCACGACACGGATGGAAACAGTGCCCTGGCGGATGGGATCTCCTCCATCTAAGGCTGTGAGGAGGAGGTGGTGAGCAGCCTCTTTTTCCCGGTCCAGGCTCCCCTCCAGCACTAGCTCAGGATTCTTGGCCCCATCCGTTCTGCCTCGCACTTGCAAAGAAAAGTAATTATTAGGGTTGAGCTGGTAGCGCTGGAGGGAGTTCATTCCCACATCTGGATCCCTAGCATTAGGAAGAGGAAATCGCGATCCCGGAGTTGCATGCTCACTGACTTTTATCTCTACTTCCTCCTCCCGGAAGCTGGGGGCGTTATCATTAATATCCATGATTTCCACCTCCACTCCGTAAATCTTAAGGGTATCTTCCACAAGTATCTCCAAGTTTAAAAAACAGGAGGAAACCGCCTCACAGAGCTCCTCCCGGTCTATCCTATCAGCAGTGATCAAGCTGCCACTTCGCGGATTCAGAGCGAAAAGCTGAGTCTTTCCTCCGGAGACGATGCGGACTCCGCGCTCCGCCAGCTCCCTGGGCTCCAGCCCCAGGTCCTTGGAAATATTGCCCACGAAGAAGCCTTTGTCTGTCTCTTCCAGCACCGAGTATCGGATCTGCCCAGCCCCAGACTCCCGCAGCGTCCCCAGGAAAATATACAGTAGGACCAACCCGCTGCGGTCCAGGAGCAGTTGCCGATTCGCCATGGCAGTGGCTGAGCCTGTATTCCGCGGTTTCTTGAGCTGTTTGGTTCTGAATCAGCTTATGCATCTACGAAGTCACTGGCTAAGTGCATCCAAAATATATTAGAGAGCGAAGAGAAGTACTTTTAAGTTTCCAGCATCACGATCTGTGAATATTCACTTCACTCTGCTTTGTGTTGTAGAGGTAGGGGAGGGAGGGACTCTAGCTCGCAGCTTCCCGTTTCCCTAATTGGTGAACAGCGGCGCCTAGAGCCCAATCTTATTATTGCAACGAGAAAGAAAAACTCGACTAATGTTGCTGTTCCTGAAGTTATCACACTTACCTCTTTGAGAATCACAAGTATTTGTAAAGCTTAAAATTGCAGACAATAAAGTATTATGTAATGTGATGTTAAAGGTTTACCAAGAGCACTTATGAAAAGAGTAATTATTTAAAAGGCTTGCTAATTATAAAAAATTTCAAATACTACTGGAACTGAAAACTTGCAGGTTAGATTTGGTTCCTCCTGATTTTTACTGACTGAAGGGAACAGCATTTGTGGTTGTGTAACTAGCATGGTTTCAACAAAATCAACAGTTAGGATTATGACTATAATTCTTACCAATGTTTATTGAGTAAAATAAAGATAAAATGTTTGAGAAAATTTGGATGGCATTAGGGTTGTCATTTAAAATACCACAATATAAATATATAACTGTATTCCATATCCTTAATTAAAAGGTGTTCTATTTCATGAAAAACTGACCTGAGAGTGCTCTATATATTTTACCTTAAAATGCACTTGAATAGTAGAGGGAATGCAGCATCATAAACTTTAGTCTTAATAGTAATACCCATAGGTGTGAATTAGATTTTAGGAACTTTATCAAGAGAGGGAATCTAGAATCTCGAAATAACAGTGCTATATTAGAATATATTGGCATATTGGAATATAAAAAGCATTATTTTAAATACTTACCTGCTTAAAAGTGTTCTTATCTGCTTCAACACTAAGAGTTAAAACGCTAGCCAATAGCACTGAAGAGCTATCTTTGTTGAGAATATCTTGTGTGGCAGGACAATGTTCAACAGATGTGAGAAAATTAAATTCCGGATTAGTCTGATTCCCAGGCACACATAAATTATCGGCATAGGGCAATGTTCCCTCACTGTAGTTGGGAGGAATCTCAGGACCAGACTTGGAGCAGAGAACAGACCCAAAGCAGCCCCCAGCGGCGCTGGGGCTGGAAGAGCATCGAAGGCGCAGGGCAATGGCCAGAATCACCACGAGGAGGAAGAGCACAGAGACCAAGGCCAAGGCCACCACCAGGTAAAACTGCAGCTCAGCTTGGGGGTCAGTGGGCTCAGAGTGGTCACTGAGGTCCGGCAGCGCCTCCTGCAGGCTGTCCGCGAAAACCAGGAGCAGCGTGGCGGTGGCCGAGAGGGGCGGCTGTCCCCCATCGCGCACAGCAACCAGCAGGCGCTGGCGGGCCGCGTCCCTGTCGCCCAGGGCCCGCGCCGTGCGCACCTCGCCCGTGCGCAGCCCCACGCTGAAGAGGCCGGGCTCGCTGGCCTGCAGCACGTGGTAGGACAGCCAGGCGTTGTGTCCAGAGTCGGCGTCCACCGCCACCACCTTGGTGACCAGGTAGCCGGGCTGCGCGGCGCGCGGCACCGTGTCGAAGAGCGCCGAGCCGTCGGGCCCCAGCGCCGGGTACAGCACCCTGGGCGCGTTGTCGTTGCGGTCGCCCACCAGCACGCGCAGGCTCACGTTGGCGCTGAGCGCGGGCGAGCCGTGGTCGCGGGCCTGCAGCGTCAGCTCGAAGGCGCGCAGCTGCTCGTGGTCGAAGGCGCGCTGCGCGAACACCACGCCGCTCTGCGCGCTCACGGACACGTAGGACGACAGCGCGCGCGGCTCCAGGTCGCTGGCCACGATGGAGTAGGAGACGTGGCCGTTGGGCCCCAGGTCGGGGTCGGAGGCGCTGACTTGCGCGATGGAGGCTCCAGGCGGGTTGTTCTCAGCCAAGTGGACCACGTAGGAGGCCTGGTGGAAAACAGGAGCATTGTCGTTGACGTCGGTGATGCGTAGGGTAATGGTAGCGCTGGAGGAGAGGGGGGGCTTGCCCCTGTCAGTGGCTGTGATAGTGACGTTGTATTCCGGAGTCTGTTCCCTGTCCAGGGCCCCATCTGTTACTAACTTGTAGTAATTATTAGAAGAAGAATGAATTTTAAACGGAATGTCTCTACTTAAATTACATGTGACTTCTCCATTTTCCTTGGAATCCTGGTCCCGTGTTTTGAAGAGACCTACAACCATTCCTGGCTTGGAATCCTCCAAAATCTGATCAGGGAGAGAAGTGATGATTATTTCTGGGCTGTTGTCATTTTCATCTAAAACTTCTATAATTACTTTACACTGTGTAGAGAGGGATCCTCGGTCCTTTGCTTCTACATCCATGGCATATCTTTCCACATCTTCATAATCCAGGGGTTGATGAGTTACAATGTTTCCTGTAGCCGAATCCAGAGAGAACACGTGCCGGGCTGTATCAGCCACACCAAGGAATGAGTAGGTGATCTCTGCATTGACGCCTTCATCTTGATCAGTAGCGCTCACCCTCAGCACGAAGGTACCTGGGGGCACATCTTCCCGAAGGCTGACCTTGTACACATCTTGGCTGAACACAGGGGGATTATCGTTGGCATCCACCACCAGGATTCGGATCTGAACGGTGCCGCTTCGCGGCGGATCCCCGCTGTCTAAGGCTGTCAGCACCAAGTGGTGAGTGCTCTGCGTTTCTCGGTCCAGGGTCTTCTTCAATACCAATTCTGGATATTTGCCACCCTCAAGATTGTCTTTCACCACTAACGAGAAATACTCATTAGGACTTAGTTGGTATTTGCTCAGTGAATTCATACTAATATCGGGATCTTTTGCAGACTCAAGAATTGTTCCCGTCCCTAGACTGACAGATTCACTGATTTCTAAGTTTATTTCATCCTTATGGAATTGAGGAGCATGGTCATTAATATCCTCAACAACCACAATGACATGAAAAATATTTAAAGGATTTTCCACCACGGCCTCCAACTGCAATTCACATCTTCTTCTCTCTTTACATATCTGCTCACGATCTATTCGGTCCTTCACAAGTAAGTCCCCACTCTCCGCGTCTACGTTGAAAAGCAGCTTCTCAGCGCTAACTCGCAGCTTTCGAGCCGACACATCCAGGACACTGAGCCCTAGATTCTTGGCGAGATTCCCTACCACAGAGCCCTTGGCCAGCTCCTCGGGAATGGAGTAGCGGATCTGCTCGCAGAGCGCGGGGTAGAACAAAGGCAGCAGGAAGGGAAACAGTACCTGCCGCCGGCGGGCCGGACATCTCTGCGTGCAGCTCCCTCCCATTGCGCGCTCTAGTTCTCGCTGGGTCCCAGTCTTTATAGTTGGAGAAAATGTACACTGGCGCACTGGTAAAGCATTTGGTCCAGGACAGGCGGAGCCCCCAGGCTTGGGGCTGGGAATCCGTGTGTGCTGGGGAGAGTCTGCGCGGCCAGGAGCCCCAGCGTGTAAGCGGGTTTCCTTCTCTCTGTGTTGGTGGCTGTGCTGGAAATCCCTGGCTAGAAGCTGAGGAATCCCGGGCGTCTACGCTTGCCCTGCACTGGCCGACAGCGGCGCCCAGAGGCTCCGTGTGGAACCGCAGTTTAGTTTTTCTCTGCTGTATTTAAGGAAGTCTTTTTCTTTAAACGCAGGATGACCGCAACTAAAATATTTGAATCTTATTCCTCGGTGACCCCGTTTTCATCATGAAACATTTTTTTCACATGGTCAAAACTATTATATATTTTATATATTAAAATTTTACATATATTTTGAATAGGTAGAAATATTTCTTTCAAAATCTAAAAGGCACAAAAGAATGTAGAGTGAAAAGTAGGTCTCCTATTCCATTGCCTACTGCTATCCAGTTCTTCCATCCAGAGGCAATCACTGTTGCTGCTTTTAAGAGTAATTATCCGCAAAAGAAAGTACTAAAGATAGGCAAAAAACGTTTTTTGTTTTTTTTTTGGTCTTCAATCCAGGTTTATATTTGGCTAGAAAAGTATTAATCCATCCCCCCATATTTAGGAACCAGAATACAAACACTGTCATGTTCATTACAATCATCTAAGGTGTCCTATATTGCTTCTAAATAATTATATTTTAACATATTTGCTTACAATAGTTACCATGCCAAAAGAGTAGGTTTTTTTTAACCTGTATTTTTCAAAATAATAGAATTATTTGAAATAGATGCATACTAATTTTGACTCTCATGGGCAGAAATTTTAAATGACAGTTTCAATGATTTAAAAGGTAAAAAATAAAAGTTGATAACTATGACTCTAAAGATAATAACTATGCTCTCCTTCCACAGACATATCCTTGAACAAAAGTTGAATGATATGAAAAAAGTCATGGTCTCATAAATATTTTGAAACACATTAGGACATGATTTGACTTTACGCTACCATATTAGTTTAGAAGAATATTAATAATAAATTATAAGAGATCAAACCAAATACATCACTATCTTCACTTAACTAAATGGGCTCATCAGTAACTCCACTGACCATCCGCTTATAATTCTATGTACTTCTCTGCTTGTATTCCGATCTTATACAGAAATGACATCTCTTTCTTGACTTTAAGTTTATTTTGACTTTAAATTACAGAGTTTGCAGAGTTTCAGGTGGACCTTTCTTTCTCTATATAAAGAGTCACTGAAATGCTTTTGGCACACACGTTTGCCCCTGTACTTGGGAACATGTACCACTCTATCTCCCCAAATTCCAAATTATATATATTTTTTCATCCTTAGAAATTGGAAAATTTAACAAAAAGTACAGAGAGAACAGAACCCCAAATTTGTTTCTACAGGCTCTCTGGAATCCCTATTGAGCAAGGAAAGTAAAATTAAAATGGTATGTCTTCTGGGACTTCCCTGGTGGTACAGTGGTTAAGAATCTGCCTGCCAATGCAGGGGACACGGTTCGATCCCTGGTCCAGGAAGATCCCACATGCCACGGAGCAACTAAGCCCAGTGCACCACAACTACTGAGCCTGTGCTCTAGAGCCGGTGAGCCACACTACTGAGCCCGAGCGCCACAACTACTGAAGCCTGGGCGCCTAGAGCCCATGCTCTGCAACAAGAGAAGCCACCGCAATGAGAAGCCCGCACACCACAACGAAGAGTAGCCCCCGCTCGCCACAACTAGAGAAAGCCCGCGCGCAGCAACAAAGACCCAATGCAGCCAAAAATAAATAAATAAATAAATAAATAAATAAATAAATAAATAATTTTAAAAATGGTATGTCTCCCACATGACAGTATGAAATTGGAATCACAGGCAAAATGGATGCTGCAGTGTTACCAGGTATGATTACACTTGAAAAAATTTAAGCACACATTGTTATGAATTGTTAATAGAATATTATTGAAAATGGGTAGGATTTCCAGTGAGGCTAATGCACTTGTTTCTGACATTTACCTATTCTTAACAGACCTGCCTTCAAAGCAAGAGGCAGGGTTGTTTAAGGGGCTGGGATTTCAACATGTAGCCACCGGGAGAGCACACAAATTGACAAGACACTTCTGTATGAAAGTCCTCTCTTAGAAGCTGTCAGTATTATGCTCAACAAAACTATAAAATACAAGACTCCGTGAAGCTGCTCATAACAGCCTATCACAATAAACCTTCATGGGATTAGGTGAATAGTTACCAGAAAGTAAAAACAAATCAGCCTTAATAACCATCAAGTTCTACTCTTCAATGTTTCAGCAAGAAGCAAATGTCACTGAAATGGAGGGAAAAGTGAAAAAATTAAGTTTCCACCAACATGCTGCAAACCGAAAAGCAAAACCAACCATAATTTTTAAAGGAGAGAAAAGGAACAAAAATAGAACTCACTGGCACCAAAGGGGTATCTTCTATAGGAAACTTCGAATCATCTAACAAAGACTGAGGATCCTTTTTCTCACGGCTCTCCTGGCTGATGAGCGTGTCCGCGTAGTTGGGCTGAGGGAAGATCACGTGACTCTTCCGCGAGTCCGCGGTGAGCGAGACCTCGTGGGAATAGGTCTGCAGGAAAGCCCGCACCCCGTCCACGCCCACAAAATGAGAGGCTGGTACGCCTGCCAGTCCGCCTCCAGAAGCCCGGAGCACACGCGACGTGTGCCAGCGCCTCAGCCTGAGCGCCAGCAGCACAATGACAAAGGCGAGGAAGACACAGGAAACCGCGGCCACCGCCACCACCAGATACAACGTGAGGCCTGAAGCATCAGAGGCGTGCGGGACCTCCAAGCTGCCCAGATCAGCCAGGACATCTGGGATGCTATCAGCCACAGCTACGGTGAGCGTGACGGTGGCAGAGAGAGGGGGCTGCCCGTGGTCCTGGACCGCCACCACCAGGCTCTGCTTGAGCGCGTCTCTGTCCAGCAGGGCCCGCGCTGTGCGCACCTCGCCCGTGTGCAGCCCCACCGCGAAGAGTCCCGGCTCGCTGGCCTTGAGCAGGCGGTAGGACAGCCAGGCATTCTGACCTGAGTCTCTGTCCACAGCCACCACCTTGGTCACCAGGTAGCCAGGCTCTGCAGAGCGGGGTGCCAGCTCCACGCCAGTGGAACCGTCGGTGGGGAGAGTGGGGTACAGGATTTCGGGCGCATTGTCATTCTGGTCCAGCACGAATATGTTCAGTGACACGTTGCTGCTGAGCGGTGGGTCCCCACTGTCAGTGGCTGTCACCTGCATCTGCAGGTCATGAAACTGCTCAAAGTCGAAGGATCGCAGTGCATACAGTACTCCTGTGTCAGAATTGATGGAGACGTAGGAGGATAGAGGTGCCCCTTGGATAGTGTCTTCAGCCAGGGAGTAAATAACCCGAGCATTTTCTTCACTGTCTGTGTCCAGTGCAGCCACTGAGAAGATGGAGGCACCTCTGGGGTTGTTCTCTGGGATATAGGTAAAGTAGGAGATGTGAGAGAAGGTGGGTGGGTTGTCATTGATATCTGCCACTTGCAGGGTGAAGTGAGTTTCCGTGGATAGGGGTGGACTTCCTCCATCTGTGGCTCTTACTGTGATATTGTAAGAAGACACCTGTTCCCTGTCAAGGACTTTGTGTGTCACCAATCTATAATAACTGTCAATGGATTTTTCTAACTTAAATGGTAGATTCCCCAATATAGAACAGGTGACCTGCCCATTCTGCCCGGAGTCCAGATCATGCACGTTTAAAAGAGCTATAACAGTCCCCAGAGGTGAATCTTCCATCAGGGGACTAAACAGAGATGTGATCGTCACCTCTGGACTGTTGTCATTTACATCTTCTACTGTAATCAACACTTTAGCAGTTGCAAGATATGCCCCTCCATCTTCAGCTTGTATTTCTATTTCATAGAAACCTGTTTCTTCATAATCTAGATTTTCTGATAGTTTTATTTCCCCCGTATTTTTGTTTAGTTGGAATTTCAACAGTTGTGTGTCAGGTAATTTTCGGAATGAATATGTCACTTCTCCATTGGCACCTTCATCCCTGTCAGTGGCGGTGACTGTCAACAGCTGTGCACCCACAGGCAAGTTCTCGGGAACACTCACTCGGTATTCGGACAAACTGAAGACCGGAGCATTGTCATTTGTATCGAAAACAGTCACACTGATGAGGACAGTGCCAGATCGGAGAGGGTCACCCCCGTCGACGGCAGTTAGGACCAGATGGTGCATTGCCTCTTCCTCGCGATCCAGGGCGTGCTCCAGCACCAGCTCTGGGTACTTAACGCCATTGACACGGCTTTGAACTGCTAGGGAGAAGTGCTTATTGGAGCTGAGCTGGTAGCTCTGTAGGGAGTTCACGCCCACATCCGGATCAAGAGCTTCCGGGAGAGGAAAACGCATTCCTGGAGCGACGTTTTCATTAATTTTTACATCTAGATTTTCTGCTTGGAATTTTGGTGCATTATCGTTGATATCAGTTACTTCTATTTCTACTCCGAAAAGTTTCACCCTATCTTCCATAAGAATGTTAAAACTCACCAGACACGGCTCGTTCTGAGCGCAGAGCTCCTCCCGGTCTATCCTGCCCGCAGTGACCAAGCTGCCGCTTCGCGGGTTCAGAGCAAAGAGCTGCGTCCTACCTCTGGAGACGATGCGGACTCGGCGCTCCGCCAGCTCCCGGGGCTCCAGCCCCAGGTCTTTGGAGATGCTGCCCACAAAAGAGCCTTTCTCTAACTCCTCGGGAACGGAGTAGCGGATCTGCCGAGCTTCGGCATGCCACGGCATACAGAGGAAAAGGCAGAGCTGGACCAGCGCGCTGCGGTCGGAGCTATTCCTTTGAGCGGCCATTGTTGTCTGGTGACGGAATTCTCGCTGAGTCCTCACTGGGCACGCTGTGTGTTTTGACTGGGTCCTTTTTCTTTCTCTGGCTGCAGGGAGTCTCTGCAGCCTGCGCACCTTAAATTCTGGACTGAGTTTCGCTGCATCCCTGGAGCCTGTTTGCAGGAACTGTGGAGCTTTGTGTAGTTGGAGTCCTGAGAATCCGGATTGAGCGCTTGCTGCGGTTCTCTCCTAGTGGGTGAACAGCGGCGCTCAGAGTCCTCAGAAGTTACTGCACCCACTGTGTATGCAATAGAAAACAAACGCTACTCTATTTTTTGTTGTATATTTTATTTTATTTTACATTACTTCTTTGGTTTCTCAACTGACATCCTTAAATCAACTACTATTTGTAGTTTTCTTACTCGGTGGAATAAAATGGAATGAAAGTACCTCAAAGTATTAAATGATAATAGTTGATTAAATATATATTTGCAACACTCATTTTCCCAATAGAAATATATCCACTTTAAAAAGTAAGTAATGCTTACTTTCTTTCCTATGAGCCTCTAGCTATATTCAGAAAATTCTTACAATTTAATTTGAAATTCTGATTTAAATGGTCCACCTGTGTTTAGTAGACATTTATACAGAGACTATGAGATATACCCCTTAAAATTTCACTTAGAATTTTTAAATTTTAGATTGATCAATCAACTAATTAATTATATTTGTTTAGCATTAAGATTGTGTAAAAAGTTTTCAATTTTTCTAAAATAGTTTTCCTGAGCCTCAATGAATTTTTTGAAAAAAATATATTTTTATTACAGGCATATATTATTAGAAGTTAACTTGACCTATTTAAATGAGTTGAGCTGGTAATCACAAACTAAAAGGAACATGTCTGTATTGCAGTGGGAAGAGAAATACATACAAGTGCTACAATTTTAAAAAACGGAGTTAGAAATAGTGATGTAGGTTTTTGAAAAATACGTATTTATGTCAAATGACCTGTTTTCACCAGGGCGTTGATGCCTATATAAATAATCTCTTCTTTGCATGTTGTATGGAAGCCCAAAATAAAGTGGCGTACACATCTTCAGTTGTATATCCCCACCAACCCAGTAGTAGTTCTTTCCTCAAAGAGGAGGAGTTTGGAGGTTGAATTCTTTCATGCAGAGAGAACAGGTTGTTCAGAAACGTTTATGTCCCTATGCCCCCAAGTATAGAACCCTTCAAAGATTTTACCTTTTGTCTTCAAAGATTGTATATCAGACAATCAGAGACAGAGATTGAGCACAGAACACAATAGCATTTCATTTGCTTTCTTGAAAACTCCTTATCTTGCAATGTAGAGAAAACAGGATTGGGAAAGAGTACAATTTGAGCACCAAGAAAAGTAAAAGGAAAGCCAGAAAGACCAAAAATTGAAGAGAAAAATTCCTCTAGGGTAGTTAGTATTAAGATTTTGGGCCCATAGAAAACCTGGCAATGGAATCAAAGTGTTGACTCCTCTACCAAGAAAAATGCATACATCTGTAACTTTACATGCAATTTCAGGAATTCGTGGATCCGCTCACCATGCCCCCTCAAATGCTTACAGTTTTAAAAATTGTTAAAATAAATGAAGATACCCAAATGCACATACAAGATTATTTGTACTACATGTTTCTTTGAAATGAGCACCTGCTTGGATATTTAATGCGTAGCTAATATTATTAAACTTAAAAAAAACATATAAATTGGGTATGGAAATTTCAACTTAAATCTCAGCAGATTTGAATAGGTTATTATTTATTCATTTAAATTTATTTATTTATTTATTTGGTAAGAAGCCAAGACCACAGCCTCTGTTTTGCTAATCTAAGCTTGACAAGATATCTCCAATTCTTTCTGAATTATAGAGCAATTTATGAACCATGTAAGTCTTGAAAATGTACTCAGCAAAAACTGAACATTGAGAAGACAAAACAGTAATTAGTTGTGTATTTTCTAAATATGATTCTAGATGTAAGAATGAAATAGTATGCCCAAAATATGAAAAAAATAGTAGAATGTTACAGAAGACAAAAAAATGAAACTCACCGGTGTTAAGGTCTCAGGATGTGAAGTCAAATCATTCCCACTCTGAAGTGGAATTAAGGCCCCAGGAGAATCACCACAAACTATGTCTTGAGTGGAATGCAAAGGATCACTACATCTTAGAAAATTAAACTCTGTCTTTCCAGTATGGGCAACGCACAGATTGTAGGAATAAGGTAAAGTTCCTTCACTGTAGTTGGGGGGAACCACGGGTCCAGACTTGACACAGACACCAGGCTGAAAGCAGCCCCAGGCAGAGGGGCTGGAAGAGCAACGAAGGTGTGGGGCAATGGCCAGAATCACCGCGAGGAGGAAGAGCACTGAGATCAAGGCCAAGGCCACCACCAGGTAAAACCGCAGCTCAGCCTGGGGGTCAGTGGGCTCAGGGTGGTCACTGAGGTCCGGCAGCGCCTCCTGCAGGCTGTCCGCGAAAACCAGGAGCAGCGTGGCGGTGGCCGAGAGGGGCGGCTGTCCCCCATCGCGCACAGCAACCAGCAGGCGCTGGCGGGCCGCGTCCCTGTCGCCCAGGACCCGCGCCGTGCGCACCTCGCCCGTGCGCAGCCCCACGCTGAAGAGGCCGGGCTCGCTGGCCTGCAGCACGTGGTAGGACAGCCAGGCGTTGTGTCCAGAGTCGGCGTCCACCGCCACCACCTTGGTGACCAGGTAGCCGGGCTGCGCGGCGCGCGGCACCGTGTCGAAGAGCGCCGAGCCGTCGGGCCCCAGCGCCGGGTACAGCACCCTGGGCGCGTTGTCGTTGCGGTCGCCCACCAGCACGCGCAGGCTCACGTTGGCGCTGAGCGCGGGCGAGCCGTGGTCGCGGGCCTGCAGCGTCAGCTCGAAGGCGCGCAGCTGCTCGTGGTCGAAGGCGCGCTGCGCGAACACCACGCCGCTCTGCGCGCTCACGGACACGTAGGACGACAGCGCGCGCGGCTCCAGGTCGCTGGCCACGATGGAGTAGGAGACGTGGCCGTTGGGCCCCAAGTCTGGATCTGAAGCGCTAACTTGGGCGATGGAGGCGCCGGGCGGGTTGTTTTCTGCCACGTGGACCACGTAGAAGGCTTGGTGGAAAATCGGAGCGTTGTCGTTGATGTCCGTGATGTGCAGAGTGATGGTAGTGCTGCTGGAGAGGGGTGGCTTGCCCCTGTCAGTGGCTGTGATGGTGACGCTGTATTCCAGAGTCTGCTCTCGGTCTAGGGCCCCATCTGTCACCAGCTTGTAGTAATTATTAGAAGAAGAATAAATCTTGAACGGAACATCTCTTCCTATATGACAGGTGACTTCTCCATTTCCTCCGGAATCCCGGTCCCGTGTTTTGAAGAGGGCAACAACCATTCCTGGAAGAGAACCCTCCAAAATCTCATCAGAGAGAGAAGTGATGATTATTTCTGGACTGTTGTCGTTTTCATCTAGGATATCTATGATTACTTTACATTGGGTAGAGAGACCACCTCCGTCCTTTGCTTCCACTTCCATGGTGTATCTTTCTATATCCTCAAAATCCAATGACTGGTTATTCTTAATCAGGCCTGTTTTCTCATCCAGTGAGAACATGTGCCTTGTACTCTGAGCAGTGCTCCTGAAGTAGTAGTGTATTTCAGCATTGGCCCCCTCATCCTGGTCAGTGGCTGTCACCAGCAACACGGAGGACCCAGGGGGTAGATTTTCACTAACGCTGATTCTATATTCGTCTTTGCTGAACACTGGGGGGTTATCATTGGTGTCCTTGACAGATATTTCTATATGAGCGGTGGCACTTCGTGGCGGGCCCCCTCCATCCAAGGCAGTCAATATCAAACTATGGGACCGCTGCTCTTCCCGGTCTAGGGGTTTCTCCAAAGATAACTCTGGGTATTTGCCACCATCGGAATTAACTCTAACCATTAATGAGAAATAAGGGTTAGGACTTAACTGATAATCTTTAACTGAGTTTGTGTTTATATCAGGGTCAGTGGCAGGGTCAAGGGATATTCGTGCACCTGAAGATACAGATTCAAAAATTTCTAAATGTATTTCCTTTTTATCGAATTGAGGAGCATGGTCATTAATATCCTCAACAACCACGATGATATGAAAAATATTTAAAGGATTTTCCACCACGGCCTCCAACTGCAATTCACACCTTCTTCTCTCTTTACATATCTGCTCACGGTCTATTCGGTCCTTCACAAGTAAGTCCCCACTCTCCGCGTCTACGTTGAAAAGCAGCTTCTCAGCGCTAACTCGCAACTTTCGAGCCGACACATCCAGGACACTGAGCCCTAGATCCTTGGCGAGATTCCCTACCACAGAGCCCTTGGCCAGCTCCTCGGGAATGGAGTAGCGGATCTGCTCGCAGAGCGCGGGGTAGAACAAAGGCAGCAGGAAGGGAAACAGTACCTGCCGCCGGCCGGCCGGACGTCTCTGCGTGCAGCTCCCTCCCATTGCGCGCTGTAGTTCTCGCTGGGTCCCAGTCTTTCCGGAAAGCCAAAGAAAATGCAATCCACGGCGTCACTGGAAGAGCTTTCGGCCCAGGACAGGCGGAGCTGGGAATCCGTTTGTGCTGGGCAGAGCCTTCCCGGCCAGGAGCCTGAGTGCGTGAGCAGATTTCCCTCTCTCTGTGTTGGTGGCTGCGCAGGAAATCCCGGACTGGAGGCTGAGGAATCCCGAGCGTCAGCGCTTGCCCTGCACTGGCCGACAGCGGCGCCCAGAGGCCTCGTGTGGAACCGCAGTCTGACATTTTCGTCTTGAATACAATTTCTCTCCAGAATGTGTGTGTGTATATATATATAGTTATGTAATTGCCCCAAATTTCAGTTTTAACAGAGTATACGGCAGATGGCTGCATACTTAGTTTTTCAAGAAATTTATGGTGGAAAATTTCAAACTTATACAAAAGTAGGGAGCCTTATTATTGAACCTTCATATACCCATCACCCAACTACAACGATGATCAACACAAGGTCATCTTTGCTTACTCTTTATTTAATTCTCTCATTATCTTGAAGCAAATCCAAGATATTTTAATTACCTCTTCTTTAAAGACAAGACACGAAGATGAGGAAGAATTTTATCCTTAAGCCTATTATATTATATAATCTGTTACCAATGCAAAAGTCCTGCCTCATTTAAGAAAACTGGAACTCAGCATTTTCCAGTCTGCCCAGTCATCGATCCAAAGAACCTTGTGTTCTGTTTTTAAAGGCAAGTGACATTTTTATGGCAGAGACTAGTAGTTACCTACCATGACATACAAGCCTTTGTCCATATCTGTTATTACATTTTTTCCAAATTAACCATATTTTAATATTTATGTATACTAAGTACTAAAGGTTACTCCCCAAGACAGAAACTTTAAGTGACAGTTTTCCTACTGCATGGTTAAAAATATGACCCTGAAGGATGCTTTGCTTTTTTCCTACTAGCTTAGGAATAAAGAGTATTTGAAATAATTATAATGTCTGTATGTCATAATGGATTTCCAGACATGTTAGCCCTCATATTCAGCATGTTCAGAATAGAATTTTGAGTCAATTTCAAAGCTTATTTTCAAAGTCTCCTACAATGCCATTTATTACTTGAAATAACATTGTGTTTAAAATCACATTACATAATACATTATTCTTTTCCTTATGTCTAAAAGCCAGTAAAATATTCTTAGAATCTCCATAGCAGTTCCTGAGAATATTTTCCTAAATCATCTCTCATAACCAGACTTATTTCTAGCCTCAAAAGTTGGAGGATTGAGCCATAAAAAACAGTTGAAGAATAATTTTTATTTCCTATGTTTTGTCTTCTCACAGGGTCCAGTCTAAGAAACCCCTCTTCAGCAAGCATAAACTATAGGAGGTTTCAAATTATTAATAATCTGATATTATAGTGTTAGGAAATCAACAGCTCTGAGGATGAGAACAAATGATGTTAAAATTTTTCACTATTAAAAGAATAAAGCATCCCTTTCTAGGATTTGGAAATGGATGATATTTGAAGTTCGAATTATCCTCCGAAATGATCTTTAAATGAAAACAACCTCTACAAACATGTGAACGGAAACACGTCACCTCTAAGGGGTGTTGTCCTGTCACAGAAACAGAAAAGAAGTACTGAGTCTGGGCTTTCAGTTGTTTTTCCAAGAAGAATGCATTTCTTATTAATTTACCCTTACAAAAATAGCATCGGCTGCAGAAATGTTTTTAGAGTAAGAATTTCACAATGTGGCCATTGGAGATAACAATAGTAACAAATTTCAGGAATGGAAACCAGTCCTAAGAATTAGTAGTGAACCGTGGTAATCACTGAAGCAACCTCACCCAAAGAGCCACGCCCAATGCCTGATAATGAGAGCAGTCCCAAGAGGAAGGTTTTCACTGACCTTAGGTTAATCATTATGAGAAAGCAAAAATTATATCAACGATGTAACCAAAAAATGCCTCCTATAGATGTTAGAGCAAAAATTAGGCCCAGTGAAAATTTAAACGAGAAATTGTTAACAGTGAGAAATATTTACAGTGAGAAATATGTTAATATCAACTTATCCTAAAGTGCCAATACTTAAATAGAAAACCAATTTTTTTTTTAAAGTAAAGGAAAAATTGAACTCACTGGAACCAAAGGGGTGTCTTCTATAGGAAACCTGGAATCATCTGAAGCGCACAAAGGCTCGCTTTTCTCACAGCTCTCCTGGCTGACAAGCGTGTCCGCGTAGTTGGGCTGCGGGAAGATCACGTGACTCTGCCGCGAGTCAGCGGTGAGCCAGGCCTCGTGGGAATAGGTCTGCAGGAAAGCCCGCACCCCGTCCACGCCCACGAAGTGAGACGTGGGCACACCCGCTAACCCGCCTCCTGAAGCCTGGAGCAGATGCGACGTGTGCCAGCGCCTCAGCCTGAGCGCCAGCAGCACAATGACAAACGCGAGGAAGACGCAGGAGACCGCGGCCACCGCCACCACCAGGTACAGTGTGAGGCCTGAGTCGTCAGGGCTGGCGGGAGACTCAAGGCTGCCTAGTTCAGCGAGGATGTCGGGGATGCTGTCAGCCACGGCCACGGTGAGCGAAACAGTGGCAGAGAGAGGGGGCTGCCCGTGGTCCTGGACCGCCACCACCAGGCTCTGCTTGAGCGCGTCTCTGTCCAGCAGGGCCCGCGCTGTGCGCACCTCGCCCGTGTGCAGCCCCACCGCGAAGAGACTTGGCTCGCTGGCCTTGAGCAGGCGGTAGGACAGCCAGGCGTTCTGGCCCGAGTCTCTGTCCACTGCCACCACCTTGGTAACCAGGTATCCGGGCTCTGCGGAGCGTGGTGCCAGCTCCACACCCGTGGAGCCATCGGTGGGAAGCATGGGGTACAGGATTTCTGGCATGTTGTCGTTCTGGTCCAGCACGAACAAGCTCAGTGACACGTTGCTGCTGAGAGGTGGGTCCCCGCTGTCGCTTGCCCTCACCTGCATTTGAAGATCGCGAAATTGCTCATAGTCGAAGGAGTGCAGCGCGTATAGCACACCAGTGTTGGAGTTGATGGAGACATAGGAGGAGAGAGGCGCCCCTTGGATGGTGTCTTCGACTAAGGAGTAAACAACCCGAGCGTTCTCATTGCTGTCGGGGTCGTGGGCTGTCACCGAGAAGATGGAGGTGCTTCTAAGGTTGTTCTCAGGGAGATAGACTGAGTAGGAGGTTTGAGAGAAGGAGGGTGGATTGTCGTTGACGTCGACCACGTGCAGGGTGATGTCAATTTCCATGGACAGGGATGGTGTTCCTCTGTCTGTTGCGGTCACTGTGATGTTATATTCAGAGGTTTTTTCTCGGTCAAGATTTTGGACTGTCAACAATCTATAATAATCTTCTACTGACTTTTCTAATTGAAAAGGTAGAATCTCCTTGATGGAACAGACAACTTGGCCATTCTTCCCAGAGTCTCGGTCATGTGCATTGAAAAGAACAATTACTGTTCCTTGAGGAGCATCTTCCCTCACTGGACTAAACAAAGATGTAATGGTCACTTCAGGTCTATTGTCATTGACATCTTCCACTGAAATGAGCACTTTGGTCCGATCTTTCAATGCCCCACCATCTTCAGCCTGTATTTCCATGTCATAAAATGCACATTCTTCATAATCTAAACTCTTTGCTGTTGATATTTCGCCAGTATTTCCATTAAGCTGGAATAACGGAGATTGTTTTTCACTAATTTTCCAGAATTTATAAGCCACTTCTCCGTTGGTTCCCTCATCCGGGTCGCTAGCGCTTACAGTAAGCAGCCGGGTGCCCGGGGGCACGTTCTCTGGGACTTTCACTCGGTAAACCGGTTGAGCAAAAACCGGGGCATTGTCGTTTGTATCCAACACTGTCACTCGGATGTGCACTGTGCTGGAGCGACGCGGTTCGCCGCCATCGGAGGCGACGAGGACCAGATGGTGAGCAGCGTCCTCCTCGCGGTCCAGGGCGCGCTCCAGCACCAGCTCTGGGCTTATAGTTCCGTCGTCCCCAGTTTGCACGTCCAGGGAGAAGTGGTGATTGGGGCTGAGCTGATAGCTCTGCAGGGAATTCAAGCCCACATCGGGGTCAACAGCGTCTGGGAGTGGATAACGTGTTCCGGGCAAAGCAATTTCGTTAATTTTTACTTCTAGATTTTCGACCTGGAATTTCGGATTATTATCGTTGATATCAGTTACTTCTATTTCTATTCCGTGAAGCTGCACCCTGTCTTCAACCAGGACTTTAAAGTTCACCAGACACCGCGCGCTCTGAGCACAGAGCTCCTCCCGGTCTATCCTGCCCGCGGTGACCAAGCTGCCGCTTCGCGGGTTCAGAGCAAAGAGCTGCGTCCTACCTCTGGAGACGATGCGGACTCCCCGCTCCGCCAGCTCGCGGAGCTCCAGCCCCAGATCCTTGGAGATATTCCCCACGATATAGCCTTCTTCTGTCTCTTCAGGTACCGAGTAGCGGATCTGGCTAGCCCCGGTCTCCCACAGCCTCCCCAGGAAAAGGCACAACAGGACCAGTCTTCTGTGGTGCAGGCGATTCGTTGGAGCGGCCATTGTTGCTTCACTAAAGATTTTTTTTCGGAATAATTTCTGTGATCGCTGATTCCTTAGGCTCTGTTTTCCTCCTGCAGATTATGGTGATCTTTTTTCTCAGGAGAAACCCGTAGTGCCCCAGGCTAAAAGAGGCTGAGTTATGTTGCAGCCCCGGAGTCGGTTTGTGGGATCCGAGCGGCTTTGTGCAGTTGCAGATCCTAATATCGAGACGGAGCGCTGATTGAGCTTTTCTTAGAGTTGGTGAACAGCGGCGCTCAGAGTCCTAAGCCGTTACTACACCCACCCACTCAAGTATTGAGATATGCAATACTTCTGTTATAGATGACTGAAAAAGAAAACACTACTCTCTAACGATTATGATTTTAGATTTCTCTAATTGTGTCGTGCATTCATATTTCAAATGCAATTACCATTTGTGGATATTTTAGTTGGAAATGAAGTGGAATGAAATTCTATTAAATGTCACTTTGGTATCAAACAAACTTAACTCTCATTTTTGCTAGAATTTTGTTCTCTCTCTCTAGATATGTAAATTATTCAAATTTCCTTTTTTATAATGTTTCAAATACTTTCTATAGGTCATTATTTATTTTCTGAAGTAATTAGAATGTGCAATCCTCTTTGGAAATACATTCATATTTTTCTTAATTTTATATGTATGCTTATATATGTATAGTACATAATCATATTGAATGAATATATGGATTATTCACCTTGAAGCTATTTTATAAGGCTAATTCATTTTCATAGTGAAATTCCTGGAGTAAGGTCTCCTTAAGATTTTCTTTACAAAAATTTAATTAGGCAATGGTACTAGATTTTATCACCTAATATTGCTAAACTTTAAATGGATTGGGTTTTTAAATTTTACATAGTTATGATTGTTAAACTTTTATGCTATTAAAATTTTTTAATATTTAGTTTTCTGTGTGAATTCATAGTGCATGCACAGCTTATGGCATCTGGAAGATTCAGATGAACATACATTGAAAAGTAAGTTTCCATTTCAATTCTTCCATCAAGAAATTATGCAATTTTAACCTAATTTTAAGCCTCCTATTATAAAGGTCATCTAAACTTATGTAATAATTTGGGGAAAAGAACACAAGATTTAGAATGAATTATTACCACAAAAAGTAAAAAGTAAGTACCACAATAAGAAATTTCTTCCAGCAATTTGTAAAGAAACTATTTACTGAAGCAGTTCCTAGCAAAAAGACTGATACTTATGTAACGGGATCTTTGTATGTGCTTGAAATTAGTAGGTTTTGCCTTTAAAATGGAAAATTCAGAATTCTCCTTCCCTCCTACAGATAGAAGAAGGATGAGAAAACCTCCAGTCACTAATGTTTAGGGCTCCAAGGAATAAAACAAATCCAGTGACCTTCCCCCCTTTCTTCTTCAAAACATATAGGTTGGGAATGAGAGCACGTTATGGAGGCAACAGCATTTCCTTTTCTTTTACCAAGTATCTCCTTATGTTAACTATAAAGAAGAAGAGAATTCTGTATTCAAGAAAACTTGAAGGAACTTAGATAATGACTTCGACTTTCTGATGAATTCACTGAGTCACTCTCTCACACACACACATCACACAGTATTTTTTCTTAAAATTTTAAGGACTTCAAAGACTCACAAATACGTAGATTTAAGGAACTAGACATGAGGAATAAATATAAGAAAGGGATGGAAACTGTACCAATGAAATCAGTGAAAGAAGATACCTAGTAGTACTTTTTTTGCTTTAAAGAATGAATTGATTGCCTACTTTAAATCTGATGTTTACTTATATATAATAAACATTTAAATATGTTAAATAAAGAATGAGAAAAATCAATGGGTAAATTTCATTAGCTTAGAAAAAAGATAAGAAATCGGCAAAAGACTTTTGCGGCAAAGCAAAGAGCATACTCTCTCTTCTTTGTAAATTCGAACTGAGTAACATAACTCTATTTTACGTCACATGCTTACCCAAGTCACCATTCCCCATGAAGATTGGATATACAGCTTTCTGATGAGCTATAATATTCCTAAGACAACTCACTAGATTAAAAATATAATATATTTTCATATGAATAAACAAAATTGTGAAGATGATGAAAAGGAGTAGACACTTAAATGGAACTCACCGCCATTAGAGTTTCAGGATGGGAAGTTGACTCACTGGAATTACAAAGTGGAAATAAGGTCCCAGATGAATCACCACAAAGTATGTCTTGTCCTGAACTCAACTGCTCATTACATTTTAGAAAATTAAACTCTGTCTTTCCAGTATGGGCAACGCACAGATTGTAGGAATAAGGTAAAGTTCCTTCACTGTAGTTAGGGGGAACCACGGGTCCAGACTTGACACAGACACCAGGCTGAAAGCAGCCCCAGGCAGCAGGGCTGGAGGAGCGTCGAAGGTGTAGGGCGACCGCCAGAATCACTGCCAGGAGGAAGAGCACCGAGACCAAGGCCAAGGCTACCACCAGGTAAAACTGCAGCTCAGCCTGGGGGTCAGAGGGCGCGGGGCGGTCACTGAGGTCCGGCAGCGCCTCTTGCAGGCTGTCCGCGAAAACCAGGAGCAGCGTGGCGGTGGCCGAGAGGGGCGGCTGTCCCCCATCGCGCACAGCAACCAGCAGGCGCTGGCGGGCCGCGTCCCTGTCGCCCAGGGCCCGCGCCGTGCGCACCTCGCCCGTGCGCAGCCCCACGCTGAAGAGGCCGGGCTCGCTGGCCTGCAGCACGTGGTAGGACAGCCAGGCGTTGTGTCCAGAGTCGGCGTCCACCGCCACCACCTTGGTGACCAGGTAGCCGGGCTGCGCGGCGCGCGGCACCGTGTCGAAGAGCGCCGAGCCGTCGGGCCCCAGCGCCGGGTACAGCACCCTGGGCGCGTTGTCGTTGCGGTCGCCCACCAGCACGCGCAGGCTCACGTTGGTGCTGAGCGCGGGCGAGCCGTGGTCGCGGGCCTGCAGCGTCAGCTCGAAGGCGCGCAGCTGCTCGTGGTCGAAGGCGCGCTGCGCGAACACCACGCCGCTCTGCGCGCTCACGGACACGTAGGACGACAGCGTGCGCGGCTCCAAGTCGCTGGCCACGATGGAGTAGGAGACGTGGCTGTTGGGCCCTAGGTCGGGGTCGGAGGCGCTGACTTGCGCGATGGAGGCTCCAGGCGGGTTGTTCTCGGCCACGTGGACCACGTAGGAGGCCTGGTGGAAAACAGGAGCGTTGTCGTTGACGTCAGTAATATGCAAGGTGACACTTGTGCTGGTGGAGAGGGGCGGCTTGCCCTTGTCGGTGGCTGTGATGGTGACATTGTACTCCGGTGTCTGTTCTCGGTCCAGGGTCCCGTCTGTTACCAACTTGTATGAATGTTTGGACGAAGGGATTATCTGAAAAGGTACTTCACCCTCTAATCGACAATTAACCTCCCCATTCTCCCCGGAATCTCTGTCATGTATTTTGATCAAAGCAATGAGCGTTCCCGGCACTGCGTTTTCCAGAATCATTTCGACTAGGGAATGGAACGTAACATCTGGCCTGTTGTCATTTTCATCTTGAATGTTAATTTCAACTGTACATTGTGCAACCAGTCCTCCGCCATCCCTCCCTTCCACCACGATAGAATATTCCTTGATTTCTTCAAAATCCAGTGTGTTTAGAGTTGTAATTTCCCCATTCTTTGAATTCAGACCGAAGACTTGCCCGGTCCTGTAGAAGGAATAAGTGATTTCTGAGTTGACGCCCTCGTCCTGGTCGGTGGCTGACACCTGCAACACAGTGGTGCCTGGGGGCATGTTTTCTCCAAGACTGACTCGATATACGTCCTGGCTAAATACCGGGGGGTTATCATTGGCATCAGTGACCTGGATCCGGAGCTCAGTAGTGCCGTTTAGGGGTGGATCTCCACGGTCTGAGGCCGTCAAGACTAAACGATGATAACCCTGTTGTTCCCGATCTAAGGGTTTCTCCAATACCAGTTCCGGGTATTTACTACCATCTTGTTTCTCCTTATTGATCAACGAGAAACTAGGGCTAAGAGAGAGTTTATAAGTCTGCAGAGAGTTCAAGCCAATATCTGCATCTTCCGCGACTTCTAATATAAATCGCGTGCCTGGCAGCGTAGACTCACTTATTTGCAGCTCAGAGGAATTTTGCGTGAATTTTGGTGTGTGGTCATTAACATCCTCGATCTCCACAATCACATGATAAAAGTTCAATGGATTTTCAGCAACAGCCTCAAATTCTAGAGCACAAGCTGGCTTCTTCCCGCATATCTGCTCCCGGTCTAGCCTGCTGCTAACAAGTAACTCCCCGCTCTCTGCGCTCACAGTGAAGTAAGGCTTCTCCGAACTGACCCGCAGTTTTCGAGTCGGTAACTCGTGGACACTGAGTCTCAGGTCCTTGGCGAGGTTCCCCACCACCGAGCCCTCTGGCATCTCCTCGGGAATCCTGTAGCGGATCTGCTCAGAGAGCGCCAGGCAGAACAAAGACAGCAGGAACGGAAAGAGCACTGGCCGCCTCTCAGCCCAGCCCCTCTCCCCAGCTCCGCTCCCCATCCCTCTTGCTCCCCTCAGTTTGCTCACCGGCTTGGAGACGCCGGATTACAAACAATCTCTGTGCTGCAGTTGTCCGGAGCTCCGAACGGCTTTATTCCGGCGTGGGGGGTCAGGCAGGGTTTCTTCTTCTCCAGAGGAGGAAGCGGTGGAAAGGCTAGCGAGCCTGAGATGGGAAAGTGCGCTGCGTCTGCGCGAGGAGGTCGCCAGCACCAAGCTCTCCACTTTGGCCAACAGCGGCGCCCAGAGTCCGCACTAGGAAACTGCAGCCCCCGCTGCTTAAGTTTAAACAGCTAAAATAATTATAACCGTGTGCCTAATATAATAAGCCATATTTTTATGTTAATATATTTAATACCTTAAATTATCAAGACTTCCTTAAGGTATCTTTTCTCTTGTTTCCAAATTATTAGAAATATCATGTTGGGCCTGTATACAAACTTACATATATTGGTCCATTTATTTCACCATTCTACAAACATACATTGAACTTTTGCTTTGTGCTAAGTACTGTCCTTGTCAGTGGCCATATAACAAAGAATAAGACACAGGTCTTGCCCTCAGAGAGTTTATTGTCTGCTAATTTCACGAATCATTTCTGTTTATTAGCTATGATATATAAAAAATATTTAAGCTTCTTTCACTGATTCCTATGTTTACTCCCAACATTTCTACATACTTAATGCTATTTCATATCACATATATTAGAGAAATCAATATTGTTGAAAATTATTTTGTAAAATTGTGTAATTTTGTACCAATCCTCAAACATCTCCTTCTGATAATCTCAACACTCTCTTTACAAAATAATTTCTTTTTACTCTTCTATCTCAAGAAGTATTCATTCAAAAAAACTGTCCCTATGATGTATCCAGGATATTATTTACTGTACCTCCTACTTCATATCTCAAAATTAACTGGCTTGTGTCATACCCAATATCACATATAAATTCATCCTTAAAATGTATTGAAATGTTAGTCTATCCTTCAATACAAAGTCACAAAGGGATATTCTAATAGAATGCATTAGTTCCTTATCTATGTACTTATGCTATACTAAAGTAATGGCTTCAGAATGGGAGGAATTGAACTCATGGTAAATGTATTTACATAAATTCACTGAATGTAGTGACACCTGTTCTAATTAGTTTACTCCATTTGTTAAAAAAATTTTTTGCAATTAGTGAATGCTTTGAGCAAGAGTATTGGGGCAACTTTCCACACGCTTTTTAAATTTGCAAAGTGTCAACAAAATAGTTGTCTCCTCAAGTGACTGTACACCCAAACACTACAGAAAATATGATGTTAACTCCTACCCACTGTATACGCAAAATGGGAGGGAACATAGCACAATCCCTGGGAAATGTCCTTTTAATTACTAACGAATAATTCATTGTGATTTCCACTCTCATCTGATGACAAATCAGAGGTTAGTTTTATTCAAATGCTATAACAAGGGATACGGAAGTCATATAGTCCAGACGCAATCATTTTTAATTGAATTTTAATCATTTTTAATTGAATCATTTTTGATTGGCTTGTTTAGAATTTGTGTACATGTTAACTTCTGTTCTTAAAACCAACACTCTTGAACTCTAACCATGAGAACACAGCACATTTCACATGGCTGTACAATCAAAACAGCTCATTGGAATTCTAATGAAACGTGTTCTTCTGTATTTTACAAAAGTCATTTTCAACAACTTAAAATGACATGTTATTGCAAGTTTGATGGCGGCGGGGGACAATGGCCATTTTAGGCTTTAGATTCTATGTCTCCATTGGTATGAGTCCTGGGTGACCACTGACACACAAAAGCAGTGGTGTGTGCGTTAGGGACCAGTCTCATCTACCACCACCCTTTAAAATATGTTTGTTTTGAAATATAAGAAGTATTAAAGCTTTGAACTGTAGTGATCCAGATGCAGGGCTCAGAAAAGAGGTTTAAAGTGAAGAAAATTTCAACATCCTAGTTTTAGTTTTAGCAAAAAATTCTTAGGATTCTTTGCGATCCTAAGAATCCTAAAAATTCTGAGATGTATTTTACTTTTACTAAGCTAATACAAGGGTTTAGAAGCCTCAATAATGTTTTGTAAGTTCTAATTTATATATATACATATATATGTGTGTATACACACACACACACACACACACACATATATTCCTATATATAAAACGAACTGACCATATGTGATTGGGTAACTATTTCTTAAGTCAATAAGTGATAATTGCGGTAAAATATGGAAGGCTTTAAGAGGTCAAGAGTTCATATTTAAACAATCTTGTCTAAGCCTTTGGAAAGCAGATAAAACAATTATGTTGATTAGAACTCAATTTTATGGTATCACTAACACAAACCCAAAACTTTATGGTACACCTTAAAAATTATTTTTAAGGGACTTCCCTGGTGGCGCAGTGGTTAAGAATCCGCCTGCCAATGCAGGGGACACGGGCTCGAGCCCTGGTCCAGGAAGATCCCACATGCTGCAGAGCATCTAAGCCCGTGCGCCACAACTACTGAGTCCGGTGCCACAACTACTGCAGCCCCCGTGCCTAGAGCCTGTGCTCCGCAACGAGAAGCCACCGCAATAAGAAGCCCGCGCACTGCAACGAAGAGTAGCCCCCGCTCGCCGCAACTAGAGAAAGCCCGCGAGCAGCAGCAAAGACCCAATACAGCCAAAAATAAATAAATAAATAAATAAAGTGCCTCTTGGTCAACAAATGGGAGGTATTAATAATATTATGAATAATAAAGACCACTTTGGTCCTTCTAGGTCGTACATTCCTATCTCCACCATAAAGCACCAGTGGAATCTAATGGCCTTCCTGGTGTTATTATACAAAAAAAATTATTTTTAAACTTTCTTCACAATGCATGTTTCAAAACACAACTTAAATTTATAAAAAATATAATTCCTCTAAGAAATAAACGTAAACAAAGAACTGAACTCACCTGAACAGAAGCAGCTTCATCCCCACATTCATGAAAATCTCTGGATGTTAAAAAGGAATCCTTTTTCTCACAGCTCTCTTGGCTGATGAGCGTGTCCGCGTAGTTGGGCTGCGGGAAGATCACGTGACTCCCCCGCGAATCAGAGGTAAGGGAGACCTCGTGGGAATAGGTCTTCAAGAAAGCCTGTACTCCCTCCATGCCCACAAAGCCTGAGGCTGGCAGGCCTGCCAACCCGACGCCCGAAGCCTGGAGAAGACTCGACTTGTGCCACCGCCACAGTCTGAGAGCCAGCAGCGCAATGACAAAGGCGAGGAAGACGCAGGAAACAACGGCCACTGCCACCACCAAGTATAGTGTGAGGTCTGAATCATCAGAGTTGGTGGGGGTCCTGATGCTACCCAGGTCGGCAAGGACTTCTGGGATGCTGCTGGCCACTGCCACGGTGAGTGTGACGGTGGCAGAGAGAGGGGGCTGCCCATGGTCCTGGACCACCACCACCAGGCTCTGCTTGAGCGTGTCTCTGTCCAGCAGGGCCCTCGCTGTGCGCACCTCGCCTGTGTGCAGCCCCACCGCGAAGAGTCCTGGCTCGCTAGCCTTGAGCAGGCGGTAGGACAGCCAGGCGTTCTGGCCCGAGTCTCTGTCCACTGCCACCACCTTGGTCACCAGGTATCCGGGCTCTGCAGAGCGGGGTGCCAGCTCCACGCCCATAGAGCCATCGGTGGGAAGCATGGGGTACAGGATCTCTGGCACATTGTCGTTCTGGTCCAGGATGAACAGGCTCAGTGACACATTGCTGCTGAGTGGAGGGTCCCCACTGTCACTGGCTGTCACCAGTAGCTGCAAGTCTTGGATCTGCTCATAGTCAAAGGAGCACAGCGCATATAGGACGCCAGTGTCAGAGTTGATGGAGACATAAGACGAGAGAGGTACCGCCATGATGGTGTCGTTGGTCAGAGAGTAAGTGACCTGGGCATTGTTGCCACTGTCAGGGTCATGGGCAGTCACAGAGAAGATGGAGGCACCTCTGGGGTTGTTCTCAGGGATATAGGCTGAGTAGGAGGCATGAGGGAAAATGGGTGGATTGTCGTTGGTGTCTGCCACGTGCAGGGCAATATGAATTTCAGTAGATAGAGGTGGGGTTCCTAGATCTGAGGCCATCACTGTTATATTATACACAGAGATCTTTTCTCGGTCCAAATATTCCCATATCACCAATCTATAATAATTATCTATTGATTTTTCTAATTGAAAAGGTAAGTTATCACGTGTGTAACAGACAACTTGACCATTCTTCCCAGAGTCTCGGTCATGCACACTCAAGAAGGCAATTACTGTCCCAGGAAGAGTATTTTCCAAGACTGGGCTAAACAAAGATGTAATGGTCACTTCGGGTCTATTATCATTGACATCTTCCACTGAAATGAGCACTTTGGTCCGTCCCAGAAGTGCCCCCACATCTTCAGCCTGTATTTCCATGTCATAAAATGCACATTCTTCATAATCTAAACTCTTTGCTGTTGATATTTCGCCAGTATTTCCATTAAGCTGGAATAACGGAGATTGTTTTTCACTAATTTTCCAGAATTTATAAGCCACTTCTCCGTTGGTTCCCTCATCCGGGTCGCTAGCGCTTACAGTAAGCAGCCGGGTGCCCGGGGGCACGTTCTCTGGGACTTTCACTCGGTAAACCGGTTGAGCAAAAACCGGGGCATTGTCGTTTGTATCCAACACTGTCACTCGGATGTGCACTGTGCTGGAGCGACGCGGTTCGCCGCCATCGGAGGCGACGAGGACCAGATGGTGAGCAGCGTCCTCCTCGCGGTCCAGGGCGCGCTCCAGCACCAGCTCTGGGCTTATAGTTCCGTCGTCCCCAGTTTGCACGTCCAGGGAGAAATGGTGATTGGGGCTGAGTTGATAGCTCTGCAGGGAATTCAAGCCCACATCGGGGTCAACAGCCTCTGGGAGTGGATAACGTGTTCCGGGCAAAGCAATTTCGTTAATTTTTACTTCCAGATTTTCGACCTGGAATTTCGGGTTATTATCGTTGATATCAGTGATTTCTATTTCTATTCCCCAAAGTTTCCCTTTATCCTCAACCAGGATGTTAATATTTACAAGACACCGCGCGCTCTGAGCGCAGAGCTCCTCCCGGTCTATCCTGCCCGCGGTGACTAAGCTGCCGCTTCGCGGGTTCAAAGCAAAGAGCTGCGTCCTACCTCTGGAGACGATGTGGACTCCGTGCTGCGCCAGCTCTTGTGACTCCAGCCCCAGGTCCTTGGAGATGTTCCCCACGAAGGATCCTTTGTCGCTCTCCTCAGGCACGGAGTAGCGGATCTGTCCTCTCCCGATCTCCCCCAGCGTGCCCAGGAGCGCGCACAGCAGTACCAGCTCGCCGCGTCCTCGGTAATTCTTTGGAGTGGCCATTATTCTTTCACTAAGGAATCCACTCAGAATCTTCACTGGGCATATATGTCTTCTTTACCTTGTTGCTGCAGCTTTGCAGATCATCTTATGGAAAGCTGGAGTTTCCCAAATTTAGGGGCGGAATTTTGCTGCAGTCCTGCAGTTGGTTTGTGAGATCTGCGGGTCTTTGTGAGGTGGGAGCCCAGAGTATCCGGATGGTTTTTGGTTACATTTATCTCCAAGTAGGTGAACAGCGGCGCTTAGAGTCCTAGGCAGTTACTGCACTCACTTAGATTTGTAATATTGCATGCTACATTACTTAGGGAAAAATTACTACTTGCTTTTTATAGTTTGGAATAATTTATCTCTGAATTCATATTTTAAAAGTAATTGCCAAGAAGTGTGGGATGAAGTAGGGTTAAAGTCTTACAAAGTATTATTAAATGATCAGATTTTGGGGTTAGTGTCATATTAAATTACTCAAATTTCTGGAATATATTTACTCTTTTAAAAATAAAATTTTATTTCTTATTATGCTCTAAGATTTATTGTTAATATCTTCAATATCTATTATCAAATAAGAACTACAGTTATCACTGGAAATTAATTCATTTTTAGACTAAAATACACCTATTGGAGATGACTGACCCAGAAGTTGTTTTATTTGGTTTAAACCAATTAATATTTATAGTAAGCTTTCTGTAGAGTTGTTGCCTTTTAATATTCTTTTTAAAATGGCATTTTAATTACACATTAATAATGTTTTCAAATTAATATTGTGATGTTTTACTAGGATATGTGCTTTTACTTTCAAGTTTTATCAGAGATTATTTAAATTTTATATATTTTCTATTTGAATAGAAAATACTTGAAAGATACAAATGAATATACAATGAAAAGCAAATTTCCATCCTATTCTTCTGCCAATGAGAGATGATTACATTTTAAAGCTGACTTAGTTAACTTTTAAAGGTATACATATAATCTAAAGGTAACTTTACCTTAACTAGAACTTTGATCAAAAGAACCACAAAATTATCACTAAGGAGTCAAAAAGTGCCAGTGCAAGAATAAATGTCTCTTTTCTTCAGCAGTTTGTACAGTGGCCATTAACTGAAGCAGTTGCTAAGGGAAATCTAGCAAAGGCCTGATACAATGTATTATCATCTTGTGTATGTACTTGTATGCACATGAGACTGTCAGTCTTGTCTAAAATTTGAAGAATTCAACATGCTATTTTTCTCCTAGAGATAGTAGAATGACTAGACGACCTCTAGCTATATTAGTTTAGGGCTGCAAAAAAGAAGACATTTAAAAAATTACATAGGAGAAGTGTGTGTGAGAGGAATAATAGAGGCCAAAACATTGTGTTTTCTTTGATAGAGGAAGCCTATAGAATGAGCATCAATACAGATTAATCCTGAAAAACCTATGCTGCAAGTAAGGAGAATATGCTTTTATCTTCTGGTGAACATAGTGAATCTACTGATAAATAAAATGATTTTACACACACACACACACACACACACACAGTACAATGAATACAATTACAGTAGGCCCATCTACATAAAAATACAGGTTAAGAGACGGTATTCTAGGAGTTTTTGAAACAAAAGAGAAGTAAATATAGAAAACAAAATATCAGATTAGTATGGAAACCATAATAGTTAAATCAATTAAGAAAAATACCTAATTTTAGCTTATATTTTTTCTTTAAAGATTTATTTATATGACTGCCTACTTTTACATTTACAGTATGTCCAAGCTGAAAAAAAATCACCATATATTAAGCTGTGGAAGAAAAATTTAGGGAAAAGTCTCAGTAGCTTTACGGGAGACCCTATAACATTGCCTAATGTTTCCCTTGTAGATAAAACCACAACTTCACTGCTTTGTAAATCTGAGCCTGGTAAGACACCACTAAAAGACACATAATTGCTCCGAATTCAACCTCCCTGGAAGAATGGTATGACAGCTTTTTGACTGGCTACTACACTCTTAAGACAATGTTTGGATCGAAAAATTGTATATAGGCATACATTGGTAATATTTTGAGTTTGGTTCCAGACCACTACAATAAAGGGAATAGCACAATAAAGCGGGTCACAGAAATTTTTTGGTTTCCCAGTGCATATAAAAGTTATGTTTTAAGTGTGCAATAGCATTATATCTAAAAAAATGTACATGCCTTAATTTAAAATACTTTATTGCTAAAAAATGCTAACCATCATTGAAGCCTTCAGTGAGTCGAACATAATCTTTTTGCAATAGTCATATCAAAGATCACTGATGGGCTTCCCTGGTGGCGCAGTGGTTGAGAATCTGCCTGCCAATGCAGGGGACACGGGTTCGAGCCCTGGTCTGGGAAGATCCCACATGCCGCGGAGCAACTAGGCCCGTGAGCCACAACTACTGAACCTGCGCGTCTGGAGCCTGTGCTCCACAACAAGAGAGGCCCGCGCATCGCGATGAATAGCGGCCCCGCCCCCCCCAAAAAAGAGTGGACCCTGCTTGCCGCAACTAGAGAAAGCCCTCACACAGAAACGAAGACCCAACACAGCCAAAAATAAATAATAAATAAATTTAAAAAATAGATCAATGATTATAGATCGCCATGACAACTATAATGAAAAAGTTTGAAATATTTTAAGATTTAAAATATTGTGACACAAATTGTGACACAAAGACATGAAGTAAGCAAATGCTGTTGGACAAATGGTTTCAATAGAGTTGCTTGACCCAGGCTTGCCACAAACCTTCAACGTGCAAAACAACAACAACAACCAAAAAACAAAGACTCAGTATCTGTGAAGCGCAATAAAGCAAAACGAAATAAAACAGAGATACGCCTGTATTTTCCTGTGAATATGGAGAACTGTCTAGACCATAAGAAGCAGGTTATACTTACAGGAAACTCACCTGATGGGAGGTTGACTCACTGGAATTACAAAGTGGAAATAAGGCCCCAGATGAATCACCACAAAGTATGTCCTGTCCTGAACTCAACTGCTCATTACATTTTAGAAAATTAAACTCTGTCTTTCCAGTATGGGCAACGCACAGATTGTAGGAATAAGGTAAAGTTCCTTCACTGTAGCTGGGGGGAACCACGGGTCCAGACCTGACACAGACACCAGGCTGAAAGCAGCCCCAGGCAGTGGGGCTGGAGGAGCGTCGAAGGTGCAGGGCGACCGCCAGAATCACTGCCAGGAGGAAGAGCACCGAGATCAAGGCCAAGGCCACCACCAGGTAAAACTGCAGCTCAGCCTGGGGGTCAGTGGGCTCAGAGTGGTCACTGAGGTCCGGCAGCGCCTCCTGCAGGCTGTCCGCGAAAACCAGGAGCAGCGTGGCGGTGGCCGAGAGGGGCGGCTGTCCCCCATCGCGCACAGCAACCAGCAGGCGCTGGCGGGCCGCGTCCCTGTCGCCCAGGACCCGCGCCGTGCGCACCTCGCCCGTGCGCAGCCCCACGCTGAAGAGGCCGGGCTCGCTGGCCTGCAGCACGTGGTAGGACAGCCAGGCGTTGTGTCCAGAGTCGGCGTCCACCGCCACCACCTTGGTGACCAGGTAGCCGGGCTGCGCGGCGCGCGGCACCGTGTCGAAGAGCGCCGAGCCGTCGGGCCCCAGCGCCGGGTACAGCACCCTGGGCGCGTTGTCGTTGCGGTCGCCCACCAGCACGCGCAGGCTCACGTTGGCGCTGAGCGCGGGCGAGCCGTGGTCGCGGGCCTGCAGCGTCAGCTCGAAGGCGCGCAGCTGCTCGTGGTCGAAGGCGCGCTGCGCGAACACCACGCCGCTCTGCGCGCTCACGGACACGTAGGACGACAGCGCGCGCGGCTCCAGGTCGCTGGCCAGGATGGAGTAGGAGACGTGGCCGTTGGGTCCCAGGTCAGGGTCCAGCGCACGAACTTGAGTGATGGAGGTGCCAGGAGGGTTGTTCTCTGCTACGTGGACCACGTAGGAAGCCCGTTCGAAAACTGGCATGTTGTCGTTTACATCACCGATGTGCAGGGTGATGCTTGAGCTGGAGGAGAAGGGCGGCTTGCCTCTGTCAGTGGCTGTGATGGTGATGTTATACTCAGGGGTCTGCTCGCGGTCTAGAACTCCATCTGTCAGTAATTTATACGTGTTTCTTGAAGTAGTGAGTATTTTAAATGGAACATCGCCTTCTAATTTACAAATAACTTCTCCATTGTGTCCGGAATCCTTGTCACGGATTTTGAGCAAAGCAATGTGTGTTCCCAACTTGGTGTCCTCCCTAATAAGATCTGGTAGAGACTGGAATATCACTTCTGGGACATTGTCATTTATGTCTAGGACTTCTATCTCCACGGTACACTGGGCAATCATTCCTCCACCATCCTTTGCTTCCAAAACTATGGAATATTCTTTGACTTCCTCAAAATCTAACGCATTTAGAATAGTAATTTCCCCAGTATTAGAATTCAGGTCAAACTGGGTAATCTGGCCTGCTTCAGTGAAAGAGAAGGTGATCTCGGCATTGACACCCTCATCTTGGTCGGTGGCCATCACTCGAAGCACAGTGGTGCCTGGGAGCACGTTTTCTGGAAGCTCCACCCTGTATAGTTCTTGGCTGAATACTGGAGGGTTATCGTTGGCATCAGTCACTAGGACTTGTATCTGTGCAGTACTGCTTAGGGGTGGATCCCCGAAATCCAAGGCCATCAAGGTCAAGTGGTAGGATGTCTGCTCTTCCCTGTCAAAAGGTGTCTTCAGTACCAGCTCAGGGTATTTACTGCCATCTAATTTCTCTTTAATCACAAGTGAGAAATGATCATCAGGACTGAGCTGGTAATTCTGTAGTGAGTTGGTACCAATATCTGCATCATGGGCAGATCCTAAAATAAATCGTGCCCCAGGCTTTGTGGACTCACTTATTTGCAGCTCAAAGGAATTTTGCGTGAATTTTGGTGTGTGGTCATTAACATCCTCGATCTCCACAATCACATGATAAAAGTTCAATGGATTTTCAGCAACAGCCTCAAATTCTAGAGCACAAGCTGGCTTCTTCCCGCATATCTGCTCCCGGTCTAGCCTGCTGCTAACAAGTAACTCCCCGCTCTCTGCGCTCACAGTGAAGTAAGGCTTCTCCGAACTGACCCGCAGTTTTCGAGTCGGTAACTCGTGGACACTGAGTCTCAGGTCCTTGGCGAGGTTCCCCACCACCGAGCCCTCTGGCATCTCCTCGGGAATCCTGTAGCGGATCTGCTCAGAGAGCGCCAGGCAGAACAAAGACAGCAGGAACGGAAAGAGCACTGGCCGCCTCTCAGCCCAGCCCCTCTCCCCAGCTCCGCTCCCCATCCCTCTTGCTCCCCTCAGTTTGCTCACCGGCTTGGAGACGCCGGATTACAAACAATCTCTGTGCTGCAGTTGTCCGGAGCTCCGAACGGCTTTATTCCGGCGTGGGGGGTCAGGCAGGGTTTCTTCTTCTCCAGAGGAGGAAGCGGTGGAAAGGCTAGCGAGCCTGAGATGGGAAAGTGCGCTGCGTCTGCGCGAGGAGGTCGCCAGCACCAAGCTCTCCACTTTGGCCAACAGCGGCGCCCAGAGTCCGCACTAGGAAACTGCAGCCCCCGCTGCTTAAGTTTAAACAGCTAAAATAATTATAACCGTGTGCCCAGCTGGAAAACCTTTTTTAGATGTCTGTATATTTAATAACGTTTAATTTGTACTGTTAGAAACGTCATTATCCCAACTTTCCAGGTTTTTAGGTAAATCAGGTAGGTTTGATATATAAACATCTATATACTGACATAATTATTCCCCGACTTTCAAATCCGCACTAGTAATAGAATGATAACTATAACACAGACTTGGCCTAAACGATCTCAGAGCATAGTAATTGTGAATACTTATTAATTATCAATATATTGGATAAAGTTTTATCTTTTTTTTCCTCGTCGCCTTTTCCCTTATTTTTCCTTACCTTTTTAGTACCTAATTCATTTCAGTTTTTCCAGAGAGCAACAGTAATGCTGAAATTGTCTTTTAAAAGGGCACAATTTATACCTACCTCTCTTCTTCCAAAATAGTTTCAGTGATTTCTTTATAGTAACATTACTTGATTTTAACTTCCAATATCTCACTTAAAGAAATGATGCAGCCTTTTAGAAAAGAGCCTATCCCTCTCCTTCCCATTGCACGATTATTTTCCTGGGTACAAAATGCAACATGAATCTTCAAAACCACCAGGGGAATAATATATTTTGCTTTGCAACACAAACTCACTAAGCATGGTCTATGTACTGAGGCACTTGTTCCCACTTCTGTACTTATCACATCCCGTAATGACAGCTGAAGGAAATAGTCCCTAGAAAGTTTATTTGCAATAGCTCACTGAATTTAGTGACGATTTCTCCCCTTTGTTTAAAAATATTTTTAATGATCTAATAAATTTGGTTGGGGGGTTCTTTTTCAAAATACCTGATAGCCACATTTCTGCCTCATAGAGTGTCAGTAACATTATCCTCTCCCCCAAGTGATCGTACATCTGAACACTGCAGAATGTATGAAATATACTCCTACAGGACTGCACAGACCTTTATATGCAAAACACCACCTAACACAACATTATGCTAGAAAAAATGTGCTCTTACCTAATACTCAAAAGGTCCCAGTAAACAAGATTACCTTGTCATCAACTACTTCCTGATACTAATCAACTGATGTATTGAGTTATACTAAAATGTTATATAACAAGTATAGAAGTAGTTAATTGCAGACTAGATTACTTTTTTTTTTTTTTTAGATTACTTTTAACTGAATTTTTCAGCAGACCCAATAAGTAAAATTCACTACTGGTCTAGGACTTGAGTGTATGAGATGGTTGTTTCATAAAGCCAGCATCCCAAATCTCTCACTTATAGAGCCCACATACACACTTTGAATGACTGAGTCACTAACACAGCACATTAGAATTTGGGGTAACAACATGCAATGGCCTATTTCACAAATGTTACTTATAACACTTGAATGGCAGTTTGATGTCACATTTTATTGGTTTTGGACAATGACCTTTAGTGTGGTATCAGACTCCATGTCTGTCATTGATAAAGATCTCAGTGAAGCCTGACACACACACATTTCATTCTTTGGGCATCAATCTAACCTTCTACCAGGACCTGACTTTAACAGACAATTATGGTTTAAATAGGTCAAAAGCCACGGAAGTTTTCAAGGCCACCAAGGGGAGTTACATGGAAGCAGAAGCAAGGCACAGAAAAAAAGTCTTCAGACTGAAAAAGTTTTCAAGAGCCTTTTATAGATCTGATCTAAAGAGAGTCCTGAGAAAACGGAGGTGTACTTTCTTACGAACCTCATGCAATGAGAAAGACTTAACAATTCATTCTCATTTATAAAATACATGAAGTAAGAACACCATGTGGAACATAAGTAGAAGGTATAAAAATGCGATTATCCACTTATTCACAATCTTGTCGATATGTTTTCACTATAAATATGATGCCAAAACCTATGTCAATAAGCGTTCCATGTTAAAGAATCACCTCTGAAATAAACGATTAATCTTGCTTTACCACTTGAAAGGGTTTTTTTTAAAATCCATCTTCAAATCACTTATTTCGTAAAATAAAGAAATTTACACAAAATATAGTTCTTCGAAGAATATAAAGACAAATGAATGACTGAACTCACCTGAATACTTTGGGTTTTATCCTTACATTCATGAAAATCTATGGATGTTAACAAGGGATCCTTATTCTCACAGCTCTCCTGGCTGACGAGCGTGTCCGCGTAGTTGGGCTGCGGGAAGATCACGTGGCTCCTCCGCGAGTCCGCGGTGAGCGAGACCTCGTGGGAATAGGTCTGCAGGAAAGCCCGCACCCCGTCCACGCCCACAAAGTGAGAGGCAGGCACTCCCTCCAACCCGCCTCCTGAAGCCTGGAGCAATTGCGACGTGTGCCAGCGCTGCAGTCTGAGGGCCAGTAGAACGACGACAAAGGCAAGAAAGACGCAGGACACCACAGCCACAGCCATCACCAGGTACAGCGTGAGGCCGGAGTCGCCAGAGTCGGCGGAGCGCTCGAGACTACCCAGGTCGGCCAGCACATCTGGGATGCTGTCAGCCACAGCCACCGTGAGTGTGACAGTGGCAGAGAGAGGGGGCTGGCCGTGGTCCTGGACCGCCACCACCAGGCTCTGCTTGAGCGCGTCTCTGTCCAGCAGGGCCCGCGCTGTGCGCACCTCGCCCGTGTGCAGCCCCACCGCGAAGAGTCCCGGCTCGCTGGCCTTGAGCAGGCGGTAGGACAGCCAGGCGTTCTGGCCCGAGTCTCTGTCCACAGCCACCACCTTGGTCACCAGGTATCCGGGCTCTGCAGAGCGAGGTGCCAGCTCCACACCGGTGGAACCGTCGGTGGGGAGGGCAGGGTACAGAATCTCAGGTGTGTTGTCATTCTGGTCCAGCACGAATATGCTCAGAGACACATTGCTGCTGAGTGGTGGGTCCCCGCTGTCACTTGCAGTCACTCTCAATTGCAGGTCATGAAACTGTTCATAGTCGAAGGAGTGCAATGCATATAGGACACCAGTATTGGAGTTGATGGAAACATAGGAGGATACAGATGGCCCCTGCAGAGTATCTTCAGATACGGAGTATGTGACACGGGCGTTTTCATTGCTGTCAGGGTCACGTGCAGTCACAGAGAAGATGGAGGTGCCTCTGGGGTTGTTCTCAGGCACAAAGATGGAGTAAGAGGAGTGGGAGAAGGCAGGTGGGTTGTCGTTGGTGTCTGCCACATTCATGGAGATGTGAGTTTCTGTGGACAAGGGCGGGCTTCCACCATCTGTGGCTTTCAGTGTGATGTTATATACAGAGAATTTTTCCCGGTCTAGGTTTTTTGCTGTCACCAATCTATAATAATTGTCTATTGATCTTTCTAATTTAAAAGGCAGATTTTCTGAAATAGTGCAGGTCACCTGGCCATTTTTCCCAGAATCTCGGTCTTGAAGGTAGAAAAGAGCAATTACTGTTCCAGGAGGAGTGTCTTCAGGGACTGAGCTGCTTACAGATGTTACAGTCATTTCCGGGGCATTGTCATTCACATCTAAAATTGTGATCAGTACTTTAGCCCTTGTCATTCTACCAGGACCATCCTGAGCTTGAACTTCCATTTCATAGTAGCCAGAATCTTCATAATCTAGGCCATCTAAAGTTGATAATTCTCCTGTGTGGGAGTTCAGCTGGAATATCTGTAGAATTTTTGGAGTTATTTTCCTAAAAGAGTACGTCACTTCCCCATTGACTCCCTCATCCAGGTCGATAGCATTTACCGTGAGTAGTCTTGTGCCCACTGGCACGTTCTCAGGGACAGTTATTTGGTACTGGGGCAAAGAGAAGACTGGCGCATGATCATTCACGTCCACCACTGTTACTTGGACGCGGGCGGTTCCGGATCGGGGTGGATCACCGCCGTCAGAGGCTGTGAGGAGGAGGTGGTGAGCTGTCACTTCCTCCCGGTCCAGCACCCGCTCCAGCACTAATTCTGGATATTTAGTTCCATCCTCTCCAGTTTGCACAACCAGGGAGAAGTAGCGATTGGGGTTGAGATTGTAGCTCTGGAGAGAGTTCGTGCCCACATCCGGATCCCTAGCCTCATTTAACGGAAATCGCACCCCAGGAGCTGTAGTCTCCATTATTTTCACATTCATTTCTTCCGTCAGGAATTTAGGAGCGTTGTCATTAACATCCATTATTTCCACTTCTATAGGGTAAAGATTCATTTTATCTTCCATCAGGATGTTAAAGTTCACCAGACACCGCACGCTCTGCGCGCAGAGCTCCTCCCGGTCTATCCTGCCTGCGGTGACTAAGCTGCCGCTTCGCGGATTCAGAGCAAAGAGCTGCGTCCTACCTCTGGAGACGATGCGGACTCCGCGCTCCTCCAGTTCCCAGGGCTCCAACCCCAGATCCTTGGCGATATTACCCACAAAAGACCCTGTGTCTGTCTCCTCCGGAATGCAGTAGAGAATATGTCTTGCCGAAACTTCCCTCTGGGTCCCCAGGAGGATGGAGAGCAGGATGAATCCTCTGTAGTCCCCGCCCCTCTCCCGAGTCGCCATTCTTGTCCTGCTGATGTTTAGACACTGGCCTATCTCCTGTTGTGTTTCTGGATGCCAGTATGTCTGCGTGGAGCCCTCTGTATTCGGAAAAGGAGCCCAGAATCCAGTGGTATAGAGGCCTGAGTTTAGTGCAGCTTGGAAGAGAGTTTGTCTCAGTCTGGCGTTTCTTTGTGCTGTAAAAGCTCAGTGGTTCTGGCGGATCTTTTGAACCATTTTTCCCCTGGCTGGTGAACAGCGGCGCTCAGAGTCCTTACTGAGTTACTGCACCATATTGAAGCAAAATAACTGATTTTTCAGAAAGTTGTTTTATCCTTCAAAATTCTCCCATTTATATTTCTTCAATTCATACATCTCTGATATCATTTAAAATTAAATTTTAAGAAACTGTGAATTAATGCAACAATGTTCATGGATGGATGTTTATTAATCCCAGATTGTTTTTAATTCTCTGTTCTGCATTGCAATTTTGAAATGATTCTTAGACATTGCCTCACACCTTATTGCACATAGATAAAAATCAGTCATTGCAGATAAAACAAGTATGATTTATTTTTAAAAGATGTGTATACATAAGAAAGATGTTATGTAGAAAATGTTTATATCAGCATATAAATTTAAGTTAATTCAATAATATTGAACATATACTATGTTCTAGACACCACCATGGAAGGCAGAGAGTCCATTTTTTCTTTAACATATAGAGAGATAATTTAATAACATTTTTCATTGAGTGGAATCTTAGAGATTGTTTAGTCCAATACCTTCACTTGAATGATTTTAAAAATGAGAGGGAATTGTTTTATCCTTGACTATATAATGGTAGAACCAATGTAGGAATACAAATATCCTCATTCCCAGTCTCCTAAGAAGAAAAAAAGGGAATCATTGTTGGCCTTGGCTGATGCTTTACGCTCAAGAAATGTCATTAGAGATGAGGTGAGAAGCCAAGCAGCTACAATCAGCTATAGAAGCAACTCATTTTGTACAGAAGGCAGAAATTTGCAGATTCTACTGGCTGTGGATTCATAAGGAAATGAGTGTTGGCTTCACTGTTTCTTTTCATTATGCAAGTTAAATAATCACCCTACCCTATAGTTGAGAAAAGATGGGTCTCTAAACAGCCTTTGAGGATAGATGCAGGACTGTCCTGAGAGGATCCTTAGAGGTACTCACTGCTCCACTGATGTTAATGAAGTAAAACTCAATTGTTGATGGATCTGAAGTTACTCTCAGCTGGCAGAAATAAAACAAATTCCTTCCACATAGTTGCAGAAGAGAGTGACCTGTTCTGAAACGAAGACCTGGCAAGAAATAACCTTGCTTTGTAAATTATTTTAAGCTCTGGGGAGTAGATAGTAGCACCAGAAGGGAGAACTAGAAGTAACACTGTAAAAGCTTAGCTCAGTTGGTGAGAAGTTCCTAACTAAGTAATCTATTTCTGCTCTCTGATGGCATTACTTCAAAATACAGGAAATACTTTGAATGAAATGCCATTTCAATCTATCAAAATAATTCATATCATATCTGCTTTCACCAAGTAGATAAAAGAAATTTTTTTGTTGTTCAAAGGAACCAATATGAGTATTGTAGATTAATTACATAACCAGGAGTTTAAAACTATTAGTTTAGTAGCAATCTTGAATTTCTTGTTGATGTAAGCAAAGTATATGGTCATTAAAGATCATGAGTACTTGCAGATATTTTCAAACAAAACTTTCATGTCCATATATTATGGCTCCCAATGTCATAATTTTTTTTCTTCCTGATACTTCAAAATTCATAGCGTCATCTCACATTTGTCTCTTATTCTGTTTTTAAAAAGTCTCGATTAACAATACTTCTGGGTACCTTCTTTGGAGTTAAATAAATAAGATCTAGATAAAGGACACAATCAAGTTTTTAAAGTTACTCTACAACATAAAATTAAATATTAAAAATTTCTACTCGACCACCAAGATGTTTAAATATAACATAAAACTACTGTATAAAATTGAAATAATGTTGTATTTTTAAAGGGAGTATGTTATTATTGATTGAGTTATTGGGAAGAATCTTGACCTTCATTTGTTTACTTACATTAAAAAAGTCTAGGAAAAGTCTATCCGTCTTCCCAGACAGTGAGTTATTTACTTTCTCTCCTTTCTTTATGGGACATTTTTTCTCCTGAAGAACCATTTGTTTGGAGTTCTGTTTAGGTTTTCATTCCCAGGCAAAGATGTAGGTTACTTCCAATGATTCTCTCTGAGATTTTACTTCTTCCCCTTTGACATCCACTCCAAACACTTGATCAGAATGGGTGGTTTTCACAAGTGATAAAATAGTCCAATAATTTGGTAGATTTTTTTCCCTGGTGCTTCCAAATCACTATATGCTCAAAATCTCAGATTGCCTATCTTTTAAATAATGATCTATAACATGTAAGTCAAAGAGCCTCAGTCACAACTTAGCAAAGTCCATGATTGCCAGGATTTAACACTTGTTCAGTCCACATGAATGAATGACTATTGTGAGAGTAGAATCTAAGGGTTTTTCTGTCAGCGAAATATTTTATTTGTTTAAATGAAATGCTCACGGGTAATTCAGATAAGAGAATAAAGTAAACTACCTAGTATCCCAGTTACTCAGCAGATAAGGAAATAAAATAAACCAGTCTACCAACCATGAAACGGTTAGTGAGTTTTGTTTTTAACAATGGAGGTACAAGATTAGTTTAAATCATCCAGAATTGGTAATATACTAAAATAACATTTACACTCTCACAGTGTATGAAACAAATCTTAATATTTGTATGAAAGACCATCTGATTCCCACGACCAATATCCAAGATTCAAGTTCTTTAAAACCTGAATTCTATTAAATTGTGATTAAACCATTAAAGAATTATATCACAAATGTCCAAACAAATTATATTTGAAATGTGTATGACTGGAATCTCTTGGTTAGTCATATACACTTGGAATCTTGAAATAAATAATTCTACAATAATTGCTGAAAGTAAATGTCGATTTAGAAAAACATGCATTAATTATCCTTTAGCAGCTAACTTAAAGATATCAACTCAGTATTATCTTTCTTTACAAAACTGACAATTTCAGATTACAAAGGAAGTTCTCACTCATTTTCAAGATATATTCTGAATTGTCTACTTTACATGTGCATACCAAATTTAGATGCACAAGTGGCAAAGCCATTGTGTTATCAAATATTAGAATCCTAAGCTCAGGATTGGAAAATACCTTGGCTATCATGAAGTTCAACCACTCACCAAATTATATCAATATTATCTCCTGTATGCCATTAATCCCAGGACAATCAATGTCCTTTGGAAAAGCACCAATAATAGAATCTCCTACCTCCTAGGAAATCCATTTTGTTAGAACAACTTAACTGAAAACTTTGCTATTTTCTACTCACCAAGCCATAGTTTCATTCACACCTTTGGGCCATGATGATTTAGATTAATCATTCTTTTAAATGACAACCCTTCTTTCCTTAAATATTTGAATAGGGTTCCTACATAACAAAAGCTTTATTTTATCTGGGTTAAATATGCTAAATCATTTAAATTCTTATTTGAATACTATTAATCCTTCATTCTCCCATTCACTAGTCCTCTATTTTTAGAGCTATATCTTGTAAGTGGATGCTAATTACCACATTTAAAAATTCATTTTCATTTTTAAATACTATCAAACACACAAATTTAAAAAAAACACTGTAGTAGGCATACAGCATCAGGTGCTTGTATTTATTTGTTAACAACCAAAAATTATAATAACGGTGATGTAAACAAATACTTGCTCACTATACTACTTTATACTTCGAAAAAATTTTTAATAAAATCATTTTATTTTCCCAGAGTTTGTGTGAGGTAGATAAGACAAGCCTTTTTAACTTAAACTTTAATTTGAAGACTACAGATATTGCGACTGTCCTGAAAAGAATAACAGATAGTTCCAGGAATATTATTCATGTCTTCTAACATCTTCTAATATTATTCATGTTTCCTGGTACACACATCAATTATTCTTATCTTTTATAAAAATAATTTTTGATTCCTAAGTAGTAAAGAGGGAAAATATTTCATAAATTCCATCACTTTAGAAAACACTTGCTATTAGTTAACACTGGGAGAAAAAAAGATCTTGATCTTTTTAAATAGAGGCTGTGATTCAGTTTTTTCCACAGTATATAAATAAAGCATCTCAGCGCTTCCCTGGTGGCGCAGTGGTTGAGAATCTGCCTGCTAATGCAGGGGACACGGGTTCGAGCCCTGGTCTGGGAGGATCCCACATGCCGCGGAGCAACTGGCCCGTGAGCCACAACTACTGAGCCTGTGCATCTGGAGCTTGTGCTCCGCAACAAGAGAGGCCACAATAGTGAGAGGCCCGCGCACCGCGATGAAGAGTGGCCCCCGCTTGCCGCAACTACAGAAAGCCCTCGCACAGAAATGAAGACCCAACACAGCCAAAAATAAATAAATAAATAAAATGTATTTAAAAAATACCTTAACTAAAATTTAAAAAAAAGAACCTCAGATATGCCACATAATAGAAAAAAAAAAGAAAGAAAACAACTAAGAAGTGAGATGTAAGCAACCCAAGGCACAAAGAGCTTGCCAAGAGGAGAGGAGTAAAGGAAATTCAGGGCATACATTATTACGATTTTTTTGGTGACATTCGAGAAAACTAAGATTTAATAGACCTCTACTGATATAAAAGAAAAACCTTCTCAAAACTATATGATTCACTGCAGAAGACTAAGAAAACTAAGCACTGATCAAAGAGAATTTTAATTTTTCCTGTTCGAATAAGAACAATAAAAGCAATAACCTCACCTGAACAAGGGAGTCTTGCTCTTTACAAAAATCTTCCTGAATCAAAAGAGGCTCGCTTTTCTCACAGCTCTCCTGGCTGATGAGCGTGTCCGCGTAGTTGGGCTGAGGGAAGATCACGTGACTCCCCCGCGAGTCCGCGGTGAGCCAGGCCTCGTGGGAATAGGTCTGCAGGAAAGCCCGCACCCCGTCCACGCCCACAAAGTGAGAGGCTGGTACGCCTGCCAGTCCGCCTCCAGAAGCCCGGAGCACACGCGACGTGTGCCAGCGCCTCAGCCTGAGCGCCAGCAGCACAATGACAAAGGCGAGGAAGACACAGGAAACCGCGGCCACCGCCACCACCAGATACAACGTGAGGCCTGAAGCATCAGAGGCGTGCGGGACCTCCAAGCTGCCCAGATCAGCCAGGACATCTGGGATGCTATCAGCCACAGCTACGGTGAGCGTGACGGTGGCAGAGAGAGGGGGCTGCCCGTGGTCCTGGACTGCCACCACCAGGCTCTGCTTGAGCGCGTCTCTGTCCAGCAGGGCCCGCGCTGTGCGCACCTCGCCCGTGTGCAGCCCCACCGCGAAGAGCCCTGGCTCGCTGGCCTTGAGCAGGCGGTAGGACAGCCAGGCGTTCTGGCCTGAGTCTTGGTCCACTGCCACCACCTTGGTCACCAGGTATCCGGGCTCTGCAGAGCGGGGTGCCAGCTCCACACCAGTAGAACCGTCGGTGGGGAAGGCAGGGTACAGAATCTCAGGTGTGTTGTCATTCTGGTCCAGCACGAATATGCTCAGAGACACATTGTTGCTGAGCGGTGGGTCCCCACTGTCACTTGCAATCACTCTCAATTGCAGGTCACGGAACTGTTCATAGTCAAAAGAGTGCAATGCATATAGTACGCCAGTGTCGGAGTTGATGGAGATATAGGAGGATAGAGGTACCCCCTGGATGGTGTCTTCAGCTAGGGAGTAGGTGACCTGGGCATTCTCATGGCTGTCAGGGTCGTTTGCAGTCACTGAGAAGATGGAGGCACCTCTGGGATTGTTCTCAGGAATGTAGACAGAGTAGGAGGTGTGGGGAAAGGCAGGCGGGTTGTCGTTGATGTCTGCCACATTTAGGGAGATGAGCATTTCTGTAGACAGAGATGGCATTCCTTTGTCTGTGGCTGTCACAGTGATGTTGTACAAAGACACCTGTTCTCGATCTAGAACTGTATTGGTCACTAATCGATAATAATTGTCTACTGATTTTTCCAGTTCAAACGGCAGACTTCTTGAGATAGAACATGTTACCAGGCCATTCAGTCCAGAGTCTCGATCATATACTTGAAAAAGAACAATCACTGTGCCTGGCAGTGTACTTTCAGCAACTGACCTGCTTCCAGATGTAACTACCACTTCTGGTACATTGTCATTCACATCCAAGATAGATATTAAGACTTTGGCTCTGTCTTGTAGACCTGGCCGATCCCGGGCTTCAACATCCAGCTCATAAAAGCTGGAGTCTTCATAGTCTAGATTTGCAGAAGTTGATATTTCTCCAGTCAAAACATTCAAGCAGAAAGTCTTTGAGATCTTTTCTGTTATCCTCACGAAAGAATACGTTACTTCCGCGTGGGCTCCTTCATCCTGGTCCCTGGCAGTTACCGACAACACTGGCGTACCTACCGGCAGATTTTCAGGAACACTCACACGGTACACAGACTGAGTAAACACTGGAGCGTTGTCATTTGCATCTAGGACAGTAACCAGAATTCGAGCCACACCTGAGCGGACAGGGTCACCGCCATCCATGGCAGTAAGGACCAGGCGGTGAATGGCCTCTCTCTCCCGGTCCAGGGCGCGCTCCAGCACAAGCTCCGGGTATTTGGGCCCATCGGCTTCGCTTGGCACGTCCACTGAGAAGTGACTATTCCCGCTGAGCTTGAAGCCCTGGAGAGAGTTCACTCCCACATCCGGGTCATAGACCTCCATTAGCGGAAACCGAGAGGATAAGGCTGCGTTTTCGATAATTTTCACTTCCAATTCTTCCCTTACGAATCGGGGTGCATTGTCGTTAATGTCCACTATTTCCACTTCCACGGGATAAAGATTCAATTTATCCTCAACAAGGATGTTAAAACTCACCAGACAGGGCTCGCTCTGAGCGCAGAGCTCCTCCCGGTCTATCCTGCCCGCGGTGACCAAGCTGCCGCTTCGCGGGTTCAGAGCGAAAAGCTGCGTCCTACCTCTGGAGACGATGCGGACTCCGCGGTCTGCCAGCTCCCGGGGCTCCAGCCCGAGATCCTTGGCAATGTTGCCCACGAAAGAGACTTTGTCCAGCTCCTCAGGAATGGAGTAATGGATCTGCCCGGCCCCGGCCTCCCACAGCGTCCCCAGGAGCATGAAGAGCAGGACCAACACGCTGTAGTGCCGGCGCCTTTGCAGAGCCGCCATTACTGGCTCGTTCTGGACTTCCCTGGGATTACGAGTAGGGTGAACAGGTTCGCATCAATTTTGGGCTTCCCAGAATTGGAGGTCAAGGTCCATAAACAAGCAGCGATCAGATGCGAAGCGTTGCGCAGCTGCAAAGCTTTGGTGTAAGATGTGCTTTGTGCTTTGAGGATGTAACTCGAGTTCTCACTGCTTTCCTTACCCGGGTTGGTGAACAGCGACGCTTAGAGTCCTAACTTAATACTGCACGGTTCTGTGGAAACCATTATACACAGGATCTTATTTCTGCTAAATCTGCATAGATGACACTCAATATTTCTCTCCCCAAGAATGAAAAGCATTTGGAAGAATAAAATAACGTATTTTGAAATTTTTTTATATGTTCCCTGGAATGACACTTATTTCTGTGACACTTCTTATGGCCTTGGAGAACACAAATACGTTTACACTTTTCTATAAATCTTGAAATCCACACTCCACCATCATTTATATTTGTCTCATTTTCAATAAGGGTACCAACAACCACAAACATGTTTGGGACCAATCCACCACTAGGTCACAAGAGTTGCCATTTTTAGAAGTCATTACCTATTTTTATCAACATATAGATTAAGAACTGCCCTAATTTAGCCAATATTTGTGTATACCCTCAAGAACATGCAAAGGAAGTGAAAATATATAGGCTACAGTGAAAAAGTATTCTTATATTTATATTACATATAAAACATAGTTTAGGATTGACTACACTGAAACTGTGTAAACCACTTAATTGTCTAGATTATATATAAATAAGGTCCTACAATGAGAATGTGAGATACTAGCATATTAAAAATGTTTCAGGACATATTATTTTAGAATTAACAGAAATTTCAAGATCATCACTAAGCGACATTCCATGAAAGAACAACTGCAACACAGATTAGTGAACAAAGAATTTCTAACAGCCTCCCCATCCCCATTCTATGTCCAGAAAAAATCAATAAAACACCAAAAAAAAAAAAACACCGCACAAAAAACAGGGCATACTTAGCCTGTATACTTTTTGGCCTCTAAAATAGTGAATCGAAACCTAATTATACTTATGGGAGGAAAAGGTTTTGAAGTAACTCACCCGTCGCAAATTGACTGAATTACAAGTAATTTGGGGATTGTCATTACTGGTACTTTCAAGCCAAGAGGCTTCATTATACAGATCTTGTGGTGGAGCATTTTCAGGCTTTATATTGAGAAATTTAAACTCAGTCTTTGAAGAATGTGTGGCAGCACACAGATTGTAGGAATATGGTAAAGTCCCTTCCCCATAGTTGGGGAGAACTCCGGGTCCAGTTTTGGAGCAAAAACTGGTCTGAAAGCAACTCCAGGTGGCGGGGCTGGAGGAGCGTCGCAAACTCAGGGCAACCGCCAGAATCACTGCCAGGAGGAGGAGCACCGAGATCAAGGCCAAGGCCACCACCAGGTAAAACTGCAGCTCAGCCTGGGGGTCAGGGGGTGCGCGGCGGTCACTGAGGTCCGGCAGCGCCTCCTGCAGGCTGTCCGCGAAAACCAGGAGCAGCGTGGCGGTGGCCGAGAGGGGCGGCTGTCCCCCATCGCGCACAGCAACCAGCAGGCGCTGGCGGGCCGCGTCCCTGTCGCCCAGGGCCCGCGCCGTGCTCACCTCGCCCGTGCGCAGCCCCACGCTGAAGAGGCCGGGCTCGCTGGCCTGCAGCACGTGGTAGGACAGCCAGGCGTTGTGTCCAGAGTCGGCGTCCACCGCCACCACCTTGGTGACCAGGTAGCCGGGCTGCGCGGCGCGCGGCACCGTGTCGAAGAGCGCCGAGCCGTCGGGCCCCAGCGCCGGGTACAGCACCCTGGGCGCGTTGTCGTTGCGGTCGCCCACCTGCACGCGCAGGCTCACGTTGGCGCTGAGCGCGGGCGAGCCGTGGTCGCGGGCCTGCAGCGTCAGCTCGAAGGCGCGCAGCTGCTCGTGGTCGAAGGCGCGCTGCGCAAACACCACGCCGCTCTGCGCGCTCACGGACACGTAGGACGACAGCGTGCGACGCTCCAGGTCGCTGGCCAGGATGGAGTAGGAGACGTGGCCGTTGGGCCCCAAGTCTGGGTCTGAAGCTCTAACCTGGGCGATGGAGGCACCGGGCGGGTTGTTTTCTGCCACGTGGACCATGTAGGAGGCCTGGTGGAAAACCGGAGCATTGTCGTTGACATCAGCGACTTTCAAGGTGACACTTCTTTTAGAGGAGAGGGGCAGCTTGCCCTTGTCAGTAGCTGTGATAGTGACATTGTATTCCGGAGTCTTCTCTCGATCTAAGTCTCTATCTGTCACCAGCTTGTATGTATTTTTTGTATCTTGAACTATTTAAAATGGGAAATTTCCTTTTAGTTGGCATAAGATTTCCCCATTAAATCCAGAATCTAGACCATGTGTTTTGATCAAGGCAACCACAGCCCCCAGCTCAGCATCTTCTTGTATATATTTAGATTCAGAATCCAGGGTTATCTGGGGAGCACTGTCATTTTCATCCAAAATATCTATTTGTAGTTTGCAATGCGCAGTGTGACGTCCACCATCCTTTGCTTCCACCCCAATTGTATAGCTCCCTCTCTCTTCAAAGTCCAGTCCTCCACCAGTGGTGAGTTCCCCTGTTTTACTGTCCAGCTTGAACAGTTGTCTCACTGCCTTACCAATATTGATAAAAGCGTAGGTGATCTCAGCATTGATGCCCTCATCCAAGTCAGTGGCCATCACTCTTAGCACTGAGGAACCCAGGGGTAGGTTCTCTTGAACACTGACCCTGTACATGTCCTGGGTGAACACTGGGGGGTTATCATTTGCGTCTGCCACAACTACCCTGATCTTCGTAGTGCAGCTTCTGGCTGGCGCACCCCCATCCACAGCCGTGAGGACCAGGTGGTGGCAGGACTGCTCTTCTCTGTCCAGGGGAGCCTGCGCTACCAGTTCTGGGTACCTACTGCCGTCTGGGTTCTCCTTCTGGATCAAAGAGAAATGAGGGTCAGGGTTGAGGTAGTATTGCTGCAGGGAATTGACACCTACATCTGAATCTTGTGCCAGATTCCAGAGCTAACGTGGCTCCAGTTAGGGCCAGTTCACTGATTTGCAGTTCATTGACATTTCGGCTAAAGGTCGGTGGGTTGTCGATGACATCTTGAATCACCACGGTTATATGAAAAAAGTTCAAAGGCTTTTCAGCGACCATTTCGAATTCCAGAACACACATCGACTTCTTGCCACAAATCTGCTCTCAGTCTATACGGTCGGTCACAAGTAAGTCTCCCTTCTCGGTGCTCACTGTGAAGAATTTCTTCTCTGCACTAACCCGCAGGTTCCGTGTATGCAAATCTCGCACGCCAAGCCCCAGATCCTTGGCGAGGTTCCCCACCAGCGAGCCCCTGGCCAGCTCCTCTGGAATAGTGTAGCAGACTTGCTCCAAAAGCGCCAGGCGGAACAAAGACAGCAGGAAGAGAAACAAAATTCGCCTCCGCCCAGCCTGGCGCTTTGACCCCAAGCGGTTTCCCATCCCGCTCTCTGCGCCTTTGCCTTTCTGATCCCGAAGAGCTGCGATCGCTAAATGATCCCAAGAATTTCTGAGCAGGAGCTACTCCTTGGACACGTCTTGGCAAGCAGATTCTAGGATAGATATTTCTGCCACAGAAAACCTCAGAGAGTGCACAGTTCGCGCGATTCCGCGGTCCGCAGGCGATTCCTTTGCGTCAGGAGGAGCTGGATACTTGGTTCAGTACTAGCCAACAGCTGCACCCCGCGCCTCGGCTGCAGAACTGCACTAGTGATTACTAAATTAGTTCCAAATACAGAGCCGGCTAGAAGACAAGTCTACTGTGTCTTCATACAGATACTCATTCGTCCCGTGTTATAAGGATTTTAACATTTTTTAAATGTACTGTATCTTTGTTCTCGCTGTCATTTCTTTGAACTTGAACTTTATCCATCCAAATCAGGTGATTTTTATTCCTCGAAGCCAGAGGTATCTTGCTGAAGATGTTTATTGGCATCGTCATGCTTTTAGGTTCCACTTTCATACAGTGGCCATAATAACATCTTCCCTGCGTACCTTAGTAAAATTGAAGACCAAATAAAGTAATATGTAGAAAGTGACACAAATGAAAGTGTCGGTTGTGGCAGAAAATGTAACATGAAAATTCTTGAAATATCAGCTTGATATGTATTGTTATTTCACTCTATTTCCTTTTCTTCCAACTTATAAAAGTTATAAATCTCACAGCTTTTAGTTTTATCCTATGCATTGCTTTCTCCTGTCTTTATAATCTTCTCTCCAAAATAACTGATAGACAGCAAGGCGATTGGTTGTCCTTATGAAATAGAAGTATGGTAAAGAAGCAAGAAACTCTCTTTTCCTTAAATCATAGTCATTTAATTAAAAATAGACACTTTTCTGTGTCTATTTTTAATTAAATGACTATGATTTAAAACTATTCCACTAATTTTATTTGTCCACACTACATTACCATTGTCTTTAATTGTACTGTTTCTTCTCAAGTAGCTTAGCAATGGTGAGTTACTTGGATTTTGGGGGTGAAGTATGAGTCCTTATAATGATATATTCTGAAGAAAGTAATCTATGTTGTACACTTTTCCTTGGTCTCCGGGTTACTATCTGATCATTTCAACTCTTTGTTATTGACACTCTTCCCTTAGCAACAAGCACGTCAGTTTCCATGTTTCTGATAGGTGTCTTAGATTATTAATTCCATTTCCAAACTAGAAATCTTCATTCAGAAATTGTTTTTTTTTAAACTACATAATATATTGTCAGTCTAAAACTTGGAAGATGTATAACAATGTAGAACTCATTTTACAGTGGAAAAGCACATTTATCCAGGATTCTAGACAGAAACACATTGGCATCTCTATACAAACATAAAAAAACACTACTGACTCAAGACTGCTCCAAAATATGACTGAGCAAGTGCCATTTTTTTTTTTAACACTGTGTGAACACCTCAATTAGTACAGGAAAGTTATCTTTTCAGAACACATATGAAGTTAAAGATTCAAATATTTAAGAGTATACTATATATAGTATATACACTCATGGTGTGTAGATCAAGCATTTTATTATGTAAAGTCTATTGAAGTTTATAGAGATATAAAAGGTATTTTTTCCCATTGCATGAAAAAGTTAACCCAGAACACATATCCAAATCTATACAGTAATCTTCTCTTTAAAAAATAATGGAAAAGTGAGTTTTCATGTAGGAGTGAATGATATCAGTATTCAGTATTTATCATACAGATTATCTTGTTACTCTTTGGATGAATTCACTATTCAGTGAGTCTGCACATTGTACCCTGAGATCAGAATTGCCCATATATAAATATAATTAGATTCCCTTCAAATAAATGTTTAAAAAATAAAAATTAAGTGGTCCTAGGTTCCCAAATGTATGGTAACCCTTTCATGTGGTTGAGTAATGTAACCTACTATTCCATTAATAATATTTTATTGCCATTTTCCCCATTTATTCATACTTTGCAGCTGATGTTCAAGTTGTTGAAAGTACAAAATTTTAAAGATTGAAAAATCTTTTTAAAATAAGGATCTGAAAATCATCTTCAGCAAATCATATGCAAAAATGAATAGCGTACATAGTTCTTCCATTACACAAGACATATTCGTGAAATTTGAGACACACAGACCAGCATTTCATAAGAAAAATCTCACAGTTTAAGATGAGCACATCCCTGAGAAATAGTTTTTTAAATTTCCAAACCATTTTAAAGTTGTGTCAGTGAAAATTTAATTAACTATCAAGTTAAGAAGAAAAAAAGGGAATTTTATTCGAGCTGAACTGAGGATTATAACCCAGGAAGATATTGATCACGCAGAAGTTTTCTATATTCTTCCACTGATTTATGCAAATTATTAGTACCCTTACAAAAACAGCAGGTACTAAAACACCAATACTGCACAATACTTTTTCCAAAACATATGTGCTATTGGTGTTTAGGCAACTATTCAAAAGAGAACATTACATCTAACAATTTGGATGTTCTAATCAAACAACTCTTCTATTAACAAACAGTTCTGGTATAAGAAAGCCTTAGGATACAGTGATTATGTATAACCACTTTCTTTTAAAATACTTGTTTCACTTAAGCCTATGGATATCAGCTATAGTTTCTAAAATATCCACATATTATAGAAAAAAGACATTAAAACCAAAATATAATTTGAAAACAAATGGAGAAAGCATCAATGATCAAATCAAGTTAATCTGTAAATAAAGCAAATAATGATTCACTATTTACGTACTTAACCGATTTTGAATGGGGCAGAATAATGATGGAAACAAATGAAGAAAATGCTCCAAGCATAGGTACAGTAAAAAGAAAACTCACCCGAACAACTCCTAGCTCTGTTTCCTTTGCGTTTATCTTCTCAGATATCAGGAGAGGCTCGCTTTTCTCACAGCTCTCCTGGCTGATGAGCGTGTCCGCGTAGTTGGGCTGCGGGAAGATCACGTGGCTCCTCCGCGAGTCCGCGGTGAGCGAGACCTCGTGGGAATAGGTCTGCAGGAAAGCCCGCACCCCGTCCACGCCCACAAAGTGAGAGGCGGGCGCGCTAGCCAACCCGCTGAGGGAAGCCTGGAGCAGACGCGACATGTGCCAGCGCCGCAGTCTGAGCGCCAGCAGCGCGATGACAAATGCGAGGAAGACGCAGGAGACCGCGGCCACCGCCACCACTAGGTAGAGCGTGAGGCTCGAGTCGTCAGGGTCGGCGGAGGGTTTGAGGCTGCCCAAGTCCGCCAGCACATCTGGGATGCTATCAGCCACAGCCACCGTGAGCGTGACGGTGGCCGAGAGAGGGGGCTGGCCGTGGTCCTGGACCGCCACCACCAGGCTCTGCTTGAGCGCGTCTCTGTCCAGCAGGGCCCGCGCTGTGCGCACCTCGCCCGTGTGCAGCCCCACCGCGAAGAGTCCTGGATCGCTGGCCTTGAGCAGGCGGTAGGACAGCCAGGCGTTCTGGCCCGAGTCTCTGTCCACAGCCACCACCTTGGTCACGAGGTATCCAGGCTCTGCAGAGCGGGGTGCCAGCTCCACACCGGTGGAACCGTCGGTGGGGAGGGCGGGGTACAGAATCTCAGGTGTGTTGTCGTTCTGGTCCAGGATGAACAGGCTCAGTGACACGTTGCTGCTGAGTGGAGGGTCTCCATTGTCACTGGCCATCACCCACAGCTGCAGTTCTCTAACCTGCTCATAGTCGAAAGAGCACAGTGCATACAGGACTCCAGTGTCAGAGTTGATGGAGACACAGGATGATAGAGGCGTTCCCTGGAATTTGTTCTCAACCAGAGAGTAAGTGACCTGGGCGTTGTTGCCGCTGTCGGAGTCATGGGCGTTCACAGAGAAGATCGAGATGCCTCTGGGGTTGTTTTCTGGGATGTAGGTGTAGTATAAGTTGTGAGGGAAAACGGGAGGGTTGTCATTGATGTCTGTCACTTTCAGGGAGACGTGGTTTTCTGTAGACAGTGGTGGATTTCCACAGTCAGTGACAGTTACTGTGATGTTGTAATCTGAGATCTCTTCTCTGTCCAGGGCTCTTGTTGTCAGTAAGTGATAGTAATTATCAACTGACTTTTCCAATTTAAAAGGCAAGTTCCTGGGAATAGAACATGCAATCTCACCATTCTCTCCAGAATCACCATCATGTACGTTAAACAGAGCAATTATCGTTCCGGGAAGACAGTCTTCAGAGACGGAACTGGCGAGAGAGGTGAGGATCACTTCAGGCACATTGTCATTCACGTCCTGAACTGTGATTAGTACCTTAGCGCTGGCAAGAAGAGCACCTCCATCCTGAGCTACCACTTCCATGTGATAGAATCTGGATTCTTCGTAATCCAGTGATTGCAGAGTTGAGATTTCACCCAAGTTGGAATCAAGTTGGAAAGTCTCTGAAATTTTGTCTTCTTCATTGCGAAAAGAGTAGGTCAATTTCCCATTTATTCCCTCATCTGGATCCGTGGCGGTTAGTGTGAGCAGCCGAGTGCCGAGAGCTATGTTCTCTGGAACACTCACTCTGTACTCGGATTGAGTGAACAGGGGCGCGTTATCGTTTGCATCGAGGACCATCACGCGGATGTGCGTGGTACCAGAGAGTATGGGGTCTCCACCATCTAAAGCTGTGAGTAGGAGGTCGTGAACAGCTACTTTCTCTCGGTCCAACGGCTGTTCCAGTACCAGCTCTGGATATTTCTGTCCATCTGTGTCGCTTTTCTCGGCCAAAGAGAAGTGCTTATTGGAGCTGAGCTGGTAACTCTGGAGGGAGTTCACACCCACATCGGCATCTCGAGCAAAGGGAAGTACTAACCGCGTTCCCACAGCCGCATTTTCATTAACTTTTACTTTTACTTCCTCATCCCGGAAACGCGGGAAGTTATCATTAATATCGATTATTTCTACTTCTACCCCATACATTTTCATTTTATTCTCAACCAAGACGTTAAAACTCACCAGACACCGCGCGCTCTGAGCGCAGAGCTCCTCGCGGTCTATCCTGCCTGCTGTGACCAAGCTGCCGCTTCGCGGGTTCAGAGCAAAGAGCTGCGTCCTACCTCTGGAGACGACGCGGACTCCGCGCTCCGCCAGCTCCCAGGAATCCAGCCCGAGCTCCTTGGCGATGTTACCCACGAAGGAGCCTTTATCCAGCTCCTCTGGCACCGAGTAGCGGATCTGCCCGGCCCCGGCTCCCCACAGCGTCCCCAGCAGCATGGAGAGCAGGAACAGCTCTCTGCAGCCCCAACCCCTCAGTGGATCCGCCATTGCCTCTCTCCGACCAGTTTTCTCTTAGTCCTGGTTCCAACCTGCTGTTTCCTTACTTATCTAAAGCCAAGGGGAACACATTCCCTTGCGGAAATGGGAGAGGGGCGCGGGTGGGCGGCTTTTCCCAGAAGCTTGTCTGGTCTGCGCGTGCTTAGTGCGGAAGGAACAGAGTCTGATCGCATCAGCGGCAGCTTCTTTCCCACTTTGGTGAACAGCGACGCTCAGAGTCCTAACTAGTTACTACATCAATTCTGTTTTGATTTCAAATATGTTTAATTATATTTTATTTCTAATAATTTTCTGTATCCTTAATATATTACCACATGACATTCCTTATATTTAAATAAGATTTAATTCTAAAATAGCAAAAGACTTCCACAAGATTAATTCTGAGATTAATATAATTATTAGATTATTTTTTACTTCTTTAGAAAAGTTTAATTTACTGTGCCATTGAGCCTATGCCCTTTGTTTACCTCTTACCTATATTGAGTCCATTTAATTAGGACATCAGAATTCTTTCGCAGGTTTTAAGATTTCATTTTTTAATTAGGATACATTTATGAAAACATGCCCATTTGTACATACGAATGTCAAGAAAACAATTCTAGCTCTCAGTAGACCTTTGAAAAAAGGCCTACTGAATTATGCAAATTGCATTAGCTGTCATATGCAGAAGAAATAAAGGGACTTTTTTTTTTTTTTTTGCTTTTTGTTACTTGTGAGGTCTTCAAGAAAGTTTCAAGGTTTTCACACTAAGAACATGGCAGCTACACTATATCAGACTGAGAGTTTGAGTCGGATTAACTATGCGTTATTTATATTTTCCTATTACCATGTCTAAGTTGGAGTTAGATGTTTTACAGTTACAGACACCTGGGGAAAATCAGTAGAGTGACTATGGCAGAAAGGGCTTTAGTTCATCACCCTTACAGAAAAACAAGTCCAGATACTTATCACTGAGCAGGCAGTGAGTGGCCTTTCTATGTTAAGACAGATATTTAATGTTATCACCTTTATATGGTAGCAGAAAAAGAAATGCTCATGACTAAAAAAAAAAAAAGTGGACATTATAGAGAGTCCATTGAGAGAAGCAATTTTTACTTAATGACACCTTCATAGGAAAATAAAGAAAATAAAGATGTTTTACATCTATACCTAGAAAATTCAAAAAATAAAGTTTTAAGGAAACAATGTGACAATGGGTTGCAAAATTTTTCTCAATGTACAATTTTTCACAAGAGCAATTTGTTATTGTGCCTGAGAGAGAAAGATTTCTCCCATTTATTAAACACACTCTTAATAGCAGACACTGCATACCTCAAACTTTTCACAACCTTTTAAAATAGATCCGGGATCCCAAGACACTTAGCTTGTAAAGATACGAAGAATGCTGGTGTTCATGTCAGTCCTACCCATGCTCTGCTGTTGACAGGCCATGACATTGAGTAAAATTCTTCCTTTCTTTGGTTCCCAGTTTCCCAAACTAGTGAGATGGGGAGCTCTCTTTACTCTTAAGTACTATAATTCTAAGAGGAAGTACAACTAAAATTAATAAAACTAATATAAAGACCCTGAAGGAAAAAGGAATAACTTAAGGTCTCAACAGTAATAAACTTTCAGAGGGAAGGAATGTAAAGATGAGGAAGAAAAAGAAGTATCTTATGAAGTAAAAGCTTGTAACTATGATAAATAAATCTCAGCTGTCAGATAGAAAACCTATGTCAAAGATTTGTTTAAATATGATTAAGATATTTAAGGCGGAAAACCACCTAAATTCTACCCACAAAACAATAAAATATGAATTGAAGACTTCTACTCGGGTTAGGTGATTTGTTAAGAAACATTGAAACCGCAAGGTAAAAAAGTGAATTAAATTAAAGCTCACCTTTAAAATAGTACCTGAGGCAAATGGGACCCCAGCATCTCCAAGATTACTACTTGGCACCCAAGAGGCATCTTCGCAGAGGAGATCCCGAGGGGGAGCCATTTCTGGGGTGACGCTGAGAAAATTAAATTCTGCCTTAGCTGATTGTGAGGCAACACACAGACTGTAGGAATAGGGCAATGTTCCCTCACTGTAGTTGGGGGGAACCACGGGTCCAGACTTGGAACTCAGACCAGGCTGAAAGCAGCTCCAGGCAGCGGGGCTGGAGGAGCGTCGAAGGTGCAGTGCGACCGCCAGAATCACTGCCAGGAGGAAGAGCACCGAGATCAAGGCCAAGGCCACCACCAGGTAAAACTGCAGCTCAGCCTGGGGGTCAGTGGGCTCAGAGTGGTCACTGAGGTCCGGCAGCGCCTCCTGCAGGCTGTCCGCGAAAACCAGGAGCAGCGTGGCGGTGGCCGAGAGGGGCGGCTGTCCCCCATCGCGCACAGCAACCAGCAGGCGCTGGCGGGCCGCGTCCCTGTCGCCCAGGACCCGCGCCGTGCGCACCTCGCCCGTGCGCAGCCCCACGCTGAAGAGGCCGGGCTCGCTGGCCTGCAGCACGTGGTAGGACAGCCAGGCGTTGTGTCCAGAGTCGGCGTCCACCGCCACCACCTTGGTGACCAGGTAGCCGGGCTGCGCGGCGCGCGGCACCGTGTCGAAGAGCGCCGAGCCGTCGGGCCCCAGCGCCGGGTACAGCACCCTGGGCGCGTTGTCGTTGCGGTCGCCCACCAGCACGCGCAGGCTCACGTTGGCGCTGAGCGCGGGCGAGCCGTGGTCGCGGGCCTGCAGCGTCAGCTCGAAGGCGCGCAGCTGCTCGTGGTCGAAGGCGCGCTGCGCGAACACCACGCCGCTCTGCGCGCTCACGGACACGTAGGACGACAGCGTGCGACGCTCCAGGTCGCTGGCCAGGATGGAGTAGGAGACGTGGCCGTTGGGCCCCAAGTCTGGATCTGAAGCGCTAACGTGGGCGATGGAGGCGCCCGGCGGGTTGTTTTCTGCCACGTGGGCCACGTAGGATGCCTGGTGGAAAACTGGAGCGTTGTCGTTGACATCTGCGAGGCGCAGAGTGATGCTTATACTAGAGGAGAGGGGCTGCTTGCCTCTGTCGGTGGCCATTATAGTGACGTTGTATTCTGGGATCTCCTCCCGGTCCAGGGTCCTGTCTGTCACTAGCTTGTAATAGTTCTTCGAGTAAGATTTCAATATAAACTCGGCCTTTCCCAAGATTTGGCAGTAAACTTCTCCATTTTCTCCAGAGTCTCTGTCTCTTGTCTTTATCAAGGCGATCACTGTTCCTGGTGGTGAATCCTCTGGTAGGGGAGTAAATATTGAAGTCACAATCACTTCCGGTGCACAATCATTTTCATCGAGAATTTCGACTTGGACACTGCAATGGGCTGCTAGATCTCCAGGATCTTTCGCTTCTATAGTGAGAGTGTAACTATTAGCGATTTCAAAATCAAAATAATCCTTTGTCGTGATTTCTCCTGTTCTTCTGTCTAAGTTAAAAAATTGTTCCACTTGTTCATCCACATTATGAAAGGAGTAGATGATCTCTGCGTTGACGCCCTCGTCCTGGTCGGTGGCTGTCAGTTGAAGCACTAAGAAGCCAGGGGGCACGCCCTCTTGCAGGCTGACCCTGTACACATCTTGGCTGAACACTGGGGCATTATCGTTGGCATCTGTGACTTGGATTTGGATCTGGGTGGTGCCACTTAGGGGTGGGTCCCCACCGTCTACAGCTGTCAGGACCAGATGATGAAAATTCTGCTCTTCTCTGTCCAGAGAATGTTTCAGAATCAACTCAGGATATTTACGTCCATCTGGAGTCTGTTTCTCTGTGAGATCAAAGTGCTCATTTTCATTAAGGTTGTATCTTTGCAGTGAATTAGGACCAGCGTCCGAATCCAGCGCCGGGTCTAGTGGAAATGTTTTACCTGGCTTAGTGGATTCTCCAATTTTTAAGTCAATCTTACTCTGTTTGAATAGCGGAGTGTTGTCATTTATATCCTGCACTATTACTGATACATGGAAAATATTTAGTGGGTTTTCAGCGACAGTATCGAAATCCAGAATGCACAGAGGCTTCTTCCCACAAATCTGCTCTCGGTCTATTCTATCACTCACAAGTAAGTCCCCGCTCTCACGGTTTACAATGAAATATACCTTCTCTGCGGTAACCCGCAACTTCCGGGCCGGCAAGTCCCGGACACTGAGCCCCAGATCCTTGGCGAGGTTTCCTACCACCGAATTCTTGGCCAGCTCCTCGGGAATTGAGTAGCGAATTTGGTCTGGGAGAGCCCCGCGGAACAAAGACAGCAGGAAGGGCAACAGTACCTGCCGCCACCGCGCTCGGCCGCTCCTCTCTGCGCTCGGCCTCATCCTGTCTCCCTCCGCTGCTGCTCTGCTCCTTGGTCGGGAGGAGGAATAAGCAAAATCCGCGGTAGGGTCACTTTTCCTGCTTTCGTTTCCTCTATCCAAACCTGTACTGGCCTCCCCTGCGTGGTTTGTTTGAGCAGGAAGTTACCCTTTCAGAGGTTCCCAAATGCGTCTCTGATTATCTTCTCTCCCTTCTTTTGACCTACAGCGACGCCCAGAGGTTTTCCCCAGAAACTGCACTAATGTCTTGTAAATGTTTTGCAAGGAACTATTTTTTTTCTCTTTTTTGGGGGGGGGGGATTTACAAGGAGTATTTATTTGTTTTTAAATAGGCATACATTCATACAGTTCGAAATTCAAAAGGCACATATGGCATATTTTATAGGCTCTCCCTCTATGCTTTCAACAACATATTTCTCCCAGGAGAAATGAGTGCTATGTTTTTTGTGTATCATTCATTAGTATGTTTTGTATAGTTCAGCGGATTTTTAAAAATATTCTCCCCCGGTTTTAGACACAAAAGGAAGTATACAATATACAATGTTCTGCATCTTGCTTTTTTCACTCATTATATATATTTTTTTAATTGATGGAAATTTGCTTTTTATTTTTTGACAGTTTGCAGAGGTTTCTTTCAAATTCTCAACCATTTGTTAGTAATAAAATGTAATTTTTTGATTGTTATCAAATTTGAGGAAACTTCTATTGAGTTTCCTTGAAATCTGAGCTATAAGACTTTGGTGCGTTTTATTTTATTAAATTCATTTTTATTGGAGTATAGTTGCTTTACAATGTTGTGTTAGTTTCTGCTGTTCAGCAAAGTGAATCAGCTATACGTACACATATATCCCCTCTTTTTTTGATTTTCTTCTCATTTAGGTCCCCACCAAGCACTGAGTAGAGTTCCCTGTGCTGTACAGTAGGTTCTCATTAGTTACCTATTTTATACATAGTAGTGTATATATCACTCATTATATCTTGAAGATAACATATTCTAACAGTACATAAAAAGGTTTCCCATTTTTTATTTCTTATAGCTATGTAGTAGCCCATAATATAATTGTGCAACAATTTATTTAACCAGAAATATTACTTTCTAAAAGAAACCCAGTGTCCACCCAAGCAAAAATGTATTTTCCATGTGATATTAGTTATAAATTATCTACTGCCCTCCTAGGCATTTAAAAAATATATATATCACTCTGATTCTGGAATGTATTCTTAATGCCAGCACCCAAATATGTCTGTCACAGTTTCAAGACAATTGATATTTCCAAATTATATTTTAAATCTTCAGCATTTTAAATGATCTATCCTCAGATACGATTTGTTTCTCTATATTCATTTATTATTTTCTCTTTCCTCTCCTCATGCCAGCTAGTTGTATCATACCACATTCCTGTTTTACTCTATGTATTGCACCACAATTTCCCATGAAGACAAAGGCATTTAGAAACTCAAACTCTCCTTCTTAAGCTGAATTGAGGCATAGTCCACAAACTATCGCTACAATTTCCAGGTATCCAAAGTTCACTAATTTTTGCAGTCCTAGACGTTCATGAATATTTTCCCCAAGTCAGATCATCCCAGAGCCCAACGGTGACAGAGATACCTATGAGCAATTTTTGGGACCAGGGCTGAGACATTCTTACTAAATAGCATAAATCATATCAGTTTAGAATCTAAGTCATCCAACCTGTATAAGAGGCTCCCAAGATGAAAAAGGAAAGATTTTTAAAAGTTATGTTTTCCTTAGAAATTGAAAAGGGTCTCATAGTGATACCATAATAGGTAATTTAGAAATTATTAAAATCACTCCTGCAACCTATTAAATATGAGTGAAATTAAATGGGCAATATTTTTGGTAATCACAGAAGTGCACCAAAGGAATCACGCATAGTCACCGTTGGTGCATCTCACAAACTGCAACAACACAATACATGAAATGTACCAATCCAGTTGAGAAACTATCCCTGTTAAAGTTATATCTAAATGTTAAGTATATTCCCTAATATTTATAAATTGCCATTGTTTAATCATAATGGAAAATACCTATCCCAAAGGAAAGAAAAGTAAATTTCAAGCAAAGTACATTAGGGTGTAGAAAGAGGAAATTTTAAAATACTCAATCCAGACACAACAACGGCTTCATAAGGGAGAATGCTTTAATATAAATATATACAATTGCCTCCTATTTCACAATTCTAATCTATCCTTTCAGTAATGCTTAAAGGAAAATGGTTTTAAAGACGTGAGAGGCAGCAATCAGAGAAGAAAAAGAAATAAAAGGAATCCAAATTGGAAAAGAAGAAGTAAAGCTGTCACTGTTTGCAGATGACATGATATTATACATAGAGAATACTAAAAGATGCTACCAGAAAACTACTAGAGCTAATCAATGAATTTGGTAAAGTAGCAGGATACAAAGTTAATGCACAGAAATCTCTTGCATTCCTATACACTAATGATGAAAAATCTGAAAGAGAAATTAAGGAAACACTCCCATTTACCACTGCAACAAAAAGAATAAAATACCTAGGAATAAACCTACCTAAGGAGACAAAAGACCTGTATGCAGAAAACTATGACACTGATGAAAGAAATTAAAGATGATACAAATAGTTGGAGAAATATACCACGTTCTTGGATTGGAAGAATCAACATTGTGAAAATGACTATACTACCCAAAGCAATCTACAGATTCAGTGCAACCCCTATCAAACTACCAATGGCATTTTTCACAGAACTAGAACAAAAAATTTCACAATTTGTATGGAAACACAAAAGACCCTGAATAGCCAAAGCAATCTTGAGAAAGAAAAACAGAGCTGGAGGAATCAGGCTCCTGGACTTCAGACTACACTACAAAGCTACACTAATCAAGAGAGTACAGTACTGGCACAAAAACAGAAATATAGATCAATGGAACAGGATAGAAAGCCCAGAGTTAAACCCACGCACATATGGTCACCTTATTTTTGATAAAGGAGGCAAGAATATACAATGGAGAAAAGACAGCCTCTTCAATAAGTGGTGCTGGGAAAACTGGACAGCCACATGTAAAAGAGTGAAATTAGAACACTCCCTAACACCATACACAAAAATAAACTCAAAATGGAATAAAGACCTAAATGTAAGGCCAGACACTATAAAACTCTAGAGGAAAACATAGGCAGAAAACTCTATGACATAAATCACAGCAAGATCCTTTTTGACCCACCTCCTAGAGAAATGGAAATAAAAACAAAAATAAACAAATGGGACCTAATGAATCTTAAAAGCTTTTGCACAGCAAAGGAAACCATAAACAAGATGAAAAGATAACCCTCAGAATGGGAGAAAATATTTGCAAACAAAGCAACTGACAAAGGATTAATCTCCAAAATATACAAGCAGCTCATGCAGCTCAGTATCAAAAAATCAAACAACCCAATCCAAAAATGGGCAGAAGACCTAAACAGACATTTCTCCAAAGAAGATATACAGATTGCCAACAAACACATGAAAGGATGCTCAACATCACACATCATTAGAGAAATGCAAATCAAAACTACAATGAGGTATCACCTCACACCGGTCAGAATGGCCATCATCAAAAAATCTACAAACAATAAATGCTGGAAAGGGTGTGGAGAAAAGGGAACCCTCTTGCACTGTTTGTGGGAATGTAAATTGATACAGCCACTATGGAGAACAGTGTGGAGGTTCCTTAAAAAACTAAAAATAGAAATTCCATATGACCCGGCAATCCCACTACTGGGCACATAACCTGAGAAAACCATAATTCAAAAAGAGTCATGTATGACAATGTTCATTGCAGCTCTATTTACAATAGCCAGGACATGGAAGCAACCTAAGTGCCCATCGACAGATGAATGGATAAAGAAAATGTGGCACATATATACAATGGAATATTACTCAGCCATAAAAGGAAACGAAATTGAGTTATCTGTAGTGAGGTGGATGGACCTAGAGTCTGTCATACAGAGTGAAGTAAGTCAGAAAGAGAAAAATAAATACTGTATGCTAACACATATATATGGACTCAAAAAAAAAAAAAAGGTTATGAAGAACCTAGGGGCAGGACAGGAATAAAGACGCAGACGTAGAGAATGGACTTGAGGACATGGGGAGGAGGAAGGGTAAGCTGGGACGAAGTGAGAGAGTGTCATGGACTTATGTATACTACCAAATGTAAAATAGATAGCTAGTGGGAAGCAGCCGCATAGCACAGGGGGATCAGCTCAGTGCTTAGTGACCACCAAGAGGGGAGGGATAGGGAGGGTAGAAGGGAGACACAAGGGGGAGGAGATATGGGGATATATGTATACGTATAGGTGATCCACTTTGTTATAAAGCAGAAACTAACACACCATTGTAAAGCAATTATACTCCAATAAAGATGTTTAAAAATAATAAAAAAATAAAGACGTGAGAGGGTTAGAAGTATAAAATTAAGAAATTGCTGCTGACACTATAACTGAATGAAGATTACAAAGGATAAGTAATCAATAACTACTCGGTGTAGTAACTGTTATTGATCATTATTGAAGGATCATCTGCCCTTCCACTTTAAAGCACTTTAAAGAATACTAAAAAAGAAGTGTCTTTTATATGTAATTGGAGACATTTATGCAGCTCTCTGCCTACGTTTCAGTGCTGCAAGATCTGACTCACCTGTTGAAGACTGGGTTCTCCTTTTCTTTCAAGTAAATCTTGAGATATCAGGAGAGGCCCACTTTTCTCACAGCTCTCCTGACTGATGAGCGTGTCCGCGTAGTTGGGCTGCGGGAAGATCACGTGACTCCTCCGCGAGTCCGCGGTGAGCGAGACCTCGTGGGAATAGGTCTGCAGGAAAGCCCGCACCCCGTCCACGCCCACAAAGTGGGAGGCGGGCACGCTGGCCAACCTGCTGCCTGAAGCCTGGAGCAGACGCGACATGTGCCAGCGCCGCAGTCTGAGCGCCAGCAGCGCGATGACAAATGCGAGGAAGACGCAGGAGACCGCGGCCACCGCCACCACTAGGTAGAGCGTGAGGCTCGAGTCGTCAGGGTCGGCGGAGGGTTTGAGGCTGCCCAAGTCCGCCAGCACATCTGGGATGCTATCAGCCACAGCCACCGTGAGCGTGACGGTGGCCGAGAGAGGGGGCTGGCCGTGGTCCTGGACCGCCACCACCAGGCTCTGCTTGAGCGCGTCTCTGTCCAGCAGGGCCCGCGCTGTGCGCACCTCGCCCGTGTGCAGCCCCACCGCGAAGAGTCCTGGATCGCTGGCCTTGAGCAGGCGGTAGGACAGCCAGGCGTTCTGGCCCGAGTCTCTGTCCACAGCCACCACCTTGGTCACCAGGTATCCAGGCTCTGCAGAGCGGGGTGCCAGCTCCACACCGGTGGAACCGTCGGTGGGGAGGGCAGGGTACAGAATCTCAGGTGTGTTGTCGTTCTGGTCCAGCACGAATATGCTTAGAGACACGTTGCTGCTGAGTGGAGGGTCCCCGCTGTCGCTGGCTGTCACAAGGAGCTGCAGGTCTCTAACCTGTTCATAGTCAAAGGAGCGCAGAGCATACAATACACCTGTGGCAGAGTTGATAGAGACATAGGAGGAGAGAGGCGCCCCCTGCAACGTGTCCCCAGCCAGAGAGTAAGTGACCCTTGAGTTCTCGTTACTGTCAGGGTCATGGGCGGTCACAGAGAAGATAGAAGCTCCCCTAGGATTGTTTTCTGGAATGTAGGCCAAGTAGGAAGCTTGAGGGAAGGCAGGTGGGTTGTCATTGACGTCTGCCACGTTCAGTGAGATGTGTGTTTCTGTAGACAATGGTGGAGTTCCGTGGTCAGTGGCAGTTACAGTGATGTTATATTCTGAGACTTCTTCCCTATCCAGAGTCCTGTGTGTCAACAACCGATGATAATTTCCAAAGGTCTTTTCAAGTGTGAATGGCAGATTATCTGGAATAGAACACGTGACAAGGCCATTCTCTCCTGAATCACTGTCATGCACATTGAAAAGTGCAATTACTGTGCCTGGGGAAGAAGTTTCTTGAATAGAGCTGGTGAGAGATGTAACTGTGACTTCTGGAGCATTGTCATTTACATCCAGAATTGTCACCAGTATCTTACTTCTGGCTCGGAGACCAGGCCCATCATGGGCTTCTACATCTATATCATAGAACCCAGAGTCCTCATAATCTAGATCCCCCAATATTGTTATGTCCCCAGTCAGAGAATTCAACTGGAATAGCTGGGATATTTTATCTCTTACTTTCCGGAAAGAATATGTGACTTCTCCATTGGCTCCTTCATCTGGATCAGTGGCTTTTACTGTGAGTAGCCTGGAGCCCACTGGCACGTTCTCCCGTACACTCACATGGTACTCGGGCTGAGTGAATACTGGGGCATTGTCGTTGGCATCCACAAGTGTTACATGAATCCTGGTAGTGCCAGAGTGAACCCGGTCGCCTCCGTCGAAGGCGGTGAGAACGAGGTGGTGAACCGCCTCTTCCTCGCGGTCCAGGGCGCGCTCCAGCACAAGCTCAGGGTACTTAATCCCATCAGCTCCGCTTTGCACATCCAGGGAGAAGTGACCATTCGAGCTGAGCTGGTAACCCTGCAGAGAGTTTATCCCTATATCCGGATCAAAAGCTTCAGGAAGAGGAAATCTTGTCCCAGGATTTTCATTTTCAGCTACTTTTATTTCCCTTTGCTCTGCCCCAAAGTTGGGCGCGTTATCATTAATATCGATTATTTCCACTTCTACTCCAAAAATCTTCACTTTGTCCTCTAGGAGAATCTCCAGGTTTACTACACACTTTGGAGATCTGTCACAGAGCTCCTCCCGGTCTATCCTGCCCGCAGTGACCAAGCTGCCGCTTAGCGGGTTCAGAGCAAAAAGCTGCGTCCTACCTCTGGAGACGATGCGGACTCCGCGCTCCGCCAGCTGCCGGGGCTCCAGCCCCAGGTCCTTGGCGATGTTGCCCACGAAGGAGCCGTTCTCCAGCTCCTCAGGCACCGAGTAGAGGATATGTTCGGCCCGGATTTCCCACAGGGCCCCCAAGAGAACGCAGATCCCGATCAACCGGCTGCAGTCTGGGCAATAAGGAGAAGCCGCCATTACAGCCCCGCGGCGGAATAGCTTGCCCTTGGGTGTCCCCTTGGTGAAGGCCTGAGGATCCCAAGGATCTTCAGGGTCCAAGATAATGTGCTTTCACCGTTGGATGTTGGCGCTCTCGGGGGTCCAGTTCGAAGCTTTCTAAAGCCCCAGAGCTAGTGCTTTGTGTTGCAGAAATCTTGTGGTTTGGATTAATTTCCTGGTTCTTTTCTTCCCCCGATTGGTGAACAGCGACACTCAGAGTCCTAACCTGTTACTGCAGTCTATTCTTGGTAAATAAAGTATCACTTGTGTACAACATTTCTTTCCCCTATTCTATTTTCCCCAAAATGATAAAAGTCAAACACCTGCTGTTCAATTTGCAATGAAAATCCAGAAGTGATCCAAAGATTCCTGTACAATAAGACTTATAAAATAATTTATTTTTTCAGAGACAATTTTTTTTTTTTTGGTAAGAATTTTTCTACCTCTTTTTAAGTTTTTGCATTATTTATTCTCATAGCCCAATTTCACTACTGTGTATTGCATAAGGGACATATTTATCCCTCCCAGGAACAAGGTTATACTTGAAGACTGAAAGAATAAATGGATGAAAAGACAGGTCTGGGCTCCAGTCCCAACCTATACAGAAACAAGTTTTCTCACATGGGTTAACCCTTTAGAATCTGGGGCAAATTTTCAATTCCCTTGTAAGAAAATATCTACTGTTGAAAGAGTTAGTCTTACCCCTGTGCAGATGGGCTTGGCAAATATGATAATAGGTTTGGGAAGGACATTTGCTCATTAATTTTATATAAGAAGATTCTAGGCCACAGGTTATATCTGTGATGATCATGTTCACAGTGAGTCCTCACTCTAGAACAGCACCTTTCCTAGAGTATACACTGAAATAGTTTTTCAATGCTTAACGAATGAGTCATTAATGCAGCTGCAAAACCTAAAACAATGGGTAAATAACTGGTCTTAAAAGGAAATAATAAAGGTAAGAAGACAGAAAAGTTAAACTGAAGCACTGTAAAGAGGAAATGATGTTTCAGTGATCTTTTCCACATTAGGACACATCCAGAAGGTATTATCTTACTATTATATATAAGTTTACTTTAGTTTTGATTTTAGAAATAACCAGTAACAGGAAATATTTTAGTAATTGTATATAATCATTGCATGTTTCATAGTTTTCTTATTCATGAATACTTAGAGTAATTTACTAATCTGAGAAAACTTGAAATAAAGCAGCAAGTACTCAGTTCTTTAGATTATTACTCACATAATAATTAGTTTCTAGAAATTACTCATAAATTTTTTTTGACAGACACAGAAGTCCATTAACTATTCAGAGTTTTAAAATTCTCAGAATTTGGAGAATAGATTAAAGGTATTTTTCACAATCCTCAAAAGACTCACAAATTGCTGGGGATTGGGAGGTAAAATAAAATATTTTGAAAAAATTTGACTCACTTCTCAGAAACCTATACTAAAAAAAGTAATATGGAAAAGGCTCTGCATACAAAAAATGTTTGTTACATTCCTTACTATACTAGTGACAAAGTAGAAAGGGTATAAAAATAAATTATTTAAGAATGGTCAAGAAAATTATTATTGACAGATTTTGAAGCGGGAAAAAAGACCCAAAGTTAGTGATTCAAATGTAAAACCTGGCAGCCTTTGCTGCATGTGATAAGGCAAAAAAGTGCTAAGGGAATTATTGGAAGGCTATATTAAAATACACATCGCAGAAAAAAAGATAAACAACTAGAATGTATTTGACGAAGATGAACATTAACTTAGGCAGAAAGAACTGTCAATACATTTACAATCTTGAAAAAAAGGAGTATTACACATCAACTAAGTAAGGGCAGTGTTATTACTAAGGGTGGTGACATCCAAGAAGAAGCTATCTTTAGCAGGATTTGTTGACCATATAGAAATGCCAGGAGTACAAATTGAGTAGTAATTAGTAAACTGCCAAGACTACTGAGCAATCAAGGGACCAATCTCCACCCATCCAATATACCTCCTCTCTCACTACCACCACTAGAACAATGAACAAGGGCCAAAAATAATTATGCACTATCGAGAATAAAATACAATAATGAAATGTAAGTAAGTCTGCAAAAACTCACGTGATGGGAAAAAGAGGAATCATAAGCGATTTGGGGGTCTTCATTACTGGCACATATACCCATAAAAGGATCTTCACCTAGGAGATCCGGAGGGGTAGCTGTTTCCGGGGTGATGTTGTGAAAATTAAATTTGGTCTTTGTTGAATGCGAGGCAACACACAGATTGTAGGAATAGGGCAATGTTCCCTCACTGTAGTTGGGGGGAACCACGGGTCCAGACTTGGAACTCAGACCAGGCTGAAAGCAGCTCCAGGCAGCGGGGCTGGAGGAGCGTCGAAGGTGCAGTGCGACCGCCAGAATCACTGCCAGGAGGAAGAGCACCGAGATCAAGGCCAAGGCCACCACCAGGTAAAACTGCAGCTCAGCCTGGGGGTCAGTGGGCTCAGAGTGGTCACTGAGGTCCGGCAGCGCCTCCTGCAGGCTGTCCGCGAAAACCAGGAGCAGCGTGGCGGTGGCCGAGAGGGGCGGCTGTCCCCCATCGCGCACAGCAACCAGCAGGCGCTGGCGGGCCGCGTCCCTGTCGCCCAGGACCCGCGCCGTGCGCACCTCGCCCGTGCGCAGCCCCACGCTGAAGAGGCCGGGCTCGCTGGCCTGCAGCACGTGGTAGGACAGCCAGGCGTTGTGTCCAGAGTCGGCGTCCACCGCCACCACCTTGGTGACTAGGTAGCCGGGCTGCGCGGCGCGCGGCACCGTGTCGAAGAGCGCCGAGCCGTCGGGCCCCAGCGCCGGGTACAGCACCCTGGGCGCGTTGTCGTTGCGGTCGCCCACCAGCACGCGCAGGCTCACGTTGGCGCTGAGCGCGGGCGAGCCGTGGTCGCGGGCCTGCAGCGTCAGCTCGAAGGCGCGCAGCTGCTCGTGGTCGAAGGCGCGCTGCGCGAACACCACGCCGCTCTGCGCGCTCACGGACACGTAGGACGACAGCGTGCGACGCTCCAGGTCGCTGGCCAGGATGGAGTAGGAGACGTGGCCGTTGGGCCCCAAGTCTGGATCTGAAGCGCTAACGTGGGCGATGGAGGCGCCCGGCGGGTTGTTTTCTGCCACGTGGGCCACGTAGGATGCCTGGTGGAAAACTGGAGCGTTGTCGGTGACATCGCGGATGTGTAGGGTGGCGCTTGTACTGGAGGAGAGGGGAGTCTTGCCCTTGTCCGTGGCTGTGATGGTGACATTGTACTCTGCCCTCTGCTCTCGGTCTAGGGCCCCATCAATCACTAGCTTGTAATAATTCTTGGAGGTGGATTCTAATTTGAAGGGAACTCCTTCCTGAATATAGCATGTCACCAAACCATTTTGCCCAGAATCCTGGTCTCGCACTTTAATGAGGGCTATTACGGTTCCAAGGTCTGAGCCCCCGAGAATCTGGCTAGAGAAGGACATGAATGTCTCCTCTGGAGCATTGTCATTCTCATCAACAATTCCAATTTGAACATTACAGTGAGCTTTGTGTACCCCTCCATCCTTTGCTTCTACACTCAACATATACCTACTTGTCTCTTCAAAGTCCAATGTACCATTGGTTGTGATGTCACCAGAATTTGGATAGAGAATGAAGAAGAGGCTGGTACTTGTTGGGACACTGAGGAAGGCATAGGTGATTTCTGCATTAATGCCCTCGTCCTGGTCAGTAGCCATCACCCGCAGCACGGAGGTTCCCCGGGGCACATTTTCTTGGAGGCTAACCCTGTAAGTGTCCCGGCTGAACACCGGAGCATTAATTATCGTTGGCATCGGTGACCTGTGTCCAGATCTGGGTAGTGCTGCTTAGAGGAGGGTCCCCACCACCCATGGCAGTCAGGATTAAGTGGTGGGAGCTCTGCTGTTCTCTGTCCAGAGATTTTTCCAGCAGTAATTCTGGGTATTTACTTCCATTGGGACTTTCCTTTGTTGACAGAGAGAAGTGCTCATTGTGGCTGATGGAATATATCTTCAGTGAGTTACTTTCTACATCTGCATCTTGTGCAGAATCCAGAAGGAATTTTACCCCTGGTAAGGCTGACTCACAGATTTCCAAGTCAATGCCTTTTGCAATGAAACTTGGTGCATTGTCGTTAATATCTTGAATTGCAACACTCACATGGAAAATAGTCATTGGGTTTTCAGCGACCGTTTCAAATTCTAGTGCACACTCAGATTTCCTCACGCAAATCTTCTCTCGATCTATCCTACCGCTCACTAGCAAATCCCCATTCTCTGCACTCATACTGAAAAACTCCTCTGCACTAATCTGCAGTTTTCGAGCTGGCAACTCCTGGGCACTGAGCCTCAGATCCTTGGCCAGGTTCCCCACCCTCGAGCCCTTGGCCAGCTCCTCTGAAATCGAGTACTGGATCTCCTGGGAGAGTGCCCTCCACAACAAAGACAGCAGGAAGAGAAGTAGTACCTGACTTCTCATTGTTTCAGCTTTTCTGGAGCTGCTAAGCATTTCTTGAACTCTTTGGGAAGCTGCTCTTCAAGATGTCTCTGGGATGTTTAAAAAAATCAGTGACAGTTCCCTGGACTTTTGTGATTTGAGGGTAGGACTTATTTGTTAGGCGCTTGAGGTTGCACAGGAGGTGCCTCTGCGTTCTGATGTGCACAGGACAAAGCAGGAAAACACTCTGCCCATCACTCCTGCAGAACTGAGAACGCTTATGTTCCCTTTGGTCAACGGTGGCACCTGGAAGTTGTCTGAGAAATCTGTATATTGCCCAACTATTTATTCCTCAAACTGTAAGCTCTTGAACCTATATATCTTGTCTTTTTATTTGTTGGAAAGAACAAACTATTCAAATTTTCCCTTTAAATCTGATATTTTCTAGCTTTTCATAATCTTTGAAGTGTTGCCATCATTTTATTCTTCTTTCTTCATTAAATGTTTTTCATAAGGCATACAGCTTTTTTTTTTTCAGTTTTGGGGGCAAAAATATCTTCAGTGATTCCACTGTATTTATAAACACTGGCATGACTAGTATGGATGTAACCAATTAGGTTACTGCCAGTGGATAAAAAGGTCTAATCTTTGCAAAAAAAGGAGTGAGTCAAAGCCCTAGACTTATTTTAATAAATTGCTCATCATTTTAAAACATAGATAATCTTCCCATTAAGTACAGAGGAGCCTGATATTTTGTTAAAGAGACCAATCTAGTATTTGAGCACGCACATGTTTTTATAAAACTGAACCTTGTGTAAGCTTATTTATTTCTTTGAAATCACTGCTTCTTTACTATATGACTGTATACACAAATACTCCTTAATGCCAGTTCTCAGCTCCAGTAAATTTATACCATTAATACGTGTAATGTGTTTGATTTGATCACTGGTAAATCTTGGAGAGGAATTGAGAGTTCTTAGACACTCCATTTTGAAACTTACCTGTAATTCTTGAACCAGTCTTGGGTAACTAAAACAAACACCTTTATTTCAAATGCACTACCAAATTAAATACAAACTCAACAATTTATTCTGTTATTTTGCAGTGCTAATCCATACTCCTCTTACATTCCAGTCAAGACAGATTATTATCTGTTTTCTGAAGATATCCTTTCCCTTGTTTTCCCTACTTCATGCCTTTATACTTTCTGTTCCTTTTATTATAAACCCTCCTCCCTTTTTATGTAATGAAGTCTTGCCTATCCTTTAAAAATCCTTTTTAGTTAAAATGGGATGTCTGCGACTTCTTATAATCCATACAAGTAGATGCCTTTGTACTCTGTGCATTTTCCCAGGGTATATGTAGGCTATGTTTTTTATTTTTAATTTATTTAATTTATTTATTTATTTTTGGATGCATTGGGTCTTCGTTGCTGTGCGCGGGCTTTCTCTAGTTGCGGAGAGTGTGGGCTACTCTTGGCCGCGGTGCGTGGGCTTCTCATTGCAGAGCACGGGCTCTAGAGTGCAGGCGCCAGGCTTAGTTGCTCCGAGGCATGTGGGATCTTCCCGGACCAGGGCTCGAACCCGTGTCCCCTGCATTGGCAGGCGGATTCTTAACGACTGAGCCACCTAGGCTATGTTTTATATGAAATCCTTAGAAAATTCTCTTTGAACATATAAAGTTCCCCTGACCCTAGCCATTTCATTTTTTTTCTCATTACAAGGAAATGTATATTAATATTGTAAAGATTTTTCATAAAAAATATTCCAAAGGTAATGTGCCTTTTTTCTGTGATGCATTTGCAGGTTTGAGTGAGAATATACACTTTTCTGCTTTCAGTTATATTGTTCAGGCCCTTTTGTCTCACACTTTTGACTGTACCTCTTCCTAACACACTGAAGGAGAGCTGTATTCCTTTGTTTGAGACCTAATGAAATCTATTTTGGCCTAATTTTGGATGACTCTCCGGTGCGATTTTACGGGTGAAAATAATTTCATAAATTTCAAAATGGGCCAACAATTTCTAGCCCAAGAAAGTTGTAGGACTCCTATTCCATTGTTGAAGTGGATGGTCTGGAAACCTCTCATACAGGTTAAGACATATCTCCTTACATTTTAAAATCCTTCCCAAAGGACAAGAACTGCCACTCCAAGGCTCATAACAGTTTAGGCAATTGAGTTTCCCACCTTCAGAGAAAAGGCCGAAATCCATATGGATACACACACACACACACACACACACACACACTTTAAGTATACAAAGTAGGGACTACATGCCAGGTAAAAGGATTTGACCAACGTCTGTGTTTTTTACCCTATCATTTTTATGTCATCAGGATGAAGTGAGTTTGGTCTGTCTTGGAAGGAGTTAAGCATCATATTATTATAGCCTAAAATACTATATATATATATGTGTTTATATGTATATCATATATATATATATATATATATGCCCGTTTATCAGGATAGATTAGGTAGGTTGGAGTGACAAACTTCATCACAGTGATTTAAAATGAAAAAAGTCTACTTATTGCAGGTATACAGATCAATGTTGAGTCAGCCACAGGGCTCTTCTGTCACTGTAGTTATTCAAGGACCCAGATAGATGGCACAGTCACAATTTCAAAGAGTAAGTTAGAAATCTGGTAATTCTTACAATGGCAACTAGAACTTCGTTTGGGAAGAGATTCACATACTTCCATTTACAATGTATTGGTCAGAACTATTTACTAGGCCCACTCAGCCATACCAGATCAGGAAGTGCAGCCCCATCACAATCCCAGAAGAAGAGAGGAACATATATTTAAACAAAAGAATCAATGACGACCACATTGCTTTATTTTTAAATAAATGTGTGTTAAAGCTTTATAATAACCACACTGGCATAACTGTTCTTTATAATGTTCAAAGAAAGAAATAAGCTCACCTGAAGTTGCTTGGGATCTCCTTTCATTTCAAGTAAATCTTGAGATATCAGGAGAGGCTCGCTTTTCTCACAGCTCTCCTGGCTGACGAGCGTGTCCGCGTAGTTGGGCTGCGGGAAGATCACGTGACTCCTCCGCGAGTCCGCGGTGAGCGAGACCTCGTGGGAATAGGTCTGCAGGAAAGCCCGCACCCCGTCCACGCCCTCAAAGTGAGAGGCGGGTACGCCCACTGGTACACTTCCCGAAGCTTGCAGCACATGCGATCTGTGCCAGTACCGCAGTCTGAGCGCCAGCAGCACGACCACAAAGGCAAGGAAGACGCAGGACACCGCGGCCACCGCCACCACCAGGTACAGTGTGAGGCCTGAGTCGTCAGGGTCTGCTGAGGGCTTAAGGCTTCCCAATTCGGCCAGGACGTCTGGGATGCTGTCAGCCACTGCCACTGTGAGAGTGACTGTGGCAGAGAGAGGGGGCTGGCCGTGGTCCTGGACCGCCACCACCAGGCTCTGCTTGAGCGCGTCTCTATCCAGCAGGGCCCGCGCTGTGCGCACCTCACCCGTGTGCAGCCCCACCGCGAAGAGTCCCGGCTCGCTGGCCTTGAGCAGGCGGTAGGACAGCCAGGCGTTCTGGCCCGAGTCTCTGTCCACTGCCACCACCTTGGTCACAACATGGCCAGGCTCTGCAGAACGAGGTGCCAGCTCCACACCCGTGGAACCATCGGTGGGGAGGGTGGGGTATAGGATTTCAGGTGCGTTGTCATTCTGGTCCAGCACGAATATGCTTAGAGACACGTTGCTGCTGAGTGGAGGGTTCCCACTGTCACTGGCTGTCACCAATAGTTCAAGGTTTCTAACCTGCTCATAGTCGAAGGAGCACAAGGCATACAGGACTCCAGTGTCCGAGTTTATGGAGATGTAGGTGGAAAGAGGCGCCCCCTGGAAGGCATCCTCAGTCAGTGCATAGGTGATGTGGGCGTTCTCGATGCTGTCAGGGTCCTGGGCGGTCACAGAGAAGATGGAGGCTCCCCTGGGGTTGTTTTCAGGAATGTAGGCAGAATAGGAGGCATGAGTGAAAGCAGGTGGGTTGTCATTGATGTCCGCCACATGCAGGGTGATGTGTGTGTCTGTGGACAGCGGCGGATTTCCCCCATCTGTAGCTCTCAGAGTGATGTTATATTCGGACACCTGTTCACGGTCCAGGCATCTGGCTGTCACTAAGCGGTAATATCGGTTTATTGATTTTTCTAAATTAAATGGCATATTTCCCAGAACAAAAACTGTAACTTGCCCATTTTGCCCAGAATCCCGATCATGCACGTTGATAAGGGCAATTTCCCTTCCAGCAGTAGCCTCTTCTGGGACTGATCCTGTGAGAGAAGTAATCGTAATTTCCGGGGCATTGTCATTCACATCCAGAACTGTGACCAGAATCTTAGCTCTTGAAAGGAGACCTAGTCCATCTTGTGCTTCAATTTTAATTTCATAGAAAGTAGCATCCTCATAATCTAGGCTTTGTGATATTGATAAATCCCCAGTCACTGAGTTGAGATAAAAAATCTGAGCGATTTTCCCAGGCATTTTATCTAGTACATAGGATACTTGAGCATTAAATCCCTCATCAGGGTCAGTGGCATTCACCGTGAGCAGCCAGGTGCCTACCGGCAAGTTCTCCTGAACACTTACTCGATACTCAGGCTGAGTAAATACTGGTGGATTGTCATTTGCATCCAGCACTATCACTTGGATGCACAAGTTGCTAGAAAGAACAGGGTCGCCACCATCAGAAGCAATTAGGACAAGCTGGTGAGCTTTCTTTTCCTCACGGTCAAGAGCCCGCTGCAGCACCAGCTCTGGGTACTTGGCCCCATCAGAGACACCCTTCACAGCCAGGGAGAAGTACTCATTGGGGCTGAGCTGATAGTTCAGCAGAGAGTTCATGCCCGCATCTGGGTCAAATGCAGTCTTAAGTGGAAATCGAGTTCCAGGAACCGTTAGTTCACCAATTTTTATTTCCAATTCCTCTGTTAGAAAATCAGGAGCATTGTCATTAATGTCTTTAATTTCTATTTCTACTTCAAAAATTGTCAATTTTTCTTCAACCAGGATGTTAAAACTCACCAGACACCGCGCGCTCTGAGCGCAGAGCTCCTCCCGGTCTATCCTGCCCGCGGTGACCAAACTGCCGCTTCGCGGGTTCAGAGCAAAGAGCTGCGTCCTACCTCTGGAGACGATGCGGACTCCCCGCTCCGCCAGCTCCTGGGGCTCCAGCCCGAGATCCTTGGCGATGTTGCCCACGAAGGAGCCTTTCTCCAGCTCCTCTGGCACCGAATAGCGGATCTGCCCGCATCCGGTCTTGCACAGCGTCCCCAGAAGCGCGTACAGCAGGACCAGTCCTCCGCCATTTCTGAATCTCAGGTAATTGGTCATTTCCTTTTCGGTGAATTATTTTCTCTGAATTGGGTACCAATGTCTCACGACGGACTTCAGTCTTATTTTCTCAAGGAAATAACCCTTTCGTGGGCCTAATTTATAGGTTACAGAGCTGGCTGACTGAAAGGGTGAGCTTTGGAGCAGCCTCGGATCTTGTAAGTGTGATTTGCTGGTTCTTTGCTCTTTGGAAACAAGGAAATGGATTAGCTCTTCAGTGGCGTTTTCCTCCTTGAGTGGTGAACAGCGACGCTCAGAGGCATAACCGTTTACTGCACCCTCTTAGACAAACCCAAGCCAGACTTTCTGTTTCTCAGCACCTGAAATTCTTTTTATCAGAGGTAATGGGATCAGTTTTTATTTCACATAACTGAATCGCTATATGTTAAAGGATGTGACTTCAAGTTATCTTCCTTGGGAAGCCATGAGCTAATCTTAAGATCACTAATATTGCTTCAAACATGCTGAAGTTACTGTTTTGAAATGTTCAGACAAAGTTTAAGAACCTCACAGAAATATCAGCCAGATAGATGTATAGGGCATGCCTCTTGAAATTTGTCCTTGATAGCCTGACATCTTGGTTTCAATATTTTCCATTTAACCCATTCATTAAACACACATATAACTGAGTGTACGACAAAATCTGGGGATTTAAGGTGAACGATATGAACACAGCCACTTCCTTCACAGAGTTATAAGGATATAAAAGCAAACAAGGAATTACAGTGCATTGAGATAACTACCATAATGGGAGAAGCCAAGGGCAATGGGAGGGCCTCCAACCTGGCCTTGGAGGTTAGCAAAGGCTTCCCCAAGAAACATGAGAGGAGTGGATCAGGGATAAGGCCTGGATGTGAGAGAGGAGAGCATGGGAATGCCTAGATGTGAGAGAGAAACCACAGAACTTCAGGGTACTGAAAGTAGTCCACTTTGCCTAAATCTAGAGTATGAAGATGTTTTTAAGGACTGAAAAGCTGAAACTAGTAAAGATAAAGTTTTGTTTTATATGCCAGAAACTCTTTTCCTGTATTTGTTTTCCTCTCCAAGCACAGAAATAGGAATTCATTTGTCACTTCAATCATGATGCATTATATACCTATGTATAAGGCATTTATGTTCAGGAAGAGTTACTATAAGCACTAAAAGGAAATTTGTATTCAATTTTCCTCAGTTCATACTTTATTTACCTGCAAAATGTTATGACATATTATTCCACAGTGAGTTCCAACTTTATCTCAAAGAATATTATGTAACAGTAGTAAGACAATGGAATGCATTGTTTCAGATCAATTCTCCCTCCAATGCCTTTAAACAATAAAGAATCACAGCACCTTAAAGAATGACAATACCATTAGATGCATGACTTAGTACATGATTATTTCCAAATAAAAGATGATCCCATTTATATATAATATTAGTATATTTTTTGTTCTCTGTTATTAAATATATAACTAACATACTAAAAGCCAACATGGGAAGAGGAATGGGGAAGGAAAACTTGGTTGTAAGGGGGACTTATGTTGGTTGAGGAATTGAAAACATTTTTAACAGCTGCTGTGAGTAGGAAACTTTGAGAAGAGAAATGTAAAAGGAGAATCTTTAGGGGCAATAATTTGATATGGTCTCTGAATCCCTTGAGGATATATATTATTTTTAAAGATAAAAAGGCAATGTGGTTTGCACATATGAGAAAAAATAAAAGTAATGGGGGGGGGGGGAATATCCCTGCCATACGTCTGCCCATGCAGGGGACACGGTTCGAGCCCTGGTCTGGAAAGATTCCACATGCCACGGAGCAACTAAGCCCTTGCACCACAACTACTGAGCCTGTGCTCTAGAGCCCGCGAGCCACAAGTACTGAAGCCCACGAGCCACAGCTACTGAAGCCCACACACCTAGAGCCCATGCTCTGCAACAAGAGAAGCCACCACAATGAGAAGCCCACGCACCACAATGAAGAGTAGCCCCTGCTCACCGCAACTAGAGAAAGCCCATGTGCAGCAACAAAGACCCAACGTAGCCAAAAATAAATAAATAAATAAATAAATTAATTTTTTAAAAAAAGTAACACGGAACAGAAACATCTTCACTATTATACAAACCATGTATTATAGAGCAAATGATAACTCAATCACTTCTTAAAGGAACAAAGAGCTACTTTAGAGGCTAATGAGATTTTTTTTTTTTTTGCTAATGAGATTTTTAACTAAACAGAGATTCCATGACATACCCTCCTGAAACACGGTGAAGCATATATATTTCTAAATTTGCGCCTTTTAATAGGGAAGATCATGCAAATCAAGAAAAATGAAGAATCTCACTGCCAAACTGAAGGAAAAATATTAAGACTGAGTGAGAAGAAAACAACTAACTAAAGTATTTCATTATTCATAAACAAATATACATAAATATAAAAGCCTTAAATTTTAAAGGAGGGAGGCATCTGGGGAAACATAAAAGTCAACATTTATATTTCTAAGAAAGAATTGTTGATCCAGGTGGATGAGATGGTTTCCTCAGGGATGAGAAAGAAGTATGAGAAACCAGACATGCCAGTTCCTAAGGCAGCGCTCTTTTGATAACCTAAATATCACCTTCACTTACTAATTCCTGATTTATACTCATGACACAATGATTCTAGCTCCTTTTCCTGTTTACACTGTGTGAACACTTAGAACTACTAAGAAATAATTCACCAGGACTAATTTCCTAAAAATTGAATATATCCGCAAAGAAATATGGGAAATAGAAAAGGTATGGTAAACTGTGGAGACAGCTAAGTAATTAGGTAAATTTATTTCTTTTAGCAAAGTAGCTCACAGGTATATTGCGAAGAGAGTTTACCTGAGAAAAAGTTTCTTCTTTGTTTTCAGGTATAAGTTGAGGTTCTGAAAGAAAATCCTTTTTCTCACAGCTCTCCTGGCTGATGAGCGTGTCCGCGTAGTTGGGCTGCGGGAAGATCACGTGACTCCCCCGCGAGTCAGCGGTGAGCCAGGCCTCGTGGGAATAGGTCTGCAGGAAAGCCCGCACCCCGTCCACGCCCACAAAGTGAGAGGCGGGCACACCCGCTAACCTGCCTCCTGAAGCCTGGAGCAGACGCGACTTATGCCAGCGCCACAGTCTGAGCGCCAGCAGCACAATGACAAAGGCGAGGAAGACGCAGGACACCGCGGCCACCGCCACCACCAGGTAGAGTGTGAGACCTGAGTCGTCGGGGCTGGCAGAGGTCCTGATGCTGCCCAAGTCGGCCAGGGCCTCGGGGATGCTGTCCGCCACTGCCACGGTGAGCGTGACCGTGGCCGAAAGAGGGGGCTGGCCGTGGTCCTGGACCGCCACCACCAGGCTCTGCTTGAGCGCGTCTCTGTCCAGCAGGGCCCGCGCTGTGCGCACCTCACCCGTGTGCAACCCCACTGCGAAGAGTCCCGGCTCGCTGGCCCTGAGCAGGCGGTAGGACAGCCAGGCGTTCTGGCCCGAGTCTCTGTCCACAGCCACCACCTTGGTCACCAGGTATCCGGGCTCTGCAGAGCGGGGTGCCAGCTCTACACCCGTGGAACTGTCGGTAGGGAGGGCGGGGTACAGAATTTCCGGCACGTTGTCATTCTGGTCCAGCACGAATATGCTCAGAGACACGTTGCTTCTGAGTGGTGGGTTCCCGCCATCCTGTGCTGTCACCCACAACTGCAGTTCATGAAACTGCTCATAGTCAAAGGAATGCAGTGCATAGAGGATGCCAGTGTCAGAGTTGATGGAGATGTAGGAGGACAGAGGTGCCCCCTGAATGATGTCCTCAGCCAAGTTATAGGTTACATGGGCATTGTCATCACTGTCGGGGTCATGGGCCATCATGGAAAAGATGGAGGCACCTCTGGGGTTGTTTTCTGGAATGTAGGCAGAGTAGGATGTGTGGGGAAAGGTAGGAGGGTTGTCATTGATGTCTGCCACCTGCAGCAAAATGTGAGCATCTGTGGACAGAGATGGGTTCCCTCCATCTTTAGCGATCACAGTGATGTTGTATAAGGAAAACTGTTCCCTGTCAAGGACTCTGGTTGTAACCAGTCGGTGGTAATTGTCCACTGACCTTTCTAATTTGAAAGGAAGGTTCTCCAGGAGTGAACATGTGACAAATGCATTCTGTCCAGAGTCTCTGTCATGTACATTGAAAAGTGCAATTATGGTTCCTGGAGGAGAGTCTTCAGGAACCGAGCTGGTAGCAGATGTCATGTAAAATTCTGGGGGATTGTCATTTACGTCGAGAACAGTGACAATGACCTTCGTTCTGGTCAGAAGGCCTGGACCATCCTGAGCTTCAATATCAATTTCATGGAATTTGGCATCCTCATAATCTAGGCTTTTTGTGATCGTTAGTTCTCCAGATGATGACTTGAGCTCAAATACCTCTGAGGTTTCTTCAGGATTTTTCTCCAGAAAATAGGCCACTTGCGCGTTGTATCCCTCATCTGCATCAGTGGCGGTCACTGTGAGTATCCGGGTGCCTACGGGAGTATTCTCTGGAACATTTACAAGGTATTCGGGCTGTGTAAAAACAGGCGCGTTGTCGTTCGCATCCAGGACCATCACGCGGATGCGGGAGGTGCCAGATCTGACAGGGTCGCCCCCGTCCAAAGCCACAAGAACGAGATGGTGAACGGCCTCTTCCTCACGGTCAAGGGCGCGTTCCAGCACCAGCTCCGGATACTTATTCCCATCTTTTCCGTTTCGCACGTCCAGGGAGAAGTGGTCATTTGAATTCAGTTCGTACCTTTGGAGGGTGTTCTCCCCGACGTCTGCATCATGCGAGCTCTTCAGAGGGATCCGGAATCCTGGCATAGTCATTTCACTGATTTTTAGCTCCAGTTCCTCTACTACAAAGCGAGGGGCATTATCGTTAATATCTGTTATTTCCACCTCTACTGAATAAATACTCAATTTATCTTCCCGGAGTATGTTGAAACTCAGCAGACACCGTGCGCTCTGAGCGCAGAGCTCCTCCCGGTCTATCCTGCCCGCGGTGACCAAGCTGCCGCTTCGCGCGTTCAGAGCAAAGAGCTGCGTCCTACCTCTGGAGACGATGCGGACTCCGCGCTCCGCCAGCTCCCGGGGCTCCAGCCCCAAGTCCTTAGCGATGTTACCCACGAATGAGCCCTTTTCGATCTCTTCTGGCACAGAATAGCGCATCTGCCCAGCTCCAGCCTCCCACAGGGTCGCCAAAAGAAGGCACAGCAGGGCAAGCCTTCCGCGGTTTGGCAACTTTAGCAGAGCCGCCATTTCTTGAGCTGCAGTCTTTTCTCCCAGGCAACTTCCAGCATCCAGGGCGGGATTCCAATCTTTATTCCTCAGGGTCTGAGATGACCAGCATTCACGGGACCCAGGTAACTGTGGAGAGTAGTGGGCTGCTGGACTTAATTTTTTTGCCGTCCCGAAGCTTGCGGGCCAAACGCCCAGCCCTTTGTGTTATGCGAGCCGTAATGTTGGAGTGGATGTCTCACAGGCTTACTTCTTAGGTGGTCAACAGCGACGCCCAGAGGCCTAAGTAATTTCTGCACTCTTTCAGGTAAACCCAAGTTATTATTTGTTGCCCCTGTGACTTTCAAGTTGTTTTGAAGAATCTTACAGTTCTAAGATACCTTAGAAGTAGCTCTCTCAAGTCAGGAGTCTTTTTTTCAGAATGAATAAGAATGGTGTGAATGAATGTGACCTTGATAGTAGTTGCAAGGAAAGTATCATTGAACGCTGGAGGCATTAATCAAGGCAGCCTCTACCCTTATGCCAAACATCTTCAACCACTTATTTTATATTCAGAGACAATAAGATTAATCTAAAAACATTAGCTACATTATATTCTAATGTTATATATTTTAAATTTCTGTGCTTAATGGCTTAGTATTGAACTTCAAAACCTGTATTTTTCCCCCAAAACCTGTATTTAAATTATTGAATTTTTGGACATTTAATTGGGTGACTACCCAGTTAAGGCCTGACACTTTGCCTGATTGATGCTGGAGATAGAAATGGTGCACCTGATGAACACAGTCCCTGTTCTCAGGAAGCTTACAGGATAAGGGAGGACATAGTAAAGTAAACAGAGTATTTTAATAGAGTATGGTAACTGCTATGATGGTTGGAAACCCTGGGCAATGGGAGAATATATAGGAAGGGTATCCAGCCTAGATTTGGGGGTCAGGAAAGACTTTTCCAGGACAAGATTGAAGCTGGATCCTAAAGCGGATGACTGGATCAAGAAAGAGGCTGGAGTAGTGTTCTAGAACCTTAGTACAAATTCTTGGAGGTGAGAGGCAGCATGAACATTAAGGAAACTGAAGGTGGTTTGTTCTTTGTTCTTTTCAAGATTGTTAGGGCTACTTGAGGTGCCCTGACACTCCATATGAATTTTAGGATGGATTTTTTTCTATTTATACAAAAAAAGGCATTGGGATTTTGATAGGGATTGCACTGAATCTGTAGATTGCTTTGGGTAGTTCTATAAGTTTTTGATAGATACTCTTTATCAGGTTAAGGATGTTTCCTTAAATTTCCAGTTTGCTAAAAGATTTTAATCATGTGTTGAATGTTCTCAAGACCTTTATTATGCCTCTATTGAAATGAACATATGGCTTTTTATCTTCAATCTCCTAATATGAAGTTTTATATTATTAGATTTTCTTATATTGAAATATTCTTGCATCCCTAAGTAATAAACCCCTTTTAGTCATAAGCTATAAATATTACATATATAGTAGATACAATTTTGAATCAACATTCTTGAGCGAGATTGCACACTTCTGTTCTCATTTCAGTCTTTATGCCTTTTGGCTTCTTCCCCATTGAACTTTTTTCATTTTTAACCCATTCCTCTGAGAACACTGATGAAATATTTATTGGAAACAATTAATATTAACTCACCATGTTTTCTAGTAGAGCCTCTGGTTTGTTTTTTAAAACTTTTTCTTCAACATTGTTTTGATACTTTTGAGTCTCATTAAATAACTGCTCGACATCCCTTATTGTAGTTCTCTAAAGATTTCTGTTTGTCTTTGACAACATCTGATTTTACTCTGTATATTATTTCCCACTCATGCTTCTTGCTTCGTATTAAGCTGTTTTATTTTTTCCTAGTCTTACTTGCTTTTCCTTCCCTTTCTCTTTTCCAGGTCTTTGTCTATAATCAGAATTTGGGGTTTTCTTTTAAGATCTCTAAAACGAATTTTAATCATGCCATCTGACAAGCCGATATTAGTCCCAGTACTGGACTTGACAGAAGTTTCATTTTCTCCCCACTGGTGTCGCCTTCTATTGCTTCATCATCATAATTCTTCCTTGTTTGCATTTCAATAATTTATACCCTTTGTTACTTTTCCTATTATTTTATTTAAATTTATGCTAATATTATATCTTTCTTGCTTTGTTTCTTGAGTGGCAAGCTAAATTCACTTGTTTTAAATCATTTGCTTTTTGAAATTCTTACAGTTGTCTATAGATTTACCCCTAAATATTCTTTTCTCTGCATTCCACAATTTTTAATAAGTAATATTTTAATTTTTGTAGTTTTTATTTCATTGTGATTTTTTAAATCCAAGAGTAATTCAGGGATGTAGATTTAAATGTCCAAACTTTTCTGTTTCCTTTTACTATTTTAAAATGTTTGCTTTGTGATTTTTCCAGCTTTATTGAGGTATAATTGACAAATAAAATTGTAAGATATTTAAAGTGTACAACATGATGATTTGATATATGTATACATTGTGAAAGGATTCCTCTACTGAGCTAATTAACACATCCATCGCCTCACATATTTACCTTTTTGTGTGTGTGTGAGAGCATTAGGTTCTACTCTTAGCAAATTTCTATTATACAATACAGTGTTGTCAACTGTAGTCTCACGCTATACATTAGGTCCTAAGGCCTTATTCCTCTTACAGGTGAAGGTTTGTACCCTTTTACTAATCCCTCCTTATTTTCCTCACCAGCCACTTTGTGATTTAACTACATAAGGCATGTATATTATTTGTACTTTGAAATTTGCTCTACCTTTTTTGTGATGACTATGTAGTAAATTGTTGTCGATTTTCCATATGTTCATGTAAAAATTGGCTATTCTATATTTGTTGTGTATACAAATACCCAACAAATCTGTCAGATCAAGCTTATAGATTCTGTTATTCAAATATGCTGTGTGCTTAGTAAGTTTCTGCCTGTGTGATGTATTATTTCTTATGGAACTGTGTTAAAATCTCTTTCAAATTTCAGATTTGAAAATAATCTGTACTATTTTCAAAGCTATATTGTTTGGTGATAGGAGCTCATGATTTTTATATCCTTTTGGTTGGTCTGTTCTTTTTATAAGTATGATCAGTTCATTAAAAAAATCACCACTAATGTTGTTGCCTTAAACACTACTTTGGTGTTATATTAATATTGACATGACTGCTTTCTTGTGTGTAGGGTGTGTGTGCGTATCTATCGACATCTTTATCTTCAGTATTTCAGTATAATTTTATTTTAAGCATGTATCTTGTCAGCAGAATAGATGGATTTAAAAAATCAACCAACTTGGCGATCTTGGTGTTTCAATAGGTTAAAAGGTCATTTATATATACAGAGAAGCAAAGTTTTAAATTAAAAAAGTTGAGAAAATTTTAAATTGTAACAACTTATGGCATTGAGAGTATACTCTTGGTACCAAACAGAAAATAAAAATAAAAATCCACACTTAGACATACAGCAAGAATGAGAGAATTTTTTAAAAGCCATCAGAGAAAATAAAGATTACCTAAAAAATAATAATTTGTTGGCAGAAAATTCTCATTAGCAAAAGTAAGTTCCAGAATTCTCCAGGTCCCAGGCCATAACTAGGTATTTTAATGGCACTTTAATGGTATGCAGCAGTGGTATTCTGAATATCACAGCTCAGGTCTGAGAGATTTAGTGTTCATTTTCTGAAGCCAGCATCTGTGTCCACTTCACTCCCTTGGTCTTTAGCTTGCAACAAGTTATGACCATGGGAACTGGTAGGTAATGTTTTTATGTGACTTTCCCCCTTTTTAACTAGCCAAGGGGCCTAACTGCTTATTTTGGATTCAAGCAGTAAGCCTGGCTCAGGTCCCTTGTTTAGCCCGAAGCCCTTTTGTCCCTATTACACTGCTTGAACAATCTCATCTAAGTCAAAGACTAGAATTCCCACTTTAGTTTTAGCCTGGCTCACCACTTTCTGTCCCATCTTCGGTCCGTTTAGCCATTTATCTTTTATTTGTGCCTGACTATGCTTCTGCTTTCTTCTTTTTTATTTTATACGTGTATCTTTAATTTATTGGAGCAGAGTAAGTATATCAAAGCATAGGTTTACTCCCCTATGATGCATTTCTTGTGAAGAGCTTACACACATTAAAATGGAATATATACTTGATTTTTGTTAGTTGTTTACATTACAGGCATAATATACGAATCAGGAGGCTTCAAACTATTTCTCAAGTTGCACAGAAAATTTTCTGTCATTCATTTTATTACTTAATTTCATAAGTTACTTAAAACAGTTGATGTATTCTTGAGCATGCATAAAACATGTCAAAATAAATGACTAAACAAAGGGCTAAGAGAGTTTAAATTTGCAGCTTACCTAGATTTCCATAATTTTATATTAACACAACTTAAAAATACTACTTTAGACAATCTTTACCTTTTCAAATGTCCCCAAATAAAACAGCACCCCGACAGATGACATCGACATTAAATTTAAGGATAAATTAGGAGATGTTTATAACTTAAGGATATTTGAAAACAGTATTAGTCACATTAATATTGGTGGACCTTTTCTAGTCAAACCCAATCCTTGCTAGATAAGAGAATGGTAAAGCCAGAAAAATAAAATTATTTGGCCAGAAGCAAGCAAGAAAACTTTAGAAGCCAAATCTCCTTGTTTCTAATGAAGTGCTCTTTCCACAACTCTTTATCCCAACCACCTACATTATGATTAATTACAATCTCCTTTTCAATGAAAGAACAATGATAAATATACTCGGATATAAACATTTAATGATTTCCCAGGATTTGTAAATAGAAAGCTACAATGATATATGGGAAATAGAGAACTGTTAGTAGTAAAGAACGAAAGCAAGTAAGTAAACTCAGAAATTATTTTTACCTAGATAAATTTACTACACAAAGTTTACCTGAGAAAATGTTTGCTTTCTATCTTCAAGTAAAGACTGGGGTGCTGATAGAAAATCCTTTTTCTCACGCCTCTCCTGGCTGACGAGCGTGTCCGCGTAGTTGGGCTGCGGGAAGATCACGTGACTCCGCCGCGAGTCCGCGGTGAGCGAGACCTCGTGGGAATAGGTCTGCAGGAAAGCCCGCGCCCCGTCCACGCCCACAAAGTGAGAGACGGGCAAGCCCGCTAATCCTCCTCCTGAAGCCTGGAGCACACGCGTCCTATGCCAGCGCCACAGTCTGAGCGCCAGAAGCACAATGACAAAGGCGAGGAAGATGCAGGAGACCGCGGCCACCGCCACCACCAGGTACAGCGTGAGGCTGGAGTTGTCCAGGTTGGTGGAGGGTTCCATGCTGCCCAAGTCGGCCAGCACATCTGGGATGCTGTCAGCCATCGCCACTGTGAGAGTAACTGTGGCAGAGAGAGGGGGCTGGCCGTGGTCCTCGACCGCCACCACCAGGCTCTGCTTGAGCGCGTCTCTATCCATCACAGCCCGCGCTGTGCGCACCTCGCCCGTGTGCAGCCCCACCGAGAAAAGCGCTGGCTCGCTGGCCTTGAGCAGGCGGTAGGACAGCCAGGCGTTCTGGCCCAAGTCTCTGTCCACAGCCACCACCTTGGTCACCAGGTAGCTAGGCTCTGCAGAGCGGGGTGCCAGCTCCACACCGATGGAACCGTCAGTGGGGAGGGCGGGGTACAGAATCTCAGGTGTGTTGTCATTCTGGTCCAGCACGAATATGCCCAGTGACATGTTGCTGCTGAGCGGCGGGTCCCCGCTGTCACGAGCCATCACTCTTAGTCGCAGGTCCCGGAACTGCTCATAGTCGAAGGATCGCAACGCATACAGGACTCCAGTGTCTGAGTTGATGGAGACAAAGGAGGATAGAGGTACCCCCTGGATGGTGTCCTCCACCAGGGAATAAGTGACTCGTGCATTCTCATTGCTGTCAGCATCGTGGGCAGTCACAGAGAAAATGGAGACACCTCTGGGGTTGTTTTCTGGAATGTAGGTGGAGTAGGAGTCCTGCAGGAAGACAGGGGAGTTGTCATTGATATCTGTCACTTGCAGTGAAATGTGTGTTTCAGTAGATAGAGTCGGAGTTCCCTGATCTGCTGCTGTTACTGTGATGTTGTACTGGGAGGTAAGTTCTCTGTCCATTGTTCTTTCTGTCACTAAACGGTAATAATTATCATCTAAGTTTTCTAATTTAAAGGGTAGATTTCCAGAAATGGAACACGTAGTGTGACCATTGTCTCCGGAGTCCTGGTCGTGCACACTGATAAGAGCAATTATGGCCCCAGGAGGAAAGTTTTCTGGGACTGCAGTGGTGACAGAGGTGATGGTCACCTCTGGGGCATTATCATTTATGTCCAGAACTTTGACCAGCACCTTAGCTCTGGCCATGAGGCTTGAACCATCCTGAGCTTGAATTTCCATTGGATAAATTGTGTATTCTTCGAAATCCAGAGGTTCTTTATTTGATATTTCTCCTGTGTAAGAATCCAAGTGAAATATTTGTGCCACTTCGTGGTCTATATTATGAAACGAATATGTTACTTCCCCATTGGCTCCCTCATCTGGGTCCGTGGCTTTTACCGTGAGCAGCCGAGGGCCCAGCGGCACGTTCTCAGGGACACTCGTGTGGTACCGTGCTTGAGTAAACGCTGGAGCATTGTCATTTGCATCCACCACCTGAACTCGAATTCGGAGGGTTCCTGAACGGACTGGGTTGCCCCCATCAAAAGCGGTGAGGAGGAGGCGGTGGACAGCGTCTTCTTCCCTATCTAGGGGACTCTGCAGCACCATCTCTGGCTGTTGGGACCCATCAGATCCCTGTTGCACATCCAGGGAGAAATGAGGGTTGGAGCTGAGCTGGTACATCTGGAGCGAATTCATACCCACATCAAGGTCTTGCCCAGAAGGTAGAGGGATCCTGGTACCTGGAGTGGTTATTTCATTCATTTTAAATTCTACTTCCTCTAACTGGAATTGGGGAGTGTTGTCATTAATATCAATTATTTCCACTTCAACAGGGAAAAGCTTCATTTTATCCTCTACCAAGACGTTAAAACTCACCAGACACTGCAGGCTCTGAGCGCAGAGCTCCTCCCGATCTATCCTGCCTGCGGTGACCAAGCTGCCGCTTCGCGGGTTCAGAGCAAAAAGCTGAGTCCTACCTCTGGAGATGATGCGGACTCCCCGCTCCGCCAGCTCCTGGGGTTGTAGTCCCAGGTCTTTGGCAATGTTGCCCACAAAGAAACCTTTGTCTGTCTCTTCTGGCACCGAGTAGCGGATCTTCCCAGCCTGGGCTTCCAACAACAGCCCCAGAAAAAGGAACAGCAAGACCAGCCTGCGGCAGCCGAGCACCTTCACTCGAATCGTCATTGCTCTCTTGCTTCGTAGTTTTCTCCCAGTCTGGCACCAACAGTATTGTTTCTCCGCTCTTCTGAGTCTAAATTAACCGAATTTTCAGGAGAATTCAGAGCAGAAAGGGGTCCTGAAGTAGGATCTGGGCAGCCTCAGGAGCCTGTTTTCAATCTGGCAGTGATGGAGGTTCTAAGAAGTTTTTTTCCCCCTCGGTGTGTTTGTGTGTGTGCGCGCGCGTGCGCTGCCTTTATCTCCCAGACTGGTGAACAGCGGCACCCAGAGTCCTAAAGAGTTACTGCACTCCTAGATAATACTTGAACTTTCTCTTCTCATTAACCTGATCAACCTTTCCTTAAGTCTTAGTTTATTGTCAAGGAAATAGTTAAGCATTATACATTATAACTATGAAAAGGAGAAATTGCTATGTTCATTTAACTAATTACATCTACATATTGCTTAATTGTAACATACAGTAGAATCCAAGCTATCCTGGATATTCCAGTAGTATTCCCAACCTATCTGCTTTCTGTTTGCTAGTCAGGAAGTATCACAAAGGGGACAAATCATCCCTCCACTTCTTCTGTAGTACGTCTTGACCACTTGATAATTTCACAGGCCATATAGAAGAGCAACTGCCCTTTGACTGGAGGATGAAAAAAACTGAAAGGGAAAATAAACTTTTAGAGTGTAAGCAAGACTTTTAAAAATTGGACTATCCCATTTCCTATCCATTGCACTCTGAATATTTAGCAGAAACCTTGGAATTTTGAAGGACATATTTTATTCCATCCCTATTTTTCCTCTTTTACTGAAGCATCTATGTATTACGTAGATTTAAAAAGACCTTTAATATGGGCTTTTAAAAGACCTTCAACTCAGCTGCAAGTAATATATTTTGAATAAAATAACACTGGGCTTGGACTTCCCTGGCCGTCCAGTGGTTAAGACTCCATGCTCCCACTGCAGGGGGCAGCAGTTTGATCCCTGGTTGGGGAACTAAGATCCCGCGTGCCACGCCACATGGCCAAAACGAACAAACAAACAAACAACAAAAAAACCACTGGGCTCTTGGAATTTCATTGGAAAAATGTCACATGAGTATCTAATTTAGACTAAATTTAAGAGACACAAGAGGTAGTGATATTTTTCAAAATTGAAAATAAAAAGGCCACATCTTTATTTTTAGATAGTCTATATTAGGATAATATGTATTCTCCTACATCCACACTTAATATTTTCTCCAAAAGAAGTTGGTTTTCTAAAACAGCAAGATTTTAAAACTGTATTGCCTTCCTTGTTTTACTCATTGCAAAATTAGTAAAAGGTTACTAACTAAAGTGTCTTGGGCTTAGTGTGATTTATTTATCCTTACACAGAAGTTAGGGAAGAATGATCTCTGCATTCCAGACGCTGACATTTTTAGGAACAAATTGGGCCAAATATTGGCAGCCAACCCATGGACACCATGACTGAGAAGGCTCTGGAAAATGATGAAAGGAAACAATCAAAGGCCAGAATAGTTCTTGGAGAGAGACTCTATGTTCTTACACAACCAAATCTACAGTTTCCCAGCTTCTCAAAGACAAATATAATGGATCCCAAGAGCAGAAACTTGAAGATGCAGTGAACCTCCTTCAATATTTCGAGGAAAGAACTCTTTAGCCAGAAACATAATTTTTCAGAACATACATTAATAGGCACAAAGTTTTGCCCAAAGGAATTTTCTGGGCTAATGAAACAAATCAAAATATACATAGAAACTAGCAAGTAAACTTGTAGAGCTCTCCCACACCCCTAAAGACAACAAAAAATAAGCAGGACTGCTTACAGTAGGATGATATTTATGAAATAAAAGTGTTAAAACTCACACGAAAACATTTGAATCCAATGTAATATTTAAGGCTTCACTGCTGGTACTACAGAAACTATCTAGTTGAAAGACGTTTCTGAGTTAACTTGAAGAAATTAAGACTTTGCAATATCTGAAGTCACATATTGACTGTAGGAATAGGGCAAATCTCTCTTGCTGAAGTGGGAGCAACTCCAAGTCCAGGCTTGGACCAGGCTGAAAGCAGGGCTGGAGGAGCACTGCAGGCACGAGGCTATGGCCAGAGTCACTGCTAGGAAGAAGAACATGGAGACCAAGGCGAAAAGACCATGACCAGGTAAAGCTGTAGCTCTGGCAGTAGGTGCTGCGTGGTCACTGAGGTCCGTCCACAACTCCTGCAAAGACTAGCTGCAGCATGATGAATATTGTCATTGAGCATGGTGACCAGCAAGCCCCAGAGAACAGTGTCTCTGTCATCTGCAGTGCCCCAGTGGGCATCTTGCTCTTGTGCATCCTCAGGTTGAAGAGTAAGATTAGGACACCTGATAGGACAGTCAGGTGTTGCGCCCCACTCAGCGTCCACCTTGGCGACCAGGTAGTCGAGCTGCAGTGTGTGATGCCCCATTGAAGAGGCATATGACTTCCAGGTGCAACTCCCAGCATAGCACGTCTTCTGTGAGTTTTTGCAGTGGTAGTACACCATTACAGGCAGGCTCAGGCTGACACAGAGCCCTGGTTGCAGGCCACAGAGTCAGCTCAAAGGTAGGCTGCAGTGAACACCACTGTGCTCTGCACTCAGTGACATGTCAGACAACAGCACCCAGGTCACTGGTCAGGAAAAATAGGAGGCACTTAGGGCACCAAGTTTCAGTTGGAAGCACTAAAGTGTGCAATGGAGGCTCTGGGTGAGTGTTCCCAATCTCCTGGACCATACAGTAGACCTGTTGGAAAATTAGAGCATTTTTGTTGATGTGGGTTATATGCAGGCTAATGCTTACACTGGAGGAGAGGGACAGCTTGTCTTTGTTACCTCATGATTCCGAATCTGCTCCCAGTTTAGAATCCTTTCTGTCAGTAGCTTACAAAGAATTACATAGTAATTCTTTGTTGTGAATTGTTTGGCTATGCGTTTATTACTCTCTACAATATCTTTCACTTTTCTCTTCAAGAAATCTGAGTCCTGTTGTTTTGATTAGAGCAACCACACTTCTTATCTCTAATAGGACTAAACACTCAGCTGAAAGTCACCTGCACTGCATCATAGTTCTCAACCTGCATTTCAACCAGGATTGTGAAAAGTGCCCTTAACTGTCTCCAGTCTTCTCTTCTAAGCTGTGATATAACAGTCACTCTTCAAAATCAAAGATGGTGCTGTCGTTATTGAATATACTGTGTATGCCCTGTGAGACTGTGTGGAAAGTGTAGAACTCTACCTTAAGGGTGTCACCTAGGTCAGCAGGGATCACCTGAAGAATGCAGACAAGGAGGTTCTCTGGCAGGCAGACTCTACTGTACACTTTGCAGCTCAGTATGGGAGGACTGGCTTTGGCATCCGAGACCTACCTGCATCTTGCCCTGAGCCTCCTCCCCACCACTAAGTGGTGGCAGCTCTGCTACTCTGGTCCAGATTTCTCCAATAAATAACCAGAGTACTTACTGCCCTAGTGTTCTCTTTTACTTTTGGCAGTGAGGGAGATGGTTAACTGAAATTAATCTGCTAAACTTGTAGAGAATTACTTGCAGCATCCATATCTACTGCAGTTTAGGAGTAAACTTTGCTCTTATTAAGATGTTTTCCAGAATTTTCAAAACAAAATGGCTGTGCTCAAAGCCATATGTTATTTATATACAGGATAAATACTTTATATAAAAAACATTTATAGGATTTCCAGTGAAAGTTTCAGATTCAAGGGGCCTAGGGACTTCCTTTGGCCTATTGGCTACATCTATCCTGTCATTTGTTCCTTCCTGCTCTCTTTGCTGGCGGTAAAGAGAGGCTTCTCAGCACTCACCCAAGGTTCTTGTCACCGACATGTAGATCTTTGGCGAGATTTCCCACTTTTAAATCCTTGGCTGTCTCTTCCGGAATCTCTCAGCATAACTGCTGCGCAGTTCACTAGGCTGAACAAAGACATCAGAAAAGGAAACAGCGCTTCCTGCACTCCCGCGTCTTCCCTGTGGGGAGACTTCTCTCTCTTCACGGTGCGGCTTCGTAGGACCGAATGCACTTCGCTACAGTGGCTCCTCGGATTACCAAGGTGCGCTGGAAAGAAAAGGAAGCAGCTCTCTCAGACCTTCCTGACCCAGATATTTGAAGCAGATTGCGGGAGAGATGGCGTGCAGAGTCTGCTGCTCCTGGTGTGTTTCTCTAAAGTGTGCATACATCGCTGCGTCAAAACCACCAGTGGGTTCCTTTGTTTCACTCTAAGCCACGGATTGGCCAACAGCGGCACCCAGAGGTCCAGGAGGATAGCTACCACATGTTATTTCTTAAAGTCCTCACAGGAGACTGTATTTGCTTTATTTCCGGGACTTATTTTTACAATACCAGTTGGTTCAGTATAAAGGCTACAAGTAACTATTTCTTTTTGACAAAATATTAATAAAATGGTCTTTCCACAAAATTTAAATCAAACGTTTTAATTTATTAAAATTCACATCAGCTTAAAATAAAAATTCTTACACAATTTCCCTCTTGACATTTCCTTTTGAAGAACACTTGAAGCTTCTTTTTCTTAAACATTTTTTTACTCAAGAAATTACCCACTGTAAAAAGAATTTTACATTAGAAAAGGAAATTCTCACTGTATATTCTACAATATAAAAGAAACTTGCACTATAAAAGGTAGAAAATACTGACAAAAATTTTCAAGTATCAGTAATTGCATTATTTAATTACAATTTTACACATAACATAAAATTTACCAACTTAACCATTTTAAGTGTACAGTTCAGTAGTATTAAATACATTCATAATGTCATGCAACCATCACAACCATCCATCTCCAGAACTCTTTTTATCTTATAAAACTGAAACCTATACCCATAGGTATACCTATACCTATACGTATACCCATTAAACTCCTCATTCTCCCTTCTCTCCAGCCCCTGGCAAACACCATTCTACTTGCTCTCTCTATGATTTTGACTACTCTAAATACCTCATATAAGTGGAATCATATGGTATTTGTCTTTTGTGTGTGTGTGTGACTGGCTTATTTTACATAGCATAATATCCTCAAGGTTCATCCATGTTGCAGCATATGTCAGATTTTCCTTCCTTTTTAAAAGAGTATGGAGGTTCCTCAAAAAATTAAAAATAGAACTACCACATGATCCAGCAATTCCACTTCTGGGTATGTTTCTGAAAAAAACGAAAACACTAATTCAGAAAGATGTAATCACCCCTATGTTCACTGCAGCACCATTTACAATAGCCAAGATATGGAAGCAACCTAAGTGTCCATCAATAAAAGAATGGATAAATAAGATGTGGTACATATACAAAGCCATAAAAAAGAACAAAATCTTGCCATTTGCAACAACATGGATGGACCTAGAGGGTATAATGTTAAGTGAAGTAAGTCAAACAGAAAAAGACAAATACCACATGATTTCACTTATATGTGGAATCTGAAAAAGCAAAACAAATAAACATAACAAAACAGAAAGAGATTCACAGATACAAAGAACAAACAGGTGGCTGTCAGAAGGGAGAGGGGTGAGGGGATGAGTGAAATAGGTGAGGAATATTAAGAGGTACAAACTTCCAGTTACAAAATAAATGAGTCACAGGGATGAAATGTACAGCATGGGGAATACAGTATAGTCAATAAAATTGTAGTAACTTTGTATGGTGACAGATGGCAACTAGACTTACGGTGAGGGTGATTATTTTGTAATGTACAGAAATATCGAATGACTGTGCTGTGCACCTGGAACTAACAGAGTGTTGTAAGTCAATTATACTTCAATTTTAAAAAAGAATTTCCTTCCTTTTCAAAGCTGAATAATATTCCATTGTAGGTACACAGACCACATTTTGCTTATGCATTCATTGGTTGATGGACACCTGGGGTGCATCTAACTTTTAGCTATTATGAATAATGCTGGTATGAACAAGGGTGTATAAACATCTCTTAGAGACCCTGCTTTCAATTCTTTAGGGTATATACACAGAATTGGAATTGATGGATCATATAGTAATTCAATTTTTAATGTTTTGAGGAACCACTGACTGTTTTCCACAGTGGCTGTACCATTTTATATTCCCACCAACAGTGCACAAGGATTTCATTATTCCACATCTTTGTCAATATTTATTATTTCCTGTTTTTTTAATAGCCGTCATCCTAATGGGCATGAGGTGGCATCTCACTGTTGTTTTTATTTGCATTTCCCTAATGATTAGTAATGTTGAGCATCTTCTCATGTACTTATCGGGCATTTGTATCTTTTTTGGAATTACATATATACTATTATAATCCTCCCAATTATCAGCTCTTTCATGGATACCACTGATTACCTCTATAGACTGAATATTTATGTTCCCCCCACCCCAAATTTCACATGTTGAAACCTAATCAATGTGATGGTATTTGGAGGCAGGGCTTTGGGGAGGTGATTAGGTCATGAGGTTGGAGTGCTCATGAATGGCATTAGTGCCCCTGTAAAATAGGCCGCAGAGAACTCCTCCACCCCTTCCACCATGTGAGGTTACAGCAAAAAAGACTGCCACCTATGAACCAGGAAGCCAGCCCTCACCAGACACCAAAGCTGCCAGTGCTTTTATCTCAGACTTCTCAGCTTCCAGATCTGAGAAATAAATTTCAGGTGCTTATAAGGCACTCAGTTTATGTTATTTTGACACAGCAGCCCAGATAAATTATGACAGTTGCCCTTGTTCTTTCCTCTCTTCTAACACTTCGTTTTCAGTTTAGAGGTCCACCATCTGTGCACCTAAGGGCAGCTGAACCTACTCATAGCTGTAGTAGTTCTGATAGGTCTAAACCAATATTGGTGATCTCATTCCTCTTGCCAGTGTTTAGTTAGAAATGTGGCTTAAAACAATTAATAATTAAAAAATAAGCTTAGGGCAAGGTTTCTCAACCCTGGTACTATTTTGAGTCAGATAACTTTGTTGGGGGGGGGATGTTCTGTGCATTATAGGATATTTAGCAGCACCCATGAGACGCCACGAGATCCCACAGGTGCAACAATCAAAATGTCTCCAGACATCACCAAATGTCTCCTCCTCCCCACCATTTTGAAAATCACAGGCTTAGGGTATTCCGCTGGTGACTATTATTGAGCCAGGGATAGGTATATAGTCTAAGTTGGTCCAATCACAGTGAAAGACAGATTTTGGTTGGGAAGAGCCACTCTCTGAACTTACCATGGACAAGGAAGGAAGTTCCCCAGTTACTGCTGGCAGGTTTCTTATGACCACAGACTTTGGAAAATTACAAGGAGGTGAGGGTAAAGCTGAAAGAATAATAAAGTATAAATAAATGTTCATTATCCAAAATTAGCAAGAGTTAAACAATTTGTGCCAGACCATAATTCAATCCTGCCTAGAGGCAGCCATACTTCTAGAACTGCACTGTCCGATAGAGTAATCACCTGCCACATGTGGCCACTGGGCACTTGAAATGTGGCTAGTCCAAATTGAGATGTGCTTTAGGTGTAAAATAAACACTTGATTTTGAAGATTCAGTACAAAATAAGAATGTAAAATATTGTTAATATTTTATACATTGATTATATGTTGAGCAATATTTTGGTAATCAGGTTAAATAAAATGCCATTGAAATTAATTTCACGTGTTTCCTTTTGGCATTTTAATATGGCTACTAGATAATTTAACATACATATGTGACTTTCACCTGTGGCTCACATTATGTTTCTATTGGACAGAGCTGCTCTAGACTACCTGGTTTTTGAGATAACACATTTTCTTATTGTTTAAACCAGTGTAAATTAGATTGGTCTTTTTTTCTATCGAAAGCATCCTATTTGATACAAGAGACTGCTACAATTTAGTTAACCTGCTTTTTACTGATTATATACTGCTGCAACAGTATATAAGTGTATTTTGGGGGGTATTTGCTATTTCCTCACTCCTAGAATTTTCAATCTCCAAAATATAAACAAGGCTTCTCCCATCTCTCACATTTTTTTTAACCTCCACAGTATAAGGAACTTGAAAGTTTATTAAAGGGAATTTTCAATCATACAGCATTAGCCCGATTGTGATACTCCTTTATCATAGGTAGGAAGCCCTTTGAGGCTTATTACCACACTGGGGAATTTATTGTTCCCCCAAATCTTTGGTTCACCAGTATCACAGATATTCTATGGAACAACCACAGGAGTGTAATTCTTTTATCAACTCAGAGTGTTTCTATATATCAAGTGGATTTGATTTAAAAAAACAACATTTGACAAAATTCAACACCCACTTATGATAAAAACCCTCCAGAAAGTAGGTTAGAGGGAACTTACCGCAACATAATAAAGGCCATACATGACAAACCCACGGCCAAAATCGTTCTCAATGGTGAAAAACTGAAACCATTTCCACTAAGATCAGGAACAAGACAAGGTTGTCCACTCTCACCACTATTATTCAACATAGTTTTGGAAGTTTTAGCCACATCAATCAGAGAAAAAAAAAGAAATAAAAGGAATACAAATCAGAAAAGAAAAAGTAAAGCTGTCACTGTTTGCAGATGACATGATACTATGCATAGAGAATACTAAAGATGCTACCAGAAAACTACTAGAGCTAATCAATGAACTTGGTAAAGTAGCAGGATACAAAATTAGTGCACAGAAATCTCTTGCATTCCTATACACTAATGATGAAAAATCTGAAAGAGAAATTAAGGAAACACTCCCATTTGCAACAAAACCATTGCAACAAAAAGAATAAAATACCTAGGAATAAACCTACCTAAGGAGACAAAAGACCTGTATGCAGAAAACTATGACACTGATGAAAGAAATTAAAGATGATACAAATAGTTGGAGAAATATACCACGTTCTTGGATTGGAAGAATCAACATTGTGAAAATGACTATACTACCCAAAGCAATCTACAGATTCAGTGCAACCCCTATCAAACTACCAATGGCATTTTTCACAGAACTAGAACAAAAAATTTCACAATTTGTATGGAAACACAAAAGACCCTGAATAGCCAAAGCAATCTTGAGAAAGAAAAACAGAGCTGGAGGAATCAGGCTCCTGGACTTCAGACTACACTACAAAGCTACACTAATCAAGAGAGTACAGTACTGGCACAAAAACAGAAATATAGATCAATGGAACAGGATAGAAAGCCCAGAGTTAAACCCACGCACATATGGTCACCTTATTTTTGATAAAGGAGGCAAGAATATACAATGGAGAAAAGACAGCCTCTTCAATAAGTGGTGCTGGGAAAACTGGACAGCCACATGTAAAAGAGTGAAATTAGAACACTCCCTAACACCATACACAAAAATAAACTCAAAATGGAATAAAGACCTAAATGTAAGGCCAGACACTATAAAACTCTAGAGGAAAACATAGGCAGAAAACTCTATGACATAAATCACAGCAAGATCCTTTTTGACCCACCTCCTAGAGAAATGGAAATAAAAACAAAAATAAACAAATGGGACCTAATGAATCTTAAAAGCTTTTGCACAGCAAAGGAAACCATAAACAAGATGAAAAGATAACCCTCAGAATGGGAGAAAATATTTGCAAACAAAGCAACTGACAAAGGATTAATCTCCAAAATTTACAAGCAGCTCATGCAGCTCAATATCAAAAAAACAAACAACCCAATCCAAAAATGGGCAGAAGACCTAAACAGACATTTCTCCAAAGAAGATATACAGATTGCCAATAAACACATGAAAGGATGCTCAACATCACTAATCATTAGAGAAATGCAAATCAAAACTACAATGAGGTATCGCCTCACACCAGTCAGAATGGCCATCATCAAAAAATCTACAAACAATAAATGCTGGAGAGGGTGTAGAGAAAAGGGAACCCTCTTGCATCGTTGGTGGGAATGTAAATTGATACAGCCACTATGGGGAACAGTGTGGCGTTTTCTTAAAAAGCTAAAAATAGAAATACCATACAACCCAGCAATCCCACTACTGGGCATATACCCTGAGAAAACCATAATTCAAAGAGTCATGTACCACAATGTTCATTGCAGCTCTATTTATAATAGCCAGGACATAGAAGCAACCTAAGTGTCCATCAACAGATGAACGGATAAAGATGTGGCACATATATACAATGGAATCTTACTCAGCCATAAAAAGGAACGAAATTGAGTTATTTGTAGTGAGTTGGATGGACCTAGAGACTGTCATACAGAGTGAAGTAAGTCAGAAAGAGAAAAATAAACACTGTATGCTAACACATATATATGGAATCTTAAAAAAAAAAAAGGTTCTGAAGAACCTAGGGGCAGGACAGGAATAAAGACACAGACATAGAGAATGGACTTGAGGACACGGGGAGGGGGAAGGGTAAGCTGGGACGAAGTGAGAGAGTGGCATGGACATATATACACTACCAAATGTAAAACAGATAGTGGGAAGCAGCCGCATAGCACAGGGAGATCAGCTCAGTGCTTTGTGACCACCTAGAGGGGTGGGATAGGGAGGGTGGGAGGGAGAGGCAAGAGGAAGGAGATATGGGGATATATGTATATGTATAGCTGATTCACTTTGTTATAAAGCAGAAACTAATACACCATTGTAAAGCAATTATACTCCAGTAAAGGTGTTAAAAAAATTAAACAAACTTAAAAATTCAGTTCCCCAGTCAAAACAACAACAACAACAACAACAACAACTGGATTTATCAATAGACATTAAGGTAATGGTGATGTGGCAGTGCCCTTAGCTTTAGGATCAATGTAACTACCCCTCAAAAAATAGCATTCAGAAAATGTATTAAACTCAAAAACAGAAAATATGTTTCAGGATTGAAGGAGGTACATACTTTAGGGGAAACCTCAGTTGATCCTTTTAATTATCTCTGACAACCTTCCATTTCAAGGTATTAATAACTAAAATACACCATAATTTTGGCAAATCTGAATTGCCCAGAATTTGTCTCAAGTTGTTTTCTGTGACAAAGATATTTGAGCATCATAAAGCTCATAGGCAATTAAAATGCAAAGCAATATTTGGATTACTTTCATGTATAAGCATGGCCTCACATTTTATAGGGTTAAATAAAGCATTATGCAAAGGCTAGCATGCTAAACTCACATCTATGAAGTAAGTAAAATCAGGTACAATTAAGGGACAAGCACATTGGAAAAATTTCTTCAAAAAGAGGAAATAGATCATCCTGGAAATTATATATACATCAGCTAATATTCTTCAACACATTACAGAACAAAGAACTAAAGTACAGTTATGTTGAAGAGCATAATTTTCCTTCAAACTTAACATAAAAAACCAAACTGGTGCCAAACCATTTAAATTCCACCCCATGATACACAGTAGCACAGTTGACGAAACCAAAGGGGTCACATTCACACACGCTATTTGCAAACCTCTGGCCTCATAACAATTGGCACGGTCCGTGACTGGAGAGGAAATGTATATATAAAGTGGCTCTATCTCATTTTAAGGTGACATACAATGTATTTTCTCTGACAAATTATTATAGGATTTAGATTATATTTATGTTCTTTCTGGATGGATCAATTGTTTCATTCAATTAGCAAATATTTTTTATCTCACACGTTTTGATACTAGGCACTGGGACCGGATGAACACGATATTAGACTCCTGATTATCATGGAGCTTCCAATCTTAGGTGAGGGAGACAATAAGTACATAAAGAAATAAAGTGAATTTTCTAAATGTTAATCACATTTTAAGTGAATTCTCTAAAACTTAGATGCAGGTGTTGATATTTTAGAGAACAGAAATTGAAATTTTAAGGACCTTGATAATCTACCAAACTGATCCTATTAATAAATAAATGGAAGTGAATAGGAGTAAGTGGAAACTGTTACACAGTTAGACTGAAGCACTATAAATACATGTTGAAGAATACTTGACCACCTAAAGAAGAGGCAAGCAGAAAAGTTATCCAAACAGTAGAGGTGGATTTTTTAAAATTCCAAACTAATTTAAAAATTACTGGCAAATGAGTAGAAGGAAGTAATACTTCAATTATATTCTACTTTAATCAGACTATTCGTCTTTCAGGCAACTGTCCTAAATGAACATGGGCCTACAGAAGAACACTACCTTCTCTGTTTACATTTATATCTACGTCAAACACATTAAAAAGAGGAATCACTACTCAGCCATAAAAAGGAACGAAATTGGGTCATCTGTAGAGACGTGGATGGATCTAGAGACCCACACAGAGTGAAGTCAGAAAGAGAAAAACAAATATCATATATTAACGCATATATGTGGAACCTAGAAAAATGGTACAGATGAACCGGTTTGCAGGGCAGAAATTGAGACACAGATGCAAAGGACAAACGTACGGACACCAAGTGGGGGAAGTGGCGGGGGCGGGGATGAACCGGGAGATTGGGATTGACATGTATACACTAACATGTATAAAATGGATGACTAATAAGAACCTGCTATATAAAAAAATAAATTAAATAAAATAAAATAAAAAAAGAGGAATCACCCTTGTTCTCTCAGGGGGTCTTCAAACCCGAAACAGACCGAGTCATGGGCCTCCTACGGACATCTTCATAATCAACAAACACAGAATTATAGTGGGCTGCATGTCCTCACTCCACTGACTTGGGTACTTTAAAATCCACGGTATGGTTAGTTATGAATTCTTTTATCGGCTCCAGATTGAATATAGCCTGTGGAGATGCCGAGATGTTTCCAGAAACAAACACCATTTCCGCACGGACGCCCTATCTCCGGCAATCACCCGGAAGCCTAGGAGGTATCCGGCCCCACAGCGATCCGGTAAAAGCCCTGGCTTAGCGGAGGCGGGCGGGAGAATCTATGTCCTCCTTAGAACCGTTTTCTCTAAATACTCTTAAACCAACAGCTCTTTACAAAACATAGTCTTCATCCCGTTAAGGGCAAGTTCTCGCGAGACGACAAGACCGGCCGGATAGCGTAATCGCGCATTGCGCCTGCGCGCGCTGGGGCAGCCCGCACTTCCGCCCGAGGGGTGTTGCGACTCACAGTAGCTTCCCGTCCTGGGTGGTGACGTACCTGTTTTTTCTCGGCTAGGTCTGCAGCAACGGACGGAGGCCCGCTGAGCTGCGGAGTTGCAGAATCTGGCGTTCGGAGCTGCGGTTCTTGGCGAGATTTCGCGTTGCCCGTCCTGAGCCATTTCACCGATAATCAGCGGATCGCTTTGCCAAGTGCCGGGAAGAACAAAGGAATTCGGAAGGAGACGCTCGGCTCCCGGCCACCTTGCTCTGAGTGGCTTCCTTTTCCGCTCGCGCCTGTCCGGACAAACTGGACTTATAACCGTCACTGGATTGTAAGTACCCGAGGCGAAGAGAGCTCACTACGCCCCGCTTTTTGCGTATCTTTGTTCCGGGAGAGTTTGTGGACTGGGAGTATCTGCTGAGCCTTACTTTCTGTGCCGAAAATCGTTCCGTAGGAGCCGCCATTTGCTTTCCCTGCGTTGTCCTGCAGCGGCATCTAGAGGTTGGAACTTGGTATTGCAGCTAATAGATTTAAATGGACCTGAGTAAGGCAATGTGTCAGTAACGACTGGTATTGTCACAGCATATTTAGAACGACTTGGGGCTTAATTCAGAATAGACGCTTAGTTGCTGTTCTACCTAGAACTCGTTGTAATTAAAGACTTCAGTTTATAAAGAACTGGACTTTCTGTTGAAATAGCTGAAATTTTTTAGTGCAACAAGTGGTTATTAGAGAAAAAGTGAGTCACAAAGAAATAAAGATGAGTAAGAGCAAAGATGATGCTCCTCACGAACTAGAGAGCCAGTTCATCTTACGCCTACCTCCGGAGTATGCCTCTACTGTGAGGCGGGCGGTACAGTCTGGTCATGTCAACCTGAAGGACAGACTGACAATTGAGTTACACCCTGATGGGCGTCATGGAATTGTCAGAGTGGACCGGGTCCCACTGGCGTCAAAATTGGTAGATCTGCCATGTGTTATGGAAAGTTTGAAAACCATTGATAAAAAAACCTTTTACAAGACAGCTGATATCTGTCAGATGCTTGTCTCTACAGTTGATGGTGATCTCTATCCTCCTGTTGAGGAACCAGTTGCCTCTGCTGATCCCAAAGCAAGCAAGAAAAAGGATAAGGACAAAGAGAAAAAATTTATATGGAACCATGGAATTACTCTGCCTCTAAAAAATGTCAGAAAGAGAAGGTTCCGTAAGACAGCAAAGAAGAAGTATATTGAGTCTCCAGATGTGGAAAAAGAAGTAAAGCGGTTGCTGAGCACAGATGCTGAAGCTGTCAGTACCCGTTGGGAAATAATTGCTGAAGATGAAACAAAAGAAACAGAAAATCAAGGCCTTGATATCGCTTCCCCAGGAATGTCTGGCCACAGGCAGGGCCATGACTCATTAGAACATGATGAGCTTCGGGAGATATTCAATGATCTCAGCAGCAGCAGTGAAGATGAAGATGAGACACAGCATCAAGATGAAGAAGATATAAACATCATTGACACTGAGGAAGATCTGGAAAGGCAGCTACAGGACAAGCTAAATGAATCAGATGAACAACACCAAGAAAACGAGGGAACTAATCAGCTGGTTATGGGAATTCAGAAACAGATTGATAACATGAAAGGCAAGCTCCAAGAGACCCAGGACAGGGCAAAGCGACAGGAGGATCTCATCATGAAAGTGGAAAACCTGGCTCTCAAGAACAGATTTCAGGCTGTGCTGGATGAACTGAAACAAAAGGAAGACCGAGAAAAGGAGCAGCTCAGCTCTTTGCAAGAAGAGCTAGAATCACTCCTAGAGAAGTGAAGAGAGTTTTGATACTTAATTTCATTCCTGACAGTGGTCAGCCTTGAAAGAAAAACTTTGTTTTCATCACCTGGACTAGATAGTAAAACTTTGCAGTAGTTCCCAGTTTCCTCCACTGCCTTCTATTGGATTTGTCTTGTAGACAAATATAACTGTGAATTTCTATCTCATTTGTCTTTTCGAACCACTTTGGTGGGTGTTTGTCCTGTAGGAAGTAGGAATGTATAGACAGATAAATGTAGGGAAGTTGTAGGATTAGCGGAGTGAACAGTTCAGTTTAGTAATTTATCACAGCTTCACTGCAGGACTTTGCTGCTGTTTCTCCATTTACCAGAAGCTGCCATTGCTACTCTGTGATGCCATCTGAGATAAATTAGTAGAGTCTAGTCTGGTGGCAGTGAAGTTTGTTTACATTATGTTTTGCCATGCTGTAGCTATTTTCCCAGTTATTCAAAGCAGTTTTCCACATTTTGCATTGCAAATCATTTCATAAAGTTGTTTTAACAAATAAAAGCAAGTAATTTTCACCTAATAATGTGTCTTGCTCTTTTAGGGGTAGTGGGTATAAGATCCTCTTCTGAAGTGGTTTCTTTTTGGGGTTTAATGGACTGACCAATTGGATTCTGTTTTGTAGGAAAAGAAGCAGTTGTGTTAGAATTTAAGAAAAAGAGGAACAGCAGAGGCAAAGAAATGGGGAAATGTCATCTTTGCATTATGTTTCCAATCCACCTGCTCCATTTGGAGGTCAGGAAATAACGTTCTTAAACTATCCTAAACTCTTTTTTTTCAGCCTGATCTCACCACATTCTCTCACTATTTTCAATCTTGAGCTTATTTACATTTTTTTCAAGGAGTTTAATTACTACTCTTTCTCTATAATAGTCTATTGGGATAAATACTATTATGCATCTATCATACCAAAGTCTAAGTTACCTGTTGCTCGTGTCCTCACTAGACTGTAAATTCACTGAGATTAGGTACTTTGCCTTGTTAGTCACTGTAAACTTACTAAAGAAGAGTAAAGAGATTCAAATCACAAGGTCAGGAGATGTGGTGCCTGGGTTTGTATCCTAGTTCAGTGACCTAGTTGAGATTGAACTTGGGCAAGTAAATTAATCTGTTGGTTTCAGTTTCCTCATCTCTAAAATGGAGGTGATAATATTACCTACCTCAGGGCCCTTGAGTTGTTGGCTATTGAGTTGATACATATAAGGACTTAGAACAATTCCTAGAATAAAAGCAAACTATTATTGCCTATTTACTAGGGTCTGAACATACAGGGATTAAAAATTTGAATTAAAGACTGATTGAAATGGTAGAAAAGTGTGTGAAGAAACAGCTGCTTTAAATGGGGTTGACTGATTTCAAATTAAAGAATCATTCTAAATCAAAGTTTATAAATTACAGCAGAAACAAAGTTTGCTTCAAGTACATCCGCAGCATAAGCAAACTGAGTCAGTTTACTACTGTAGCTTTGTTTTTTATTTGATTCATTTACAGCTTGGTTTTGCATAAATATTAAAACCTCCATAATGAAGAGTAATTATCTGTTATGTCAACTTCAAAAGAGAAAAACTTAACTGAAGAAGATTGGGATCCATTTCCCTTCATGTAAATCCAGAGTTACCAAAAAAGACTCACTTTTCTTAACAGCTCCCTTGCCTGATGAATGTGATGTATAGTTGGGCTACGGTTTTCAATATTTCTGAGTTCATGAATGGAAGTTGAATTTTTTTAATTAGTGTTTTAAAATATTATAAGAAAAAACTCACTGAAAATTTTAAGCAGTGCAGAAATTTTACAAATTCTTAATTTTATTCACTCCCCTACTGCCGGTCACTTAGGTTGTTCCATTTGAAATTTGCTATTACACAGAATGCTGCAATAAGCATGTCAGTGTGGCCTCTGTTTTGCATTATTTCTATAGATTAGGTAAATGGGATCTTTATGTTCACATCTAAATGTCATAAAGCCTGACATTTTGAATTTGTAGATCAAATGTTAGAGACAAAAAAATTTGGATAAATTGTGACAAATCATGTCTCTGAAGGACTGTCTGGAACTTTGCTTAAACTTTTATTACCTAGTAAGAATTGTGTGAAAACACAGACTAGGAAGACTGCTTACCACACAGCAGGTATTTTGGCCTTCTTTCTGTATTTCAAATGCCCAGCTCTTTCACACTACAGAGCTTTACTTATATTACACTTACATTTCCCTTTTCCTGGAACAGTCTCCAGATAACTCTCATGGCTAGCTTTTTGTTACTCAGCCCTCAGCTCAAACCTTACTTTCTCTGGTAATCCTATCTGGCTACTCAATCTGATTGCTAGGGAACATGTGATGTGGGTGTGCATCTTGTTAAGGGTGGTGGTCTTCACTGAAAATTTGGAAGTTCCTTTGCTATTATTTTCCATGTATGCGTGGGAGTACATGTGCTCCAAGTCCAGCTGTTTAAATATATTTCATGGAACTTGAGATCTGTGTATTATTGCACAACTATGTCTGATAATTCAATGAAGTTACAGACCATTTCCCTATTAATGCCCTCATGATCCCTGATGCTGATTACTAACTTGGTTTCTCCAAAACATATACATACATGAATTTAATGCAAAAGCATTTGATGATTTATTGTAGTATCCTGCATCTCTTGTGTTCGTAAAAACTCAGTATGTGCTTTTAAAAAATAAACAATGAACCATAGGTAATTAATTGACAGTTTTAAAAAACCAAAACATTTTTTAAAAACCCTCAAATGTGAGGGACTTCCCTGGTGGTGCAGTGGTTAAGAATCCGCCTGCCAATGCAGGGGACACAGGTTCGAGCCCTGGTCCGGGAAGATCCCACATGCTGTGGAGCAACTAAGTCCGTGTGCCACAACTACTGAAGCCCGTGCACCTAGAGCCCATGCTCTGCCAAAACAGAAGCCAGCACAATGAGAAGGCCGTGCACCGCAACAAAGAGTAGCCCCCGCTTGCCGCAACGACAGAAAGCCCGAGCGCAGCAACAAAGACCCAATGCAGCCAAAAATAAATAAATAAATTTTATTTTTAAAAAACCATCAAATGTGATACGACATTTAAAAAATTTAAATTTAAAAAATTAAAAAATTTTTTTTCTAGTTTAAAATGGCACCTTGTTCTCATGAATCTCTTTTCTCTGTCAAATAGCCTGCTAATATAACATAGTAACCCCCAAGGGCAAGGAAAATAGGAGATGAGACAACAGTGGATGAGGGATGTCAATGTTTTCAGAAGGCCAAAGCAGATGAAGAAACGATAATTCAGAGATCACAGAAAGTTACGTGCTAAATGTCTGCAAGGAGGTATACCAAGGAGAAACAAACCCACTTGATATAGACACTGAGGCTCAGTTTTTGCAGGCAGTTTCCAAGGAAGAGGGAAGGTGTGAGGCTAGAAACAGGATTCATTAATGTCTGTGTTCAGGGACTTCCCGGGCAGTCCAGTGGTTAGGACTCTGGGCTTCCACTGCAGGGGGCACAGGTTCCATCCCTGGTCTGGGAACTAAGATCCTGCATGCCATGTGGCACAGCCAAAAAAAATAGTAAGATAAAATCTGTGCTCAGAGCTGTTGGATGTCCAGGAGCCCTATCTCACTCAAGCCAGATGACTTTTCCTTACCCATCCCACAGACAGAAAGTTTATTTTCTGGGTAAATTGAACCGAAGAAGGCACAGATGGAGGCTGGGGGTCCATAGCATTGAACAAGGGAATTGTGTGAAAGTCTGTTTTCTGACTGTAGGATGTCAACCCTCTTCTCCCACTTGGTGTCATTAAATCAGTACCCAAGGTAAACACCACCCGCACCCCCCCTCCCCCGCAAACACACACAGACACACACACAGTCAAGATTGGAAGATTATTCTCTGAAGAAACCATGTGGTACCAGAGAAAAGAAATCCAGATACATTTGGGCACTCTCCAAAGAAAAGGCCAAGTCACTATTTACTACAATGAAGTCTACCTGTTGACAAACAGTATCCATGCACAATCTGCTTTTAGGTGCCTCACTTTTAAATATTAATTGATAGCCAAAGAATCAGACAAGGAAAGCTTTCTAAATGAAAGAATCATTTTAGCATACTTTCTGCCCCCTCCACCATTTTGTTTTTACCCCCAAAGTAAAATACCGCCTAGGGCTTAAAATGTAAACTTTAAGAGAATTCGTTCCAACGCTGGGATTATAAGCATCTGGGAGGATAAGTGTGTCCTGACAGCGGTACCCTCACTGATGCCCCAGACTGCATCTTGCCTACTAGGCCTGTAGTCAGTTATATCCAGAACTTCTGCTGCATAAAGCTGCATGGCTCCTCAGCAAGAACCCCGAGACAGCACGCACAGAGCGCTGGAGCCACACAGGTCTTTTATATCAAGTTTTTTAGCTGTATATAAATGTTTTCCAATGCGATTGTACAAGGCCTTGACTTACCTCTAGAAGTAACGAGGGCCCTGCGTCCCACCAGCTCGCAGGGCTTCAGGCCAGGATCCCCGGCGATGTTACCACGAAATAGGGGATCTGCCCGCCTCAGGCCTCCCCCGGCGTACCCTCGGCGAGCAAAGAGCGACACCTGGAGAGGCGCGGCGGCCCGCACCTTTGTGGAGCCGCCATTCCTCTCCGGAGACGATTAAGGGTTTTCTGATCCGAAGGAGCCACCGATTGTCAGGTAAAACCCCCCAAGTGTTTGTTCATTTTCCCTATTTTAAACCTTTGTCTCTGTAGATTGACCCTTTGACCCCAGGCGCGATCAAGCACCTCCCATTTTGTTTTGCCGGGAGTTGGGAGGCGGGGGTCTCTGGCCGAACAGGAAGGCGTGTCTTCCTCCGCCGCAGCAGCGCCTAGAGTTTCTGGCCGTAATCGCAGGAATTTATCGGACAGCTTTCTATTGCTGTATTGAGATTCATTAGAAGTGTTTCTCTAGTCTGCCCCGGGGCCCGCGGGCGCTGGGACGGCCGGGCGGCGCGGAGCGAGCGGGCGGGCGGCTGACGGGTTTAGGGCGCAGACGCGGCGGCTGCAGGGTGCCAGGAGAGGCGCGCGCGGGCCCGCGGGCCGGGGGTTATTGCAGTGCGTGGGGAGGGCGGCCCGCGGCCTAGTCTGGAGTTAAGCGGCTTCTCCCGCCCCGGAGAGAGAGCCAAGAGCAGGCGGGACACGGGACGCCCTCCTAAGCTCCAGAGAGTTCCCTTCCTCGGAGACCAGAAGAAGAGTGGGCGAACATGAAATCCAATCCTGCCATCCAAGCCGCCATCGACCTCACCGCGGGGGCCCTGGGGGGCACAGCATGCGTCCTGACCGGGCAGCCCTTCGACACAATGAAAGTGAAAATGCAGACGTTCCCTGGCCTGTACAAGGGCCTCGCCGACTGTGGCCTGAAGACGTACTCCCAGGTGGGCTTGCGGGGCTTCTACAAAGGGACCGGGCCAGCGCTGATGGCCTACGTCGCCGAGAACTCAGTCCTCTTCTTGTGCTACGGCTTCTGCCAACAATTCGTGAGGAAAGTGGTTGGATTGGACAAGCAGGCGAAGCTGAATGATCTGCAGACTGCGGCCGCCGGTTCCGTCGCCTCTGCGTTTGCCGCGCTGGCCCTGTGCCCCACTGAGCTCGTGAAGTGCCGGCTGCAGACCATGCACGAACTGGAGATGTCAGGGAGGATAGCAAAAAGCCATAATACAGTTTGGTCCGTCGTGAAGAGTATCCTTAGAAAGGATGGCCCCTTGGGCTTCTACCACGGACTCACGAGCACTCTATTTCAAGTAGTACCAGGCTATTTCTTCTTCTTCGGTGGCTATGAACTGAGCCGATCGTTTTTTGCCTCGGATGGATCAAAAGATGAACTAGGCCCTGTCCCCTTGATGTTAAGCGGTGGAATTGCTGGAATTTGCCTTTGGCTTGTCATATACCCAGTGGATTGTATCAAATCCAGAATTCAGGTTCTTTCCACGTTTGGAAAACAGGCAGGATTTATCAGAACTCTTTTAAGTGTTGTGAAAAACGAAGGAGTAGCAGCTTTATATTCTGGTCTGAAAGCTACTTTGATTCGAGCGTTCCCTGCCAATGCGGCACTATTTTTGGCTTATGAATACAGCAGGAAGATGATGATGAGCCAGTTTGAAGCACACTGAAGTGTCTTGGTGAATCTGGATCCAAGTACACGCCTTTGAGGACTATAATTTAACTCAGAGTTTCATGGAGCACTGGACCAGTGTGGTATTATTTTTGACTTCATGGGAACTTTGCTTTTGTCTTCCCTGCTTATATGCTACATCTTAACCTTTATGGAAGAACCTCTACTTTATATCATATAATTTCTGCCCATAATTGTATTGAAATAGAAAAGTTGCTGCTCTTGTGTTTGGTGAGATAATACAGGGTGAGTGGGTGGCCGTATGTACCTAATCTGAAAAGCTAAATATAGTTGTATCACCGGGCTTTTGCATAAATCTACACATGTACATGCAGTTTGTTTGCTTATATGTTGTGAGTGAAACACAGTTTGGTTTCCATGTTTAATCTCATGTCACCAGAAAAACTGAGTTAAACATGTTTCAAGATGGTTGTAAATGATTACTTAACCCACTCAAGATGTAGGGTCTCTTTAAAAGTCTGCTTAACATGTGCACTATATTAGCCAATTAAAGTTTTTAAAAAGTTTTTGGTGCTTGAAAACGAAAATATCCATCTACATTTTTTTCATCTACAATGATTTATTTTATTTTTTATTGAGGTAACCTTGATTTATGGCATTATATTTCTACGTCTGTATACCCTACAATGTGCTCACCACCAAAAATTTATTTTTCGTCTATCACCATACAGTTGATCCCCTTTATCCACTTTGTAACCCTCCTTTACCTCCCCCCTCTGATAACCACTATTCTGTTCTCTATAATGACATGTTTGTTTTATTTGGTTTTGGTTTGTTCATTTATTTGGGGTTTTGTTTGTTTATTATAGTTTTTCATATTCCAGATATGAGTGAAATCCTATAGTATTTATCTTTCTCTGTCTGACTTATTTTACTTAGCATAATACCCTCAAGGTCCCTCCATGTTGTCGCAGATGGCAAGATTCATATTTTTTCTCATCTAGATTTTTAAAAAAATATTTATTTATTTACTTGGCTGCACCAGGTCTTAGCTGCGGCATGCAGGATCTTTAGTTGCAGCATGCAGAATCTTTTTTTAGTTGTGGCATGCGGGATCTAGTTCCCTGACCAGGGATCCAACCTGGGCCCCCTGCACTGGGAGCGTGGAGCCTTAGTCACTGGACCACCAGGGCGGTCTCTGTCGTCTAGATTTTTAAGAGGAGCATATACCTGCATACTGATGTGTCTTCCACAGTCTTGAGTTAAAGTTTAAGAGTAGGCATCCTGGATTTTCCCAAGATGTTCTACTCTTAAAATAGTGCTATTCATCTTCAAAGTGGGATCATATTCCACACTCTTAGTTAGGTGTGGCCTAGAGAATTAGGCCTCTGGGAAGTAGCCTGGCCTTTGTCTGTACCAAATTTCCTTCCTCTCCTCTCCCAAAGAGCTTCCCCTCTGCTCTGCTTTAGACTGAGGAAGGGGTGAGGGATGGGGCTGTGCTTCTGTGCTTGGATGAAGACCCATGTAGTTGACAACAGTTCTTAGCTTCCAGTCTCAGGGTCCTGGCCTGGGCAGGATTCCAGGATGTACTATTGGCCCATTTAGGGGTTGTTGATCCCCTTTGGATCGTTCACTGTCCTCTCTGCCTCCACCAGTCAGAAACCCTTCCAGGGAACAGAGAGTGCCAAAGCCATGAGAACTTTTTGTTCCCTGATGGTGATCAGGTGACGTTACCAGTGGATGAAGTCCTCTCCTCTCAAATAGAACTGGACAGAACTTAGTGCTTGCAGTCCACAGTGATTAATGTGAGGGCTGACCCATCCTGAAGTTTACCTGAGGGCTGATAACTCCTCGTCATTTTTTTACAGTATTGGAAACTTCTAAATTTTGTATTGGCCATCTGTGAGTTTTATTGATGACTGTATATATGATGTGACTTTACAAAGCAATGAAACATAAGAAAAGCAACTTCATTAAACTATACCATATGTATGTATCTAGGCACTGACAAAAACCAAAAACAAAAAAAATAGTTCATCTGATCCCTACACACTTGTGCATCTGTTCTTTGGCCCTATAATGTAAGAGGGTCATTCTTACTAAAGTAAGCCTCATCATTCCATGATGATCTAAGACCAGCAGAGTCTCTCTCAATAAGAAGTGTTCTTAAGCAGCCTGTAAAGCTGAAAACAGGCAGGCTCCCAGTGTTAATGATCGTCCATAGCGTGTGTGTCAATCACTGCTGGCGGAATGTACACCTGGTATGGAATCCCCAGTTTCCTTCAGCTTTTTTCTATCTGTGAAGCCTCTGAGGTAAGTCTAGCCATATTGCCAGAGGCAAGAGGGTCAGGGTGATGGATGTTGACAAATGGGGGCTGGGGCAGACATTTGGGGAGGGGATGCTCAGTGTCATGCCTGGTGTGCTCCAGAGCGATGGCTGGTCTTCCATTTGCTTTTTCTTTAAAAGAAAACCATTTTTCTACTTTACTTCTAAGTTATTTATACATTTAAGTTATATATTACGTATGTAAGTGGTCAGTAGCTACTTAGTGAGGCTTCATTCAAGCAGGTCTGGATTAAAGCAGAAAAGAAAACAGGAATGGCTTCTACAGGAAGTGGACCTTTCAGAGTCCGAAGGCCCCCTGCTCAGTACCCATGAGCTCGTCTCAATTAGCTCTATTGTCAATGGACCTTTTCACATGTTGTCCATTAAAGGTTTACCTAAATATCTTCAATAGAAATCATTTGAGGCAAGCAAGAGTGGGAGTAAGGAAGTGAAACCTAAGTCAGAAGAATTGTTTTCCACTCTTTTTGCTTAATTCATGGTTCAATATTTAGATACAATTTGTACCACTTCAGATCTGTACTCAGACAAAAATATAATAACTTGAAATATTGTGTTTAAAGAAATTTGAGTGTTCTATCATTAAATTATTTACCTAAATAAAAATATTTATTGAATTCACACCATTTACAGTATACTGTATTGAGCTCTGGGTATTCAGATATTAATGGTCTGGTTTCTGTTCTCAGGGATCTGATGGTCTAGATGTTTGTTTTACAGTCAGAAGAGTGATATTGTAGAATACAGTTTAGAACAAACAAATAGAATCCAAATTATGTGTGTATATGTGTGTGTGTGTGTATGTAAAATCAATGATGTGTGTGTATAAAATCTTTTCCTTAACTATGTTTTTGTTTTTATATTGTGGTTTCTTTGTAGTCTTTAAATTAGTTCCATGGTATTTCTTTCTTTTTTCTTCCCCAGCTTTATTGAGGTATAATTGACAAATAACATTGTGCATGTTTAAGGTGTACAATGTTATGATTTGATATACGTGTTTATTATGAAATGATTATTACAATAAGGTTAGTTAATGTCCATCACCTCACAGGTTACTATTTATTTATTTATGTATTTATTTATTTATTTATTTTGAGGTGAGATGGTATTTATTTCTAAGATTTAAGTTGGTGAAATCCATATTTCTGATGCCTAGCCTTATTTTAAACTTTACTTCCACATAGTATAATTTATCCCTCAACTTTTTAAAAATTATTTTTTATTGAAGTATAGTTAATTTACAATGTTGTGTTAGTTTCCAGTGTAGAGCAAAGTGATTCAGTTATACGTGTGTGTGTGTGTGTGTGTGTGTGTGTGTGTGTATATGTATATATACTTTTTCAGGTTCTTTTCCATTATAGGTTATTACAAGATATTGAGTATAGTTCCCTGTGCTAAACAGTAGGTCCTTGTTGTTTACCAATTTTATATATAGTAGTGTGTCTATGTTAATCCCAAACCCCTAATTTATCCCTCCCTCCCCCATTCCCCTTTGGTAGCCGTAAGTCTTTGACTCTATTTCTGTTTTGTAAATAAGTTAATTTGTATCATCTTTTTAGATTCCACAAATAAGTGATATCATATATTTGTCTTTTTCTGTCTGACTTACTTTACTTAATATGATAAACTCTAAGTCCATCCATGTTGCTGCAAAAGGCATTATTTCATTCTTTTTTATGGCTGCGTAATATTCCATTGTGTGTGTGTGTGTGTGTGTGTGTGTGTGTGTGTATATATATGTATGTATGTATATATATATATATATATATGTATATACCACATCTTCTTTATCCATTCATCTGTTGATGGATATTTAGGTTGCTTCCATGTCTTGGCTATTATAAATAGTGCTACTATGAACTTGCATGTATCTTTTAAAATTAAAATTTTCTCTGCTATCCCTCAATTTTTTTTTTTTTTTTTGGCCATGGTGCAAAACTTGCAGGATCTTAGTTCCCGACCAGGGATTGAACCCAGGCCACGGCAGTGAAAGCACCGAGTCCTAACCACTGGACTGCCAGGGAACTCCCTGGTATCCCTCAACTTTGAAAAACCTTATCATACCCTTTGGTCTACTGTCAGGGCCAGATGGTATGCATCTTGCAATGCTATAGTGATACTGTAGCTAGAAATTCATTCTCTGTTCCAGCTTTCATGGGATACCAATACCAACCTACAGCAGTTAAGTATATGTAATATCTCAGAAGGACCATATCTGGCAGTGGAGTATCAAACCTGATCATTTTCTTGAATTAAACAAGAAAATGTCCCCAAGTTGTTGAACTTGGAAGAAAAGTAGGTTCTTTTCTTCTGGCCCATATCTCTAAGAAGGGGTGATAATTATTATCAGGAAGTTGTTGTGTGCCTAAAACAGTCACAGGAGATTTTTTGCTCAAGCCAGAAAGTACCCTCTGTTTAGAGCCTGCGTTTCCAACATAAGCATCCTTTGAGCTTTGAAATTCCTGTTTTCAAAGTCTATGACTCTCTGGTCTCTCTGATCTCTCCAAATTCATGTGGAATGGCCCAGGAATCTCCTCTGAGAGCCTTTTTAGAAAGTAAATTTTTTTAGTGTTGGAACTATCATCTAAGTCTGTGGTCTGCCCTTTGAGCTCCATGGTCCACCGTGTTTTCAGCGCCCTCCTAATGCCAGCACTTTTAAATACAGGCTCCTTGTGAATGGTGTAAATGATGTTTAAAAGGCGGACTAGGATCTTCCTGTGTCCCTATCTCTTCAAGGTTGGTGGAGTATCATCTGTTCTGATGCTCTGTTCATTGCCACAGATATAATGGCTTTTTCAAAACCACTTCAGAAAATTTGGTATTACTGGCTTTAGTCTGCACCTTGAGACAAAAAATTTCGCAGGTGGGTAAGTAGTTTTGTAGAAAATTGATGTCTGTTAACAATTCTGCACATTCTGTGGGGGGGAAAATTGTACTCAGAAAGAGTATTATTTCTGTTACAGGGAAGCCAGATAATTGTCTATATAGTGAGAATTTCTACTCCAGCCTAAAGTAGTTTCACTGGGTCCTCCTCAATAACCAGCAGACTTTAATGGGGCATCCTTCCACTTAATTTCTTTGCTCATTGATTTACAAATCGTTCTTTTGTCCATTCGGAGCAAGGACTCCTTTCTGCCTTTCGATGAATGGCAGACCCTTCAACCCGTGCTCTGAGCTCGCGATCTAGGTTCTTGGAGGTTTTGTCCACAAAAAGCCTTCTCTGTCTCCTTAGCACCAGACATGGGAATCTACCTGGACTCAGGTACCCACTTGGTCATGAAGAGGCCGTGCAGCAGGATAAGTCTTCGGTTCTGAGTCCCGAGGCTGCCGCGGTGCCATTACTGTCTTTTGTAATGCATTAAGGATTTTAGCACACATTGCTTTTTATTTTTAATTCTCTGCTTCTATTTTTATGCTGGCCTCTCCACTTCTCTTTGCCGTCTGGAGTCAAAGCTGAACCACATCGATAAGAACCTTGCACTATATCCAAGAATTTTTCCTCCTGATTGATTCTGGTCTGTTACTAGGCAGGAAGTCTCCTGGGTTTCAGGACTTTCACTCCTTGAGAGAAGCTCTAAAGGCTTGGTTGAGCTTAAACATTTTTGGCAAGAACACTTCACTGGTGATTCTGTGTGCTTTATATTCTCTCACATGTGCTGTTTTATTTTTATACTGTTGGACCTCAAGATCACAGAATTGGATTATGATAAACTGTCATCATTAGTCCATACCTGACCTGCATTGTTTATTTACTTACCTATCCAATATCATTTAGCTGTATATCTATATATGTACTTATCTATCAAAATAATACTAAGAATTTGTGAACACAGTACCTCCCCACAAATGCCAGGACCTTGGTAGTAACATACATCTAATCGTACAAATGGTCCCTCCTACCACTCCCTGGCCCCCAGCAAATGAAGGTAATTATCATCCTGAATTCTATGTGCATCATTCTTTGCTCCTTTGAATTTTTTTTGTGTATTGTATGTTACTCCCACATATATATTTTTCTAGTTGTTTTAAGTTTTATAGTAAGGGTAAAATACTGTATGTGATACTTTGGTACTTTTCTCTAATATTTATTTTTAAAATCCAATAATCTTGTGTTCCTGTAATTCATTTATTTAGACTACTGTAAAACATTCCATTTTGTGAGTATGCCGTAGCTTATTCATTCAGTTGATAGGCATATGGATTGTTTCCTGATTTTTGCTCCTGTTGCCCACTGTCAATATAAACATTCTTATATATACCTCCTGATGCAAATGTGCAAGAATTTCTTTTGGGTGTATAACTAGGAATAGAAATTCTGGAACTCTCAAGTACTTATCTAGGAGTAATCGTTATATTTAATAGTTAATATTCAACTATTTCGCAAAGTAGTTGTACTGATTTTTACATGCACTTGCAATATATAGGCCTGAATCTCTTTATCCACATGCTTTCCAACACTTGGCATTAAATTTTTGTCAAACAAAAAAATCTACCTTATCTTGGTTTTGATCTATATTTCTCTAATTACAGCAAAAGAACATCTCTTTGTGCGTCTATTGGTTATATGTTTCTTCTGTGAAATGTTTGTTCATGTCTTTTACCATTTTTCTTTTGTTATTTTTATTTATACTGGTTTGTAGGAGTTCTTTATATATCCTTGATATTAATTCTTTGTCAGTGTGTATATGTGAGTATCCTCTCCTGGTCTGTACCTTTTCTCATCTTTAAGATGTCTATTGATGAATGAAGTTTCTTGATTTTATTACAAATGTATTAATCTTTTATTCTATGGTCAGTGTCTTTTTAAAGAAATTATTTCTACCCCAACGTCTAAAATCCATTTACCTGTATTTTCCACTAAGAGCTTGAACGTTGTTTTGGGTTTTGTTTTTGTTTTTGACATTTGAGTCTTAGAACCATTTGAAGTTGATTTTTAAATTAAGACCCAATTTAATCTTTTTCTATATGGATAACCATTTTTAATTGAACATTTCATCTTTTCCCATTGATCTGTGTTATGGACTGAATGTTTATGCCCCACCCCCTACCCTAGTTCATATATTGAAGCCCTAGCCCCCACTGTGATGGTGTTCGGAGGAGGGGCCTTTGGGCACTAATTAGGTTTAGATAAAGTCATGAGGGTGGAGCCCATGATGGGATTAGTGTCTTTATAAGAAGAGGAAGAAATATCAGAGCTGCTTCTGTCCACCATGTATACATACATGGTGTATGTATACATACATGGTGTATGTATACATACACGGTGTATGTATACGTACACGGTGTATGTATACATACATGGTGTATGTATACGTACATGGTGAGGAGGCTGCAGCCTGCAAGCCAGGAAGAAGGCCATCATTAAGAAACCAACTGCTACATAGAGAATGGACTTGAGGACCCGGGGAGGGGGAAGTGTAAGCTGGGACGAAGTGAGAGAGTGGCATGGACATATATACACTACCAAATGTAAAACCGATAGCTAGTGGGAAGCAGCCGCATAGCACAGGGAGATCAGCTCGGTGCTTTGTGTCCACCTAGAGGGGTGAGATAGGGAGGGTGGGAGGGAGGGAGACGCAAGAGGGAAGAGATATGGGGATATATGTATATGTATAGCTGATTCACTTTGTTATAAAGCAGAAACTAACACACCATTGTAAAGCAATTATACTCCAATAAAGATGTTAAAAAAACAAACAAACAGAAACCAACTGCTGGCACCTTGGTCTTTGACTTCCCAGCCTCCAGAATTATGCGAAATAAATATCTGTTGTTTAAGCCACCAGTCTATGGGATTTTGCTAGAGGAGCCTGAGCAGACTAAGACATTCTGAATTGCCATCTCTGTAATGTTCAAACATTTCATATATATATAAGTCTATTTTTGAGCTCCCTAATCTATTACATTTGTCAAATTTTCTGCCTGTGCACCAATAGCAGACTATCTTGATTAATATAGCTTTATAACAAGTCAATAATAAGTAAGGCAAATTTTTAATCCTACCTTTTTTTCTTAAGAAGTTTCCTAGCTCTTATTTTATTCTTTCACATGAATTTTAAAGTAATGTTAAAGTAATGTTGTAATGTTTAAAGTAATGTTGTCCTGGGGGAGAAGAGAATTGATAACTTTAAAACATTGAATCTTCCAATTCAGGAACATCATATATTTCTCCATTTATATAAGTCATCTTAGTGTGTCTTCACAAAGGCATATGGTTTCTCCATAGAGGCCTTATACTTTATTAGTTAGACTTATTCCTAGCTACTTGATTTTTTTTATTATTATAAATTCTATCTTTATTTAAAATGTCAATTTCTGTTTACTGGTTTATAAAATAAATTGATTTTATATTGATTTTTCAAATTTGGCAACTTTACTAAACTCTTTAATTATAATATTTTACCTGTAGGTACTTTTGGATTTTCTTTGTACTCCTTAATATCATCTACAAATAATAACAACTTTGCTTCTTACTCTGCAATCTACAGAACTTGTATTTCTTTGCCTTATCATGCTGGCCAAAGCTTCCAGTACAATATCAAATAAATGTAATAGTGGGCATTTGTGTCTTGTTTCTGATCTCAGAGGAAAGCTTTTAACACTTCACAATTAATGTGTTTTGCTGTACATGTTTTCATATCATTTAAAGATTAAGGAAGTTTTATTTCTAATTTAAGGAGATTTTTTCCCCCATTATGAACAGAATTTTATCCAATCCTTTTTCTGTGTCTCTAAAAACTATTGTGTGATTTTTTTCTCTTTTACTTTATGTCAGTGAGTGATATTGGCTTTTAATTTTCCTTTCTTGATATCAGGGTTAAGCAAAACATTTTAAGGGCGTGTTCTCCCTTTTCTTCTATTCTATGGTAGTGTTTGTATAAGATTGGAATTATTTCTTCCTTGAATTTTTGGTACTACTCACAGCGCCTTTCTTTCTTTGTTTTTTAAAGAAAAGTTTTTCTAATTAACTGGAAAAGTAGTTCAAGTGGGTAAGCAGCAGGGTACCTTGTATAATGCTAGACAGCTGCAGTTTGGGAAGAAATGGACCGGACCCCTGAGATGAAACTGGGGTGGTCCTCCACATCTGGGGAGTGGGGACAGCAGCTCTCAGTGGAGCCCAGGCAGCGCCAGTTGTGACCCGACTGTGCGTTTGGTTTCAACTGGCGTCATCCGCGAGTCCTGCACTGGGTTACTTTACACTAGTGAGAATGTTAACCAGCCATATTGGCTCAATAAATAGCTTCAGTAAGGAGTGAATTTCCTTCTAGAAATCAGTGCCTATTTTTCCTGGAAACTCCATTTTAAATAGCCCGGTTCCATCTAAAGTCAAGCTGTTGCCATTGCTGGCATTCCATGATGTTCTCTCCCGTGACCCCTGTAGGTCAGATGAACCACTTTTTTGATTTAGAGATACTTACGTCCTTTGCGTTAAAGTTATTTTGAAGGGGTTGACTTGCTGGATGGCTCTATTCTTTTTCCTCCAGGAAGAAGGGGAGAAATGTACTTGGAGGTAATGTATGTTTACATCAATTTGCAAATTCCTGTACATAGAGATATATTTTTTAAGTGTGAATGTAACAACATACTGTGAATTCCATCTTGGTTATAAATGAGACTCCTTTAGTCAGTTACCCAAATAAAATCAGTTCTGAAAAAACAAAACAAAACAAAAACACCTTATGGTTTAGTGGCTCCAATGATACCAAGCCCACGGTAAGCAGCTCTTATGGCATGATGATCATTTGATGTCCCATAGTCAGCCACTCAGTCTCTCCTAGGGCTCAGGAGCATGACAGCATCTACTTATAAGGACACAGAAGTTATCTGCTATAGAAGGCATGGATCTGCACTATAAGATTTGCACTATAATCATCCTACTGTGGCTTGCTGGAAACTCCACACAGCATCCTAATCCACTACTGGCATTTTTAGCAACATCCGATTGACTAGATCACATCAGACTGGCTAGTATTCTAGTTTCAACCTGCTACATATCTTTTCCTTACTCCAGGCCCTGCTCAAACCTGGCAGCATTTTGAGTTCCAAATATGGTATATGCTGCCTCTGAAATCCAGAGAGGTCCCCAAAGACAGTGCCTCTCTTTTAGTGGTAAGAGATGCAAGAGATAACTTGCATTTTACCTTGGGGGGGATTTCCTGGCATGCCCCAGACCCCTAGAATCATCACTGATGGGGCAGGCCCCTGAATCTTCATGGGGCTAATCTTTTACTCTTTGACATGCATGTGTCCTACTAGGCCATCTAGGGTCCTTTTCATTTACTGCTCATTAGGCCCAATTAGCATGACGTCATCAATATGGTAGTCTAACATTATGTTCTGCAGAATGTTCAACGTTGAGGTCTTTGTGGAGTATGTTACAAAAGAAAGGGAAAGAGTTAACATAGCTCTGGGGCAAGGCAGTGAATATATTTTGCTGCCCTGTTATGAGAAGATGAACTGCTTTTGATTTTATTCACTGGTGGAGTTTAAGATGAATGCATTCACCAGAAAAATAGCCACCTACCAAGAGCTAAAGGTTATACTAATCTACTCCAGTAAAGATAACCACTGGTATGGCAGCTGTAATTGGAGCTGCCAGTTGATTAAGCAAATTGCAGTCCATTGTCATCACTATGATCCATCCAGTTTTTGCAGGGGGTGAACAAGTGAATTAAGTGAGGATATGAGGAGACTATCACCTCTGCATACTTTAACTTTTAGAATGTAGTGCTAATCTCTGAAATTAGGATGCAGTGTTACTTATGATGTACTGTCTTGGCTAGGGAAAGGGAAATTTCAGGTTTCCCACTATAATGTTTCTTACCCTACCAGTCAGGAAGCAAATGAAAGGGTTTGACATTGAAGGTTTCTAAGACCATCCCCAGGTTTGGTGATTTACTAGAAAGACTCATGAGACTCAGCATATAGTCATACTCATGACTGTGAGTATGTAAAACAATACAGTAAAAGGATACAAAGAAAAATCAGCAAAGGGAAAAGGTGCATTGGAAACAATCTGGAGGAAAGTAGATAGAAATTTCTAAGAGTCCTCTTCCCTTGGATTCACACAGAATGTGCTTTATTCTTCTAGCATCAGATTGAAACAACATGTATGAGGTGTTGTCTACCAGCGAAGCTTACCTGAAATCCAGGGGTTTTATTGGGTGCTGGACACATGGGCATCCCCTGCCTAGCAGAAACTACACTGTTTGTGTATACAGTTTAGGCACAGTAAATGACCTTTATCAGTTATGAAATGTTGGGGACAGTCTCCAAATCCAAGTCCCAGATGCCAACAAAGGGCCAACCTTGCAAGTAGGCCTTTCTAAGGATAGGAGTCTCAGGCCTGCTACGGTAACTCTTTCCTGCACAGTCCATCCCCTTGGCCCTTGGCCAAGGTGTCTTTACAACAAAATTATCATCAGTAGGACCCCATGTAGCAGGGTGAGACCAACATACAATATTGGCCTCAGTTATGCCCTCCATGGGTCCTAGATTTGGCCAGTTAAACAAATCCCACTAACCGTAAAGGCCTACCTTAGAAAGCCAGGTATCTTCCTGCTTAAGTTTTTGTTGTAACCTTTTCACCTGGCCCAAGGCTTCAAGTCAGGCACAGCACAACTCTGTCTAGGAAGTTGAAGCTGACACAAATGCCTTGTAGGGCTGAGGCAGTGTCATGATAGCAGGGTACACATGGAAGAAATACAGTCCCAGAGGGCACATGTAGTTCCTCTGGAAACAGGGAGTTTACATTGTTAGGGCACCCCAAGCAGGACATACATTAGTTAGGCAGTACTGGTTAACAGAGACTTCAAGATGGCCTCTAACCATGGGGCCTCCTGCTCCAGGATTCTCAGTTCAGTCCAAATAATTCAGCTCAGTTTTTGGTTTCAAAAGGGCTTCCCGAGGCAGTGCTTGTGCATGACATCACTTTATCCACCTCACAGGTGTGGACAGCATCTGGAAGTGTTCTGCATGGAAAGTGCAGGAGCTGGAGCCATTCTCTGCTGCCTCATAGTCAGCACTGTCAGGTGTGATTGTGGGCTCAGCAGTCCATTTGAATTCAGAATGCTCAGAGCAGCTTGGAAAAGCAGCATGGGGAGTTTTCCTTCAAGAAGAGAGGGAAGCTTCCAGGAAGAGTTCTGAAAAACAAACATCGTTAATGTCCTCCCCACTCTCTGTGCCTCCCTGGGCTGTGTTTTCTTCATTGTTAAAAAATCAGTGTGTCCCATTCAGCAATTATAACTTTATATTTTTTTAGTCATCCTCTACTCTTACCCAGATCTTTTGTCTGAGAGGGTCGTATGCAAAACAAAAGCATTTTCACAGAAACAATTTTTTATATAATTTTTACCATAAAGTCATATCATGTTAAGGAATTTATCATGATGATATCCTGAATTTTCAAAGGTTTTCAAAATGGATTTACACAGATCAATCTCTTTCTGGGGATAGTTGCATTTAACAGTCAAATTGCCTTAATAAGATGTGTGTACTAGGTAAAAGGTGAGGGAAATAGAGTCACACTATCAGTTCATTGATGCAAATTGCAACCGATCTAGAAATCTGAACACAAGTCAATAGCAGTGGAGCATACCCCATTGGGGGGTCCAGAGTCTGATCTGTCAGGAGTGGGTGGAGGGGTCATAGTTGCTGTGATGTGCCTTCCCCCAACTTGCAGCTTTCCACAGTACTCACAAGTTAGAAATGCACCCAGTCTCTGTATATCTCTATCAGAAATATAGAGCCAGTCAGCACCTCAGTTACAGATGGCCCCATCAGAAAATAAGCCTTTCCTGTGGGCATCTGTAAGTGGTCCAGATGGTCCAGCCAGCATCCATGTTTTCTCTGTTTAGGGCCCCACAAAGGGGTTTCCTAAATCTGCAACAGGCACAGCATCTGTGTTCCCTTTATTGAGCCTGTGGCTGCTTTCAGTTTAGCACAGCTCATGCTATAACTGAAATAGTGCTTAGAAGATAGTATCAGATTTTCCCTTAGAGTCAGACCTAGGCGATTAGGACCTGTGAGTTCAGAATGCCAAGAAAGCCGGTGGTAAGGGACAGTGAAAATGCTCCCCAAATCCAAGTTCCCAGATAACAGCCAAGGGCCAACCTTGCAAGCAGGGCCTTGTAAGGATACAGTATTAAGCCTGCTACATTAACTCTTTTCTGCACAGGCTTCTTCCAGCTGATGAGTATATCTATCCCAATTATACACTCAGGGACCTAGGAAATAATCACATGATAGGTCTGTGGATGCTTTGGACCCACTTTGAGATGGATTTGGGCCTAAATTCCATTCATCTCTTCATCTCTATAAGCCTGCGTTATGACTGAAGGACCATTATGGTGTTTTAGGTCACCTCTTATCAGAGTCTGCTCAGGAACTGTATTTCACCTTCCTTGAGAAGTCTGGATAATCCACTTTCTCGAGTGCAGTTACCCAGGCAAACAGCTGCAGATCTCTTTAGGAAAGGATAGAAGGAACACTTAAGAGTCTTTAGCTGCAGTGACATTGCCCTTCCTTAAAGAGGGTCATCTTCCCCTTCTACAAGGCTCTGGTATGTGATCTGACATATCTAAAAACAGGGTGAGGGACTGCAATTGTCCATTGCAGTAGCTGTATACCAGCTCTCAAATATATTTATTAAACAAGTCAAGCAACATTTTATTTGGCTGTCTTTCTCACTCCCAGGAACACCATGTTATTAGGCATAGCCACAATCCCTATGTGTAAAAACACCTTGGTTGCCATGATGGTCTTGCTGCTGCTACAGTAGTTAAATCTACTTTGCCGCTAATTATGTGAAGCCATTTGGTCTCTGTTATTCTGAAATCTCATTATCCTCATTCATGCCAGAGAGCTCAGTTCCTTGCCAGCATCAATACCACAAACTCTTGTCTATAGGGGATAGCTACCCACTGAGCTTTACAAAAATGTCAGTGTTTTCCTCACTAGAAGCCTCACTTCTGGGCCATCTTAGGGAACATAATTGTTGGGTTCTCAGGGTTTATACAGTAAACCCATTCTAACATTCCCACCTCTCCGAGCCTTCTGATATTCTCTTCCATACTATGTCCAAGGATAGTTCATATCTCTACTACATTTATTAGCCATTAATTGTGTCTAATCTTCAAAAAGCCTTTGACCTTTCTGGCCAAAGTATTAGGATCTGGTCCGGTATCCTTGCCAGAAGCTTAAATACCAAGTCATGGCCAAGTTCTCCATGTCATTTAATTCTACCAAATCTAGGCTTATATTCTGTACCCTGGTCCAATACCCTCAAAATCCACTCTCACATTTTCCCTGTATCCTGCTGGTATGTATTGGTCAGGCCTTGCAATTCTTTCTGTGAAAGTTATCTCCCCCAGAATGGAGAGTTTACTTTTCCATAGGTTATAGCCTAAAAGGAATGTGGATTAGAGGGACAGATGTTGAGAAGAACAAGTGTCACTTTGTAAAGCACCTGCCTCATAAGCTTGTTGTATGATTTCCAGGAAAGGGGATACTGCTTTCCTCTGGCAAGCAGTAAAAGTCTGCTTATGTTGGCCTGGAGGAGTCAGAGAGTCAAGGGCTTTAAGATTTTCATGTTCATTTACCAGCAAATACTGGTATAGTTGGGGAAAGGGCTATTTGATATCTTATGGATAGAACTATGCCTGGCACATAGTAAGCATTATGTAATGTTTTTAAAGTAAAAAGCCACATAATTGACCTTCTTTTCAATTTCAGTATTAATATTCACAACTGCAATGTTGAACATTTAGTGAGCATTCATATGAGGCACATATATCTACATACTCTGTACTCCATTCTGAGAGAGTTCCGTAAACATATCCCTCACCCAGTGTGATATTGTGATTTATAATAGGAAATATATATTTGATCATTGTCCTCGGTCTCTGATACGGCTCTTAAAACCCTTGGAGTTTCCTTGACTTTTGGACCAGCACCTAAGGATGGGATGCTGGTTGCCAGGAGAACCAAACATGTAATTAGAGGGTTAGAACTTTCAGTCCTTCCCCTGACCTCTGGGGAGGGGAGAGGGACGGGAGATCAAGTTTACTCACCAATGACCAATGATTTAATCAACCATGCCTATGTAATGAAGCCTCCAGAAAAACCCAAAAGGACAGGGTTCAGAGAGCTTCTCAGTTGGTGAACACATGGATATTTGGGGAGAGTGGCACATTAGGAGAGGGCATGGGAGCTCTGTGCCCCTTTCCCCATACCCTGCACTACGCATCTCTTCCATCTGGCTGTTCCTGAGTTATACCCTTTTATAATAAACCAGTAATTTAGTAAGTAGAATGTTTCTCTGAGTTCTGTGCCACTCTAGCAAATTAATCAAACCCAAGCTTTGTGGGAACCTCTGATTTACAGTCAGTCGGTCAGAAGTACAGGTAGCAACCTGGGCTTGCCACTGGTGTTTGCAGTCTGAGAAGGGACTCTTGGGACCCTCCAATCTGTAGCCGGTTGGTCAGAAGCACAGGTAACAACCTGGGCTCACAATTGGCATCTCCAGTTGGGGTTGCAGGGGGAGTCTTGTGGGACTGAGTTCTCAACTTGTGGAATCAGATGCCGCCTCAGGGGAGATAGCGTCAGAACTGAGTTGAATTGTAGAATACCCAGCTGGTGTCAGAGCATTGCTTGTTGGAGGTGTGGAAGAAAACCCCCTCTCCTCACAGTGAAATTGGGTGCTCAGAACACAAAAGAGTTGGCGTCAGTGACGTGGGATTTGCTAGATTAGCCCTGGCTCACGGCAGCACGTGGTTTGGGAAGAGAAAGGATGAAAGGGCAGGGGAGGAAGAACCTCTGATTCCTGGGCCACATGGTCACCCATGGTGTGGAGCAGCAGCTTGCTGTAGTCAGTTACTAAAGGTAAAAGGTACCAGTGGAATCCAAATCCTGGGCAATGGAATCACTGGGTGTATAAGGAAGTGCAAAATAATAAGAAGGATGCTAAACATACAATCCCTTGGTTATTGTTATCTGTAATAGCTAAACTAAAAGTAAAAGAGAATGCTGGGTTAGAGCTTGATGCTGGTCCAAACTCAGATTTCAGTGAGTCTGAGCTTGGGCCACTAGCCTCAAAGCTGCCCCCAAGGTAAAAAATGTACAGGGACAACAGAAAGTCCTCTAAGATCTCTGGTCACAAAGAAGGTAATCAACATGGGGCAGGTGGGAGGGGGAGAGGACGAAACCAAGAAACTCCTGAAGCCAGGGTTATAGTGTGACGGAATTGTTTCATTTTGTAGATCAGTATCAGCAGCTTCCTGAAGAAACTTAACTGAAATGAATCATAACTAGTATGGGGGCTGTGTCTTTGGTTTTGAGTGCTGCGGAGTGGAAGAGCATGTTTGGGTTGATACAGGGCCCACAGCTCACTATGGAACAATCACAGATGACTATATGTGATTCAGATACACAAGAGGTTATTCCTGAGGGAACAGCCGGCCTGATGGACTAGATAAAAGCCACTGCAAGGTTTGTTTACCCTGCAGTGTTTGTCTTCCCCTATGAATGCCAAGTGGAAAACTTCAGATGAAATAGCTGATATGCTTCATATGCAGACCATGTGGTACTGGCTTTACGATGAGTAGGATATTCACCCGCTGAATATAACTGTTACCCAGGTCATGGTAAATTCTGAGGTTAAAGGGGCCCCTTCACATGGGCATCCCATATAATCCTATTGTTGCCAAATCAAAAGACTGTTCAGGGCTTCCCTGGTGGTGCAGTGGTTAAGAATCTGCCTGCTAATGCAGGGGACATGGGTTCGAGCCCAGGTCCAGGAAGATCCCACATGCCGTGGAGCAACTAAGCCTGTGCACCACAACTACTGAGCCTGGGCTCTAGAGCCCGTGAGCCACAACTACTGAAGCCCGCACACCTAGAGCCTGTGCTCCGCAACAAGAGAAGCCACCGCAATGCAGCAGGTCTGGCGCGGCCAAATAAATAAATAAATAAATAATAAATAGGTAAATAAATAAATATTTTTTAAAAAGGAATAAGATGAATGAAGTGAATATCGATAGGAGCAAAACAAAGAGAAAACAGAAAGGGGAGTCACAGGACTCATTCCAGCAGAGTAGAAATCCTTAGATGGTTATTAAAAAAGTAGAGTGAATAAAATGGACATTGATTGGGTTAAAACAAAGTTTTAATACAGCACTACCTAAGGTTGGGTGGGCCAAAGGAACCCGCCCCCGCTTTGATCTCTCAACATTAAAGGATGCCAAACAAGTCCACTCTATTTACCCCTGTTTGGAGAAATTTTAAAACTCAGAAGGCAGACATTTCAACGAGAAACCTGACTGGCAATTGCATGGGAGAGTGGGCAGGCAGACTTATAAGGTAAAGATTGAAAAAAGGGCCAGGGTCACTTGGCTCAACCCCTCACTGGGTAGCCAAAGACTTTTGCACTGGAGTGGGTAAAATGGTCAGGGGCTGGAGAAGAGAAGTTTCCAGGACTCAACTGTGGTACCAAAGCCCACTGGTGAAACCCAATGAGATTAAGATTAGATTAGATTAAGATTACCTAAAAAAAGGTAATGGTTGATAGGATTATGAAAGTTAGAATTATGTAAAGAAGTGTGGGGCTTCCTTGGTGGCGCAGGGGTTAAGAATCCGCCTGCCAATGCAGGGGACACGGGTTCGAGCCCTGGTCAGGGAAGATCCCACATGCCACAGAGCAACTAAGCCCGTGCACCACAACTACTGAGCCTGCGCTCTGGAGCCCACGATCCACAAGTACTGCATCCCGCATGCCAGAACTACTGAAGCCCGTGCGCCTAGAGCCCGTGCTCCACAACAAGAAGCCACCGCAATGAGAAGCCCGCGCACCACAACAAAGAGTGGCCCCCGCTCCCTGCAACTAGAGAAAAGCCTGCGCGCAGCAACGAAGGCCCAATGCAGCCAAAAATAAAATAAAAATAAATAAATTTAAAAAAAAGAAGTGTGTCAACTTTTCCTGAATGTTTTATGGGAATGCATATTATGAAGGGCGAGGGAACACTTCGCCTACCTAGTATTGTAAAATCAAAACCTGTGGATGCTATACACTACCAAATGTAAAATAGTTGGCTGGTGGGAAGCAGCAGCATAGCACAGGGAGATCAGTTCGGTGCTTTGTGATGACCTAGAGGGGGTGGGATAGGGAGGATGGGAGGGAGGCTCAAGAGGGAGGGGATACGGGGACATGTGTATGCATACGGCTGATTCACTTTTGTTGTGCAACAGAAACTAACACGGTATTGTGAAGCAAGTATACTCCAATAAAGTTCTATTAAAAAAAAAAAACCTGTGGATGAAGTCCTAATAGAGGCTACAGTTAGGAACATATGAGTTGTTGGAATTACGGTAAAAGTTTGTAGGAGAATCGGTATGTTTGAACAGGCTTTATGTGAAGTGCTTGTGTCTTTTTTACCAGATTGTATTTGGGAGATGGACACTGAATCTGACTGCAGAACATTTCCCCTACCTACTATTGTCAGACAGGAGGTATGTAAATCCACCTTTCAAGCAATATTAATTGGACATGCTAAATGGGAACCAGTAAGATTGCCTGAGCCATACAGTGTGGAATGGAAGCTGGAGTGCTGGTGGGGACAAATTCTCTGTGCAATAGCCCTGTGTGGGGCATATACTAGGGCTTATGGCTAGAGCCTGTGAGTGCTTCCCAGAGATGACTACCGGGACTTTGGACAAGAGAATTTCCACTTGAGGGGTGTTTACTCCCTTGGAGTAAAAAAAGACACAAGCACTTCCCATAAAGCCCTATAAAGAGCCCTTGCCTGGCTGACAGAGCTGCTTGGTTTGTAGCTTCCAAGGTGAATGGACAACATCCTGTTTGGAAGGCCATCACTCTGATGGAAGGAGGTAAAAACAAATCAGCTTGGTGGGCTGAATTGCATGCCGTGTACTCAGCAGTGATGGAAAGATTGAACAGTGGAAAAAAGCCACTATGTTTGGCTTTTTACTGACTCATGCACAGTGGCCAAAATGATTGGAATCGACAAGAAGATATACCTGTGTGTTTGCTCGAGGTGGCCAACTGGGTCCATGAGGTTGAGGGTTTGCAGCAATGCAGAGATGGGCTGAATCTAAACATATTCCTCTTGTACCCTCTGAGGCACAAAATGCCAGTAAGAACTGTTTTATCTGCCAACAAAATACACAGAGACTGCAGATAGCTGTGTGACCAACTTCCTGGCGGGAAAGCCCTTGAACACAGCTGGCTGTTACTGGTAGCCCTATGGGGCTACAAATGGGTCATGAAAGGAATAGACACTGATTCTGGTCTGGACTTTGCTTACCTGGTGGTAAATGCAAATGCTCAGAATATCGTGAGAGAATTGGAAGAGAAGATATTGCACCAATTTGTATAGCTGACTATCATTTCTTCAGACCAGTGACCTCACTTTACAGCCCATAATGTCCAACAATGGGCAGAGAGATATCCTCCTTAGAGTAATATTCTGATAGAGAATTGGAACAGGCAATTAAAACATTGATTGTCTAAAACAGGGGGAGATAAAAGTACGAAGGGCTGGTTTACACACATTCATGAGAATGTGCTCACACTCAACATGAGGGGGGCTAAAGGAGTGTCCTCACTGAATAGATTTCTCTTGTTTTCCTGGTGGATCTGGGGCAGAAGGGTTGGGGAAGGTGCTGGTATACTTTCTTCCTCATATAACCTTATCTTGTTTTTTTCTCCTACTTGTTGCGTTGGTCATAGGACCAGGGCTGCAATTACAAGGACAGGAAACATGAATGGATTCCTAAGCAAGGAACTATAACTATGTTTTTAAACTTATGTCAGAATTCCCAAGGGCCTAATGGGGCAGGATGTACCTTCACACCATCTGGCAAAATTGGGATTAACAGTGAATGCCACTATATTGCCTGGTGGTAAAGATAGCCCACTAGTTCTGCATCTATGTACCTTACTCTATGGGAACAGAGTGGACAGAGGAAGAAGCACTTGCTAGAGTAGTACTGCGGTCTGCAATCTACAACAGCATAGTGGCTGAACCTAATGTCCCTTCCAAAGGTAGAAAACTTTGGGATAAAATGGAAAGAAGAAAAAATAGTAGCTATTGGTAAAGGAATGAAAAATGGGTTATGTAATGAGGGAAATTCAATATTACATTAACACCTCGGAAGAGGCTCAGAGCAAGAGATGATACCCAGACTTTCTTGTTACCAACCCTCTAATCTTATTCCGTTTTATCCCATGGCGTATAGGCCAAACCATTAGCCACCACTCATGAATAAATGCTGTTACGGACTGAATTGTGTCCTTGCTGAAAAAGATATATCGGCATCCTAAACCCCAGTACCTCAGAATGTAACTTCATTTGGAGATAGGGTCTTAACAGAGGTAATCAAGTTAAAACAAGGTCATTAGGATGGGTCCTAATCCAGGATGGTTGATGTCCTTATAAAAAGGGGAAATTTAAACACAGAGACAGACACGCATAGAGGGAAGACCATGTGAAGAGAAGGAGAAGATAGGGAGAAGATGGCATCCACATCCAAGGAAACAGAAATGGAGCAGATTCTCTCTCTCAGCCTTCACAAAGAACCCACCCTACTAACACCTTGATTTCAGACCTCTAGCCTCAAAAACCGTGAGACAATGAATTTCTATTATTTAAGCCACCCAGTTTGTGGTACTCTGTTATGGCAGCCCTAGAAAACTAATACAAATGCAAATACATACCTCGGGCCATCTTTCTTTCCAAGAAAAGTGAACAGTCAGATGTACCACTCAAGGTTCTTTCCTATCAAGGGGAGAGGGGCAAGATAGGTGAAGGGGATTAAATAGTACAAACTACTAAGTATAAGATAAATAAGATACAAAGATATAATGTGCAGTAGAGGGAATTTAGCCAATACTTTATAATAACTTTATATGGAGTATAATCTATAAAAATTTTGAATCACTATGTTGTACTTCTGAAAGTAAAATGATATTGTAAGTCAACTATACTTCAATTAAAAAACAAAAAACAAAAACAAAACCCCATAAAGGTCTTTCCTAGCATGAGGAGTTCCTTTCTTTTCTGCCCTTCCGAGCTAGTCCTGTGGGATGTAATATGTTACTAGTCTCCTTATGGTTTGTGTCAGATTTCTGTGAGGAAATATTTTAAAATTAGGCTCAAATTGTCCCTCTTTAGTGATCTGATCACAGGGAATGAGCTGATCATTCCATTCTCTACTATCCATTCTAGGTTTCTTTTCACCTTCACTAGCATGTCTGCTGGTTTTGGTGGCTTATCTGGTGGTATAATCCAGACGTTCATCCCCAGTAGCTATGAGCCCTTGTCATCAAGCCCTTTCAATATGGGATTGTTGCATATATCCAATTACCAATAAGGCCATAGATGTAGGTTGAAAGAGAGGTGGTAATGCAGGAGCAGTAGGTGTATTGCCAGTACAAACCATCCACTTATGAAACATATTTATGCTCTCCAGACCTGCTCACGTATGATCTTGTGTTACTACTTCCACTTGAAGATGGAGTGCTGCTACACATGCTACAATTTTATGGTTTGATGAACCAGGTAAATTATAGGCACCTCAGATCACATGTTCACTTTATCTCCCACAGTCAGGGGTTCAGTCTCTACCGTGGTCCAACAGCAAGCCAGGAGCTGTGTTACTGAGTTGGGATCTCTAAGAAGTGGACTCTGAGATTGAGTTAAAGTAGGGTATTTGCTAGGGAGTTCTTTGAGATTAACATCCATGGGGTAGAGGTGACAGAGGCAGGATTCAGCAGAGAGAGAAGTGGGGAACTCTGAAGCTAAAATGTCCCTTTAGAGTTGTGCTGAGCTAGCTGAAATGGCTAGGTCTTTATATTTCCACCTTGATCAGTCATTGGATGTGGCCTGCCCTGAAAAGGGTGTGACAGCTGAAAGGTGCCTACTGATAACACTCCTGGCATTCCCAGAATCAAGACTTCCATGGAAAGGGAATTTGAGTGGTGCATGTCCATGTCCTTACAGTCCACCTTCTATGCCTCTCAGATCCTTTTCTTCACACATATTCAGGGAGCAGCTCCTTCATGGTTCTGCTGGTCTTCTCTTCCTGGGGGAAACTTAGAAGAGAAAGTTTAATGGGATGACCTGTAGTCTCTACCACTGAAACTGGTTTCAGGGTTAGAACTGATAATCATTGTCTCCCTTCTCTACTAGCCATTCTAGGTTTCTTTTCACCTTCACTAGCATGTCTGCTGGTCTTGGTGGTTTATCTGGTGGTAGAATCCAGACGTTCATCCCCAAGAGATATGAGTCCTTGTCACCAAGCCCTTTCAATATGGGATTGTTGCATATATCCAATTACCAAAATAACTGGGCTAGTGTGTACCAGGAGGCACTCAAGTGGGTCAACTATGTGCCAAACATATTTTTCCTTGAACCTTGTGTGTCATAGCAGTCCTACTTCCTCCTGATGATCAGGGTCAGCTTCCCCTGTCAAGTTGGTGGCTCCTCTCTTGTCTGCTGGACCCTGGTCATATGGAACCAAAAGGATTGAGGATACAGCTTTAGCTTATAGTATAGCGGGAATCATGCTATATCCCCTGGTGGAAATGTTTCCCTTTAAGGACAAGGACTTCTAACTCTGCAGAGCCCAGAGTTTCAGAAAAGGGAAGCACAAATTCCCCAAGCAGGTCATTGAGAGCAATGTTAACTGAAGCCATTCCTGCCATATAAAGTAAAGGGCTTAGTGTTTGTCTGTATTGCTGGCATATTGGAAATTTGGATGTGGAAGCACCTAAATCAACCTTGGTAAGTGAGGTACTTGAATAGCTTTTATCTTTGCCACTGTGGCCTCTTTGTTCATCTGCTCATCATGCCAGCAGTGGTCTGGCTGATGAAAGAGTCTGATGTCAAAAGGATCAATAATTTTGTCTATTCCAATGTTTAGTGACTCTTTCTTGGTGGAATGCCCTCTGGTGGCCATTAAATTATCACATATAGGTCTTCACACTTTGTGTTTACTCCCATATATTCATCATGTTTCTAACCCGTTACTCCTTGTATCCAATCTTCCAACTTTCCAGGATCCCAAGATTTTATTCTCTAACACCTTTATTCAATGGGAAAAAACCCAAAGCTCTTTGTAAGAATAGATGGATACATGTCTGGATCAGCAGAATATAGAATAATTTTGTGACCTCTTGCTATTTCCAGAAAGCAAGGACCTCTTGCAAAATCATAGGTTGGGTCAAAAGTCCACAGGAGCCATTTGAGGAGTCTCCTGCTGGCCAAGTTGTGATAAGTTACTTGCAAAAATGGACCAAAAATGTATACTTGATTAAAACAAGTTAAGTCCATAGATGCCATGAATATGTAATGATACTAAAAAGAAAAAACTTGATTATTTTCTCTTTATTTAGTTTATTTATTGATCCTTTTGCCAATACTTCACTGTCTTGATTATTGCAACTATACAAGATGTCTTGAAAAAAAATATATATATATATATTTGCTTGTCACTTGCCAATTTCCACAAAACAGCCTACTTGGATTTTGATTGGAGTTCCATTTCTCTAGAGATCATTTTGGTAATTGTGAACATGTTAAAAGTTTTGAGTCTTCAATCCATGAACATGGTATATTTCTCCATTTATTTAAATCTTCTCAATTTCTGTTTGCAATGTTTTATAATTTTCAGTGTGGAAGTCTTGCACATCTTTAGTTAAATCTATTCCTAATGTATCTTTTTGATGCTATTGTAAATGGTAGCGTTAAACTTTTATTTTCCATTTGTTACTTGCGATTATATAGACACATAATTTATTTTTATATATTAGTCTTATATTCTGCAACCTTGCTAAATCTACTCATTAGTCCTAGTAGTTTTCTTGTAGGTTCTTTAGGATTTTCAACATATGCAATTAGGTCATCTGTAAATAAAGACAAATATCTTAAATATCTGTACCTTTTACTTATTTTCCTGGCTTTTTACATTGACTAGATCTTCCATTATAATGTTGAACAGAAGGAGTGAGAACTTTCTGGCTTTGTCTCTAATATTATGGGGAAGCATTCAGTATTTTACCAGTAAGTATGATGTTAGCTTTAGGATTTTAGTAGTTTTTTTTTTAAACCACAGTGAGGATATTCCCATCCTCTAGTGTGCTGAAAGTTTTCACAAAATGCATTTTGAATTTTTCAAAGACTTTTTATGCATTTATTGAGATAATCATATATATGTTCTTTATTTTGTTAATATGGTGAATTACATTGATAGTTTTAATTTAACAATACTATGTTTATCATTTAGGAATTTCATTCTGTTTTGACTAACATAAAATTCCCACAAATCAGCAAGGGGCTTATTTCTCTCCTGGGAGAGTCTAGAAATAGGCAACACAAGGATAGTATAGCCACTCAACAATTGCAATAGGGGAGCAAACTTACTCATTTGTTTTCTTTTGCTGCAGCATTTTATGACTCAGGAAAAACAGAGTCACTGGAAGTATTAGGAGAACTATGTGTTCACTATAGAAATTAGACCTTGCACAAAGGTGGAGAAGAGGTAATCAGAGGATTGGAGAAAGTCTCTAAACACAATACTCTGAAACAGTGGTATGAATGGACAGTTTTTTTTTAATATTTTATTTATTTATTTATTTATTTATTTATTTATGGCCGTGTTGGGTCTTCGTTTCTGTGTGAGGGCTTTCTCCAGTTGCAGCAAGTGGGGGCCATTCTTCATCGCGGTGTGCGGGCCTCTCACTATCGCGGCCTCTCTTGTTGCGGAGCACAGGCTCCAGACGCGCAGGCTCAGTAATTGTGGCTCACGGGCCCAGTCGCTCCGCGGCATGTGGGATCTTCCCAGACCAGGGCTCGAACCCGTGTCCCCTGCACTGGCAGGCAGATTCTCAACCACTGCGCCACCAGGGAAGCCCTGAATGGACAGTTTTGAGTTTGCAAGGAAATTCAAACAGCTGTGCACATCTATCCACCAAAGTAGGACCATGAAGGGTGAGCTCATGGAGATGTTTATGGAAACTGCTACCTCTGAGGCGACTGAAGTGCTTGTGATTGGCTCAGGGTTGATGTTATTCTGCAAAGACAGTAGTCAGGAAGATAAGCTTGAAGTTTGGAACTTCTGAACAGTTCTGGATCTGTCTGTCAATCTGCTACTTCCACATCATTTTGAGATTAATGGCTTCTTCATTTTTGCATTTCAAATCTCATGTAGGTTCCTCTTTTGTCTAATTCTAACCATACAGCAAGAGGATTCTAGAAAATGTAATTCTAAGCCTCCTATAACATAATCCAGCACAACCATCATTACCCCTAGCTTTCACCCTCATGGTTCCAAGTTCTCTCTTTTCAACTTGAATTGTTGTGTCCAACTTAAAGGAGGAGCAAAGTACAAAAGGTTAAATTACTGACTCTGATGAAACCATCTTTTTTTTGATAATTTTGAACATTTTAAATTTGTATCAACTACTTATTAACCAAAACAATTGTTATATACTACACTAGCCACAAAATGCTTAAGATACATCTCTCAACAGTTAAGGTCAATAACCTGAAAATTTCTAAGTTTTCATAGTAAGGAAGAAGGGTAGAATAGCTACCAGGTAGGCAAATCCCAGGGTCTGCCACAGTAGGCCAGGAAGAAAATCCCAACAAGTACCAAAGTCAATATCACAAGGACCACATGCATTTCATATAGTGGAAATTAATTAGAAACAATAGCAAAGCTAATTTCAAATACACTTACTTGCATATTAAAAAATACACTTTACTTCAGTCTGAGATTTCACAATGGAAGTGAGACAATATACATAGGTGAACCACAATGAAAATAATACATATTGAAAGTTGTGTGAAATAGCTGAAAGAGTACTGGGAGCAAGTTATTACCATAGAGGTTTATATTAGAAAATGAAAACTATAAATTATGAGCTAGGGGATCACTTCAAAGATGAGAGAGATACTGATAAAGCAAGTCCATATTTATAACATTTAAAAAATTTCTCCTCTGGTATTGCTTTCCTTATGCCTAACAAAGAAGAGATGCACCTGAAGGTTTTCCCACATTGATTGCATTCATTGGGTTTCTCTCCAATGTGAGTTTTCATATGTTTTTGGAGTATTAGGGAAAACTAAAGGATTTTCCACATTCTTCAAATTCCTATCTCCCAGTATGAGTTCTCACTTGCTGACTAAAGAATGAGAAAGACCTGAAGGTTTTCCCACATTCTTTACATTTATATGGTCTCTCTTCAGTGTGTGTTCTCATATATGCCCTAAAGTGTTAGGAATTATACTTTCCCACACTTATTACACTTATATGGTTTCTCTCTAATGTGAATTTTCACACGGCTTTGAAAGAATTAGATACAAGTTAAGATTTTCCTACACTTCAAATACTAATAGGATTTCTTTTCAGTGTGAGTTCTTGCAAGTTTCCTAAGTGATGAGGAACAGCCAAAGGCATTCCTGCATTTCATATATCCACAGTGTTTCTCTCCAATTTGTGTTATCACATGTACAGTAAAATATGAAGAATAAAAGGACTTGTCACATTGTTTACAATTATAGGGCCTCTCTCCAATATTTGTACTCATGTGGTTACTAAAAGAGGAAGGGAACTGTGCATTCCTTACATGTATAGAGCTCACTTTTGCTGTTTTCTCACTCGTAATCTTCGAAGAATAAGTGAAGGTTTTCCCACATTCCTTATACTCATAATGCTTCTCTCCAATTCGAGTTCTTAAAGGTACTTTAGGGGATGTAGAAGAAATAAAAACTTTCTCACATTCTTTTACATTCATTGGGTATATTTTCAATATGAGTTCTCACATTTGCAACTAAAGGATGAGGGACAATTGAAGATTTTTCCACATTTTTTACCTTCAAAGAATTTTTCTCCAATGAGAGTTTTCACATTTTCTTAGAGATGAAAGAAATGGAACGCTTTTTCACATTATATAAATATAAAGCCTATTTCCACTGTGAGTTCTTACATGTATAGCAATGCATGAAGAATGAATAGAAGCGTTCCTACATTTTATATATTCATAGTATTCTTCTCCAGTGTGAATTTTCACATGAATCCTAAGATACAAAGAATAGCTGAAGCGTTCTCTACATTTCTAACATTGTTAGGGTTGTGTTCAGTGTGTCTTAACAAGTGAATGATTAATGAAGGCTGTCACACAGCTAGTGAATTCACAGGATTTCTCTTCAGTATGAGTTCTCTTGTGCACATTTAAGTTTGGAAACAGGCTGAAGGCTTTTCCATATTGATTACTCTCATTATAGTTCTCTCCAGTATGAAATACCTTCCACATAGTAGATTTTAAGGTTTTTCTGAAATATTTTCCAATTCGATTTTATTCACAGAGATTCTCCACCATAAGAATTCTTAAATATCTCTCCTGTGTCTGAAACTGATCTGTGCCATGGCAAAAAGGATGATAATTACGTAATAGGAAGCTTTTCACATTGTAGATGAAGTAGTATAATACTAAGTTAAGGTAGACCATGATAAGTAAAGGCTGTGTATTCTTATTCTTAGAGGAAATACCCCCCAAAATGTTACAGGTAAAAAGTCAATTTAGGACATAAAATGGAATACCAAAAAATACAGAATTAAGCCAAAAGAAAACAGAAAACAAAAAAACAAAGGAGTGAAAACAGAGAGTGTGAATTAAAAAATTCAATAGACACAATTATATAAATGATTATATTAAATATAAATAGAATACACTCTCCCATTACAAGGCAGAAATGATAATACTGGAGAAAAAAAAGCAAGATCCAACTCTATGTAGTTTACCAAAGATGAACTTAAAATATAAAGACAGGATGAAAGCAAAAGGATGAAAATAGATATATTATACAAACCCCAAGCATAAGAAATATGGATGACTCTATTAATATCAGATTTAAAGTATTACTAGAAACTAAAAGGGATGTTTCATAGTGCTTAATGTCAATTCAACAAGAAGATAAAATAATCCTACTGATGTGCACATCTAACAGAGCTTCACAATACATGAGGTTTAAAAAAGTGCTAGAACTGAAAGAAGAAACAGACAAATACACAGTTATAGTTGAAGAATTAATATTTTTCTCTCAGCAATTGATAGAACTTGTAGGAAAATGTGGTAAGGATAAAGAATATTTAAACATTATCAAAGCAATTTGGTTTAATTGATATTTACAGAACACTACACACCACAACTGTAGAATACACATTTCCTTCAAGTACACATGCAAAACTTATCAAGACAACCCATATGTTAGATAATAACAACAAAACAGCAAGACTCAATAAATTTCAAAGGACTGAAATTGTACAGAGTAAGTTCTCAGACCAAAACAGAAATATTTTGGATATCAAAAATAATATCCCTGGATATTTGGAAATTAAGCAATACTTCTAGTTAAGCAATAGATCAAAGAAGAAATCAACAGGGAAACTGTAGATAAATTCAAACTTAATGGTAATAAAATCACAATGTATCAAAATTCGTGAAATGCAGCTTAATTAATGCATAGAAAGAAATTTATAACTTTAAATTATATATTTATATATTTTAATCTGTATTAGAAAAGAGTGAACGATCTAACCTTTCAGAGAAACTAGAAAAAGAATAGAAAACTAAACCCGAAGTAGGTATAAGAAAAGAAATAAAAACGTATGAGTGTAAATCAGTGAACCAGAAAACAGAAAGTAATAGGAAAATAATAAAGACAAGATTGGTTTAAAAAAAGAAAGATTAATAAAATTGGTATACTCACTGCAATACTGATAAAGGCAAAAGGAGAGAAAACATGTTTACCAATAACTAGAAGGAAAGAGGGGTACCACTACAGATCCTAAATATATTGAAAAGATAATAAAGGAATATTATCAATAACTTCATGCCAGTGTATTAACATCTTGGGTAAAATGGACAAATTGTTTAAAAACCACAAGTTACCAACTGACACAAGAGGAAATAGAAAACTGGAATTGCAGCATATCTATTTAAGAAGTTCAGTTTGCAATTCAAAATTTCCCCACAAAGAGAACGGTAGCCACACATGGTTTCTGGTAAATTCTATCAAGTACATAAAGAAGAAATAATAAATAGCTTACACAACCTCTTTCATAAAAGAGAGGTGGAATAAACAATCGTCAACTCATTTTATGAGACCAGTATAATCCTGAAACTAAACCTGACAAGGGGATAACATGAAAAAATATAGAGAGACAAATATCTCTCATGAACGTAGATGCAAAAATTCTCAACAATGAAGTGGCAAATATTATCCCCCAATAGATAACACTTTTCACACTGCTGCATGCCACCTGGAAGAAAAACATATAAACAGTTTGCCTGATGAATCACAGCCATACAGGTACTCTTCCGTTCCCAGTCTGCAGGACTCCAGTTTGTCAGATCTCCTTGGATCTTTGTATTCTTCTACTGTTGCTGCTACTAGCTCATATTCAGAATGGAGATGGACTTGATTCAGATCTCACCACTCAGATTTCAGCTGTGACTACCAAAACTACTGCTATGATGGCCATTTGAACTGGCAAGATGGAAACTACCAAAAGGACCAGGACTAGGGTAAGGGAAGCGTCTCAGAAGCAAAATTAATGGGTCACCCAAAAACTCAGTAGTAAAGATAGATACTACTTAATGCAATATTCTAAAAAGTCAAACTTAATGAAATAATTCATGATGAACAAAATATTAATATTTTAAATAAAGACAGGATCCAACCCTACACTTGCACAACTTGGCCTCACCCTAATTCCAGCCCTGACACATCCTGACATCAACTTTATTGTTTCCTGAGCCCACTGGGGAAAAAAGGACCAAGTCTGGTCTACACTTCCCTCCCCTGGGCTGCTCCTTCAAGGTCAAGAGGGCTACTAAGCTTCTAGATCCAATAATGCTGGCACTGTTAAATTTACAAAGAGAAACATCCTTCAGTTTGTAAATATAATCTATTTTAGGATATGTTAGTAATGGCAATTTTACTTTTAAATTTTTAAAATCACATTTCCTTTTTCCATGCAAATTTTAATTTTTTTAAATTTTATTATTTTTTATTTTTTTGGCTGCGCTGGGTCTTCATTGCTGCGCGTGGGCTTTCTCTAGTTGTGGCGAGTGGGGGCTACTCTTCGTTGCAGTGTGTGGGCTTCTGATCGTGGTGGCTTCTTTCTTGTTGTAGAGCGTGGGCTCCAGGCACGTAGGCTTCAGTAGTTGCGGCACGTGAGCCCTGGAGCGCAGGTTCAGTAGTTGTGGCACATGGGCTTAGTTGCTCTGTGGCATGTGGGATCTTCCCGGACCAGGGATCGAACCTGTGTCCCCTGCATTGGCAGGCGGATTCTTAACGACTGAGCCACCAGGGAAGTCCCAGTAATGGCAATTTTATGACATACATTTATGCACTAAAGGGAAAAATATCTTTACAGTGTGGAAAAGCTATGGAAAAGCACTGTTACTCTGGTATATATCTCTGCATATATACCAGAGATGCACCTCTACCATCTGCTAAAGCTACTCCCCTAGACACACACATACACACACGCTCAAATGTACACATATACAAACATACACAAATACACAAACACTCTGGGTGAAGCTAAGGAGTTCTAAAACTTCTTGAGGCAATTCCATCATGTATCATGATAGATTTTTATTGATTTTTCATGATTATGCTGATAAACTGGAAGGAATGCCCTTTTCAAGGTATGCCAGATCAGTCCAAGAAAGACGTAAGTAGGAAGCCTTTGGAGATGCCTTTAAATTCTACACTTTACCAATATTTGTAAAGTAAGACAGGAAAGGAGTAATGGCTCCTGACACACTGAGGCCTCAAAACGCACATCTCTGTGTACTGAAAATGTTGTTAGGAATTTCTGATCCTTCCATCAGGCATATTCTACCAAAACATGTAGACTGCTGATCTGCTTATGAAGATTTTCAGGACTCATATTTAGTCAATTTATTTTACTAAATAAAATTTTTGGCTGTGCCACTTCCCTGCCAGAGAGGGAAACAAGTGTTCTAAACTTCCAGTCGTCTTGTAAGGACACCACTGATGCAGGTTAATAGTATAGCTGGCATTTATCAGGTCACTTTCTCATTCTATTTTCCAAAACTCAACTTTTTGGGTTGCTACCAACCAGGAAGATTCCTTTGAAAGTTCAATTATCTTTGTATGTTTATATTAGTCAAATTGAGAAATGACTGAGTAAAGATATAAAGTCAGCCATAGTAACTCAGAGTACTGTCCCTTGATAACACCTAAGGGAAGGTAAAACTATTTTTCTGAAAAGCATCTCATACATCTTAAACAGACAACATAGGACCTAGTCAGACAACTGTGTAAATCAACCTTTCTCACGAGGAGGAGAGATGTGGCAGCTTGGAATGCATTTGTCTGTAATCAACAGAAAAACTGACTACAGTTGTTTAATCACATAGGGGTTTATTTATAAAGTGCAACATAAAGCCTGGGAGAAGGTAGCATAGAGGTGTTGCAGCAGCTTGACAATGCTGTAAGAAATTCAGGGCCTTTCCATCTTATCATACTTAGTATATAACCTTTGTTCTAGGGTATTCATCTCATGGTTGCCAAGTTGTCTGCTTCAACTCAAGGCTTACTCATCAATACCCATGCCAGTTAAGAAAAAGGAAAATGGGCAGTCCTAAGGAACATGCCACCTCAGATTAGCCCTTTCAAAAATATTTCCCTTAAGCCCAATTCCCAATTATACTTTTACATCAGTAGCAATAACGGAGTTATATGACACTCCTACCTGCAAGAGATTACGGGAATATGAATATTTTGGCCTAGAGTAGGGGAAGGCAAAGAAAAATGGGCTTGGAAATGGCTTTGTTGGTAGCCATTTGTATTCATGTCCTATAGCTGCTGTAACAAATTACCATAAACTTAGTGGCTTAACAACACAAATTTATTATCTTACCATTCTGGAGGTCAGAAGTTAAACTGGGCTAAAGTTAAGGTAGAACTATATTCCTTTCTGGAGACTTTAAGGGAGAATACATTTTCTTGCCTTTTCTAGCTTCTAGAGGCTGTCTGCATTCCCTCATTTGTGGCTCCCTTCTATCTTCAAACTCAGTAATGGCTGGTTCAGTCTTTTTCACAGAACATCACTCTGATACTGACTTTTCTGTTTCCCACTTCCACTCTTATTAAAGGCTCTTGTGACTACACTGGACCCATCTGGATAATCTAGGGTCATCTCCTTATAAGGTTAGCTGATTATCAACCTTAATTCCATCTGCAACTTTAATTCCCCTTTGCCACATAACGTAAGATTTTACAGGTTCCAGAGATTAGGACATAGATACTTTGTGGGGCCATTATTCTCCCTACCACAGTCCACCCTCTGGTCCCCAAAGATTCACATCCATCCCACATAAAAAAACATATTTAAGGTCCTCAAAGATCACATCTCATTATAGTATCGTCTCAATGTGTATGCCTAGTACAAGTAGTGTACACCTGTGACATCCTTGGCTTTCTCTCCAGAACACACTTTCCTAATTTTAGCATCTTTTACAATCTGAATAGGCTGAGAATTTCTCAAATCATCATATTCTGGTTCCTTTTTGCTTAACAGTCCTTCTCTCAATCTGTTTCATTCTTCTCACATTTTACTATAAGCAGCAAGAAGAAACCACGCTGCACTTTCAACCCATGCTTCCTCAGCCCAAATCTCCTCAGCTAAATATCCAAGTTCATTGCTTACAAGTCCTTTTACTCTCACATTTCCACTGCAGGACACAATTCAGCTAAGTTTTCAGCCACTATGTAGCAAGGATTCCATTTCCTCCAGTTTCCAAGAACATTTTCCTCATTTCTTTCTGAGCCTTCATCAGCAGTGACTTTAAACTTTTTTAAAAACTTTTTTTAAATTTATTTATTTTTGGCTGTGTTGGGTCTTTGTTGCTGTGCACGGGCTTTCTCTAGTTACGGCGAGCAGGGACTACTCTTCGTTGCGGTGCACAGAGTGCATGGGCTTCTCGCTGCGGTGGCTTCTCTTGTTGCAGAGCACAGGCTCTAGGCGCGCAGGCTTCAGTAGTTGTGGCTCGCGGGCTCTAGAGCACAGGCTCAGTAGTTGTGGCACACGGGCTTAGTTGCTCCGCGGCATGTGGGATCTTTCTGGACCAGGGCTCGAACCCCTGTCCCCTGCATTGGCAGGCGGAGTCTTAACCACTGTGCCACCAGGGAACATCCATATTACTACCATATTACTACCAAGTAACATCCACATTACTACCAAGTCTCCTAAGGTTTTGATTTAGGTACTCTATAAGGCAATATATGTTTTCTCCACCATACTCCTTACTTCCCTCTGAGTCTTCGCTAGCAGAGTTATTAACATCTGTATTTCAACTAACAGTCTGTCCAAAGCAATCTAGGCTTTTTCCATCATGCGCTTCAAAATTCTTCCAGCCTATGCCTGCTGCTCAATTCCAAAGCAATTTCTGTATTTTTAGTTATTTGTTACAGCAGCACTCCACTTCCAGGTACCAAAATCTGTATCAGTCAGGGTTCAACCAGAGAAACAGAACCAGCAGGAGATATATATTAAGAGATTTATTGCAAGGAAGTGACTTACTTGGTTGGGTGAGCTGGCTAGGAAAGTCCAAAATCTGTAGAGCAGGCAATTAGAAAGAGCAGGCTGGAAGTCTGGGGCATGAGAAGCTGCTGCCCACAGTCAGAATTTCTTCATCTCAGGGAAGACTCAGCTCTGCTCTAAGGCCTTTCAACTGACTGAATCAGGCCCATCCAGATCATCTAGGATACTCTCCCTATTTTAAGACTAACTGATTAGCGACCTTAATTCCTCTGAACCTTAATTTCCTTTTGCAATACAACACAGAATATTCACAGGTTCCAGGGATTAGAATGTGGATGTCTTTAGGGGGCCATTACTCTGCCAACCACACCATTCTATAGTATCCACTTATGAGGCTCCTGGAGATAGGAGTCCTGACAACAGAGCTAATTATTTCTTCAAATCATTCAACTCCCTCACCAACATATCCTTTACTAAGTTTTCTTTGGTTAAGTAATATTAATTCTACAATGCATTTTCTTTCAAATTCCCTATTAACCAGAACAATGTCGTCATCCAAAGGCAAGCAGATATTGGAATGCTGTGTCATCAAAAGCTCCTCTAGGCCCAGAGTTTGGAGCTCACTTGAGAATTCGTCTCCAACAGCAAGGGACAATTGAAGGCAATGCATTACTTGGTCACGTCTAAAGAACTCCTTAAACATAGTCAACCTGGTATCAGTAAACTCTTTAACAGGGTCACAACTTCAGTTAGATATAAGGAAGAACTTACAAGTGTTTTCAAAATTAATTTAGATGAGAAAGAATAGATGATAAATATATACTTGCATGAGATAACATATGCAATATTTCAGAGTGAAAGTCTAATGATTACAAGTATGATTTTTGAAATAAATAGCATGAAATTATACATGTCGCTGCCTATTGGTAAAACAAAAATCCAAACAGAGCTTGGAAGCAATTGGACATAAGTAAACATAAATTGATTCCACTCCAAACAGAAGAGAGGTTATAGACAAGTCTAACTGTGTAAATAATAAAAACATAAAAAACTTCCAGTAATTAAAAAATGAAGTTTGATAAAAAGGGATCAGACATTTTTATGTAGTGTCATATAGTGAGAAATATACTTTTAAAGTTAGAGTTACTTTTATTCTGAGGGGCTAACTTTCATATTATCATTTAGAAATAAATACTAAAAGTTTAATCAGAAATATGAAATTTCCTGATAAAAAATTTTTACTAACAATAAATTGTAAAAATAATTATAGGACAAACAGGCCAACAAAACAATGAGTAGTATTACTAAGAAAAACTAGAAAAGAAGAAAGATAAGTAGCATTAAAGATTACTACTAGGTTAAAAAAGGGAAAGGTGTAGGAGACAAAACTAATGTACGCAGTGGGGAAGTTTCAGATACCTAACTATTCTGAAAGGCTGAACTTCCTTCTGACTTCCTCCCAAGGTCCGATTCTAGAATATTGTGGAAGACAGGCTTCAAGAATTTGAACTCATTACTCCCAGAGCCTCCCGTCAGACACACCTCGTACTGGTAGCTCTGGGACAGGGTCCCCGTGCCGCTGACGTCCACCAGGTGGCCCGGAAAGGGGCCCTCGGGCACCGAGCAGCGACCCACCGAGGCCGCCCCGCCCCGCCTGCACAGCCGCACCGCGACGAACACCAGCACCGAGAAGAGGAAGAGCGACGACACCGACGCCAAGGCGACCACCAGGTAGACGGTGAGCGGGGCGGCGGGCGCCGCGTCCGCCGCTTCCGCTTCCGGGGCCGGCAGGTAGGGCTGCGAGAAGCCGCCCACCAGCAGCACGTGCAGCGTGACGCTGGCCGACAGCGGCGGCTCGCCGTTGTCCTTGACCAGCACCACCAGCCTGTGCTTGGCCGCGTCGCGCTCGCTCAGCAGCCGGGCCGTGCGCACCTCGCCGTTGTGCGCCCACACGCCGAACAGCCCGGGCTCCGTGGCCTTGAGCAGCTGGTACGAGAGCCAGGCGTTCTGGCCCGAGTCGCCGTCCACCGCCACCACCTTGGTCACCAGGTAGCCCGCCTCGGCCGCCCTGGGCACCAGCTCGGTGCAGGGCGCCGAGGCGTTCTGCAGCGGGTACAGCACGAAGGGCGCGTTGTCGTTGTCGTCCGCCACGAGCACGCGCACCAGCGCCTGGCTGCTGAGCGCGGGCGAGCCGCGGTCGGCGGCGCCCACGCGGAACTCGAACGCCCGCAGGGCCTCGTAGTCCAGGGACCTCAGGGCGAACAGGTGGCCGTTGTCCGGGTTGATGGACACCAGGGAGGCCAGGGGCACGTGCGCGTCGAGGGGCGGCAGCAGCGAGTAGGTGACCTGGGCGTTGGCGCCCGCGTCTCTGTCTGTGGCGCGGACGGTGCCGATGTGCAGGGCGGGGCTGTTGTTCTCGCGGACGGACAGGGTGTAGGAGGTCTGGGTGAAGGCGGGGGCGTTGTCGTTGACGTCGCACACCAGTACGGTTATGTTGTGCTGGGTTTTCAGTCTCGGTGTCCCCATATCTGTGACGGTGATGGTGATATTATATTGGGCTTTACTCTCTCTGTCCAGCGCCCCATTTGTTACTAGGGTGTAGAAATTCTCTGCAGATGGTTTCAGGAGGAAGGGGAGATCATCCTGGATGGAGCAAGTCATCCTTCCGTTGTCCCCTGAGTCTCGGTCTCGAATCCTAAACAGGGCCACTTCTGTCTCGGGGGAATTTTCAGGAATGGGGCTGGTAAGTGATGAAATAGTTAGTTCTGGGGAGTTATCGTTAACATCCATCACCTCAATGGAGACAGAGCATTTTCCAGAAAGTCCCCCACCATCAGACGCATCTATATACAGCTCATATGAAGATATTGTCTCAAAATCTAGTTTTTTAATTAGTCGAACTTCTCCTGAAATGCTGCTTAGCTCAAAAGTTGTGCTTATCTCTTGAGAGCTATAAAAAAGAGAATATGATATTTCTCCGTTTGTTCCAGTGTCCAAATCCCTAGCTGAGACCTTGACAACTAGGGTGCCTACAGGGCTGTTCTCTGGGACCTGCACCTGGTAGTGCGTCTGTGCAAACTCAGGGGCGTTGTCATTAACGTCCAAGACCAAGATTCGGACCTGGGCGGTGCCAGACCTGGGCGGAGAGCCGCCATCCAGCGCTGTGAGGGTTAATCTGAGCTCGGCCTGCTCTTCGCGATCCAGCTCTTTGTCCAGCACCAGCTCTGGGTATTTCCTGCCGTCCCCCCAGTTGCGGGTGGAAACATGGAAGTAAGAGTTGTGACTGATATTGTAGTTTTGGATGTTGTTGTTGCCCACGTCCAAATCCTGAGCTGTTTTCAGCGGAAACACGGTCCCAGGAGGGCTAGTCTCTAGGATTTTCAGCGTCATTTCTTTTTCAGGAAACTCAGGAGAATGATCGTTTATGTCTCTCACCAGTAGCTCAGCTCGAAATACTCCCAGTGGCTTTTTCAGTAACACTTGGAAATGCATTACACATGGATCTGTGGGGCCGCACATCTCCTCCCGGTCCAGTTTCTCACTTAATATCAACTCCCCAGTCTGTAGATCAAGCTGCAACCAGGGTTCGTTGTCCTCGGAGACCACCCGGGCTTCTCGCGCAGCTAGCTCCCCCACTCCCAGCCCCAGGTCCTTAGCAAGATTGGCCACAAAGGAGCCGCTCTCAGTTTCCTCCATCACGAAATAGCGACGGGATTCCCAGCCTGCCAGAGCCACTCCCAGCAAGAGAAAGAGAATCAGGACTTGCCTTTGTTTAGGAAAGCGCTCCCCTCCGGCCTCCATCTTTACTCCCACAAACGCCTTTCCAGGAACAGGGGCCAGCTCTACCTTAGGTAGCAATGGGACTGAGACAGTGGTGGATCTCCCAGTGGGTAACCTGTCCAGAAATGTCGGCGAGCAGCATTCCCTAGAGTTTTTGGTCCTGAGCTTTGCTTACAGGTTTTTCTCTTCCGCTGGAGATCTGAGGTAGAGTTCGTAGCATTTCCTGGGCTTTTTTTTTTTTTTTTTTTTTTTTTGACGTCTTAGCCTGCAGCGCCATCATGCGTTGTCTTCGAAAAGAATTGCTGCCATTGCATTCTCTCTGTATATAATAATCTAGATGGCTGTTAGGAGTTTGGAAATGGTTTGGGGGAGATGATGTAATCAGAAAACCATGCAATTATAACTACTCATTCCTTCATTCAAAGGAGTGTGACTGATATCTATGTACTAGGCTCTGAAATACATCAGTAAGCAATCCAGACATTGTCCCTATCTTCTAGAACCTGTCGTCTGGGTGGGGTATTCTGAGGAGAACTGAGAAGTGAAAGAAGACTTAAAAGTGATCAGTCATCTTGTAAAAATAACCATATATACCTATGTGATTTCTTAAAGTTCTCTCAGCAAAAAGTTTGAATTCCTCTAGATTTCCTTTCAAATTCTAGGCACCCTATGTGCCAGAATTGTGGTTTCCATTGGTTGAATCACATCAAGGAAAAAGCTATTAGTTCATTCCAATTTATAATACCCTTTCTACATAAGGTCTGAGATTTTATGATTTTATGAAACTTTCAAACTGTGGAAAAATGCATATGAGGGCAGCTCCCATACCTCCTCCTGCTTTTTCTCCCTAGCATTGGTCACCATCTTATACAGCATATATGTACACATTTAATTCTTTCTTTTCTATGTCACCCTTGAGTTTAAGAACTTTGTTTTGTTCACTTCTACATCCATCAACATCTACAATAGTTCCTGGCACCTAGTAGATACTCAACAAATATTTGCTAAATAGATCAATGAATAAATTAATTTTACAATTCTGATAGATGGATTCTCCTCCTAATGTAGAAGCCCCGTTTTGCTAACATCCTAGTTCATTGTATGAGCTAAATAAACAAGACAGCATGTTCTCAAGTGACTTTTTTTCTATGCTGCTTTGAATAGTAATTTGAAATAATTCAAAATGATCTAAAATGTTTTTTCACTGAATGACAAAATACCCTGGTTCCCCTAAGCAAAGGAATATATTATAAAAAAGAAAGAACATAATAACAAGGCTATAATGAGCCTACAAATAAGGCATACATCTCTTAGAACACAGTTTACATTATCAGTGTTATTTTGCAGTAAAGCTATTATGACACTAATGATATTCAAAAACTTATATAGTAGAATTTTCTAAGAATTTCTAATTTCTATTAAACACTCCAAAGACTGTACAGTTTGGATATATCCATCAATTCTTCTCAAAATTGTATATTCTAACAAACGCTTGTTCTTGTCCCTTATAGACTACTAATATTCCACAGCCTTTTGATCCTAAATATTACATTAATATGAAAACCACAATTTTTAACATCTCAAATTAATAGTAAGGTCCAATCCATGGAAGCATATCTAAAAGTGCTTTTGATTAGAGAACAAATCCACTTAGCTATCTTATTTAGAGGGAAATTTATTTAAAAATTTCGTATTTATTTCCAAAAGCTCAAGAGAGAAAGCACATTTGGGAGCGACTGGAAAATCCAAAATGAGGCATCTCCTTCCTTTTTGTCTCTAAGTAGATTGGCTTTCTGTGCTTCTTTCATGTATTTAGCCAACATGCTATCACTTTCTTGTTGAGTTTCTAACAGAGATACTATAACCAGTTTCTAAAGTCATTTTTTTAAGCATAGATAATCAGATTGGGTCAGTTTGGATCAGTAATGTCTACCACCTTGTCTTGTTGTTTGAAATCACAGAGGGAGATGGGTCATATAAAATAAACATGGCTGCAACAGTACATTTTTACTGAAGAGAGAAGTTTCCAGAAAAAGATGGGGTGGGCTAGACAGACACCGCAAAAGGAATCTATTATTTAAATATCCTAAAATAACCTAATAATCTTTCAATACTACTCATATATATTATATACTGCAGGCTGATAAGAAAAAACACCTTTAAGTATAGGATAAATTGCAGTCTTTTTCCACTTAATACTACTGTGAAACAAAAACATGCCATTTTTTCAGATATTTCTCCATTTAAAAGTTTAAGACAAGGAGGCATAATATCATATTAAACAGAAGATTTACTAATAATTCATTATATTTGTATCATGCTCATCTCCTAAGTAACCACAACATCAAAAATTTAGAAAAAGTTTCTGGACAACAGTCAGAGAATGGGTTTGGGGTCATCTTCAAATCAATAGTGCTTGATGATGAAAAGTTGAAAAACTAACAAATATTCATGACTTTTCAGTACTGAAGTAAAATTGAAAGTTCTTTGTCTCCATCAAAATAGAAATAATAGAGTAAGTATGAGTATATTCTCAAATAAAATTTCTAATCTCCTTAACTAGCAAAATGAAATCAGAGAAAAAAATCAAGAAATTCTATATGGCCCAAAAAGCTAATGGAAACAGTATATTTAGAGAAAACTAATTTTCATCCCGAATGCTCTGAAAAACCAAAAAATTCCTAATTGAATCCAAAACCATTTATAAAGTTTGAGTTTTCCTCTACATCATTTACAGACTCCTGATGATTGGAGGCAACAGACTTCAGAAACTTGAACTCGCTGGTCCGAGAGCCCCCCTTCAGACACACCTCGTACTGGTAGCTCTGGGACAGGGTCCCCGTGCCGCTGACGTCCACCAGGTGGCCCGGAAAGGGGCCCTCGGGCACCGAGCAGCGACCCACCGAGGCCGCCCCGCCCTGCCTGCACAGCCGCACCGCGACGAACACCAGCACCGAGAAGAGGAAGAGCGACGACACCGACGCCAAGGCGACCACCAGGTAGACGGTGAGCGGGGCGGCGGGCGCCGCGTCCGCCGCTTCCGCTTCCGGGGCCGGCAGGTAGGGCTGCGAGAAGCCGTCCACCAGCAGCACGTGCAGCGTGACGCTGGCCGACAGCGGCGGCTCGCCGTTGTCCTTGACCAGCACCACCAGCCTGTGCTTGGCCGCGTCGCGCTCGCTCAGCAGCCGGGCCGTGCGCACCTCGCCGTTGTGCGCCCACACGCCGAACAGCCCGGGCTCCGTGGCCTTGAGCAGCTGGTACGAGAGCCAGGCGTTCTGGCCCGAGTCGCCGTCCACCGCCACCACCTTGGTCACCAGGTAGCCCGCCTCGGCCGCCCTGGGCACCAGCTCGGTGCAGGGCGCCGAGGCGTTCTGCAGCGGGTACAGCACGAAGGGCGCGTTGTCGTTGTCGTCCGCCACGAGCACGCGCACCAGCGCCTGGCTGCTGAGCGCGGGCGAGCCGCGGTCGGCGGCGCCCACGCGGAACTCGAACGCCCGCAGGGCCTCGTAGTCCAGGGACCTCAGGGCGAACAGGTGGCCGTTGTCCGGGTTGATGGACACCAGGGAGGCCAGGGGCACGTGCGGGTCGAGGGGCGGCAGCAGCGAGTAGGTGACCTGGGCGTTGGCGCCCGCGTCTCTGTCTGTGGCGCGGACGGTGCCGATGTGCAGGGCGGGGCTGTTGTTCTCGCGGACGGACAGGGTGTAGGAGGTCTGGGTGAAGGCGGGGGCGTTGTCGTTGACGTCGGACACCAGCACGGTTATGTTGTGCTCGGTTTTCAGCCTGGGGGTTCCCATATCTGTGACGGTGATGGTGATGTTGTACTCGGCTCTTTTCTCTCTGTCCAGAGGGCTCTCTGTTACCAAGGTGTAGAAATTTTTGAAGGTAGGCTTCAAGAGAAAGGGGAGATTGTCCTGAATTGAGCAAACCATCCTCCCGTTGTCCCCAGAGTCTTGGTCTCGTAGGCTAAAAACAGCGACTACCATTTCAGGTGACGAATTTTCCGGTATGGGGCTGGTAAGAGATGTTATGACTATTTCTGGTGGGTTGTCATTCACATCTACAACACTAACTAAAATTGCTGATTTTCCTGAAAGGCTCCCACCGTCAATGGCCTGAATATTTATTGTATAAGACTTAATTAACTCGAAATCCAGAAGTGCTTTTAAACGGACTTCGCCAGAAATGGGATGAATTTCAAATGTTTTCCGTATGTCTCTGGAGACGTGGGAAAATGAATAAGATAGTTCTCCATTTAGTCCTGCATCTAAATCTGTAGCAGACACCTTGACGACCAAGGAGTCCAGAGGGCTGTTTTCTGGTACCAAAACCTCATAGACGGACCTCTCAAACTCTGGGGCATTGTCATTGATATCTGAGACCAACACACGCACCAGTGCAGTTGCAGACCTGGGCGGAGACCCACCATCCAGGGCTGTTAGTGTTAATCTAAGTTCAGGCTCCTTTTCTCGATCCAGAGGTTGGTCCAGCAACAGCTCTGGGTATTTTCTACCCTCCTCACTGTCTTGCAGTTTAAGGTGGAAATGAGGATTGGGGCTTAATGTGTAGTTTTGAACAGCATTCTTTCCTACATCCAAGTCCTGAGCGCTATCCATTTGGAATGACGTTCCTGGAGTAGTACTTTCTGAGATTTTCAGAAGTATATGTTTGTCTAGAAACGTGGGAGTGTGATCATTTATGTCTTTGACCCGAAGCTCAGCTCGAAAAAATTGCAAAGGATTTTCAAATAATACCTGGAAATTTAATATGCATGGCTCGGTGAGATCGCAAAGCGCCTCCCGGTCCAGTTTCTCATTTAAGATCAAGTTGCCAGTCTGCCGATCCAACTGCAAGTATGGTTTATAGTCATCAAAGATGACTCTGGCCCCCCGCGCAGCCAGGTCTTCCACGCCCAAACCTATGTCTTTCACCACGTTGCCTATAAAAGAGCCGATCTCCGTTTCCTCTGCCACAGAATAGCGCCAGGTCTCTGAACACACCAAAGACCCTCCCAGGAAAACAAAGAAAAGCAGCGCTTGCCTTATCTGCTGAGGGCTTCCTTCTCCCGGCTCCATGGCTCCCTAGCCAAACGTCTTTCCGCGGAAATATTTCAATTCAGTCTCAAACTGCTCCTCTCAGCTATTAGCCTGGACTATAGAGAATCTATAGACTTGCAATTCGGTGGCGAGGGCGTTGTTGGCTCCCTAGGTTTCTCTTGAAAACCTCTTTTTATCACCACTGCTTCTCTGGAGCTCTCAGTTCCAGTGCTTCACGGTAACCAGAGCATCTGATGGTACAAAAATTTCCCCATCTTATCCTGCAGCGCCACCACGCGACTCTGCAGAGTCTCAGGTTTTAAACAAAGCCAAATAAGTTTGAGACAAAATATTAATTTATCTTGCGTGTTTGTTGATGACTCTGAATTATACTTTCTCCTATATTCCTATTTTCTTTTCTCAGTTTTGTTGTGATGCTGTTACTATTCAGTCTTTAACACAATAAACCACAATCTCTAGAGCTGTGGTGGCTATAAAAAGCATATTTAAGATATAGTCCCAACCTCAAATAAGTTATGCTATCTCTGTGCAGACGACACAACTAAACAATTAAAACAACTAAAAATAGTTAAGAGGACTTTTTTATGTAATTGACTTAGTGAGCAAGAGGTTCCCAGGAAAATTGGAAACGGGAACCAAAGATCTTAGTCTTCTTCAGATATCAGCAAATATGCTTTGAAAAGACAATAAAGATAATGTCATGTATTTAAAACTGAACTGGTATGTACAAATAATTGTTTTGGGGAGGCTGGACATTTCAGGCTGGGTAAATGGTACTGTTTATTTAGGGATACTCCATAAGTGTAGTCGAAAGTAAGTGCTCAACAGTAGTGAATAATGTAAGATATGTCCAGTTTCTGTCAACATTTTAAAAAAGTTGAACAAACTAGAACCCAGTTCAGTTGTGGAACTGAATTCTGCTTTGTAGACCCAGGACTTCCAGAGACATAATTCTAAATATATTATCATCCATTCATTAATTTTTTCAGCAAATATTTATTGAGCATACACTTTGTGTTAGGAATAGAGTGGTAAACAGACAGACATAGTTTCTGTCCTGAAAGATGGAGGCAGAAAAGTGGTCACACATTTAAAATAGAGCATAATGAATGCCATGATAGCAAAAGTTCATGCTAATATAAGAGCATAGATGAGGGTCATCTAACCAGGATTTGAAGTAGAGGAAAGACTTTTCCGGAAAAAGTTTATTCTAATTTGATACATGAAAAACGAGTTTGAGTAATCCAAACAAAAACTGGGTGTGGGGTAAAATTTCCAGCAAACTAAAAACATGATTGTGCAAATCCAAAAATGAAAGAAGTATTTTGGAAGAACTGAAATAGGATCAGTATGGCTGAGCCATAGAATAAGAGGAGAGAAATGGTGAGAGTTGAGATTGGAAAGATCAGCAAGTATTTTGTAAGCCATGCCAAGTCATCTGGAATCTACATCAATGGAAATGCAAGATTATTAAAGTGTTTTAAATAGAAAAGTGACATGACCGTGTTCTTATTTTTCAAGAAGATCATCCTGTTTCAGAGTTGAAGATAAATCACAGAGGAGTTAAGACTAGAGGCAAGGGATGGATTAGAAGTTGTTCCATTAATACAGGTAAGAGATAATATTGCTGTCACCTAGAAATGCACTTATAGAGTTGTATTAGAATGATAAAGATAAAATATACAGGATATGGTGATTAGACACAGAGTAGAATAAGGAGTAGAAGTCAATGTACTTTTTTTCAGGCTTAGGGAACTGGGAGAGTGTTAGTGCTATTAACTGATAGAGTAAACACAGGAAGAGGAGAAAAGAGGAACATGTTTAGAGCTAGAGAAGACGTTTAGTTTTGAGGAATGGAAAGTTTTAATTTAAAACATGTTGAGTTTGAGGTGTCCATAGAGTAGCCATATAAATTGTTACATAAATGATCTTACATTATATAAATTAAGTTGAGGAAAGAGGTTTGGGCTGCAGAGACAAATGTGGGATTTATTGGTATCAGTGGTGATTGAAGCCCTTTGAGAAAGAATGTAAGTTGTAGATTAAGAGAAGTATGTTTGAATTTGTGATTTCAGAGGTGCAGCTCTAAAAGACTACCATCTTCAGAAATTGGCCATGGTCTTATAGATCTACTAGACTAGGGTAGAATTAGATGTCACTAGAGATGAAGAAGGCTAGAAACAGAGTGGGTCAAACTCCTGGACTCAGAACTGTGGCAAGGGAGGGACAGAGTAAAACTATGAAGTTATATTTGAAAAATAGCTTTATACCACTTCTTTCCCATGATCTTGATTAATTTAAAACCAACTGACATCCAGTTGATTTGATTCTCTCATTTGATGACTCATATGCAGAGACTATTTAGGCAGGAAGGTTTACTGATTTCTTTCAGCACTTGGATGGTATCTTTCTTTTAGTTTCCATTAATACTGTTGAGAAATTGTCAAATGGAACATAGATTTCAGTCTGTCATGTGTTTAAAGATTAAATGTCTTTTTCCTATGACTTTTCTTTAAAAAATCTTATCCTTGTCTTTCTGAAATTTCACAATGATGTTTCCAGGTATGGTTATCTTCCATTTATCCTGTTAGGTTTATTTGGGTCTACTGAATCTGTGCATTAAGGTTTTCATCAATTCTGGACAATTCCCAGCCATTATTCTTTCTCATCTCTCCTGAAATTCTGGTTAAATATATGTTAAACTTTTTTACTCTGTTCTGCATTTCTAACCACCTCCTCCATATTTTCCACCTTATTAACCCTCTGAGCTATATGTGGGATAAGTTATAGTTTGACCTATCTTTCGCTCCACAAATTCTTTATTTCACTGCATCTAGTTTTCTATTAAACCTTTTATTCAGTTTAAAATTTTGATTTTCATATTTTTCAGTTCTAGGAGCTCTATTTGGTTCTTTCCTAATCTTTCACATTTTATTGTTTCTTGTTCCCTGTACATTTTCAGGTGTAACTTTTATTTCAGTTAAAGTTGTTAGCTTCTTATAGACTGTTTCTGATAATCAAAATATTTGAAGTGTTTGCAAGTTTATGTGTGTTTGCAAGTGTTTTATGTTTTCTGCTGGCTCTCACTCATGGTGTCATGTTTCCTTGTGCGTGCAGTTATCTTTATGTTCAAGTTAAGAACATAAAAATTATTTATATGAATAATTCTAGGATTAAGATGAATAAACTTCTTTCATAGAAGGTCTGCATTTGGTTCTATCAGGATCTGGGAGCACTACTTGTCAATGACCACCTTAAATCAAGTTCAACGCTGGAACTCAAGTTCAAGGCTGAAATTGCATACAAGGGCTCATCCATTCCCAGTTTAATACTACCATAAAGGTGTCGTTCTTAGGATTCCATATTTATTAAAGTGAGGGTCGGGTCTTCTATCAGCTTCTCAGTTTGTCAGGCTTTGATTTCCTCCCCCATATACACCGTCAAAATAGAGGTTCACCTATCCCAGAATTCCAATTGTTCCCAAGGAAAAAAGTGGATTTGGGGCTGATTTTCTCTCTCTGAGTTACCTTTAAACGTTAACTGTGACCTGACAATATATTAGTGTTTTATTAGCTATTTTTTTCAGTGGAAGTGTTGGTGTACATAATGTATACCACCCTTATTAAAAAGGTAAACTCTTAAGGATATTGTTATGTCTTAAAATGACAAGCAAATTCTTAGCTTTCATGGAGTATGGGAAATTGATCTTATTGAGAGGATAGAGAAATAATGTTTTTTTTTAAAACCAACTTCATCTGATCAATACTAAATCAACTCTATAATGCTGCAATCAATTTAAACAGTGTCTTATCATTGACATTGGTATAGCTCACACTTCTGTCTGCACTCCTATGTAGAAACACACATCTTCTTTCCTACATTTGTTCCTTCTTCTCTTCTTCCAATGTTTATATATTTGTATATTTCTATAAGTTTGAGATATTATGTATTATATGGATATATATGGTACGTACAGTAAATCTCAGGCTCTTTCTTCCTTTTGAAACATTTGGAATTTATTAATGTGGTTGTCTGTACACCTAGTTCACTCCTTTCGATCACTGCATAATAATCCTTCACAAACATGTTCCACATTTTATTTATCAATTGCTTTACTGATGGATATGTAGATAGGCTCCTATTCTTTGCTTTCCCAAGATGAACATTATCATGCACTTCATTTTGTAAAGCTGTGTAAGAATTTTCTGGCTTATATGCCCCAAAGTAGGATTGCTGTATCATAAAGTATGTACATACTAAATTTCATTAAATACTATTGAAACTCCTTCAAAATGGGGTGTATATGCAATTTCCTATGGTTCCACTTGATGGAAATTTGTCATCTTTACTAATGCTATGGGTATAAACTGCTATTTTATCATGTGTATCAGCAACTAATGAGGTTGAGCATCACTTCATGTTCTTCTCAGACTTTCTGTTTTCCCCTCTTTTGAATTACCTTTCCCTTTTGTCCTTTTAAAAATATTCTATTGGCTCTCCCGACTTTGACTTTTGCTATCTGCAAGACTTATCTGAATAATCTAAATATTAATCCTTCTCAGTTAAAATGCTGCAAGTAGCTTCTCCCTGTCATCTGCTAGCTTGTCTGGGCTATCCTCTAGTTTTGAGGTAGTAATATTTGTCAATTTTTATCCTTATTGTTTGCACTTTTAAAGCCTTGTTTAAGAAATCGAAATCAATAATAAGGTCATAAAGATATTTTTACTTAGACTTGTTACATTTTTTCCAATTAAATATTTCAAATTCACCTCTTGGATCCACATGAAGTTTATTTTTATATCACATGAGATAAGGATTTTGTTTCTTTGTATAGTGAGCCAGTTTTCCCAATAACATTGCTAAGTAATCAGTCTCTTCCCCCCTACCCCAAGTGATTTTGACACCTCTTCAATCATCACCAAATTTTCTTATATAAAATATCTGACACTGAATTCCATTCTATCTGGTAGTGTACAAGTTTGTTTCTGTACCATTCAAATAGGATATTTTGTTATCTGCTCTTACTCTTATGCATAAGAAGCATAAGCTTTGCTTCTTATGACTCTGAGAGATAAAGAGGGCCCAAACATTCTTTTTCAGGATTGTACTGCTTAAATGTCTATTTAATAAAATTCTCACAACTAGTAAATATCTGTTGCAACACAAAATAAGACCAGGAAAAACTGCATGAAGCAAAGAAAAAAATTCCTAAGAAAACTGGAATTTGTTTTAGCCATTTCACAATGTCAAGCAAAATTGCATTTTACTATATCATCTAGTCTACAATATTTAATTTTATGAGAGAAATCACAGAAATGTATATGCACAGTAGCTCTATATCCACACTACATTCTAGTTACCAAAGTGTCCACTGAACTGTACACTAATAGATTGGAGACATTATAATTTGGAACACCATGAGACATCTATAAACCATTAATATAGACCCATTCCTTCTTTGTGAACATCTGAGAAAGGCCACAAAGTATTAAGGATTTTTTTATATTTACTTTAAAAAATCAATAGAAAAGTGAACCTAATTTATTTTTCTACCAGTTTGAATTTTCATTTTAATTTCTTAAGAAGTTTTTATCTGTACTCTTCTGATGGAGGAGTATTTACTTAAGATGATACCATGAACATATGAGTTACGTAATGAACAATATAAAATAATACAAATTTAAACCAGCAAATGTGGTATATTGAAAGAAAACAAAATAGCAACGTAAAATCCCGGAACATTATAAGACTCCTCCCCCAAAACAGCATCAACTACAACAGTAAAAAAGGAAAATTACTTAAGAAATCAATAATTTTCAGTGTGGTCACTTTTATCTTGTCATAAAGTGAATTCTTGAAAAACACTATATAACAACAAACAAACAAATAAGATACCCTACTACTGAATACTGGAGAGGTGGCACTTTTACCCTTTATGATGAAAATTTTCAATGGGAATAGTGCAGTAAAATCCAATATACTTTCCACCCAGCTTCAACAGCACTTTTAATTTTTGCTGTATCTATGCTTTGATGAAATGTCTAGAAGTAAATTACATACATTGTGGCATTTGCTCTTAATACTTGAGTTTGCACCTCCAAATAATAACATTGTCTTGCATAACAATGCCATTATCAGAACAAAAAATTAGCAATAACTCCATTAATATGACATTTTGACCAAATATATGAAAAAGCAGAACACATTATTTTTCCATGTCATTATAGCCACAAATAAAGATTTTTAAAGCAACTGTGAGGAGAACATGAGAAATGATAATGCATGCAACTACCGTCCAACGTAAAATCTACTACAGATTGGCAAAATGGATCCACAGTTTGCCAAGAATGACAAAAGATTAGAAGTTTAAAGTAAATTATTTTATTGAATGTTGAATCCAAAGCTATTCCTAAAGTTCTCATTTTCCCCTATATGCCTACCGGTGTCTTGGACTGGAAGATTAGGGATAATCGGCTTCAGAAATTTAAACTCATTCGTCCCAGTACCTCCCATGAGACACACCTCGTACTGGTAGCTCTGGGACAGGGTCCCCGTGCCGCTGACGTCCACCAGGTGGCCCGGAAAGGGGCCCTCGGGCACCGAGCAGCGACCCACCGAGGCCGCCCCGCCCCGCCTGCACAGCCGCACCGCGACGAACACCAGCACCGAGAAGAGGAAGAGCGACGACACCGACGCCAAGGCGACCACCAGGTAGACGGTGAGCGGGGCGGCGGGCGCCGCGTCCGCCGCTTCCGCTTCCGGGGCCGGCAGGTAGGGCTGCGAGAAGCCGTCCACCAGCAGCACGTGCAGCGTGACGCTGGCCGACAGCGGCGGCTCGCCGTTGTCCTTGACCAGCACCACCAGCCTGTGCTTGGCCGCGTCGCGCTCGCTCAGCAGCCGGGCCGTGCGCACCTCGCCGTTGTGCGCCCACACGCCGAACAGCCCGGGCTCCGTGGCCTTGAGCAGCTGGTACGAGAGCCAGGCGTTCTGGCCCGAGTCGCCGTCCACCGCCACCACCTTGGTCACCAGGTAGCCCGCCTCGGCCGCCCTGGGCACCAGCTCGGTGCAGGGCGCCGAGGCGTTCTGCAGCGGGTACAGCACGAAGGGCGCGTTGTCGTTGTCGTCCGCCACGAGCACGCGCACCAGCGCCTGGCTGCTGAGCGCGGGCGAGCCGCGGTCGGCGGCGCCCACGCGGAACTCGAACGCCCGCAGGGCCTCGTAGTCCAGGGACCTCAGGGCGAACAGGTGGCCGTTGTCCGGGTTGATGGACACCAGGGAGGCCAGGGGCACGTGCGGGTCGAGGGGCGGCAGCAGCGAGTAGGTGACCTGGGCGTTGGCGCCCGCGTCTCTGTCTGTGGCGCGGACGGTGCCGATGTGCAGGGCGGGGCTGTTGTTCTCGCGGACGGACAGGGTGTAGGAGGTCTGGGTGAAGGCGGGGGCGTTGTCGTTGACGTCGGACACCAGCACGGTTATGTTGTGCTCGGTTTTCAGCCTGGGGGTTCCCATGTCAGTGACGGTGATGGTGATGTTGTACTCGGCTCTTTCCTCTCTGTCCAGTGCTTTTTCTGCAACTAGAGTGAAAAAGTTCTTGAAGGTCCGTTTCAGAAAAAATGGGAGGTCATCTTGAATAGAGCAAACGACCCTCCCATTTTCCCCAGCGTCTTGGTCTCGGACACTAAAAAGAGCCACAAGGGTCTCTGAGGCGCTCTCTGGAATAATCTTTGTAATTGATGACATGGTCACTTCTGGTGGATTGTCATTTATATCTATTACTTTAACCAGAAGAGTGCATTCTTCCGAAAGACCCCCACCATCTGTTGCCTGAATATTTATAATGTATGACTGTATTGCTTCAAAATCCAAGCGTGATCTCAAATGAACTTCCCCAGATAGTGGATTGATTTCAAATGTTTTACGAATATCTTCTGATGCATGAAAAAATGTGTAAGATATTTTCCCATAGTTTCCTGAATCCAAATCCTTAGCAGAGATGGTGATAATCCAGGAGCCAACAAGTGTGTCCTCCAGGACCTGCACCTCATAGAGCCTCTGAGGAAACTCTGGGGCATTGTCATTGATGTCCAAGACCTTGATGAGGACCAAAGTTGTCCCAGACCTGGGCGGGGATCCACCATCCAGTGCTATGAGTGTTAATCTGAGCTCAGGCTCCTCCTCATGGTCCAACGCTCTGTGCAGGACCAGTTCAGGGTATATCTTTCCGTCACCACTGTCTTGAATTTTAATGTAGAAGTGAGAATTCGGGCTAACTGTGTAGTTTTGGAGACTGTTGCTTCCTACATCCAAATCTTGGGCACTCTCCATTAGGAATGTGGTTCCAATAATGGTACTCTCTGATATTTTAATAACTATTTCCTTGTCAAGAAATGTAGGGGAGTGATCATTTATATCTTTGATATGCAGCTCAGCCCGAAAAAACTGTAAAGGGTTTTCCAGTACCATCTGAAAATGCAGCACACAGGGCTCCGTGGAGTCACACAGCTCTTCCCGGTCCAGTTTCTCACTTACGAGCAAATCCCCAGTCAGCAAATCGAGTTGCAAATGCTTTTCATTATCATCACATACTACCCGCGCCTCCCGCGAGGAGAGCTCCTCCACCCCAAGCCCCAGATCCCTTGCCAGATTGGCCACAAAAGAGCCAATTTCTGTTTCCTCTGCCACAGAATAGCGCACAGACTCAGGACCTGCCTGAGACAATCCCAGTAAAACAAAGATAATCAGAACTTGCCTTTTCCGCAGAACGAGTGCCCCTCCGATCTCCATGGTTTCTTCAAGAAAACTCTTTTGTGGAAAAATTTAAGTTCAGCTCTAATTTTGCAAGCTGAGGCTCTGATTCTTTTTTTAGTTGGAAACTTCTGGAGGGTATATAAACCTCCAGCAGGTCTGTAGGTGAAGCTCCTTAATATCACTCTTTTCAGTGGGTTGTATGTTCTCTGTTCCCGTGAATAATGGAGCCCACAGTGTTGTAGAAGCACTCTTTTCATCTTATCCTGCAGCGCCACCATGCGTCTCTATGAATTTTTTCAGTAGAATTTTTTTTTTTCTCTTTGAACAAGTAATTCATAAATTCATCTGGAGTATTTTAAAGCAAATCCCAGACATCACGTATTTTTACCTCTAAATACTTCACTAAGTATCTGTAATAGATAAGGACTTTAAAAATATATACTATACCACTATCACAATCTACAAATTTAGTGCTGGTAGCTTAATATAATTTATATTCAGTCTGTATTTGGTTTTACACATTTTCCTCCAAAATATTTTTTACTGTTGGTTTGTTTGAATCAGTATTTAAACCAGGTTCATGAAGTGCACTGATTTATCACTGTTTTGAATGCCCGACAAGAAGAACCATTAAAATGTCCTGAACTGAAGAAATTATATTTTATTCAGGCCATTTATTGAGTAATTGCAAATATATTCTCCCCTACACTCTTGTAAACACTTATAGATTTCAGTCAATTATAGTTAGTAATGTCATTGCTTTTTTCGCTTGTATATTTTTAAAAATGCATATGTGTGTCTTTATGGAGCTCACAGGCTAGAAAATTTGGCAGGCAAGTAATTAAAATATGCCAGAATGTATGCACAGGTAAATAGTAATATATAAATACCAAGAAGGGACATCTTATACCTAGGAGACAGCATTGCATAGTGGTTATGAACATGGATTCTGGAACCAAAATGTCTACATTAGAATCCTAGTTCTGCTACTCACTGTCTTAAGTCTTGGGTAAGTTATGTACCTCTGCTTCCTTAACTGTAAAATAGGGGTAATAATAGTGTTTACCTCGTAGGATTATTATCATAGGAATCTAAAGAGTTAATTTTTACAAAGTGGCTAGTAAGTGCTTGTTAAGTGCCTGTTAAAATAAATAAAATCTAATCCATATTTTTGGACATCACTGAAACCTTTCCTAAGGTATTGAACTACAAGTTGTGATCTGGAGGAGCCATTCAGGAGAAGAAGAAGTGTTTTGAACAGATATTTTAAGGAAACAGGGAAGTTAAATATGCCTCGAGCTTTAAACCATGGAAGGGGGAGAATGTTAAAATGAGATTGGGGGAAAAAAGCAGAGTAAGGACATAAACAATTATATGAGTTATATAGCATGCATTTTAAAATTTATCCTAAAGGCAATTATAATACAATGTAGGATCTTAAACAGTTGATTAACATAATTACACCTGCATTTTTGAAAAATCAAAATTGGCTGAAGTATGATAATCAGTTTCAGGGGGAATAACCGGAATCAGAGAGACCAGTTAGGAGATGATGGTAGCCTGGATGAAGGTAATACTAGTGTCGATAAGGAGAAGCGGGGTGATTAGAAAGATATTTAGAATATAAAAATATTTAAGACCCAGTGATTGATGGCTTTCATGGGGAGAAAAAGTGGAAAGACTCAAGGATAATGAACACCTCTCTGGGTTGGGAACTGATGGTTAGTGCGTCATTCACTAAGACAGGGAATGCTGGAAAAAAAAACAACAACCAAGATTGAAATAGAAAAAGATAAAGTTAGTTTGGGACATGTTGATATTGAGGTAAGTGCCTGTGGAATGTGTGTGTGTGTGTGTGTGTGTGTACATATATAACCGAAACACAGAAAACAAATCCGGGCTGGAGATATGGACTTTGAGATTCATCAGCATGTACAGGCATACCCCAGAGATATTTTGGGTTCCATTCCAGACGACTGCAATAAAGCGAGTATCTCAATAAAGTGAATCACAAATTTTTTGGTTTCCCAGTGCATATAAACGTTATGTTTACACTATACTGTAATCTATTAAGTGTGCAATAGCATTATGTGTAAAAATACAATGTACATACCTTAACTTAAAAATACTTTATTGCTAAAAAATGTTAACTATCATCTGAGACTTCAGCAAGTCGTAATGGTTTTGCTGATGGAAGGTCTTGCCTTGATGTTGATGCCTGCTGACTGATCAGGATGATGGTTGCTGAAGGTTGGAGTAGCTGTGGCAATTTCTTAAAATAAGGCAACAATGAAGTTTGCTGCATCGATGGAGACTTCCTTTCATGAACTGTTTCTTTGTAGCACGCAATGCTGTTTGATAGCATTTTACCCACAGCAGAACTTCTTTCAAAATTGGAGTCAATCCTCTCAAACTCTGCCGCTACTTTATCAACTAAGTTTATGTAATATTCTAAATCCTTTGTTGTCATTTCAATAATCTTCACAGCATTTTCACCAGGAGTAGATTCCATCTCAAGAAACCACTTTCTTTGCTCATCCATAAGAAGCAACTCCTCATCCATGAGAAAGTTTTACCATGAGATTGCAGCAGTTCAGTCACATCTTCAGGCTCCACTTCTAATTCTAGTTTTCTTGCTGTTTCCACCACAACTGAAGTTACTTCCTCCACTGAAGTCTTGAACCCCTCAAAGTCATGAGGGTTGAAATCAACTTCTTCCAAACTCTTTAATATTGATATTTTGATCTCTTCCCATGAATCATGAATTTCTAATGGCATCCAGAATGGTGAATCTGTTCCGAAAGGTTTTCAGTTTCCTTTGCCCAGATCCATTAGAGAAATCACTATCTTTGGCAGCCAAAGCCTTATGATATGTATTTCTTAAATAATAAGACTTGAAAGTCAGAATGATTCCTTGATCCATGGGCTGCAGAATGGATGTTGTGTTAGCAGGCATGAAAACAACATTAATCTGGTTGTACATCTCCATCAGAGCTCTTGGGTGACCAGATGCATTGTCGATGAGCAGTAATATTTTGAAAGGAATCTTTTTCTGAGCACTAGATCTCAACAGTGGGCTTTAAATACTCAGTAAACTATGTTGTAAACAAGTGTGCTGTTACCCAGGCTTTGTTGTTCAGTTTAAAGAGCACAGGCAGAGTAGATTTAGCATAATTCTTAAGGGCCCTAGGATTTTCGTAATGGCCAATAAGCATTGGCTTCAACTTAAAGTCACCAGCTGCATTAGCCCCTAACAAAAGAGTCAGCCTGTCCTTTGAAACTTTGAAGCAAGGTACTGACTTCTGCCCTCTAGCTATGAAAGCCCTATATGGCATCTTCTTCCAATATAAGACTATTTCATTGACATTGAAAATCTGTGGTATAGTGTAGCCAAATTCATGAATTATCTTAACTAGATCTTTTGGATAATTTGCTGCAGTTTCTACATCAGAACTTTCTGCTTCACCTTGTACTTTCACGTCCTAGAGATAGCTTCTTTCCTTAAACCTCATGAACCAGCCTCTGCTAGCTTCAAATTTTTCTTCTGCTTCTTCCTCACTTCTCTCAGCCTTCATAGAATTGAAGAGAGTTTGGGCCTTATTCTGTATTAAGCTTTGGCTTAAAGCAATGTTGTATCTAGCTTGATGTTCTATCCAGGTCACTAAAACTTTCTCCATATCAGTAATAAGGCTGTTTCACTTTATCATTCATGTGTTCTCTGGAGTAGCACTCTTAATTTCCTTCAAGAACTTGTCCTTTGCGTTCACACCTGGCTGTTTGGTGCAGGAGGCCTAGCTTTCAGCTTGTCTTGGCTTTCAGCATGCCTTTTTCACTAAGTTTAATCATTTCTGGTTTTTGATTTAAGGTGAGAGACATGTGACTCTTCCTTTCACTTGAACACTTAAGGCAAATTGTAGGATTATTAACTTGCCTATTTTCTTTTTTAAAATTTTTTAAAATTTATTTTATTTTTGGCTGAGTTGGGTCTTCATTGCTGCACGAGGTCTTTCTCTAGTTGCGGCGAGCGGGGGCTACTCTTCGTTGAGGTGCGCGGGCTTCTCAGGCTTCTCGTTGCGGTGGCTTCTCTTGTTGTGGAGCAGGGCTCTAGGCGCATGGGCTTCAGTAGTTGTGGCACGTGGGCTCTAGAGCGCAGGCTTAGTAGTTGTGGCGCACAGGCTTAGTTGCTCCATGGCATGTGGGATCCTCCCAGACCAGGGATCAAACCCATGTCCCCTGCATTGGCAGGTGGATTCTTAACCACTGCGCCACCAGGGAAGTCCCTTAACTGGCCTATTTTCAATATTGTTGTGTCTCAGGGAATAGGGAGGCCCAGGGAGAGGGAGAAAGATGGGGAACATCTAGTTGGTAGAGCAGTCAGAACACACATTTATCTATTAAGTTCACTGTCTTATATAGGTATAGTTCATGGTGCCCCCCCAAACAATTACAATAGTAACATCAAAGATCACTGATCACAGATCACCATTATATTTATTATAACAAATATAATAAAACGAAAAGTTTGAAATATTGTGAGAATTACCAAAATGTGGCACAGAGACATAAAGTGAGCAAATGCTTTGGAAAAATGGTGTCGATAGATATGCTCATTGCAGGGCTTTGAATTTGTAAAAACTTTCAATTTGTAAAAACATACAATATCTGCAAAATGCAATAAAGTGCAATAAAATGAGGTATGCCTGTGTATGGTGTTTGAAACCATGAGATCTCTAAGAGAACCAAGCAAAAGTGTGCCAAATAAGAATAGAAGAGGCTTAGCACAGAACTCTGAGAAACATCTTCATTTAAAGGAGAGGTAAGGAAACATTTTTAAAAAATGACAAGGAAGATGCAGAGTTCAGAATCATGAAACTAAAAGCAAATAGCATTTCAAGGAGATGAGGAAGACCAACAGTAGCAAATCCTTCAGAAAACTCAAGAAGAATAAGTATTAAAATGGTCCATTGGATTTAAGAAGATGGTCATTGTGGAGGATTCTGATAGATGTCTGCCAAAATCTGTTCTCCTTTTCTATATAGTAATAGAACTGTACCCAGGCACATGGTGACTCAGCCTCCCTTGTAGTTAGGTGTGGCTAATTAAGTTCTCACAGATTGTGAACAGAATTTTTATTTGCTACCTCTGGGTCTGGAATGGAAGACATCTGTATGTGTCTCTTCCCTCCTAGCCAGCTAGACCCCAGATGTGGCAGTGACCCAGCTACAAGTCATGTAGATTATACACTGAAACAGGGAATGTAAGAGGAATTACTTGAAACAAATTTTGGTTCCAGAAGGACCATGAGGAGCAAAGCTGCCCTATCTACCCAATCATTTACATTGCGGCTGGTACAAGAAAGAGATACATACTTTTACAAGCCACTGTGTAGTTGTGCTGCTCTATTTCAGTAGTGTAACCTTACCTAACTTATACAGAAATCTTTGATGAGCTTTACAGTAGCAGTTTTCAGTAGAGTGGTTGTGATAAAAATTAGATTTCACTGGGATGAAAAGTGAGAGGGATAAGGAAATAAAAATGTCAACCCTTTTGAGAAATTTAGCTGCAAAAGAAAGAAGTAGATTGGTATCTGGAGGGGAATTTAGACTCAGGAGGGTTTTTTAAGCCTAGAGAAATGTTTTTAAATGCTAATTTGCAGTATTGAGTAAAGAGGCAGAAAATTAAGATACACAAGAAAGGATGTAATCAATGTGAAGCGCCTAGAAAGTGGTCAAAATAGGATCCAGGGATCCTATATATGAAGGGATTGGACTTAGGTGGAAGGGACCTTAGCAGAGGAAATTTTCCAAGTACATATGCTATCAAGAGTATAGGTTTGGGGACAGGAAATTGAGATAATTCCCATCTGATGGATTCTATTTTCTCTTTAAGGTATTAAGCAAGTTCATCTGCTAAAAGGGGTTGTGTAAGTAGTAGGGTGAGAAGTTTAAAGTAAGATAAGTAGGTTTGAAGTAGTTGTTATGGAGAATAAAAGAGAAAGCTGATTAGGAAAATATAAAAAGACTTCTTGATCTTGAAAGCCCAATTAAGTTTGGGTGTGATAAACTTAGTGGCAATAGTATTGATACTTTTCTAAGTTTGTCTTATAGAGTACAGCATCCCAGGTGTAAGAGAAAAGAGATAACTATATTCATGTAATGTGGAGTTTCATCAGGTGGTGAAGGAAATCCTAGAGTGAAGGCAAGTTGAACAAGAGAATTGAGAATATGAGCATGAAGTGATCGGGAGTGGTAAAACAGGGAGTCAGCTGGATGGGAAGGAAATTAAAACAGGAGGGTGTTGATAGGTGGTAGTAGCATCATGGAATGGAGGTCATGACAAGGTCAAAGACAAGATGTGACAGGAGTAGCAGGATGAGAGGGCTAAAGGCATAGAAGGTTGTGTTCTCAGAGGGAGAGATCTGAAATCATATTTCATAGAAAGAACAGTTCTGGGTAGTGAAAAAGTACAGCATGTAGCCAAGGCACTAATGACAACTGGAGCAGAGGACTGAGAGGCCATGTTAGATTAATCAGTGGATGCAGGAATGCAGTAGTAGTATAGGGACTTGAAGTAGAAAGGAGATGAGGAAAACAATGTGTTTGTAAGTGAAAATGTCCTTATGTCCTTTCTTTCCCATACTCTTGGCAAATTCCAAGCTAAAGTGTTATTTTGTTCTTATTGGTAAGGGTTTTCAAGAAAATCAATTCTGGGAGGCTGAGCAGTCTCTTGCATCTCCATTTTGTAAGTGACCTCTTCCCACTGGACAACTTACAGTCCTTTAATATAAAATTGGCTGATACAGTTGGATTCCTATGCACTGGTTTATATTTAACTATAAATAAGGTATCTGAAGCATAAGAGCAAAATCTGTTTTTAGCAATACATTGTAAGAGAACTGGTTGGTTTACTTATATCTGGGCATCTGAGCTCCTGAAGGCCTGGCCACTCTCCATTAGAGTCAGGAAACACATAGTTCTTTCCAGAAATAGACAAGTCCTCCTGTTCAGATAGCTGGAAAAACTCGAAGCAAGAGGACAAGTACCTCGTCCTTTTCTCTGCTGATGCACCTGTTAGATTTTCTGCCTGAGCTGTTCTTTCCCCCTCCCCCATTATAGATGAGAGAGACCAAGCTTACTGGGAAAACAAGCTGATAGAACACTCCCACCTTGGTTGTTGACAGCTATAACACTGTATATCTCTTTAAGCTAGTAGTCCTCCATCTTTTCCCCACTAAGAACAGTAAACACAGGAGGTAACCTTAATACTTAATTTTGATTAATATGAGTTTTTGTTCTCTATGTAAGGAAGTTTTCGTTTAGGGAAGAAGAACTTACTCCAAGTTCCACTTCTGAAAATAGAAAATTAGAATTTAGTTAGCCTGCATGGAGAGACTTTTGTTCCCTCCATTTTTCTTGAATTCAAAGAGTAATTAATCAGTCCACACAGTTCGAAAGAACTGGTGGTGAAATTTTAGCATTCAAGGACTGTAAACATTAGATTATTTTGGATATGTTAGGGCAAGAGGTTTGACTTCCAGGCATTATTAACTGACTAATACCCAGCCCCTCTATAATGTTAAGATTAGAATATCTTCAAGAGGCAGTGCGTGGCATTGACTCCAGTCTGTGGCCCCACCTCAGGCATAAAAGCAATCATTTAACTCACCCTCATGCACCTCCTCTTTCTCATGCCTACTCTCTCTCTCTCACACACACTTCCTTTCCTTCTATACCCTTACTCATTTTGCTCATCTACATTTTCCTTCCACAACATACAGACTTTAGACTTTTTGATGAAATTCATTGGAAAGATCCTCCCCCAACAATGAAGGCTTTCTCTTCTGTAATATAGTCAGGTTACTAAAGGCAAGAGTGGTTGGTTGGTACTTGTACAGCATGAAACAAAACTTCCTCCTACAATGACTTGAAAAAAGTTCAAAAATTAGAATGTTAAAGGACTATCTTTTCATACTTTTCAGTACTCTACAAATATCTGAGAAAAGTGGTTTTGAAACTTTGGATTGCTACCCATTAGTAGGTCATGAAATCAATTTAGTGGATCATGACCACATTTGAAAATTAAATAGAATGGAATAATACAGGCAATTTCGGATTGTATCACAAAAAAAGCTAAGCACTGTTCACAAAACATTTCTTTCATACAAAACATGTATGTTATATAATATATACAATATAATTTTTCAGTTGCCTGTGATTTTTTAAAGTTTGAAAATTAGTGCCCAGTGTATATCTATTAAATTCTGGGATAACACAGGAGGCAAAAAATTATACACATTAGCAAACAAGTCCACTCCACAATAAACAAATTATTATTCGGGAGCCTGTATTCAACTAGGTTGCATTTTACCTTTGTAACATTAATGAGACATCTGGAAAATTGTAACTTCATATTCCAGTATTCTGTGGGTGGCCACAATATTAATGTGTCTTCAGAATAACCCTCCAGGCTGAGTAAGGAAGAGACACTAAGAAAATTGCCTTCTGGCCCATTCTAACAAGGTGTTTATGTTTATGATTGTATCATAGGACATGATTTTTCAGGTATATTTTCAGCAGTAATAAACATTTTAAAATGTTAACTAAAAAGTGGTGAATTTAAAGAAAGAAGAATGACATTTCTGAATAGCAACCATTATTCAACCACAAGAAAAACCGCAAGAAAGAAATAAAATGAAGAAATACTTGAACACTTGAAATACTTTGAAAGTGGTCTGCTTTATTTTATCATAAGCATAATTGTGAATGAGAGTTCAACTGGAGAGAGGGCCATGAGCAAAAACTGATTTGGTGTTATTATTTAAGGAGGCAAATTAATTACAAATTAAGACCTCCTTGGTTAGAGAATAAATTGCTATCTAACTACAACCACAGGTAAAGATAAACATTCACTTAAAAGTAAAGGTGGGTAGAACATGCGAAAATATAAAGTAACATCAGTACAACTTCAAACACACACATTTTGGGGGAAATAATGTTGGTATGGAAGTGCCACAAAACAACATACCTATGAGATATAAAAGTTAATTACGGTCACTGAATATTGAACCCAAAGCTATTGTAGAAGGTACGATTTTCCTCTATTTCTTTCCCAGGGCATTGGGGCGGGAGGTTGGGGAGAATCGGCTTCAAGAATTTGAACTCATTACTCCCAGAGCCTCCCGTCAGACACACCTCGTACTGGTAGCTCTGGGACAGGGTCCCCGTGCCGCTGACGTCCACCAGGTGGCCCGGAAAGGGGCCCTCGGGCACCGAGCAGCGACCCACCGAGGCCGCCCCGCCCCGCCTGCACAGCCGCACCGCGACGAACACCAGCACCGAGAAGAGGAAGAGCGTCGACACCGACGCCAAGGCGACCACCAGGTAGACGGTGAGCGGGGCCGCCGGCGCCGCGTCCGCCGCTTCCGCTTCCGGGGCCGGCAGGTAGGGCTGCGAGAAGCCGTCCACCAGCAGCACGTGCAGCGTGACGCTGGCCGACAGCGGCGGCTCGCCGTTGTCCTTGACCAGCACCACCAGCCTGTGCTTGGCCGCGTCGCGCTCGCTCAGCAGCCGGGCCGTGCGCACCTCGCCGTTGTGCGCCCACACGCCGAACAGCCCGGGCTCCGTGGCCTTGAGCAGCTGGTACGAGAGCCAGGCGTTCTGGCCCGAGTCGCCGTCCACCGCCACCACCTTGGTCACCAGGTAGCCCGCCTCGGCCGCCCTGGGCACCAGCTCGGTGCAGGGCGCCGAGGCGTTCTGCAGCGGGTACAGCACGAAGGGCGCGTTGTCGTTGTCGTCCGCCACGAGCACGCGCACCAGCGCCTGGCTGCTGAGCGCGGGCGAGCCGCGGTCGGCGGCGCCCACGCGGAACTCGAACGCCCGCAGGGCCTCGTAGTCCAGGGACCTCAGGGCGAACAGGTGGCCGTTGTCCGGGTTGATGGACACCAGGGAGGCCAGGGGCACGTGCGCGTCGAGGGGCGGCAGCAGCGAGTAGGTGACCTGGGCGTTGGCGCCCGCGTCTCTGTCTGTGGCGCGGACGGTGCCGATGTGCAGGGCGGGGCTGTTGTTCTCGCGGACGGACAGGGTGTAGGAGGTCTGGGTGAAGGCGGGGGCGTTGTCGTTGACGTCGGACACCAGTACGGTTATGTTGTGCTCTGTGTTCAGCCTGGGGGTTCCCATATCTGTAACGGTGATGGTGATGTTGTACTCGTCTCTTTCTTCTCTATCTAGTGTTTTCTGGGCTACTAAGGTGTAAAAGTTCTTGCCTGAAGGTTTTAGAAGAAAAGGAAGGTCATCCTGGATGGAAGAAATAGTTTTCCCATTGTCCCCAGAGTCAGGATCTGAAACACTGAAAACAGCAACTACAATGTCAGGGGAGTTCTCTGGGATGGGAGTGGTGAGTGCAGACACTGTCACTTCTGGAGGATTGTCATTCACATCCACTACTTGCAGGAGAAGAGTGCATTTTCCTGAAAGACCTCCCCCATCAGTGGCCTTGATGTCCACTTCATAAGACAGAACTGTTTCAAAATCTACTTTTTTTCTCAGTCGAATTTCGCCTGTCATAGCATTTACCTCCAAAGTTTTGCTAATATCTTCTGAAGGCTGAAAGAATGTGTATGATATTTTTCCATAGACTCCACTGTCTACATCGCTGGCAGAGACAGTGACAACCAGGGAGCCTACGGGGCTGTCTTCGGGAATATGCACCTTGTAGAGCGACTGCTCAAACTCAGGGGCGTTATCGTTACTGTCCACCACTTCAATGCGCACCTGGGCGGTTCCATACCGAGGCGGAGAGCCGCCATCCAGCGCTGTCAGGGTTAATGAGATTTCAGGCTCCTCCTCCCGATCCAGCTCTTTGTCCAACACCAGCTCAGGGTATTTTCTGCCATCGCTGCGATTTCGGGTCAGAACCCGAAAATGGGAGTTGGGGCTGATTTTATAGTTCTGAACATTGTTGCTGCCTACATCCAAGTCCAGAGCATTACTCAGAGGGAACGCAATTCCTATAGGACTGTTTTCCGGTATTTTTAGAATCATTTCTCTTTCAGTGAACACGGGGGAATGGTCATTTATGTCTTGAACTCTCAGTTCTGCCTGAAATATCTCTAACGGTTTTTCCATTAATACTTGGAAATGTAGTATGCAAGGCTCACTCGGACCGCATAGCTTCTCTCGATCTAGTTTGTCATTTATGAGCAAATCCCCAGTCTGAACCTTGAGCTGCAAATGCTCTTTGTTCCCCTGGGAAATGATCCGGGCACCGCGGGTGGACATCTCTGTCAACCCCAGCCCCAGGTCTTTTCCTACATTTGCCACAAAGGAGCCTCTCTCTGTTTCTTCCACTACTGAATAGGGCCCCAACTCGGCGCTCGCCCCATACATGCTCAGCAAAACAAAGAAAACTAGGACTTGCCTTTGTCTCGGATTGTGCATCCATCCAATCTCCATTGCTCTTTCCTGAAAACTGAGTTCACAGGAGCTTGATATATGCCCAGGATCCTGGTAGTCCGGTCCTGCAGTGTAGCAGGTCAGAACTATGTCTCTAAATACAGTTTTAAAGAGGTTTCACACACATTGTGCTCTGACTGAGAAAGCTGTTCTTCAGCTTCCAGGCAGTGTGAAATTGGCTGGATCCTGGAGCTACGTCTGCAGTTCTGTTTCTCACCACCTTAACCTGCAGCGCCACCATGCGTTCTCACTATGTCTTATCTTTTCTGGTTTAACGTTGGATGCAAAATTCTCCTAAATGTAACACATAGACTGTGTCAACCGTGTTCTGTAATATGAAACACTTAGTTCTATTTTCTTGTGGTTTTTATGAGTTCAGAGAGAGCTGTGTTGTTACACAGGAGGAGTACTAAGAGCAAACTTTCATTATGTTGACTGTTTAAAGCTGTTCAGGGTGAATGATTAAATAAAATAATTTAACATTTAAGCTGAAAGAATATAAATTTAGGAGCAAAATATTTCTGAAAAAATATGGGAACAGTTTCACAAGTACATTATTTTCATGGTACATGTTATAGAATTACAGATGAGTGGACACTGCAAAATTGCAATCAGTGATGGTTCTAAAGAGAGTATTTTATCAACGCCTTATTAAGGAGTAGATTACTTCCTCTTCTTTCCAACACCTAAGCCTGAGGACATGAGTTTTTGAAACTTTCAAATTATTGGAAAGTTATTTCCCAAAAAGTCAGTCTAAAGGTTAGGCCTGGCATGTTTTGGGATTTTTTTATCATGACAAGAATAATTTCTGTTTTATTCCTTTTAAAAGACAGGTTTAATGAGATGTAATTCACATACCATACAATTCACTCGTTTAAAGTCTACAATTCAGTGGCTTTTAGTATATTCACAGAGTAGTGCATCCATCACCACAGTCAATTTTAGAACATTTTCATCATCTAAAAAAACCCCAAAATACTCTTTAGTTCAGATTTTCCATTTTTAAAATTTAAATTGAATTCCAGTAAAGATTCATAATGTTTTTATAAATCCAATGTTTTTGTTAACAATCTGTAGAACAATTTTTGATAAATACCTTGTCTGGGGTTAAAGCATTCAATCAATGGGGTCTAAACTTCTGTTATAAAGGTCTTTGTATGCCTTCCTTTGGCCACAGGTGGTCCTGCTAGACCAGGTAATTTTCTTCCAAGCAGTCAACCTGCGGTAGGCAGAATAATGGCCACCCACTGAAAGATGTTCATGCCCTAATTCCCAGAATCTGTAAATATGTTATCTTACATGGCAAAAGAGAATTCACAGATATAAGTAAATTGAGGACCTTGTGGGGGGTAGGTTATCCTGGATTATCTGGGAGGGACAGAACCTTTCCTGGCTATGGTCAGAGGGGTATGTGATTACAGAAGAAGTGGACTAAGAGACACAATGTTGCTGGCTTTGAAGATGGATGAAAGGGGCCATGAGTCAAGTACTGTAGGCAGCATCTAGAAGCTGGAAAAGAGAAAGAAATAGATTCTCCTCTAGAGCCACCAGAAGAGAATGCACCCCTGGTGACATCTTGAATTTAACCCAGTCATACCCATATCAGACATCAGACCTACAGAACTATATAGTAGTGCATTTTTATTGTTTTAAGCAACCAAGTTTGTGGTAATTTTTAATAGTAGCAATAGAAAATGAATACACAAGCATGAAATTTCATGCACCCAGCATCTGAGTCAACAAAAATTCATCACTCTACAAAATTGGATTATCACAGCAAATGCTGAAGAATGTCTGATTCAGCTCTTGTGAGCCATCCTTTCAGAATAAAGTCATTTATGACCCTCTAAATCTTTTTTCAGCATAATTTTTAAGAGGTGTTGTCAAAGACATATGGTTAGTTTTAATAGACAATAACTGGAGCCTATCAGCTTTATTTCCATTTAATTTCCAGAATCTCTAAATTATTTAGTGATAAAAATTCCTCCACATCATTGCCTATACTTTTCTGAAATTAGTTATTTCATTTAGAGCTAATAATAGAATAGCAACTGCTTTCAAAGAAATAGTGTGCTAAAATGAATACGGTATATTTAATTTGAATAAGGGATTTACAGAATGTATATAATAAACTTTCCAAAAAAAAGAGAAAATATATATTAGGACTGACAGAAAAAGACTGAAGGAATAGTACAAAAAAACTCAAGAAATACAACCATAGGGTAATTCTACTCCCTATTTAGGGCCTTCATTTCTGCAATAATGAATGTGATACGTTGAGAAGGTACAGGAAGGTAATCAGGCTGATTCGATCATGATGAAGGTCAATTGTGGTACCTGACCCAGCTTACTTAGGTCAGTGCTTCTGTAAGAACTTTGGGTTTATTGGTCCAGAGCAGTGTGATCTCTGGTATAGAAACAAAAGCAAGCTACAGACTGAAAGTTACATTTCTACATAGGAGTTCAATTCATGCAATAGAAGGATTTCACTTCCTTTGTTAGGAAGACAATGCCACCAGTTAATGCCTGCTGTGATAGCGTATGGGTTAAGAACTGGGGCATTCCATTCAAGTAGACTTAGAATATATTCCAAATTTTTCCTTTTATTACTTCAGAATTGTGAACAAGTAAAAGGAAATAACATGCCAACTTCCTTAGGGTTTGGCAGAGGATTAAAAAGATAATGAATGTAAAGCACTCTGTACTCTTAACTAAATTAGAAATCAAGGAAAACTTGACAAAGATCAGTTAGATCAAACTATACACTTAAGATCTGTCCATTTTATCGTATTATATAACATTTTAACAAAAAATCTTACTGTGACAGCATTAGGATTGGATTCCACTGGAGGTAGCACAAAACTAAAATGATGGTGGCTTAAATGAGATAGAAATTCCTTTATTTCTCATGTAAAAAAAGCTCAGAAGTGAGCAATCCAGGGATGACATGATAACTGTGATTATCAGGGATCCTCATCTCTTTAAAGTTTATTCTATACTGACTGTCTTGGTCCATTATTTCCATCCTTAGTGTTGCTTTATGGCTCAATATGACTGATTGTGTTCCAACCAAGACTCCCACATTCCAAGCAGCAAGAAGCAGTTAGGGAAGGACAAAAAGGGACCCCTTCCTAGATGAGTCACCTCCCTTTTAATGGCCTTCTTGGAAGTCTCTAACAACATTTGCATATACATGTAGTCAAATGTCCCGTTTTAGCTGCCAAGGAGCCTGGGAAAACATGTTCTTTTGACTAAGCACACTAATGCTCTAAATGAAATTTGGAGTGTGTTACCAAAGAAGAAAAGATGAACGGAGATTAGACAGCTACCGCATTTTCTGTCACAAGATGACCAATGTTTCTCAAGTGGGAAAAGCCAATTTCCTACTATGCCCTTTCCTCACACTGGATAAATACAGTGTAGCTTTTTCTCCCCTTTTACACTAGCGAAACTAAATGGAAAGCAATTACAATAACTATATTAAAACTAACACTGGTATATTAATGAAAGGAAGCACAATTAATAAGAGAAAATAAGATTAAAGTGCTATGAGAGCAGAATAAAATAAGAACCAGATTCTCACTGTACCAGTTCTCTCTCCTTCCTGATTGGGCATGCTTCAGTGTGTTAATGCAGTACTGCTCTTATGTACTTAATGGTTTAAAACCTAATAAGAAAAACTCAAGGAAATATAACTAATTATATGGAATTAATTTCCCACTGTTTTTTAATCTAACACACTTCTAAGCTATGCCAGAAAGGACCTGTACATTTATTGACTTCAACAGTGTTTTGAGAGGCAAGATTTAGGACCATTAATCTTCTTACAGTAATGAAGAAAAGATACCATTCTTTAAAACAAGATTTGCAAGCAAGTTTAGTGTAGTTTAAAAGTTCATGATAGGTTGCCAGAAAAACCATCACCTTGAAGTATCATCAATTTAAAATATATGGAACGTGAAAAACAATTACTGTCACTGAATACTGAAACCAAAATCTTTCCTAAAGTTGGGGGTTTCTTCTATATCTGGGCCAGGGGAATGGCCCTGAAAATTGGTCACAATTGGCTTCAGAAACTTGAACTCGCTGGTCCCAGAGCCCCCCTTCAGACACACCTCGTACTGGTAGCTCTGGGACAGGGTCCCCGTGCCGCTGACGTCCACCAGGTGGCCCGGAAAGGGGCCCTCGGGCACCGAGCAGCGACCCACCGAGGCCGCCCCGCCCCGCCTGCACAGCCGCACCGCGACGAACACCAGCACCGAGAAGAGGAAGAGCGACGACACCGACGCCAAGGCGACCACCAGGTAGACGGTGAGCGGGGCGGCGGGCGCCGCGTCCGCCGCTTCCGCTTCCGGGGCCGGCAGGTAGGGCTGCGAGAAGCCGTCCACCAGCAGCACGTGCAGCGTGACGCTGGCCGACAGCGGCGGCTCGCCGTTGTCCTTGACCAGCACCACCAGCCTGTGCTTGGCCGCGTCGCGCTCGCTCAGCAGCCGGGCCGTGCGCACCTCGCCGTTGTGCGCCCACACGCCGAACAGCCCGGGCTCCGTGGCCTTGAGCAGCTGGTACGAGAGCCAGGCGTTCTGGCCCGAGTCGCCGTCCACCGCCACCACCTTGGTCACCAGGTAGCCCGCCTCGGCCGCCCTGGGCACCAGCTCGGTGCAGGGCGCCGAGGCGTTCTGCAGCGGGTACAGCACGAAGGGCGCGTTGTCGTTGTCGTCCGCCACGAGCACGCGCACCAGCGCCTGGCTGCTGAGCGCGGGCGAGCCGCGGTCGGCGGCGCCCACGCGGAACTCGAACGCCCGCAGGGCCTCGTAGTCCAGGGACCTCAGGGCGAACAGGTGGCCGTTGTCCGGGTTGATGGACACCAGGGAGGCCAGGGGCACGTGCGCGTCGAGGGGCGGCAGCAGCGAGTAGGTGACCTGGGCGTTGGCGCCCGCGTCTCTGTCTGTGGCGCGGACGGTGCCGATGTGCAGGGCGGGGCTGTTGTTCTCGCGGACGGACAGGGTGTAGGAGGTCTGGGTGAAGGCGGGGGCGTTGTCGTTGACGTCGGACACCAGCATGGTTATGTTGTGCTCGGTTTTCAGCCTGGGGGTTCCCATATCTGTGACGGTGATGGTGACGTTGTATTCTGCTCTGGTCTCTCTGTCTAGCGGTCTCTCTGTTACTAGGGTATAAAAGTTTTCCATGGAAGATTTAAGGAGAAAAGGTAAATCGTCCTGAATGTAGCAACTTATTTTCCCATTCTCTTCAGAATCAAGATCTGAAACACTGAAAACTGCAACCACAGTCTCAGGCGAGTTCTCGGGGATCTGCCTGGTAAGTGCAGACATGGTGACTTCTGGAGCATTGTCGTTCACATCCATGACTTGAGTCAGAACGGTGTCATTTCCCAGAAAGACTTCCAGTATCTCTGGCCTCGATATTGACCTCATAAGACTGAGTTGTTTCGAAATCAAGTTGTTTTTTCAGTCGAATTTCTCCCGTCATGGCGTTGATCTCAAAGGTTTTGCTAATCTCTTCTGAAGCCTGGAAAAGTGAATAGGAAATCTCTCTATTGACTCCTATGTCTATATCCGTAGCAGTGACTTTGACAATCAGGTAGCCTATGGGACTGTCCTCGGGGATCTGCACCCTATAGAAAGGCGGCTCAAATTCAGGGGCATTATCGTTGATGTCCACGACTTCGATGTAGACCTGAGCGGTGCCAAACCGGGGTGGAGAACCGCCATCCTGAGCAGTGAGGGTTAACCTGAGCTCAGGTTCCTCCTCCCGATCCAGCAGTTTGTCCAGCACAAGTTCCGGATATTTCCTGCCATCGCTGCGTTTGCGGGTGAAGACCCGAAAATAGGAGTTGGGACTGATTATATAGTTTTCAATATTGTTTCGGCCTACATCCATGTCCTGAGCGTTCTTCAGAGGAAACTTAGTTCCAGGAGGACTGCTTTCTGATATTTTTAGCAACATATCTCTGTCCATGAACACCGGAGCATGGTCATTTATGTCTATTACCTGTAGCTCAGCTTGAAAAAACTCTAAGGGATTCTCTAGCAACACCTGGAAACGCAGCATACAGGGCTCTGTCTGACCACACAGTTCTTCGCGATCCAGTTTCTCATTTAGCAGTAAATCCCCAGTCTCCTGATCGAGCTGCAAATACAGTTTGTTTCCTTTGGAAATGACCCTAGCTCCCCGCCTGGAGAGTTCCCCCTGCCCCAGACCCAGGTCTTTTGCTAAATTGGTTACAAAAGAGCTCCCCTCAGTTTCCTCCACCACAGAATAACGCCTAAATTCAGAGCCCGCCTGAGCTAAGCCCAAGAAGAAAAAGAGGAAAAAGACTTGCCTTTGTCTGCAAATGACCTTCCTGCTGGCCTCCATTGTTCTTGCTCGGTATAGCCTCTGGCGAGGGTGGTTCCGCTGAGCTGTAAAGGCCTCAGTACGTTTCTGAGACTGTAGTTATTCCACAAGGTACTTCAGAAATATTCCAGTGAGTAGTCCTTTACAGAGGACCCAGTCCTCCTTCTGTGGCATCCAAGCTTCCCGTGGGCTTCCAGGCTCTGCTGTTGAGTTTTGCCTGTTAATGGAGACGCAGCTGCGGTTCCGGTTTGTACCTTATCGTGCAGCGCCACCACGCGTCCTCAGAGGAACTTACATTTTCTTGGTTGAAAATGGATGCAATGTTCCCAGCTCTTTTTTTTTTTTTTTTAATTTTGGCTGAGCATCCTGGCTTGCAGGATCTCAGTTCCCCGACCAGGCACTGAACCCGGGACCACCAGGGAACTCCCCAATGTTCCCAACTCTTGCCAGTACGTATCACCGAGCTATGTAAGGTTACAATACTATTTTTACTATCTCTGAACCCTAAGGTTGAGGCAATTGTCTGAGGGCCATACAGGAGAAATGATATTAGTAGAGACTACTTTCAATAATGCTAATTGAGTTTGGAGCAAAAAGAAAACATTTATGTAACAGTTTGCCTGAGAAGAAAGACTATATGCAGAAATTTAAGTATATATATATTAAAATATATATATATAATAACATAGAAAACTTTCAGAATTATATACTTTTATTGCCATGAACTATGGGAATAATTAGTAGCTGTGAACCTTGGACACGTTATTTAACCTCTGCCTCAGTTTTCTCATCTGTCTAAGGTGGAGATATTAATGGTACTTACTACATAGGGCTGCTGTGAGTTCCTCACATTACAGATGGGGAAACTGAGGCAGAAAGAGATTAACCTCATACACACACACACACATACCAGGCATGTAATGTGATGCCATCAGGTAGCTCAGTTTGCATTAATCCATTGTCATAACTAGAAAACCCCCCAAGATTCACGTGGTAGAAGAATTCATGAGCAGCATTATTTCAGAATGAAGTTATCATATCAAACGATGAAACCGGAAAGGCTGGAGAATCTCTCTAATACGTGTATAATCTGTGATGGTAGCGATGATTCTGTATCTCAGAAGGGTGTCCTCTTCTCTTCTTACAGTGTCAATTTTTAAAAACCTTTTATTTTGAAAATTTTCAAACCCCATAATGAAGGGCAATAGTACTATGAACGCCAGGTACTCATAACTAGCTAGAACAATTATCAATATTTTGCCACAATTGTTTACCCTATCTCCCCAACATTTTCACATCCCAAACTAAATTTTTACCCATAAAACTTCATTATAAATCTCTAACTTTTAACGTCTTAAAAAAACCTCACTACAATGCCCTTACCACACCTAAGAAATTAAGTTAATATTGTTTAATATCCCATCTATATTCAGATTTTTCCAGTTATTTCAAAGTTGTTATGATTGTTTGAATCAAGATTAAACAAGATCCACTATCCATTGCATTTGGTTGGTATGTCTTAATTTCTCTCATTGTGTAAGATTCCCTCCTCCCCTTTTCCATGCCACTGATTTGCTTGAAAAACTAAATTTTATCCTGACGCCATGGAAACAACTTAAGATTTTAATGCTGTGAGGTTCTTTTTTTTTTTTTGTCGTTAGACTATATTCCATTAGTAATGCACAGTAATATTACTATTTTAAGAGTTATCAGCACTAGCTTATGATATATTCAGAATACAGCTCTGCAAAAATGATCTGGATAACTGTTAAAGAAAAAGCAGTTACAGATTATTATAACAAAGCTTCTCCTTAACTCTCCAGAATCTTTAAGTAATTCAATGATAATTTGTTTCTCTTTAATATTACATATTTAAAAGTATTCTTTTTCTTATACTTTTCCGATTCAGCACTGAAGTATATTGAATAGAAACTTTAAAAAATAAACTTTCAAATTAAAGGAGAAAAACGTGTTAAAAAGGTAGGGACTACTGTAGGAAAATTTCTGCAATGTGAGGAAAATAAACAAATGAAGCGATCAAAATTATGTAATATTTCTATTCATGGTCATTAATCTTTTCTGTGAAATGAAGGTCACATATTCAGATAACAAGGAGAAAGCACAGATTGATCTTTCAATTTTTTTTACTTGCGATTTGGATAGATCAGAGCTTTAAAAATAATAGTTGAATAATTGATCCAGAAAAACTGGATTATTAGTTTATTAAAAAATAAAACCACAAATACATATCTTATTCTTTGCAAATATACAAAACACTGAACAGGAATATGAGTATGAGAAAAAGATTTCTCCTTAATTAGGGAGGAACTTGCCAGGTGATATCTAACAAGAGAAAACAGTATAGCATCATAGCAAGGCCCCAGAATCAGAAGATTTAGGAGAGATGCTTAGCTCTGCCATTTGTTAGTTGGTGACCTTAGTGAACTCACTGAACGTCTATGAACATCTATTTGCTCATTTCTAAAATACCTCCCGTCATAGGATTACTTCTAAAATTAAAAGTGTTAAAATAGTGTATGATGCATAGTAAGTGCTTTTTTTAAAAGTTAGGGTAGGTATACTTGTAGAGCACTCTAATCAACTTAGAAAATAAAACTAGCAATAATATTTGAAGACAGTGAATTCCAATTTAAAAACATCTCAAACAAGATTTGTCATGTAATAGACTGCACACAAAGCATAATTGAGACAAAAGGTGACAATAAACAATCCATGCTTTGTGGAGTGTTCTTGGGGCTGAAGCTGAATCCTTTTCTGTGTAAAGAAATTTATTCTATGACCTTAAGAATACTTGCAATGATGTGAAAGCACTCCTCTACAGGTAAATCGAGATAAATTTCTTAATAGGAATATATTCACAGATATAACACCGACATTTATTTTTCATTCTTTATCAGAAACCCAAATCATTCTGATATGAGGGATATTCTTCCACTTTTCCTGCCTATGCTCTGGGATGCGAGATTGGTGATAATCGGCTTCAGGAACTTGAACTTCAGGAACTTGAACTCGCTGGTTCCAATACCTCCCCGCAGACACACCTCGTGCTCTGGGACAGGTCCCCGTGCCGCTGACGTCCACCAGGTGGCCCGGAAAGGGGCCCTCGGGCACCGAGCAGCGACCCACCGAGGCCGCCCCGCCCCGCCTGCACAGCCGCACCGCGACGAACACCAGCACCGAGAAGAGGAAGAGCGTCGACACCGACGCCAAGGCGACCACCAGGTAGACGGTGAGAGGGGCCGCCGGCGCCGCGTCCGCCGCTTCCGCTTCCGGGGCCGGCAGGTAGGGCTGCGAGAAGCCGTCCACCAGCAGCACGTGCAGCGTGACGCTGGCCGACAGCGGCGGCTCGCCGTTGTCCTTGACCAGCACCACCAGCCTGTGCTTGGCCGCGTCGCGCTCGCTCAGCAGCCGGGCCGTGCGCACCTCGCCGTTGTGCGCCCACACGCCGAACAGCCCGGGCTCCGTGGCCTTGAGCAGCTGGTACGAGAGCCAGGCGTTCTGGCCCGAGTCGCCGTCCACCGCCACCACCTTGGTCACCAGGTAGCCCGCCTCGGCCGCCCTGGGCACCAGCTCGGTGCAGGGCGCCGAGGCGTTCTGCAGCGGGTACAGCACGAAGGGCGCGTTGTCGTTGTCGTCCGCCACGAGCACGCGCACCAGCGCCTGGCTGCTGAGCGCGGGCGAGCCGCGGTCGGCGGCGCCCACGCGGAACTCGAACGCCCGCAGGGCCTCGTAGTCCAGGGACCTCAGGGCGAACAGGTGGCCGTTGTCCGGGTTGATGGACACCAGGGAGGCCAGGGGCACGTGCGGGTCGAGGGGCGGCAGCAGCGAGTAGGTGACCTGGGCGTTGGCGCCCGCGTCTCTGTCTGTGGCGCGGACGGTGCCGATGTGCAGGGCGGGGCTGTTGTTCTCGCGGACGGACAGGGTGTAGGAGGTCTGGGTGAAGGCGGGGGCGTTGTCGTTGACGTCGGACACCAGCACGGTTATGTTGTGCTCGGTTTTCAGCCTGGGGGTTCCCATATCTGTGACGGTGATGGTGATGTTGTACTCGGCTCTTTTCTCTCTGTCCAGAGGGCTATCGGTTACCAGAGTGTAGTAATTCTCTACAGGTGGCTTCAGGACGAAGGGGAGATCGTCTTGGATGGAGCACACCATCTTTGCATTGTTCCCTGAATCTCTGTCTCGAATCCTAAAAACAGCTATGACTGTCTCAGGTGAGTTTTCTTTAATTGCTGTACTAAGTGATGACATGAGTAGTTCTGGTGGATTGTCATTTATATCTGTTACCTGAACCACCGTCGTACATTTTCCAGAAAGTCCTCTGCCATCTTTGGCCTGAATAGTTAATGTATAAGTTTGCATTGCCTCATAGTTCAATTCAGCTTTAAGATGAAGATTGCCAGATGTTGGATTGATTTGAAACGTTTTGAGAATTCTTTCAGTAGCATAAAAAAATGCATAAACTATTTCCCCGTTACTTCCGGTATCTAAATGTCTAGCTGACACTGTGACAACCAGAGAGCCAACAAGGCTATCCTCAGGCACCTGCACCTTGTAGAGAGACTGTACAAATTCATGGGCATTGTCATTGATGTCCAAAACCAGGATGCATACCAGGGCAGTTCCAGAGCTGGGTGGAGAGCCACCATCCAAGGCGGTGAGGAGTAAACTGAGCTCAGGCACCTCTTCTTGATCCAGCAGTCTATGCAGCACCAATTCAGGATAGATAATCCCCTCGCCACTATCATGGACATTAATGTGGAAATAGGCATTGGGGCTGATGGTGTAGTTTCTCAGGTTGTTGGTTCCAACATCTGAATCCTGTGCACTTTCTAGGAGAAATGCTGCCCCTGGAGTGGTACCTTCTAATATTTTCAAGGGAATCTCTCTATCTAGAAATACTGGAGAATGATCGTTGATGTCTCTGACCCATAACTCAGCACGGAAAATCTGAAGAGGCTTTTCCAGTAACAACTGGAAAGGCAGCACACAAGGCTCTGTGGGGCCACACAGTTCCTGTCGGTCTAATTTCTCATTTAGAAATAAATCACCAGTAAGCGGATCGAGTAGTAAAAATCCTGTGTCCTGGTCTGAAATGATTCTAGGTCCCCGGGCTGATAGTTCCCCCAACCCGGGGTCATTTGCTAGGTTGGCCAGAAAGGTGCCTTTTTCAGCTTCCTCTTCCACAAAATACAGTAGCGGTTCCCCGCCAGCCCAAGACACTCGCAGAAATACAAAGAAATAGTACTTGCCTTTGCTGCACAGCACGCCCCACTCTGGCCTCCATTCTTTGTTTAACCAGTCTTCCAAAAACACTTTTTCTCTGCCTCGAGCAATTCAGAAATGGCATCAGCCAAATCCTTAGAAATGAGCTGGATAATAGCAATGCTTGTGGGGAGGGATCCCCACTTTCTCCCAACACCTATTACCACAGCTTCCTTTCCTCGACTTTTCTAGTCTGGTCAGCTTTCCTCTTAACACTGGAATCTGCAACATCCTTTATGCGAATATTTTGTTCTCTTTTTAGCCTGCAGCGCCACCTTGCGTTTTGTGGATGTTACTCCCAATTTCAGGAATAGAACAAAAAGATGGCGGATTAAGAGCTGGAGTAGGAGTGATTTTTTTTTTTCCCCTAGTGTCTTTGCTGTTTCATTTCATATTTTTCCTCAACTGGCCACAGTAATCCTAGTATGTAAATGCTTACATCGTATCCCTCTCTGTGAGTCTGCATTCGCAGAAAAATAAATCAGTCTTTTTCCTTAATTTAGGTGCACAAAATTAAACTCTGGCTTCCCACCAGGAGTTAATCCTAAGAAAACCTTTTCCTGTTTTTAAGATTGATAGTAAAGAATATATAAGAAAATGAAGTCTCCATCAAAAAATCAACATATATTGGTCGAGAGCCTTTTGTTTATTTGTAAACTGCTTAACAATAATGCTGTACGCCCTTCAGAGTAACTGACCTTTTTTCAGTTTCTTGTGAATGAAATAATCCTTCCAGTTTCAAGGTCTTCACTCTTTATCCGCCATATTTTTGGGAATATTTTCTACCCCCCATCGTCCACCCTTCACCTGATTTAAGAATTATGTATATGTTAGTGTTCACATGACTGGCATTTCCAAGAGTATGCAATGAATACTCTTAAAATTAATAGTAGCAAGCAGGTGTCATTCTTGCCTTTGTGGAAGCGCTCCTAGTATTTCATCTTTAACTATGATGGCTGATCTCAGTTTGGGGTAAATGCTCTATTTTTTGGATCAAAAAAGTTTTCTTATTTTTCTTTATTCTTTAATATTTTAGAGTAATTTTTGACATCTGTTGAAATTTATTCTTTAGCTTTTTAATTCTTGAGTTCTTGATATAAATGACATTTAACCATTACATATTATTGTTTTAATGCACAGATGGATTTGATGAGCCAGCATAGTTTTAGGATTTTTCTGGCCCATGCTGCTCTGTGTGTATACATGAATGTGTGTGTTTAACTTCTATGGTTTTGGTATTAAACTATCCTGGCCTTGTAGTATGGATTAGGAAGCTTTTCATCTATTTTTATGCAACAGAATAGTTTTTATAATTATATTATCATCTGTTTCTACATGCTTTATTACAACTTGCCTTTTAAATGGGTTGGGTTTGGGTGGTAAATCTATGATTATCTTTTACATTTTACTTTTGGTTATTAATCTGTTCGGGTTTTGTTTCTTTTTAAAGTAATTTGTGGTTTACTTTTTTTTTAATTTTTATTTATTTATTTATGGCTGTGTTGGGTCTTCCTTTCTGTGCGAGGGCTTTCTCTAGTTGCGGCAAGTGGGGGCCCCTCTTCATCGCGGTGCGCGGGCCTGTCACTGTTGCGGCCTCTCTTGTGGCGGAGCACAGGCTCCAGACGCACAGGCTCAGCAATTGTGGCTCACGGGCCTAGTTGCTCCGCAGCATGTGGGATCTTCCCAGACCAGGGCTCGAACCCATGTCCCCTGCATTGGCAGGCAGATTCTCAACCACTGTGCCACCAGGGAAGCCCTTGTGGTTTACTTTCAAAAACCATTTATTTTATCTGGATTTGCAAACATTTTGGTATTATGTTTTCATTGCATTATTCATCTCTAGTTATAACTCTATTCTTATTAGTAATATTTAGTACTTTATCTCCTTTTTATTCTTTTTTGTTTGTTTTTGGCAGTATAGGACATTTTTAAAAATGTTTATTTATTTGGCTGCACCGGGTCTTAGTTGTGGCACACGGGATCTTTAGCTGTGGCATGCGGGATCTAGTTACCTGACCAGGGGTCGAACCTGGGCCCCCTGCATCGGGAGCGCGGAGTCTTAACCACTGGACCACCAGGGAAGTCCCCTCCTTTTTATCCTTGAGGAGACTTGCAAGATCTCTATTTTACTGATCTTTTAAAATACACTTTTTTCAAATAATCTATGACCTTGATTCAAAATCAAATAGTACTAAAAGGTTTATAAGAAAATACAGTAGTTTTCTGCACTTTCCCTCCTCATTTTCCTACTTCCCTTACCAATAAGGAGACTTTTTTTTTGAGGTAACATTGGTTTATAACCTTATATAAGTTTCATGTGTATATTATATTTTGACTTCTGTATACACTATGGTGTGCTCACCACCAAAAGTTTAGTTTTCAACTACACAGTTGACCCCCTTTACACATTTCATCCTACCCCTACACCTCTTCTCCTCTGGTGGCCACTACTCTGTTCTCTATATTTTTGTGTATTTTTTTTTAATTAAAAAAAATTTTTTTTTTGCCATGCCACATGGCACGTGGGATCTTAGTTCCCCAACCAGGGATCAAACCCACACCCCCTGCATTGGAAGGGCAGAGTCTGAACCATTGGACTGCCAGGGAAGTCCCACTACTCTGTTCTCTATATCTATATGTTTGTTTTTGTTTGGTTTGGTTTGTTAGTTTATTTTGTTTTTGGTTTTTTATATTTCACATATGAGTGAAATCATACAGTATTTGTCTTTCTCCCTCTGACTTATTTCATTTAGGATAATATCCTCAGGGTCCATCCATGTTGTAGCAGATGGCAAGATTTCATCTTTTTTGTGCTGAGTAGTATTGCACTGTATGCGTGTGTATCACATCTTCTTTATCCATTTATCTGTCGATGGGCACTTAGGTTGTTTCCATATCTTTGCTATGTTGAATAATGCTGCAATGAACATGGGGTGAATATATCTTTTTAAATTAGTGTTTTCATTTTCTTTAGGTAAATATCCAGAAGTGGAATAGCTGCATCATATGGTAGTTCTATTCTTAGTTTTTTGAGGAACCTCCATACTGTTTTCCATAGTGGCTGCACAAATTACATTCCCACCAACAGTATATGAGGATTCCCTTTTCTCCATATCCTCTCCAACATTTGTTATTTCTTGCCTTTTTGATAACAGCCATTCTGATGGGTGTGAGATGATATCTCACTGTGGTTTTGATTTGCATTTCCTTAAAATTAGTGATGGTTGAATATCTTTTGATGTGGCTGTTGGCCATCTCTTTGTCTTCTTTGGAAAAAATCTCTGTTCAGATCCTCTGCTCATTTTTAAATCAGGTTGTTTTGTTTTTGTTGAGTTACATGAGTCTTTATATATTTTGGATATTAACCCCTTATTGGATATATGATTTGCAAATATCTTCACCCATTCTTTAGGTTGTCCTTTTGTTTTGTTGATGGTTTCCTTTGCTGTGCAGAAGCTTTTTAGTTTGATGTAGTCCCATTTGTTTATTTTCGTTTTTGTTTCCCTTGTCTGAAGAGACATATCCAGGAAGAAATTAAGACCAATATCAAAGAGCATACTGCCTATGTTTTCTCCTGGGAGTTTTATGGTTTCAGGTCTTACATTCAAGTCTTTAATCCATTTTGAGTTGATATTTATGTATGGTGTAAGATAGTGGTCTAGTTTCATTATTTTGCATTTGGCTGTCCAGTTTTATCCCAAGTCCCCTGCATTGGCAGGCAGATTCTTAACTACTGCATCACCAGGGAAGTCCCACTTTTATTTTCTTGAAGTTAATGATTGCCTTGCCTTTTCATTTGCTTGGTTTTCTTTAGATATGTCACCTATTCTTCTCACACTTCCAATTCCTCTCAGTACAATTTTCCACATGGTCATTCCCATGTCTCCTGAGATATCAATTCTCCTTTAAATTGAGTGGTTGCTCTCTACATCTGCTGCACAGGTCTCATCCTGGAACTTTCCTTTGCTATCATTCTTGGAATTCCCTTTGCCTTTTATTTTGATTGGGTTTCCTATTTCAAGGATTTTATTCTTCCTCTTTTTTGGTTTATTCTATAGCTTTAAGAGATCACATCCTCCAAGAGTTTCATCTGATTGAAGATATGTCAGGGGACTTGCTGATGATACCTTCGAAATGCCTGTCTCTTGAGTCATACAGCTCCAAACTGGACTAGTTGTTCACTATACTGGAGACAAGTGTCATCCTGGGATCATCCTTCAACATCATGTGGAGATTCATTTTACTTGTTCTGCTTTCGTTTTTGTTTGTTTGTTTGTTTTGTTTTAATATTTATTTATTTGGCTACACCGGGTCTTAGTTGTGGCATGTAGGATCTTCATTGCGGCATGTGGGATTTTTGGTTGCAGCATGCGGGCTCTTAGCTGTGGCATGTGGGATCTAGTTCCCTGACCAGGGATCGAACCTGGGCCCCCTGCACTGGGAGCATGGAGTCTTAACCACTGGACCACCAGGGAAGTCTGTCACTTGTTCTGCTTTGGATCATCTCTTTTCTCTTTATTCTTACTTCCTCTCTCCTAGATTACTCTCACATTTTGATAGATATCTTCTAGTAGTTTCCAGAGAAGGGTGTTTGAGAGGTAAATTTTGTTGTGACCTTGAGTGTATTAAATTATCTTTATTTTACTCTCAAACTTGATTGTAAGTTTGACTGATTATAGAGTTTTAGGTTGGAAATAATTTTTCTTCAGAATTTTAAAATATTTTGTCCATGAGCTCTAAACCAACGTGTTTGTTAAGAAATCTAAAGTGAATTTTATTTTATATCTTCTATATGAGACCTGTATTTTTAGTTCTTCTTGTAGTATATTGTCATTGTCCCAAGCATTTGAAAATTAAACACTGATGTGTCTTTGTTTGAGCTTATTTTCATCCATTGTACAGGACAATTGGTAAGCAGTTTCATCTAGGAAACTAATTTCCTCCTGCTCTTAGAAACTTTCTATTTTCTCCAATTTACCCTTTTTTTTTTGCTTTGCTTTGTTTTTATTTCTTTTTTTTCCATTGAGAAAAGGGTTTTAATAAAGTTTTTTTTATCAATTATATAACTATTTGGAAAAAGATAAAATTAAGATCTATTCCTTACACCATACTGCTTTGTTTTTATTTCTATACTTCTTCTTAGAAACTTTCTTAGGAGTCTCATTCAGGTGTCTGTTCTTGATTTAGTTGGGGAGACTAAAGAGCTCAGTAATAGTTTTGAGCATGTTATCAGGGCTTGTCCATTCTGATTATTACTCTAAGGTGAACTGGGAGCTCTTGTTGTTGGAGAAACCCCAGTGTCAGTGTGATTAGGTCTTTTCACTTGGACTGGTCAGATTCCCCAACTCTTTAAAAATCTCCTACCCAGGAGAAAAAGGTATGGATTGAAAAGGTAAAGGATTGAATGGGGGAAGTGGAGTGTAGGCCTGCATTATTCAGGATAGGTTAGGTTATGCTTCAATACTAAACAGTTACTCCAAATCTCAGTGATTTAACACAATGAAGGTTGATTTCTTTCTCACACTACATGTCCCATACAGTTCAGCATGGGACCCTCCTCACAGCTGTCAGTGAGGGATCCAGGCTTCTGGAGACTCCCATCTCTACAAAGGCTTTCATGATCACTATAGTGGGCAAAGTAAATGTGTTAAACCATGCACTGTCTCCAAAAGCTCCAGCCCAGAAATAATATGTGTCACTTCTCCCATTTTAATGGCGAAATGAAATTACATAGCCACATGTATTTTAAAGAGGAAATAGAATTGAAATTCTACCATGTGTCTGAGAGGAGGAAAACTGAAATATTTGTAATTGGTCCCAGTGACTAAAATAGCATTTTAACAATCAGCATTCACTGTTTAGATGGTCACCTATTTCCACTACCAATATTACCCCTGCCCTCAGTTTTGACTGTGGACCCTCTAATATGATGACTCTCTTTTCCTTCAGTCATCAGAAAACAAAACTCCAGACTTATGCTAGGGATGGGAAAGTAGGTTACTACTCAGTGACTGGAGTCAGGGAAAGTGATTTGACCATTAGAGATTTAACTGATTCTCAGGCAATTTTAACACAATTCTCCTTATTTGGCACCCTGTCATCATTTCCAGAGTATCTAGGGCTGATAGTTCTGATATCCAATACTTCTGAAAATCCTGCAGTCTAACCATGATTGGTTCTCAGCTTTTCCTACTTCAGGATGAGTAGTTGGTTTATCAGTTCTACTAAGTTATCCATCTGCTTTCCAGCTACTAAGATTTTTATCTGCTGTCTTATACCTTATTCTCTCCATCCTTGTAGGTTTATATTTTTGAAAATATCTCTTCACTTTTGTGTTAGTGCATTTTTAGAGAGAGCCAAATTAAAGGCACATGTCCAATCCACCAATTTATCTCAAAATACCCTTGAATTTTTCAGAGAAATAGACTTGTGTTTAATTGGTCAAATCTATGTGGTTTTTATTCTATTTAAGTAATTTATGCTTTTATATTTATAAATTCCATTTCTTTTATTTTCTTTATTTTTTAAATTGTTTTTCTTGAATCCTGAGTTGTTTGCTTAGCCTATTTGTTCTCAATAAACCTTGATTTCTAAGAAATGCATGTAAGTCTCACAATTTTCTCTATTCATTCTTTGGTTCTTACCTTAAATATCACTTTATTTAAAAAGCTTACTATATCAGCTAGAATTATGTTCTATATAATTTCTATATATAGAAATGTTCTATATAATTTTAGCCTGAAATAATAGAAAAACCCTAACAACAACTGCCTACACAAAATAGAATTTTATTTTTCTCTCATAAAATAAGGCTAGTGGCTGAAATGCACTGCATGATATCTGGGACCCAGTCCCATTCCATTTTGTTGCTTTACCATCTTCAGGACATGACCTTTACCTCACAGTCCAAGACAGCTGCCTAATATCCAGCTATTACATTGCCATTCAGACCAGCAAATAGGAGAAAGAGAAAGCTGTGCCTTCCTTTTTAAAAGACTACTTCTAAGAAGTATTCCATGGCACTTGTGCTCATGTCTCACTGGCCATAACTTAGTTATAAGACCATCCCCAGCCACAACAGAAGTTGGGAAGTATAATCTATAGCCACATATCCACATGGGCAGCTAAAAATGAGAAGTCTATTAATAATAAATAATGGGAGAACATATATTTGGGTGAAATTAGTAGTCTATGTCATACCCACTCAGACCACAGCTGTAGCCCCCACTACCCACTAGGAGGAGATGGGATCAAATAAATTGCCTGATTGGATTGGTTTTTAGAGGAGCATATGATTGTATTTCTCCATATTGGTGGTGTGTTTTATTTATTTATTTTTTAAAATTATTTATTTTATTTATTTATTTTTGGCTGTGTTGGGTCTTCGTTGCTGTGCACGGGCTTTCTCTAGTTGCAGTGAGTGGGGACTACTCTTTGTTGCGGTGCGTGGGCTTCTTATCCCGGTGGCTTCTCTTGTTGCAGAGCACGGGCTCTAGGCGCGCGGGCTTCAGTAGTTGCAGCACACAGGCTCAGTAGTTGTGGCTCATGGGCTTAGTTGCTCCACCGCATGTGGGATCTTCCCGGACCAGGGCTCAAACCCGTGTCCCCTGCATTGGCAGGCGGATTCTCAACCACTGCGCCACCAGGGAAGTCCTGGTGGTGTGTTTGGTAGCCAAAAAATTCTTGTTCCACTGAAAGTTTAGCCCTCAAAGCAATTAAGTACTAAATTCAATTTCTGGGACAAGATCCTTTGAACCAATGATGCTTCCCTAGTGTGCTATTGGCACCTGTCATCCATTCCTACTTCCATTTATTAACTTTTTAAAAATTTAGGGTCTGCAAAGCTTAAAACTCCATTTTACAGACTCATTTGAATTATTATTCTGGATGTAAATTAGGTTTTACCAGTGAGATGCCTTCACGTGAGCCTTTGAAGACAGGCAAAGGTCATCTTCATGCTGTCATTGCTGCTGACCAACAGATCAGAAAGATGTGAGTGCTTGCAGCCAAGTCAGCATTTCTGTGTCCAGCCATCAGTTTCATGGGGAACTGGAGGCCACTGCGGCAGCCAGACGGTCTGTCCCACTGTGTAGTCACCAATTTTGGAGGTGGGAGAGGAGAGGCCTTTGTGGGAGTAACAGTATGGGTAGTAGCAGTTTCCTAATTTCTGTATGGCAACAATGGCAGTATGCCTTCCAAACCAGTAGTTCAGTGCTGACTCTCGCTTCTGCTTGTCCAGTTCTTCTGACTTTGTAAGCAACTAATTCCCTCTATAAAATTTCTTTTTTTTCCTTTAGTTAGATGTACATAGAATGATTTCTGTTTTTTTGTTTTTGTCTTGAACTCTGAATAATTCAGTTTTATACCTTCACTTGAATTATAAGGAATAGGAGCTTCTCAATTAGAGTTTGTAAAGGAAAAGGTGTAAAATATAAACTCATTAAGCAGTTAAGGCACTATTCTCTTAAGCTAACACGTCTTGGTTTAAGAATAGGGAAGAATGAAAAATTATGGGTGCACACCTGAGAGACTAAGAATGAAAATGTTTAATAAATTTAATGTGTATATTTTTACAAAACAGAGCATGGTCTAAAAGTGAACCATAAACACTTTCTTTCGCCCCTCACATGCAACACGGTACATAAAAATTATTTTTAAAATTTAAGTATCTGTGGATAAATAAGAAAAGGGCTCAACATCACATACATTTTAAAAGATGATAACTGGCTCACATTTTTTTCTTCTTTTTGGCCACACCACTCAGCATGCGGGATCTCAGTTCCCCCGGCCAGGGATGGAATCCGCGCCCCCTGCAGTGAAAGGATGGAGTCTTAACTGCTGGACCACCAGGGAAGTCCTTGGCTCACATATCCTAAATGACACATAGTTAGGTGAATGAAGCAAGTATCAAATAGTGTAAATAGTATATAAGCATTTTATAAATAAAATATTTTGTTAGTTTTTTTTTAAATAAATTATTTTTTTTTATTTTTGGGTGTGTTGGGTCTTCGTTGCTGGGTGCCGGCTTTCTCTAGTTGCGGTGAGCGGGGGCTATTCTTTATTGCGGTGCACGGGCTTCTCATTGTCATGGCTTCTCTTGTTGCAGAGCACGGGCTCTAGGCACGCAGGCTTCAGTAGTTGTGGCACATGGGCTCAGTAGTTGTGGCTTGCAGGCTCTAGAGCTCAGGCTCAGTAGTTGTGGCACACGGGCTTAGTTGCTCCGTGGCATGTGGGATCTTCCCGGGCCAGGGCTTGAACCTGTGTCCCTTGCATTGGCAGGCGGATTCTTAACCACTGCGCCACCAAGGAAGCCCTTGTTATAGTTTTTAAGTTTATAAAGCCAGACAGTAAAATAACAGATTGAAATTTATTCATTAGTTTATTCAATACTCATTCATCCATAATTACTTCAGTATGTATTTTTCTAAACACAGTAGAAAAACAGCTCTCTCCATAAGGAGCTTATAATTTAATGGGGAAGGGAGATCATTGATTTGACTGGGCAGAATACCCAATGAATGGAACATTATATTCAATGATTCAAAGAAGAAATAGCCTAATATGTCATTGAAATTACGGCAAAATGGAATCTTCAAATTGAAAAGACATTAGGCAGAGCTTTTTATTTCTGAAACTGATGAAAATTCAGATGAACCTCCAGTGGAAAACAATAAAAAGTGATGGACAAGACTTTTTAAAAATCACTTTAGGGAATTCCCTGGCGGTCCAATGGTTAGGACTCCGCTCTTCCACTGCCAGGGTCCCGGGTTGGATCCCTGGTTTGGGAACTAAGATCCCGAAAGCCCCATGGTCCAGCCAAAAAATGAAATGAAATAAAATAAAATAAAATAAAATAAAAATCACCTTAAAATATTAAAGAGGTGAAAATAGCCTAATTTTTGATGGAAGCCTGTAATAGAAGGGTAAACAGTATATCAAAACAACAAAACTTATTATTCTTTCAGGGCATGTGAAAACATTTTCCCTTGGGCTTTGATTTGAAGCAATGTGAGATCAAAGAAATATAAATCAAGTCTCAGGGCCAGCCAGATGTGCAGCATATTACATGAAGATCCTCCCCATTTTAAGGGACCCCACAGGGCTACATCCACAATATAAACACAGTGTAAACACCAAAAAAATCTAAACCTGCTCCCTCCCCTCAACTCCAGGGAATTATATAGAAGGCTCCCTGGTGTTAAGTAGAGCAGAAGAAAAAGAAGAGAAAACATGCCTGGGAAATTGTAGCTATGGAGTGGGCCTCATGTGTGTTTGTATTTTGAATCTGCATAGGTTGACTTCCAAGAAACCTTAAGCCATAACTTGGTTTGTGATGGTCCCCTATTTATAGCATTTCTATCCTGGCTGAAACAAATGAAAACCACTTTTGAAAGATGGAACATGCAACCAAGGCTTTGAGGACACCCTACAAATAAATTTTCAGGTGCAGTCAACCATATAATTCACACGAAGAAACAGACAACATAAATGAGAAGAATCAGAAACAATACAGCAGAAATAGACCCATACAAACTTCAGATGTGGGAACTATCAGACAGATTTAAAAACCATTTATACTTACCATACATAAGTAAATAAGTGACATACTTGAAGCTGCACAGAACAGATTGAAAGGGTACACTGAGCTTCAGGGAAGATAATACAAAAGTATCAAAATTAAGACATAACCTGATAAAGATAATGAATTTCAAGGGTAGAAAGCAAGTCATCTACAGATGAAGAAAATAGCCTCAGACTTCTCCTCATCAACATTCAATACCAGAACACAATGGAAATGTCTTCAGGGTTCTGAGGGAAAGAAATTATGGCTCAATAATGTTATACCTAGTCGAGATGTTCAAGTACAAAGATAATAATGCAGCAAACAGGAAAGAATTTATAAAACATTGCATTAGCATTCATGAGTGCTTATTGAAAAAAACTACTTAAGGATAAAATTCAGTCAATTTATAGATGAACTGAGAAACTGTGATGAAAGGGTTAATGTAATATTTGGTATCAACAAATCTCTGAAGAAAGTTGACTGAAGAATTTTATACCCAGCTAAATAATACTTATCAGGCATGTGATAATTCAAGAAATACAGCACCTATAAACTCTTCTCTAAAGGATTACACCTGATGAAATCCAGTAAACCAAGAGATGATGCACTATAAGTAATTCAGGTTTGGGGAAGCTGGGATAAAATAACTGAGAGTAAGGATGGCATAAAATTTCCAGTTTGAGCATACCAGTTTATCTCAATTCCCCCCTGAAACTTCATTTAAACAATAGAGAGCAAAGGTTTAACATAAATGAACCTATGAAGACAAAAAGAATAGAAGAGTAAACAGCAGGGGAGAAGAGTCACTAAAATTTTTGGAAGATGCAAAGTATACAGACAATTTGGTTATGGACAGATTTTACTTTTTTCTGTTGTCAAATGAGAGTAGAAAGTGGGGGTGCAGGTAGGTAGGATTAATAAGAAAATAAAATCCAGCCAAAGTAATGATTCATACTGAGGGTCCAAGGAGAGGCTGAAAACAACAGTGGCTGAAAATCTGTACAAGGACTACATGTATCTGAGAATTCCTTCCCCAATCACTGAAGCAAGGTGCCCTCCCTTTTCTCTTAGTGGCAGGAAATGGGAGGTACACTATTTGTAGATGTTATATAGACAGGGCTGGACTGAGGGACACTAGCACAACTGAGGGTAGGGCTGAGACCTTATTGAGAAGAGTATTAAAGAAATTCTACATACTGATTAAGACCCCATTTCCAACCAACGAGCTCTCAGAGCGCTGAGTGCCTTCTTTTATAATACCTTCCACCACTACCCCCATTCTTACTGAATTCTTCTCTGGAAAACAACATAGGCCCAAGAGAAGAGATTTACAGATATTAACTTTTGGTCCCCAAGCAAAATGTTGTTTCCTATTTAATTATCCTAAGGTGAGATCCACCACTCAACTAGTCCCACCCAAACATGCAATGCCTAATCAGCTTTTTATTGTCTCATGGAAAAAAAACAAAAACAAAAAACAGACAGCCAAGCAGCATAATACATAAAAAGGAAAGTCTCTAACATGAGGGTGGAGACCAAAGACAAAGAGGATAAAAGTAATACTAAAGAAAAATGAAATGCTAGGATTAGAAGAAAAATTTTAAAAACCTAAAATTAATATCTTCAGAGGTATAAGAAAAGACCAAGTCTCTGTGATACAATAAAAGGCTGCCATTGATTGATAAAGACCTAAGTGTAAGGGCTAAAACTATAAAACCCTTAGAAGAAAACATAGGTGTAAATCTTCATGACTTTGGATTAGGCAATGATGTTTTAGATATGACACCAAAAGCATAATAAGCAACCAAAGGAAAAAATAAATAAATTGGGTTTCATTAAAATAAAAAAATCTTTTGTACTTCAAAGGATACTATCAATAAATTTAAAAGACAAACCATAGAATAGGAGAAAATATTTGTAAATCATATGTCTAGTAAGGGTCTGGTATCCAGAATAAAGAACTACTCCAACTCAACAATAAAAAGACCAAAATCCTATTTTTAAATGTGCAAAGCATTTGAGTGGATATTTCTCCAAAGAAGATATTCAGGTGGTCCATAAGCAAATGAAAAGATGCTCAACATCATTTGCCATCTGGGAAATGCAAACCAAACCACAATGAGATACTACTTCACACCATCTAGGATAGCTATAATCAAAAAGAAAATAACAAGTGTTGGTGAGGAGAAACTGGAACCCTCCTACACTCAGTGGGAATGGTAAACGGTACAGTTACTTTGGAAAACAGTTTGACAGTTCTTAAGAAGTTAAACAGAGTAACTGTATTTATGTCCTAGCAATTCTAATTCTGGGTATATGCCCAAGAGGATCAAAAACATACATCCACATAAAAACTTGTACATGAATGTTCACAGCAGCATTATTCATAATAGTGAAAAAGTGGAAACAAACCCAAACGTCCATCAGCTGATAAAATGTGGTACATCAATACCACATTAATATTATTTGGCCATAAAAAGGAATGAAGTATTGATATGTGCCACGACATGGATGAACCTTGGAAACATGCTAAGTGAATGAAGACAGACGCAAAAGGCTACATGTTGTATGATTCCATTTATATGAAATGTCCAGAACAGACAAATCCATAGAGACATAAAGTTGATTAGTGGTTGCTGAAGGCTAGAGGGAGGAGGGAGGGGGAAGTGACCACTAATGGGAACCAGGTTTCTTTTCAGGGTGATGAAAATGTCCTGGAATTAGACAGTGGTAATGATTGTACAACTGTTTGAATATACTAAAAACCACTGAACGGCTTTAAAATGTGACTGTTAGGGTATGTAAATTACATCTCAATTTAAAAATTAAAAACTAAAAAGCTATAGAAAGAACCTTCAGAGAACAAGAGAGAGCTTTTTGAGAGGAAAACTATAATAGCAAAAGTTTAAAACTCAATCAGAAGGGTTAGAAAATAGGTTGAGAAAATCTATTAGGATTCAGGGAAATAAAGACAAAAATAGTAAATAGAGAAATGTTAAGAAAAATTAAATATCAACCAAGGAGGTCACTATACAACTAACAAGAGTTACAGAATAAGAAAACAAAGAACACTGAATAGAGGAAATCATTTTTTAAATTACACACACACACACACACACACACACACACACACACAAATCCCAAATCCTGTCTTAGTCTAAAGAACACATTACACAAGATTGACAAATCTCATTGGGTATTTATCACAATAAACGACAAAAGTCTTACACTATGACACATAATTAAGAAATTCTACAACAATGGAGATAATATATAATGACCTAATTTCATCTTGAGCGAGGTTTCTCAGCTAAAACACTATTGGCATTTGGGGCCATATACTCCTTTGTGGGCAGGGGGGCTGTCCCGTGCATTGTAGAATGTTTAGCAGCATCCCTGGCCTCTACCCACCAGATGCCACTAGCACCATCTCCTCCACTTGTGACAATCAAAACTGTTTCCACACTTTACCAGATGTTGCTGGGTGGCAAATTTGCCCCCAGTTGAGAACCAGGGATCTAGGGAAAAAATAGGTCTCAGAAAAAATGGGTAATCAGGATGTTGAATATCTCAACATTGGAGATTAGAAGACAATGAAGCAATGCCTTCAAAATACTAGTAGCAAATAATTCCTCACCTATAATTCCACATCCAACAAAATCAACAAATCAACATTTGATTTTATAGCATCCAGAATTTTCAGATGTTCAAGTTCTGAATAAATTTATCGCCAAGTGTTTTTCAGGAATTTAGGGGGGTAAACCAATAAAAAGGAAGACATAACAAATGCAGAAAATGAAATCAAACACATGAGAGAGAGAAAAGAAATTTCCAGGATGAAGGGTATAGCAAATCCCAAACTGCCAGCTGTGGAGTAGGTCTAGAGAGAAAATAGTGTACAATTGAGCAGGGGTCTGGGTGGCTCCACAACAGCTCCAAGAAAAAATAATGGAACTGAGAGGTTTTTTTTTATGGGCTTAATAATACAATGAGGAGCTTTAGACTTTAGAAAGTATGGGGATAACTTTAAAATATGTACATAGCAAAGTAAGTAAAGTGGAAAATGAGGCAATTATTAACTTAAGAGTAAAGAAAAAGAAAATCTTAGAGCAATATGAGGTTTGGGTCTAAGTGATATTTACATAGTCATAATTATTTAAACACTATTTAAACAGAATAATGATACTGGTATGAGAGAGGATGGGGTAGAAGAAATGTGCAAGTTTGTGTGTGTGCCCTTTGGAAGTAAATGGATAATATCTAAAACTTAAATTTGAGAAAAAGCATTTTGTAAGCATATTATTTAGAAATATGGAGGCAAATATCATGGGGGAAGAAAACAAAAGGTTCAAAAGTTGTTACCTCTGGACAGACTTGAATAAACTTGAAAAATGTTGTAGCGTTGTATGACAAATTAAATATTTGAAACATAAAATGTCTAAACAATTATAAAGATTATCCTTTTAAAATACATTGTAAATGTTATAAACATTGTTAAGGTAACTACATATAACAAAAGTATAAAGTAAGGTGAGGAGAGGAGGAAGTGTAAGAATGTTTATTTGCTCGTTTTTCAGCAGGCAGTTGATCATTGCTAATATCTTAATATGCACCATACTCCTGTTTGTTAACCTTATAGGGAATATTTATCTAAGCTTAAGCAAGTTCTATAGTTTCATATTATTTTTATTATATTTCAGTAAAATCTGATGGTTTTAATTATAAAGAAAGCAGTTTCTTACAGATTGGTTTTATAAAATTATTTCCATCCAGCTAGTAACTTATAAGCATCATAGAAATATTTTAGAATGATGACATTGATAATTATTCATGAGTGGGAGAATCATGGTGTTAATTCACTTTCTTTCTTGTTCTTATTGAATATGTTTGAATCATGTGACTACATATTATTTTAAAAGAATGAAAATCATTATTTGCATACTAAAAACCATTTATTATGAAAAAGAAATCATAACTCTACCAACATTTTTTCTATTTAACTGGGATTAAATCCTTTTAAATTATAGCAGACGGTCTAAATAATGATATCAATTTTGAAAGAAAATACTCAGAAAACATCCAGATAAAATATTAGTTCATTTGAGGAAAGACAATAGTGTTTTCAAAACAACACTACAGAAATCCAACGATATTTGAGGTCATAAAATTTTTTGCATAGGTGAAAATTATTTTTAAACCTAAAAGCCATCATTTACAATAGCCTGACATGCTTTGATAATCGTAAAACACAATTCTCTTAGTCATAACAAGATATCAACGAACAATCTCAAATATCAGGAACCTGAAAACATTTGTGACTTACAAAAATCTGACCACCAAAAAACTGAGAAACACCATTTCACCATTTCATGTCTCATCTCACATGCAAAATGTGAAGGGCTTAAAAAAAAAAAAAAGACAGCAACAATAAAAAACACCTAGAGATTCGGAATGTAAAATACTTCAAACTATAAATATGACAAAACTTACGAATGAGTGAATATGTAAGCTCTATGTGAAAGGGTTGGAAATTAATACATTACTGAATATGATCATTTATCACGTCTTGTCAAGTGAGATTCTTAATTGAACCCAAAATGGTTTCTAAAGTTGGAGTTATCCTCGGTGTCCGTACCAACACCTTCACCCATGATGTTGGGGACAAGAGGTTTCAGACACTTGGACTCCCTGGTCCCAGAGCCTCCCATCAGACACACCTCGTACTGGTAGCTCTGGGACAGGGTCCCCGTGCCGCTGACGTCCACCAGGTGGCCCGGAAAGGGGCCCTCGGGCACCGAGCAGCGACCCACCGAGGCCGCCCCGCCCCGCCTGCACAGCCGCACCGCGACGAACACCAGCACCGAGAAGAGGAAGAGCGAAGACACCGACGCCAAGGCGACCACCAGGTGGACGGTGAGAGGGGCCGCCGGCGCCGCGTCCGCCGCTTCCGCTTCCGGGGCCGGCAGGTAGGGCTGCGAGAAGCCGTCCACCAGCAGCACGTGCAGCGTGACGCTGGCCGACAGCGGCGGCTCGCCGTTGTCCTTGACCAGCACCACCAGCCTGTGCTTGGCCGCGTCGCGCTCGCTCAGCAGCCGGGCCGTGCGCACCTCGCCGTTGTGCGCCCACACGCCGAACAGCCCGGGCTCCGTGGCCTTGAGCAGCTGGTACGAGAGCCAGGCGTTCTGGCCCGAGTCGCCGTCCACCGCCACCACCTTGGTCACCAGGTAGCCCGCCTCGGCCGCCCTGGGCACCAGCTCGGTGCAGGGCGCCGAGGCGTTCTGCAGCGGGTACAGCACGAAGGGCGCGTTGTCGTTGTCGTCCGCCACGAGCACGCGCACCAGCGCCTGGCTGCTGAGCGCGGGCGAGCCGCGGTCGGCGGCGCCCACGCGGAACTCGAACGCCCGCAGGGCCTCGTAGTCCAGGGACCTCAGGGCGAACAGGTGGCCGTTGTCCGGGTTGATGGACACCAGGGAGGCCAGGGGCACGTGCGGGTCGAGGGGCGGCAGCAGCGAGTAGGTGACCTGGGCGTTGGCGCCCGCGTCTCTGTCTGTGGCGCGGACGGTGCCGATGTGCAGGGCGGGGCTGTTGTTCTCGCGGACGGACAGGGTGTAGGAGGTCTGGGTGAAGGCGGGGGCGTTGTCGTTGACGTCGGATACCAGCACGGTTATGTTGTGTTCGGTTTTCAGCCTGGGGGTTCCCATGTCAGTGACGGTGATGGTGATGTTGTACTCGGCTCTGCTCTCTCTGTCCAGCGCTCCTTCTGTTACCAAGGTGTAGAAATTTTCTACAGTAATTTTCAGAAGGAAGGGGAGATGGTCTTGGATGTAACACATCATTTTGCCATTGTCCCCGGCGTCTGGATCTGAAATTCCGAAAATAGCGACCACAGTGTCAGGGGTGTTTTCTGGGATATCATTCATGAGTAAAGACATGGTCAATTCAGGGGCGTTGTCGTTTACATCCGTCACTTCTATGGCTACAGTGCATTTTCCTGAAAGACCCCCGCCGTCCGAGGCCTCAATTTCCATACGGTAAGATCGAATTTCCTCAAAATCCAACATTTTTTTTAATCGAATATCCCCCGTGACTGTGTTGACTTCAAAGGCCTGAATGACTTGATTTGAGGATTGGAAAAATGAGTAGGAGAGCTCTCCGTAGGTCCCAGCATCCAAATCTCTGGCAGAGACAGTGATGACAAGGGAGCCTATAGGGCTGTTCTCTGGGACCTGCACCTCGTAGAGCTGCCGAGCAAATTCAGGGGCGTTGTCATTTATGTCCAGGACCATGATGAGAACCTGGGAAGTCCCAGTCTTTGGCGGTGACCCACCATCCAGCGCCGTGAGGGTTAACCTGAGTTCTGGCTGCTCCTCACGGTCCAGCTCTTTGTCCAACACCAGCTCCGGGTATTTCCTGCCGTCGCTGCGATTTCGAGTGAAAAGGTGGAAATGGAAGTTGGTGCTAATTGTGTAGTTCTGAACTGTGTTACTGCCCACATCTAAATCTTGAGCTATTTTCAAAGGAAATGCGGTCCCTGTCTGGCTACTTTCTGAGATTTTCAGGAGGATTTCATTTTCCAGGAACTCAGGGGCATGGTCATTTACGTCTTGGAGCTGTAATTCACCTTGAATAAACTGCACCGGGTTTTTCAGTAACACCTGGAAATGCAGTATACATGGATCCACGTCACCGCACAACTCTTCCCGGTCCAGTTTTTCTTTTAGGAGCAGATTCCCACTCTTGTGCTCGACTTGCAAATGCTGTTTATTCCCTTTGGAAAGAATCCGGGCGCCCCGCGAGGCCAGCTCTCCTAAGCCCAACCCCAGATCTTTTGCTAGGTTGGCCACAAATGAGCCGCTGTGTCTCTCTTCTAGAATGGAATACTTAATGACCGCACCACCCACCTCCCACAATAGTAATAGAATAATAATGGCAGTCACTTGCCTTTTTTGCGTCGCTTTGGGTAGCGGCGTCTCCATGGTTCCTCCGGGTCTAAAAGATGCAGTATTTAATCACAAAATAATTGCTTTGCAGCCAACTCTGCTATCTTGGTTCAGCAATCTTGAGTTAGCTCTTAACACTGGCTGACAGGGGGATACCTGCCTCTCTGAAATCTTCTTTACCCACCAGTGTAAATGTTTCCTTTGTGAGCTGCCAGAAACGGATCGGTTTTTATCGAGTCTGGGAGCATGCAGCGACAGTTTTTCACTCTCTTAGCCTGCAGCGCCACCAAGCGTTCTGCTTCACAACTTCAGGTAGTCTTTATTTCAAAGAGTAATGTAATAATAGCTAAACTGCATTGAACACCTTTTGGGTCATAGAGTGTTATAAACTCCTTTCCCCCTCACCTGTGATGCAGTTTTGTTCAGGTATCTAACAACAGTTGTGAGAGCAAAGTAATACCTATTTATCTATATATTCATCTTCCCTATAAAGGTACAAGTTCAGTAGACAAAACTGGGCTCAAGACAAATTTATTTATTTATTTAATAAGTATTTCTCTGTGCAGGAATTTTTCTAGCTTCTCAGGATAAAGCGGTAAATTAAACACAAAAATTCTTGCTCTCAGGAGCTTACATTCTATTACAAAAATACTAATTTGTTCTATCGTGTTAGAAGAAGTTATAAAATTTTAAATCCAGTTTCTACTCCCAATCAAATTGAAGTGTGCCTGTAACTTCTGAAAAATGTGATTTCTTTTCAGTCGCTGTATACATAACCTTGGGGAATTTTTTTTCCTTCATAAACTCATTGTGTGCATAACTCACTAAAGTTGAGAAGAGATGGCCATTTGTTTTATTGGAAATCAGTAAGTTCTGAATTCAGGCAATGTCTTTGGGCAAACATGAAGAAGGCAATAAAGCCAATTAAGTCAAAGATATACTTTCTAGGGAAGGGTTTTGACCTGTCAGCATTGGACAGGGCCCATCCCAGTGTAAACCCTCTGGGACTGGGCAGATGGGGTTACTGAAAAAATCCAGTGCAACCAGTAAAGCCATGTGGTTGGAGTAAGAATAGCAGAAGCAGGGCTTCCCTGGTGGCGCAGTGGCAGAGAATCTGCGTGCCAATGCAGGGAACACGGGTTCGAGCCCTGGTCTGGGAAGATCCCACATGCCGCGAAGCAACTAGGCCTGTGAGCCACAACTACTGAGCCTGCGCGTCTGGAGCCTGTGCTCCCAACAAGAGAGGCCGCGATAGCGAGAGGCCCGCGCACCGCGATGAAGAGTGGCCCCCGCTTGCCCCAACTAGAGAAAGCCCTCGCACAGAAACGAGGACCCAACACAGCCAAAAATAAATAAATTAATAATAATTTTTTAAAAAGCAGAAGCAGTTCCCCCAAAGAAGAATGGAGGAGGAGAGGGGAAATATCTGGGAATACAAAACAGTAAGTGTTCCCTACACTCATTGAATTGAGCAGTAATCATCCCTGACAAAAGAGCCATGATAGTTCATTTATTTGGACACAGAACACAGCTAAATATAATTTAGTTAAGCCCAGTTCCATTTTAATTAAGGATAAAAAGAAAATATTCACTCAACTGTCACTGCCAGACTTTGATGGGACCTTGTAAAGAAGGATATTTCATAAAATACTACAAATATAACCAACAAAAATAAAACCAAATATGGGTTAAATTGTGAAAGTAAATGATTTTGTGGTTGATAAAGATAAATGGTGCATACACAGCACTGGAAGGGAAAATCTGACATTAGCTAGTAACCTGCTACTCATAACTTACTTAGGTCTTGGCAGGTATCACACATATAGAAGGAGGAGGAGTTTGAAAAGTAAAATTTGGATTTTACCAAAAATACCTCTGAACTTGCAAACTGTTAGACAAAGACAAGGAGATAAAATGTACTCTCAAGCACTTTGTATTCTGTAATAGAGATTAGGGTGAGCAAGGATGTTTTCTGTTTAGAAGGAAAGTTAAAACAGTGATATTTAGTAATTTCACTTATTGGCAAGGATACTATATTGTAAAGAGAATATTAGTATTACTAATTCCTTGAAAGTTATTTTTTTTAAATTCGCTATTGGAATGTTAATAACATTTAGCAAATATTTATTAAGCATTTGTAATTGGCTTGGTGTTGTTTTAAAAAGGCCAGCATATTCTTACATGAAGCTCACAAACTAATTTAATGTGTTGACAATTTCGTTAAGTCTATATTCATAGAAAATATGTATTGACTATTGTGGTATACCGAAATACACATAAATATGAATGACTATTTTAGCATTTAGCCATCTTTAGTGTTTATCTTTAGTTTTCCACACTTTAGTTACCCCAAACTTATATTGAGAATACAAAACAGTAAGTGTTCCCTACACTCATTGAATTGATTGGTAATCATCCCTGACAAAAGAGCGATGATAGTTCACTTATTTGGACACAGAACACAGCTAAATATAATTTAGTTAAGCCCAATTCCATTTTAAATAATATCAGATACATTCAATAATATCAATTACATTAAAATTTTAAATATCTGACTAAATAATATTAAATACATTAAAACTTTTCCCCTACATAGCAGTAGTGATGACAATTGTCACCACTACTTAGAAATACAATCTTAAGGACTTTGGAATATAATTTTTGTAAAAAGGATAGATTATTCAATTAAAAAAATTTTAAATAATGCAAATAAAAATTTACTTTTGTTCAAATTTTCAAATATACTTGAGTGAGAGTAATTTTTAAAACCTACTAACGATAATATAGGGAAAATACTGTGCATACCCAGTACCTGATTTTTAAAAATTTCACCCTAAGGAACAGTAATAAAATAATCAGGAAAACGGGCCGTCAATAATATGCATTAAAACATGTAGGTTTAAATTAAAAGAGATTTCCAACTTATTAAGTAGGGTTTAATAGAATAATCCGATACTTAACTGAACAGGAAACTATTCCGAACGGTGGGGTTTTCCTCCATTTCCCTCCCAGTGCCCTGGGGAGGGAAGTTAGGGTGAATAGGTTTCAGAAACTTGAACTCGCTGGTCCCAGGGCCTCCCGTCAGACACACCTCGTACTGGTAGCTCTGGGACAGGGTCCCCGTGCCGCTGACGTCCACCAGGTGGCCCGGAAAGGGGCCCTCGGGCACCGAGCAGCGACCCACCGAGGCCGCCCCGCCCCGCCTGCACAGCCGCACCGCGACGAACACCAGCACCGAGAAGAGGAAGAGCGACGACACCGACGCCAAGGCGACCACCAGGTAGACGGTGAGCGGGGCGGCGGGCGCCGCGTCCGCCGCTTCCGCTTCCGGGGCCGGCAGGTAGGGCTGCGAGAAGCCGTCCACCAGCAGCACGTGCAGCGTGACGCTGGCCGACAGCGGCGGCTCGCCGTTGTCCTTGACCAGCACCACCAGCCTGTGCTTGGCCGCGTCGCGCTCGCTCAGCAGCCGGGCCGTGCGCACCTCGCCGTTGTGCGCCCACACGCCGAACAGCCCGGGCTCCGTGGCCTTGAGCAGCTGGTACGAGAGCCAGGCGTTCTGGCCCGAGTCGCCGTCCACCGCCACCACCTTGGTCACCAGGTAGCCCGCCTCGGCCGCCCTGGGCACCAGCTCGGTGCAGGGCGCCGAGGCGTTCTGCAGCGGGTACAGCACGAAGGGCGCGTTGTCGTTGTCGTCCGCCACGAGCACGCGCACCAGCGCCTGGCTGCTGAGCGCGGGCGAGCCGCGGTCGGCGGCGCCCACGCGGAACTCGAACGCCCGCAGGGCCTCGTAGTCCAGGGACCTCAGGGCGAACAGGTGGCCGTTGTCCGGGTTGATGGACACCAGGGAGGCCAGGGGCACGTGCGCGTCGAGGGGCGGCAGCAGCGAGTAGGTGACCTGGGCGTTGGCGCCCGCGTCTCTGTCTGTGGCGCGGACGGTGCCGATGTGCAGGGCGGGGCTGTTGTTCTCGCGGACGGACAGGGTGTAGGAGGTCTGGGTGAAGGCGGGGGCGTTGTCGTTGACGTCGGACACCAGCACGGTTATGTTGTGTTCGGTTTTCAGCCTGGGGGTTCCCATGTCAGTGACGGTGATGGTGATGTTGTACTCGGCTCTGCTCTCTCTGTCCAGCGCTCCTTCTGTTACCAAGGTGTAGAAATTTTCAACGGATGGTCTTAGAAGAAAGGGGAGATTGTCATCTATAGAACAAGTAACCTGTTGGTTATGTCCAGAATCTGCATCTGATACACTGAAAACTGCCACTATTATCTCTGGCAGGTTTTCAGGGATGGGGCTGGTGAGTGACGACATAGTCAATTCGGGAGCATTGTCATTCACGTCCAGGACCTTGATGACTAAACAGCATTTTCCTGATAGTCCCCCACCATCTGTGGCCTCAACATCCACCTGATATGATTGAAATTCCTCAAAATCCAGTGTCTTTCTCAGTCGAATTTCTCCCGTATTTGCGTTTATTTCGAAGGGTTGGTTAACATCATCGACTTGAAATAGGGCATAAGATACCTCCCCAAAAGATCCTGCGTCTAAATCTCTCGCTGAGACGGTGAGAACCAGAGAGCCCAGGGAGCTATTTTCAGGGACTTGGGCCTCATAGAACTCCTGAGTAAACTCGGGGGTGTTGTCATTGATGTCCAAGACCACAATCTGAATTTTTGTGGTCCCAGACCGGGGCGGAGACCCCCCATCCAGCGCTGTGAGGATTAGCCTGAGCTCGGGCTGCTCCTCACGGTCCAACGCCTTGTCCAGTACCAGCTCTGGGGACTTCCTGCCGTCCTTGCGGTTCCGAGTGAGAACGTGGAAGTGAGGATTGGAGCTGATTTTGTAGCTCTGAAGGCTGTTGCTACCAGCGTCTAAATCCTGTGCCATTTTCAAAGGAAATACCTTTCCTGGCATAGTAATTTCTGATATTTTTAGTAGCATTTCTCTAGCGGGGAACTCTGGGGCGTGGTCATTTATATCTCTAATTAGCAAGGCAGCCTGAAAAAACTGCAAGGGATTTTCCAGTAACACTTGGAAGGGTAGCACACAGGGCTCAGTAGAGCCGCACAGCTCCTCCCGGTCCAGTTTCTCATTTAGCAGCAAATCACAGGTCTCTGGATCAAACTGCAAATACTGCCTATTCCCCTTAAAAACAACTTGGGTGGCCCGGGCAGCCAGCTCTCCCATCCTGAGTCCCAGGTCCTTTGTCAGGTTGGCCACAAATGTGCCACTTTCTGTCTCCTCCAGTATAGAATACTGAATCGATTCTGAACCTGCCTCCCACAAAATAATCAATATAATGAAGATCACCACTTGCCTTTTCTTATGATGTACTTTTGTTTGCACCATCTCCATTGTTATGTCTGGTTCCAGAGGAAAAATCCTTTACCAATCCCAATCACCACGTCCACCGTTTACCCTCCAAAATGTCTGCTATAAAATTTCAAATTCGTTCTTATAATTTGTCTGGTGGCGACTGCTCCCCGAACACTTCTATCTTAGCTTTAGCTGTGTGTTCTGTATTTTTTTCTTGGGTTTCTCCGTGAAATGGAGTCCACTGAATGCAGAGCTTGTATCCACTCTCTTAGCCTGCACTGCCACCATGCGTTCAAATTAATAACTTCGTGGGGTGCTGCAGGTCAACACCACATCCAAAATCTGAGCATTAAAAGGTTTTTTAAAAAGTCAGTGTTTCTCAAACTGTAGTGTGTGAAACACATGCATAAAGACTTACCTGGGAGTCTCAGGGTGTTTTTTCAAAGTCAACTCCTGAGCTCCCCTCCAGAACTTGAATCAAATTCTCTGGCAGTACTAACAGAAATCTGCACTTCAGTCTTACTTCTTAAGTGATTCTGATGCGAACTAACACATTTAAGAATCATTCCCTCAGGTAATGTAAACTTCCTATAACCAACTTTTATTCATTGGCAGTGCAGTTTATCTCTGAGGAGTAGTGTAATTTCTGAATCCAAGTATACTATTTAATTGTCCCATCAACAAACTATACAAAATGTAAAAGTTGGTTAGCAAGACCAATCTTAAAATACACAATCATTTCTCTAAATTATATGGCTAATAAAATGATATGAACAACATACTTTGTTTTGTGGGCACACCTGCACAGTAAAGGGAATAATTAGGCTATTAGGAAAATAGAGGTCAAGAAATACTTATGATAGAAGTATCTAATCAAATTAAAGTATTTAAAAGAGGAACTAGGAGCAATCAGGTATCTGTCATAAGTAAGCATTTTAGGATTCCCTTCATTTTTTTATGGGTAGAAATGGTCATTATTTTATTAGTGTTGTTCATTTTATTGTAACTTTTTGGTCAAATTTCCCTGCTATATTAAGTAATTAGTCAAGGTCCAAATATATTGCCCTGTTGTAAGAGCATATGCAATGCAGAAAACAAACAGTCAAGAATCACCTCTACCAGTCTCTCACAACAAGGATGACACTAGGTCCTATAAATATAGACCAAATAAGGTAGTGTGAAACGTGAATTATATTTGAGTGGATACCCTGGAATTCAATGGTGGTTCATCATGGCTATATTCATTCACAGCTCACCAATTTCTGCTCAGATAAATTGGAAAATGTATCTCTAAACTTCCTGAGAATACATTAAATGGGTCAGTGCATATCTGAGTGCACAAAATACACCAAACATAATTCATTTAAGAATGATTTCATATTTATTGAGAGGTGAAATAAATTGAGTTCAAGCAAAATTCACTTCAGGTAAGGAGTGAATAATGGAGGATTAAAAATGAGGATATTTTTCAAAATACTTCAACTCTAGCTAAAATAAATAAAGCTAAATAAATCTAAACTGAACAGATGAAGTCATTTTGTAGTTGAAAAGCACCTCTATCTACTCAGAAGGATAAAATTAAGATCATTTTGTTTCACTTGATAAATGTTACTGAGAACAGACTTGCTTGAGGAGCTGAATAACAAGATACACTGATGAAGTAAAACCAACAATCATAAACATCATGGATGGGTTTAGTTTCTTCTCTGAAACAAAATTATTTCTAGCTCAATCCTAAATGCTTCCTCCTTTCAGTGGGCAGTCTGAGTTCTGATTCCAACTTAATGGCATCCCTGGCATTCACAGAGTCCTTTATTCACTCTGTTTGCCTGCAGGCATCCTCAAATACAGCTTATTAAATTATTTTTTCATTTTAAAGCAAATCTTAATTATTATCAGTACAGTATGTGTAAAAAATCAAGTTAGATCATTGAAGTGTCTGTGAGAGCATTACCTGTTATGATAGAGAGAAAGAAGATAGTATCTTTTTGTTATCTTCTTTGGTTTTCTCTTTTTTAAAAACTTATTTTATTTATTTATTTTTGGCTGCGTTGGATCTTCGTTGCTGCACGCGGGCTTTCTCTAGTTGTGGCAAGCGGAGGCTACTCTTCGTTGCTGTGAGCGAGCTTCTCATTGCGGTGGCTTCTCTGGTTGCAGAGCACGGGCTCTAGGCGCGGGGGCTTCAGTAGTTGTGGCTCGTGGGCTCTAGAGCGCAGGCTCAATAATTGTGGTGCACAGGCTTAGTTGCTCCACGGCATGTGGGATCTTCCTGGAGCAGGGCTCGAACCCATGTCCCCTGCATTGGCAGGTGGATTCTTAACCACTGCGCCACCAGGGAAGCCCCTCTTTTTGTTTTTAACTGTTTTTTTTGGGGGGGCTGTGTTGGGTCTTTGTTGCTGTGCACGGGCTTTCTCTAGTTGTGGCGAGCTACTCTTCATTGCGGTGCGCGGGCTTCTCATTGCGGTGGCTTCTCTTGTTGCAGAGCACGGGCTCTCAGGCCTGCGGGCTTCAGTAGTTGTGGCACGAGGGCTCAGTAGTTGTGGCTCATGGGCTCTAGAGTGCAAGCTCAGTAGCTGTGGCGCACAGGCTTAGTTGCTCCACGGCATGTGGGATCTTCCCAGACCAGGGCTCGAACCCTTGTCCCCTGCATTGGCAGGCGGATTCTTAACCACTGCACCACCAGGGAAGCCCCAAGAAGATAGTATCTTAATGTAACCCCAAAAGATATCAGTTGGGTATGTGAAGAAACTGCCTTTTTGGAAAGTGGATTACATTAGATTCCATCAGGAAAATGCTTCTCAGTTGCTTTGATTTGATTGGCTAGAGTTGAATTGACTTTGCTTTTATAAACGTCTCACAAGGAATAATTCATTTCAAGTCTTTATTATGGAAAAAGTTCAACATATACAAAGTAAACAGCATAAACTTGCATGTACACATCACCCAGCTTCACAACATTCTGTCTTGTTTCATCTGTACTTTTTCCTCCCCTTTATGCCTCCCACTCAATGTTTTTTTTGTAAAGTTCTTTTCTTTTTTTCTTTTTTGAACATCTTTATTGGAGTATAATTGCTTTACAATGGTGTGTTAGTTTCTGCTTTATAACAAAGTGAATCAGTTATATATATACATATATCCCCATATCTCTTCCCTCATGCGTCTCCCTCCCTCCCACCCCCCCATCCCACCCCTCTAGGTGGTCACAAAGCACTGAGCTGATCTCCCTGTGCTATGCGACTGCTTCCCACTAGCTATCTATTTTACATTTGGTAGTGTATATATGTCCATGCCACTCTCTCACTTTGTCCCAGCTTACCCTTCCCCCTCCCCATATCCTGAAGTCCATTCCCTAGTAGGTCTGTGTCTTTATTCCCGTCTTGCCCCTAGGTTCTTCATGAACATTTTTTTGTTTGTTTTTTAGATTCCATATATATGTGTTAGCATACAGTATTTGTTTTTCTCTGACTTACTTCACTCTGTATGACAGACTCTAGGTCCATCCACCTCACTACAAATAACTCAATTTCATTTCTTTTTATGGCTGAGTAATATTCCATTGTATATATGTGCCACATCTTCTTTATCCATTCATCTGTTGATGGACACTTAGGTTGCTTCCATGTCCTGGCTATTATAAATAGAGCTGCAATGAACATTGTGGTACATGACACTTTTTGAGTTATGGTTTTCTCAGGGTATATGCCCAGTAGTGGGATTGCTGGGTCGTATGGTAGTTCTATTTTTAGTTTTTTAAGGAACCTCCATACTGTTCTCCATAGTGGCTGTATCAATTTACATTCCCGCCAACAGTGCAAGAGGGTTCCCTTTTCTCCACACCCTCTCCAGCATTTATTGTTTGTAGATTTTTTGATGATGGCCATTCTGACCGGTGTGAGATGATATCTCACTGTAGTTTTGATCTGCATTTCCCTAATGATTAACGATGTTGAGCATTCTTTCATGTGTTTGTTGGCAATCTGTATATCTTCTTTGGAGAAATGTCTATTTAGGTCTTCTGCCCATTTTTGGATTGGGTTGTTTTTTTTTTGATATTGAGCTGCATGAGCTGCTTGTAAATTTTGGAGATTAATCCTTTGTCAGTTGCTTCATTTGCAAATACTTTCTCCCATTCTGAGGGTTGTCTTTTCATCTTGTTTATGGTTTCCTTTGCTGTGCAAAAGCTTTTAAGTTTCATTAGGTCCCATTTGTTTATTTTTGTTTTTATTTCCATTTCTCTAGGAGGTGGGTCAAAAAGGATCTTGCTGTGATTTATGTCATAGAGTGTTCTGCCTATGTTTTCCTCTAAGAGTTTGATAGTGTCTGGCCTTACATTTAGGTCTTCAATCCATTTTGAGTTTATTTTTGTGTATGGTGTTAGGGAGTGTTCTAATTTCATTCTTTTACATGTAGCTGTCCAGTTTTCCCAGTACCACTTATTGAAGAGGCTGTCTTTTCTCCACTGTATATTCCTGCCTCCTTTATCAAAGATAAGGTGACCATATGTGCGTGGGTTTATCTCTGGGCTTTCTATCCTGTTCCATTGATTTATATTTGTTTTTGTGCCAGTACTGCATAGTTCTTTTCTTAAGGTAATGTTTACACAAATTGAAATGCACCAATCTTAACTGTATCATTTTTAACAAATGGATCCATCAGTGTTAAAGATAATGAACGTTTCCATGATTCACTGGGAGCTGTCTTAATTATATTTTCCAGGTTAATTTTAATAATTAGGTGGCAAAATATTGGTCTCCTCTGGACACAACACAGAAAGGTAAACAATGTAAAAAATCACCATGTCCCATGCTGTTTTTTGCTCATGTATGCTAATTTGAAGTGACCATTTCAAGATTAATTTAGTTGTATTATTACCAATGAGTTGCAATAGTACTTTAACTGATGAAACATTGTAAAGTGTGTTAAACTTAATTTTATTTAGTTAACTTATAACTGTTGCATAGCTGATCAAGCTGATTTCCATTTATATGCCACGTGTGTTTGTTTTCCTTTCATTCCATTATAACATTTTAAAAATCTTCAAGTTATTAAAAGTGAAAGATAAAGACTAAACTTCAAGGATGAATTGAACTTCTTGGAAATCTTTCTAAATTTAGTTATATGCAAGGAAAAACACAATTATTCAGGGAAAATATAGAAATGATATATAAGCCAATAACTTATGAAAACCTTTCAACTGATGTGATATATGCTGCAGAAAAGTTTTAAAATATAAACAGTTTGATGCTAAACACATTTGAAATCTGAAATGGTTGGGGAAGATCATTCACTTCAATATATTTGAAAAATTTCCCTTGAGACTTTGTGTTTGACCCATAGATTAGTTAGAAGTGTGTTTAGTTTCCAAGTGTTTGAAGATTTTCCTGTTATTTTTCTGTTATTGATTTTTAGTTTGATTCCATTGTGGTTGGAGAACCCATGCTGTATGATTTCAATTTTTAAAAATTGGTTGAAGTTTGTATTATGGACTTGTTTACATGGTCTGTCTTGTATATGTTCTCTGAGCATTTGAAAAGGATGTGTATTCTGGAGTTGTTGGGTGGGTGTTCTATAAATATGTTGGTTGACGGTATTGAGTTTTCTGTATTCTTGCTGATTTTCTGCCTAGTTGTTTTGTCAGTTGAGATAGGGTTGAGAGAGGGTGTTTAAGTCTCCAACTTTAATTGTGGATGTATTTCTCCTTTCAGTTCTATCAGGTTTTGCTTCACATCTTTTTCAACTCTGTCGTTTGGTGTGTACATATTTAGGCTTGCTATGTCTTCTTTTATCATTATATAATGTCCTACTCTATCTTCAGTGTCATTTTCTTTGCATAATATGTTTTTCTATCTTTTTACTTTCAATCTGCCTGTATCATTATATATATTTTCTAATTAATTAATTAATTTGTTTTTGGCTGCATTGGGTCTTCGTTGCTGCACGTGGGTTTTCTCTAGTTGCGGCGAGTGGGGGCTACTCTTCGTTGCGTTGTGTGGGCTTCTCATTGCAGTGGCTTCTTTTGTTGCAGAGCGTGGGCTCTAGCTGAGCAGGCTTCAGTAGTTGTGGCTCACAGGCTCTAGAGCGCAGGCTCAATAGTTGTGGTTCACGGGCTTAGTTGCTCCTCAGCACGTGGGATCTTCCCAGACCAGGGCTTGAACCTGTGTCCCCTGCACTGGCAGGCCGATTCTTAACCACTGTGCCACCAGGGAAGCCCCTGTATCATTATATTTGAAGTGAAGTTTCCTATAGACAGCATATGGTTGGTCATTTTTAAAAACCCATTCTGCCCATCTCTGTTTTAATTGGTGTATTCAGACCATTTACATTTAATATAATTACTGATATGTTAAAGCTTAAGTCTGCCATTTTATTTTTTGTTTTCTATTTGTCTATCTTTTCTTTCTCCATTTTCTTTTTCCTGTCTTCTTGTGGGTTATTAGAACGTTTTTTAGAATTCTACTTTAATTTCTCTGTAGTGGGTTTTAGTGTATCACTTTGTATAGCTTTTATAGTGGTTGGCCCACACATAGCTTATCACAGTTTACTGGTTGTCATTTTACCAGTTCAAGAGAAGGGTTGAAAACCTTCCTCCCTTTACATACCTTTACCCTCCCCCATTTATAATTGTCTTAAATATTTTCTCTACATAAATTTTGAACTATATCAGACAGTATTATAATTTTGGATTCAACCGTCAAACATAATTTAGAAAACTAAATTCTAAAAAGGAGAAGGAAAGTCTATTGTGTTTACCCATATTTTTGTTTACTGTGTTCTTCCTTCTTTCCTGATGTTCCAAGATTCCTTTTTTTATTCATTCCTTTCTGTTTGGAGAACTCCCTTTAGCCTTTTTTTTTTTTTTTTTTTTTTTAGGGTAGGCCTACTGGCAACAAATTTCTTCCAGGAGGATATTTTCACTGGACATAGAATTCTGGGTTAATTTTTCTTTTCTTTCACCACTTGGAAAATATGCCATTTTCTTCTGACATCCATGGTTTCTGATGAGAAATCTACTCTCATTCAGACTGTTATTGCCCTATGGGTAATGTGTCATTTCCTTCTTGCTGCTTTTAAGATTTTTTCCTTCTCTTTAGTTTTCAGAAATTTGACTATGTCTTTTGGTATAAATTTTTTGTTTGTTTGTTTATCTTGTTTTGGATTTGTTTGGCTTCTTGAATCTCTGGGTCTCTAACTTTTGCCACATTTGGAAAGTCTTCTCCTCTCCTTCTGGAATTCCAGTGACACAAATATTAGATCTCTTGGTATTGTCCAACAGGTCCCTGAGGCTCTGTTAATTTTTTACACTCTGTTTTCTCTCTTTTGCTCAAATTGCGTGCATAATTGCTATTGTTCTATCTTCTAGTTCCCTGACTCTTTATGTCTTCCTGTTGTTGAGCTCATCCACTGTTTTTCATTTCAATGATTGTATTTTTAATTTGTAAAAATTCCATTGGTATTCCTTTATATTTCTTTATTTCCTTGCTGCAACTTTACATTTCTTTTCTGAGAATATTTTTTCTTTTGTTTCAAGCATGTTTGTAATTGCTCATTGAGGCATTTTTCAAAGTCCATTTAAAAATCATTGTCAGATATTTCCAACATCTCTTTCATCTTGGTGTTGGCATCTTTTAATAGTCTATTTTATTCACTTCGATATCTTTCTAGTTGTTGGTATGACCCAGGTAGTACCTTCCTAGATGTGCCTGTACCCAAAAGGAACTCTTGCTCAAGTGCATGAGGAGATGTATTCAAGAATGCTTATAGCGGTATTATTATGGTAACAAAACTCTTGGAGCAACCCAGAATTCAATCAACAGTAAAATGAATTTAAAGGTGAAGGTGCATTTATATAGTGGAATACTGTAGAGTGGTGTAAATGAATGAACTGCATTAACATGGATGAATTCAATACCATAATGATTGAAAAAAGCAAGCCCACAGATGAGCCATACTACATGAGTCCATTTATATAAATTTCAAAGACAGACAAAAATCAAACAATGTATTATTTAGCAATATATGCATATCTGATACAATTACAAAGAATAACAAGTAATTAATTAAAAATTCAGGATAGTGGTTGATTATAATGAGGGTGGAAGATGTTATCGTGGAGGCACACAGGGATTTCCAAGGTCTTGGTATTGTTCTAATTCTTAAGCTGGGTGATGAACATTTTATTATTTTTATTTTAAATTGTACATATACATTGTATACACTTTTTGGAATGTTTAATAGATTTCAAAATAGAAAAAAGTAAAAACAAAAAAGTAATGTCTTTGGGGTCAGGCTGCCTGGACTCAAATCCTGATTCCACCACTTACTAGCTAGGTAGCCTTGGGCAAGTTACTTTAATTCTGTATGTCCAGTTTGTTCATCTCTAAAATTGGCATACCATTTGTGCCATTATTTTGAGGATTAAATGAGATATGTGTAAAGAATTTAGAAAACAGTAAGGTGCATAGAAATTGTATAATAGTAATAATAATAATACATTGTCTGTAACATATAATTTTAGTAATTATTAGTTTCTCTCCAGACCTTCCTTCAAAAACATTAAGGCTCATTTCTAAAGAAATAAAAGAAATTTTTTTAGAGAACACTAGGATATTTTAGTGGAGATTTTAGGAGTCCCAGCATAAAACCTTTGTATCCTGACACTTGCTGGGCCACATCCTGAAAAGAGTTCTTTGCCCATTCATCACAATGCCCCTTAAAGTAAAGTCTGATATTTTATAAACCTGGCTCTGCACTACCTCACATGGCGCACCATGTCAAAATTTCCACTCAGGACAGAAACTTGGGTGCAGACCACCTTATCACACAAAAGCAGAGAAGACTTGGGACTTCCCTGGTGGTCCAGTGGTTAACACTTCACCTTCCAACGCAGGGGATGCGGGTTTGATCCCTGGTCAGGGAGCTAAGAACCCACATGCCTCACAGCCGAGAAACCAAAACATAAAACAGAAGCAATATTGTAACAAATTCAATAAAGACTTTAAAAATGGTCTACATCAAAAAAATCTTGAATAAAAAAAAAGCAGAGAAGAGAAAACAGCAATTGCTACACACCAGCTACTCAGTTTCTTTTTCTTACACATGAACAGATAATCTATCACCAGACATATGAAAACCACAAATGACACAGAAACACAAAAAGAGAAGTGCAACCTCCAGGAAACAAATCATTCAGGAAATAAAGTGAACTTTGAAAATCCCAAGTGCTACTATGGAAAAGACACAATCAGATAATAAGAAAACTCTTAGGGATTTAAATATGCCACTAAAATTAAAAATTCAATGAAAATACTCAAAATAAAGTGAGGGACTAACTTTAAGTGAGGATATAGAGGAAAAATCAAAGATGTAAAATAAAGGAGAAATATAAGAAAGATAGAGAAACTATTTAAAATGTTCAATATCCAACAAGTACAAGTCTCAGAAAAACATAACAAGCTAAAGTTAGGAATACAATTATTCAGGAAATAATACTAGAGATGAAACAATACCAGATATGAAAAGGCATGAATCGTTAGAATGTATAAAACATTGAATGACATAAGTAACATGTAAGACATTTATGAAGTGGAAGCGAAAACTAAATGCATTTTCAGATATGCAGAGACACAGAAAGTTTATTTTTGTGCACCCTCTCTTAAGAAGCCACTAGAGGATATACTGTAGCAAAGAGAAGGAATTTAAAAAAAAAAGAAGGAAAGAAGGAGACTTTCTTGAACCCTACCCCAATCACCTAACATAAGCCCAAATCCTCTAACTCCTTGGTAGGGCACTGTTACTGAGTTGACCCATGGTTCCCCATGGTGTGCAGTCTCCCTCATTATAAGTCAGTAAACCCACCTTTACTAACTATAATGTTCTGATATAATGTGTTCCTGGTGATCTTTAGCTGCAGGGCATTCATAATTTATATGGTCATTAAAAGTAAATTTTTAACATTGCTTTTCAGGTTTTAAAACATCTATAGACAAACAAGGAATTCTTAGCTACAGTTGTAGAATGGGTCATTAACCCTAACTATATAAAAGTAAAAGCTCATTTTTGAGAGGTTTGAAAGTATAAGGGAGAAACAAGTAACAGGAAAAATAAGAATTCTATTAGTTTCTTTCATGTAAGAAAATCAAAGAAACTGTTGTTAGTGGAACAATAAATGGAGCTTTCAGTTTGAGCAGAGAAGTAACAGAAAATAGTGAGACAGCTATATATGAAGGATGTATGAGAGAAATTTTAAGTACCGGATACCAAACAACAATAGCATGAAATTAATTGTTTAAAGTTTATGAAAAAGTTACAAACATATTCTTTAGTGATAAGAAAGTATTTAAAAAGTTAGAAAATGAAGGTTTAAGAGTGCTTTCCAAAGGGATGAAATGAAAGACAGATAATACCAGGTATTGGCAGGAATGCTGAGGAACTGGTATATCCAGACACTGCTGAAAGCAATGTAAACTGGGACAACCACTTTGGAAAACTATTTGGAACTATCTACTAAAAGTGGACATGCACTTACTGAATGAGTAGCAATTCCACCCTTAGCTATATACCCAACAGAAATGCATATACATGTTTGTTGAAGGACATGTAAGAGAATGTTTATAGCAGCATTATTCAAACAGCCAAACGCACCAACCCAAATATCCACATACAGTAAGATGGGTTATAAATTGTGACATATTCATACAGTGGAATACTATACAGCAACAAGAATGAAGAACTAAAATTAAAAGCAGTATCACGGATAAATGTCATAAACATATTGTTGACACGCCAGATGAAAAACAGTTCACACTCTACTATTGCATTTATATAAATTCAAAACAGGCAAAACTGAACTATAGTATTGGAAGTTGAGATATTTGTTATACTTGAGCTGGTAGTGATTTTAAGGGGTAAATTGTGTGGCACCTGGGATGCTAATAATGTTTTGTTTCTTCAAGATGCTGATACCAAGTATGTTCACTTTCTGAAAATACAGTGAGCTGTGTTAAGGATTTGTTCACTTTTCTGTATGTATGTTATAATTGAATTAAAATATCCATTTAAAAAATTATTTGCCAGTAGGATGAGAGCTAGGAAAGAAGTGTAAATAGAAGAGTGTTGGTTTTCATCATGCTTTCTCACATATTATATTTGTTATATGAATGTATTCCTTTGCAAACAAAATGAATATTATGTAAATATTTTAAATTTTTGCTATTTAGAATCAAATAACTTAGAGCGTGATGAAACAATGAACATAGAGAAAACAATATTTTATTAAGACAGTTCATTGCAACAAGTACCAACGGAAGGAGCAAAAATTTCAGGAAAATCAACAGCATGCAAGGATTTGGAATGGCGCACTCTAAATAAATGCAATGACAATAGAATTTAGTTTTCCAAAATTGGACAAGGTAAAGTTAAATGGACTAATTCATTACAAAAAGGAAATCAAGGCTATACCTGAAGATGGAATTTTTCTCAAATTCGGTATCTGGGGAAATTAGAGATAAATGACAAATACCTTGCATCATGATGAGATCCCTAACTGAATCCAAAGCTATTCCGGAAGTTGGCGTTTTCCTCTATTTCTTCACCAGCACCCTGGGGCGGGAGGTTGGGGAGAATCGGCTTCAAGAATTTAAACTCATTTAACCCGGAGCCTCCCGTCAGACACACCTCGTACTGGTAGCTCTGGGACAGGGTCCCCGTGCCGCTGACGTCCACCAGGTGGCCCGGAAAGGGGCCCTCGGGCACCGAGCAGCGACCCACCGAGGCCGCCCCGCCCCGCCTGCACAGCCGCACCGCGACGAACACCAGCACCGAGAAGAGGAAGAGCGACGACACCGACGCCAAGGCGACCACCAGGTAGACGGTGAGCGGGGCGGCGGGCGCCGCGTCCGCCGCTTCCGCTTCCGGGGCCGGCAGGTAGGGCTGCGAGAAGCCGTCCACCAGCAGCACGTGCAGCGTGACGCTGGCCGACAGCGGCGGCTCGCCGTTGTCCTTGACCAGCACCACCAGCCTGTGCTTGGCCGCGTCGCGCTCGCTCAGCAGCCGGGCCGTGCGCACCTCGCCGTTGTGCGCCCACACGCCGAACAGCCCGGGCTCCGTGGCCTTGAGCAGCTGGTACGAGAGCCAGGCGTTCTGGCCCGAGTCGCCGTCCACCGCCACCACCTTGGTCACCAGGTAGCCCGCCTCGGCCGCCCTGGGCACCAGCTCGGTGCAGGGCGCCGAGGCGTTCTGCAGCGGGTACAGCACGAAGGGCGCGTTGTCGTTGTCGTCCGCCACGAGCACGCGCACCAGCGCCTGGCTGCTGAGCGCGGGCGAGCCGCGGTCGGCGGCGCCCACGCGGAACTCGAACGCCCGCAGGGCCTCGTAGTCCAGGGACCTCAGGGCGAACAGGTGGCCGTTGTCCGGGTTGATGGACACCAGGGAGGCCAGGGGCACGTGCGGGTCGAGGGGCGGCAGCAGCGAGTAGGTGACCTGGGCGTTGGCGCCCGCGTCTCTGTCTGTGGCGCGGACGGTGCCGATGTGCAGGGCGGGGCTGTTGTTCTCGCGGACGGACAGGGTGTAGGAGGTCTGGGTGAAGGCGGGGGCGTTGTCGTTGACGTCGGACACCAGCACGGTTATGTTGTGCTCGGTTTTCAGTCTCGGTGTCCCCATATCTGTGACGGTGATGGTGACGTTGTATTCCGCTCTGCTCTCTCTGTCCAGTGGCCTCTCGGTCACTAGGGTGTAAAAGTTTTTGAATGTGGGTTTCAAGAGAAAGGGGAGATCATTCTGGATGGAGCAAACCATCCTACCGTTGTCCCCGGAATCTGGATCAGAAACACTGAAAACGGCCACCACAGTCTCTGGGGAGTTTTCTGGGGTAGAGCTGGTGAGCGTCGACATGGTCAGTTCAGGGACGTTGTCGTTCACATCCACCACTTCTATAACTACAGTGCATTTTCCTGAAAGGCCCCCGCCGTCTGTGGCTGCAACCTCCACGTTATAATATCGAGTTGACTCGAAATCCAATGCCCTTTTCAGACGAATTTCTCCTGTTATTTCGTCTATTACAAACAGTTGAGTAACTTCATCACCTTGGAATAGAGCGTAGGCTACATTCCCATTCGTTCCTGCATCTAAATCTCGGGCGGAGACAGTGACAACTAAGGAGTTTAGGGGGCTGTTCTCCGGAATCTGTACCTCATAGACCGACTGTAAAAACTCAGGGGCGTTGTCGTTGATGTCCACGACTTCAATGCGGACTGCAGTGGTCCCGGACCTGGGCGGAGCCCCACTATCCAGCGCCGTGAGGGTTAAACTGAGCTCAGGCCCTTCCTCCCGATCCAGCGGTTTGTCCAGCACCAGTTCTGGGTATTTTCTGCCATCTCCGCGATTATGAGTGACAACATGAAAATGGGAGTTGGGGCTGATTGTGTAATTCTGAATAGTGTTGCTACCTATGTCAAAGTCCTGAGCTATTTTCAAAGGAAACACAGTCCCTGTCTGGACGTTTTCTGGGATTTTTAGGAGCATTTCCCTCTCGAGGAACTCTGGGGAATGGTCATTTATATCTGTGAGCTGCAGATCAGCTTGAAAAAACTGCACCGGGTTTTCCAGTAATAGTTGGAAATGCAGTATGCAGGGATCGGTCGCCCCACACAGCACCTCCCGGTCTAGTTTTTCACATAGAAGCAAATTCCCGGTCGTTACATCCAGCTGCAAGAGCTGTTTATTTCCTTTGTAATGGATTCGCGCGCCCCGAGTGGCCAGTTCCCCCACCCTGAGCCCCAGGTCTTTTGCCAGGGTGGCCACAAAAGACCCACTTTCTGTTTCTTCTGGCATGGAATACCTAACTGCTTCAGAGCCAGCCTCCCACAAAAGCAACAATATAGCAAGAAAGATAACTTGCCTTTTCTGTAGCGTTTTTGCTGGTGCAGTCTCCATTGTTCAGACCCTGTTCAAGAACGTGCAGTTTCTTCAACTCCGTATGCAATCAACCCAGATGATTTGGTTAAATAAACTCGAATTAGATCTTTCTGACTGACCTGCAGTAGAACGATGCCCTTCTCTGGAGATCTCTGCCTCTAGATCTTATGTAAAATGCTTCCTTCTTTTAGAAAGCATTCAGAGTTCTGATTCCCAGCGTAATGGCTTCCCGGGTATCCACAGAGCCATTCATTCCTACTCATAGCCTGCAGCACCACCAGGCGTCCTTATTTACTATTGCATATAGTATTTGCCGTTTCATTCCAAGTTAGAACCTTTTAAGTCACAGAAGTGTTCCCAGTTGTATCTCCACTTCTCAGTTATTGTAAGTTCTAAATAAACATGTGCTAAGTTAACTTCCAGTGAAAGAATACTATTCAGAACAAACTAAAACACTAGTATTCCTCATAAAATATCTTTTGAGTACTCGAAGAAACTTTCTTTTGTGTGATTCTTATTTGATTATATTCAAGAAATAAGCAATAATGGATGTTTACAAAAGTTTACACTATTAAAATTATTTTTATTTTTAAATATTACATATTAGAAAAGGGCATAAATCATGAATGTACAGCTCAAAAAATTTTCAGGAAGTAAACACACTCATAAGCAGAACCTAAATTAAAATTAAAATGTTACAAAAACCCTAGAAGCCCCCTCCTCTCATTGTCTGGTCACTACCCTCCCTGCTAAAGGTAAGCACACTCCTGATTTCTATTATCATAGAGTTTGTGTGTGTGTGTCTTTTTTGAACTTTTATAGAAATGGAGTTATAGAGTGTTTGTTATGTTTGTCTTCTTTCACTCAACATTACCTTTGTAAAATTCATCTGTTACATATTGTTCTAATTTTATTCTCATTGCTTTATGTTATTCTGTTGTATGACTATACCAACATTTGTTTTTTTATTCTCCAGTTGATGGACACTGGGTTTTTCAGTTTGGGAATATTTTGAGTAGTGCTGCTATGAACACTCTTATATATGTCTTTTGGTGTCTATGTGTGCGTTTATATTTACTATATTCCTAGGAGTTAGACTGTTGTGCCTTAAGATGTGCACATATATATATAGCTTTAATAGATATTGCAAAACAGTTTTCAACTGTGGTTTTACCAAAACCAGCAGAGTGAGAGTTCCAGTTGCTCCATATGCTTGTCAACATTTGATAACATCTTTTAATTTTAACCTCTCTGATGAGTGTGTGATGATGTCATATTGTAATTTTAATTAGCATTTCCCTGATGATTAATTAAATTGAGCACATTTTTCACATGGTTATTTTTATTAGTGTATATTCTTGTGAAGTACATAAGTCTTTTGTCTATTTTTCTATTTAGGGTACTTGTCTTTTTTTCTTATTGATCTTTAGAAGTTCCTTATATATTCTGGGTATAAGTACTTTGTTAGAAGTATGTATTGCAAATAGTCTCTCCCATTCTATGGCATGCATTTTAACTCTCTTGTGGTATCTTTGAAGAACAAAACTTCTTAACTTTTACTCTAATTTTTCAATATTTTTTATTTATGGTTAGAACTTTTTGTGTTTTCTTTGAATCTTTGCATACACTAAAGTCAAGAAAATATTGTTGTATGGTGCTTTTGAAAAATCATTTACTTTACTTTTCACATTTAGAGCTATAATCCTCCTGAAATTATTTTTTTCATGTTAGTGAGGCTAGGGTCAAATTATTTTTTTTTCATATAAATATCCAAATGACTGCACCATCTATTGAAAAGAAGTTCCATTCCCAATTGTTTCTGATGTGCCATTTTTTTCATAAATCAGGGGTCCATAGTTCTGTTCAAGAGTCTTTTTTTCCCATTTTCTCTTTGTTTATCCCACAATACAATATTATCTTAATTACTATACTTCATAATAGGTTTTAGTATCTGATTGCTAAGTCCTCCAGTTTTATTCTTTTTAAGATTGCTTTGGTTATTATTGTCCCTTTGTATTTCCATATAAACTTTATCTTTTTTTTAAGATTTTTTTTTGATGTGGACTATTTTTTTTAAGTCTTTATTGAATTTGTTACACTATTGCTTCTGATTCATGTTTTGGATTTTTGGCCACAAGGCATGTGGGATCTTAGCTCCCCGATCAGGGATCGAACCCGCATCCCCTGCATTGGAAGGCGAAGTCTTAACCACTGGACGGCCAGGGAAGTCCCCATATAAACTATAGATTCAGCTTGTCAGCTTCCACAAAGAAATCTGCTGAAGTTTTTTTAGGATTTTATTGCATCTGTAGATTGAGAAGAACTGACATATTCCCAATACTGAGTCTTCCAACTATTGAACATTATATATCCCTCTGTTTATTCAGATATTTAACTTTTCTCAATAATATTTTATATTTTTCAGTGTAGAAGTCTTATGCATATTCTGTTATGTTTGTTTCTAGATATTTGATGTTTCCGAAACTACTGTAAATGATGCTTGAAATTTTTAATTTTCTGGGTTTTGTTGCTGTATAGAAATACAATTATTATTTGCATGTAGACCTTATATCCAGTGGCATTACTAACTTCATTTATTAATCCTAATAGTCTGCAGATTCTTTATGACTTTTAATGTATACAATCATGTCATTTTAAAAAAAGACTTCTTATTTCTTCTCTTCCAATCATTGTGTCTTTTATTTTTTCTTTGCTTTATTCCACTGGTTAGAACCTATAGTAAAACACTAAAGTGAAATAGTAAAGGCAAGCATTCTTGTCTCATTCTTGATCACTGAGGGAAAGTTTTAAATAATTTACCATTAAGGATAATGTTTACTGTAGGTTTTAAAATACTTTCTGAAAGTTGCCTTCTGTTTTCAGTTTGCTAACAATTTTACCATGTGTGCGCTGAATTTTATCTTGTGACTTTTTCTGTGTCCATTGAGGTAATCATATGATTTTCCTCCTTTACCTATTAATGTTATATAGTATATTGATTGGATTTGCATTCCTAAAATAACACAGTTTTCTCATAATTTATTATTTCTCTTTTATATATTTCTGAATTTTATTTACTGATATTTTGTTTAGAATTTTTCCACCTGTGTTTGTAAAAGAGATTGGTCTCTAGTTTTCCTTCCTTATGATGTCCTATTCAGGTTTGGATGTCATAATCCATTGAAGTCATTCTGGTACCCAAATAATCTGGGAAATATTTCCTGTTTTTCTGTCTTCCAAAAGATTTTGTATAAATTGGTGTTAGTTGTTCCATGAGTATTTAGAAGAATTCACTAGTGTGAACTGAAGTGGCAAGGTTTTTAATCACAAATTTAATTTACTTACGATATGACTAATCAGATTTCTTCTTGTTTCAGTTTTAGTAAATTGTGTTTTTAAAAGATGTTTTCCATTTTACATAAATTATCAAATTTATTGGCATACAGTTGTTCATAATATCCTCTTTTATTTTTTAATGTCTGTAGGATTGGTAGTGATGTTCCTTTTTCATTCCTGATATTTATGATCGATGTTATCCTTCTTTTTAACATTAGTCTTATGAAGAGTTTTTAATAAGAGTTATTAATTATTACGTGGAAACAACTTTAAGTTTTGTTAATCTTCTTGGTTGTATATTTGTCAGCTTTGTATTTATTTATGTTTATATATATATGTATTATTTTCTTCCTTCTACATTGGTATTTAATTTGTTCTTTTTCTAGGTTCTTCAGATGAAAGCTTAGATTATTGATTTTTAACCTTTCTTTTCTAACCTGTGCATTTAAAGTTTTAAAATTTCCCTGTAAAATCTGTTTTGATATATCAGATCTTAACTTTTACCCAGTTCAAAATATATGGAAATTTCTTCTATGATTTCTTCTTTGACTGGTGGATTATATTATTTAATTTTGAAGCATTTGGGTATTTCTTTTAAATTTTTATTTCTGTCTTAATTTCATTGTCAAAGAGCATATTGAGTAATTTCAATTCTTTAAAAAAAATTAGAGACTTGCCTTATGACCCAGAATATGGATAATTTTGATATATGCATGTGCATATAAAAAGAACATGTACTCTCCAGTGTACTATGTATGCCAGTTTATTCAAATATAATTATTGTGTTGTTCAGATTTTTAATATTCAGTGTAGGTGTGTCTTCTTATTCTATCAGGGGTTGAGAGAGCTGTAATACATCCTCCTCCTATGACTGGATTTATCTATTTCTTATTTATGTTCTTTCAGTTTAACTTTCTATATTTTGTAATTATCTTATGGGGATATATTCAGTCTTAGAATTGACAAACTTCTGGTATATTTACCTCCTTATCATTATGAAATATCTCTCTTTATCTCTAGTAATGCATCTTTCTTTAAAGTCTCCTTTGTCTTATGTGAGTATATCTATACTTGGTTTATTTTGGTTAGTGTTTGTGTCATGTATCTTTTTCTAATTTTAAATTTTCAAACTTTCTGTCATAACACACACACAGAGACACACACGTTATGTGACAGCATATAGTTGAATTTTTCTTAAACCTAATCGGACAATATTGGTTAATTTGATTATTTAATCCACTTCCAATTAATGTAATATTTGATATCTATCCACTTATATTTACCATCTAAACTTTTGCTGTTTGTCCCTAAAGTTTTTTTCTTCTTTTCGATTATTTAGATATTTATTTTTTTCCTTCGATTCATTTTAAAATTATCTTCTTGTGATTATCTTAGAGATTACAACATCCATCTTTGATCTACAAGAGTCTAATACAAAATATTTAATTTTACTACTCCCATGATAATGCTTAGAACCTTAGAATTCCTTAACTCTGTTTATAGCACCTGCCTTTTACATTATTATTGTCATGAATTAAAATTTTATATATATTTTAAATCCTTTAAGAAACTATTATTTTTGCCTTTAATAATCAATAGCAATTTATAGTTACCCTTATTCTTGTTCTTCATTTCTTCCTGCAAATCCGTGATTCCTTCAGGACTGTTTTCCTTCTGCCTAATGAATTCCACTAAAAGTATTTCTTTTAGTGCAGATGCGACTGTGATTAATTCTTGCAGTTTTTGTTTGTTTGAAAACTTCATTTTTGAAAGATATATTTTCCGGTGATAGAATTCTAGTCTGGTAGTTATTTTTTTCAGGACTCTGAAGACATCATTCCTTTGTCTTTTGGCTGCTTGATGGTCAGCTCTCCATTTTATTGTTGTTCCTTTCAAAGCAATGTGTCATCTTCATGTGGTTGCTTTTAAGATTTTCTCTTTGACTTTGGTCTTTAGCAGCCTTCCTGTGATATTCCTAGCTGTGCTTTGTTTTTTATTTAACATCTTTATTGGGGTATAATTGCTTTACAATGTTGTGTTAGTTTCTGCTGTATAACAAAGTGAATCAGCTATATGTATACCAATATCCTCATAACCCCTCCCTCTTGCGTTTCCCTCCCACTCTCCCTATCCCACCCCTCTAGGTGGTCACAAAGCACTGAGCTGATCTCCCTGTGCTATGAGGCTGCTTCCCACTATCTATTTTACATTTGATAGTGTATATATGTCAATACTACTCTCTTGCTTCGTCCCAGCTTACCCTTCCCCCTCCCTGTGTCCTTAAGTCCATTCTGAACATCTGCGTCTTTATTCCTGTCCTGCCCCTAGGTTCATCAGAGCCTTTTTTTTCCCTCTTAGATTCCATATATATGTGTTAGCATACGGTATTTGTTTTTCTCTTTCTGACTTACTTCACTCTGTATGACAGACTCTAGGTCCCTCCACCTCACTACAAATGACTCAATTTCATTTCTTTTTATGGCTGAGTAATATTCCATTCTATATATGTGCCACATCTTCTTTATCCATTCATCTGTCGACGGACACTTAGGTTGCTTCCATGTCCTGGCTATTGTAAATAGAGCTGCAATGAACATTGTGGTACATGACTCTTTTTGAATTATGGTTTTCTCAGGGTATATGCCCAGTAGTGGGTTTGCTGGGTCATATGGTAGTTCTATTTTTAGGTTTTTAAGGAACCTCCATACTGTTCTCCATAGTGGCTGTATCAATTTACGTTCCCAACAACAGTGCAAGAGGGTTCCCTTTTCTCCACACCCTCTCCACCATTATTGTTTGTAGATTTTTTGATGATGGCCATTCTGACTGGTGTGAGGTGATACCTCATTGTAGTTTTGATTTGCATTTCTATAATGATTAGTGATTTGAGCATCTTTTCATGTGTTTGTTGGCAATCTGTATATCTTCTTTGGAGAAATGTCTGTTTAGGTCTTCTGCCCATTTTTTGGATTGGGTTGTTTGTTTTTTTCATATTGAGCTGCATGAGCTTCTTTTATATTTTGGAGATTAATCCTTTGTCAGTTGCTTCCTTGGCAAATATTTTCTCCCATTCTGAGGGTTGTCTTTTCATCTTGTTTATGTTTTCCTTTGCTGTGCAAAAGCTTTTAAGTTTCATTAGGTCCCATTTGTTTATTTTTGTTTTTATTTCCATTTCTCTAGGAGGTGGGTCAAAAAGGATCTTGCTGTGATTTATGTCATAGAGTGTTCTGCCTATGTTTTCCTCTAAGAGTTTGATAGTGTCTGGCCTTACATTTAGGTCTTCAATCCATTTTGAGTTTATTTTTGTGTATGGTGTTAGGGAGTGTTCTAATTTCATTCTTTTACATGTAGCTGTCCAGTTTTCCCAGCACCACTTACTGAAGAGGCTGTCTTTTCTCCATTGTATATTCTTGCCTCCTTTATCAAAAATAAGGTGACCATATTAGTGTGGGTTTATCTCTGGGCTTTCTACCCTGTTCCATTGATCTATATTTCTGTTTTTGTGCCAGCACCATACTGTCTTGACTACTGTAGCTTTGTAGTATAGTCTGAAGTCAGGGAGCCTGATTCCTCCATCCATTTTTCTTTCTCAGGATTGCTTTGGCTATTCGGGGTCTTTTGTGTTTCCATACACATTGTGAAATTTTTTGTTCTAGTTCTGTGAAAAATGCCAGTGGTAGTTTGATAGGGATTGCATTGAATCTGTAGATTGCTTTGGGTAGTAGAGTCATTTTCACAATGTTGATTCTTCCAATCCAAGAACATGGTATATCTCTCCATCTATTTGTATCATCTTTAATTTCTTTCATCAGTGTCTTATAGTTTTCTGCATACAGGTCTTTTGTCTCCTTAGGTAGGTTTATTCCTAGGTATTTTATTCTTTGTTGCAATGGTAAATGGAAGGAAACAATAGCAAATATCAATAAAACTAAAAGCTGGTTCTTTGGGCTTCCCTGGTGGCGCAGTGGTTGAGAGTCTGCCTGCCAGTGCGGGGGACGCGGGTTCGGGCCCTGGTCTGGGAGGATCCCACATGCCGCGGAGCGGCTAGGCCCGTGAGCCACAACTGCTGGGCCTGTGCGTCTGGAGCCTGTGCTCCGCAACAAGAGAGGCTGCGGGGGTGAGAGGCCCGCGCACCGCGATGAAGGGTGGCCCCCGCTTGCCGCAACTGGAGAAGGCCCTCGCACAGAAACGAGGACCCAACACAGCCAAAAATAATATATAAATAAAAATTTTTTAAAAAAAGCTGGTTCTTTGAGAAGATAAACAAAATTTATAAACCATTAGCCAGACTCATCAAGAAAAAAAGGGAGAAGACTCAAATCAACAGAATTAGAAATGAAAAAGGAGAAGTAACAACTGACACTGCAGAAATACAAAGGATCATGAGAGATTACTACAAGCAACTATATGCCAATAAAATGGACAACCTGGAAGAAATGGACAAATTCTTAGAAAAGCACAACCCTCTGAGACTGAACCAGGAAGAAATAGAAAATATAAACAGACCAATCACAAGCACTGAAATTGAGACTGTGATTAAAAATCTTCCAACAAACAAAAGCCCAGGACCAGATGGCTTCACAGGTGAATTCTATCAAACACTTAGAGAAGAGCTAACACCCATCCTTCTCAAACTCTTCCAAACTATAGCAAAGGGAGGAACACTCCCAAACTCATTCTGTGAGGCTACTATTATCCTGATACCAAAACCAGACAAAGATGTCACAAAAAAAGAAAACTACAGGCCAATATCACTGATGAACATAGATACAAAAATCCTCAACAAAATACTAGCAAACAGAATCCAACAATACATTAAAAGGATCATACACCATGATCAAGTGGGGTTTATCCCAGGAATGCAAGGATTCTTCAATATATGCAAATCAATCAATGTGATATACCATATTAACAAATTGAAGGATGAAAACCATATGATCATCTCAATAGATGCAGAAAAAGCTTTCAACAAAATTCAACACCCATTTACTCTCCGGAAACTAGGCATAGAGGGAACTTACCTCAACATAATAAAGGTCATATATGACAAACCCAGAGCCAACATCGTTCTTAATGATGAAAAACTGAAACCATTTCCTCTAAGATCAGGAACAAGACAAGGTTGCCCACTCTCACCACTATTACTCAACATAGTTTTGGAAGTTTTAGACACAGCAATCAGAGAAGAAAAAGAATAAAAGGAATCCAAATCGGAAAAGAAGTAAAACTGTCACTGTTTGCCGATGACATGAAACTATATGTAAAGAATCCTAAAGATGCTACCAGAAAACTACTAGAGCTAATGAATGAATTTGGTAAAGTAGCAGGATACAAAATGCACAGAAATCTCTTGCATTCCTATACACTAACAATGAAAAATCTGAAAGAGAAATTAAGGAAACACTCCCATTTACCATTGTTTTTCATTCTAATTGGGTTTCACTGAGCATCTTGAGCAGTACATTTTTTTCACCATTTTTGGAAAATTCTTGGTCATTATTTCTTTAAACATTGCTTATTCCCCATTCCTAGTCCTTCTAGGATTACAATCATATGTGTGTTGGAGTTTTTCATTATGTTCCACATGTCACTAAATGTTCTTGTCTGTATTTTTAATTATTTCATTCCTCAGTGCTTCTATTTGGATATTTAATATTGGCCTGTCTTGCATTCACTAATCCTATAATCCTTTACAACTACTATGCCATTACACAATCTAATATTTTAAAATTTCAGTTACTATATTCTTCAGTCCCAAAATTAATTTCCATTTTATTCCATTCTCTAGTGAAATTCTCTTCTACCTATTTTCTGTATTCCTTATTTTAACATATTAGTCATACTTATTTTAACATCACTGTCAGTAAATTCTAGTATGTATTTTATGTGTAGGTCTTCTGTATTGTTTGTTTTTTCCTCTAGGTTTTATTCATGTCAACCAGCCTTTTTGTATGTGTACCTCATAATTTTTTATTGAATGCTGAAGATTAATGTAAAAAGCTATCCAGGATCCAGATGATATTATTTTCTTCCAGAAAGAGTTCACCTTTTCCTCTGTTAGCTTGGTAGAGTCATGTCTAATCAAATTGCCTTAATTCAAACAAGCACTGTGCTTAGTCAAGGTTCTTTGCAGTCCTGAAAAGCACCTGACCCTTCAGAATTTTCAGTTCAGAACTCAGTGTATTCTCCACAGCCTTTCCCATGGCAGGTCACAAACTCTAATTTTCATGCATTTTAAGACTATTAAAACTTCACTCTGCTTTTCACAAATTTTCCTTTAAGTTTTTAGTCTTCTTCCCTGGAATGTCCCAGAATTTGACAAGCATCATGAGGGGGAAAACTGGCCTTGAGCTTGAATCCTCCAGTTTGCCAAAGGCTGTTGAAGTTACCCCATCCCTGGCAGAAGCCTTTTGTCTGTTCTTTGAGTTTGCAAATTTCCTTAGGGCAAATTGACTGTAGGAGTCAGTTCAGAACTCCAAGGATTTTCCTTTTCAGGAATCTTAGCCCCTTCAGTTCTTTTTATATCATCTGCTGTCTGTTGCTTGAAACTGGTAATTTCTGAATTTAAAACAGGTTTTATTGTTGTTTTCTGCTGTTAGATAATCCATCTAACTGGGAAACAGAATTCCACCAAATATTTGCATAACTTATAATTTGACTATTTAAAATCTATATTTTGTAACTTCTGGTAGTAAGAAATAGGGGGTCTTAAAGTGATGTGGGTTATATTGCCTTCAGTAGAATTTCTGTGCCTAAAACAGCATGTGTTAAACTCACTATATGCTATGCCTAAAAACAACAACAAAGGAATTGTAAAAAATGCACATATAATAGAAGCACTTGAGAAACTATGATTGAAATGGGTATTATTATCCAGATATTTGGCCTCCACTCTCTATTTTTGTTTTGCAAAAGTAGAACTGGCCTATTTTTCTTAAGGTATTCATTTTGTGGAAGTTAGTTGGATTATATTTACTATTAAATTATAATCATTGAATTTTAAAATGTTGATCTATTCTACACCAAAGACTGGTGGTGATCCCCAGCTAGTAAGGAATGATCCATACTTTATGAATACACACAGTAACTTATAAAGTAATACACAAAGTAATTCATAAATTTACTCATATAAATTCATAAATGTGGTTCTGAGTGTTTGGCCAGTCTCATTTGGGTGATTATACAAATTGGACTTTCCTGGCATAAACAAAAACATGAACTTAGATTTTCATAATGTTGAAATATATTGCTGAAAACTTCAATCACATTTCTTGTCATCATACATAAAAACTATTTCATTTAAATATCTAACAGTAAATGGAGAAGTCGTTAAAGTTGACTACCGTATTTATGTCTTATATATTTGTTTGTGTTTAATTTTGTTCTCATTTTTATCACTTTCTAATTTCAAGTATTAGATTGGATGAAGGCTAAAAGCTATGTTTCAATAATAAACAGTAATTTTCCTTTTTTATTTCATTATATCCTTAGAAAAAATGTAATTCAGAGAAAGATGCAAGTAATTAAATTCCAGTAGGATGATACGAGATCTAAAAATAAATACTTAGGTTATAAAGCAGGCTCTTTAATTACTCACATTGTGCCGAAAGTTCAATAACTGGTCTTATAATTACATCCATATAAATTTAGTTGGAAACCACATAATCGTCTTGCTTGGCTTAATGAACACAACATGAAACAATTATAATTCAGGTAAGTTTATCTTAATTTCTATTTCTATTCTTGTTGTCTTAAAAGAAAAAACAATGCTTATTTCTTACTACTAAAAGTTAGCATAATTGAAAAAGTAAATTTATGCAAAATACCCAAAAGCTACATTGAAGAACAAAACAAGGTGACTTGGAGATAAAAAATAAATCATCATTTTGTTCATAAAAGTTGCCCATGTTTGCAAAGTAACTTAAAATGAGCAATCAGACTAGAACATAATAACCAAAACTGAGAAGAAATTCTCTTTTGAAACATGCAGAGAAGCTGCAGGAAAACCAAGAAAAACGCATACATTAAACTACATTTGAACTCCTATTAATAGGGCAAAAGGAAGGACAAGAAAGTATATGCCCTCTACCTCTTGAGTCCTTTTAAAGGATTTAGGATTTACTTAAGGTTCTAAGATTTTAAGTATTTTACCAAGCAGTGACTTAGTTTTATTTTAGTGAAGTGGTACCAAGTTATATAAGATTTTCTCTTTAATTGTTATTTATAAATGAGAATAATTTTTATTTTAATATCAGTGAGTATTTATAGAGCAATTACAATGTGCTACGTAAGTAGCAAACAAGATAATCTCTAGCATATACGCTGCTCACAATGGGATATGGTCACAACTGTAGTGTATCAATAATTTAATAAAGTGCATGTTTAGGTACAATTTGGGAGAAACAAGTATGCTAATTTATATGTTCGTGGCTATTCAGGGGGGCATAGCCTGGTAGAATAGTGAACAAGAAAGGTCTAGGTAGCTACAAAGAATTTCAAACATTCTGGCCTTGCAAATATAAAGCTATGTGGTAAAGACAAGCACCAAAAATATATAGAAATGTAAGATTACACAGAAGCTTTAAAATGTTTCCTTGAAAAGACATTAACCAAGAAGTTCCTTTAAATAAAATTTCTTCTTACACTACTTGAGTAATTTATAATTATGGAAAGATTAATCAAGAGAAGGTCAAATATGGAGAAATACATAATATCAAGTGTAACTAAAAATGCTAAATCCAATGAATATTAATAAAAGTAAGATTTAGCACAGAGACATGCATAAGTTTGCAATAGTGATATACATATTTATACAACAATACAATCTCAAGAGAAAGTATCGCAATGTGAGAGTCAGGTTTAACAAAATTGAGAGGCTCACTTGACCAAATACGACACTTAACCGAACAAAACTACTCCTGCAGTTGGGGCTTTCTTTTAATTTCTCTCTCTGTGTTCTGATCCAAGAGGTTGGGAAATACTGGCTTCAGGAATTTGAACTCACCAGTTCCATGGCCTCCCGTCAGACACACCTCGTACTGGTAGCTCTGGGACAGGGTCCCCGTGCCGCTGACGTCCACCAGGTGGCCCGGAAAGGGGCCCTCGGGCACCGAGCAGCGACCCACCGAGGCCGCCCCGCCCCTCCTGCACAGCCGCACCGCGACGAACACCAGCACCGAGAAGAGGAAGAGCGTCGACACCGACGCCAAGGCGACCACCAGGTGGACGGTGAGAGGGGCCGCCGGCGCCGCGGCCGCCGCTTCCGCTTCCGGGGCCGGCAGGTAGGGCTGCGAGAAGCCGTCCACCAGCAGCACGTGCAGCGTGACGCTGGCCGACAGCGGCGGCTCGCCGTTGTCCTTGACCAGCACCACCAGCCTGTGCTTGGCCGCGTCGCGCTCGCTCAGCAGCCGGGCCGTGCGCACCTCGCCGTTGTGCGCCCACACGCCGAACAGCCCGGGCTCCGTGGCCTTGAGCAGCTGGTACGAGAGCCAGGCGTTCTGGCCCGAGTCGCCGTCCACCGCCACCACCTTGGTCACCAGGTAGCCCGCCTCGGCCGCCCTGGGCACCAGCTCGGTGCAGGGCGCCGAGGCGTTCTGCAGCGGGTACAGCACGAAGGGCGCGTTGTCGTTGTCGTCCGCCACGAGCACGCGCACCAGCGCCTGGCTGCTGAGCGCGGGCGAGCCGCGGTCGGCGGCGCCCACGCGGAACTCGAACGCCCGCAGGGCCTCGTAGTCCAGGGACCTCAGGGCGAACAGGTGGCCGTTGTCCGGGTTGATGGACACCAGGGAGGCCAGGGGCACGTGCGGGTCGAGGGGCGGCAGCAGCGAGTAGGTGACCTGGGCGTTGGCGCCCGCGTCTCTGTCTGTGGCGCGGACGGTGCCGATGTGCAGGGCGGGGCTGTTGTTCTCGCGGACGGACAGGGTGTAGGAGGTCTGGGTGAAGGCGGGGGCGTTGTCGTTGACGTCGGACACCAGCACGGTTATGTTGTGCTCGGTTTTCAGCCTGGGGGTTCCCATATCTGTGACGGTGATGGTGATGTTGTACTCGGCTCTGCTCTCTCTGTCCAGCGGGCTCTCTGTTACCAGGGTGTAGAAATTCTTGAAAGTCGGTTTTAGAATGAATGGCAGATTATCTGGAATAGAGCAAACCATCCTTCCATTGTCTCCGGAGTCTCTATCTCGAATTCGGAAGATGGAGACTACAGTCTCAGGAGCATTTTCTGGGATGGAGCAGGTGAGTGAAGGTATGGTAAGTTCAGGGGCGTTGTCATTCACATCTACCACCTCTATGACTACAGTGCCTTTTCCGGAAAGGCCTCCTCCATCTGTAGCCTCAATTTCCACGTGGTAAGATTTAATTTGTTCAAAATCCAATTTCTTTGTCAGTCGGATTTCTCCTGTGACTTCATTTATTGAGAAAGTTTGTTTAATTTCCTCTGATGCTTGGAACAAGCCGTAGGAAACAGTCCCAAAGTTTCCAGCATCTACATCCCTAGCTGAAACAGTAAGTATTGGGGAGTGTAGGGGGCTGTTTTCCAGAACCTGCACCTCATATGGAGTGTGCACAAACTTAGGAGCATTGTCATTGACATCCATGATCAGGATTCGTAACATGCTGGTGCCAGACCTAGGTGGAGACCCACCATCCAGCGCCATGAGGGTTAAGCTGAACTCAGGCTGCTCCTCTCGATCCAGTGCTTTGTCCTGCACCAAATCTGGATATTTCTTGCCCTCACTATGATTTCGAGTGACAACGTGAAAATGAGAATTGGGGCTGATAGTGTATTTTTGAAGAGCATTGCTGCCCACATCCAAATCCTGAGCTAATTTCAACGGAAAAACAGTCCCTGGCTGGCTGTTTTCCGGTATTTTCAGGAGCATTTCCCTATTTGGGAATACTGGGGAGTGGTCATTTATGTCCTGGATTAATAGTTCTCCTTCAAAAAACTGCACCGGAGTTTCCAGGAACACTTGGAAATGCAACACACAGGGTTCAACGGGGCCACATAAATCTTCCCGGTCTAGTTTCTCCCTCAAAAGCAAATCTCCAGTCTGGCGATCTAGCAGCAAGCGCTGCTTGTCATCGTCACACACCACCTGGGCCGACCGGGCGGCCAGCTCCCCAATTCCCAGGCCCAGGTCCTTGGTCAAATGGGCTATAAAGGAGACGCTCTCTGTTTCTTCCAGCACAGAATAACGAATAGGCGCAGGGTGAGCCTGAGACAAGAATACCATCAAAATAAAGGTCATCACTTGCCTGTTCTGTTGAATTCTCTCTAGCGTCTCCATGTTGGAGCCAGAGTGCTTACATCCAATCCCTTCAGCAACCACAAAAAGACCCGAGGTATTAAATTCTGACTTCTTGCTTGGTAGAATCTTCACAAAGTTGCCTTTAATCTTAAAGTCGTTTAGTATATCGCTACCCAAACTCGTTGGTAACCCAGCACTGCTGGCAAAGCTTCTTCTGTGTGGTGTTGATTTCGTCTGGCAACAAAGGGATACGGGAGCTTTTTAGGGCTCTTTATTCACAGTCTTAGCCGGCAGCGCCACCCTGCGTCCTGATTGAGAAGCTAATACTGTAGTCTCAAGTCAGCCTATTTTGAAAGTGTCCAAATGTAAGCCGTTTAAAAAAGTGTATAGAACTTTTACAAGTTTTGTTATTCCATTAAATGGCTTAAGGTATAGGTTATCCATTACATTGCATGAGCTAGAATAATTGTGAGCACAAAGCAAGGGGATATCTTCCTCTCCCCATACCCTTACAAGTGGAACTTAAAGAACTCCATTTCCCTTTTGTCATAATCTAACCAGGGGAGATAAACTCTTATAAAATTACAATTCATAATAGTTTTATCTGTTTATTTCCAAGTATGTGAGAAATTTATGATGATGCAAAAAGTTTGTGTAAGGTGTTCTGTACCACCTGGTCTTAGGTTCTATTTTTTTACACTGGTGTGCAAATAGTAACACAGTTGAATAAAGAGGCATCTTGCTTTGTTATAAGTCCTTTTACAGTGTGAACTCACATTAAAATATTAAGGAGGTCAAATAGTATTAGAATCAGATTCTTAGATCCAGAGAGGAAATGAAAGGATTTTTACAGATAAAGAAACAGAAGCTCAGAGGGTGATAGGACTTGATTATTCTACTTGACTATTATCAGGATAATATCAAGACAAAACTGAGTGAAAATCATAGAATTTTATTAAGATAAAGGCTTTAAGTTTAAGCTGATTTAGCTAGATATCTGTATTTAATAATGAGTTTGCTTCTTACCACATTGATCCTTTGTAGCCCAGATATCACATTCCTTGACTAGCCAATTTGCGGGAAGACAAGAAGCAGTGATTTAAAACATTTTAATGTGTGAGCAAAGGGTACCTCAAGCTTTGTCTACTTATATATGGTGAAGAGGAGAGACTTGTTTATAAAATGGATTTCAGTGCAGCATGCAGCTATTGTGATTTCCCTGATACAGTAAGTTAACTGAGACACAGTTAATCAGTTTACTGGTTACAATTAGTATATTGAATGGAGTACCACTTATCTTGGTACATATGGGATTTCTCCTCCTTAAATATCTTGTAATTTAATTACTTAATTAACTTCATAAATTATGCTTCACATTTATTGAATTATTTTAAAATCATGTCAGTAATCTTAGATTCTGATAATGATAGAAAGTATTAGGAAAGATTATTATTATTATTTACTTTTTTTTGGCCATGCCGTGCACATGCGGGATCTTAATTCCCCAACCAGAGATCGAACCCGTGTCCCCTGCAGTGGAAGCGTGCAGCCTTAACCGCTGGTCCGCCAGGGAAGTCCCAGGAAAAATTACTTTTGAAAGAAGCCTGTACTATAGTAGTCATTCAGTAAATATCATTTGGATAAATTAATTAACCCACTCTAATGATCATATTTCTACCTATATTAGAAGATTACTGTGAGATCATGCATTCAGCCATGAACATGTCTGACACTGAATAAAGAATTCTGAGAGATGAGAGTATAATACACGCTAAGCACTGTTCAAATAAATTTACTTTTATTCTAGCTCTGCTAATTCCTGTTGTAAGAGATCTAGTAATAGCAATAATAGTAATATTAATATGCTGTAGAATTTTCTTTCATGTTTAAGGCAAATCGGAGAAATATATATCAACAATAAGTGAAATGAAAAAATAATAATAAACATACTGAAAAGAAAAAAGAAAGAATATTATTTTAGATATAAATGGAAAGCAAATTTCATGAATGAAACAAAAAATTGTTTCATACTATATTAACTGAGCTCTAGTTAGATTCAAGTTAAAGAGTTCAGGACAAAATTCAAACTAGATTTTGTTTACTTATTCCTATATGCTGACATAGAAATAGTGTTGCAGATTAGCTCTTTTCGATCCCTTTTGTCAATCCAAAGCAAATGAAATCTAGGTAATATTAACATATATGTGTCACTATATGCCAGATAGTATTCTAAGCATTTTACATACACTAACTCATTTTATCCCTCAAACAACCCTATGAGGTGGGCACTCTTATTGGGCACATTTTATAGACAAAGACATTGAGGAATAGAAAGTTTAAATAATCTGCCCACAGTCGCGCACCATGTGAAATGGCAAAGGTAGGATTCAAACTGTTACAGAATGGCTCCAGAATCCATTCTTTGATCTAACTAAGTGGAATTAGAGAGGTGAACAACTTTTTAGATAATTTAGATCCAAACTTCAGCCTTGCCTTGGGTACACAGATATCATAGGTGAAATATATTTGTATTCAAATTTTCAATTAATATAAGAATCTTTTAAATAGTTTGTCTCCCTTTAGAGATAGGTACCAGCAAAGAGAGGTGCTTACAAAATTTAGAAATTGAAAGGAAAACTAAGAGTGTTCTGTTGAGATCATTAATTAGGTTTAAAAAAAAAAACTAAGAGTGACATGAATAATGAATTCCCTGTAGCCTTAAATATATATCCATATATATGTATATACACACACATATATATGTATATATAAATAAATACCTATGTATAGATCTTTTGAACTATTATCAGGGTGTAAAGTTAAAATCAAGAAAGGTGGCCTAAGATGATAGTTTAACATTGGATCATGGATTATTTTGCCAAACTGCCAAACTTATCAGAAAAAGACTATTATATTTGCATGGAAGAGGCATTAATGATAAAGAGAATGACCACCTGTGAAACCATTCCATTCCAGTCAGGAAAACTGCATTATCCATTCTGAAGGATTCATACAACAACTTACACAATTGATTGCCAGACCTGAAGCACAATATTTAAAACATTTCTTCCATTTTGAATACACAACGAGAGATAAAATAGTTAGAGGGATACTCTGGTAATTAAATATCAGTTTTAATTCCTCCCTGGTAAAATATAGGCAAGAACTTTAAATATCATTGAGGGAAAGATAAAAATCATTTTAAAGGAATTTGAGTACAAGAAGTCCTAAAGTTCAAATGCTAAACACATACTTTGAAGTTTTGAGTAGTCTCACTTGTTTTAAAAAAAAAAATGAGAGAATGTTTTTTTAAACTTCATGATGACTTGAGGGCTGTTTTGTTCTTAACTTGGAGGGGGAAAGTACAGAGGGATATTAAGTGATAATTGTTGAAAGGAGAGATAAATTGGTGAAATATGTATTAGATTTTAACTAGTATTTTTAGTTACTGAAATCACACTTCAAATAGCATTATTTCAAAATATTAAGCAGCATTGATAATTGGTAATTATAAATGGTTTGTAGATTTTACTAGAAACTCTTACAAAAGGAATTATCTTTTGGAATTTTCTACTAAATAGATAAATTAGATTCATCAGCTGGCCATTCAAATGAAATAACTGTAAAGCAAACAATACTTGTCACTGGTAAAAGCAAACTAAAATTTAATATCTTTTAACCTTTTAATATCTTATAGCTAAACTGAAGCTATAAGATGTTTTAAAAAATCACACTAATTGAAATGCAAATTTAGAAAGGAGATATTTGAATAATTAGAGTGTTTGGCCTTAGAAATTTGTGATGAAATCCAATATAATTTCTAATAATTCCTTGTAGTACATACTAAATTAAAAATAGTATTTGTATGTTTAATGTATCAAAATATTCAAACATTTATTGTTGTTATTTTTCAAGATTGTTTTGGCTATTTGCATTTCCAAGTGAATTTTACCTTCAATTTGCTAACTTCTGCAAAAAAAAAAAAAAAAAAAGCAAGCCTGCTGGGATTTTGATAGGGATTCAGTTGAATATGTAAACCAACGTTAAATCTTCCAACACATGAACAATTTCCATTTACTTAGGTTTTCTTTCATTTCTTTCACTAATGTTTTATAGTGTTTGGCATACAAGTCTTGCACTTATTAAATTTATTCCTAAGTATTTTATTATTTTTGATGCTATTGTAAATGGAATGTTTTCTTCATTTCATTTTTGCATTGTCCAATGCTAGTGTATAGAAATAGTATTGATTTTTGTATATTGGTCTTGTATCCTTTGCTGAATTCATTTATTAAGTTTAGTAGTTTTTTTGTGGATTCCTTAGGATTTTCTATATGCACAGTCATGTCACCTGCAGAGATAGTTTTACTTTGTTTCCAATCTGAATTATTTTATTTCTTTTCTTGTCTAATTGCTCTGGCTAGAACTTCCAGTACAATGTTAAATAGGAACAGTGAGAGAGAACATCCTTGTTTTGTTTCTGATCTTAGGGAGAAAGCTTTCAGTCTTTCACCATTAAGTGTGAAGTTAGCTGTGGGTTTTTATAGTTGCCATTTATCAAGTTGAGGATATTCCCTATTATTCTTAGTTTCATGAGTGTTTTTATTATGAAAAGGTGTTGTATTTTGTACAATGCTTTTCCTGCATTTATTGAAATGGTTGTATGGTTTTCCTTTTCTGTTAATATGGTATATTGCATTGATTGATTTTCATATGTTAAATCAACCTTGTATTTCTGGGACAAATCCCACTTGGTCATGTTGTATAATCCTTTTCACATGTTGCTGGAGTCAGTTTGCTAGTATTTTGTTGAGGATTTTTTGTACCTATATTCACAAGAGATATTGGTATTTAATTTCCTTTCCTTGTGTTATCTTTGGTTCTGGCAGCAGGGTAATACTGGCCTCATAAAATGAATTGGGAAGTGGTCCCTGCTCCTTTTTTTTTTAAACAAGTGTGTGAAATATTGGTGTTAATTCTTTTTTTAAAAAATATTTATTTATTTATTTGGCTGCACCTGGTCTTAGTTGTGGCGCTCGGGATCTTCGTTGCCACATGCAGGATCTTCATTGCAGCATGCAGTATCTTTAGTTGCGGCATGCAGGATCTTTAGTTGCGGCACGTGGGATCTTTAGTTGCGGCATGTGGGATCTAGTTCCCTGACCAGGGATCAAACCTGGGCCCCCTGTATTGGGAGCGTGGAGTCTTAGCCACTGGACCACCAAAGAAGTCCCTGGTGTTAATTCTTTAAATGTTCAGTACACTTCACCAGTGAAGCCATCTAGTCCTGGGCTTTTCCTTGCGGAAAGTTTTCTGACTACTGATTAAGTCTTGTTGAATAGGATGAAACATTCAGGATGAAGAAATCCATTTCCCCAGAGATAAATATAAGGGGAAAAAAACCCTCAAAAGACAATATTTAGAGAATACAATTTTAATTTTTGATAAACTTCTAATTTTTCTAGAAGTTGAGTTTCTCATCAAAGTCTTTCCTCATGGACAGCCCATATTAGTTGGACACTATTGACTTCAAAAATCTGAACCCATTTGTCTCTGATATTCCAGTCAGAAACCTCTCATATTAGTAGTTCTGGAACTAAGTCCCAGTGATATTCACATCCCCAGAATGCTCAGAAGGTGGCCTTATGAGCAGCAGTCCACTGAAGGCTCCCTGTTCATCCTCCACATTTGAGCATCATTGAATAGGAGCAGAGAGAACTGAAAGAGGAAGATGGCTAAATCAAATTAGTGATCAAGAGGATAGAGCATATGTTGGCTTGAGTAAACTTCTGTGGGTGGTTCAAGGAACGGAAGGTAGGGCTGGGATAGGTCCTAGACCAGGTATAGCATGATTATGCCAAATAGAAGGTGGCTTCTAGTTGTCTTTAATAACAGCACAAGCTTGTGCCTGGCTGTGTCTATCTCTTAGGAGCCTAGATATGCTTCAGTGCTCTGTACTTCCAGGTTGTGGGTCCATGTGCTAAACATTAAGTACTTTGAGGCTCTGAGTCATTGAAAAAATAGTCATGAGTTCTAGCTCATCACCATCCAGGATACCACCTTGTTCTACCTGGTACCAACTCAGTACACAATATAGGATTGCTTGGCAGTGGGTTTTCTTTGTCATCCAGCAAGTTGGGTGCGTCATCCAGGACCACCATATGCAGCACTGTCATGCATATTAATCAAGACCATGTTTTTTCCCTGTAGGTAATTCTCATGTATCAATTACTTCAGTTGCAACCCACTTTCCTCAAAATCAGCTTTATTCTAAGATTAAATCAGCTTGTTTACTCTAAAGATTGAAAAGTAAATGATGTCTTCATTAGCTCTCATGTCTATAGCCTTATCAGACATCATGACAGCCAAGAAGCAGAGGGTGACAGTCCCTAAGATTTTGCTTCATAGAGCAAATGCAGAGCAGTGCCACCCAAGGGAGACTGGGGCCCAGCTCAAACACATCATTAGGTGTTGGTCCAGAACTTCTACCTGTGTGTGGCAAAGTTGAGCTAAGCTTCTTAATTAAGGCTTGGATTTGTAGAGCCTGAGGCTGTAACCACTTTGAGACTCCTTCCTCCCTTTGCAAGACTACCAAAACCAGTACTGGTATGAGGGAAACCTCCAATAGAACATGAGTTCTCAATAAAATATCACCAACTAACAAGACTAACAGTGTGAAAACAGACTCAACAAATAAAAGATGTATACAGAAGAAACAGAGATTGGAACAATATGGAAAGAACTTAAAAGTAAAAGATATTTAATTTCCTCCAACAAAAAAGAAGGAACTGGCAATTGTTTAAAAAAAAAAATAAAAGAACAAATTGTTGTGAAAACCTGCCAAATGGAAATTTGGGGGGAAAAAAGCCCACAAAAAACTATAGTTAATTTTTAAAAATTCAGTATATTGGGTGAATCTCAGGTTTGCACCTAGCAAATATCAGAACATCAAGAATAAAGAAAAAATCTTAAAGAAGTTTACAGATAAAAGAACGAGAACTAGACTGATATACTTTTCATCAACAGTCTTCAATACCAAAAGAGGGAGAAGGAAAATTAGTTTACATTTTATTTTTTTATATAAATTTATTTATTTATTTTTTGCTGCGTTGGGTCTTCGTTGCTGTGCGCGGGCTTTCTCTAGTTGCGGCGAGCGGGGTCTACTCTTCGTTGCGGTGTGCGGGTTTCTCATTGCAGTGGCTTCTCTTGTTGCAGAGCATGGGCTCTAGGCGTGTGGGCTTCAGTAGTTGTGGCTCGTGGGCTCTAGAGCGCAGGCTCAGTAGTTGTGGCTCATGAGCTTAGCCGCTCCGCAGCATGTGGGATCTTCTCAGACCAGGGCTCGAACCCGTGTCCCCTGCATTGGCAGGCAGATTCTTAACCACTGCACTACCAGGGAAGTCCCTAGTTTACATTTTAAAATCTATGATCAACCAAGCTATTGGCTAAGAACATGAGGATTAGACATAGAAATAACTGAATTATGCCTAATAGGTTGCCAGCTTTAAAACATATAACAGTCTACTCTAAGAAGCAAAATAGAGTAGTGGGATATATTTTTAAAAACTGTCATTTTTTAAAGTCCCCATTTGCAAGGAAGCCATATTTAAGGATTAAGGAAGATTTATTAAAACTGTGGCAAGTTAGTTCACTAGTTTTAATGAGTGATATTTGAATATAGTTTAGTCTTTTAACAACTCTACATAAAAGTTTAAAGTTCATTTTCATCTCTTTGCCTTTCAGTGTTAAAAACTAGATTAGAATATTAGTAAGAGATCAATCTGGAAATAATTCACAGTAATGAGTTTGTCCATCCTTTAAAAGAAAAACTACTGGGAAATTATTATGAATGTAGAAACTCATCACTTTTACCTAGTGCTAGACTTTCAGTTGGGGGAATTCCAAAAAGTGGCAAAGATAGTTAGTACTATACATACAGTGCCCTGTCATGTACTTAATAAAATATCCAGATAAAGAAGTTTCTGAAAGTTGTCTTCAAATAAAAGGGTAAAAGGTTTCCAATAGCCAAGAAATAAAAGCAACTTTGAACCAAGAGTAAGGTATAATTTTTTCCTATCTTCAAATTTAGTCCATATGATCTTTTCTGGCTTTACTAAACTCTGATCACTTCTCAACAATATGTGAATTCAGTGCATCTATCAACTAAGATATTATTAAGTATCTGTTCTTCTTATGTCTGGGTCTAAATAACTCCCCGGTTATATAGTGCCTCCAATTTGAGTCCAAAATCATATACCATATTGGCCAAAAAAGAACTGGCCTCCATATTTTCTGTAGTTGAAAACTTCCCTGGTTCTGATACGACCTGGAACTAAGCCAGCCAAATACAGAGAAGTCTTGATCAGAATTCTTTGCCTTTTCTCTGATCTTCATGAAAATTCAGCTAAGTATGAAAAGAAGAAAAAAAAAATCTGACCAAAGAGCCAGATTCAGTATCTCTATAAAGTACTTAATGAGTGAAAGGAAATACTGTCTTTCCCCTGATTAATAAGGATTCATGTATTTGACTCTCATACATAAAATAACACCATTTTAATATGATTATAACTTTATGTGTGATTGAAGACATGTCAGTATTAAATTTTTTTGTTTTTTGGTTTTTTTTTACAGTCATTAGGGGTTTTAAATTTTTGAGCTGTAACTGACATGTAATACTATATTAGTTTCAGGTGTGACACAATGATTTGATATTTGTGCATATTGCAAATGATGACATAAGTCTAGTTAACATCTAGTTAACAACATTCTTTTTCTCTTTTGAGAATTTTCAAAATCTTTGAGAAACTTCAGTTCTCTTTCTTCTAGTCATGAGTATTCAATTCCTGGAAAGTTCTATGCCTCTGGATGAGAAAATACCTATGAGGAGAAATTTTATTTTTCCCTAATCAGATTCTTTAATTGGGGACTAAATGTTTTGTACTTTAAAATAAGGTTTTTTTCTATTTCACTCAAAATAGACATAAAAATTGATGTTTGGTTGCTTCAAGAGTTTATTCTTAGCTGTAGTTAATTTAGACTTTCACAGTGATATTGCTCTCTCCCCTTTAGAACTTCCCATTCTTCTAATCTTCTTTTAATTACTCTATAGGAGGTAGAATGCTGATGTGGTTGGGCAGTGTTTATCCCAGAAGGACCATACATAATCCTAAATCATGTCAGGTTGAAATCTGAAGGAGGGAACTAAGAGAGGAAACAAAGAAAATATTTCCTTCATATATCACCATATAAATGCCAAGTAGGTATTAATTTTTTAAAAGTAGGATCGGATGGGACACCACTTTTGCTATAAAGCATTTAGAGAACATATATACATGTACTTTCTTGAAATTTTTAAAAAATGGCCCTCAGGTTGATAATACATCTCAGAAGTTAAAAAACAAATTGTCATTCTACCGGATGCTTATTAAATAATCTTTTCATGCCAAATGGAAAAGCACGATCAGTTGTTCAAAATGCCTATGTTTTATTTTTTTTTTCTCAGTCATCCATCATAAATACACTTTAAGCAAATCTAAGAGTAATCTGACCTATTAATCTACATTTTTGTCCATTTTTAGCCAATATAAGCATATACAATGTTGAAATATTAATTGCAAATGTCAAAACAGAAAATGAATTATATGTGTAAGTTTTATTTGAGTACTAAGCCTCTAAAGGATGATACACCTTAAAATGGTACATATTAAAACATTTTTATTTATCCACTTCATTAACCCCAGACAAAGCTGCTTTAGGAGTATTATAAAGAATATTACCTGACTATATTCAATAGGGTAAATTATAATATTGGTGGTTCAGAACTCTCTCTACATTGCTTTGGATATAGAATTTGAAATGACTACCTTAAATAAACCTATTTGAAATCATCATTAAAAGATAATGCATTTATTTTTACTCACCTATTAGAAAAAGAAAGAGGCATTAATACTGGATTGAAAAGGTAGGAAGCGGATGAAAAAAGAACATGCAGGGTTAACTAGATAGAAAGTAAAATCAATATATAAACAAAATACTATATCAACTCAAGAGCCTTGACTTAAAATGACTTAAAAGAAAGCATTCGTAGCCAGACAACTTTTTGATTCTTCTGTTAATGAAACCTACGCTATTCTTGCAATTGCCTTTTTGCGCTAGTCCTGCCCAGTGTCTTGAATCAGACCACTAGGGAGAATCGGCTTCAGGAATTTAAACTCATTTAACCCGGAGCCTCCCGTCAGACACACCTCGTACTGGTAGCTCTGGGACAGGGTCCCCGTGCCGCTGACGTCCACCAGGTGGCCCGGAAAGGGGCCCTCGGGCACCGAGCAGCGACCCACCGAGGCCGCCCCGCCCCTCCTGCACAGCCGCACCGCGACGAACACCAGCACCGAGAAGAGGAAGAGCGTCGACACCGACGCCAAGGCGACCACCAGGTAGACGGTGAGAGGGGCTGCCGGCGCCGCGTCCGCCGCTTCCGCTTCCGGGGCCGGCAGGTAGGGCTGCGAGAAGCCGTCCACCAGCAGCACGTGCAGCGTGACGCTGGCCGACAGCGGCGGCTCGCCGTTGTCCTTGACCAGCACCACCAGCCTGTGCTTGGCCGCGTCGCGCTCGCTCAGCAGCCGGGCCGTGCGCACCTCGCCGTTGTGCGCCCACACGCCGAACAGCCCGGGCTCCGTGGCCTTGAGCAGCTGGTACGAGAGCCAGGCGTTCTGGCCCGAGTCGCCGTCCACCGCCACCACCTTGGTCACCAGGTAGCCCGCCTCGGCCGCCCTGGGCACCAGCTCGGTGCAGGGCGCCGAGGCGTTCTGCAGCGGGTACAGCACGAAGGGCGCGTTGTCGTTGTCGTCCGCCACGAGCACGCGCACCAGCGCCTGGCTGCTGAGCGCGGGCGAGCCGCGGTCGGCGGCGCCCACGCGGAACTCGAACGCCCGCAGGGCCTCGTAGTCCAGGGACCTCAGGGCGAACAGGTGGCCGTTGTCCGGGTTGATGGACACCAGGGAGGCCAGGGGCACGTGCGGGTCGAGGGGCGGCAGCAGCGAGTAGGTGACCTGGGCGTTGGCGCCCGCGTCTCTGTCTGTGGCGCGGACGGTGCCGATGTGCAGGGCGGGGCTGTTGTTCTCGCGGACGGACAGGGTGTAGGAGGTCTGGGTGAAGGCGGGGGCGTTGTCGTTGACGTCGGACACCAGCACGGTTATGTTGTGCTGGGTTTTCAGTCTCGGTGTCCCCATATCTGTGACGGTGATGCTGATGTTGTACTCGGCTCTGATCTCTCTGTCCAGCTCTCCTTCCGACACTAGGGTATAAAAATTCTCTACAGATGGTTTCAGGATGAAGGGGAGATCGTTCTCGATGGAACACACCATTTTCCCATTGTCTCCAGAGTCTAGGTCGGAAACACTGAAAACAGCCACCACAGTCTCTGGCGAGTTCTCTGGGATAGGGCTGGTAATTGAGGACAAGGTCAGTTCTGGTGGGTTGTCGTTCACATCAACCACCTGAACTATCACTGTTGATTTTCCTGAAAGGCCTCCACCATCCTTGGCTTCTATATCCACCTCGTAAGTTTGGATCGCCTCAAAATTCAAATATTTGATTAGTCGGATATCACCAGTAACTGGATTTAGTTGAAAAGTTTTTCTAATTTCTTCAGAAACATGAAAAAATGCATATGATATTGTCCCCAAATTTCCTGTATCTAAGTCAGAAGCTGAAACAGTGACAATAAGAGAGTTAACGGGGCTGTTCTCTAGAACTTGAACCTCATAGAGGGACTGTGTAAATTCTGGGGTGTTGTCGTTTATGTCTAAGACCAGGATGTGAACCTGGACGGTCCCAGACCTCCGTGGAGTCCCGCCATCCAGCGCAGTGAGCATTAACCTAAGCTCTGGCTGCTCCTCACGATCCAGCGCTTTGTCTAGTACTAGTTCTGGGTACTTCCTTCCATCCCTACGACTGCGTGTGAGAACGTGGAAATGGGAATTAGGAGTGATCGTGTAGTTTTGGAGACTGTTTCTTCCCACATCCAAGTCTTCAGCATTTCCCAAAGGAATTATTGTTCCTGGTGGAGTGTTTTCTAGGATTTTCAGCTGCATTTCATTTTCAGAGAATGCCGGAGAATGGTCATTTACGTCTATGACCTGGAGCTCATTTGTAATAAACTGCAAGGGGTTTTGCAGTAATATCTGAAAATGCAGTATGCATGGCTCTGCGGAGCCGCATAGCTCCTCCCGGTCCAATTTCTCATGCAGGAGCAAATCACCGGTCTGATGGTTGAGCTGAAAATGCTGTCTGTTCCCTTTAGACACAACTTGGGCCCCCCTCGCGGCCAGTTTCCGTACACTCAGCCCCAGATCCTTTGCTAGATTGGAGATTAAAAACCCCCTCTCTTTTTCCTCAGCCACAGAGTAGCGTCTCGACTGGGACCCAGCCAGAGACCCACCCAGAAAAACAAAGAGAAACAGGACTTGCCTTTGTCTAAGAAAGCGCTCTCCTCCGGCCTCCATTGCATTTTCTGCCATGTTCTTCCGAGAAATATTGTCAAGCTAGCCTCCAACAGCACTGGGAAACGCAGTCTTTTGCCTCCTAACCTTTGAAGAAAACCTAGCGAACAATCCTTACCAGAGTCTCAGATTTGCTAGCTTAAAAATCTGCCCCGGCTCACAACCCCTAGTTTACTGCACTGAATCGGTGTGTTACAGAGTATACACAGTGCCTGCGGTTTAATCCTCCTTCTTAGTCAACAGCGCCACCGTGCGTTCGCTCACAGTTTCAAAATCTTGGAGAAGGTGATGTTTGCTGGGCTTTTTGTCTTGATTTTTTTAATCGCTTATTCCCTTTTATCAAACCGAGTTGATGCTCCTGTAGGAATTTCTTCTGTTATATGGGTTAACTAAACACAATCTAGGGAGAAGAAATGCGCTCTTATCTAAAAGAAGTGACTGTCCCTGGTAGAGTCCCATTTCCATGATTTTGCGGGAGTGGACACCTGCTAGAGCTACTCACCCCACCTCCTGTAATTATTACAGAAAAATTTTTACAAGATTTTGCTCTAAGTGATGAAGTTTCGTTTTCCTACTTGTGTTTTTCTTTATTTTCCAAATTTTGTAAAATGCACACGAGTTGCATTTATAGTCAGAAAAATGCTATGAAAAGACGACCTCAAGCAAGGTGATAAAAAATTATAATAAATCATGTCAGGGGATATATCCAGAGACCACAAATGCCTAATTCCTTCCACATTTTTGCACTCACTCAAGGAACACAGAGCTTTCTCCTCCTCCTATTTCACAGTAATTCTATGATTACTGGTTTCATCTGTATTAACTCTTTAATCTGCATAACTGTATTTCACCTGTGGAAACCGATCTTTATTGCGTTTGTAGAAGTTAGATGTATTGTGGTAATAAGACAGGCTATGTCTATATATCTTATATAGTTTCCCATCTAATGGGGTGAACAGAATTTAAACAGATGTTTAAACAGTACTATATAGGAAATGTATAATGAGTGCACCGGAAGTATACAATATGCAGACCTAACTTAATGGGGGTGATTCAGAAAGTTTCCCAAAAATGTCCCATTTAATCTGGAATATGAAGGATGAGAAGAAGTTTGCCAGGCTAAAACTAAAATGGGAAGATTCCATATATAAGAAATGCAAAGGCCTGGGGACAGTAAAGCATAGCTATTCTAGATAATGAAGGTAGGACAGTGTACCCAAAGTTTAGTGTCTGAAGAGTAAGTGGGGGGCTTCCCTGGTGGCGCAGTGGTTAAGAATCCACCTACCAATGCAGGAGACACGGGTTCGAGCCCTGGTCCGGAAGATCCCACATGGCGAGGACTAACGCCCGCGCGCCCTAGAGCCTGTGCTCTGCAACAAGAGAAGCCACCACAATGAGAAGCCCGCGCACCACAACGAAGAGCAGCCCCAGCTCGTGGCAACTAGAGAAAGCTGGCGCGCAGCAACGAAGACTCAACGCAGCCAAAAATAAATAAACAGACTTATAAAAAAAAGAGAAACATAAATATCACCTATTAAAAAAAAAAGAGTAAGTGGGAAGAGAAGGCTGGACAGGTAGGCAGGGGCCAAATAATAGGTAGCTGGATTTTATTCTAAGAGTGAAAGGAAGCTATTGCAAGGTTTTGGGCGGAGCAGTGAAACAGCACAAATATCATGTGTTCAATATAGCTTCTTCACAATTATAAGTAATGTTATATGAAGGACCATTTATTAAATTTACTCTTAATATTAGTGATACTAAAAATAACAAAATTACACTTCTTATCCTTATGTTATCTTATTTGGACATAACTGCAAGCTATTGAAATAGCTGTTATCATTTCCAGGGGGACAGAAATTATATGACTTATTCAAGATCCTACAGGTAATAATTTGGTAGATCAAAGACCTTTGATACCAAGATACTTCTCTATATGAATGCTAAACTCAAAATGAGACCTTTAAATTTTATATTATAATTTTAATAGTATAGTTTGTTCAAATAAACATAAAATAATATAAAAATTTAAAGATAGTTTGAAGAATATTAAAAATTAAAATTCTGTTTTAATGTGTGGATCAGAAATTGAACTGCAAGAAATAAATAATAAAGAAAGTTAAATGAATCATTTAAGGAATTATGGAAGGAAAATATAAATCATAAAATTGAAAACAATTTCCCCATGTGGATTCCTTAAGCTAGTGGGCAGGAGAGAAGATTAAAATTAAGCAGAAAAAGAAAAAGGAAAAATATGTTGAAGGAAAGAGACACCAAGCACTGATAACTGCATAATGTTTGAATAACAGTGAAGTTCTGTTAATAGCCAAAAATTAAATCAGAGAGCATTTAATTCCAGCAAAATTTGTCCTGTGAGTATTTTAATGTATTTGAGTGTCAGTATATCACAGATGAAATAAAGACATTTCTTTCCTTCAATCAGTCATTTAAAATTTTTATGAAGAACCTAGTCTTGCAGTCATTGTGCTAATCATGCAATAAATGGAGAGCTACTGAGAAACATAACTCAAGCACTAAAAAGGAAACAAAAAAGCATTGAAAAGTCTAGGAAACTGAAAGGGGGAAAATGGAAGTAGTCAGCGAAAAAAAAATAGAATGAGCAAACCAAGATAAATATTTTTTCCATGGGCTTATTTCCAATTGAATCATAAATGCTTCAGATGTTTTTTTAAAATGCAATGCCAAATTACATATGAAGTTTCTAAAATTTGGTCATGGACAAAGACATGTACTCTCTCAGATCTTTTGGATTTTAATGAAGTACTCAAAGAATAGATGGTTTTAAATAATTAAAACAGATTTTTAAATGGATTGAAACAATCAGAGGTTTTAAAATTTTTAATAAAAAGCATGAATAATTAGCATGTCTGCAAATGACTGGACATTGCTATTTATTTAACTACATTTTAGAATATTGGTAGTTGATTTATTGAAGACTTTTAATGTGAATGATTTGTAGAATCCAACAGTCAAGGTTTTCACAATCTCTAAAGAATCATAATTATCAGGTATGAACATTTTAAGGAAGTATATATTTAGAAAAGTGTGAGGGGTGCTTTGTTATTCATGAATGTACCTATGTTAATGGTTTTAGCCAATGTGAGTTCACAAGAAGAAAGTTAAACTAGCCTAAGAGAATACTCTATACAAACACAAATATTCTGGGTAGGAAAAACGAATAACCCTATGTACTTATTGCAAACCTTCAAAAATGTAGGACTGCAAAAATTACCTAGGGACTGTGGAAGGTGAATTTTGAAAAAAAGTGCTCTAAAAATTAACGACTTCAGAAAATACAAAATATACTTTCACACATTAAATCGACTTAAGTTACAGTGATATTAACAGTAAGAAAAGAAAGAAAATTTGCATTCATCATACCACAGAGCAGCACATCTAGAAACACCAGTAACATGCACTGAATTGGAATAAGATGGTTACATTTCAAATACAAAGAAAACAACTCCAATGGGCAAGGCAGTAAAAAAGGACTTTCCACAATTTAACTGAGACTAGGCATCATAGACCCTTACTCAAACTTAACTGAATTCAAAACTATTCCTGAAACTGGGGTTTGCCTCACTAACCCTCTCCTCATCCTGAGGAAGGAAGTTTGGGATAATCGGCTTGAGGAACTTGGAAGTCCCGGAGCCTCCCGTCAGACACACCTCGTACTGGTAGCTCTGGGACAGGGTCCCCGTGCCGCTGACGTCCACCAGGTGGCCCGGAAAGGGGCCCTCGGGCACCGAGCAGCGACCCACCGAGGCCGCCCCGCCCCGCCTGCACAGCCGCACCGCGACGAACACCAGCACCGAGAAGAGGAAGAGCGACGACACCGACGCCAAGGCGACCACCAGGTAGACGGTGAGCGGGGCGGCGGGCGCCGCGTCCGCCGCTTCCGCTTCCGGGGCCGGCAGGTAGGGCTGCGAGAAGCCGTCCACCAGCAGCACGTGCAGCGTGACGCTGGCCGACAGCGGCGGCTCGCCGTTGTCCTTGACCAGCACCACCAGCCTGTGCTTGGCCGCGTCGCGCTCGCTCAGCAGCCGGGCCGTGCGCACCTCGCCGTTGTGCGCCCACACGCCGAACAGCCCGGGCTCCGTGGCCTTGAGCAGCTGGTACGAGAGCCAGGCGTTCTGGCCCGAGTCGCCGTCCACCGCCACCACCTTGGTCACCAGGTAGCCCGCCTCGGCCGCCCTGGGCACCAGCTCGGTGCAGGGCGCCGAGGCGTTCTGCAGCGGGTACAGCACGAAGGGCGCGTTGTCGTTGTCGTCCGCCACGAGCACGCGCACCAGCGCCTGGCTGCTGAGCGCGGGCGAGCCGCGGTCGGCGGCGCCCACGCGGAACTCGAACGCCCGCAGGGCCTCGTAGTCCAGGGACCTCAGGGCGAACAGGTGGCCGTTGTCCGGGTTGATGGACACCAGGGAGGCCAGGGGCACGTGCGGGTCGAGGGGCGGCAGCAGCGAGTAGGTGACCTGGGCGTTGGCGCCCGCGTCTCTGTCTGTGGCGCGGACGGTGCCGATGTGCAGGGCGGGGCTGTTGTTCTCGCGGACGGACAGGGTGTAGGAGGTCTGGGTGAAGGCGGGGGCGTTGTCGTTGACGTCGGACACCAGCACGGTTATGTTGTGCTGGGTTTTCAGTCTCGGTGTCCCCATATCTGTGACGGTGATGCTGATGTTGTATTCGGATCTTGTTTCTCGGTCCAGGGCTGTGTTTGTGACTAAAGTGTAAAAATTTTCAACAGAGGGTTTAAGAATGAAAGGAAGATCATCTTGGATGGAGCAAACCATCCTTCCGTTGTCTCCTGAGTCAGGATCTGAAACGCTGAATACAGCAATTACGGTCTCCTGCAAGTTTTCTGGGATCTCACTGATAAGCGTTGACATGGTCAGTTCCGGCGGGTTGTCATTCAAATCCATCACTTGGACAAACACCACACAACTGCCAGAAAGGCCCCCACCATCTGTCGCCTGAATATTTAATGTATAAGTCTGAATAGATTCAAAATCCAGTTCCTGTGTTAAAAGGAATTCTCCTGATTTTGCATTTATTCCAAATGTTTTCCGAATATCCTCAGATGCTTGGGAAAGTACATAAGATATTTCTCCATAGGTTCCAATATCTAAATCTCTGGCAGAGACAATGGCAACCTGGGATCCAATGGGGCTGTTTTCTAGGACATGCACCTCATAGTGCAGCTTTGCAAACTCGGGGGCATTATCATTGATGTCTAAGACTTCAATGCGGATTAGGGCGGTCCCAGACCTGGGTGGAATCCCGCCATCCAGCGCTGTGAGGGTTAATCTGATCTCAGGCTGTTCCTCTCGATCCAGTGCTTTGTCCAGCACCAGCTGTGGTAATATTGTGCCGTCGGAACTGTCTTGTAATTTAAGATGGAAGTGGGAATTGGGGCTGACCGCGTAACTTTGGAGACTGTTCCTTCCTACATCTAAGTCCTGGGCACGCTCTATTAGGAAAGTAGTTCCAGGAGTGATACTTTCTGAAATTTTCAATATTATTTCTTTGTCTAGGAAAACTGGAGAATGATCATTTATGTCCCTAATCCGTAGCTCAGCCTGGAAAAACTTCAAGGGATTTTCCAGTAACATCTGGAAAGGTAGTACACAGGGCTCGGTAGGGCCACATAGCTCCTCCCGGTCCAGTTTCTCATTTAACAACAAATCCCCGGTCTGCCTATCAAAATGCAAAGGCATTTTTTTCCCTTTGGAAACGACCCGGGGGGCCCGAGCAGCTAGATCGTCTACCTCCAGCCCCAAGTCTTTCAACAGATTGGCCACAAAGGAGCCACTGTCCATTTCCTCAGCCACTGAATAATGCCTAGGCTCAGAACCAGCCTGAGCTATGCCCAGCAAAACAAAGAATATCAAGACTTGCCTTTGTTTCAGAAAGCATTTCTTTCTCTCTCCTGCCTCCATCGCTCTCTCGTCTCCCAGCAAACTTGCCCCAGCTCGGATTCACGTTGTCGCTGATCTATCTCCCAGTATCACTCAGACACTGGGATAAGTGGAGATGCCTAGGGCCCTGATTTCCCGGAGCAACTGCCTTAGAAAGCCTCCTTTTCCTGCTTGCTTCTTTAGCAGAGCATCTGGCTAGAGGAGCGCAGACTGGTAGCTTTCTTCCTTCTACTTCTAATGCTGCAGCGCCACCCTGCGTCCTTTCCGAGTGTTTATTTTTTCCAAAACATAAAGGAAATCCCAATCCTTTCTTTCAGACTGATGGCAATCTAAATGGAATATTTTCAAGTAGTGTCTCTCAGTGTACCGAAGTAACAATAATTCCATATTATCTAAAATCCAGTCCCTAATAACTTTTTAAAATTATCCTTCCATTATCCTCCCCCAGTTTTCTTCAACTTAAGAATTCATATTCACTCTTGAATTCCTTTTACAAATGCACTTATTTTCTTAACCACTTGACATAAGGAATGTCTTAGAAAATTTGTTTTTAAACCAAATTTCATGATTGTATTGGTATTACATCTATTTATTCTAGAACAGTCCCCTGTATTTTATTGATACTGAATTTTTTGAAGTGTCCAGATCAGTTGTCTTATAGGTAAACAAAAGGTAAAAATAGCTAAGGCATTGGTACTTGTTGACTATAAATTAACAATTAGCTATGCTTCAGAAGAAGAGAAAACACTACTGAAGATAGAGCAATAAAACAACAACTATAGCATTATTCAGAAAGGGGGTGTTTCCTCTACTTTTTACCCAGAGCCCAAAAAGCAAGAATGCCAAGGGTGATAACTGTCTCCACATACTGTCTTGTTTTTAGCTTCAAAGAACCTAATTTAATTGGAGATAAAGTGATGTTAAAGAGATGTATCTCCCATCTCTGTCTTGCATTAGGTTGGCAGAGCATGGGGATTTTTTTTTACATCCAATGGAAAGAAAATTCTGGAAGGAAGGACCAAGGCATTTTCTTTTTATTCCAGAGTTCTGAGATAATCCTTAAAGAGGTGAAGTCTTCTTCTGGAAGTACTGTAGGATGAGCAGGTAAGTGTCAACATCACCAATTTTATGGAACTGTCATCCAACATCTTTTATATGAAGAAAGGTATTTCTGAAACTATTTCCTATGTAAATTGCCTGAATGTTTGCCATGTAGCCATGAAGTTGCCTGGTAATTTTCTTGCAGTGGATGTTTATAATGCACAGATATGAGTGGTATTTAAAATGTGTGGTCAGTATGCACTAGAGATTGGAGAATTCAGTGAGACTGGAGAATTCAGCGAGCCTGGAGAATTCTGTGAACAGCTCATTAATGTTCTGAGATTAAATCTTTAGCAGGCTTTGACAACCAGGTTGCTGAAGAGCATGCATCTCAAAGGTTGTCACTGATTGTCACGATCTGGACCTTTGGAGGTCTGAGACTAGTGTTGATACCTACCATTCTCTTCTGTGAGAGTTAAACTTACCATAGGTTGTTCTTCATCCAGTGATTTTCCCCCAAGAATGGGAAAATTACTTACCCCACTATTGCATCGCATATTATTGTGAAATTAAACTCCCTGTGTGGTTTCCAATGGTGGAAAATTCAACCAAATCTCAGGCACATCCCCATGCACATTCTGAAACATTCACAAGAATTTTTCAAAGGGGCAACATCTCAGATTCATAGATTTTTCTCAGAAAACAAAAAAGTTTACAGGTAATACTTGGAAATGTATAGTTTCTATAGGTCTGGCTTCCTATTCGGGAGGAAAGGCTCTTCTGTGGGTGTATCTAAAATATTCTTTGATCTCTTAATAGTTTAGATCCACCCACAGAAGAGCCTTTACTCACGAATCTTTGGTCAGTTTGGAAACCACCTTGCTCAGGTCTGTCTGCCCGCCGCTACGCAGACACTCCCCTTTCCGCTGCAAGGCCAAATCTCCAGGAACCGGCTATAAAAAGCAGCCTTCCTTTTCCTGGACTGTTTACGCTACGCCCAGGAAGAAAAGGAAAACTCACCACTTGCCTTTTTTCTGCCAGATTTTCTCTCAGTTTCCAGCATAGCTTCTTTGACTGCGTTGTCTTTAATGAAAGAAGCCTTCGGAAGTCGTCCAGTAGGGATAACATCAACATATATCTAGTTCCCATTTGTTTGAAGAAAGGTCTAAAATCTCAGCTTGCTGCCGACGTTTTCCAAGGCGCGTCGACCCCCAGCCCCTCTCAGTTTTGTCTTTTCTAAAATGGAGTCTGTGGCAAGCGCCTGGCTCCACCTCCATTTTTAGCCTGCAGCGCCGCCAGGCGTCTGAACTGAAAACCTGGTTTGTACAGCGCTTTCCCTCAGAAACTGTCAAAAAAAAAACCACCTTCGTGTCACGTGGTCTAGTGGCACAATTCTTACCTCCTGGTAGTTTAAATTACTTCTCCGACTTTTGGTTTAGCTAATTACACTTTTTAATTAGTATACGGCTTTATTATCAGTCAGCTGTACAATTTCTTTTGAGAGTAACTTGAATTTGATTTCTTCCATTTTAGACAGGCCAGTCGTTTGGCTGTACATTCACTGAGTTTTTAAATTCATCGGCAGGTGTTTATTACACACAGATTAATTTCAGGCACTGTGAAAGGCATTAGGGATATAAAATGGAATAAAGCCTGGTACTTAAACCCCAAGAGGTTACAGCCTAGAAGGAAAGTAAAGCGATAATTACTGTAGTGAGTAATAAGTGCTAAGACAGAGATTTGCACAGGCACTCTGAAGTACTCAAAAGGAATATATTTTTTTTAAACATCTTTATTGAAGTATAATTGCCTTACAATGGTGTGCCAGTTTCTGCTTTATAACAAAGTGAATCAGTTATACGTATACATATGTTACCATATCTCTTCCCTCTTGCATCTCCCTCCCTCCCACCGTCCCCATCCCACCCCTCTAGGTGGTCACAAAGCACCGAGCTGATCTCCCTGTGCTATGCGGCTGCTTCCCACTAGCTATCTATTTTACATTTGGTAGTGTATATATGTCCATGACACTCTCTCACCCTGTCACATCTCACCCCTCCCCCTCCCCATATCCTCAAATCCATTCTCTAGTAGGTCTGTGTCTTTATTCCCATCTTGCCACTAGGTTCTTCATGGCCTTTTTTTTTTTTCCCCTTAGATTCCATATATATGTGTTAGCATACTGTATTTGTTTTTCTCTTTCTGACTTACTTCACTCTGTATGACAGACTCTAACGCCATCCACCTCATTACAAATACCTCCATTTCATTTCTTTTTATGGCTGAGTAATATTCCATTGTATATATGTGCCACATCTTCTTTATCCATTCATCTGTCGATGGACATTTAGGTTGCTTCCATGTCCTGGCTATTGTAAATAGAGCTGCAATGAACATTTTGGTACATGACTCTTTTTGAACTATGGTTTTCTCAGGGTATATGCCCAGTAGTGGGATTGCTGGGTCGTATGGTAGTTCTATTTGTAGTTTTTTAAGGAACCTCCATACTGTTCTCCATAGTGGCTGTATCAATTTACATTCCCACCAACAGTGCAAGAGTGTTCCCTTTCCTCCACACCCTCTCCAGCATTTATTGTTTCTAGATTTTTTGATGATGGCCATTCTGACCGGTGTGAGAGGATATCTCATTGTAGTTTTGATTTGCATTTCTCTAATGATTAATGATGTTGAGCATTCTTTCATGTGTCTGTTGGCAATCTGTATATCTTCTTTGGAGAAATGTCTATTTAGGTCTTCTGCCCATTTTTGGATTGGGTTGTTCGTTTTTCAAAAGGAATATTTAAGTAAGAACAGAAATGGGGTATCAGGAAAGATCCTCAGAGGAGGTGAGGTTTGAGCTAAGTTGAATTTTATGGTACCAACTTAAACAGAAACCCATTGAAATAGTTTTCTACTGCAGATAAAGTATTTCTGATTTTACAGGAAAGAAGATTTACTCAAATGATGGGAACATCATGGCTTATTTGGGATACAGTCTTTTACTCAGTCAACATCACAGAGTTCTGTATGACGTGTTGTGGGGTGACAACTAACTAAAAGACTAGGGCTGGGCCCTTTTTTCCTATTTGAATTTGCTCCTCTATCTAATACTCAATTTAAAGGAGAGTCCTAAGCATGAGTATGTGCGTGTATGAGTGGCTTGTTCTGTTAACAATATCTTTAGGAGATATTTTTGAGTGGTGATTAAGAGCACAGACTTTTATGTCAGGAAGACTCATATTCAAGTAGTGGCTCTGCTACATCGTATATGTTAAGTTAGGAAAATTCTTTACTCCCTCCAGACTTCAGTTTCCTCATCTGAAGAAAAAAAAAAAAAACAACGGATGTAAGGATGGTATCTACTTAATGAATTTGTAAGAATTAAGTGAAACAATGCTTATGAAATAGTCAGCCTAGTGCTTGGAACATCATAGTATTTCATAAGTGCTAGCTATTTGAAGTGGTGATACAATGAAAACAAGGAACTTATCTACATAGTTCGGTTTACTCCTACCAACAAACGTAAGTCTAAATGACTCCCTTGTGTACTGTTGGTGGGAATGTAAATTGGTGCAGCCACTATGGAAAAGAGTATGGAGGTTCCTCAAAAAATTAAAAATAGAACTATCATATGATCCAGCAATTCCACTTATGGATATATAGCTGAAGGAAATGAAATCACTATCTCGAAGAAATATTTGCACCCCTATGTTCACTGTAGCATTATTCACAATAGCCAAGACATGGAAAAAACCTAAGTGTCCATCCACGGATGAATAAAGAAAATGTGGTGTGTATATATACATGGTAATTATGTCAGAAAAAGGATATGTTAAGTGACCTTACTGTGGTAAACATCTTGCAGCAGATAGGGGAATATTAGAGTAGCGGCAAGAGGACAGAACCAAGCAGGGTGGTTTACAAAGAGACCAAAGAATATCTTAGATCCACCCACAGAAGAGCCTTTGGTTCCAAAGGGAAGGCAGATGTATAGAAGCGCTACATTTCCAAGTATTACTTGTAGACTTCCTTTCTGTATTCTGAGAAAAATCTATGAATCTGAGATGTTCTCCCTTTGAAAAATTCTTCTAGAGTTCCAGAATGTACATGAGGAAGTGCATGAGATTTGCATGAATATTCCATCATTGGAAACTACACAATTGGTTCAATTTCCGTTTTGTTGTTGTTGTAATTATGGTGACAATATTGAGCTCTCCTCTCATAGCAACTTTCTATTATTGAAGTATAGTTGATTTACAATATCATGTTAGTTTCAGGTGTACAGCAAAGTGATCCAGATATATATATATATACACACACACATACATATATATATTCTTTTTCAGATTCATTTTCATTATAGGTTATTACAAGATATTGAATATACCTCCCTGTGCTATATAGTAAATCCTTGTTGCTTATCTGTTTTATATATAATATTGTATATCTGTTAATCCAAACTCCTATTTGATCTCCCCCCCTTCCCCTTGAGAAACCATAATTTTGTTTTCTGTCTGTGAGTCTGTTTCTAATTTGTAAACAAGTTTATTTGTATTATTTTTTATATTTCATATATAAGCAATAATATTTGTCTTTCTTGGTCTGACTTACTTCACTTTCTATGATAATCTCTAAGTCCATCCATGTTGCTGCAAATGGCATTATTTCATTCTTTTACACGGCCGAGTAACATTCTTTTTGTATATGTACACCACATCTTCTTTATCCATTCATCTGTTGATGGACATTTCCATTGTTTCCATGTCTTGGCTATTGTGAATAGTGCTGCTATGAATGTAGGGGTGCATGTATCTCTTTGAATTATAGTTTTGTCTGGATATATGGCCAGGAGTGGGATTGCTGGATCATATGGTACTCTATTTGTAGTTTTTATAGGAATCTCCATGCTGTTCTCCATAGTGGCTGCACCAATTTACATTCCTACGAACAGTGTAGGAGGGTTGCCTTTTCTCCACACTGTCTCCAGCATTTGTTATTTGTAGACTTTTTAATGATGGCCATTCTGACCGGTGTGAGGAGGTACCTCATTATAGTTTTGATTTGCATTTCTCTAATAATTAGCGATGTTGAGCATCTTTTCATCTGTCTGTTGGGCATCTGGATGTCTTCTTTGGAGAAATGTCTATTTGGGTCTTCTGCCCATTTTTTGATTGGGTTGTTTGTTTTTTGTTTGTATGTTTGTTTGTTTTTTGATATTAAGTTGTATGAGCTGTTTGGACATTTTAGAAATTAAGCCCTTGTTGGTCGCATCATTTGTAAATATTTTCTCCCATTCTGTAGGTTGTCTTTTTGTTTTGTTGATGGTTTCCTTTGCTGTGCAAAAGCTAATAAGGTTGATTAGGCCCCATTTGTTTAATTTTGCTTCCATTTCTTTTGCCTTGGGAGACTAATCTAAGAAAATATTGCTATAATATATATCAGAGAATCATTTACCTATGTTCTCTTCTAGGAATTTTATGGCGTCGTGTCTTATATTTAAGTCTTTAAGCCATTTTGAGTTTATTTTTGTGTGTGGTGGGAGGGAGTACTCTAACTTCATTAATTTACATGTGGCTGTCCAGCGTTCCCAATACCACTTGAGAAGAGACTGTCTTTTCTCCACTGTATATTCTTCTCTCCTTCGTCAAAGATTAATTGACTGTCAGTGTGTGGATTTATTTCCGGGCTGCTTATTCTTTCCCATTGATCTGTATGTCTGTTTTTGTGTCTATATCACACTGTGGTTTTTTTAATAACATTTTTTAAATTTTGGATTGCACATGGGCAAGGGCAAGGGGTCTGGTGTGTATTTGTGTGTGTGTGTGTGTGTGTGTGTGTGTGTGTGTATGTGTTTTCCACTCATTTTTTTCAGAGCTTGGGACTGCTAAGTTCTTTTCTTTTGTTAAGGCCGCGCTGTGCGGCATTGGGGATCTTAGTTCCCCGACCAGGGATCGAACCTATGCCCCCTATATTGGGAGCACAGAATCTTAAACAATGAACCGCAAGGGAAATCCCCACACTGTGTTTTTTTGTAATTTATTTTATTGAACCATAGTTGAGTTATGATGTTGTGATGATTTCTGATGTACAGCAGAGTGATTCAGTTTTACATATATACAGATACTTTTTCATATTCATTTCCATTACTATTTATCATAGGATATTGTATATAGTTAAATGTGCTATACAGTAGGACCTCCTTTTTAATCCATTCTCTATATAATAGTTCGCATCTGCTAATCCCAAACTCCCAGTCCATCCCTCTCCTAATCTGTCTCCTTCTTGGCAACCACAGGTCTGTTCTCTATGACTCTGAGTCTGTTTCTGTTTGCAGATGAGTTCGTTTTTGTCATATTTCAGATTCCACATGTAAGTGATACCATATGGTATTTGTCTTTTTCATTCTGACTTCCTTCACTTAGCATTGGGAAGTGGTACTGGGAAGATGTTTTACGTAAGATGTTATGGAAAAACGCGAACGAACTTTTTGGCCAAGCCAATAGATACTCTCTTGATCCATACATGTTGCTGCAAATGGCATTATTTCATTCTTTTTTATGGCTGAGCAATACTCCATTGTATACATGTACCACATCTTGAGCCATTCATCTGTCAATGGACATTTAGGTTGTTCCCATGTCTTGGCTTGTGAATACTGCTGCTATGAACATAGGGGTGCATGTATCTCTTTGAATGATAGTTTTGTCTGGATATATGCCAAGGAATAGGATTGCTGGATCATAATGTAACTCTTTTTGAACTTTTTGGAGGATGCTGCTTACTGTTTCCTCTAGTTGCTACACCCATTTACATTCCCACCAATAGCGTAGGAGGGTTCCCTTTTCTCACACCCTCTCCAGCATTTGTTCTTTGTAGGCTTTTTAGTGATGGCCATTCTGACTGGTGTGAGGTGGTACCACTTTGTAGTTTTGATTTGCATTTCTCTAATAATCAGCAATGCTGAGCATTTTTCATGTGTCCATTGGCCGTCTGGATGTCTTCTTTGAAGAAATCTCTATTTAAGTCTTCTGCCCATTTTTGGATTGGTTGTTTGGTTTGTTTGTTGGTTTGTATTGAGTTGTATGAGCTGTTTGTATATTTTAGAAGTTAAACCCTTGTTGGTCTCATCGTGTGAAAACATTTTCTTTCATTCCGTAGGTTCTTTGTTTTGTTTTGTTGATGCTTTCCTTTGCTGTGCAAGCGCTTATAAGGTTGATTAGTCCCATTTGTTTATTTTTGCTTTTAATTCTTTTTAGTTGGCCAGCTGATCTAAAAAACATATTGCTAGGATTTTTGTCAGAGGATATTTTGCCTATGATTTCTTCTAGGTGTTTTATGGTGTCATGTCTTTATATTTAAGTCTCTAAGCCATTTTGAGTTTATTTTTGTGCACGGTGGGAGGGAGTGTTCTAACTTCATTGATTTACATGTGGCTGTTTATCTTTCCCTATACCACTGGCTGAAGAGACTGTCTTTTCTTCATTGTATATACTTGCTCCTTCATCAAAGATTAATTGACTGTCAGTGTGTGGATTTATTTCTGTGCTCCTTATTTTGTCCAGTGATCTATATGTCTGTTTTTGTGCCAATACCACACTGTGGGATTATTATTTTTTTTATTGAATTGTACTTGTGTTACAACATTGTGTCCATTTCTGCTGTACAGCACAGTGATTCAGTTTTGTTGACATACATATTCTTTTTCATATTCCTTTCCATTAGTTTATCACAGGATATTGTATATAGTTCCCTGTGGTATACAGTAGGACCTTGTTCTTTATCTTTTCTGTATATAATAGTTTGCATCTAGTAATCCGAAACTCCCAGTCTAGCCCTCTCCTAGTTCCTCTCCTTCTTGGCAACCACACTTCTGTTCTCTGTGTCTCTGAGTCTGTTTCTGTTTGTAGATGAGTTCATTTTGTCATATTTCAGATTCCACATGTAAGTGATACCATATGTATTTGTCTGTTTCTTTCTGACCTCCTTCACTTAGTTTTGGTAAGTGGTACTGGGAAGATGTTTTCCATACGATGTTATGGAAAGAGCAGAACAAACTTTTTGGCCAACCCAATGTGATGAATCTCTTGGTCCATCCGTGTTGCTGCAAATGGCATTATTTCATTCTTTTTTATGGCTGAGTAGTACTCCATTATATATATATATATATACCATATTGTCTTGATCCATTAATCTCTTGACAGACATTTAGGTTGTTCCCATGTCTTGGGTACTGTGGATAGTGCTCCTATGAACATAGGGGTGCATGTATCTCTTTGAATGATAGTTTTGTCTGGATATATGCCAAGGAGTGGGATTGCTGTATCATAATGTAACTCCTTTGGTACTTTTTTGGGGACCCTATTTACTGTTTCCCGTAGTGGCCACACCCATTTACATTCCCACCAATAGTGTAGGAGGGTTCCCTTTTCTCACACCCTCTCCAGCATTTGTTCTCTGTAGGCTTTTTAGTGATGGCTATTCTGACTAGTGTTAGGTGGTACCGCTTTGTAGTTTTGATGCATTTCTCTAATAATTAGCATGTTGAGAATCTTTTTATGTGCATTTTGGTTATCTGTATCTCTTCTTTTGAGACGTGTCTTTTGGCCTTCTGCTCATTTTTCAAAATTCTTTTTGATATTCAGTTTTATGACCTTATTCTCATTTTGTTAATTGTTTTGAATTTTTTTTGTAGGTATTTTTTTATTTCTTTCTTCTTTTGTTCTCCTGTGATTTGATGGCTGTCTTTAGTGTTATGTTTGGATTTTTTTTTCCTTTTATGTGTGTATCTCTTATAGATTTTTGGTTTGTGATTACCATGGGGTTTTTATAAAGCAATTCATATATATATACGTGATTATTTCAAGTTGCTTATGTCCTACTTTCAATTGCCTTTTAACACCCTGCATTTGTACTCTCCCTTCATGATTACTGTTTTTGGTATATTTTATATCAAGTTGTTTCATGTATTCCTTAACTGCTTATCGTGGATATAGATGGTTTTACTTCTTTTGTGTTTTTTTTTAAATCCATAGGATTTAATTTATTTATTTTTATTTATGGCTGTGTTGGGTCTTCGTTTCTCTGCGAGGGCTTTCTCTAGTTGTGTCAAGCGGGGGCCACTCTTCATCGCGGTGCACGGGCCTCTCACTATCGCGGCCTCTCTTGTTGTGGAGCACAGGCTCCAGACGCACAGGCTCAGTAATTGTGGCTCACGGGCCCAGTTGCTCCGAGGCATGTGGGATCTTCCCAGACCAGGGCTCAAACCCCTGTCCCCTGCATTGGCAGGCAGACTCTCAACCACTGCGCCACCAGGGAAGCCCCACTTCTTTTGTTTTTTAACCCTGTTACTAATGTCCTACTAACTTTTTGCAGGGATGATTTTCTACCTTTACTGTATGTTTGCCTTTACTAATGAACTTTTTCAGTTTGTAATATCCATGTTCCTATTTGTGACCCTTTCTTTTTTGATTGAAGAATTTCCTTTAACATTTCTTGTTAAGCTGGTTTGGTGGTGGTGAACTCTAGCTTTTGCCTGTCTTTAAGGTTTTTGGTCTCTCCATCAACTCTGAGAGCCTTGCTGGGTAGAGTATTCTTGGTTGTTGATTTTTCTGTTTCATCAGTTTAAATATATTGTGCCACTCCCTTCAATTTCTGCTGAAAAATCAGCTGGTAGCCTTATGGTGGTCCCCTGTGAGAGTTATTTGTTGCTTTTTCCTTGCTGCTTTTACTACTCTCTTTAACTTTTGTCATTTTAAGTACAATGTCTTGGCGTGTTCCTCTTTGTGTTAATACTGTACAGAACTCTCTGCACCTTCTGGACTTGGATGTATGTTTCCTTTCCCGGTTAGGGAAGTTTTCAGCTATTATGTCTTCGAATATGTTCTCAGCCCCCTTTGTCTCTCTCTTCTCCTTCTCGTACCCCTGTAATGTGAGTGCTTGGTGTTGTGCCAGAGGTCTTTTAAATTGTCTTCATTTCTTTTCATTCTTTTTTTTCTTCTGTTCAGCATCAGTGATTTCCACTACTCCATCTAGCTTGCTGATCTGTTCTTCTGTATCATTTAGTCTCCTGTTGATTCCTTCTACTGTATTTTTTATTTAAGTTACTGTATTCTTGATTTCTGTGTGGTTGTTCTTTATATTTTCTAACTCCTTGTTAAAAACTTCTAACTTCTCACTCTGTGAAGCCATTCTTCTCCCGAGTTCTTTGATCAACTTTACGATCACTACCCTGTACTTCTTTTTGGTTAGATTGCCTATCTTTACTTCACTTAGTTCTTCTTCTGGGGTTTTATCTTGTTCTTTTCTCTGGAACATGTTTCTCTGTCACCTCATTTTCCCTAAATTGCTGTTTTTATTTTTATGTATGTGGTAGGTTGGTTATATTTCCCGACCTTGGAGAAGTGGCCTTTTGTAGGATATGTCCTATGTGTCCCAGCAGCACATGCCCCTCTGGTCACCCAAGCTATATGTTCTAGGGGTTCCCCCTATGATGGCCATGTGGGTCCTTCTGTTGTGGCAGGCTATATGGGTGGTATGCTAGGCTTGGTTGGTTCCCAGTCTGGTTGGTTGCCAGACCCTGCCTTATGCGGAGGCTGCTGACTGCTGGTTGGTGGGACCGGGTCACAAAGTGGCTGATTGCAGAGCCCCAGGGGGCCTGGGGCTTATGATCACTCACTGGTGGGCAGAGTCAGGATCCTGAAGACTCTGGGGCTGCTGTCTGCACATTGGTGGGTGAAGCCAGGTCCTGGGGTTAGTGCTGGCCTACTGGTGAGCAGAGGCAGGTCCTGGGTTCTGGTAGCAGGACCCAAGGGTTCTAGAGCTGGTATCTGATTGCTGATGGGGGGGGGTGGTTCCTGACAGAGTTGGGTACAAGGTCCTGGGTATCCTGAAGTTTGTGCTGGCCTCCTAGTAGACAAGGCTGTGGCCCAGCTGGTCCCAGGGCAGGGTCTGGCCTGCTGATGGGCAGGCTGGGTTCTCAGGTTTGGGGATTATGGTTTTCTTGAGTCTGGTATCTGCCCCCTGGTGGGTGAGGCTGGTCCAGAGGCTAGAACAGGCTCCATGGAGGTCAGGACCAGGGACTAGGGGATTCTGGGACTGGTGCCTGCCCACTGGTGTTTGGAGCTGGGTCCTGGGCCCTCTGGTGGGCAGGGCCATGTCCAGAGGTGACTGTGGGCTCAGGGGTCTTAAGGCAGCCTGTCTGCTGATGGGTGTGGCTCTGTCCCTGCCCAGTTAGTTGCTTGGCCTGAGGCATCCTAGCACTGGCACCTATGTGCTGTTGGGTGGGGCCAGGTCTTGGTGCTTATGAGCTAAAGGGAGGATTCCACAACGGCACTTGCCAACACCAGTGTCCACATGGTAGAAGGAGCTCCCCAGAATGGCTGCTGCCAGTGTCTGTGTTCCCAGGGTGAGCTGTAGTTGCCTCCTGCCTCTCTGGGAGACCCTCTGAGATCAGCAGGTAGGTCTGACCCAGGCTCCTCTCAAATTATAGCTTCTGCCCTGGGTACTGGAGCATGTCAGATTTTGTGTGCTCCCTTTAAGAGTGAAGTCTCTATTTCCCCAGCCCTCTGGGACTACTGAAAGTAAGCCCCACTGGCCTTCAAAGCCAAATGCTCATCTTCCTGGTGCAGGGCCCCCAGGCTGGGAAGCCTGTCATGGGGCTCAGATTTCTCACTCCTTTGACAGAACCTCTGCAATGTAATTATTCTTCAGTTTGTGGCTCACCCACCCAGCAGAATGGGACTTGACTGTATCACCAGTCTGCCCCTTCTACTCATCTTGTTTTGGTTCCTTCTTTATGTCTTAAGTTGTAGAAAATCTTTTTTGATAGGTTCCAGTCTTTTTCATCGATTGCTTGTTCGATGAAATGGTTGTGATTTTGGTGTGCCTGTGAGAGGAAGTGAGCTGAGGGTCTTTCTACTCTGCCGTCTTGGCCAATCCTCCTAGGATTTTTGATTTGAGACCTTTCCTTTATCCAAATATATGTATTTAGTACTATAAATTTCCCTCTTAGCACAGTTTTCGCTGTTGTCCACAAATTTTGATATGCTGTATTTTCATATTCATTCAATTCATTGCATTTTAAGACTTCCCTTGAGACTTACTCCTTGACGTATAGATTATTAAGATGTTTGTTATTTAGTTTGCAACTGTGTTGGAGCTTTTCATCTTATCCTTCTATTATTTATTCATTTCTAATTTGCTTCCATTATGGTTGCAGAGTAACTTCTATATCATTTTAAGTTTTTAAAATTTGTTGGGGTTTGTTTTATGGCCTAGGACATAGTCTATCTTGGTATAAGTTCTGTAAGCATTTGAAAAGAGTATAATTCTGCTTTTATTATGTTCTGAGACTCTGAATTTAATTTAAGCCTTCTGTATTAACTGGCTTTCTCTGACACTGCTCTGGTAGAGGAAGAGAGAAAGCTGACTCATTATTGCCAGGGAGAGTTGGAAGTCCAGGTTCCCCACTTGGCCTCTGTTGACATCTGAAGAGGTGAGCTACTCATTACCATGGGTGGGTGGGAGTTCCAGCTTCCCACATTTTCTCCACTGATACCATGGCAGGTAGGGGATAGGAGTGGGGAGACTTGTTACACAAGTGTGTGAAAGACAAGCCTTCCCACTCAGCTTTGCTGGCATGGGTGGTAGGGGGACTATTTTTTTTTTCTGTGTTGTTTGTCCAGAGTAAAGCAATTATTATCTAAAAGTTTTATGTCTTGCTAGGCTTCCCCTTTCCTGATCCATTGGGTAGAGTAGGGTTGGGTTCTTTGTTGGTTTTGTTTTTGAGGCTTTTTTTGCCTGTGACTATTGGCATTTCTGGATTGTCAGCTTCTTAAACTCCAAGTGTGAGATATATGAGGGGGAAAAAAGTAAGAAACTCACAACTGTGTTGTTGTTCCAGTTCCTAGATCCCTAGCTGGTCTGCCCTCTTCTCTCTACCTTACAAATTTTTATGTTTGTTTTATATATAATTTGAAAAGTTCTTAGTTGTACTTATCAAGAAGTATGGGGAAAAGTATATTTATTCCATCTTCCTGGAAGTCGAAGTCTTATAGGCTAATGTTTAATCATTGCTATTTTCTCAATATAGTCATTCTATCCATCTATAAAGAAAGGCGGTTGGGAATGGTGGAGGGAGAGAGTCAATAGGAGGGGGTAGAGTGACCGAGAGATTGGGATTAGTTTTGCCAATATTTAGAATTTTTGTATCTGTTGATAGTGATATTGGGAAATAATTTTTCTTTTTTATTTCTCTTGACCAGTTTTAGTATCATAAAATGAGTTGAGGGGTGCATCAGGTACCCCCAAGATCACCCTTTGATGATTTGCTAGTAGGAGTCACAGGACTCAGCATACAGTTTTACTTACAACTAAGAGATATTAGAAGAAAAAAGAAAACAAAGCTAAATCAGCAGAGAGTAAAGGGACATGGGTGAAGTCTGGAGGAAATCAGGCACAAGTTTCTAAAAATTCTCTCCCTGTGGAGTTACACAGGCCACACTTGATTCCTCCAGTGATGAACTATGACAACATGTGGGAAATGCTGTCTACCAGAGAAGCTCACTAGAAACTCAGAGACCAAGGTTTTTACTGGGGCCTGGTCATTTAGCTACCCTCTACCTGGCTTGGGCCAAAATTCCAGACTCCAGAAAGGAAAGGTTTTCAGCATAAATCACAATGAGCCACTCCTATCATTTAGGGAAAGCTTTATATCAGTGTAGTTAACTGCTTATGATTCAAGTCTCCACACTGCCTTTGCTTTTGGTATTATATCCAAGAAATCATTGCCAAGGCCAATGTCAAGCTTTTCCCTAGGTTTTCTTCTAGGAGTTCTAGTTCAGTTCTTATATTTAAGTCTTTACCTGTTTTGAGGTAATTTTTTAGTGGTGTAATATGAGGTCCCAATTTCATTCTTTTGCATGTGGATATCCAGTTTTCCCAACACCGTTTATTGAAGAGACTGTCCTTTCCCCATTGACTATTCTTGGCACCCTTGTCAAAGATCAATTGACCATGTATGAATAGTTTTATTTCTGGGTTCTCTGTTCTGTTCTATTGGTTAATATATCTGTTTTTATGCCAGTATCACACTGTTTCCGTTACTGTGGCTTTGAACTATATTTTGAAATCAGGATGCCTCCAGTTTTATTTTTCCTGCTCAAAATTGCTTTGGCTATTTGGGGTGTTTTGTGGTTCCATGTTAATTTTAGGATTGTGTATTTCTGAAAAAATGCTATTAGGATTTTGATAGATCTATACTGAATCTGTAGATTGCTTTAGGTAAAATGGACGTTTTGACAATATTAATTTTCCCATACATGAACAGGTGTTTTTCCATTTATCTGTGTTGTTTTGATTTTTTTTTCAATTGTGTTTTACAGTTTTCCATGTCAAAGTCTTTCGCCTCCTTGTTAAGTTTGCTCCTAAGTATTTTATTATTTTTGATGTTAATGTAAATGGTATTGTTTTCTTCATTTCCTTTTCAGATAGTTTGTTAGCATATAGAAATGCAACTGATTTTTGTACATTAATTTTGTATCCAGCAACTTTACTGATTTCATTTGTTAGTTCTAACATTTTTTTTTAATGTGGAGTCTCTAGGGTTTTCTATACATAAGATCATGTCATCTGCAAACAGAGATAATTTTACTTCTTTCTTTCTGATTTGAATGCCTTTTATTTCTTTTTTTTTACCAAATTGTCTTGGCTAGTACTTCCAGTACTATATTTAATAAAGTGGTGAGAGTGGACATCTTTGCCTTATTCCTGATCTTAGAGGAAAAGCTTTCAGCTTTTCATCATTTTGTATGATGTTAGCTGTGGGCTTTTCATATATGACCTTTACTGTACTGAGGTGAGTTCCTTATATACTTAATTTGTTGAGAGTTTTTATCATAAAAGGGTGTTAAGTTTTGTCAAATGCTTTCTCTGCATCTGTTAGGATGATCATGTGATTTTTGTCCTTCCTTCTGTTCCTGTACTATATCACATGATTCGCATATGTTGAAGCATCCTTGCAACCCAGAGATAAATCCCATTTGGTCATGCTGTATAATTATTTTTAATGTGCTATTAAATTTGGTTTGCTAGTATTTTGTTGAGGGTATTTGCATGTATATTTATCAGGGATATTGGCTTACAGTCTTCTTTTCTTGTGGTGTCTTGGCTTTGGTATCAGGGTGATGCTGGCCTCATAAAATAAGTTTGAAGATGTTCTCTATTTTTCTGAAAGAGTTTAAGAAAGATTGGTATTAATTATTCTTTAAATGTTTGGTGGAATTCATCCATTAAACCAACTGGTCCTGGGCTTTTCTTTGTTGAGAGGTTCATAATGGTTTTTTTTTTTTTGTTTTGTTTTTTTGTTTTTTCATAAATTTATTTTATTTATTTATTTTTGGCTGCGTTGCGTCTTCGTTGCTGTGCGTGGGCTTTCTTTAGTTGCAGTGAGCGGGGGCTACTCTTCATCGCAGTGCGCGGGCCTCTCACTATCATGGCCTCTCTTGTTGCGGAGCACAGGCTCCAGATGCGCAGGCTCAGTAGTTGTGGCGCACAGGCTTTGTTGCTCCGTGGCATGTGGGATCTTCCCGGACCAGGGCTCGAACCCATGTCCCCTGCATTGGCAGGCAGACTCTCAACCACTGCACCACCAGGGAAGCCCAAGAGGTTCATAATGTTTCGATCTATGATCTTGGAATAGGATTTTTGCAGCCCATGCTAATTTGCCATCTTGGCAAGAACCAGAATCAGTATTATCGTTTCTCTTTCTGCCTTTCCCTCGATTCTCTTTTTCTGTATCTTTTATTGAACACATATTAGGGTTTTTCAATCTATGTTCTATGTTTTCTGTGGCTGGTTTAAAACTTCGGTCCAAGATTTTTTGACACTCCTGTATTCAAGAGGTAGGACCTATGTCCCTTCACCTTGAATCTGGTCTCTGGCTGCTTGATCAAAGTCAACAAAGTATAATGAAAGCGATATTTGCTCTTGGACCCCAGCCGCCATGTTGCAAAGGAGTCCTGGCCATATAGAGAGGGCACATGCAAGTATTCTGGTTGACTGCCAACATCAGTGATGTAAGGGAAATCACCTCCAGATGATACTAGCCCATAGTTACCATGTCAACCCCATCTTTGAGCCTTTCTACTTGAGGCCTCAGATAACAGATCAGAGACAGCCCATCCTCACTGTGCCCTCACTGAATCCCTGACTCAGAGTCCATGAGAATAATAAAATGGTTGTTTCATGCCACTAAGTTTTGGGGTGGTTTGTAACTTTTTGTTCTGTTATTGATGAATCCCATAGTTATACACAAATTTACTAATTTGTTCTTCAGTAGCTCCCAGACTAAATTTTATACCATCTACTGAAGTTTTATTACATGACTATGTTTTGTTTCTAAAATTTCTAGTAGGCTCTGTATGTATCCATCTAGTTTTGTTTTATTTCAGTCTCATGTTTTATTTCTTCCATAATTTATTGCCCGTTTTGTGGGTATAATCCCAAATTCGTCTTCACAAGTGTCTTTTTAAATTTTTTATTTTGAATAGTACTTTTTAAAAAATATAATTCTCTTTCCTTCCTCTCCCCACTGATGTTCACCTCCTAGACCACCCAGATATGGTCTAGAATCAGGTCTTATAATAGTTACTTGGGCTTCTGATCCAAAATAGTACAGTTGACGTCCTTGAGCCTGTTTGCTATAAGGTTTATTACATAGTCTGTGCCCTCCAGCCTCCATAGGGCTGAAACATACTACAATGTATAACTTCAGGAATCTTTTGGCGGTTTTTTAACCTTTTTCCATGAAAAAGACAGGCCCATCCCAGCTCCTGGCTCTAAGCAATGACCCTGGCTTTTATTCTCTATCTTTCATGGAGAACCTTTTGTTCTTGATACCCCATAGGAGCCAAACTAATGGGAACCGATGCCACCATCTTATCTGGGAGCTCAGAAATGCAAGGATTTCATCCCTGCTCATCATTTTATGTCTGTTTCATTTATGGTTTTTGCAGTTAAAATTTTTCTATTTTAAAAGTTTATCTATTATCTGTGTGGTTTAGAGCAAAGCATGCTACACAGAACCATAAGTTTGCTTCACCAGCTGAAACAGAAAACCCTTGTTATTATTACTTTTTATTTTTATATATTTTTCCTTTAACATCTTTATTGGAGTATAATTGCTTTACAATGTTGTGTTAGTTTCTGCTGTATAACAAAGTGAATCAGCTATATGCATACGTATATCCCCATATCTCCTCCCTCTTGTGTCTCCCTCCCACCCTCCTTATCCCACCCCTCTAGGTGGTCGCAAAGCACTGAGCTGATCTCCCTGTGCTATGCAGCTGCTTCCCACTATCTATTTTACATTTGGTATTGTATATATGTCAATGTTACTCTCTCACTTCGTCCCAGCTTACCCTTGCCCCTCCCCATGTCCTCAAGTCCATTCTCTATGCCTGTGTCTTTATTCCTGTCCTGCCCCTAGGTTCATCAGAACCTTTTCTTTCTTTTTTTAGATTCCATAGATATGTGTTAGCATACAGTATTTGTTTTTCTCTTTCAGACTTACTTCACTCTGTATGACCGACTCTGGGTCCATCCACCTCACTACAAATAACTCAATTTCATTTCTTTTTATGGCTGAGTAATATTCCATTGTATATATGTGCCACATCTTTATCCATTCATCTGTTGATGCTTCCATGTCCTGGCTATTGTAAATAGTGCGGCAATGAACATTGTGGTACATGACTCTTTTTGAATTATGGTTTTCTCAGGGTATATGGCCAGTAGTGGGATTGCTGGGTCATATGGTAGTTCTAGTTTTAGTTTCTTAAGAAACCTCCATACTGTTCTCCATAGTGGCTGTATCAATGTACATTCCCACCCACAGTGCAAGAGGGTTCCCTTTTTTCCACACCCTCTCCAGCATTTATTGTTTGTAGATTTTTTGATGATGGACATTCTACTGGTGTGAGGTGATACCTCATTGTAGTTTTGATCTGCATTTCTCTAATGATTAGTGACGTTGAGCATCTTTTCTTTTTTTTTCTTTAATAATACCAGGTAACATTTATTGAGTGTTTACTGTGTGCCAAGCACCATTCTAAATACCTTAAATGTACATTATGTCATTTAACCTCATAACAAACATATGAATCAGGTACTTTATTATTTCCACTTCAAAAATGAGAAAACCAAGGACTGAGGATAAAGCAACTGGACAAAAGTCATACATGTTAATAGGTAATGGAGTTAGCAGTTGAACCTAGGCTTTCTTACCCCCAAACCCTTGCTCTCAGGTACTGCACTGATAAAAAAAAATACCAGGAAAATACACATTTAGGAGAAATATTAGAAGGGCAGTTCTTTCTGCCCAACTCCTTAACACAAGAGTGCCCCAGTCTTTGGTCTTCTTTTCTTTACTTACACTCAGATCCTTATGAGCTCAGCCAGTCTTATGACTTTAAGTATCACCTATATGCTGACAAACTCCCAAATTTAGATCTTCAGATCTCTTTCATAATTCCAAACTCATGTGTCCAATTGCCTTCTTGACATCTCCATTTTGATGCTGGGTGGATATCTCAAACTTAACAACTCCAAACTGAACTGATTTTTCCCCACAGTCATATTTCTCCCACAGCATTCTGCATCTCAGTCAATGGCAACTCCATTATCCCAGCTGTTCAAGTCAAAACCTAAGTCTTTCTTGGCTCTTTCACTCCAATCCAATCATGTTGGCAAATCCTGTTAGCTCCCACTTCAAAATTTATTTAGAATCAGACTCCTTCTCCTATCCCCTCCATGAAACCAGCCTGGTCCTGACCAGCATTCTGTCTCACCTGAATTACTATAATAATCTCATAATTGGTTTAACTGCTTCCAATCCCATCCATCTACAGTTTATTCTATAGAGAGCAGTCAAATCGATCATTTTAAAATGTAAGTCAGATCACAGCAATCCTGTGTTGAAAACCTTGCAATGGCTCCCACTTTCACCTGGAATAAAAGTCCGAGGTTCATAATGGCCTATAAGACCCTGTGTGAGCTGACTCTCCCTTAAAAAGGTCTTGAGAGGAGAGGATATTTTCTCCTCTTCCTCTTTTCCTCCTTTCCTCTTTCTCCTTTTTCTCCTCCTCCTGCTCTACTTCATTTTCATCTTTATTCTACTTCATTTTTTACTTACTCCATAATACAAGTTCTAGAACAAAATGGAATTCAGTACTTGGTAGTGTCTATTGAATGAAACACGAATTCTCTCTTTGGCCAAACAAAGAGAGAGCATCTTTTCATGTGTTTGTTGGCAATCTGTATATCTTCTTTGGAGAAATGTCTGTTTAGGTCTTCTGCCCATTTATGGATTGGGTGTTTGTTTTTTTCATATTGAGCTGCATGAGCTGCTTGTATATTTTGGAGATTACTCCTTTGTCATTTGCTTCCTTGGCAAATATTTTCTCCCATTCTGAATGCTGTCTTTTCATCTTGTTTATGTTTTCCTTTGCTGTGCAAAAGCTTTTAAGTTTCATTAGGTCCCATTTGTTTATTTTTGTTTTTATTTACATTTCTCTAGGAGGTGGGTCAAAAAGGATCTTGCTGTGATTTATGTCATAGAGTCTTCTGCCTATGTTTCCCTCTAAGAGTTTTATACTGTCTGGCCTTACATTTAGGTCTTTAATCCATTTTGAGTTTATTTTTGTGTATGGTGTTAGGGAGTGTTCTAATTTCATTCTTTTACATGCAGCTGTCCAGTTTTCCCAGCACCACTTATTGAAGAGGCTGTCTTCCCTCCATTGTATACTCTTGCCTCCTTTATCAAAGATAAGGTGACCATACGTGCGTGGGTTTATCTCTGGGCTTTCTATCCTGTTTCATTGATCTATATTTCTGTTTTTGTGCCAGTACCATACTGTCTTGATTACTGTAGCTTTGTAGTATAGTCTGAAGTCTGGGAACCTGATAACTCCAGCTCCGTTTTTCTTTCTCAAGATTGCTTTGGCTATTCGGGGTCATTTGTGTTTCCATATAAATCATGAAATTTTTTGTTCTACTTCTGTGAAAAATGCCATTGGTAGTCTGATAGGGATTGCATTGAATCTGTAGATTGCTTTGGGTAGTATAGTCATTTTTACAATGTTGATTCTTCCAATCCAAGAACATGGTATACCTCTCCATCTGTTCGTATCATCTTTAATTTCTTTCATCAGTGTCTTATAGTTTTCTGCATACAGGTCTTTTGTCTCCTTAGGTAGGTTTATTCCTAGGTATTTTATTCTTTTTGTCGCAGTGGTAAATGGGAGTGTTTCCTTAATTTCTCTTTCAGATTTTCATCATTAGTGTATAGAAATGCAAGAGATTTCTGTGCATTAATTTTGTATCCTGCTACTTTACCAAATTCATTCATTAGCTCTAGTAGTTTTCTGGTAGCATCTTTAGGATTCTCTATGTATAGTATCATGTCATCTGCAAACAGTGACAGTTTTACTTCTTCTTTTCCAATTTGGATTCCTTTTATTTCTTTTTCTTCTCTGATTGCTGTGGCTAAAACTTCCAAAACTATGTTGAGTAATAGTGGTGAGAATGGGCAACCTTATCTTGTTCCTGATCTTAGAGGAAATGGTTTCAGTTTTTCACCATTGAGAATGATGTTGGCTGTGGGTTTGTCATATATGGCCTTTATTATGTTGAAGTAGGTTCCCTCTATGCCTACTTTCTGGAGAGTTTTTATCATAAATGGGTGTTGAATTTTGTCAAAAGCTTTTTCTGCATCTTTTATCATATGGTTTTTATCTTTCCATTTGTTAATATGGTGTATCACATTGATTGATTTGTGTATATTGAAAAATGCTTGCATTCCTGGGATAAACCCCACTTGGTCATACTGTATGATCCTTTTAATGTGCTGTTGGATTCTGTTTGCTAGTATTTTGTTGAGGATTTTTGCATCTATGTTCATCAGAGATATTGGCCTGTAGTTTTCTTTTTTGGGGACATCTTTGTCTGGTTTTGGTATCAGGGTGATGGTGGCCTTGTAGAATGAGTTTGGGAGTGTTCCTCCCTCTGCTATATTTTGGAAGAGTTTGAGAAGGATAGGTGTTAGCTCTTCTCTAAATATTTGATAGAATTCGCCTGTGAAGCCATCTGGTCCTGGGCTTTCATCTGTTGGAAGATTTTTAATCACAGATTCAATTTCAGTGCTTGTGATTGGTCTGTTTATATTTTCTATTTCTTCCTAGTTCAGTCTCAGAAGGTTGTGCTTTTCTAATAGTTTGTCCAATTCTTCCAGGTTGTCCATTTTATTGGCATATAGTTGCTTGTAGTAATCTCTCATGATCCTTTGTATTTCTGCAGTGTCAGTTGTTACTTCTCCTTTTTCTTTTCTAATTCTGTTGAGTTGAGTCCTCTCCCTTTTTTTCATGATGAGTCTAGCTAATAGTTTATGAAGTTTGTTTATCTTCTCCAAGAACCAGCTTTCAGTTTTATTGATCTTTGCTATTGTTTCCTTCATTTCTTTTACATTTATTTCTGATCTGAACATTATGATTTCTTTCCTTCTGCTAACTTTGGGGGGTTTTTTGGTTCGTTTTTCTCTAATTGCTTTAGGTGTAAGGTTAGTTGTTTATTTGAGATGTTTCTTGTTTCTTGAGGTAGGATTGTATTGCTATAAACTTCCCCTCTTAGACTGCTTTTGCTGCATCCATTGGTTTTGGGTTGTTATGTTTTCATTGTCAGTCATTCGTTTCTAGGTATTTTTTTATTTCCTCTTTGATTTTTTCAGTGATCTCTTGGTTATTTAGTAGCGTATTCTTTAGCCTCCATGTGTTTGTATTTCTTACAGTTTTTTTCCTGTAATTGATATCTAATCTCATAGCATTGTGGTCAGAAAAGATACTTGATATGATTTCAGTTTTCTTAAACTTACCAAGGCTTGATTTGTGACCCAAAATATGGTCTATCCTGGAGAATGTTCCATGAGCACTTGAGAAGAAAGTGTATTCTGTTGTTTTTGGATGGAATGTCCTATAAATATCAATTAAGTTCATCTTGTTTAATGTAGCATTTAAAGCTTGTGTTTCCTTATTTATTTTCATTTTGGATGATCTGTCCATTGGTGAAAGTGGGGTGTTAAAGTCCCCTACTATGATTGTGTTACTGTCGATTTCCCATTTTATGCCTGTTAGCATTTGCCTTATGTATTGAGGTGCTCCTATGTTGGGTGCATAAATATTTACAATTGTTATATCTTCTTCTTGGATTGATCCCTTGATCATTATATAGTGTCCTTCTTTGTCTCTTGTAATAGTCTTTATTTTAAAATCTATTTTGTCAGATATGAGGATTGCTACTCCAGCTTTCTTTTGACTTCCACTTGCATGGAATATCTTTTTCTATCCCCTCACTTTAGGCTATATGTGTCCCTAGGTCTGAAGTGGGTCTCTTGTAGACAGCATATGTACAGGTCTTGTTTTTTTTTTTTAAAGTTTTGTGGTTTTTTTAAAAATTAATTATTTATTTATTTATTTTTATTTATGGCTGTGTTGGGTCTTCGTTTCTGTGCAAGGGCTTTCTCCAGTTGCGGCAAGTGGGGGCCACCCTTCATTGCGGTGCGCGGGCCTCTCACTATCGCGGCCTCTTGTTGCGGAGCACAGGCTCCAGACGCGCAGGCTCAGTAATTGTGGCTCACGGGCCTTGTTGCTCCGTGGCATGTGGGATCTTCCCAGACCAGGGCTCGAACCTGTGTCCCCTGCATTAGCAGGCAGATTCTCAACCACTGCGCCACCAGGGAAGCCCAGGTCTTGTTTTTGTATCCATTTAGCCAGTCTATGTCTTTTGGTTGGAGCATTTAATTCATTTACATTTAAGGTAGTTATCGATATGTATGTTCCTATTACCATTTTCTTAATTGTTTTGGGTTTGTTTTTGTAGGTCTTTTCCTTCTCTTGTGTTTTCTGCTTAGAGAAATTCCTTTAGCATTGTTGTAAAGCTGGTTTGGTGGTGCTGAATTCTCTTAACTTTTGCTTATCTGTAAAGGTTTTAATTTCTCCATCGAATCTGAATGAGATCCTTGCTGCGTAATCTTGGTTGTAGGTTTTTCCCTTTCATCACTTTTAATATGTCCTGCCACTCCCTTCTGTCTTGCAGATTTTCTGTTGAAAAATCAGCTGTTAACGTTATGGGGATTCCCTTCTATGTTATTTGTTGCTTTTCCCTTGCTGCTTTTAATATTTTTTCTTTGTGTTTAAGTTTTGATAGTTTCATTAATATGTGTCTTGGCATGTTTCTCTTTGGGTTTATCCTGTATGGTACTCTCTGTGCCTTCTGGACTTGATTGACTATTTCCTTTCCCATGTTAGGGAAGTTTTCAACTATATTCTCTTCAAATGTTTTCTCAGCCCCTTTCTTTTTCTCTTCTTCTTCCAGGACCCCTATAATTCAAATGTTGGTGTGTTTAATGTTGTCGCAGAGGTCTCTGAGACTGTCCTCAATTCTTTTCATTCTTTTTTCTTTATTCTGCTCTCTGGCAGGTATTTCCACCATTTTATCTTCCAGCTCACTTATCCATTCTTCTGCCTCAGTTATTCTACTATTTATTGATTTCTTCCAGAGTATTTTTAATTTCAGTAATTGTGTTGTTCATCACTGTTTGTTTTCTCTTTGGTTCTTCTAGATCCTTGTTAAATGTTTCTTGTATTTTCTCCATTCTGTTTCCAAGATTTTGGATCATCTTTACTATCATTACTCTGAATTCTTTTTCAGGTAGGTGGCCTGTTTTGTCTTCATTTATTTGGTCTTGTAGGTTTTTACCTTGCTCCTTCGTCTGTAATATACTTTTTTTGTCGTTTCATGTTTTTTTTTTTTTGTCTTTTTGATGGGTGGTGCTGTATTCCTGTCTTACTGGTTGTTTGGCCTGAGACCTCCAGCACTGGAGTTTGCAGGCAGTTGGATAGAGCCGGGTCTTGGTGCTGAGATGAGGACCCCCAGGAGGCCTCACTCTGATTAATATTACCTGGGGTCTGAGGTTCTCTGTTAGTCCAGTGATTTGGACTTGGAGCTCCCACCACAGGAGCTTGGCCTGACCTGTAGCCTGGGAACCAAGATCTCGCAAGCTCGTGGCATGGTGAATAAAGGAAAAAAGGAACAGTACAATATCAAAGAATAAAAAACAAGATAAAATTAGAAAAATAAAAAATATATTAGGAAAAATAAAACTATAATTGAAACAACTGCAACAAGGTAAAATAAAACCACAACAGATAAAAGAAAAGGGGGGGAGAACAAGCCAAAAGGAGAGAACAATAACAAAGTATAAAGAATAAAATAAAATTAGAAAAATAAAAGATTTATTAGGAAAAATAAAAATATAAAAGAATCAACAACAGTGAATCAGCAAGGTAAAACAGAACCCCAATCTAAAAGAGGAAAAAAAAAAAGCCTTGGCTATGGGGGCAGAGTTTAGGCGGGGGTGGAATTTAGGGACGGGGTTTAGGGTGGGGCAGGACCAAGGCTGGTGGGGTGGTGATGTTGGAGCATGGGGCAGGGCCTAGGCGGGCACGTTCAAGCATGGGCCTGGCCTCTGCTTAGGACCTGTGCACAGAAGGAGACAGGCAGCACGTGGAAAGGAGGGCCTCTGGAGTGTGGGGTTCCAGAGTTTGGAGGTAGGGCCCTGAGTGAGGGTGTGTGGGTGGGGTTTAGGCCGAGTGCTTTGGAGGGGGTCTGTGAGTGTAGAGGTAGGGCCATGCGTGGGGTTGTAGGGGTGGGACTTTGGTTCTGCATGGCAGGAGGGAGGCTCTGAGGGCAGAGGATTAGGCCCAGGAGCCCAACAGGCCCCCCAGTGCCTAAGTGGACTGGGAAAGCACTGGCCGGGTTCCCTTCTCTTCCTTCTGCCCCTCCCTCCCCATCTCCCCCAGGGTCTCCCCCATCCCGCTGGACCCCTAACCACAGGTGGGTCCCTCTGAGTGTAGGAACTCTTCCCCTCACCAAGTCACCCCTCAGGGGTGCTGGTCCCAAAGGTCCAGACTTTACTTTTGCTCCCCTTCCCTCCCTCCCACTCCCTCAGGACCCACACGGCTGGAGGGGGCCTCCATGGGCAGAGGATCAGGCCCGGGATCTCAGCAGGTTCCTGGGGGCCCCAAAACCTGGCCACACTCCCTATTGTTCCTCTGCCCTCCCAATGGTTCCCCAATTTCCCCCTTCCATCATGGGATCCCTTCCCCTCCCACAGCCGGCCCTCAGGGGTACCAGTCCTGTCCTGTCTCCACTTCTCCTCCCCCTTCACACCCCCCATGCCCCATGTCCTACCTTGTCGCTGGGGGTTCCTCCCGTCCCCTTAGGTGTCTGTGGTCCCCCACGGATGCCTGGTAGGTGCCCTAGTTGTGAGGAGACGACTTCCACGTCCTCCTAGTACGCCATCTTGACTCCGCCCCCTATTTTTACTTTTGAATATCGTTTCAGTGTTATATAAACACAACCAATACTTTAATAATATTATAAAAAGTGCTACATAGATTTGGAAATGAGGTCAAATTTTGGGCCGAAGAGTGGATGTGTGATTAATCACCTATTTGATATTCAGCTCTATAGAAAATAGACCTTTATATGAGACAATTATCTGGATAAATTCTGCTTCCAAGAATGAGACAGGTTCATCTTTAAATATAAAACAACAACAAGAAGCACAGACACAGAGAAAGCAATATATATATTTATTTTTGGTAGAATTAAATAAAACCAAAGAGACCAATTCCATTTTGCATATATCTCTATGTCTAATTTTAGCATCTAAATCTATGTTTAAATGACACCTAGGAGTTCCCTGGTGGCACAGTGGTTAAGAATCTACCTGCCAATGCAGGGGACAGAGTTCGAGCCCTGGTCCGGGAAGATCCCACATGCTGTGGAGCAACTAAGCCCGTGCGCCACAACTACTGAGCCTGCGTGCCACAACTACTGAAGCCCATGTGCCTAGAACCCATGCTCCACAAGAAAAGCCACCGCAGTGAGAAGCCCACGCACCTCAACAAAGAGCAGTCCCTGCTCGCCACAACTAGAGAAAGCCCATGTGCAGCAGCGAAGACCCAATGCAGCCAAAAATAAAATATAAATTTTTTTAAAATTTGAAAATTAAAAATTTTAAAATTTTGTTAAAAGTACAGCATTAAATGACATCACTGTTATACTTAGCTTATAAATATATAAATAGGTCTACATAAAATTTTAAACTTTATATCTAATGGAAATTTAAAATCAAGTTAATGGAATTTTCATTTAAAGTTAAAACATTATAAATAAACCTTAACAAGTGAAAGAAATTTATGCTTGCTTAAGATAATGTAACATAGTATTACAAAGAGATACTAATTTTGAACAAACTGTGTTCTATGTGTATAATTCCAGGCTTAAAAATCTCCTCTTCATCCCAAATAAAAGAGTTTGCTCAGCAATATAATGGTAACATTGGATGATAGTCCAAATAATAAAGTAAATGTCCATGAATCCATATATAAAGAAATAAGTAAATAATAAATGTGGGAGAAGTGACAAGCATTCCTTAAAGAATTTCAGTTAATGTAAAAGGAATCAGAAATAGAAAATCACCATTCACTGCCACAGTATTAATTGCCACAGAAAATAGCCCACAGTGGATACTACAATTTGTGGTCAAAAGTTAAAGCAAAAACATTGTTTTGTTTTGTTTAATGTTTATTTATTTATTTGGCTGTGCCAGGTCTTGGTTGTGGCACGCGGGAATCTTCCTTGCGGCATGCAGGATCTTTTCTTTAGTTGAGGGTTGGGGGATCCTTAGTTGTGGCATGCAGGATCTAGTCCCCTGATCAGGGATTGAACCTGGGCCCCCTGTATTGGGAATGCAGAGTCTTAACCACTGGACCACCAGGGAAGTCCCTAAAGCAGAAACATTGTATTTGCATAGTTTCAAAGTGTCTCTCCCCAGCTATTAATTACAAAGGGAAAAACAGTAACATTACAGTAAAGAAACTTGACAGATATTTTCTTAACCAAGTGATCAAGATTAACATCACTTTAACACTACTGAACTGTACACTTAAAAATGGTTAACATAGTAGATTTTGTTTTTTTACCACAATAAAAAAATTAACATCACCAGATAAGACACTTTGACATCATGTACCCCCCGATATGATGCACTGAGAAGGCCACAGTATCATTTCTGTGATATTCTTCCCAGTAATGCATAACATCAATCTAATTATGAGAAAACAAAGACAATGTCAAGTTGAGACACATGTTTGTTAACTATTAGCTTACTGTGGTAATCATCTCACAATATATGCTGTACACTCTAAATTTAAACAGTGCTATATGTCAATTATACCTCAGTAAAACTGGGGAAAAATTGAGGGACATTTTACAAATAACTGACCAGTACTCTTCAAAAGTCTCAAAGTCAGAGATTGGTTCAAGATGGCGGAGTAGAAGGATGTGCTCTCACTTCCTCTTGCGAGAACACCAGAATCACAACTAACTGCTGAACAATCATCAACAGGAAGACACTGCAACTCACCAAAAAAGATACCCCGCATCCAAAGACAAAGGAGAACCCACAATGAGATGGTAGGAGGGGCACAATCACAATAAAATCAAATCCCATAACTGCTGGGTGGGTGACTCACAAACTGGAGAACACTTATACCACAGAAGTCCACCCACTGCAGTGAAGTTTCTGAGCCCCACGTCAGGCTTCCCAACCTGGGGATCTGGCAACAGGAGGAGGAATTCCTAGAGAATCAGACTTTGAAGGCTAGCGGGATTTGATTGCAGGATTTTGACAGGACAGGGGGAAACAGAGACTCCACTCTTGGGCACACACAAAGTAGTGTGCGCATCGGAACCCAAGCAAAGGAGCAGTGATCCCATAGGAGACTGAACAAGACCTACCTGCTAGTGTTGGAGGGTCTCCTGCAGAGGTGGGGGGTGGCTCTGTCTCACCATGAGGACAGGGACACTGGCAGCAGAAGTTCTGGGAAGTACTCCTTGGCGTGAGCCCTCCCAGAGTCCGCCATCAGCCCCACCAAAGAGCCCAGGTAGGCTCCAGTGTTGGGTCACCTCAGGCCAAACAACCAACAGGGAGGGAACCCAGCCCCACCCATCAGCAGACAAGCAGATTAAAGTTTTACTGAGCTCTGCCCACCAGAGCAACAGCCAGCTCTACCCACCACCAGTCCCTCCCATCAGGAAACTTGCACAAGCCTCTTAGATAGCCTCATCCACCAGAGGGCAGACAGCAGAAGCAAGAAGAACTACAACCCTGCAGCCTGTGGAACAAAAACCACATTCACAGAAAGATAGACAAGATAGACAAGATGAAAAGACAGAGGGCTATGTACCAGATGAAGGAACAAGATAAACCCCCAGAAAAACAACTAAATGAAGTGGAGATAGGCACCCTCCCAGAAAAAGAATTCAGAATAATGATAGTGAAGATGATCCAGGACCTCGGAAAAAGAATGGAGGCAAAGATCGAGAAGATGCAAGAAATGTTTAACAAAGATCTAGAAGAATTAAAGAACAAACAAACAGAGATGAACAATACAACAACTAAAATGAAAAGTACACTAGAAGGAATCAATAGCAGAATAACTGAGGCAGAAGAACGGATAAGTGACCTGGAAGACAGAATGGTGGAATTCACTGCTGCAGAACAGAACAAAGAAAAAAGAATGAAAAGAAATGAAGACAGCCTGAGAGACCTCTGGGACAACATTAAACGCAACAACATTAGCATTATAGGGGTCCCAGAAGGAGAAGACAGAGAGAAAGGACCAGAGAAAATATTTGAAGAGATTATAGTTGAAAACTTCCCTAACATGGGAAAGGAAATAGCCACCCAAGTCCAGGAAGCACAGAGAGTCCCATACAGGATAAACCCAAGGAGAAACATGCCAAGACACACAGTAATCAAATTGGCAAAAATTAAAGACAAAGAAAAATTATTGAAAGCAGCAAGGGAAAAATGACCAGTAACATACAAGGAAACTCCCATAAGGTTAACAGCTGATTTCTCAGCAGAAACGCTACAAGCCAGAAGGGAGTGGCATGATATACTTAAAGTGATGAAAGGGAAGAACCTACAGCCAAGATTACTCTACCCAGCAAGGATCTCATTCAGATTTGATGGAGAAATCAAAAGCTTTACAGACAAGCAAAAGCTAAGAGAATTCAGCACCACCAAACCAGCTCTACAACAGATGCTAAAGGAACTTCTGTAAGTGGGAAACATAAGAGAAGAAAAGGACCTACAAAACCAAACCCAAAACAATTAGGAAAATGGTAATAGGAACATACATATCGATAATTACCTTAAACGTGAATGGATTAAATGCTCCAACCAAAAACCACAGGGTTGCTGAATAGATACAAAAACAAGACCCGTACATATGCTATCTACAAGAGACCCACTTCAGACCTAGGGGCACATACAGACTGAAAGTGAGGGGATGGAAAAAGATATTCCATGCAAATGGAAATCAAAAGAAAGCTGGAGGAGCAGTACTCATATCAGATAAAGTAGACTTTAAAATAAAGGATGTTACAAGAGACAAGGAAGGACACTACATAATGATCAAGGGATCAATCCAAGCAGAAGATATAACAATTATGAAATATAAATGCACCCAACATAGGAGCACCTCAATACATAAGGCAACTGCTAACAGCTATAAAAGAGGAAATCGACAGTAACACAATAATAGTGGGGGACTTTAACACCTCACTTACACCAATGGACAGATCATCCAAACAGAAAATTAATAAGGAAACACAAGCTTTAAATGACACAATAGACCAGATAGATTTAATTGATATTTATAGGACATTCCATCCAAAAACAGCAGATTACACTTTCTTCTCAAGTGCACACGGAACATTCTCCAGGATAGATCACATCTTGGGTCAAAAATCAAGCCTCAGTAAATTTAAGAAAATTGAAATCATATCAAGCACCTTTTCTGACCAAAACGCTATGAGATTAGAAATTAATTACAGGGAAAAAAACGTAAAAACCAGAAACACATGGAGGCTAAACAATATGTTACTGAATAACCAAGAGATCACTGAAGAAATCAAAGAGGAAATCAAAAAATACCTAGAGGTAAATGACAATGAAAACAACGATCCAAAATTTATGGGTTGCAGCAAAAGCAGTTCTAAGAGGGAAGTTTATAGCTATACAAGCCTACCTAAAGAAACAAGAAAAATCTCAAGTAAACAATCTAACCTTACACCTAAAGGAACTAGAGAAAGAAGAACAAACAAAACCCAAAGTTAGCAGAAGGAAAGAAATCATAAAGATCAGAGCAGAAATAAATGAAATAGAAACAAAGAAAACAATAGCAAAGATCAATAAAACTAAAAGTTGGTTCTTTGAGAAGATAAACAAAATTGATAAACCATTAGCCAGACTCATCAAGAAAAAGAGGGAGAGAACTCAAATCAATAAAATTAGAAATGAAAAAGGAGAAGTTACAACAGACACTGCAGAAATACAAAGCATCCTAAGAGACTACTACAAGCAACTCTATGCCAATAAAATGGACAACCTGGAAGAAATGGACAAATTCTTAGAGAGGTATAACCTTCCAAGACTGAACCAGGAAGAAATAGAAAATATGAACAGAGAAATCACAAGTAATGAAATTGAAACTGATTAAAAATCTTCAAACAAACAAAAGTCCAGGACCAGATGGCTTCACAGGCGAATTCTATCAAACATTTAGAGAAGAGCTAACACCCATCCTTCTCAAACTCTTCCAAAAAATTGCAGAGGAAGGAACACTCCCAAACTCATTCTATGAGGCCACCATCACCCTGATACCAAAACCAGACAAAGATACTACAAAAAAAGAAAATTACAGACCAATATCACTGATGAATATAGATGCAAAAATCCTCAACAAAATGCCAGCAAACAGAACCCAACAACACATTAAAAGGATCATACACCATGATCAAGTAGGATTTATCCCAGTGATGCAAGGATTCTTCAATGTATGCAAATCAATCAATGTGATACACCATATTAACAAATTGAAGAATAAAAACCATATGATCATCTCAATAGATGCAGAAAACGCTTTTGACAAAATTCAACACCCATTTCTGATAAAAACTCTCCAGAAAGTGGGCATAGAGGGAACCTACCTCAACATAATAAAGGCCATATATGACAAACCCACAGCAAACATCATTCTCAATGGTGAAAAACTGAAAGCATTTCCTCTACGATCAGGAACAAGACAAGGATGTCCACTCTCACCACTATTATTCAACATAGTTTTGGAAGTCCTATTCACAGCAATCAGAGAAGAAAAAGAAATAAAAGGAATCCAAATTGGAAAAGAAGAAGTAAAACTGTCACTGTTTGCAGATGACATGATACTATACATAGAGAATCCTAAAGATGCCACCAGAAAACTACTAGAGCTAATGAATGAATTTGGTAAAGTTGCAGGATACAAAATTAATGCACAGATATCTCTTGCATTCCTATACACTAATGATGAAAATCTGAAAGAAAAATTAAGGAAACACTCCCATTTACCACTGCAACAAAACGAATAAAATACCTAGGAATAAACCTACCTAGGGAGACAAAAGACCTTTATGCAGAAAACTATAAGACACTGATGAAAGAAATTAAAGATGATACAAACAGATGGAGAGATATACCATGTTCTTGGAGTGGAAGAATCAATATTGTGAAAATGACTATAGTACCAAAGCAATCTACAGATTCAATGCAATCCCTATCAAATTACCAGTGGCATTTTTTACAGAACTAGAACAAAAAATCTTAAAATTTCTATGGAGACACAAAAGACCCCGAATAGCCAAAGTAGTCTTGAGGGAAAAAGATGTAGCTGGAGGAATCAGACTCCCTGACTTCAGACTATACCACAAAGCTACAGTAATCAAGACAATATGGTACTGGCACAAAAACAGAAATATAGATCAATGGTACAAGATAGAAAGCCCAGAGGTAAACCCATACACCTATGGTCAACTAATCTATGACAAAGGAGGCAAGGATATACAATGGAGAAAAGACAGTCTCTTCAGTAAGTGGTGCTGGGAAAACTGGACAGCTACATGTAAAAGAATGAAATTAGAACACTCCCTAACACCATACACAATAATAAACTCAAAATGGATTAGAGACCTAAATGTAAGACCGGACACTATAAAACTCTTAGAGGAAAACATAGGAAGAACACTTTTTGACATAAATCACAGCAAGATCTTTTTTGATCCACCTCCTAGAGTAATGGAAATAAAAACAAAAATAAACAAATAGGACCTAATGAAACTTAAAAGCTTTTGCACAGCAAAGGAAACCATAAACAAGACGAAAAGACAACCCTCAGAATGGGAGAAAATATTTGCAAACGCATCAATGGACAAAGGATTAATCTCCAAAATATATGAACAGCTCATGCAGCTCAACATTAAAAAAACAAACAACCCAATCCAAAAATGGTCAGAAAACCTAAATAGACTTTTCTCCAAAGAAGACATACAGATGGCCAGGAAGCACATGAAAAGCTGCTCAACATCACTAATTATTAGAGAAATGCAAATCAAAACTACAATGAGGTATCACCTCACACCAGTCAGAATGGGCATCATCAGCAAATCTACAAACAACAAATGCTGGAGAGGGTGTGGAGAAAAGGGAACCCTCTTGCACTGTTGGTGGGAATGTACATTGATACAGCCACTATGGAGAACAGTATGGAGGTTCCTTAAAAAACTAAAAATAGAATTACCATATGACCCAGCAATCCCACTACTGGGCATATACCCAGAGAAAACCATAATTCAAAAAGACACATGCACCCCAATATTCATTGCAGCACTATTTACAAAAGCCAGGTCATGGAAGCCACCTAAATGCCCATCGACAGATGAATGGATAAAGAAGATGTGGTACATATATACAATGGAATATTACTCAGCCATAAAAAGGAACGAAATTGGGTCATTTGTAGAGACGTGGATGGATCTAGAGACTGTCATACAGAGTGAAGTAAGTCAGAAAGAGAAAAACAAATATCGTATATTAACGCATATATGTGGAACCTCGAAAAATGGTACAGATGAACCGGTTTGCAGGGCAGAAATTGAGACACAGATGTAGAGAACAAACGTTTGGACACCAAGGGGGGAAAGCGGCGGGGGGATGGGGGTGGTGGTGTGATGAAATGGGAGATTGGGATTGACATGTATACACTGATGTGTGTAAAATGGATGACTAATCAGAACCTGCTGTATAAAAAAAATATATAAAAGAAAAAAAAATTTTTTTAAAGTCTCAAAGTCATGAGAGACAAGAAAAGGTTAAGGAACTATGATGAATGGTAGGAACTAAATGCATTGTGAGATCCTGGATTGGATCCTTGAAAAGAAAAAGGACAGTAGGAGAAAACTGGTAAAATCTGAATAACGTTTGTACTTTAGTTAATAGAGTTGTACCAAGGTTAATTTCTTAATTTTGTTATCTGTGCTATGGTTATGTAAGATGGTAACATTAAGGGAAGCCAGGTGAAGAGTATATGATAACACTATACTATTCCTGCAGTTTTTTTAAGTCTAAAATTATCTCATAAAGAATTTAAGGCAATATCAAAAAAACAAACAACCCAATCCAAAAATGGGCAGAAGACCTAAATAGACATTTCTCCAAAGAAGATATACAGATTGCCAACAAACACATGAAAGAATGCTCAACATCATTAATCATTAGAGAAATGCAAATCAAAACTACAGTGAGATATCATCTCACACCCGTCAGAATGGCCATCATCAAAAAATCTACAAACAATAAATGCTGGAGAGGGTGTGGAGAAAAGGGAACCCTCTTGCACTGTTGGTGGGAATGTAAATTGATACAGCCACTATGGAGAACAATATGGAGGTTCCCCAAAAAACTAAAAATAGAACTACCATATGACCCAGCAATCCCACTACTGGGCATACACCCTGAGAAAACCATACTTCAAAAAGAGTCATGTACCACAATGTTCATTGCAGCTCTATATACAATAGCCAGGACATGGAAGCAACCGAAGTGTCCATCGACAGATGAATGGGTAAAGAAGAGGTGGCACATATATACAACGGAATATTACCCAGCCATTAAAAGAAACGAAATTGAGTTATTTGTAGTGAGGTGGATGGACCTAGAGTCTGTCATACAGAGTGAAGTAAGTCAGAAAGAGAAAAACAAATACCATATGCTAACACATATATATGGAATCTTTAAAAAAAAAAAAGGTCATGAAGAACCTAGGGGCAGGATGGGAATAAAGATGCAGACCTACTAGAGAATGTACTTGAGGACACAGGGAGGGGGAAGGGTAAGCTGGGACGAAGTGAGAGAGTGGCATGGACTTATATACACTACCAAATGTAAAATAGATAGCTAGTGGGAAGCAGCTGCATAGCACAGGGAGATCAGCTCGGTGCTTTGTGACCACCTAAAGGGGTGGGATAGGGAGGGAGACGCAAGAGGGAAGAGATATGGGGATATATGTATATGTATAGCTAATTCAGTTTGTTATAAAGCAGAAACACCACTGTAAAGCAATTATACTCCAATAAAGATGTTTAAAAAAAAAAGAAGAAAGAATTTAAGGGACTGCCCTAGTGGTCCAGTGGTAAAGAATCCTTCCAATGCAGGGGATGTGGGTTTGATCCCTGGTGGGGGAACTAAGATCCCACATGCCGCGGGGCAACTAAGCCCGAGTGCCACAAACTACAGAGCCCACTCACCCTGCAGCCTGTGCGCCACAACTAGAGAGAGAAAACCTGCACGCCACAACTAAAAGAGAAGCCCGCGCACCACAACGAAGAGCCCACGTCCCACAACGAAAGATCCTGTGTGCCACAACCAAGACCCAGTGCAGCCAAAAAAATAATGAATGAATAAATAAATAAAATATTATTTTAAATATAGTATAAAAATTTTTTTAACTTTATTATAACTTAAAACTTCCAGTAGAAATGTAGATCTATATGCATTTCAAAGTTAAATTTGTAATTGAAGCAATTTGCCCAAACTAGAGGTACTGTTCTACCCTTGGAATACCAGGTACAAATGTTGTGCCTATCTGTGTGGGACACACCCTGTGGGTCTGAATTTACACATTGTATAAAATAAGGTACATAATTAAAGACTCAGTAAAGCAAACTTTTTAAACAGTTAAGGCACAGTTGGTAGTATTAATAGCATCCTTGAAATATGTTAATGTTTTAATTTTTTTTCTTTAATTTTAGAATGAGAGAACTTAAAATAGCTTACCAATGCAAAACAGTGATGATCAAAAAGAAACCTAACTTGGATCCCTACTCCATTTCATTTTTTGAATGATATGCTAGGAACTAACTCTTTTTCTTAGTTTCCATGTTGTCACATCAGCATGCTCAGAGGAGAAAATGGCTTAAGATCAAATCTGGTAATACATGAAAATCTATCTTTTCTTAAGGCCACTTTATTGGTATTAATGCATTCTTTCTCCTTTAATATCTTTTTGTTTTGTAGTTGTTCAATAGCATTTGTTATCTACAAGTCTATTTTTTTTCCTCATCTACCTTCAAACAACTGCTCTCTGATGAGGAATGAGATATCTGTGTATAAACAGATTTAAGACTTGCCTAAGGTCCCCAACAACCATTAAGAAATCTACAGCTAACTTAATTCCTGAACTGAATCTCTTTAGCCTTATATCTGCCTTTACATTTGCAAATAAGTCAAATCCTTTTTCTTCTTCTTTACCCTTCCTCCCATCCAGTTATCTATGAGGACCACCATTCACCAGACATTTGCATGACTGTGAATGATGGTATGCAAGATGTTGATTCAAAGATGATCTCTACTCATCAGGTGACAAATCTAAAAATTTCTGAATAACAATAAACTATATTTCTACTTCTTGAACCTAATTGCTTTCTGATGTATCAAAACTAGGAGCTAGTTCTTGTCCCTATGCATGCATAACTTTCTAATGGAAAATAAAGGCAAAATAACATGATATCTCTATGGAACTAAGCATATCCAGAGCCAGGACTAATGAACTTCCACAGGAGACATGAATAATGGCTACATATAGTCATCAGATACTTGGGCATGGCCCTCTGACCCCCAAGACCTATTTCTATCAGAATCTGGTGGTAAACTGGAGCCAGCCTCCGTTTTTACCTCTCCAGTGCCATGGGGGAAGGGGAAGTTGGGCATAAGGCGCTTAAGAAACCAGAATTCACTATTGCCAGTGCCAGTGGCTGAGGACACTTCATAGGGACAAGGCTGGGATGTGGATCCACTGGCTTCTCCTTGTACCAGGTTGTTAGAGAAATTACAGTCATCACAGAAATGCTCTTGAATTGTGAACTTTTCTCTGTATTTAATCTTCTGGCAGATATGTGTAATGAAGATCACTGTGACAGAGAGGAGAAAGAGAAAGGAAAGCACAGCCAGAGAAATGACCAAATATTTAGTGGATGGATTTACCCTTGTAGGATGCTTGAATGGATCCCGGAACTGCAGATAGGGCTCAGAAAAGCCATCTACCAGGAGGATATTAAGTGAGGCAGTAGTAGAAAGAGCTGGTTGGCCGTGATCCTGAACAAGAATGATCAGTTTCTGCATCGTGGGGTCTCTCTCAGATATCTGCCGCAATGTACGGATTTCCCCATTTTTTTGTTGAACAGAGAATAACCCAGGGTCAGTGGCCTTAAATAGATGATATGAAAGCCAGGAATTCTGACCTGAGTCACCATCCACAGCCACCACCTTAGTCACCAGGTAGCCTGCCTCTGCAGACCTAGGCACCAGGTCATTGCAGGGCAAGGTGCCATTTTGCAGTGGGTACAAGATCATTGGGCAGTTATCATTGTCATCCAGGACAACCACTCTGACAGTAACCTGGCTACTCAGTGACAGGAAGCCCCCATCAGTTGCCTTTACCACAAACTGAAAATCTTGAATGGCTTCATAATCCATAGTTCTCAGTGCATAGAGTTTCCCATTGTCTGAATTTATGGAGATGTAAGCAAAGACTGATAGATCTCCACTTTTTGGAGGCAGCAGAGAATATGTTATTTGGGCATTCTCACCCAAATCTAGATCCTCAGCATGGACTTTGCCAATAAAAACTGCAGGGCTGTTGTTTTCTGGAACAGTCAAGATGTAGGAATCTTCCTGAAATACTGGGGGATTGTCATTAATGTCAGATATTAGCACCTCTATCACAGTCTCCGAGGACAGGGTGGGTGTTCCAGTATCCATGGCAACAAGGGTGATATTATAGCCAGAGACCTCCTCCCGATCCATGCCTCTGTCAGTGACCAGTGAGTAGGAATTCCTGAATGTAGGTTTGACTGCAAAGGGAAGGTCTTCTTTGAGGAAGCAAGTGATTTTTCCTCCCACTCGAATGTCCCGGTCTCTGATAGAGAAAAGGGCCACTACCGTCTGTAGTGGAGAGTCCTCAGGGAGAGGGCTGGACACAGAGGAGACTGTAACTTCAGGAGGATTGTCATTAACATCCACCACCTCCACCAGGACTTTGCTGTGGGCAGAGAGGCCTCCTCCGTCGGTAGCTTGAATGTCAATGTCATATGTTTCAATCGCTTCAAAATCTAGGGACCCTTTTAGTCGAACCTCTCCAGTTTCAGAGTCAATCTGAAACGTCTGGAGAATTACTTCTGGGTTTTGCGCTAAAGAGTAAGTTATCTCCTTGTTGGAGCCCTCGTCTAGGTCGGTGGCAGTCACCGTAGCCACCAAAGAACCATTGGCACTGTTTTCCGGTACCTGAGCGCGGTACACCAGTCGAGAGAATTGGGGCACGTGATCATTGACATCCAGAACCTCCACGCGGATGTGGGCAGTGCCAGACTTGGGCGGAGACCCTCCGTCCACAGCTGTAATTGTCAGGTTGACTTCAGGCTGCTCCTCTCTGTCCAGGGGTTTATCCAGCACTAGCTCGGCATACTTGGGCCCATGGCTGCGGAAGCGGGTGTGCAGGTGGAAATACTCACTGGTGCTCAAGGTGTAGTTTTGGAGACCGTTGAGGCCGACGTCCAGATCCTGCGCGCTCTGCAGAGGAAACCGTGAACCCAGGGGGGTGCTCTCCGGAATCTTTAAAAGAGGCTCCTTGTTTAGGAAAACCGGGGCATTGTCATTGATATCAAATACCCTGACCTCCACGCGAAAGGACTGCAGTGGCTCCACCAGGACTATTTCAAACTCCAGAACGCATGGATCGGCTTTGCCACAAAGTGACTCCCGATCCAGTTTCTCCTTCACGAACAGATCTCCTGTCTTGCGGTGCAGCCGGAAATGCAGTATATTGCCCTCGGAAACGAGCCGCGCCCCGCGCGCAGCCAGCTTCCCTACCTCCAGCCCCAAGTCCTTAGCCACGTTAGCTACAAACGAACCACTCTCCATCTCCTCTGCCACCGAATAGCGGATGGCCGCCGCACCCCCCACAGATAAGCACAGAAAAAGGAGAAGCGAGCCCACTTGCCTGCTTTGCAAGAGTTTTCTGCGTGCAATCGCCATCCGTTCTCACAAGCGCACTCTCTGCAGCAGATACACCTGTTGCGTACACACTTTCACTTTTCTGCCAACAGGTTCCTGCAACAGCTGCTCTCGGCTTTGCTAGCCTCTAACCGCAGCGCCGCCAAAGGCTAACCGAGCCAGGTGAGGTGTTTTGCACTTGGAAGAAAAATTGCATTAAGTAACTCAACTCCCCAGTCTATCGAATGTATTAATAGATATGTTCTCATTCTGGAGAGTAAGGTAGAGGTTGAAAGTTGTTGCCAAAGCAACAGCAAACTCGCCTTTCAATTCCCTTTCAGGAAAAAAAGCCCTAGGGAATTGAACACCCAATGAGGATACTCGTTAAGCAAGCTTAAGGTTGAAGTCATAGTATCTGTGAGCCGGCTGGGGCCGCTGCAGCAGCGGGCAAACAGCGAGGTGTTAAGGTACTCGGCACACTCCACATACACACTCCGCCCAGAGACCAAGGGAGAGGCAAAAAGATGCTGCAGTGTCTTCTGAAGCGTAAACCAACTGGATGGGAATGAGGGAGGGGGGCTTGGAGGAAGTGATCAGTAGGAAAAGGAAAGGGGACAGACAGACATCATCTCTCAGGAAACTGGGGTCCATTAGGTACACTGATAGGGGAACTGTTCAACTTGCCTCATGGTTTGCATAAACCCATTCTTTTCCACAGAACCCTCAAACGCTTAGGAAGCGACTGGCTTGTCACTTATGATTCTGATGGAAGCAATACTTATTGGGTATGATTTCTATATACTGGTACTGTATTAAGTAATTTACATGCAGTATCTCATTTAACCCTTGCAACAACTCTATGAGGTACACATTATTATTATTTCTTTTTTACAGATGAAATTGAGACTGGAGAGGTTATGTTACTCCCCCAACGTCTTCTACCTAGTAAATATTAGAGAAGGAACTCAATTTGATTTTGTCTGACTCCAAAGTCATGCTCATAATTAGTATGTAACTCTGCTTCCCAAATAATATAGTAGATAAATTAAGTGAAGATAAATGTTTGGCTTTGGATTTTAAAGGAAATTAAATAATAGACTACTTACATATATTGAAAATGGCCCAATAGAAATTTTGCAAGATATTTGTTGAGAGTTTTTAACAGTCATAAGATCATAGAATGTTTAAGAATGATAATGTACCTCAGAAAGATTAGGTCCACTCTCCCCACCCTTTTTTTAAATAGATGAAAAAACTAAGGCCCAAATGATGAAATCACTTGCCCAGTCCATACAGCTACTGCTGGCAATATAAAAACTAGAACCTGTCTTCTGACACTCTATCTCATGCTCATTAGCAGGAGCATTTGGTGGTTTCCCATTTGTAAAAAAAACTCATAACACTTACCGTAGGTAATCTTCAGAATCTAGTCTCTTTCCTTTGATATTTAGCTCAGTCTCAGATTGATGTTGTGTTCTGCTCTAGCTCATTCATTTCCATTGCTGTATAGAATTCCAGTCTGGTCAATGCTGTTTGGCCACAGACCATCAGGAACACACCTGTAGTTGAACAAAGTTGTATTTTCTGATTACTGCAACAAGGGAGACATCACACCACAGAGAATCATGGGGCATCTCAATAAGAGGGTGTTAAAAAGGACTTGCGATATTTGTGCAAGGTGATTTGGGGGTGGTTTGAAGTAGGACTTTGCTCTGGATTGGATGCTGTCAGAAACAGTTATTTTTATAGTTGGATATATTAATAATTCTTAGAAGGTGAGAAAAATGGAAGGAGGCTAAAGCTGTGATTTGTAATTCATATTAGCCATTTTTGTGGATTGGAAAATGTTCCTTTTCACCTGATTATGGCATCCTCTTGTTTTTCTCTTAATCCATCACTGTCACAGAGTGGCCTTGTCTAATGTTGTTCTATGAACCTGTTTTAGTTCAACACAAGAACAGCATAGCCTAGCTCTGAGTATCAGGCTAGCTCCTAACTGTCACGGACTGCTTTTGTCTTTTTCAGCATGAACAGCAAAACTCATTTACTATTCTACTGTTCACAGAAGTATGTCATTATATATGTCACTTTGTAGACACGTGTGTACATTTGAGGGGGGGCATATACCTAGAAGTGGCATTGGTGTCATAGGGTATGCTCTTTTCAGCTTTACCTGATACTGCCAAACTGCTAAGAAGTTGTACCAATTTACACATCTCATCAGCAGGATGAGATGTGTAAATAGGTCCATTATTTTAAATTGGTCCATTTGTTCTAATTCTTACCAACACTTATCGTTACTAGTCTTCTTAAAAGTTTAACCATTTTGGCTATCTCAGTGTGGGCTTAATTTGCATTTCTCTGATTATTAATTATTGATGACGTAGGGCACTATTTAATATATGTTTAGTCATCTGGATAACCTTTGGTTGGGGGGGGGGCGTTGTTCAGTTCCCTTGGCCATTTTTTTACATTGGATTGTCTTTTTCCTATTGATTTGTTGTAGTTCTTCATATATTCTAAATACGAGTCCTGAGTATCTCTTTATAATTGAGAAAAAGAGACATGCTTATCCTTAGTTGATATATAGCTTATCCTTAGTTGATATATATCTACAGAGTTTTGTTTAAAAGAGGTATTTCTCCCAGTGATTCACACATTAAGCAGAAGCTTATGGCATCCTAGGAAGTCTTTTTTTTAGCTGAGGTATAATTGACGTATAACATTATATGAGTTTAAGGTATACAGTGTGATTAGATATTAGTATATACTGCTAAATGCTCAACACAGTAAGTCTAGTTAACATCCATCACCACACATAGTTATAAACGTTTTTCTTGTAATGAGAATTTTTAAGATCTACTCTCGGCAATTTTCAAATATACAATACAGTGTTGTTATTAACTACAGTCACCACCTAGGAAGTCTTAATACAATCAGTTTGTAAGTAACTCATTCAAAACCCATAAATTTAAAAAATACATTCTTATGACTTGAAATACAAGAAATGCTGCTCTTCAATTGGATTCCTCTGAATCTTAATTTGTTTAGTTAGTTCTCAGGGTATGTAGTATCTGCTTGATGGGATGAAATTCCAAAATATTTTCTTTTTCCTCTGAAAACTTTGGACCCTTTAAACATCATGGTATTTTTTTAAATAAGTTTTTATTCTTTCCAGTGAAGGTAGAACTAGGACATACAGAATAAATCTACAACCTACCAAGCTGTAATGCCAGTGTCTTTACTCAAAATCTAGTCATTGGGAAGAGGGGCAAACCACACCTAGTAAAATATCATAAAGTTTAGAGAGAATAAAAAATGCATTCCAAAATTGTATCTAAGGACTTCCCTGGTGGCACAGTGGTTAAGAATCTGCCTGGCAATGCAGGGGACACAGGTTCAAGCCCTGGTCCAGGAAGATCCCACATGCCGCGGAGCAACTAAGCCCGTGCGCCACAACTACTGAGCCCATGTGCCTAGGGCCCGTGCTCCGCAACAAAGACAAGCCACTGCAATGAGAAGCCCGCGCACCGCAATGAAAAGTAGCCCCCGCTTGCCGGCAAGCAGAAACGAAGACCCAACGCAGCCAAAAATAAATAAATAAATAAATGTATTATAAATAAATAAATAAAAGTAAGCATAGACTGAGAAGGTAGGACTGCATAATTTTTAAAAAACTGTATCTAAGTACTAACTCTTAGCTTTTAAAAAATCGTATTTTGAAATAATTTAAACCTTCAGAAGAGTTTCAAGAGTGCTTACAATTACCCATTACCTACCTATTGATTTGGTTTGACCAAATTTTAGTCAGGTTTCTCTTTTTCTCATAGGCCTCTGAACTTTAATTCACCCCCAAACTGAAACAAGTCCTAAAATCCCCCACTTAAGTGTTCATTCTGAGAACTGGCCAACCACAGAGGGAAAAATATTCCTGTTAAAGCACCCTGATTATACCATCTGCTTGCTCTATCCCCTTGTCCTACTCCCACACAAAGTTACTGCTAGCCCTGCTGATCCCTCCCTAATTTAAAAAACAAAAACAAAAAAACTGTTTTTCTGTATGAGACATTTGCAGATTTTGTGATCAATGAGTTCTGCTATTGCAATAGTCTTTTAAAACAGCTTCTCCTTCCCTAAGTCCAGATTTGTTGATATTTGACATAATAAACAATAATAAATAATTATATAGTCTTCACCTAGTTTCACCAATTTTGCTACATTTGTTCACTTTCATATATATACACATGTATGCATATACATCACATGTTATACATTATATATGTGTGTGTATATATATATATATACACATTATATATGTGTATATATATATACACATTATATATGTGTGTATATATATATATACACACATTATATATGTGTGTGTATATATATATATATATATATATATACACACACACACACATTTATTATTCAAAACCAGTCACTCTCCCTCTTAACTTCTGTGGGCAGAATATATCTGCTCCACTGATGTTGAGTTTGGCCATGTGAATTATACTAGACCCTCACGATGGGTTTAGTATAATTCTCCACCCCTTCACTTTGGGCTTGACCCCGTTGAGTTGCTTTGGCCAACGGGATGTTAGCAGAGTGGGTAGTATCTGTGAACGTGACCTTATTTGAAAACAGTGTCTTTTCAGATATAATCAAGTTAAGATAAGCTTATATGGAATTACGGTGAACTCTAATGACTGGTATCCTTATAAAGAGAGATTTGGAGACACACAGACACACACAGGGAAGAAGGCCATATCACGACAGAGATAAGAGACTGGACTGATGCTGCTATAAGCCAAGGGATGCCAAGGACTGCTGGCAACAACCAGAGCTAGGAAATAGCAAATAAGGATCCTCCCCTAGAGCCTTCAGAGACAGCAGGGCCCGGCTGATGCCTTGGTTTCAGACTTTTAGCCTCCAAACTATGAGAGAATAAGTTTGCTTTTTTTAAGCCACCCACTTTGTGGTAGTTTGTTATATCAGCCCTAGGAAACTAATACACAGAGTAAAGCAAGTTGTGGCTTGAAATGTGCTGCAATAATTGGGCTTGCCCTCTTGCTCTTCTGCCACCTTTCTAAGAACTTTTTCTGGATAGCCCACCGATTCAAGGATGAGTATGGAACAGCACTGGCTACAACCTGTATACTGAAGCAAAGCACAGCTGATCTCAGCCTAAATCTGCTGACCTCCAGATGCACGAGTGGGACTTAATGTTATTTTGAGCTGTTAAGTTTTGCACTGTATTTTGTGACCATAGCTGGCAGATACAGTATGTAAACATTGTATTTTGTTATGAGTTAGTTGCAGACATTTTAACATATCATCCCTAAATATCTCAATATGTACCTCTTACAAACAGGGGCATTCTCCCACATAGCTTCAATTACAATTATCACACACAGGAAATTTAACATGAATACTATTACCTAATATTGTATTCAATATTTGAATTTCCTCAATTGTTCCAATAATGTCCTTTATGGCTGTTCTTTTTTTAATCCAGGATATAATCAAGGTTTGCACATTATACTCAATTGTCATGTTTTTCTAGTTTCCTTTAAACTAGAGCAGTTTAAAGAAAATATTTTTGACTTTTTTTTTCATGACACTGCCATTTTAGAAGAGTCATTTTACAGGATATCCCTCAATTTGGGCATTGTGTCTTCATTAGATTCAGATGAAATATTTTGACATCAGTGCCACCTTGGAGATGTTGTAGTCTCTTCAGTCCATTACATCAGGAGGCATATGATGTAATTTATGTCCCATTATTGGTGATACTAAGTTTGATAATTTGGTTACAAAATAGTGTCCAAATTTCTCAATTTGAAAGGTACCTTTTAATTTTTCATGATTAGTTATCTTTGGAGAGATGTTTCAAAACTATGTGACCATGATGTGGAGAAAAGGGAGCCCATGTGCACTGTTGGTGGGAATGTAAATTGGTGCAGCCACTATGGAGAACAGTATGGAGGTTCCTCAAAAAATTTAAAAGAGCTACCATGTGACCCAGAAATTCCACTCCTAGGTATTTATCTGAAGAAAACAAAAACACTAATTAGAAAAGATATATGCGCCCCTATGTTCATTGCAGCATTATTTACAATAGCCAAGATATAGAAGCAATCTGGATAAAGAAGATGTGGGGTGTGTGTGCGTGTGTGTATGTGTGTATATAACATAATATACTCAGCAATAAAAAAGAATGAAATCTTGCCATTTGTGAAAACATGGATGGTCCTAAACGGTATTATGCTAAGTGAAATAAGTCAGATAAAGACAAAAACTGTATGATTTCACTTATGTGTGGAATCTAAAAAAACAAACAAAAAAACCCCAATGAACAAACATAACAAAGCGGGAACAGAGTTATAGATACAGAGAACAAATTGCCAAAGGGGAGCGGGTGGGGGGGGACAAAAGAAGTGAGGGAGATTAAGAGGTACAAACTCCAGTTACAAAATAAATGAGTCAAGGGGATGAAATATATTGTGGGGAATACAGTCAATAACTATGTAATATTTTTGATGATATAACTAGACTTACCATAGTGATCATTTTGAAATGTGTAGAAATACTAAATCACTGTGTTGTGTACCAGGAAATAGCAGTGTTATAGGTCAATTATACTTCAAAAAAACAAAATCATAGAAAAAGAGATCAGATTTGTGGTTACCAGAGGCAGGGGGAGGGGGAGGGTAGGAAGAGGAATTGTATGAAGGTAGTCAAAAGGTTCAAACTTCCAGTTATAAGTAAGTACTAGGGATGTAATATATAACATGATAGATATAATTAACACTGCCTTATGTTATATATGAAAGTTGAGAGTTCTCATCACAAGGAAAAATTTTTTCTATTTCTTTCATTTTGTACCTATATGAGATGTGAATGTTCACTAAACTTATTGTGATAATCATTTCATGATGTAAGTCAAATCACTGTTATATACCTTAAACTTATACAGTACTGTATGTCAATCATATCTCAATAAAACTAGGAAAAAAACTATGTGAATATTCTATTTCCAAAACAATTTTATTACTCAGTGTTTTCCAACATCCATGGATGATACTTGCCTATATTAATATATACTTGTACTTACATAAGTATCTGTGGTGTGTGTATGTGTGTGGGTGTAATCATGGTATTTATACTTTCAATGCATTAAAACAGGTTTCTTCCTTTCCATCCCCCAATTCATATTTATATTAGCCTTGTACCAAAGTGAGAATATTTGGTTCCCAGCACCATCAATATATTTGCTCATTATGCGAATCTTAAAATATGATAATTTTACAATAAGATTTGGTAATCATGATCCTTGGTATTTGCCCAAAGTAGTTGAAAACTTATGTCCACACAAAACCCTGCACACAAATGTTTATAGCAGCTTTATTCATAATTGCCAAAACTTGAAGCAACCAAGATGTCCTTCAGTAGGTGAATTGATAAATAAACTGTGGTATATCCAGATAACGAATTATTCTTATTATTATTATTCAGCACTAAAAAGAAATGAGCTATCAAGCCATGAAAAGATATGGAGAAAACATAAATGCATCTTACTTAAAAATGCATGCTGCTAAGTGAAAGAAGCAAGTCTGAAAAGGCTGCTCTATGATTCCAACTATATGACATTATAGAAAAGGCAAAACAAAAGAAATCAGTGGTTGCCAGGACTTAGGGGGAGGGAGGATGAACAGGTGGAGCACACAAGCTTTTTTTAAATGGACTTTATTACTATGCATGTGTAATTACAATACTGGCTAATCTCCCCATTGGTTGTTTCTATTGTATTCAAACTTGAAATAGTCTTACTTTTAATATTTATGATATTTGTTATAGTCATATTTATAAGCATATTAATATCTGGGATACCCTCTAACTTTCTTTCATATATACTCAAGTCTGAAAAAAACTTTAGGAGCACATGTATTTTATTTTATTATTTTTTTTTAAATTAATTTATTTATTTTTGGCTGTGTTGGGTCTTTGTTGCTGCACCCGGGCTTTCTCTAGTTGTGGGAGCGGGGGCTACTCTTCGTTGTGGTGCACGGGCTTCTCATTGCGGTGGCCTCTCTTGTTACGGAGCACGGGCTCTAGGCGTGTGGGCTCAGTAGTTGTGGCTCATGGGCTCTAGAGCACAGGCTCAGTAGTTGTGGCGCACGGGCTTAGTTGCTCTGCAGCATGTGGGATCTTCCCGGACCAGGGCTTGAAGCTGTGTCCCCTGCATTGGCAGGCGGATTCTTAACCACGGCGCCACCAGGGAAGCCCTGGAGCACATGTATTTTAAAACATTGAGTTCACACCTGCGGTTTTAGACTTTACTATTATTTTAGGATTCTTTTCTTTTATTGTGTCTTTTCATGCATTTTAGGTTTCTTATTCCTTTTGGCAGGAACAAGAGGCTTTGAGGGTATAGAAGTCTTTCTTAGGCAGCTCAATTTATTGCAGCTGCTTTTGATCTACCATCTGTCGCTTTAAATGACAATGCCTCTTGTTGTTTACCATGTGCATCTGCGTATAATGTTTCTGTCTTCCACAGTAATATAAGAATCCTTAATATAAACCAATACCATTTATAGTCCAGATTTATATTACATTCTTACTTTAAACAGAGGGCTTTCATGCCCATGTTGACTCTGGTAGCATGGGTTATAGGTGTCTTTCCATGTAATCTGACAGGTGTTTGGGAAACTTCCCAATTTAACCAAATGGAGGCTAGGTTAGAATGTTTATTCTTCTCTTAACTAAACTCCAACCAATTTATCTCCTTTATCAGTGAAGATAATTCAAGTAACATCCCAAAATTGGATACCTAAATTTTTATTTAAATCAGGATTTTGAAAAAAAAAAGTTTTATGTCTGAAAACAGAAATGATAACTATTTTCTGTGTTAAGATCCATAGAAGAGTAAATGAGAAAACATCTATAAGAATACTAAATATTAACTGGGTTGGTTGACAAAGCCAAGAGTGCTTCCTGGGTAGTCCTATCTTTTTCTGGGATTTGAGAAAGAAATTCATGTTACTCTCAATTTGCTAGAAGTGACTTTACACTGTAGCCCACATATCTGAAGATATAGTAAGACTCTGGCTATAAAGCAGTCACTTGTTTCGGAATATGGGAAGAGTGATATTAAACTAATTAGGAAGAAGAGGTTACCATCAAAAACATAGAAATTGTAAGGTCAGTTGGAATTTTGACTTCATAGCCTCTTGAAAAATAAAAGTACCCACCTTTCCATAGTATTTTTTAATAAAGATAACATTTGAAAGAACTATTCCATTACCTCTTTCTCCTGTTTCATTCTCATTATCTATCAAAAGAATCTCTACTTAGCAACTCGATTAACTTCAGGGGCTCCCCATCTGAAGTTAAATGTACAAACTTCAAAGTGACTTCATCATCACTGTGTAAAAGTACACAGTGTGAAAATACACAGGGTAAACATAAGAAGCATACCATAACTTTCCTGTATTTTCAACTCTGATAGTTTATATATACCAGTCCTGGAAGAAAATAAGAAACATGAGTTTTCCTCCTAGAATTTCTATGACCTCTTACCACTTCCTAAATATAATTACACTTGTTTTTTCCTTCCAGAAGCAGAAATCAGAGAGAGAAGTACTCTCAGCTAAGCTTCCTTGAATGTATTTGGCTAACAAGATAGAGCTTCAGAAGCATTTCTTTCAGCAAAAGGTACTCTGTGAATACTTTAGTAACTATTTCTAAATGTCTATAAAAACAAATATTTTTCAGATACTCATCTGATAACAAGATATGCTGAAAGAAATGCTTGGGAAAATTTTAACATTTGTAAATTATTTGAGGGGATGTGGGAGAAGTGAGAGATCACTCTGGAAATTCTCAATTCTCCTATACCTCTCTGTGGCTTTTTAAAATGGTCAGATCTCCCCAAAACCACCTCCTGAGGTTCAATATTCCAAACCCCTCCAATTTGTTTCTTCAGAGTTTAGGATCTCCATCCAAAGTCCTTTTTGAACTTTATCAAAAGCATTTTCCTCATCTACCACCAGGTGGCAGGTGGATCCACTTTTTGGAGAGCGACCCTGACCCCGCCCTACCGGAAGTTGTCAAGCAGAGGAAGCCTCTCTGGCCACGCCTAGAGTTCAGCACCCTCGACGCGGACAGCGACACCGCCCAATTTAGTCCCGTGACTCTCTGCAGAGATTTTCACCTGACAAAGGAACTGGCCAATCCCAACTGGTTCCAAGGGCCGCGTGACTGACAGTTTACAAAGCCAGATATGGAGGGGGAAAGAACTCCTTGATTTGGGACATTTAGGTTGGCAGGGGAACCAGGTGATTTTAAATAATATATCGTAATGCAAAAATCCTAATTTTTCCCCCTCACTACCCACCAGATTCTAAGTGCATTCTTAGAAATGCTATCTTGCTGTGCGAGAGACAGTAGATTAACCAGCCTCGGTGTGTTGGTTTATTCCGACAAAACGCGTTAAGACAACGAAGGCGGTACAAAAGTCCGTGTGAGTTATGGCGGCCAATCCCTCTTCTTGCACAAAGCTGCCTGTCAGCTTTCCTAAGAAACCAGCATGGGGACGGACTGCTTTTTCTGCATAGTTTTTCAGTTAGTCTCGAAAACCCAAACAGTAGCTCTTTTTGTTCACATGAAATTACTATTTTAGAAAGAGAGGTTGGACTGAGGCACGAGTGTACTCTAAAATTTACGGTTTAGGTGTCATCTTTCCAGTTGCCTAGCAACAAATTAGACAAAAAAGAGCACGTCTGCGGGTTTTAACTTACGTAACAGCAAAAGCCCAAGGGCAAATGAAAATGCGCTCTGGACAGCTTGACATATTAACTAGTTCTAGTGTTTAGAATCAGTCTAATTAAATCTCAGTGCTGGGGCAGCAGGTAGAGCTAACGGGAACAAGTAGCTATTTAAGATGGACAAATAAGCTAAATTAAGCCGAGTTTTACCTGTAAATTATCCGTGTTGTACGGATTGCTTTCTCACTATTTCCCACTATTTTGGCGGCGATAATTCAGATCTTTAACCAGCAGAGGGCGAGTCGACTGCATTTTTCGCCCCTAAGACACTCCCTTCCTTCACCCCACCCTTTCTCATCCCTTGCCCCTGGGAAATTAATTTACTAGGCTCTTCAAATATAGACCAACGGAGGGTGGAGGAAGGAGAGCAGCAGCGCAGAACTCCACAGAGTGCCAGCCCTGTCAGCCTTGGATCTGTGGCTGCTCTGCTGTCCCCTTACTTGGAGCTGCAGAGGGGATTGCAGCCCTTGTCCCAGGAGGAGGCTGGGATTAAAAGCAGCCCCACCCCCAGAAGCCGTGGATATTTGTGATCACTAGCTTCAGAGAATTGCGAGAGCCAGAGAGAGCCCGGTTACACGACAGATATAACCTATGAAAGAGAAAAGAACCAATTCACTTCTCAGGGCCAATAATAGCTCAGTATGCTGGAACATCAACAAAAAAAGGCTCTGCTCTGGCTTTGATACTCTAGGAACAAAAATGGGGTGGGGGTAGGGAAAGGAGAAGATGAAAGACTAAGAATCTGACTGAGTCATCTTTAAAACAGAACAAGCAAAGTAAGCCACTCAGGGGGAGAGACAATGACAGAAAGCCTGCTAGAATGCAGGGCAGAGCAATAAAGCATGCTGTACAAAGTTTATTTATTGCTGGGCGGAACCCTCTGCATTCTGGACAGGCATACCACTTGCTCCAGAGGAGGTGGGTTTTACCTTGTATTGTAAGACTTTGCAGAATCTTCTCGGGCAGGCAGCCAGAAATCCCATTAATTGGACATGCCCTTTTTCTTCTCATATTTATGTCTCAGTTTCAAGCTAGTAAAATTAATTTTTTCTGGAGGACATTCAACTAAATTTTATGCAGCATTGCATTTTCTCTCCTTCAATCATTAAATTTCTATAAAGCTTGTTTTTAAAGAACACCATTTCATTAACAAATACAATTCATGAGGAAGTATGATACTCTGTTAAAGTTGATGATGTGTTAGGTTAGATCAACACTTTTCAGAAAGGATGATTTGATTCGGTTTCATCATTAATCTTTCAAGTAAATTGCACTTTGATGGTGTTGTATTGCACATCTTCTGTATCTAATCACTTATAAAATAAATTTTTATGCATATACCAAACTTCATTCATGTTACACCAAGATCCAAACAAATGCTTAAAACTGGCTAATATAATCTCTCCATGGAAGCCAGAATTATCTTTAAAAAACTAAAGTAGTAAGTCACTGAACAAGCACTTAGTAAAACAGGATGTTCAAAAAGCCAATAAGCATATTAAAAGGTTTCAACATCATTAATTATCCAAGAAATGGAATTTTAAACCACAATGAAATGCCTTTATCCACACAAGAGAATTAATTAATTAAAAAGCTGACATTTTCAAGTGTTGGAAAGGATGGGGCAACTTCAGCTATCACACACTGCTGATGGGCTATAAGTTGGTACAGTCACTCTGGAAAACTGTCAGCATTTACTAAAGTTCAATATATGCATACCCTACAACTCAGTAATTGCAGTCTTAGGTATATTCTCAATAGAAATACTTATATGTGCACACAAAAAGACATGTAAAAGAATGTTCATCTTAAACTTGGAAGCAATCCAAACCTCAACAATAGAATGGATAAATATATTGTTATTGCCATATACAGAAATATATACATAATGACTTTTTAAAAACCTACTGCTACATGCAACAGTATGTATAAATCTCACAATGTGATGTTCAGCAGGAAAAAATCAGAAACACAAAACTTTGTACGATTCTACTTATATAAAGCTCAATTATTGGAAAAACTAAGGTAAGTCAGAATAGTGGTTGCCTTTGGTGGAGATAAAGACTGAAAGGGGGCATGAGGGAGGCTTCAGGGGGTATTGGTAATATTCTGTTTCTTGATCTGGGTGGTGGTTACTCAAGTGTGTTCGCCCTTTAAATATCTATTGAGCTATACACTGATTTGTACATGTTAATTATGTTATGCAATCTAAATTCCTTAAAGTCACCTATAAGGCCCTGCAAAAACTAATCCTACCTAAATTTCCAATCTCTTATTAACCATTTTCTCCCTCCATCACCACACTTGAATTACTCTGAGCTTTCATCAGTTTCTAGAACATATCTATCTCTTTTCAATCTTAAGGCCCTTGGGCTTGCTGTTTTCTCTGCCTGGAATGCATTATCACCAGCTCTTTTCATAACATGTTCCTTCTAATCCTTCAACTCTCAAATTAATGATACCTTTTTAGAGAAACTTGCTTTGACTCTCCTATCTGAAGTCCCTGTGTCATTTTTCTATTTGCTGCCATCACAAATTATCACAAACTTAGTGGCTCTAAACAATACAAATTTATGATCTGAGACTTCTGAAGGTCAGAAGTCTGCAATGGGTCTCACTGGACTAAAATCAAGGCACCAGCAGGAGCAATTTCCTTCTGGAGGCTCTAGGGGAGAATCCATTTCCTTGCCTTTTCCAGCTCTTAGAGGCTGGAGGCACTTCTGGATTTGTGGCTCCTTCTTCCATCTTCACCGTCAGTAGTGCAGCATCTTCAAATCTCTCTCAGACTGTGACCCTCTCTTCCCTCTTTTCTACCCTTTCGATATTGTTGAATCCAGCCAGATATTTCAGTGTACTGTCCTGATCAAGGACAGCTGATTTAGCAACACTAATTCTCCTTTGTTACGTATTATAACATATTCACAAGTTCTGAAGACTAGAGTCGTGGACATCTTTGAGGGGCATTATTCTGCCTACCACAGTCCACCTTTTTCTAGCACAGCACTGTATTTATTAAGAGCACTAATCACAGTTTTTAGTCATTTTATATATTCCTCTGCCCATTCACTGTCTAACTGCCCCCACTCTAAGGTAAATTCTATGAGCGCACAGACCCTATCTGTCTTGTTCCCTGCTGTTTCCTTGGTGCTTAGCATAATGCTTGACACGCTACAGAAATTCATTAAGTATTTGTGGAAAGAATAAATAAATATGAGTTTAGGTCTATGTTTTAACACTTGAAAACTCTGGTTTTTACCTTTTCCTTTCATGTAAAAATATATATATTGTGTCTTGGCAGGAGGGGGATTTCTGGTGCAATCACAGTATAGATTTTTGAAGCTCTCTACTATACTAACTCACTGTAAAAAAATCACTCCTACAAATTGAGTCCATATATGTCATATACATATCTTCATTTTTATCATACTTAAAAGTAGAGTTTATAAGTTACTTCCTCCTGGAAAATAGTGTATCACAGGGCTCATATTCTGAAGAAAAGATAATCCAGGGTGAAGAGTTGGAATTCTTTATTACAGTCATGTGAGAAAAAAATGTGGTGCATGGGGCTCTAAGTATGATCCTAGAATGTAGTTGCAAAGACAGGTATCATCAGATAATCACTGTACATCTGATATTATAACCTGTATTACCAGGTTGTAATATCAGATACCAAAGTTTTTTAAAAAAATACTTGGTGATTCATTTATTTACTCAGCAAATATTTATTAATCATCTATTAAGTGTCAGACCCTTTTCTAGTCTCTGGGTACACAATACAAAGTCCCTGCCTATAGGGAGCCTACAAATAGATGCACAATATTATGTGAGGTAGTGGCAAGTGTTATAAAGAAGAAAGGGAGATTAATCCCTTGTTGGTTGCTTTGTTTGCAAGTATTTTCTCTCATTCTGAGAGTTGTCTTTTCGTTTTGTGTATGGTTTCCTTTGCTGTGCAAAAGCTTTTAAGTTTCATTAGGTCCCATTTGTTTATTTTTGTTTTTATTTTCATTACTCTAGGAGGTAAATCGAAAAAGATCTTGCTGCGATTTATGCCATATGATCCAGCAATCCCTCTCCTGGACATATATCTGGAGAAAACCGTAATTCGAAAAGATACATGCACCCCAGTGTTCACTGCAGCCCTATTTACAATAGCCAGGACATGGAAGCAACCTAAATATCCATCAACAGAGGAATGGATAAAGAAGATGTGGTACATGTATACAATGGAATGATACTCAGCCATAAAAAAGAATGAAATAATGCCATTTGCAGCAACATGGGTGGAACTAGAGATTGTCATACTGAGTGAAGTAAGTCAGACAGAAAGACAAATATCATATGATATTGCTTATATGTAGAATCTAAAAAAAGGGTACCAATGAACTTATCTACAAAACAGAAATAGAGTTACATATGTAGAAAATAAACTTATGGTTACAGGGTGTAAGGGGGGGTAGGGATAAACTGGAAGATTGGGATTGACATATACACACTACTATATATAAAACAGATGACTAATAAGGACCTACTGTATAGCACAGGGAACTCTACTCAATACTCTGTGATGGCCTATATGGGAAAATAATCTAAAAAAAGAGTGGATATATATATATAACTGATTCACTTTGCTGTATACCTGAAACTACCACAACATTGTAAATCAACTATACTCCAATAAAAATTAAAAAAAAAAAAAGAAAACAAAAAAGAAGGAAGGGGATGATGAGAAACCAGGAGAGGGTTTTGAATGGCGATTCAAATAAAATTTAAAAATAGAAAGATAAGTCTGGTTGTTATATGGGTATAAGAAGGGATACCAGTTAGAAGGCCATTGCAGAAATATGGGCAAAAAATAGTGATAGTTTGAATTAGGGTGATAGTGCTGGAGTTAATATAAATTGGTTGGATTTGGGACATATATTAAAGAAAATTGAAATGATTTGATGATGGTCTTAGATATAGAATGTTAAAGAAAAATGGCCCTCAGTTTGTGTGGGGTATTTTGGTATTGGTGGTGATATTTACTGTTATGGAAATTTAGGGTTAGTTTTGATATGGAAAAAAGATCACGAATTTTGGACATGTTAAATTTGAAATGTTTGTTAAACATATAAGTTATGTTGATTGGGCAATTGATTATTGAGGTCTGTGGACTTAGGGGAGATATCACATCTAGAAAGATTTGAGCAAAGATTAGGAAAACTATAATTAAAGTAATGAAATTGAATGAGATCACCTAGGGAATTAGTGTAGTTAGAGAAAATGGCCAATCCTAGGGCACGTCAACATTTTGAGGTCTAGGAAATGGAGAGAAGCCAACAAAGGAGACTGAGGGGGAGTAGCCAGTGTGGTCATAGGAAATCAGGAGAGAATATGTCCTGAAAGTCTGAAAGTCACTGTGTCAAGAAGGAGGAAGGAAATACCGCTGTGTTTAGTTAGATGAAACTTGAGATGGAAAGATGGAGGTCCTTTGTGACCTTGGCAGAGCAGATTCAATGAAGTGATAATATAAAAAACTGATTTAATGTGACAGTCCATTATGAAAATATTAGCTTGGATTCCTTTTAAATAATGCTACTTGAAGTAGAGATTACATGAATTTCCAGGTTTGATGATCTATATACATATAATAAATTAGTTAACTTCTAAATTCACAATTCCTTGATATTAGATCAAAGTATATAGGTTACTTGACTGTAATGGTGGCTGCCTGAAGGAAAAAATGAGGCAGTTCCTTCGTAGCTCTGTGGATAATATTTAATTCTCTGCCTATGATTTCCCTTACTGGGAACTCTTCTCCTCTTCTGAAGTAATTACAGATACTTACTGTTTGCCTCAAAATAGAAACATAAACTTCCTTTGTGGAGGGATCTTCATTGAACTTCCTATTTTATCTGAACCAATGACTTTCAAAGCATTTTCCAGGACCTTCATATGATGCACTGATGTTCACAAACTAGTTTTTTGTGTTCCCTTGTATACATGTTAAGGCTGTTTCTAATAATTGCCATCATAATCACCCGGCCTCCTATTCTTGCAAATTGTCCGTTCCACAGTGCTCTTAAGTCCTTCTCACAGGCCCAATAAAGGAGTTTTAGAATTCAATCACTAAAAAACTTGTGCCAGCTCTTTTTCACAGAAGTGTTAAATCGAGGGACTTCTAAAGTTTCATTTCACCTAACACTCAATTAGCACTATAGTCATTCAGTTTTGTTTTGTTTTCTTTCTATTTTCTCGGCCATGCTGCGTGGCATGAGTGATCTTAAATTTCCTGACCAGGGTTTGAGCCCATGCCCCCTGCATGGAAGTGGAAGCGTGGTGTCAACCACTGGACCGCCAGGGAGGTCCCTCAGTTACTAATTATTAAGCACCTTCTGTGTGTTTGGCCTACTCAGGGTCAGAAATATGATGTTGAATGAGATGGACACCGTTTCAGCCTCAAAAAACTTGGGTCCTAATGGCAAGATAGGCAATTAAATTGTTACAATAAATATGTTACAGACTATCATAAGAATATAGCATAATAGAAAAACTCAAAATTCCAGGTGGGGGATGGAAGGTTATGAAAGGCTGGGCTCTGAAAGAAGAGGAGTTATCCAGGTAGGGCAACAGTGACTTAGTAATAGAGAAAAGCATGTACACAGGTTTAGAGGCCATGGAAGAATGGAAGGATAGTGCAACATTTAAAGAACACTGTGAGAAAGGGAAAAACTTTATCATTATTTTTCTCTCCTTTAGGGTGACCTACCTCAATACTTCTTATTGATTTTCAAACTACCTTAAAAATTGATTTTCATTATTATGGATAAATGTCAAATTCTATTTTTTTAAGTATTTTTATGCAATAATCAATATTCATTAGTTCATATATAATAGCTAATACACATAAACACTACAAATTTTATTGGTATTTTTGAAATTCTTTTCAGATAATCTTAGGTACATTTAAGAAGTGTTCTCTAGACTTGTGGTTGCCAAGAGGGAGGGGGTTGGAGGAGGGAGGGGGTTGGAGGAGGGATGGAGTGGAAGGCTGGGGTGAGCAGATACAAACTACTATATAGAGAATGGATAAACAACAAGGTCCTACTGTATAGCACAGGAAATCATATTCAATATCCTGTGATAAACCATAATGGAAAAGAATATTTTTTTAAAAAGAATGTACATATATATGTATAACTGAACCACTTTGCTATACAGCAGAAATTAACACAACATTGTAAACCAGTTATACTTCAATGAAAAAAATAAAAAGTTGTTCTCTAATCCTTCCAAGATTACCTAACCACTCCGATTGTTCATTAATTCACTCTCATGAGGCTCTGGGGAATACTTGTACATATTAAGCATTTCCCCTTATCCCAATTCCACAATAACAGTCATGAGAGATACAGTAATTTGTTAATAAATATGTATTAAATGATGCCTCGGGCTTCCCTGGTGGCGCAGTGGTTGAGAATCTGCCTGCTAATGCAGGGGACACGGGTTCGAGCCCTGGTCTGGGAAGATCCCACATGCCACGGAGCAGCTGGGCCCGTGAGCCACAACTACTGAGCCTGCGCGTCTGGAGCCTGTGCCCCGCAACGGGAGGGGCCGCGATAGTGAAAGGCCCGCGCACCACGATGAAGAGCGGTCCCCGCACCGCGATGAAGAGTGGCCCCCGCTTGCCGCAACTAGAGAAAGCCCTCGCACGAACCGAAGACCCAACACAGCCAAATAAATAAATAAATAAAGTAGCTATAAATGATGCCTCATTTCTGATATGCTCTAAATATGACAATTAAGGAAATGTAATTTATTTCTAAAATTTAATAAACCAAGATAACATGAAACTGATGATTCATGCTCCTATTATTTCTGGACTTCTGGATGTGGAAGAGCTGAATGAAAAGAGAATAGATGTGGAGAGTTAAAATTGTAATTTTTTTTCTGTGAGAAACTGAGGAGATACCTAGTATAGGTTTCATTTTATATATAAAGAAACTGAGGCCCAGAGAAATGGGATGTCTTAACTCCAAGTTAGAAACACAGCTGTCATAGAAATCAGATTCCTACTCCTTAGTCTACTACTTTTCTCATTATGACAGACTAAGATCTTTGGCACTCAAGAAAGTTTGTTTGTTTGTTTTTTTCCATGAGAGTTCTTTTGATCTTTAAAAGTTTGCGGGCCACTGCTTAAAATTCATTAATTTAGTCAATTAGCCAGTATCTATAGAGGTCCTATAATATTTTAGGATTGTTCTATTTGCTAGGGATACAGCACTGAATAGACAAAAATCTCTGCCCTCTAGGAATCCCAGAGAGATAATTAGACCACTTGTAACAGCTTCACCCTGGAGACATTCAGAGATATGGATACATTTGAACTTCAGGGGTGTGTGCATATGTGTGTGTGTGTTGTGTGTGTGTGTGAGAGAGAGAGAGAGAGGGAGAGATCTGTTTCATTTAAAGTCAGGTTTATTGAGATATAAATTCCATGTAGATATAAATTCCATTCCACCTCCTTTAAGGTGTATAGTTTGATGAGTGGCAAACATACATAATCATTTAACTACCACCGCAATCAAGATGTAGAATATTTCCATTACCCCCAAAAGTTTTGTCATGCCACTTTTTCTTCAATCTCTCACCCCACCCACAGCCCCTGGTAACCACACTGATCTGGTTTCTGTTCTGTATAAACGGAATCACAAAGTATGTAGCCTTTTGCACTGAGCATCCTTCATTTAGCATAATGCTTTGAAATTCATCCATGATATCGCATGTATCCATAGTTAGTTCCTATCCATTTGTCTTTAGTACTTGGTAATTGAGCTTCCTTGTCATAGCCTTACTTCGCACAAGGACGAGGTGAAAAAGATTTAGAATCAACCAACATGGAAAGTCTAATAGGAGATTCATCCATCAAAGGAGAGATTCTGAAAGGGATACACATCACTGTTAAGAGAGCTACATGTAACTTCCATCCAGGGGCTACAATAAAAACTGTCTGAAACACTATTCCTGAGCCTGGAAGTAGGGCAAGGAGAGTGGGGGATAGGAATCACTACTAAGAATTTGGAACCACTTCTAGCCCTCACATAATTTTGTAGCTTCTATGCACTGGACCTGGACAGTTGGCAAGGGATGGGGGGTACAGGGATAAAATCCTCAGAGAATGTAACTTTATACTGCTATCAAACTGGTAATGCCCCTGGAATGTGGTTAGAGTAAATTATCTCTAGAATAACGCCTCTTTACTCCAGGCTTCAAATAATTTCCAAAAATAGAATTTCAAGTTAAGTGAGCAACTTACCATTAAAAAAAAAAATAGTTCAATGTGCAAGGAAACAAGATACCAGAGTGAGAGCCAGCAGAAATAAAAACAGCTGAAGCAGACATGCATTGACGTCAGACAATGGAATTATCAAACACAAAATATGAAATGACTGTATTTAATGTATCTAAGGAAATAAATGTTTAAAAATAAATGGAGGGAACAGAAACCGTGAAGAATGAGCAAGTATATTTGAGGAAAGAACAAATAGAACTGCTAGAAATGTAAAGTTGTAATAAATGAAAGTTTAAAACTCAACGGGTAGTTTTAAGAACATATCAGACATAGATGAAAAAGAATAGACTGGAAGGCAAAAAGAAAGTAGCAAAAAGAGAAAACAGATGGGGATTATGAAAGAGTTTACAAGACACAGATCTATATATACCATTTCACTCTATTCTAACTGGAGTCCCAGAAGGATAAAACAGAAGGGATAAAAGCAATATTTGAGGAGATAATTAGAATTTTTCATAACGCCAAGCCACTAATTCAAGAAGCCAAATGAATCTCATATAGGGTCAAATAAACACATATATAGATCATAGTGAGATTGCAGAATACTGAAGATGAAAAGATTATCTTAAAGTAGATATAAAAGATCAATTTCTTTTTAAGTAATGACAGAGAACTAACTTCCCAGCAGCAATAGTGGAAGACAAAATACAATGAAATGACACTGTCAACATCTGATGTAAAATTATAGTTAACTTAAAATTCTAAGCCTAAACAATAAGGTCCTACTGTATAGCACAGGGAACTATATCCAATCTCCTGGGATAAACCATAATGGAAAAGAATATTTTAAAAAAGAGAATGTCTACAAGTGTATAACTGAGTCACTCTGCTGTACAGCAGAGATTGGCACAATGATGTAAATCAAATATACTTCAATAAAAATAAAAAGTTTTTAAATTCTAAGCCTAGCATAAATATCTCTCATAAGCCAGTAGGAAAGAGGATCAAGATAGTGGAATAGGAGGACGTGGAGCTCACCTCCCCCGACAACACATCAAAAACACATCTACATGTGGTACAATCCTCACCAAAAACTAACCGGAAACTGGCAGAAGAACTCCTAAACAACAAAAGCTGCAAAAAAGATCTCCATGTAACCAGGTAGGATAGAAGAAAAAAAAAAAATTACCAGGTCCAGAACTACACCCCTGATAGGGATCTATAAGGAAGAGAAGGTCCACACGGGCAGACCCTTGTCCTGGGGAGCAAGGAGGTCATGCCACAACCTGGGCATCCCAGTCCTGGTGTCCCGTGCAGAGGAGACAAGCCCCCTTGCCTGCTGGGAAATCCGCTGAGACAGACAGAAGGGCTGGAAAAGCCTAGACTCTACTTGCAGGAAGTGCACACATGCTGGCTTGCCAACAATCAGGGCAGAGAGAGCCATGCACTGGCGTCTGCAGCCTTGCTACACTTCTCAACATAAAGGGGCTAACACCCTAGTCCAGTTCACCCCACACCACAGCCTGGCGCACAATCTGGGCAAAGACCTGGTCTAGCTATGCAGAGACGGACTGGGGTAGCTAGGGTGTGATCTGGGCGGAGCCAGGGAGACCACTGTAACAACATGCATAGGGCAGTGCCATAAGAACATGCACTGGCTAAGCACCTGTCTCCAGGCAGGCCCTGGAGAGGATTCAATCTAGCTACGCCTCTGCATAGAGTATGGTCTGGTTGGGATGGCAATGGCCTTGTCAGCACACTCAGGAGTTCATCTCCCAATGAGAGAGCACCTCCCCGCCCCCAGCTCTGCCCACTCCTCACTTGCGGCTTAGTGCTAGATCTGCGGCAGACAGGTCCTGGGAGAAGACTGCCACAGAGACAGCCCAGACCTTAGGGGCAGCCCAGCCACCTCAATTCCTGCAGTCACAATGCCCTGACCCCCAGCCTACTCCACACCGCAGCCTTGCACTAGATCTGGGACGAACACAACAGAGAAAGGGACATGACCTTGGGCTGCTTCTGGGTGAACTGCAGACACCTACACAGGCAGTGCATAGGTCCTTTCTGACTGCACAGGCCTCACTTGCTTCAGCACTCACCTCCTTTGGGGCAGGGCATGCACTCAAGGGCAATGGAGCCTGACTGAAACTGACCCTCAGAGGTTCTTATCCAACAACTGGGGAACAGACCCACCCCTGACAGGGCAGCCACAGTCATAGAGCAGAGAAGAAGCTTTGCCTCACATCCTGCACAGGCTCTAGATACTACAACACTAATCACCACCCCCCATCAAGGGGATAACAGCCAGCACACCCTGAAGAAAGACGAGGCTAGTGTCCATACCAAAACCAGCCCTCACACCAAAAACACTAGACATGCAGTCTACAGGGACACTCCCACATAAAAACACCCCTTCAAGATCACAGCAGATAACTTTCTCTGTCTCTATGAATTTAGGAGAAACGGTTAAGTAAAATGAAAAGGCAGAGGAACTACTCCCAATTAAAAGAACAAGAGAAATTCCCTGAAAGTAAATAGTAAAACAGAACTCATCAGTCTACTAGACCCCAAGTTGAAAAAGGTGGTAATACAGCTCCTTGAAGCTAAAGGACAAAGAGAAAGACTGGGCAGGCCTGAGGCACTAGCTTCCAGGATAAAATTCCCCCTCAGGGAAATACCCTCTTGCTGATAAAAATACTAATGCAAACTCAATAAACTTACGCTTTGAAAAAAAAAAGGTGGTAATAAAAATGCTCACTGATTTAAGAAAGATTATCAAAAGAGACACAGATCACTGTAACAAGGAACTAGAAACTACAAAGATGAACGAATCAAAGACAGACAATTCAATTGCCAAGATGAAAACCAATCTCAAGAGAGACCTTCAAGATGGCGGAAGAGTAAGACGTGGAGATCACCTTCCTCCCCGCAAATACATCAGAAATACATCTACATGTGGAACAAACCCTACAGAACACCTACTGAATGCTGGCAGAAGACCTCAGACCTCCTAAAAGGCAAGAAGCTCCCCACGTACCTGGGTAGGGCAAAAGAAAAAAGAAACAACAGAGACAAAAGTATAGGGACGGGACCTGCACCAGTGGGAGGGAGCTGTGAAGGAGGAAAGGTTTCCACACGCTAGGAACCCCCTTCGTGGGCGGAGACTGCGGGTGGCGGAGGGGGGAAAGCTTCGGAGCCACGGAGGAGAGCGCAGCAACAGGGTTGCGGAGGGCAAAGCGGAGAGATTCCCGCACGGAGGATCGGTGCCGACCAGCACTCACCAGCCCGAGAAGCTTGTGTGCTCACCCGCCGGGGAGGGCGGGGGCTGGGAGCTGAGGCTCGGGCTTCGGAGGTCGGATCCCAGGGAGAGGACTGGGGCTGGCTGCATGAACACAGCCTGAAGGGGGCTAGTGTACCACAGCTAGCCGGGAGGGAGTCCAGGAAAAAGTCTGGACCTGCCTAAGAGGCAAGAGATCATTGTTTCGGGGTGCGTGAGGAGAGGGGATTAAGAGCGCGGCCTAAACGAGCTCCAGAGATGGGCACGAGCCGCGGCTATCAGCACGGACCCCAGAGACGGGCATGAGATGCTAAGGCTGCTGCTGCAGCCACCAAGAAGCCTGTGTGTGAGCACAGGTCACTATACACACCTCTCCTCCCAGGAGCCTGTGCAGCCCGCCACTGCCAGAGTCCCGTGATCCAGGGACAACTTCCCCAGGAGAACACATGGCGCGCCTCAGGCTGGTGCAACTTCATGCTGCCTCTGCCGCCACAGGCTCGCCCCGCACTCCATACCCCTCTCTCCCCCTGTCTTGAGTGAGCCAGAGCCCCGAATCAGCTGCTCCTTTAACCCCGTCCTGTCTGAGCAAAGAACAGATGCCCTCAGGCGACCTACACGCAGAGGCGGGGCCAAATCCAAAGCTGAACCCCAGGAGCTGTGCAAACAAAGAAAAGAAAGGGAAATCTCTCCCAGCAGCCTCAGGAGCAGCGGATTAAATCTCCACAATCAACTTGATGTGCCCTGCATCTGTGGAATACCTGAATAGACAACGAATCATCCCAAAATTGAGGAGGTGGACTTTGGGAGCAACAATATATATATATATTTTTCCTTTTTCTCTTTTTGTGAGTGTGTATGTGAATGCTTCTTTGTGTGATTTTGTCTGTATAGCTTTGCTTTTACCATTTGTCCAACGGTCTGTCCATTGTTTTTGTTTCTTTAGTTTTTTGGGGTTTTTTTTTTTTTTTTGAGTATAGTTTTTAGCACTTGTTATCATTGGTGGATTTGTTTTTTGGTTTGGCTGCTCTCTTCTTTCTTTCTTTTTTATATTACTTAAAATTTTTTTTAATTTTTAGTAATTATTTTTTACTTTTTATTTTAATAACTTTATTTTAGTTTTTTCATTCTTTCTTTCTTTTTTCTCCCTTTTCTTCTGAGCCGTGTGGCTGACAAGGTATTGGTGCTCCAGCTGGGTGTCAGGCCTGTGCCTCTGAGGTGGGAGAGCCGAGTTCAGGACATTGGTCCACCAGAGACCTCTCAGCTCCACATAATATCAAACGACGAAAGCTCTCCCAGAGATCTCCATCTCAACGCTAAGACCCAGCTCCACTCAATGACCAGCAAGCTACAGTGCTGGACACCCTATGCCAAATAACTAGCAAGACAGGAACACAACCCCACCCATTAACGGAGAGGCTGCCTCAAATCATAATAAGGTCACAAACAACCCAAAACATACCACTGGATGCAGACCTGTCCACCAGAAAGACAAGATCCAGCCTCATCCACCAGAAAACAGGCACTAGTCCCCTCCACCAGAAAGCCTACACAACCCACTGAACCAATCTTAGCCACTGCGGGCAGACACCAAAAACAATGGGAACTACGAACCTGCAGCCTGTGAAAAGGAGACCCCAAACACAGTAAGTTAAGCAAAATGAGAAGACAGAAACGCATAGCAGATGAAGGAGCAAGGTAAAAACTCACCAGAACAAACAAATGAAGAGGAAACTGGCAGTCTACCTGAAAAAGAATTCAGAGTAATGACAGTAAAGATGATCCAAAATCTTGGAAATAGAATGGAGAAAATACAGAAACATTTAACAAGGACCTAGAAGAACTAAAGAGCAAACAAACAATGATGAACAACACAATAAATGAAGTTTAAAATTCTCTAGAAGGAATCAATAGCAGAATAACTGAGGCAGAAGAACGAATAAGTGACCTGGAAGATAAAATGGTGGAAATAACTACTGCAGAGCAGAATAAAGAAAAAAGAATGAAAAGAATTGAGGACAGTCTCAGAGACCTCTGGGACAACATTAAACACACCAACATTCGAATTGTAGGGGGTCCCAGAAGAAGAAGAGAAAAAGAAAGGGTCCGAGAAAATATTTGAAGAGATTATAGTTGAAAACTTCCCTAATATGGGAAAGGAAATAGTTAATGAAGCCAGGGAGCGCAGAGAGTCCCATACAGGATAAATCCAAGGAGAAACACGCCAAAACACATATTAATCAAGCTATCAAAAATTAAATACAAAAAAAAATACTAAAAGCAGCAAGGGAAAAACAACAAATAACATACAAGGGAATCCCCATAAGGTTAACAGCTGATCTTTCAGCAGAAACTCTGTAAGCCAAAAGGGAGTAGCAGGACATATTAAAGTGATGAAAGGGAAAAACCTACAACCAAGATCACTCTACCCAGCAAGGATCTCATTCAGATTTGACAGAGAAATTAAAACTTTTACAGACAAGCAAAAGCTAAGAGAATTCAGCACCACCAAACCAGCTTTGAAACAAATGCTGGGCTTCCCTGGTGGCGCAGTGGTTGAGAATCTGCCTGCCAATGCAGGGGACACGGGTTCGAGCCCTGGTCTGGGAAGATCCCACATGCCGTGGAGCAACTGGGCCCGTGAGCCACAACTACTGAGCCTGCACGTCTGGAGCCTGTGCTCTGCAACAAGAGAGACCGCGACAGTGAGAGGCCCGCGCACCGCGATGAAGAGTGGCCCCCGCTCGCCACAACTAAAGAAAGCCCTTGCACAGAAATGAAGACCCAACACAGCCAAAAATAAATAAATAAATAAATAAATTTAAGAACAGTTAAAAAAAACAAATGCTAAAGGAACTTCTCTATGCAAGAAACACAAGAGAAGGTAACAACCTACAATAACAAACCCAAAACAATTAAGAAAATTGTAATAGGAACATACATATCGATAATTACCTTAAATGTAAATGGATTAAATGCTCCAACCAAGAGATATAGACTGGCTGAATGGATACAAAAACAAGACCCGTATATATGCTGTCTACAAGAGACCAACTTCAGAACTAGGGACACATACAGACTGAAAGTGAGGGGATGGAAAAAGATATTCCATGCAGAGGGAAATCAAAAGAAAGCTGGAGTAGGAATTCTCGTATCATACAAAATAGACATTAAAATAAAGACTATTACAAGAGACAAAGAAGGACACTACATAATGATCAATCCAAGAAGAAGATATAACAATTATAAATATATATGCACCCAACATAGGAGCACCTCAATACATAAGGCAAATGCTAACAGCCATAAAAAGGGAAATCAACAGTAACACAATCATAGTAGGAGACTTTAACACCCCACTTTCACCAATGGACAGATCATCCAGAATGAAAATACAGAAACACAAGCTTTAAATGATACATTAAACAAGATCGACTTAATTGGTATTTATAGGACATTCCATCCAAAAACAACAGAATACACTTTCTTCTCAAGTGCTCATGGAACATTCTCCAGGATAGACCATATTTTGGGTCACAAATCAAGCCTTGGTAAATTTAAGAAAACTGAAATCATATCAAGTATCTTTTCTGACCACAACGCTATGAGACTAGATATCAATTACAGGAAAAAAAAATCTGTAAAAAAAAAAAAAAACCATATGGAGGATAAACAATGTGCTACTAAATAACCAAGAGATCACTGAAGAAATCAAAGAGGAAATCAAAAAATACCTAGAAACAAATGAATATGAAAACACAACAATGCAAAACCTATGGGATGCAGCAAAAGCAGTTCTAAGAGGGAAGTTTTATAGCAATACAATCCTACCTCAAGAAACAAGAAACATCTCAAATAAACAACCTAACCATAAACCTAAAGCAATTAGAGAAAGAAGAACAAAAAAAAACCCAAAGTTAGCAGAAGGAAAGAAATCATAAAGATCAGATCGGAAATAAATGAAAAAGAAATGAAGGAAACAATAGCAAAGATCAATAAAACTAAAACTTGGTTCTTTGAGAAGATAAACAAAATTGATAAACCATTAGCCAGACTCATCATGAAAAAAAGGGAGAAGACTCAAATCAGCAGAATTAGAAAAGAAAAAGGAGAAGTAACAACTGACACTGCAGAAATACAAAGGATCATGAGAGATTACTACAAGCAACTGTATGCCAATAAAAGGGACAACCTGGAAGAAATGGACAAATTCTTAGAAAAGCACAACTATCCGAGACAGAATGAGGAAGAAATAGAAAATATAAACAGACTAATCACAAGCACTGAAGTTGAGACTGTGATTAAAAATCTTCCAACAAACAAAAGCCCAGGACCAGATGGCTTCACAGGCAAATTGTATCGAACATTTAGAGAAGAGCTAACACCTATCCTTCTCAAACTCTTCCAAAATATAGCAGAGGAAGAAACACTCCCAAACTCATTCTACGAGGCCACCATCACCCTGATACCAAAACCAGACAAAGATGTCACAAAAAAAGAAAACTACAGGCCAATATCACTGATGAACATAGATGCAAAAATCCTCAATAAAATACTAGCAAACAGAATCCAAAAGCACATTAAAAGGATCATACACCATGATCAAGTGGGTTTATCCCAGGAATGCAAGGATTCTTCAATATATGCAAATCAATCCACATGATACACCATATTAACAAACTGAAGGATAAAAACCATATGATCATCTCAATAGATGCAGAAAAAGCTTTTGACAAAATTCAACACCCATTATGATAAAAACTCTCCAGAAAGTAGGCATAGAGGGAACCTACCTCAACATAATAAAGGCCATAGACGACAAACCCACAGCCAACATCATTCTCAATGGTGAAAAACTGAAACCATTTCCTCTAAGATCAGGAACAAGACAAGGTTGCCCACTCTCACCACTATTAGTCAACATAGTTTTGGAAGTTTTAGCCACAGCAATCAGAGAAGAAAAAGAAATAAAAGGAATCCAAATTGGAAAAGAAGAAGTAAAGCTGTCACTGTTTCCAGATGACATGATACTATACATAGAGAATCCTAAAGATGCTACCAGAAAACTACTAGAGCTAATCAATGAACTTGTGAAAGTAGCAGGATACAAAATTAATGCACAGAAATCTCTTGCATTCCTATATACTAATGATGAAAAATCTGAAAGTGAAATTAAGAAAACACTCCCGTTTACCATTGCAACAAAACGAATAAAAGACCTAGGAATAAACCTACCTAGGGAGACAAAAGACCTGTATGCAGAAAACTATAAGACACTGATGAAAGAAATTAAAGATGATACAAACAGATGGAGAGATATACCATGTTCTCGGATTGGAAGAATCAACATTGTGAAAATGACTATACTACCCAAAGCAATCTACAGATTCAATGCAACCCCTATCAAACTACCAATGGCATTTTTCACAGAACTAAAACAAGAAATTTCACAATTTGTATGGAAACACAAAAGACCCCGAATAGCCAAAGCAATCTTGAGAAAGAAAAACGGAGCTGGAGGAATCAGGCTCCCAGACTTCAGACTATACTACAAAGCTACAGTAATCAAGATAGTATGGTACTGGCAGAAAAACAGAAATATAGATCAATGGAACAGGATAGAAAGCCCAGAGATAAACCCACGCACGTATGGTCACCTTATCTTTGATAAAGGAGGCAAGAGTATACAATGGAGGAAAGACAGCCTCTTCAGTAAGTGGGGCTGGGGAAACTGGACAGCTACATGAAAAGGAATGAAATTAGAACACTCCCTAACACCATACACAAAAATAAACTCAAAATCGATTAAAGACCTAAATGTAAGGCCAGACACTATCAAACTGTTAGAGGAAAACATAGGCAGTACACTCTACGACATAAATCACAGCAAGATCCTTTTTGACCCACCTCCTAGGGAAATGGAAATAAAAACAAAAATAAACAAGACCTAATGAAACTTAAAAGCTTTTGCACAGCAAAGGAAACCATAAACAAGATGAAAAGACAACCCTCAGAAGGGGAGAAAATATTTGCAAATGAAGCAACTGACAAAGGATTAATCTCTAAAATTTACAAGCAGCTCATGCAGCTCAATATCAAAAAAACAAACAACCCAATCCAATAATGGGCAGAAGACCTAAATGGACATTTCTCCAAAGAAGATATACAGATTGCCAACAAACACATGAAAGAATGCTCAACGTAAGTAATCATTAGAGAAATGCGAATCAAAACTACAATGAGGTATCACCCCACACCAGTCCGCATGTCATCATCAAAAAATCTACAAACAATAAATGCTGGAGAGGGTGTGGAGAAAAGGGAACCCTCTTACACTGTTGGTGGGAATGTAAATTGATACAGCCACTATGGAGAACACTATGGAGGTTCCTTAAAAACCTAAAAACAGAATTACCATACGACTCAGCAATCCCACTACTGGGCATATACCCTGAGAAAACCATAATTCAAAAAGAGTCGTGTACCACAATGTTCACTGCAGCTTAATTTACAATAGGCAGGACATGGAAGCAACCTAAGTGTTCATCGACAGATGAATGGATAAAGATGTACATGTATACAACGGAATATTACTCAGCCATAAAAAGAAACGAAATTGAGTTATTTGTAGTGAGGTGGATGGACCTAGAGTCTGTCATACAGAGTGAAGTAAGTCAGAAAGAGAAAAATAAATACCATATGCTAACACATATATATGGAATCTTAAAAAAAAAAAAAAGGTCATGAAGAACCTAGGGGCAGGACAGAATAAAGACGCTGACGTAGAGAATGGACTTGAGCACATGGGGAGGGGCAAGGGTAAGCTGGGATGAAGTGAGAGAGTGCATGGACTTATATACACTACCAAACGTAAAATAGATAGCTAGTGGGAAGCAGCCACATAGCACAGGGAGATCAGCTCAGTGCTTTGTGACCACCTAGAGGGGTGGTATAGGGAGAGTGGAAGGGAGGCGCAAGAGGCAGGAGATATGGGTATATATGTATATGTATAGCTGACTCACTTTGTTGTAAAGCAGAAACTAACACACCATTGTAAAACAATTATACTCCAATAAAGATGTTAAAAAAAGAATCTCAAAGCAATCAATAGACTAAATGACCCAGAAGAACAAATAAGTGATCTGGAAGATAGAATAATGGAAATCACCCAATCAGATAGCAGACGGAAAGACATATAAAAAGAAAAATGAAAGCAACACTTGAGATATATGGGATAATATAAAGCATGCCAAACTACACATAATAGGGATTCCAGAAGGACAACAAAGAGAAAAGGTGATAAAAAAACGTATTTGAAGAAATTATGGCTGAAAACTTCCAAACCAAAAGAAGGAAACACATATCCAGGTACAGGAAGCACAGTCACTCCCAAACAAGATGAACCCAAACAGACCAACACCAAGACATATCATAATTAAAATGAGAGGGACTTCTCTGGTCATCCAGTGGTTAAGAATCCGCCTTCCAATGCAGGGGACATGGGTTCAGTCCCTGGTCAGGGAACTAAGATCCCACATGCCACAGGGCAACTAAGCCTTTGCGCTGCAACTACTGAGCCCGCGCGCTCTGAAGCCCACGTGTCACAACTAGAGAGAAGCCCGCATGCTGCAACTAAGATCCCGTGCGCTGCAACTAAGATCCAACACGGCCAAATTAATTAATTAATTAATTTTAAAAATAAAATAAAGTGGGAAAAAGTTAAAGAGAGGATTCTAAAGGCAGCAGGGGTTGGGGGGGGCGGAAACAGACTCAGTTACAAGAGAACCCCCATAAGGCTATCAGCTGATTTCCCTGCAGCAACTTTGCAGGCCGGAAGGGTGTGGCATAATATATTCAATGTCCTGAAAGGGAAAAACCTGCAACCTAGGATACTCTACACAGCAAGATCATCATTTAGAATAGGTGAGAGAAACACTTCTCAGATAAGCAAGAACTGAAAGAATACAGCAACACTAAACCTACGCTGAAAGAGACTTTGAAGGTTGTTCTCTAAATAGAAAAGAAGCAAGAATCTATAGGAAAGGGGAAAAAACACAAAAGGAAAGTTAAGATCACTTATATAAGCCAGTATATAGATTTAAAATATTTTTTAATTATTAAAAGCGATTACAGGGACTTCCCTCGTGGTACGGTGGTTAAGACATCACCTTCCAATGTAGGGGGTGCAGGTTCGACCCCTGGTCAGGGAGCTAAGATCCCACATGCCTCGGGGCCAAAAAACCAAAACATAAAACAGAAGCAATATTGTAACAAATTCAATAAAGACATTTAAAATGGCCAACATAAAAAAAGCAATTACAACTACAACAAACAGTAAAAGGATAAGCATGAAAATGTGAAATAGGACATCAAAATCACAAAATGTGGGGGAGGGGAGTGTAAAAATGTAGATTTGTTAGAATGTGTTTTAACTTGAATGACTTACACTTTAAAGCAAGTAGATATAGTTATGGGTCAACATACTTGAACTCCAATGGTAACTACAAATCAAAAACATAGAACAGATCCACAAAAACCAAAAAGCATAAAACCAAAAGCCAAAAGCATATTACAAAAGAAAATCAAACCACAAAAGAAAAGAAGAAATGAACAAAGAACTACAAAAACAACTGGAAAACAAGAATTAAAATGGCAATAATTATATACCTTTAATTACTTTAAATGTCAATGGACTAAATGCTCTGATCAAAAGATATACTGTGGCAAACTAAATTAAAAAACAATAACCTATAATATGCTGCCTACAAGAGACTCACTCCAAGGTGAAAGACACAAACAGACTGAAAGTGAGGGGATGGCAAAGGACACACATAGATTGAAATACAGGCCTTCCTCAAAAATAGGAAAAATCTCAAATAACAACCTGACCTACCACCTAAAAGAATTAGAAAAAGAACAAACAAAATCCAAAGTCAGCAGTAGGAAGGAAATAATAAAGATCAGAGAGGAAATAAATAAAATAAGTATCAAAAAACAATGGAAAAGATCAACAAAACCAAGAGCTGTTTTTCTAAAAAGGTAAAAATTGACAAACCTCTAGTGAGGCTCACCAAGAAGAAAAGAGACCCAAATAAACAAAATAAGAAAGAAAGAAGAGGAGCTTCCTTAAAAAACTAAAAATAGAGCTACCATATGATCCAGCAATCCTACTCCTGAGCATATATCTGGAGAAAACCATAATTCAAAAAGGTACATGTGGGCTTCCCTGGTGGCGCAGTGGTTGAGAATCTGCCTGCCAATGCAGGGGACACGGGTTCGAGCCCTGGTCTGGGAAGATCCCACATGCCGCGGAGCAACTAGGCCCGTGAGCCACAATTGCTGAGCCTGTGCGTCTGGAGCCTGTGCTCCGCAACAAGAGAGGCCGCAATAGTGAGAGGCCCATGCACCGCAATGAAGAGTGGCCCCCACTTGCCGCAACTAGAGAAAGCCCTCGCACAGAAACGAAGACCCAACACAGCCATAAATAAATAAACAAATAAATTTTTTAAAAAAGGTACATGCACCCCAATGTTCATTGCAGCACTATTTACAATAGCCAGAACATGGAAGCAACCTAAATGTCCATCGACAGAGGAATGGATAAAGAAGATGTGGTACATATATGCAATGGAGTATTATTCAGCCATAAAAAAGAATGAAATAATACCATTTGCAGCAACATGGATGGACCTAGAGATTGTCATACTGAATGAAGTCAGACAGAGAAAGACAAATATCATATGATATCACTTATATGTGGAATCTTAAAAAATGGTACAAACGAACTTATTTACTAAACAGAAATAGAGTCACAGATATAGAAAACAAACTTATAGTTACTGGGGGAAAGGGGAGGAGGGGTAAACTGGGACATTGGGATTGACATATACACACTACTATATATAAAATAGATAACTTATAGCACAGGGAACTCTATTCAATACTCTCTATTGGCCTATATGGAAAAAGAATCTAAAAAAGAATGGATATATGTATATGTATAACAGAGTCACTTTGCTATACACCTGAAACTAACACAACTATACTCCAATAAATCAACTATACTCCAATAAAAATTTTTAAAAAAAGGAAGTGAAAGATGAGAACTGAAACAGCAGAAATACAAAAAATCAGGAGAGTACTATGAACAATTATATGCCAAAAAATTGGACAACCTAGAAGAAATAGACCAGTTTCTAGAAACATACAACCAGCTAAAACTGAGTTGAGAAGAAGCAGGTAATTTGAACACAGCAATCACTAGAAGTGAAATAAAATCTGTAATTAAAAAAAAAAAAAAACAACCCAGAAAAGCAGAAAAAAACCTCCTGGCAAGGACAAGTCCAGTACTAGATGGCTTCAATGGGGAATTCTACCAAACACACAAAGAAGAACTTGTACCTATCTCTCTCAAACTATTCCAAAAAAACCGAAGAGGGAACACTCACAAATTCATTCTATGAGGCCACCACCACCCTGATACCAAAACCAGACAGTCACTACAAAAAAAGAAAATTACAGGCCAATATCTTTGATGAGTATAGATGCAGAAATCCTAAAAAATATATTAGCAAACTGAATCCAAAAATACATAAAGAATCATATACCATGATCAAGTTGGATTCATTCCAGGGTCACAAAGATGGTTCAACATACACAAATCGGTGTGATACACCACATTAACAAAAGGAAAGACCAAAGCCACAAGATCATCTCAACAGACACAGAAAAAGCATTTGACAAAATTCAACATCCATTCAAGATTTAAAAATCTCACCAAAGTGAGTATAGAGAGAACATATCACAACAAAGTAAAAGGCATTTACAACAAAAACTATTAAGACTAATAAATGAATTCAGCAAGGTAGCAGGATACAAGATTAATATACAGAAATCTGTTGCATTTCTTTACACTAACAATGAAATATCAGAAAGAGGAAGTAAAAAAAATCCTGTTTAAAATCGAGTCAAAAAAACCAAAATACCTAGGAATAAACCTGACCAAGGAGGTGAAAGACCTATACACTGAGGACAATAAAACACTGATAAAGTAAACTGAATATGATTCCAAGAAATGCAAAGATATCCCATGCTCTCAGATTGGAAGAATTAATATTGTTCAAATGGCCATACCCCCCAAAGCAATCTACACACTTAATATGATCCCTATCAAATTACCCATGACATTTTTCACAGAACTAGAACAAATAATCCTAAAATTTATATGGAACCACAAAAGACCCAAATTGCCACAGCAATCCTGAGGGAAAAGAACAAAGCAGGAGGTATAACCCTTCCAGACTCCAGACTATACTACAAAGATACAGTAATCAAAACAATGTGGTATTGGCACAAAAAGAAACATATAGATCAATGGCACAGACTGGAGAGCCCAGAAATAAATCCACATGGCTACAGTGAATCTATGAAAAAGGAGGCAAGGATATACAATGGAGAAGAGACAGTCTCTTCAAAAAGTAGTGTTAGGAAAGCTAGACACCTGCACATTCAATGAAATTATGAACATACCCTCACACTACACATGAAGACAAACTCAAAATGGCTTAAAGACTTAAATATAAGATGTAACACCATAAAATTCCTAGAAGAGAACATAGGTAAATCATTCTCTGACAAATTGTAGCAATATTTTCTTAGATCAGTAGCCCAAGGCAAAAGAAGTAAAAGCAAAAACAAACACATGGGACCTAATCAAACTTCTAAGCCTTTGCACAGCAAAGGAAGTCATCAACAAAACAAAAAGACAACCTATGGAATGGAAGAAAATGTTTGCCAATGATACGACCGACAAGGGCTTAATTTCTAAAATATACAAACAGCTCATACAACTCAATATCAAAAAAAAAAAAAACAAACCCAATCAAAAAATGGGCAGAAGACCTAAATAGACAATTTTCCAAAGAAGACATACAGATGGCCAACGGACACATGAAGAGATGCTCAACATCACTAATTATTAGAGAAATGCAAGTCAAAACCACAATGAGATATAACCTCAAACTGGTCAGAATGGCTATCATCAAAAAGTCTGGAGAGGGTGTGGAGCAAAGGGAACCCTCCCCCCACGCACTGTTGGTGGGAAAGTAAATTGGTGCAGCCATTATGGAAAACAGTATGGAGGTTCCTCAAAAGCTAAAAATAGAGTTACCATATGATCCAGCAATCCCACTCCTAGGCATATATCCAGACAAAACTATAATTCAAAGAGATTCATACACCCCTATGTTCATACACCTCTATGTTTATAGCAGCACTATTCACAATAGCCAAGACATGGAAACAACCTAAATGTCTATCGACAGATGAATGGATCAAGAAGGTGTGGTACGTATATACAATGGAGTAGTACTCAGCCATAAAAAAGAATGAAATAATGCCATTTGCAGCAACATGGATAGACCTAGAGATTATCATACTAAGTGCAGAAAGTCAGAAAGAGAAAGACAAATACCATATGATATCACTTATATGTGGAATCTCAAATATGACACAAATGAACTTATCTACAAAACAGAATCCATCTCCCAGACATAGAGAACAGACCTGTCTTTGCCCAGGGGGAGAGGGACTTGGGGAGGGATGGAGTGGGAGAAGGGATGGATTGGGAGTTTGGGATTAGCAGATGCAAACTATTATATACAGAATGGATAAATAAGAAGGTCCTGCTGTATAGCACAGGGAAGTATATTCAATATCCTATGATAAACTTACAGAAAAGAATATGAAAAAGAATCTATATATATGTAAGACTGAATCACTGTGCTATACAGAAGAAATTAACTCAACACTGTAAATCAACTCTTCAGTAAAATAAATTTTTTAAAAAACAGTGTGGTATCGGCACAAAAACAGACATATAGATCAATGGAACAGAATAAAGAGCCCAGAAATAAATCCACACACCTACGGTCAATTAATCTTCGACAAAGGAGACAAGAATATACAATGGAGAAAAGACAGTCTCTTCAACAAGTGGTATTGGGAAAACTGTACAGCCACATGTAAATCAATGAAGTTAGAAACTCTCTCCCACCATACACAAAAATAAACTCAAAATGGCTCAAAGACTTAAATATAAGACATGACACCATAAAACTCCTAGAAGAGAACATAGGCAAAACATTCTCTGACATAAATTGCAGCAATATTTTCTTAGATCATCCTCCCAAGGCAAAAGAAGTAAAAGCAAAAAACAAATGGGACCTAATCAAACTAAACAAAAGCTTTTAACAAACTTCAAAGCTTTGTACAGCAAAGGAAAATGTCAACAAAATGAGGACAACTTATGAAATGGAATAAAATATTTGCAAATGATACAGCCGGCAAGTGGTTAATATTCAAATTATACAAACAGCTCATACAACTCAATATTGAAAAAACAAAACAATCCAATCAAAAAAATGAGCAGAAGACCTAAATAGACAATTTTCCAGAGAAGACATACAGACGGCCAACAGACACATGAAAAGATGCTCAGCATCGCTAATTATTAGAGAAATGCAAATCAAAGCAATAATGAGGTATAACCTCAAACTGGTCAGAATGACTATCATCAAAAAGTCTACAAATAATAAATACTGGAGAGGGTGTGGAGCAAAGGGACCCCCTACACTGTTGGTGGGAATGTAAACTGGTGCAGCCACTGGAAAACAGTGTGGAGGTTCCTTAAAAACCTAAAAATAGAGCTACCATATGATCCAGCAATTACACTCCTGTGTATATATCCTGAAAAGTAAAGAACCCTAATTCAAAAAGATACATGCACCCCAATATTCATAACAGCACTATTTACTATAGCCAAGACATGGAAACAATCCATGTGCCCATCAACAGACGATTGGCTTAAGAAGAGGTTTTATATATACGTATATTATTTATATACACACACAAAGTAGAGTATTATTGAGCCATAAAAAAGTGTGAATATTGCCATTTGCAGCAACATCCATGGACCTAGAGAATATTATACTAAGTGAAGTCAGACAAAGACAAATACTATATCATATCACCTATAGGCAGAATCTAAAAAATAATACAAATAAATCTGTATACACAACAGAAACAGACTCACAGACATAGAAAAAAAAACTCATGGTTATTAAAGGAGCAGATTAGGAGTATAGGATTAACAGATATAAACTACTATCATAAAATAGATAAGCAATAAGGATTTCCTGTATAGACAGGGAATTATGTTTAATATCTCATAATGACCTATAATAGAATATAATCAGAGAAAATTACTGAATCACTATGCTGTACACCTGAAACTAACACAATATTATTAGTCAACTATACTTCAATTTAAAAAGGCAAATAGGAAATAAAGACACTTTTAGACCGCCAAAATCTGACCAACAGACCACACATTAAAGCAATTCTAAAGGTTATACTTTAGGCCAAAGTAACCTCATCTTATACGAGAGACATGAGATGCAAGAAGGATTAAAGAAACCAGAAAAAAGAAAATAATGAATAAATCTAACATTATAATATCAACAACAATAATAATGTTTTGAGGTTTTTAAACAAGAATGAAGATAAAGATAAAATTAAGACACTAAAATTATAGATATAAATGGTTATGAAGGTCAACAAATTTTAAGTGTCTAATATCCTCTTTAGTTCAGGAGGGGAAAATACTGATTTTAAACATTTGTAAGTTAGATTTACATGTTGTAATTACTAGACTAACCACTAAAATAATAGAAACAGATATTACCTACCCAAAACTAGGAAAATTTAAGTGAGAAATAATAATCACCCCCCCTCAAAAAAGGCAAGAAGATAAAAAACAGATGGAAAAGATAGCACAAATTATGATAGAGATTTAAATCCAAATAAGTAATTGAATACAAATATGTAATTCTAAGAAATATAAATGAACTAAATGCTTCAGGTAGGCCCACATATTGTAAGGTAAAACAAAAACTGGATTATTTAAAGTGTTTAAATCAGATCACACTGATACTAGAAGAGACAGTTTTCTCCCCATCTACTCAGCAGAAGTGGGGCATCATGGAGCGGAGCAGATCAGATCAGTAAGAGGAAATAAAGAAGCATTTTCTTAACACATAGTGTATGTAAATTAGAAACCCTGTCACACCATTACATAATTTTTCCTTTATATTATAGTCATAATTCTCAAATAAATAATCAATGAAGCTGTGTCTGATGTTCATTCTTATAGCTCTGTCATTAGCCACATTCCGTGCACAACTACATAAAATACTCATTATTTGCATACAGATGAACCTGAATTACTGTGAATATGTGTTATTACATTGCCTTCTGAATCACTTCAGAGAAGTTTAATCACGGTTTGTATAGTTTTAGTGGCATATTGTTCTAGTTCTTTGAATAGTACTTGCCACCAATAACCTTTGATTAACCAATTTTTCCTTTCTAGGCATGCTGGATTTGATTTCACAACACATAAAAAATCATGTGTCTACTTTATTAACCACAGAACTCTTCAGTAGAAATTTATTAACAATTACTTTATCAACATAGAAGTCTTCAACTGAAGATTTGAGAGTATCTTTCCAAAGTCTCGAAAAATAGAAATTTCTAAATTAAGATGCATTTAGGTGGAGTGGACTTAGTTATTATACCCCATGGCAATAGCAGAGAGCTATTGCTAATAAAAATAACATCTCTACCTTTCAGACAGCTCTCTGGCACCAAATATAGTAAAAGCCGAGTGGCAACAAAAATTCAGCCTTCATAGAGTTTACGTTCTTGGGGTGGGATTGGGAGGAGGGGGAAACTAATATATTAGTTAGATGGCAAATAGCTCTATAGAGAAATATAAAATAGGGAAGGAGGTTAGGGAGTGCAGTAGAAGGGGAGGCTACAAAGAAAATGTAGCATCTGAATAAAAACTAGAACAAGGTGAAGGGGCAAGACACGTGGCTGTCTGAGAAACATATTGCAGATCAAGCAAACAGTAAATGCATAGACCCTCTAAAAGCAGCATGTCAGGCGTATATAGGGGACAAAGAGACCAGAGTAGCTGGATCAATGTGAGTTAAGAGGTAGAATAACAGGAGAAAATTTATAAAGGAGTAGCTTGTGTTGAACCTTGTAGGTGATTATTATACCTTTGGCTTTTACTTGGGAGAGATAGAAAAACTCTAAAGGAATGATCAATATTGACCATCACTAGGGCAACTGTGCTGAGAATAGACTGAAGAGGGCAAAGGAAAAGCATGGAGACCACTTAGGAGACTACTGTAAAAACTTGCAAAAGGTTATGATATCCTGGACCAGGGTGGTAACAGTGGTAGTGATTATGAGATAGGCTGGGACCTGGGACCTTTACTGCAGTGCTTGCACCTGGACAAATGTCTCCTCAAGCAACAGAATACAAAGAAACTATAAGGGACTAAAAATAACTGCATGCATGCCCAGCTGTGGCAAATCATGAACAAGATACAAAAAGACCAAAACCCAACTGCCATTTCTGAGGTACTGGGAGCAAAAGCAGGGTACTGCACATGACCCCTGCACACAGCACCACCAGGGGGTAGGCAGACCACCTAAGCCACCCCTCTGGCCCGACCCACCAATTTGCATGTACCCTCACCCCATTTAAGGGACCAGCTCACCAACCCTCAGGGAGTAAGTAAGGGAAGCTGTTACTTGTTTTCGCTCCCTCGTGCTATAGCACAAGTCCCAGTAAAGCCTTGACTGAATTTCTTGTCCGCCCTCTTATCAATTTCTATTGATTAAAGTGTCCAAGAACCCAGATTGGTAACAATTAGAATTGGTTGGATTCTAAGTAAATTTTGTAGACAAATATGATTTGCTGAATTAGATGTGATATAAAAAGAGAGAGGTCAAAGATAACTCTGGAATTTGGCCTGAGCAACTGTAAGGATGAGTTGTCATTAACTGGCATAGGGAAGAGGAGATTAGGGGGAGAAAGATCAAAAATTTGCATTTGACAATGATAAACTTGAGATGCCTATTAGACAGCCATACAGAGATGTTCAGTAGGCAACTGGATATACACATTTGGAGTTCAAGAAAGATGTCAGAACTTAAGATAAAATTGGGAAGTAGTTAGTGAATAGATGGTTTACAAGTCTATGGGACCAAATGAAATAACCAAGGAAGTGAGAGGAGATAGAAGAGATAATTATAACAACCAATCCTCGTAGCACTCTAACATTAAGAGATTGTGGTGATGATGAGGAAATAACCAAGAAGACTAAGGAGAACCAGTGACACAGGAGGAAAACTAGTAATGTGTAAAAAACATGTAAAGAAACCATTTCAAGGAGGAAGAGAAGATTTGCTATGGTCAATGCTGCAGAAGGGCCAAGTAAGGTGAGAACTGAGAATTGAAAAGAGCATTTTAGTAGAATGGTCATGGTGAAAGAATGATTAGAGTGGACTCAAGAGAAAATGGAACATTTATTTAGTAGGTTTGTTGTTGCCAGTGATGCTGATGGTGTAATTATGAAACTATTTTGTGTATATTGTAAGACAGAAAAAAATGGGTCAATATGTAAGTGCTGTTTGGAACCAGGGTTTTCACTGAAGGAGAAGGGAAATGTAAGGAGGAACCCTATGCCACTGGATTTTAATTGGAAGTATGAGAATAAACTCAAGAATAGAAGTCCACTAAAAGAGCCCAGGAACACAGACACCTAGTAGCAATGAACACCTATCACTTAGATTCTGGTTTCTAAATGCTATCTCCCACTAAAAGAAACCAGAGATCCTTAGAGAAAGACCTGCTTCCAGGTCTGGGGCAAGAAAAGTATAAAAATCAGTCTGAAGTATCACATATTTCTAAAAAGCAAGGAATACTCAAAGAATGGGGAGATCGTGTCAAAAGGACACAGAGCTTACTTGAAAGGGATATCACTGGCCAAACTGAAAAGATGTTGAACACCAAAGATAATAATGATGGTAATGTATTATAACACCTTGAATAAAAATAAATCTGTTTTCCACAATGATACTCAAAAGAGAGAAAGGGGAACAGGGGGAAATCCTCTATCCAAAAACAAACAAACAACAACAAAAAAAGAAAACCCAAACAAACAAAAACCAAAAACCCAGCTAATAAATGAAAGAATCATAGAATTAAACATTTGGTAACCCCCAATACAACTGATATTATCAATGAAAATGAACAACATAAAAAGATGTTAACATCATTGGGTGAAATCATTTGAGAGAGCATGATAACTACAAGTTCTCAAAGTATCACCCCACCAATTACCTATTAATTTTAAGTGAAAATATATCTCTACAAAGGAGAGATATGGTGGTCCCATCTGAGGTTGTGGGACAACCTGATACTATACACATACCTCTCGATAAGATTCAATATATATGTAGGGGTATGATATATACACATATATAGTATTCTTGCCAAACAGCCTTGAACCTCGGCCTAATCATGAGAGGAAAGAATTAGACAAGTCCAGAATGTGGAACATTGTACAGGATAACCAGGACTTTTTTAAAAAAATTCATTCATTCATTTTTTGGCTGCATTGGGTCTTCGTTGTTGTGTGCGGGCTTTCTTTAGTTGTGGCAAGCAGGGGCTACTCTTTGTTGCAGAGCACAGGCTCTAGGCACGCAGGCTGCAGTAGTTGTGGCTCACGGGCTCAGTAGTTGTGGCTTGTGGGCTCTAGAGCACGGGCTCAGTAGTTGTGGCACATGGGCTTAGTTGCTCCGTGGCATGTGGGATCTTCCCGGACCAGGGCTCGAACCCGTGTCCCCTGCGTTGGCAGGCGGATTCTTAACCACTGTGCCACCAGGAAGTCCCACCAGGACTTTTTTAAAAAGTGAATTATGTGAAAAACAAATAATGTAGGGGAATCATTCTAACTTGAAAGAGATTGAATGTCAATAATTACCAAATGCGATGAGTGAAACACAACTGGATATTGAAATCACCCAGAATTATGACTGGAATAGCACTGGAGAGTATGATGAAGAACCAGCAGTTAAAATTTTCAAGAAATGAGGATGAGTGACATGGGGTCAGTAGGTGACTGTCCCAAGGAGAGGGAGTGGGTGGGAAGATCTGATGATGTGAGATTCTAAGCTGGATGTTGTTAAACAGAAAGGAGGTAGAATGATCTGGAAGTGGCATTGAGGAACAAGGAAGAGAATTTTTTTCTAGGCCCACTAGTATTAGGGCTAAGGAGAAACCCACAGCTACATTTTGAGAAAAATAAATGGAAATAATGTCCTCAGGGAGAACCAGGTTTTAGTAACAAGGTGAATTTTCAGAAGAGGCTGAGGATATGGGGCATTTTGCTGACTGACCAAAGGGCACAATGGAAGGGTTTCAGGAGTTGAGGAGGGTGGAGATAGTATAAGAAAAAGAAATCCACAGAACAATATGGAAGTTGCTCTCTGAGGGGAAAAGGGCTAATGGGGGAGTTCTGAACTTTTGGAAACTGAAACAAACCCTGAAGTTACTTGACAGTCCCAGTGGCAGATAGTGTGGGTAAAGTTATGACTTGGGAATGAAGGGGGTCTTGTCAAAAACATTCAGAATTCTGGGGCTCTCACTTAGCTAAAACTGATCTCTTTTTTTTTTTTCCTTTAACATTTTTATTACAGTATAATTGCTTTACAATGTTGTGTTAGTTTCTGCTGTATAAAAAAGTGAATCAGCTATATGCATACATATATCCCCATATACCCTCCCTCTTGCGTCTGCCACCCACCCTCCTTATCCCAACCCTCTAGGTGGTCACAAAGCACCGAGCTGACCTCCCTGTGCAATGCAGCTACTTCCCACTAGCTATCTATTTTACATTTGGTACTGTATATATGTCAATATCACTCTCTTACTTCATCCCAGCTTACCCTTCCCACTCCCCGTGTCCTCAAGTCCATTCTCTACGTCTGTGTCTTTATTCCTGTCCTGCCCCTAGGTTCATCAGAACCTTTTTTTTTTTTTTAGATTCCATATATATGTGTTAGCTTACGCTATTTGTTTTTCTCTTTCTGACCTCTGTATGACCGACTCTAGGTCCATCCACATCACTACAAATCACTCAATTTCATTTCTTTTTATGGCTGAGTAATATTCCATTGTATACATGTGCCACATCTTTATCCATTCATCTGTCGACGGACAGTTAGGCTGCTTCCATGTCCTGGCTATTATGAATAGTGCTGCAATGAACATTGTGGTACATGGCTATTTTGAATTATGGTTTTCTCTCGGTATATGCCCAGTAGTGGGATTGCTGGGTCGTATGGTAGTTCTACTTTTGGTTTTTGAAGGAACCTCCATACTGTTCTCCATAGTGGCTGTATCAATTTACATTCCCACCAACAGTGCAAGAGGGTTCCCTTTTCTCCACACCCTGTCCAGCATTTGTTGCTTGTAGATTTTTTGATGATGGCCATGCTGACCGGTGTGAGGTGATACCTCATTGTAGTTTTGATTTGCATTTCTCTAATGATTAGTGATGTTAAGCATCCTTTCATGTGTTTGTTGGCAATCTGTATATCTTCTTTGGAGAAAAGTCTGTTTAGGTCTTCTGCCCATTTTTGGATGGGGTTATTTGTTTTATTCATATTGAGCTGCATGAGCTGCTTGTATATTTTGGAGATTAATCCTTTGTCAGTTGTTTCATTGGCAAACATTTTCTCCCATTCTGAGGGTTGCCTTTTCGTCTTGTTTATGTTTTCCTTTGCTGTGCAAAAGCTTTTAAGTTTCATTAGGGCCTATTTGTTTATTTTTGTTTTTATTTCCATTTCTCTAGGAGGTGGGTCAAAAAGGATCTTGCTGTGATTTATGTCATAGAGTCTTCTGCCTATGTTTCCCTCTAAGAGTTTTATACTGTCTGGCCTTACATTTAGGTCTTTAATCCATTTTGAGTTTATTTTTGTGTATGGTGTTAGGGAGTGTTCTAATTTCATTCTTTTACATGCAGCTGTCCAGTTTTCCCAGCACCACTTATTGAAGAGGCTGTCTTTTCTCCATTGTATATTCTTGCCTCCTTTATCAAAGATAAGGTGACCATATGTGCGCGGGTTTATCTCTGGGTTTCCTGTTCCATTGATCTATATTTCTGTTTTTCTGCCAGTACCATACTGTCTTGATTACTGTAGCTTTGTAGTACAGTCTGAAGTCTGGGAGCCTGATTCCTCCAGCTCCGTTTTTCTTTCTCAAGATTGCTTTGGCTATTCGGGGTCTTTTGTGTGTCCATACAAATTGTGAAATTTTTTGTTCTACTTCTGTGAAAAATGCCATTGGTAGTTTGATAGGGATTGCATTGAATCTGTAGATTGCTTTGGGTAGTATAGTCATTTTCACAATGTTGATTCTTCCAATCCAAGAACATGGTATATCTCTCCAACTGTTTGTATCATCTTTAATTTCTTTCATCAGTGTCTTATAGTTTTCTGCATACAGGTCTTTTGTCTCCCTAGGTAGGTTTATTCCTAGGTATTTTATTCGTTTTGTTGCAATGGTAAATGGTAGTGTTTCCTTAATTTCTCTTTCAGATTTTTATCATTAGTGTATAGGAATGCAAGAGATTTCTGTGCATTAATTTTGTATCCTGCTACTTTACCAAATTCATTGATTAGCTCTAGTAGTTTTCTGGTAGCATCTTTAGGATTCTCTATGTATCGTTTCATGTCATCTTCAAACAGTGACAGTTTTACTTCTTCTTTTCCGATTTGGATTCCTTTTATTTCTTTTTCTTCTCTGATTGCTGTGGCTAAAATTTCCAAAACTATGTTGACTAATAGTGGTGAGAGTGGGCAACCTTGTCTTGTTCCTGACCTTAGTGGAAATGGTTTCAGTTTTTCACCATTGAGAACGATGTTGGCTGTGGGTTTGTCATATATGGCCTTTATTATGTTGAAGTAGGTTCCCTCTATGTCTACTTTCTGGAGAGTTATCATAAATGGGTGTTGATTTTTGTCCAAAGCTTTTTCTGCATCTATTGAGATGATCATATGGTTTTTATCCTTCAATTTGTTAATATGGTGTATCATGTGGATTGATTTGCATATATTGAAGAATCCTTGCATTCCTGGGATAAACCCACTTGATCATGGTGTATGATCCTTTTAATGTGCTGTTGGATTGTGTTTGCTGGTTTTTTATTGAGAATTTTTTCATCTATGCTCATCAGTGATATTGGCCTGTAGTTTTCTTCTTTTTGTGATATCTTTGTCTGGTTTTGGTATCAGGGTGATGGTGGCCTTGTAAAATGAGTTTGGGAGTGTTCCTCCCTCTGTTATATTTTGGAAGAGTTTGAGAAGGATAGGTGTTAGCTCTACTCTAAATGTTTGAAAGAATTCACCTGTGAAGCCATCTGGTCCTGGGCTTTTGTTTGTTGGAAGAATTTTAATCACACTTTCAATTTCAGTGCTTGTGATTGGTCTGTTTTTATTTTCTATTTCTTCCTAGTTCAGTCTTGGAAGTTTGTGCTTTTCTAAGAATTTGTCCATTTCTTCCAGGTTGTCTATTTTATTGGCATATAGTTGATTGTAGTAATCTCTCACGATTCTTTGTATTTCTGCAATGTCAGTTGTTACTTCTCCTTTTTCATTTCTAATTCTGTTGATTTGAGTCTTCTCCCTTTTTTTTTTTTTGATGAGTCTGGCTAATGGTTTATCAATTTTGTTTATCTTCTCAAAGAACCAGCTTTTAGTTTTATTGATATTTGCTATTATTTCCTTCATTACTTTTTCATTTATTTCTGATCTGATCTTTATGATTTCTTTCCTTCTGCTAACTTTGGGGTTTTTTTTGTTCTTCTTTCTCTAATTGCTTTAGGTGTAAGGTTAGGTTGTTTGAGATTTTTCTTGTTTCTTTTTTTTTTTTTTAAGGTAATTATGCTTACCTTTTTAAAAATTTATTTATTTTTTATTTATTTTATTTTTGGCGGCATTGGGTTTTCGTTGCTGCGCATGTGGTTTCTCTAGTTGCGGCGAGCAGGGGCTACTCTTCGTTGCAGTGCACGGGCTTCTCATTGCGGTGGCTTCTCTTGTTGTGGACCATGGGCTCTAGGAGCGTGGGCTTCAGTAGTTGTGGCACACGGACTTAGTTGCTCTGCGGCATGTGGGACCTTCTCGGACCAGGGCTCGAACCCATGTCCCCTGCATTGGCAGGCAGATTCTTAACCACTGCGCCACCAAGGAAGCCCCTTTTCTTGTTTCTTGAGGTAGGATTGTACTGCTATAAACTGCCCTCTTAGAACTGCTTTTGCTGCATTGCATAGGTTTTGGGTTGTTGTGTTTTCATTGTCATTTGTTTCTAGGTATTTTTTGATTTCCTTTTTGATTTTTTCAGCAATCTCTTGGTTATTTAGTAGTGTATTGTTTAGCCTCCATGTGTTTGTATTGTTTACAGTTTTTTTCCTGTAATTTACATCCAGTCTAATAGTGTTGTAGTCGGAAAAGATACTTGATACGATTTCAATTTTCTTAAATTTACCAAGGCTTGATTTGTGATCCAAAATATGGTCTATCCTGGAGAATGTTCCATGAGCACCTGAGAAGAAAGGATATTCTGTTCTTTTTGGATGGAATGTCCTATAAATATCAATTAAGTCCATCTTGTTTAATGTGTCATTTAAAGCTTGTGTTTCCTTATTTATTTTCATTTTGGATGATCTATCCATTGGTGAATGTGGGGTGTTAAAGTCCCCTACTATGATTGTGTTACTGTCAACTTCCCCTTTTATGGCTGTTAGCATTTGCCTTGAGGTATTGAGGTGTTCCTATGTTGGGTGCATAAATATTTAGAATTGTTATATCTTCTTCCTGGATTTATCCCTTGATCATTATGTAGTGTCCTTCTTTGTCTCTTGTAATAGTCTTTGTTTTAAAGTCTATTTTGTCTGATATTAGGATTGCTACTCCAGCTTTCTTTTGATTTCCATTTGCATGGAATATCTTTTTCCATCCCCTCACTTTCAGTCTGTATGTGTCCCTAGGTCTGCAGTGGGTCTCTTGTAGACAGCATATATACGGGTCTTGTTTTTGTATCCATTCAGCCAGTCTATGTCTTTTGGTTGGAGCATTTAATTCATTTACATTTAAGGTAGTTATCAATATGTATGTTCCTATTACCATTTTCTTAATTGTTTTGGGTTTGTTTTTGTAGGTCTTTTCCTTCTCTTGTGTCTTCTGCCTAGAGAAGTTCCTTTGGCATTTGTTTTAAAGCTGCTTTGGTGGTGCTGTATTCTCTTAACTTTTGCTTATCTGTAAAGGTTTTAATTTCTCCATCGAATCTGAATGAGATCCTTGCTGGGTAGAGTAATCTTGGTTGTAGGTTATTCCCTTTCATCACTTTTAATATGTCCTGCCACTCCCTTCTGGCTTGCAGAGTTTCTGCTGAAAAATCAGCTGTTAACCTTATGGGGATTCCCTTGTATGTTATTTGTTGCTTTTCCCTTGCTAATTTTAATATTTTTTCTTTGTGTTTAATTTTTGTTACTTTCATTAATATGTGTCTCAGCGTGTTTCTCTTTGGGTTTATCCTGTATGGTACTCTCTGTGCCTTCTGGACTTGATTGACTATTTCCTTTCCCATGTTAGGGTAGTTTTCGACTATAATCTCTTCAAATATTTTCTCAGACCCTTTCTTTTTCTCTTCTTCTTCTGGGACCCCTACAACTCGAATGTTGGTGTGTTTAATGTTGTCCCAGAGGTCTCTGAGACTGTCCTCAATTCTTTTCATTCTTTTTTCTTTATTCTGCTCTCTGGCAGTTATTTCCACCATTTTATCTTCCAGCTCACTTATCTGTTCTTCTGCCTCAGTTATTCTGCTATTGATTCCTTCTAGAGTATTTTTAATTTCAGTAATTGTGTTGTTCATCACTGTTTGTTTGCTCTTTGGTTCTTCTAGATCCTTGTTAAATGTTTCTTGTATTTTCTCCATTCTGTTTCCGAGATTTTGGATCATCTTTACTATCATTACTCTGAATTCTTTTACAGGTAGGTTGTCTATTTCATCTTCAATTATTTGGTCTTGTAGGTCTTCACCTTTCTCCTTCGTCTGTAACATTTTTTTTGTCATTTCATTTTTTTTTTCTTTTTTGATGGGTGGTGCTGTATTCCTGTCTTAGTGGTTGTTTGGCCTGAGATGTCCACCACTAGAGTTTGCAGGCAGTTAGATAGAGCCAGGTCTCGGTGCTGAGATGAGGACCTCTGGGAGGCCTCACTCCGATTAATATTCCCGGGGGCTGAGGTTCTCTGTTAGTCCAGCGGTTTGGACTTGGAGCTCCCACCACAGAAGCTCAGGCCCAACCTCTGGCCTGGGAACCAAGATCTTGCAAGCTTTGTGCCATGTTAAAAAAAAAGAAAAAGGAGCAGTACAATATCAAAGAATAAAAAACAAAATAAAATTAGAAAGATAAAAAATATATTAGGAAAAATAAAACTATAATTGAAACAACTGCAACAAGGTAAAATAAAACCACAACAGAAGGGCTGGCCTGCGTGGTGCTGTGCGGCCATCCACTGGCCTTCCTGCTGCAGCTGTATGCCCTGCTGCCGGGCCGTGCCAACGCCTTCCATCGTGGTCTCTTCCTTTTCTGCTGCTGATCGCCACCATGCTGTGCCAGCCTACGCGTTTTTAGAAATCAGTTGCCCAGGAGAAATAACTTCTACGCCTATGAGCCACCTTCTGAGGATCCTCCACCAGAGACAGGAGAATCCGTGTGCCTCCAGCTCAAGTCTGGTGCTCATCTCTGCAGAGTTTGTGGCTGTTTAGGCCCCAAAACATGCTCCAGATGTCACAAGGCACATTACTTCAGTAAGGAGCATCAGACTCTGGACTGGCGATTGGTACATAAGCAGGATTGTACACAAGCAGATTCTCAGATATGGCAGAGGGATTGCCCCCATCTGGATCTCTGGTGAAAATATCCCTCAAGAAGAGGATATTCCAGATTGCCCCTGTGGTGCCAAGATAATATTTGAATTCCAGAGTGTGGAGATGGAGAGACCAGGATCCCCAGGAAGGTCATGCCTCATCTGCTCAACTACCTGAAGGCGGACAGACTGGGCAGGAGTGTCGACTGGGGTGTCCTGGCCGTCTTCACCTGTGCTGAAAGCTGTGGCCTGGGCACTGGCTACACAGAGGAATTTGTTTGGAAACAAGATATAACAGATGCCACCTGAAGACAACGGTGTAAAGCCTTAAAATATTCATCATCTCTTAGACCTTGCAATTCCATTTCTAGGACTTTATCCTAAGGAAATAATTATACCAGAGATACACAAGGATGTTGTTTTAGGTGTTGTTTACATTGTCTAAATATTAGATAGAAATGTCCAGTGGCAGGGAATTAAGTAAATTCTGGTGTATCTGTCCAGCAGGAGGCTACGCAGTCTTAATGATACAGACCTATACGCACATCAAGTAAGATAAAGATGCCAAGATACCATTATAGATGGTATTCATAGTATGATATTTTTGTAAAAATATTTATACATGTGTATGTACACCAAAAAAATCTGGAATGATATGCACTATATGTGAACTGGTTAACTGAACAGTGGGACTAAGTGACATGATCTTTTTACTTATATGTATATTTCTTTCTATAATAAAAATGGGTTATGTGCCTTAAAAAATAAAATAAAATAAAACCACAACAGAAAAAAGAAAAAAAAGGGGGGGCGGAGGGGGAAACAAGCCAAAGGGAGAGAATAACAGAGCATAAAGAATAAAATAAAATTAGAAAAATAAAAATACAAAAGAATCAACAAGGTAAAACAGAACCCCAATCTAAAAGAGGAAAAAAGACACACACAAAAAAGCCTTGGCTATGGGGGTGAAGTTTATGCGGGAGTGGAACTTAGGCAGCAGCGGGGTTTAGGGTGGGGCAGGACCTAGGTGGGTGAGGGGGTGATGTTTGAGCGTGGGGCAGGGCCTAGGCGGGGCGACGTGCAAGCGTGGGGCAGGGCCTCTGCCTAGGACCTGCGCACAGAAGGGGAGAGGCAGCACGTGGAAAGGAGGGCCTCTGGAGTGTGGGGTTCCAAAGTTTGGAGGCAGGGCCCTGAGTGAGGGTGTGTGGGTGGGGTTTAGGCCCAGCTTGTTGGAGGGGGTCTCCGAGTGCAGAGGTAGGGCCCTGGGTGAGGGTGTAGGGGTGGGGCTTGGGCTCTGTGTGGCAGGAGGGAGGCTCTGGGGCAGAGGATTAGGCCCAGGAGCCCAACAGGCTTCCTGGTGCCTAAGTGGACTGGGAACGCACTGGCCCTGTTCCCTTCCATTCCTCCGCACCCACCCCCATCGTCTCCCCTAGGGTCTCCCCCGTCGCCGCTGGACCCCTAACCGTGGGTGGGTCCCGCTGGGTGTAGGAACTCCTCCCCTCCCCCAGCCATCCTTCAGGGGTGCCGGTCCGGAAGTCCGGCCTTTACTTTTGCTCCCCCTTCCTTCCCTTCCACTCCCTCAGGACCTGCGTGGCTGGATGGGGCCTCCATGGGCAGAGGATCAGGCCCGGGATCTCAGCAGGTTCCTGGGGGCCCCAAAACCTGGCCACACTCCCTATTGTTCCTCTGCCCTCCCAATGGTTCCCCAATTTCCCCCTTCCAGCGTGGGATCCCTTCCCCTCCCCCAGCCGGCCCTCAGGGGCGCCAGTCCTGTCCTGCCTCCACTTCTCCTCCCCCTTCACTCCTCCCACGCCCCACGTCCTACCTTGTCGCTGGGGGCTCCTCCGTCCCCTTAGGTGTCCCTAGTCCCCCACCAGTGCCTGGTAGGTGCCCTAGTTGTGAGGAGACGCGAATTCCGTGTCCTCCTAGTACGCCATCTTGACTCCGCCCCTGATCTCTTTCTTTAAGCACAGGGCCACATAGAGACTCCTTGTGACCCTTGCCAATGCAGGTTTGGAGGCCAGAGACAAGGAGCAGTGCCATCTGGCATGAGCGTTTCTTTCTGCTGCCTTGGATATTATTCATAGCAGGAGGAATCAAGGTTCTGGCTTTCTACCCTTTTTTGAAAACAAATCCATTCCTGAAGCCCTTGCTCTTCAGGAGATCAGAGCACTGTGATGACAATTGTGCTGCTAATGCTGCCAGTTCTTCTCACACAGGACAATGGCCTGTGAGAACCAAAGGGCAATGAGAATGTCTAAAAAGTAGCACTAAGCTGACGGGTATTCATGTTTCCATATGGCAAGGATGGGTCATTTGAAAAATGGGAAGTTCAGTTAGAGCCTCCCAGAAGTTTTTTTTTTTTTTTTAAGTTTAAAAGTTGGCTACTTTCTATCACCAAGATCAGAAACACAATGGCCTAATCAGTAACTGTGGGCATTTGGAAACATCCTAATATTTAAAAGGAAATTAAAAATAAGTCTTGCTTGCTATCAGTGTTAAAAATCACAAAAATACACACCATACTGAGTCACTGTAATAATTCTCTAGCCTTAGTTCACTGAATCTCTGCAGATTCAATTTGGCATCAAATAACAGCCCATTCTTCTCTGCCACAGTGGTTGTTGGGAGCTGATGAGGGAGACAGATAGCACCTTAGCGACAGAGACAAAGATTTCAGATGACTATTTGTTTAGGAAAAAGTCTAGAAATGTGAAAGTCTGATCTGTTTTTCTGAGCAACACTAAGCAAAATTGGAGAATTTCACTGTGACATCTTTTCTTAAGTGAACTCAAGTAGGAGTTAGGATTCTGGAGTTTGCCTCTGGTTATGTCCCTAACACTTAACATGTTACAAACTTACTCTTACTTATAGTTTCTCCATTTGCAAGTGAAAAATAAAACTGTCTCAAAGTGTCAGAGGGGATTTCTGAGCCATCGTTGACTTGAGACCAGGGTGTTTCAACCTCCAGTTTGGAGAGAATGTTCACAACTTCAGTTCCAGACTTTAGCTAATAGGCAAGAGATGCGAACTGCTCTTCTCAGGAGAGACCTCACATAAGCAAAGAGGAGAGCCAGAGGCAGATGCCAAATTTAAAGTGGGACCTTGTGAGTAATTGTCTATACAATGAATTAGGTATTTAGAAAGACATAATGCCCAAGGGGGATGGACAATCTTTGTAAGTAGCATGCAAAGGTGGTGATGGGAATTTAGTTCACCTGATGCCATTTCACCTAAAGTCAAATCTCCTGATGCCCCTCCTGCCAGTGCAGGGGACACAGGTTGGAGCCCTGGCCCAGGAAGATCCCACATGCCGCGGCGCAACTAAGCCCGTGAGCCATAACTGCTGAGCCTGCGCGCCTAGGGCCCGTGCTCCGCAACGAGAGAAGCCAACACAACGAGAAGCCCGCGCACTGCAATGAGTAGCCCCCACTCGCCACAACTGGAAAAAAGCCTGTGCAGCAACAAAGACCCAACGCAGTCAAATATAAAAAATAAATAAATTAGAAAAAAAAATCTCCTGATGCCAATTTGCCTAATTAATTCATCTAAAATTAGCATTCTCTAGAGAAGTGTATCTTAATCCTAAGCTGTGAATTAGGTGGTTCTGACCTGGGAAATTTTAAAAAATATTAATGTAACAGACATTTCAGATAGGCATTTAGACAGGGACCAGTATTCTACATAGCAAATTAACACTAAATCATGTCATATTAATAACCAAAAGAGAAAAATTGCTTGACAAAGTTGAATAAGTAATGTATTCCCATGGCACAGTATTTTAAAACTACAAAATTATATAAAATAAAGACAGGTCTCTCTCTTTCACAGTTACCAAGCCACCAAGTTCTCTTCAGAGATATCCCACTGATGTCAAGTCCTTTTGTCTCTGCCCAGGGATATTCTATACATACACCAGCATACATGTACTTGCACACACATATCTATTACATTTGTTGAGACGTGGATGGATCTAGAGACTGTCATACAAAGTGAAGTAAGTCAGAAAGAGAAAAACAAATATCGTATATTAACGCATGTATGTGGAACCTAGAAAAATGGTACAGATGAGCCGGTTTGCAGGGCAGAAGTTGAGACACAGATGTAGAGAATGGACATATGGACACCAAGGGGGGAAAACTGCGGTGAGGTGGGGATGGTGGTGTGCTGAATTGGGCGATTGGGATTGACATGTATACACTGATGTGTATAAAATTGATGCCTAATAAGAACCTGCAGTATAAAAAAACAAACAAAACAACTAATACTAAACTTTCATTGGGTTATTTGTATGGAAATATGTTAATATAAATGTTTCAGACATTACATGACATTTCTAAAAATCTTATATTTGTATTTGTATGGAAATATGTATGGAAATATGTTAATATAAATGTTTCAGACATTACATGAAATTTCTAAAAATCTTATATTTGTATTTGTATGGAAATATGTTAATATAAATGTTTCAGACATTACATGAAATTTCTAAAAATCTTATATGTTCTGGTATAATGTTATAAGTAATAATCCTAGTTATTACTTTAAAATGTATATCTCAGAAATAACTAATTTTCTTGTCAACTGCATTATTATGAACTCTCATCAAATCTTTAACCGTGGTCATTTTTAAGTCTTTTGTCATTTACAGACAGTTCTGGGTGTACTCTGATGATTTTGCAAATATGTTCCTATAAAAGGGTTTCATCTTCAAGAAATTCATGGAAAAGACTCTGACAAGTACAGGTTTCTGGTAACTGACTGTACTGCTGAACTGAATGAATAAGCATTTTCAGAACTCTAATGAAAAACTGATGAACTCATAAAAGTGCTAACAAAAGATCAAGATGAAAAAAAAAATTAATTACATGGGACTGAGTGAACTGATGAGGATGAGTATAATTTTTGTGACTTTCTGTCTGAAATTAAAAAAAAAAAAAACAATCCCAGAAGGACTCAGAGGCAAAGAATATACAAATCAATTTTCACTGCAAAGTAAAGGAGCTGTTACAGTGGAGGATTACTGGACTGAATGTCAATATTATGACATAGTATGAGTGTGTTTCATGTTTGGTAATTGCAATCATTGTTGCTTTTGTTGTGGTCATCCATGTACAATGCTTGGTGTCAGTCTATTTATCTCTTGTAAAAATAAAATACAGTGTGTGTGTGTGAAAAAAAAAAATGAAAAAAAATAAAAAATAAAAAATAAAAAAAATAAAAAAAATAAAAAAAAAGAATTATTGTTTTTTTTTAATTAATTAATTAATTAATTTTTGGATGCATTAGGTTTTCATTGCTGCACCCGGGCTTTCTTTAGTTGCGTCGAGCAGGGGCTACTCTTTGTTGCGCCGCGCAAGCTTCTCATTGCGGTGGCTTCTCTTGTTGCAGAGCAGGGCTCTAGGCACGTGGGCTTCAGTAGTTGTGGCCTGCAGGCTCTAGAGAACAGGCTCGGTAGTTGTGGCACACGGGCTTAGTTGCTCCGCGGCATGTGGGATCTTCCCGGACCAGGGCTTGAACCCGTGACTCCTGCATTGGCAGGCGGATTCTTAAACCACTGTGCCACCAGGGAAGCCCTCTACACCAGTTTTTAAAGATCCTTCCATATATAGGTAACTCATTTACTGCCTGCATACTATTCCATTGTATAGATACATTGGCATTTATTTAAGCAAGCCCATATTTGGGGGAATTTAGTGTTTGTTCTTTTTTTTAAATTCCTGGCTGGTATACAATGCTGCAGTGCATATTCTGTTGCAGCCATCATTTCACCCATGCTAATATATTAGTATGTATCTTTAAAATAAATTCCTAAAGTGGAATTGTTAGATCAATATTTTTAAAAATTTTTTTAAAAATAAATTTATTTATTTTATTTATTTATTTTTGGCTGTGTTGGGTCTTTGTTGCTGGGCGCAGGCCCTCTCCAGTTGCGGCGAGCAGGGGCCACTCTCCGTCACGGTGCGCGGGCCTCCCACTGCGGTGGCTTCTGCTGTGCGGAGCACGGGCTCTAGATGCGTGGGCTTCAGTAGCTGCAGCACGCGGGCTCCAGAGCACAAGCTCAGCAGTTGTGGCGCATGGGCCCAGCTGCTCTGCGGCATATGGGATCTTCCTGGACCAGGGTTCGAACCCGTGTCCCCTGCATCGGCAGGCAGACTCTCAACCACTGCGCCACCAGGGAAGCCCCTGATCAGTATTTTTTAAGTTGTAGTAAATACTGTCCAATTACTTTCTGCAAAAACTGTAGTAAATACTGTCGAATTACTTTTACCAACTTATATGCCATTAGCAACACGTCTGAGCTCAAATTACTTTCAAAAGCAAACCCGCAGACAGGGCTGTGATAGGTAACTAGTTTGGGAGATTTGGGGGCTGCACCCCGAATGTCTGCAAGCCTTGTACTTGCCCAGCCACAAGACCAAAGAAAATGCCTGGAGGCAATGACAGAGACATCAACAACTTGTTGGATAGGGAAATTTACAAGTCAGAAGCAAAGTCCCGGAGCAACACCTCACCATGTACAGCAGACGGGCAGGCAGGACATGGCAACAAAGATGGCTGCTGGGGAGAAAGAAAGAGGTTACCATTTATAGGGGGAATTGAAGTCAGGTTGGCTCATCAGTTACCAGGGAAACCAGCTGAGGAGCCCGCCCCTTACAGCCCCTCAGGTTAACGACCATTATGATCATTATCCTGGTCTAAGGATTAGAACAATCACCAGCTGAGGCAGGGGACAAACACGTGGGACAAACACTGATTAAGCTCTATGATTAAGAGGGAAGTTCAGTCATGTGAGTAGGGTACAGGTGAAGCAAGGAATGGTTGAGAAGGGGATGTGCAGAGAGCAAGAGAACCGCCATCTTGAGTGGCCTGATCATACAGAGGTGATCTAAAGGAGCAGAAGTGAAGGACCAAGAAAAGTGAAATGGAGAAGAGCCAATGCAAGGATGCATCATCGAGATCACCACTGTGGGGAACTGGGGTTCCAGCCAGCCAGGAACTTCAGAGGAGGGTGTAAGATGCCTCTTGTAATTGTTCACACAAGGGTCAACGGGGAGAAACATCTGTCCGTCAGTCCTCATCCCCCATGGACTGAAGGTTAGCCCAGAGGTATTAAGTCCCATACTTCTAGAATAAACCTGTACCTTCAACCACCAGTGACCCGTGAATGAGATATCAGAAAAGCTCTAGGAGAGAAAGCAAAAAGACTTGGATGCATGCTTGAGGCAAGACACTGTCAGCCAGAATGAGTCTAAGCCCACAGAGGATTTTTTTTCTTTTTTTTTTTCTGCGGCAACAGCTGGAATCAGAGGTGAAGTTTAGAGGCTGTGAGTTGAGGCACAAGAAGCATCTGATACGTGGCATAGGACTTGCACCCTTATCAACAATGTGTCATTAAATTTCTAATCAATAGGTGAAAAAATGATATCTCACTGGAGTTCTGTTTTGACTTTGTTGAACCATGTTCAAAACATCTGTATTTTCATTTTCTGTGATATGTCCTTTGCACATTTTTCTATTGGTTTTGAGAGCTTTTATCTATTAATGTGTAGGAGTTATATGTATAGAAATTAGTCCTTTTCTATGACACTAATGAAAAGATATTTTATCTTCTGATTTTGTTCAGTGGTTTTCACAGTGCATTTTTTAAAATTGTCTATACAAAATATTTTTCTTTCTGTCTTCTTAGTATTCTATCATACTTATAAAAATTTTCCCCATTTTGAGATTTTTAAAAAATCATCCATTTTGTGGCAGAGGCTACAGCCCCCAAATTCTCTTCTCTTTAAACAGAGAACCCTGTTTTTAAGTGGTCACATCCTTGCATCTAGTTTTGACCATGTGATTGATTGATTTGCCAGCGAGATATAAATAGAAATGTTAGGTGGGACTTCTGGGAAACCTTCTTAAAAGACTTTCCTACCTCCTTCTTGTTCTTGAAATGGCTGGAGATCTAGCAGCCATACTGAATTATGTGGGAGACCTTGATAATGAGGAAGCAGAATCTCGTGGCAGAGCAGAAGATGTGACCCTAGGTCCCTAATGACATAATAAAGCTACCCTATTAGCTTTGACTATCTCCAGACTTCTTTTTATGAAAGAGATATACTTTCCATCACTTTTACTTTGAGTCTTTTAGAAATATATTAACCTAAACCTAACTGATGCATCATGTTTGCTTTTAACAGTATTATTTGTCTCTCCACCTTGAATTTATTTTGGTGTACATAATTTTATAAAGTCATAAAAGTAGCCAATTTAAAAAGACATGCCAATTTAAAAAGACACAAAGAAACATATAATCAGAAAGGGGTATCAGTCTTCGTCTTACTACTTAAAAATAAACACTGTTAAGATTTTGTCTGTATTTCCTTCTAGGCTTTTTTCTTTGTAAATTACATAGCAAAGTTCTCAGCTCATTGTACAAGCTAAAAAATATTAGTTGAATGAATGTATACATTCTTTTACATCTTGATTTTTGCCTTTTAGTAGCAATTTTGTTAGTGGATACAACATTGGTTCACTAGCCATTATTTTATCATTAATTTAAAACCATAATGAAGATCTTAGTGCATAAAGCTTTGTCTAAATGTAATTTCCAGAAATGGATAAAAGGCTTTGAACATCTTTAAAGCTTTGGGTACACAGTGATAAAGTGTTGAATTTTGACAGGCCCCAGTAAGTAGTACTCTTCTTTGTGGCCAATATCTAAAGCAATGGAGATATAAAACAAGGAACAAGACATAATGGAGATGAAAATATCCCCTTTATCACTGTTAAATCTGATATTAGGAAATATGCTTTTATCTTCAGGAAAATTTGCTTCTTAGTCTGATCTCTAGAATTAAACACAGGTGGTAGCCTCTCTCTCAAACCAGTAGGACTGGAGTAGAACATAGGCTCAGGGGGAGGAGTTTGATCCACGAGGAAAAAAAAGGAAGAGGAATGGTCTCTGCATGCCAGTTTATCCTTTCAAACTCTCCTATCAGTTAAGTCTTTTCCCTTAAGGAGTGAAGGATTGGGTAAAGGCTGCAAGGACCAAGTCATTAGAGCTCCCCCAGAATGGAGGAAGGAGTGGAGAAAAAGTGTCATCTCACATCTTCGTGAGGATCGGAAATTATGGATTTTTTTTAATTTAATAATTTAATAGATGACAAATGGTAACTAATAGTTTCAGTTTTTATCTTCGATTATTCATGAGATTGAACAGTTGAACATTTTCCAAAGTATTTTAAAATCTCTGGTCTGTTCATATCTCTTGGAGCCTGAGCATTTTTCTTATTAATTTGTATAATTTCTTTATACAATAAAAATTATCGTTTATTTTCTGTTAATATTTTTGGCAGTCCATTTGCTTTAACTTACGGATATAAGATAAATTCATATAGTCAAATCTATTTTTATGCTTTAATTTATTGCCTTTAATGGACATGAGCTTTTGTTTTAGTCTAGTTCTTCTATAGTTTCAGTTATATTTAACTCCTTAATCCAAATGGCATTTACGTGTTGTTGTATAGTGTTGGTGAAAACCCTTTTGCCTGCCTTCAGCCCATCTCCAAGTTTCCTCCTTTTAGCCCTCTGCATTCTCACTCCGCAGGCAAGCAAAGAGGGAAAGAAGTGAAAAAGTACAAAATTATGTGATTTTTGTTTTATTAATTAGAAGGGAATAATTGTCTCTGCAAGTGGCCAACTCTCTCTGGACACTTTCCCCTTCTGACTACTAGTCTAAAATGTGCAGTTTTTCTTGAAATTTAAAGTGACTTTGAAAGTATCCAGTAGAAACCCTTGAAATGTAAGGAGGGGAATGTCAACTTAACTTACTTGTAAAGCATGCAAATATGAGAAAAGACTATGTCCCATATGAAATTGGAAAAATTGAATTGGAAAAATTACATTTTAATCCAATTAAACATTAAGTAGATTCCCTTTCTGTAAATTGATTTTTTTGTAGTTTGTTGACTTTCTCAGTTGTCATTGAGAGGTTCAATCATAGCCTGACTCACTGCAAATGAGATGAGAAAAGGGTTTAATTGAGGTAGTAAGGGAAGAAGGAGGGAGAAGAGGAGAGGAAAGGTATGGGGGAGAGGAAAAAATGGTGAGAAGGAGCAGAAAAGAATCACGGGGGAAGGGAAAGGAAGGAATTAGAGAGATGGGAGGAGGGAGAAAGAGAAGGAAGAAAAAAAATTGATTCTCAGTCATTCAAAATGGGCTCAGGTGCCATACTGTCAACTTGTAAAAAAAAAAATGCTTCACATTTATTAAATGCTTCCTCTGTGCCTGACCTTTTTCTAATATCTTTACACACATTATTTCTTTTAACTCTGTTATCTCTCCAGATGTATGATTGGACATAAGTGTCTAAATTTGCTTTTGTTTGTATTGTTAAATCTAATGTAGCCATAGCATAAACTGCTCTATCTTGAGCAGCACAGATTTTAAAACTTACATGCATTTTTCTTTCCTACTGACCCTGGCATGTCTTTGAGTTATAGATAATGTCTAGCTAACTAGGAGAGAATTAATCTTGCTTGCTTAAGAATTCTAGGAACTGGGCTTCCCTGGTGGCGCAGTGGTTGAGAATCTGCCTGCTAATGCAGGGGACACGGGTTCGAGCCCTGGTCTGGGAAGATCCCACATGCCGCGGAGCAACTAGGCCCGTGAGCCACAACTACTGAGCCTGCGCGTCTGGAGCCTGTGCTCCGCATCAAGAGAGGCCGCGATAGTGAGAGGCCCGCGCACCTCGATGAAGAGTGGCCCCCACTCGCCGCAACTAGAGGAAGCCCTCGCACAGAAACGAAGACCCAACACAGCCAAAAAAATAAATAAATAAATAATAATTAAAGGTGCTAATAATTAAAAAAAAAAAGAATTCTAGGAACTGACCTTAATGAGGTGGGAGAAGACCAGCCTTGGAGTGGAAGATTAATTGGGCATAAAACCATAAAGATGACGTTGACCAGAACACCCCAAGCCCAGTTTTGAGATGATTATTATTGCTGCAGTTCTGCACATAGCCCCCTGCCTGTACACCCCTGAAACTCCCCTTTAAAACCTTTGTCCTCAAACCGGCAACTTGGAGATGATCTTAGGACATTAGTCCACATCTTCCCAGGTTGCTGGCCTCCCGAATAAAACAACTTTTCTGTTTCCACTAACACTTGTCTATCAAGTATTGGCCTCTCCAGCGACAAGCAGCCAAACTTGGGTTTGGTACCAGCTTTGTCTGGTTACATTAAGACCCACACAGAACAGGCTCCAAGTCTGCTATTTGGGGAGTTAGTAAAACTTCTATCTATGTGCCCAGAGAAGCAGGAACAATGATATGTGGGCTCCTTTTCAGAAAAAGGGAAGACAAAATTTTGTATGCTCTGGTTTAAGTCTCCAGTCACTATGAGGACTGAAGGGTAGAGTTCTGGAAGCAAGGCAATTGGCCCACTGTTCTGGATGGTTTCTAACCTCCTGATCCAGCAAGCCCTCTGGGACACAGGCCTAATGCACTATGTTCCTTCTACTGAAGTGTCAAGTCTGCATTTATTACAGTAATTATCCATCGCACAAATATATGGACTGAACATTGATTCTGAGATCACACATTGTAATCTACCTAATACATCTACTAGGCCAAATAACACCATCAATTTTTCACACTGTTTTAAAGCCCAATTTGCTGCTCAGATACTTAAAGGCATTTCGTATTCTGGTAAATAATTGACACCTGTTTTGTGCAGGTCTCAGCCTATCAATAACCAATGCTGCAGCTGGACCAGCCCTTATGGTTCTTGACACCCTCCGTAATAACCATCAGGAAACGGGGAAAAAAAGGCTCAATACTTACAGATCCTGCAAATTACACGACATACCTGGGGCCACACAGTGAGGTCAAGGGGAGAGAGATCGAAAGCGTGCGTGGGCCCTAGGGTTCTGCTTTTATTGGAGTCGAGGGTCGGGGCCTAGGGTTTCTGAGCTCACTCTACTGGTAAATTTAAAACATAAGGGAGGGAATTTCAATTGCTGGGTTGGGGCGGGGGGTGGTGGTGGTGGTGTGGAAATAGGGAAATAACGGTTAGTTATCAACATTGAAATCAAAAGAGGTGCGGGGTGGGCTGTCACTGTATCCAGGCAGGTGGCACTGTGTTTACTCGGGATCCCATCTTTGAAGTGGATGCCTCTTTAAAGTGAAAGCCTGGGCAATCAAAGCTTAAGGCAGGCACTTGCATTACAAAAGGAAAAGCCAACTGTCAGGGTTTATACTACAACACCGTAAATCAGACTGGTCAAATCATAATCTTCTGGTAGAAGAGGTGGGAAAAAATGTGCAACTTCATGGTAATCAAAGAAATACAGATTAAACCACAATGTTTTGCTTCTATTTTCGAAAATGAGAATGACTGATAATATCCAACGTTAGGCAAGGTGTAGAAATTCTTATAAACTGTTGGTAGGAGTATACTGCATTTCCAGGGGCCAATTTTGTATTATGTATAAAAACGTATTACTTTACTTTTTTCCTTTTTGGAACTTATCCTGAAAGAATATTGGACAATATGCCGAATGTGGCAAAAGAGTGTTCGTTATAGCGCTGTTTACAGTAGTAAAACTTTAGAAAAACTTTAATATCTATTAACAGGAACTGGTTAAATTATAGTGTAATTATATCATGGAATATATGCAAATAATTCAAAAATTTATATTTATGTGGGAAAAAGCAAGTTACAGAAAGTAAGACTAGTACAACCCTTTAAAATTACACGTACATATTTATGGAAAAAATCCATCTCTTGCTCTCAATGCTCCCGTCTATGCAAAGGGAACTCAGTCACACTCTTACCTCTCTATACTCCTTTATGCACGCTGCCTCAACAGATTGCAGTGATCCATTTGATTGGCGATGTGGGGAAGGATAAACAGTTAATACCGTTACCGAATCAAACTTCGGTCCAGTAGCCCACGCGCAGTAAAGCCAATCTACTGACATCAGGCTGTGGTGAAAGCAGTCCAGTGCTCAGCAAAGAGGCCGTGTGGTTAATGCTCAAAAGACAGTACTCCCAGATGGGTTTCTGGGAAGATTTTATTTATTTACGTATTTATTTATTGGCAGCGTTGGGTTTTCTTTGCCGCCCGCGGGCTGTCTCTAGTTGTGGCGAGCGGGGGCTACTCTTCGTTGCGGTGTGCAGGCTTCTCGTTGCGGTGGCTTCTCTTGTTGTGGAGCGTGGGCTCTAGGTCCATGGGCTTCAGTAGTTGTGGCACAAGGGCTCAGTAGTTGTGGCTCGTGGGATCTAGAACGCAGGCTCAGTAGCTGTGGCGCACGGGCTTAGTTGCTCCACGGCATGTGGGATCTTCCCGGACCAGAGCTCCAAGCTCTGTCTGCTGCCTTGGCAAGCGAATTCCTAACTACTGCCCACCAGGGAAGTCTGGGAAGAGTTTTTAAAGGCAAAGTGAGGGAGGGGAGTTGCAGGGTGCGTGATCAGCTCGTGCACAATTCTCTAATTGGTTGATGGTGAGGTTACAGGGTGGTGTCACAGGTGTTAACATTATCAATCTTCTGGCTCCAACCGGTCTGAGGGCCATGTGCTCATGGTCATCATGCAGTTAACTTCTTCCATCTGGTGGCGGTTTTAGTATCTGTAAAATAACTCAGGAATGTGCATCAGACTGTTATCTATGTCCTTCAGGGAGGACCTAAAGATTCTGTGACTGCAATATGCCTGATTTACTGTTTAAATTGTTACCAGTTCTCCTGACCCAACTGCTAGTTTTTGTTGTTACTGTATGTTCACATTCTTTCAATCATTAACTCTTGAGCTAGCCTTTTATGACTCAGGGGAGGACTGGGAAATTAAAGCTTTTCTACAAACAAGAGGCAGGTGGAGGGCATGGTGGGGTCTGTTCTGGGAAGGCCCCATAATATCCTGCTCAGTTACAATACTTGACTCAACTCTGCCCCTTTTCTTCTTGGAATTGAACTGCCTGCTGGGAATACTAGCTCTTTTCTGCTCCTCCATGCTGTCTTTCCTGCCTTATACTGGGAGGGAACCCTGAATAATTCCGGAGTTCATTTAGCAGTCCCTACTTTGACACTCACATTAATCAACATCCTCCAATTCATCTTTACATTCATAAAAGTAACATTTTTGCCTTCTTATACCGTTTATTTGTCTTATTTATCAATTTATTCATTACTCTGGACAAGGAAGAAAGCTGCTATTTATTGGGTATTTTCAAGTACTGATATGCATCTGAAAAGGCATGGAGGAATAAATTCCAATGGTGACCTCTATAGACACTTCACTTGCTACTTTCTAAATTCTGGGCTTCTGTATATTTTATTTTTAAAATATATGTATATATAATCGTGTATTACTTTCAGAACCAACAAGAGAAATCAATATTGATTTCTATTTTGATTAAAAAGAGGAATAAAACATATATAACAATGATATACTACTCTCTATGTGAAATAAACATGGCCTCCCTAAATTATACTACTTATGGCTGTCAAGAATATAATGAAATAGATACTGTTATTCACTCCTGGTGGCCTCTGGTCTTGCAGTCCATGGTAAGAGGATAATGACTTTGCTTTGTCATTAACTAGCTGTGTGACTTTGAATGAGTCATTTCCTTCTTCAGTTTTCTCATTTGTTAAACAAGTTTCCTTTAGGCCCTAACTTTCTAAGATTCTATACACTGATGTTTAGTATACACTTGGGTAATTAATATCAGCTGTCAGCAGTCTATTAACATTGTCTCTGAGTGTCTGACTTCCCTTTTTTGGGAATTCTCTTTCCTCTCCATAGCCCACTGGCCCATGGCTGATGGGACCATAAGTGACCACCTGACTGAAGGTGATCCAATCAGTTTTTCTCTCCATGAAGAATTTAGAATAGAGATTTAGAAAGAGAAGTTAGGTTTTTGTGGAGCACTAGAATCAAGGGTAAATGAATTTTAAAAAGCTGTGGAAAGAAAGAAAGAAGAAGCTGTGGAAAAGAAAAGAAAAAAACTGGCCTGTAGAGATAGGGGAAGGATAAAGCAGACTAAGAAAAATAACTAGAGAAGATAAAGTTAAAAAAAAAAAAAAGATTTCTTCTGGCTTTCTAGTCTCTGGTCCCTTCTGGAGGCCCAGCTGCCTTCCAATTCTTAGTTTCAATGAGACAAACTTGTATCCTTATAATAGATATTCCTTTTTAGCTTAAGCTAGATGGAGTTGGTCTCTTTAACTTGCAATCAAAGAATCTTTTCTACAATGTACATCTAGCCAGAAGAAACGGACATGTTCCTTAGCCTCTTGGCCCTATCATTCCAAATATATGCAAAGAAACTAAATTTCTATTGGATTTAAACTCAGCCTGCAGAAACCCACCTCCCCGCCCTAGGAGCAACCCCAGGCTTTATCCAGCACTGCCCATCCCAGCTACTGCTCCCTAACACATGCACCACCCACCAATGTTCCACAACTGGTGTAGGGGACAAAATTTTCCACCCAATATGTGTCTCTTTGGCATGAGGATTAATTTAGGCTGATTATTTTTAAGAAGCAGAAGAATCAAGAAATCTGTCTTTTTACCTCCCACTTAGCTGCCTAGAGAATCTGGATATGACACAACATTGTAAATCAACTATACTTCAAAAAAAAAAAAAAAAGAGAGAGAGTTTAGATAAAGGGCCTCTTCGCAGAATAGTGCTGTCATCAGATATAAGCAAAGAAAAACTAGGGGTTATGGGGGGAACTGGGCAGGGCCTAGAGATCAGAATCCACTCTGTGTCCCATTGTCTCTGCAGGCCCAGCGAACATCTGTTTACCAAACATTTGCTTTTTCATCTCCATGTGAATTGCCTTCCTCTCCTTAGAAGTCCCAAACTGCTACCCCCAACATCTTCTTTTGTCTTTAGCTGAAGATGGTGTTTAAGGTGAGGGTTTTGGCCATTTTGGTGAGTTACTCAGTTTTCCTGGTCTCTCCCAGGTATATGTGTTATTAAACTTTTGTTTGACTTTCTCTTGTTAATCTGTCTCATGGGGATTTAATTCTTAGACCAGCCAGAAGAATGTAGAAAGTAGAGGAAAATCTCTTCCTCCTGGACACGGGCATCTCAATCTGTGATTGGAAGAAGAAAGTATTTGGGTGAAATGCAGCTCCTAGGAAATGATTTTGGATAAGTAAATGAACACAAATCTTTCTGACTTCTGTCTGTCTTTCTTGTGAATGTCTATTCTGTTTTTCATCATTCATCTATATAAATAGAGCCATAATTGACTGCTGAGTGCTAAAAATGAGTATAAGTTCAGATGGAGGACTGTGGTTATTGCAGAGGGAGTCACTTAATGTTCATAAAAGCCTTCTACATTTCCTCTTTTTTTAAAAAAAATAAATTTATTTATTTATTTATTTATGGCTGTGTTGGGTCTTGGTTGCTTGGGCTTTCTCTAGTTGTGGCGAGCAGGGGCTACTCTTCGTTGCGGTGCAGGGGCTTCTCATTGCGGTGGCTTCTCCTGTTGCAGAGCACGGGCTCTAGGCGCACAGGCTTCAGTAGTTGTGGCACACGGGCTCAGCAGTTGTGGCTCACGGGCTCTAGAGCGCAGGCTCAGTAGTTGTGGCGCACGGGCTTAGTTGCTCCACGGCACGTGGGATCTTCCCGGACCAGGGCTTGAACCCGTGTCCCCTGCGTTGGCAGGCAGATTCTTAACCACCGCGCCACCAGGGAAGTCCCTACATTTCCTCTTTGGGATACACCTAGAACAGGTTTTATAAAGCTGAGCAACTGAATTTATCACTGCATGTAAGTGCTATTTGTTGTTTATAGTAGCAAAAATCTGGATAGAACCCAATTGTCCATTAATAGAGGAAAAAATGAGTACATTATGACATTATGATCTATTATATGGGATTTGTACAGGAGTTAAAAAGAATAATTTAGAGTTGACCTGGAGAAATCTCCCTGTTATTGTAAGTTAAAAAAACAAAAAACAAAGACTTCAGGGTAATGAGCATGGTATTAGCTTGTTTTTAGTTAAAAAAGAAAGCAATTAAACTTATGTGTATGTGATATATACACATACACAAAAGTTTAATTCTCTACATTTTACCTAACTGGTGCTGGGGCTCAGGACAGGCTGTGCCAAAATAGGCCACATATTTTGAATTAAAGTTACTTAAGAAATGGCCAATGCAAGAAGGACACCCTGACCCACCTTTCTGTCTCCCTGAAAGCGTGAAATAAATCTCCCGTGTGAAAAGTGCATTCCCTGCATCTGGAGGTAGAAGGATGCCCTTATCCCCAGAGACAGGGTATTTGGTCCCAGAAGCCTATCATAAACAAACCATGTTACTTCTTTATCAATACTACCCCAAGCCCAAACTCTTTTTAGACTCTTCACTAATTGATCACCCAAAACCTGTTTCTTTGACCTGTCAATTCCTTACTAATTTATTGTTTCCTTGTCTAAAAAGTACAAAAGCTGCCTGCTTTGGCCACTTCTTAGGTGCCATTTCTGTAAGACCTCCATGCGCGTGAAGTAAAATTTGTTTCTTTCTCTCCTGTTAATCTGTCTTGTGTCAATTTTAATATTAGTCGAGCCACAAGAACTCAAGGCAGGTAGAGGGGGACATTTTCCCCTTCCCGACACTGGTTATGACAATAAGGTTGCTATATACCACTCTTAGACACAACTTCAAAGGGAGAATAGCACCATGCTCACTGACTAAAGTCTCCTTCCTAATTATAATAGGAATGTCTCTGTGTGGGTATGTGAGTGTGTGCAGACAGAAAAATGTGGAAAAGCATATCTTAAAATGTTAACAGTGGATACCTGTGTGAGGGAGAATTGAAAGAAGCTGGTTGAGGAAATTAACTTTTCTTTATATGCCTCTGGATTCTTTGATTTATAAAAAAAAGAGCATGTATTACTTTTATAATAAAAATTCAATGTGTAAAATTGAAGTTAGGCTAGTAAAAGCAGAGCTTAAAAATGGAGGCTGTTTAATCAGCCCTTCAGTAATGTTTATGGATCAGAGGTCAATTTTTTTAGCTCTGCTCTAAGACCAACTACTGGCTGAGTGGTTGTCTAAATTGTTCATGTTCTTTGTGGATTGATGATGCCCAAGTCACATGATAATTGCATAACCTAACAAATTGCTGGGCTTTTTGTTTTTCACTACCCATTTTTCCCCATTTTCTTTATGTACACTAGACTACATTTTATGGAAGCAAATTTATCAGTGTCTTTCTCACAGGAGCTTAAGCTCAGAGACAAGCTCAGAGACTTTTCTGAGAAAAGACCTTAAGGATTTAATGTTTCATCAGGCATTGGGTACAATGGTCTGTGAGGCACTGGAGGAACCAAATTTTGTTCTGCACTGCAGAAGCTGAATATGAGGGGTGAGCATAAAAGTGGAGTAAAAATATTTTTATTGCCAAGTATGTTATTTTACCATCCCCCATCTGCATTTTAATCAGTAGGAAAAGTGTCCTGAGGGTAATAGCTAAATCTTTCAAAAAACGGATGAGGAAATGGAAGAAAAGGATTCTTAATAATAACTATATATTGAGCATTATGGTGTGCCAGACATTGTGCTAAAACCGTTTTGAGATTATCTCGCTAAATCTTCCCCACAAATCTATAAGGTCTGTATTATAATTATGCCTATTTTGTAGATGATGAAATGGAGGCTGAAGAACTGAGAGGAGTAGTGGCTTGTCCAAGATTCCCCAGCCAGTAAGTGACAGAGTTAATACCAGCTTATTTTTTTCTCTAAGTAGATTCACCATACATCCCAGTTTGCCTGAGCTAGTCCCAGTTTACATCTTGTATCCTGAAGTAATTAGTAATGTTGTCCCCTTTCCATCTCACAAATGGACTTGACAACAAATTTACAGCCGCTCCATCTCAAGATCTCCCTATCTTGGTACTATTGCTTTTGGGGCCTGGAAAATTCTTTGTTGTGAGGGGCTGTCCTGTGTTTGGCAGCATTGCTGGCCTCTACCCGCTAGATGCCAGTAGCCCCCCACCCAAATAACAAACAAAAATGTATCCAGATGTTGCCAAATGTCCCCTGAGGGGCAAAGTTGTTCCTACTTGAGAATCACTGCATCTAAAGCCTATGCTCACAAAAATTTAACTACAGAAGGAAAATATCATCTATTTGCTACAGAACATGTACTATGAGCCTACCTATTACACTAGCTGGCACACACCCTGTACTCAATAAAAGTTAATTTCTTGGGGGCATTATTTGATTTCCCAGTTGTAGAGAGGTACAAGGGCTAAACAAACAATGAACAAGATGACTGGAGGGCCCTAGTGATTAAAATTGGTTTGTTGCAATTTTTATTAGAGAAGACTGAAATGGTGTACTGGGAAGTGACCCAGAAACCTCCTGGCTGCCCGTTCTGGTAATATTGTGGAATTTGATTCTTGATTCCATTGGGTGTCATGCCTTAGTAATGAACATAATAGCCAGGGAGACAGCCAGAGAATGATACGGTAAGTTTTACACTGCAACCTTCTTCAATTATAATAGCTAATAATAATCAGTGTTCTATTTTCTCCTACTCTTCCTCTTAGAAATGACCACCATTTCTTTCATACCACCATTTTCCATTTATTAGCAATAACAGAGGAAATACCAATAGCACCAATCAAAAATGAATCCACATGACGTGTTTTATCCTTACAGCTGTAATAACTAGTAACTAACATGGATTGGAAAGCACTTTGCAAATGTAAAAAGTGCTGTACAGATGCATTATAATTATCATCATTAATAAATTAGCCCGATTCTCCTAGTATTCAAAAGGCACGTAAGGTCAGATACATGGGTTTCAGTGGGGCAAAATGATCACAACCTACAATGTAGCAATGGTTCACATGTGTTAGCAATAAGTTTTACCCCATGCAATCCTGCAGAGCTGAAGTTACACACCCTTCAAAAAATGGGAGAATGAAGCTAAAAGTAGACAAAACAGGTTTTTTTTTTTTTTGAGATTTAATGCTTTTAATAACAGACTCCTACCTCTTTTATGTTAACTTTTAAAAGATAATATAATTAATCAAACTTCTAAATTGTACATTTTAGAAAATTAAAATTTCTTATTTAAGGTGACAGTAAATTTTATTATTCTCTATGAGCTGATATTCCACATATTGTTAGAATTTCAAAGTATTCTGTGAATTCAAAGAGGTCAGATTGGTAAATTTTGTGCTTGCACACCCTCAGGAAATATCTTCAGTATGCATTCCAGAACTGTTACTAGAGAAAAACAGCTTTATCCATTTCCTTGCCAGCAAGAGTCTTAGCAAGAGACAGCTCTTGGCTGACCATAAATAAAATTCCTTGAATCACCAGTATCTTGATTTAAGAAAGAAATTTTACTGTGTCTTTCATACACAAAAGTTGATTAACAATGGTTAAAAAAACTCTACTGCACTTTTTCACAGGTGTACAAAAGGAAATATAATGGAATTACATTCAACAATAAAGCTTAAAGTTCACTCTAGGTAATAGTTGCAGTAACATTCACATACACAAGCACAGAGTAAATATATATCAGGAGTCTTATAATAGCATACAGCATACATATGGGAGATTGAGCTCAGGTAACATCATAGGTGTTAGCAAGATTAGCAATTCAGAGTGTTATAGAAAAGGAAAACTAAACCAAAGAGAAGGTGTTGGCGATCACACCAAGACAAATCACAGAATTAGAGGATTGGAAAGTCTGCTCACTGTATGTATGAGAAAACAACATTTTTCTTCAATTTCTGGGTCTTGATATAGTTGGTTAGAGAAGGTTGTGTATTCAAAGTGCACATAATTGTTTCTTAGAAAACAGAGAGAGAAAGATCCATTTATTTAGTAATTAATACATGCAAGAGGCAGCCCCAGAGTGACCTGAAAGAGTAAAGCTGTGATTGGCAGGTGGCCGGTATAATACAGATGTTTCAGGCAATTCTCTTAAAGCACTTCTGTAGCAGCAATGATCATTTAAATGGCTGTAGACTGAATTCTCTTTCGAGGATAGTTTAGGGGAATTGAATTCATCATATTTCTCTTTAAAGATTTATAGTTATAGATTTTCTCTTTTTTAAATAAATCTATCAACAAACAGCATAAAGTGAGGTGCTGGGGTTTTCTTTTGCTTTTGCATATGTGTTGTCGGAAAAGAATCTGACCTTTTCATAACATTGTGTGCAAAAGAATTTTTAATAAAGTGAGCACAAGGACATATACAGGAAACACATCAGATCTGCTTCTGTTGCCCTGGTTGGCCCCCTGTTAAACACTGAACTATTGGCTTGTAGGTAAAATGCAGGTTTTAGGTATAATGACACCACAGCCAAGAGACTTAGGGATTCCTAAAGCCTTGTCAGTGGGGGGAGTTTTGTCTGCTAGAGGGTGGCCACCGCCTCTTCAGCTGTAAGATTTAGAAAGTCTGGTACCTTTTCGTTTCACATTTCCCACTGTTGATTTGCCTTTGTTTCCCAGCCCTCCTAGTCTAATCTGGCCCATCCCAGCCAACATATTCCCCGGTGGCCACACATACCCAGCGGCCACAGACACTCAAGCTGCTCAATCTCAAAACCTTTCAGCCTGCCCTGAAAGTGTCATCAAGACAGGATCCCCGGAGCACAGGGCAGAGAGTCCAACCTCTCACTGGCGGGGCTGGGAAGCCTCTCCTTTGTGGCGGAGGAGAAAGGAGACTTGGGTCTGCTTTTTAGGTTCTGAAAACAAGCCAGAGTGGAGAGAGAGAGTTAACACCAGACTTAGTAAAGCTTTTAAGACAAAACTTGTTAAATGTGATCTAGACAGACATAGGGAACTTTCTGCAGATTTCTGAGGTCTATAAGAAAGGGCTCATGTGGATAGGAAAAGGAGTAGGGAGTTGCTACATGGGAGAGATTTGCCATTATTACAAAAACTGGCTAAGTGGCTTGTTTCCATTAGATGACCTCACTGGTCACTGTTGTCAGTCGTGCTGTTCCCTTTCTCTTTTTTCTCCTGGGTCTTGTTACCCTTCTTCTTTTTCTTCTTTTTCTTGGTCTCCTCCTTTTTGCCGAAGGTTATGAAGTCACTTTTGTCAATTTGGCTGTTAGTAGGCTCCTGCCGGATGGAGATGATTGCAGGAGATCCTGGGATAATGAATTTGTCTGGCAACTCACCGGGACCAGATTGTTTGGGGTTGCCTGGTCCGTATTTAAAGGTCCAGCTGTTGCTGTTGACACCAGCACCGACTGGAGGGGACACCTCTCCTGCCTCTGGTTCTGCAAGACAAACCATCGCAAGTCAGTCACAGAGTCAACATATGCTTTCCATATGCCACACCAGGAGCCTGAACACAGGAGAGGCTGCACAGATGGTCATGGCCCCCATGAAATCGTGAGTTATTTCTTCAAGCCTAGGGCAAGGCCAATGTTTGGAAACAAGCAGGAAGGCAGATTTTTTTCACCAGAGGGTCCAGAAATCTAGGTTTCTAGTAACATATTTTTGGTTCTTTGTGAAGAATTTTCTAAAGAATATCTGGTTGTGTGAGAGAGTGGCATGGACATATATACACTACCAAATGTAAAATAGATAGCTAGTGGGAAGCAGCCACATAGCACAGGGAGATCAGCTCGGTGCTTTGTGACCACCTAGAGGAGTGGGATAGGGAGGGTGGGAGGGAGGGAGATGCAAGAGGGAAGAGATATGGGAACATATGTATATGTATAACTGATTCACTTTGTTAAAAAGCAGAAACTAACACACCATTGTAAAGCAATTATACTACAATAAAGATGTTAAAAAAAAAAAAAAGAATATCTGGTTGTGATTACCCTGCCTGGGAGTGAGGCAGGAAACGTACTTGATTAAAGCAGAATATGCAATAAAATACCTAGGAATAAATTTAACCAAGAAGACGAAAGACCTGTACACTGGAAACTTTATGACATTTATGAAAGAAATTGAAGGAGATAGAAACAAATGGAAAGATATTCCATGCTCATGGATTGGAAGAATTAATATTGTTAAAATGCCCATACTACCCAAAGCAATCTATAGATCCAATGCAATCCTTATCAAAATTCCAATGGCATTTTCCACAGAAATAGAACAAACAATCCTAAAATTTGTATGGAACCACAAAAGAACCCAGTAGCCAATGCATTTTTTTATTTTATTTTTTAGATTTATTTATTTATGCATGCATGCATGCGGTGTGGCATGCGGGATCTTAATTCCCCTACCAGGGATCAAACCTGTGCCCTCTGCAGTGGAAACATGGAGTCTTAACCATTGGACCACCAGAGAAGCCCCAGCCAAAGAATTCTTGAGAAAGAAGAACAAAGCTGGAGGCACCAAGCTTCTAAACTATATTACAAAGCTATAGTAATCAAAACAGTATGGCATAAAAAGACACACAAATCATGGAAGAGAATACAGAGCCCAAAAATAAACTCATGCAAAAATGGTCAGTTAATTTATGGCAAACAAGCCAAGAATATACAATGGGAAAAGGACAGTGTCTTCAATAAATGATGTTGGAAGAAATGGACAGCCACATATAAAAGAATGAAACTGGGCCTCTATCTTACACCATACACAAAAATTAACTCAAAATGGATTACAAACTTGAACATAAGACCTGAAACCATAGAACTCCTAGAAGAAATCATAAGCAGTAAGCTCTTTACTATCAGTCTTAGCAATGATTTTTTTGAATCTGATAACAAAAGCAACAAAAGCAAAAATAAACATATGATACTACATCAAACTAAAAAGCTTCTGCACAAAGAAGGAAACCAACGAAATGAAAAGGCGACCTACAGAATGGGAGAAAATATTTGCAAATCCTATATCTGATAAGGGGTTAGTATCCAAAATATATAAAGAAGTCATAGAATTCAATATTAAAAAAACTCCAAACAATCTGATTGAAAAATGGAAAGAAAATCTGAATAGACATTTTTCCAAAGAAGACATACAGATGGCCAACAGGTACGTGAAGAGGTGCTCAATGTCACTAATCAGAGAAATACAAATCAAAACCACAATGAGCTATCACCTCACACCTGTTAGAATGGCTGTTATCAAAAAAACTAGAAATAGCAAGTGCTGGTGAGGGTATGGAGAAAAGGGACCCCTTGTCTACTGTTGGTGGGAATGTAAATTGGTGTAGCCACTATGGAAAAGAGTATGGAGGTTCCTCAAAAAATTAAAAATAGAGCTAGCATATGATCCAGCAATTCCACTTCTGGGTATGTATCTAAAGAAAGCAAAAACACTACCTTGAAAAGATATATGTACCCCCATGTTCATTGCAGCATTACTTACAACAGCCAAGATATGGAAGCAATTTAAGTGTCCATTGATGGATGAATGGATAAAGAAAATGTGATACACATACACACACACACACAGCTGAATTTTATATATATACAAAATTCAGGGGGCTTCCCTGGTGGCGCAGTGGTTGAGAATCTGCCCGCCAATGCAGGGGACACGGGTTCGAGCCCTGGTCTGGGAAGATCCCACATGCTGCGGAGCAACTAGGCCCGTGAGCCACAGCTACTGAGCCTGCACGTCTGGAGCTTGTGCTCCGCAACAAGAGAGGCCAGTTCAGTGAGAGGCCCACGCACCGTGATGAAGAGTGGCCCCCACTCGCCGCAACTAGAGAAAGCCCTCGCACAGAAGACCCAACACAGCCAAAAATAAATAAATAAATAAATAAATATTAAAAAAAAAAATTCAGCCATAAAAAAGAATGACATCTTGCCATTTGTGACAACATGAATGGACCTCGAGGGCATTACGCTAAGTGAAATAAGTCAATATTTAAATATTTGACAAAATAACACCGAGAAAGACAAATACCATATGATCTCACTTATATGTGGACTCTAAAAAAACAAACAAAAAAACAAGCTTATAGCTACAGAGCACAGATTGGTGGTTGCTAGATGGTGGTGGTGGTAGTGAAGGGTGCCAAAAGGTCCAGACTTACAGTTATAAAATAAATAAGTCATGGGATGTAATGTACAGTATGGTAACTACAGTTAATAATACTGTATTGCATACTTGAAAGCTGGTAAGAGAATAGATCTTAAAAGTTCTCATCATAATAAAAAAGTTTTTTTGTAACTATATATAGTGACAGATGTTAACTAGTCTTATTGTGATCATTTTACTATGTATACAAATAGTAAATCATGTTGTACACCTGGAACTAATATAATATTATGTGTCAATTATATCTCAATTAAAAATAAAAGATAAGATATATATAGGTACATGTAAAGTATTATAGGACCGAGAGGCAAAAATTATTACACTTGAGAAAGTCAATTGAGATTCCAGAAGAGAGGTGAAATTTGCGCTGAGACTTGAGAAAATGATTATGCATCCACAGGGGCTTCCAGTGCAAGACTTTCCCAAGAGTCTGGTTGGAAGACACACCATAAAGTATACCAATGACTTCTAGAAGAGTAGAGGTCAGAGCTAGAGAAGAAGAGTAATGGTCTCTCTGAGCGAAGTGATCCCAGTGGCCATGACGTTGAAACCTTTTGGCATCACAGCAGTGTTCATGTATCTGACACTGCTTCTTTGGTGGAGCCATGAAAAGTTCTGCCAGATAAACAGTTTACGTTTGATTGTAGTTTGGGATTCTCTACATCTGCTACTTCCATCTCCTTACCTTCCACCACTTCTCAATCTCCTCTAATTTGGCATCCTTGAGCACTACTTTTCTAACATTGCTCATGGCAAGCTCACTGATTATATTACTTCCAAAGCCAGTGGTCACATTTTAGTCTTCATCTTATTGAACTTCTCAGCAGCATTAGTAATCCCCTTCTTGAAACACTTATTTTTTTATGAGTTCCTTATCAAACCATTCTCCTGACCATTCTCTCTGGCTGTTCTTTGTCAGTTTCCTCGCAGGATTCTCTTTACCTATGTATTGCAGCTTCCTTGGGTTTGGCCCTAGACCTTTTCTTCTTCTTTCTCTTCACTCTCTCCTTTTGGAATCTCAGCCTGTCCATGGGTAAACAAACCATCTAAATATGCTGACGAGATACAAATGTATACTTAAAGCCCACAGGTCTCTCCAATCTCATGTATCCAACTGCCTATCTGGTATCTCCTCTTGGCAGTCTCATGGGCAACTCAAACTGAAGGAATCTGAAATCAAACTCATGATTCCTCTCCTCTATTCCCTTCTAAATCTCTCATCTCAATCGATGATATGCCATTCACTCCAATGCTCAAGGCAGAAGCTTCAGAGCCATTATTCATTTTTCTCTATTCTTCATTTATAATATACCAACACCTGTCATTTCAGCCTCCTAAACATATCTAGACTTTGTCCTCTTCTCATTTTCACTGCTGCTACCTTTTTTCAGGACACGATTATCTTGTATGTGAATTACAACAATAGCTTCCTCCTTGTTCAGCCTGCTTCTACTTTTGCCTCTCTCTAACCTTCCACACATAGCCAGAGTCATCTTTATTCCTTAAAGTCTTTCTCCGTTTTTAAAATACTGAAGTATAACATGCACACAGTAAAAATCCTTTAAAAAATAGAAATTATTTTATATCACTCCCCTTGCTTAAAATTATTTGAAGGTTTTCTATTGCCTTGAGAGGAAAAAAAAATCAAACTCCTTAACATGGTATACAAAGCCCTTCAATAGCCTGTTATTTTTTATTCTCCAATTTCACCTACAAGTGTCCCTCTTACCACTATCCTCCAGCCACACAGGTTTTCTTTCAATTCCTCAACACCCCTTGGGATTGTTTTTTGCCTCAAAATCTGTATACATACGGTTTCTTTTTGCCTAGAATGGTCTCCCCTCCATGCTTAGCATGACTCCTCATTCTTCAAGTCTGTGCTTAATTGAAATCTCTTCAGAGAGGCATTCTATGACCATCCTAGCCAAGCAGGACCCCCTTCACACCTATCTCTTATCACTGTAAGGTCCAGAGAAGCAGAAAATATGTATGTATTTTTTAATTTTAAAAAAAATTTTTACTGGAGTACAGTTGATTTACAGTGTTGTGTTTCAGGTGTATGGCAAAGTGAATCAGTTATACATACAGATATATCCACTCTTTTTTTTTTAGATTCTTTTCCCATATACGCCAGAGTATTGAGTACGTTCCCCGTGCTATACAGCAGGTTCTTTTTAGTAATCTATTCTATAAGGAAATATATCTGTTTTATTCACCAGTGTGTAGCCAGTGTCTAGCACAATTCCTGGCCCATAGCAGGTGTTTGATAAATACTTGCTGGATGGATGAATGAAAGGACTGATGTGAGAAATGGAAGTGGTGCCCACTCCTTAGCAGATCAAATAACTTTCCATTGCCGCACTCTGGAGTCCCTAAAGACAAGCAGGAAATGCATGTGAAGTGCTGAGGCTGACTCCAGCACAAATGAAAGAGCTCAATAAATGGAATCACACATGGGCAACTATACATGGCGCAGCTCTCAGGGCTAGGACAGCAGGGTAAGGATATTGCAAATTTAGTCCAAATACCAGCAGACTGTAGGGAAAGGGAGTAGGAGAGTTTCTTTTCTCCCATAAACCCCTTTGCTACACCATGCTTCCCCTGGCAGAGCTGACACTATAGCTCTTTGGACATAGGGCTATAGATATTTTTTCTCTGAGACTGATTTCTTTGATTCGTCTAAGATAATCAAATCTGCAATTGAGCTCAGCCAGAATCTGCCTGTTGACCTTTCAAATACAGGCCCTGCCCCTGAGAGACTGAGACAAAAGTGAGAAATGCATTTAAAAGCCTCTGACTTGGCGTCTAGGAGAACTGGGTTTCAACACCACTCTGTAGTCCTTTAGTTGCTCTCACAGAGTCCAAGATGGAAATTTTTCTGACCACAGCCAGGACTCTGTATGAGGCCTCTAGGACTGTCATCTGGAGATGCAGAGTTCAGAGATATTTTTATCTTGCAGAGTTAAAGGACCTTAATGGCCGTGCCTATAGGCGGAGGGAGCCTCTCACAGCAGGATCCCTAAGAGTTGATGAGCTTCTTTTACATGTCACTGAGCTTCTTCGGCCTTTGCTGGGAGCCTTGGTTGGGTCTGATTCAGCCTCCACTCCAAGAAGAATTCAGGTGCATCCTCCTCATGTTCAGCTTCTGCAGAGCAGAACAAGATCTGGTTTCTCCAGTGCCTCCCAGATCCTTGTACCCAACCTGTTCTGGCTGATGTGTGTGCAAACATCTCTGAGGGTTCATTCAGGTGAAATAATATCTTAAGGCTGTGACAAACAACATTTACTGACCTCCTAAATCTGAGTCCCTTTAGGCCAAGAGCACTGAAGCCCTTGACCACCTTCGCTTATAAAGTGCTGTGACTTTGGGGCAGAATCAAGGCGATACTCCTTGATGAGAATATCTCATGAGAAAGATGAAAAAGGAAGATGAGGAAAAGATGAGAAAGGAAGATGCACCTTTTCTGCCCCTAACCCCAGCCCAGGGCCAGTCTCAGGTCAGTCAAGGGAATGTTTCTTCTTTCAGTGCTGTCTCCCTCCCCCCCTCCTGGGACCTCCCACAGGTCCCCTCGCCTCTGCTCCCAGGGACCCAGCTCACTGGCTCACAAAGGCAAGACTGAGACACAGCCACGACCCAAATGAATGGATCTACTAGAGCCTAGAAGGAGGAATTCTGAGAGACATCAAGCGGCGGAGGATCAGCCCTTCCCTGACATTCAGATTACAACCCAATGGAATTTGAAAGTTTAATAGAGTATGATCATAATTATAGTAAAAGGTTTTGCCTTTTTTTTTAAATTGGCTGATTTCTCCACAGTAGGTAGGGATACACGTAAAAATGTGAACAACATACACTTTTGTTTTACAAAGGCATATAGATCTGCAGCTTTAAAAACTGCCTTATGGGGGTAGCTGACCACTTCACCTAATCCAATAACCCACTTTAGGCACTTCCCTTAGACACTGCCCAGGGTCTTTTGGGCAACATTCCCTACTTTCTTCTTTCATTCTAAACTAACTCTGGCTGGAGTTTAGCCTCAGTGACTGGGAACAATTGAGCTGGAGGCTTTACCAGTGCAGATGCCAGGGAAGGTCCTGAAGATTGTGAAGCAAATGCCACACTTGTAAACCTACCCCCAACCCCTATTCTAATCTGCTCTGGACAATCAACTAAGGCCAGGAGAGGTTTATCTGATTTACACAGACTTCCCCTAACAGAACAACCCACAGTCATTTTGACCAAGAATAGTACTTTCAGGAAAGTTCTTAGAGGGGCAAGGCTGGAGAATGTTGGAGGATTTTTAATCCTCTTTTCCTCTCCTCCTCTTGCTTTGCTCTTCTGAACTTGAGGGCTTGCCCTGGTTCTATCACTTAATGGTACATAGTCCTGGGCAATTTACATAAACGACTCTGAGCCTCAGTTGCCTCAGGCATAAAATGGAGGTGATCACCTTCCTGTCTTCATCAGGGTTATGAATTAGTTAACATTTACTCTGCCTTCCTATGTGCTAGGCACTGGGCTAAGCGGATCTGCATATGCTATATAATTTTTACTCCTCACAGGAACCATAGGAAGTAGATATTGCCAATATCCATGTCTGCTTTATAGATACGTTGGTTTTATAAATGAAGAGACTGAAGACCAATCGTCACAGGGTTACTAACTGGTGGAGTCTGGGACTCAAATCTAGGTAGTCCCACTCCAGTTACGAACGAGACCCACATCCTGAGCTGTATATGAAGGCCCTTTGAAAACCCTGAAGCATTATACAAATGTAGCAATGGCTCTGGCTGTATCTGTTTAGTCACCATTTGGGAGACGGCGATGCAGGCAGGAGCCTCTAAGCGAGAATCAATAGAAAGAAGTGTGGCGGTGGGGGGAGGGGTGGGACTGCGGGAGGGAGCGCTCAGCTCCGGAAAATCGCAGCCCAGCCGGCAGGTTGCCGCCCCTCCCCTTCGCTCCCCATTCATCCCTTTGTTACCATCTCTGGGATTCTGGTGCTGAGGTTAATAAAGAGCTTCCAGAAAACCCATCATTTTGATTAAAGCCGGGGACCATCTTGCCAGACAGCACTCTGGAGCCTGCCTACCGCCCACTCCGCTAGGTCCGTGCAGCCAGCAAAGGCTATTAAATGATTACAGCCGTTTCCGGCCCCACCAGGCAGCTCCCCTGGACTGCTTGCTCTCCGGCGCTGGCTGCTGCTTCTGCTGCTGCCTCTGGCCGCGCAGGGAAGGGTCAGGGCACGGAAGGCTGTGCAGATTCTGGGTTTGCAAGTGAACACCCAGGCTTTCTGCACAGGGACACCTCGCTTCTCCTGGACTCCTTTCCCACCCCTCCAGCCACTGCGGCCCTTCAAGCAGCTCCAATTTCATTTGAGCCTTCTGTGGCTTTGAGCAACCATTTCTTCTGTGTGTGTGTGTGTGTGTGTGTGTGTGTGTGTGTGTGTGTGTGTGTGTGTGTGTGTGTGTGTGTGTGTGTGTGTGTGTCTGTCTGTCTTTCTCTCTCTGTCTCTCCCTCTCTTTCTCTACCAGAACTTGGCAGATTGTAGAATTATACATGCTCAGACCAAAACGCAAAAAGCATCTGCCATCAAACCCACTGAAAGACCAGGATGTAAAACATATCTCGCTCCCTCCCCACCCCCTATCCCACCATCTGTAGGGTTTGTGGACTGCTTGGACAAGCTCTGCCTCCTCTCCCTCACTCGATCCTTTATGAATTGGGCAAAGTAAATCTGAGTAATTACAGCCCACAAAACACAGGAGGATGATGGCTGGAAACCCAAATCCTGTCCAGGATCAGAGACAGGGAAAGAAAGCTAAAACCACCTGGGCATTTCCCCACTGCTTCTTAGTCCTTCAACTGACAGTGGAAAGAATTTGCCATGGAAACAGGGGAATGTAAAAATATACTCCCTGTTCTCTTTAAGACTTTAGGCTCTATAATCAGAATACTAGGCTTAAATCTGGCTACATCATGTAAATTACGTGATGTTTAGCAAATTAATTATCTCTGGGCCTCAGTTTTCATGTGTAAAGGAATAATACCATCCACCTCACAGGGTTGTTACAGGATTAAATGTAATTATCCTTAGAGAGCACATAACACAGTGCCTAGCATAAAGTAAAAGCTCATCACATTTTACTTGTTAGTAAGATCAGAGTAGCAGAAGATTCACTCGTTTAAGGAATATCAATCGATTGCTTATTATGGGCCAGGTACTTTCTTAGGCACTTTATTAGGCACTTTGCATATACATATATTTTATATATATATATTATTAAAAAAATATATTTTTAAGATTTCCATTTTATAGATAAGGAAAGTGAAGGCTTGAATTACCACAAGATTGTCTGCCCTGAATCAAACAGTGATTTGGTAATAAAGCTGAAAAATTATTCTTGTACTGACTCCTCAGCTCAATATTAGAATTATTATTATTTTTTACTTCTATTGAAGCCTTGGGGATGGGGGAGAAGACAGAGCTGAGCTGACTCACAGGCCTAGCATCCTGATCCCTGCAGTAGCTGGGAAGGGATGGTGTGTGTGTGTGTGATCAGAAGGTAGGCTTGGTGATGGGAAACTAATCCGATAGCCACTCCCCAGAGGCTGCCACTTCTGGGTGTTTCGCCCGCTTAGGGTGGGTTGAATGAGCTGGAAGAAGACTGTGCGGCTGTTTGGTGCCTCAGGCCACAGCTGGGCTAATTTTCAGTAATCTTGGAGCGGAAGAGATAAATGCAGTGGCATATTTTTAAAGCCATAGCTCTTGCTTTGTGCCCAAAATAACTCTGCCATTTCTAGGTTGACTATAAAGACACCACGTGCTGAGAACCCAGATTCAAAAATTGGAATGGTTGGTCTCAAATCTTCCTAGCTCTCCACAGCCAGCTAAAAAAACAAAATAAAATAACATTTCTTCTTTCTGTGACCCCGTCAGCTAGGAGGGCTCAGGCTGCGTGGTTTTCTCTACCTTATTTTCTCGTCACTAAAGTCCTCCAGGGTCTTGGGAGGGCAATTTCTTCTTACAATGTCCCCTGCCCCAGCTGCTGTTATAACCTGGGGTAGCAGAATGCTTAAAATGAACGTTTGGGGGTCACACATTTTGAGTTGAATCTCAGCCTTAGCACTTATTTGTTGTGTAACCTTGAGCAAGTCACTCAACCTCTCAGTATTCTTTCACATGTAAAACAAAGATAACCATATCCATCTAATGGGATTGTGATCATTAAAAGGAGACAATGCTCATAAATCACACAGAATAACATTTGGCATGCAGAAGCCGAAATAGAGGATACGTATTATTACTACGCGGTAGTCCTCTAAGGAACCTGACTCCTCTAACAACTGATTCCTGGTTGCAGTACTTCCACAAACTATTTTCCAGGGGCCCTCCTCCCATCAGGCTCTGCCCCTCCCAGGGATCATTAAAACTGGCTAGCTGTGAGTCTTCCAGCTTAGAAACAGTTGCTAGGTAGGGAGCCATTCTCCAGAGCCCTCAGAAACAGGCAGGAAGGAGGCAGCTCAGGCAAGGTGGACAGCAGCCTGGATTAGGTATCAAAAGCCTTGGGTTCAAATTGCAGCTCCACGATTCCGCTTTCCAGTCTTTTCTACTGCACTGTTTGGGTGACAGTGACTTGTAGTTTCTTTATCTGTAAAATGGATATAGTAGCTACCTCCCAGAGGCATTGTTATCCATTCAACTAAATTTATTTATTATGTACAATAAATCAGACATGGTGCTAGGAATTAGGGTATAGGGTTATGAAGAATACTTGGACAGGTACCCTGCCCTCAAAGAGTTACAGTGTAGAAAAAGACAAGTAAATGAATAAATGCAATATTGTTTTAAGGAATAAACAAGGTAGAGAAACTCTGACATCTTTATGGCATTAAACTCTCTAGAGAGAGTGTGTGCAGAGGTTAAGAGCACAAGAGCCTTGCTTCAGATCCTGGCCCCAACATTTACTAGACAGATGTGTGACCTTACTTAACCCTAGGTGTCTCAGTTTCCTAAGCATTAAAATGGGTATAATAATAGCCTTATCTCTGTGGGTGGTTATACAGATTAAAGGAGTTAATACATGTAAAGTGTTTAGAACAATACTTGGCTTGAGTGCACAAAACATGGTTTAAGTGCTCAATGCTGGTGAGCTATTACTGTTATTATTCACAAGTAAATTCTCTCCTTTCGGTGCTCCAGTATTCTCAACCCTGAGGGCTAAGTCCCTTGAAGATGATGTCACTGAGTTTAAGTGACAGAGAGGTGGGGGTTAGAGGGAGTGTATAACAAGTGCAGTCAACCCCAGATAAGAGAGCTCCAATTTGATATGTTCATACCCTATAACCAATAATCCCACTTCTGAAAATTTATTCTATATAATACTAGGAGTGCAAAAGATATATGTATAAGAATGTGGGGACTTCCTGGTGGTCCAGCGGGTAAGACTCCATGCTCCCAATGCAGGGGGCCCAGGATCAATCCCTGGTCGGGGAACTAGATCCCGCATGCATGCCGCAACTAAGAAGCCCGCATGCCTCAACTAAGAGATTCCTCATGCCGCAACTAAAGATCCCGCGTGCCGCAACAAAGACCAGGCGCAGCCTAAATAAATAAATAAATAAATATTTAAAAAAAAAAAAAGAATGTGTACGTTGTTTAAAAAACGAATAGGGACTTCCCTGGTGGTCCAGTGGTTAAGAATCTGCCTTCCAATGCAGGGAATGGGGGGTCGATCCCTGGTCAGGGAATTAAGATCCCACATGCTGCGGGGCAACTAAACCTGCCTGTCACAATTAGAGAGCCCACATGCCACAACTACTGAGCCCGTGTGCTGCCTCTCAACTAGAGAGAGGCCCGTGTGCCACAAGGAAGAGCCTGCGCGCCACAACGAAAGATCCTGCGTGCCGCAACTAAGACCTGATGCAGCCAAATAAATATTTTTTAAAAACCATATATACCAATGGGAAACTGGATAAATAACATAAGATAGACATACAACACTGTATGCCCTTATTAAAGAAGAATGAGGCAGGTCTATATGTAGTGACTTGGAAAGGTATTTGTTAAAAAATAAAAACAAGCTATATACTAATATGCATAATATTATCCCGTTTTGCTTTTTGAAAGCCTACATATTTTTTAATAGACATAGAAAAAACATTCATACATCAATTACGTAATTAAAAATTAATTTGAAAAATATTTGGAAGACTGAATCCTGGTGTAAACTCTGGACTCTGGGTGACAGTGATGTGTCAGCATAGGTTCATCAACTGTAACAAATGCACGCTCTGGTGCTGGTTAACAACAGTGGCGGAGCCTGGGCAGGTGTGAGGACAGGAGCTTACGGGAACTCTCTGTACTTTCCACTCAATTTTGCTATGAACCGAAAACTGCTCTAAAGAAATAAAGTTTATTAATTAAAAAATATATTTGAAGCATACAGACAAAACTGTTAACGGTGGTTGCCTCACTGAAGGGGAGTGGAACGGAGGGAAACTTGAATATTTTCACGTAAATGATGCTGTATTGTTTAATATTTACATCAACAATGTAACTGCGTATTATTTTATAATACAGTACTTTAAACTTTACAGTACAAAAAATCTGGGGGATACACACTAAACTGTTGGTAGCGGATGACTGAAGTTAGGGAGTAAGGTGCTACCCATTTTTAAAATTAATTAATTAACTTATTTATTTTGGCTGTGCCACGTGGCGTGTGGGATCTTAGTTCCCTGACCAGGAATCAAACCCATGCCCCCTGCAGTGGAAGTATGGAGTCTTAGCCACTGGACCGCCAGGGAAGTCCCCTACTCATTTTATTTTAGTTTTTACAGATTTAATTTGTTATGATTTTTGTCCTTTTAGAATTAGAGACAGAGAGATTAAAAAGAATACTAGTCCAGCCTACTTGCTTAATTAGCTGCAAATTCAAAAACTAGCTCAAAAGCTAGCTGAGGCAAAATGTCACTGCCCCAGGTAGCCTGCACCCAGGACCAGCTACATAATTTGCAGGGTCCACTGCAAAATGAAAATGGGGGGCCCCTTGTTAAAAAATGATTAAGAACTTCAAGGCGGCGAAAGCATAGTATTAAACCAAACAGGGCATTTTCCAAGTGCCGGGCCCCACGCAGCAGCCTTGCCTGGACCCCAGAGCCCACCGCTGGGCTCCTCCTTCAGTACCGCAACCTGACCGTGACTCTTCACAGTGGTCTCACCCTGCCTGTCCCACCTGAAACTGGGCGAGGCATCACCATGTCACTCAGTGAGAACACTGCGTCTGGTTTTCGTTAGGTTTTCACATTTTCTCTTCTCTGTCTTCTTCTCTTCCCTCCACCCCATACTTTGTCACAATCTGCTCTTCTTAAGATTTAGCAGCAATCCCAGGCTCTCTGTTGCTGTGTCACTTTGCGGCCTTGAGCAACCATTTCTAGACAAACCGTGATACCTCTGCATTGAGGGTGTAAAACGGAGGTGCTGTCAGAACACTGCAGGGAGGCGGGCAGGAGAATGAGTGTCGTCGGGGAGAACCCTCTCCACCACCACCATCCCCCGACTCTGTGCACCCTAAGACCATTCCATTTCATCTAGCAAAGACGTTGTGAATCCTATTCACTGTGTCCCAGGTATTGTGCTAAGTGCCAGATGTATTAAACTGAGAAAATGGTAACACTTTTGAGTGCTTACCATGAGCTAAGCACCGTGCTAAGCATTTCACAGGCATCATCTCACTTGATCCTTACAGCAGCCTCCAGTCTTTCCTTTTTTACACATTAATAAATCTGAGGCACAATGATGAAGTTGTACCACAGGGAGCTGAGGCACTGTGCAATGCCATGCTACCTCCCTTAAAAAGCTAACACAGGCAAAATTTAAACAAGCCTTCCCTTCACGCTCCACATTTTCTTAGACACCATCAAACCAAGTCCAGCAGAGTTACCTAAGAACATTTCCAAGGCCACTCCTTTTTACAAAAATGCTGCATTCATCACCCTCTTGGTCCCACATTTCTAGACACTCAGAGTTTCTAATCCCTGATTTAGGTGGAAGAAAACAGTAAGTTGATAGCTCATGAATTTGTCTTGACACATTACAGGATGATTTTTGCAGATTCAGTGGAGCTAAGGAGGCTCAACAGAGGCTCCTTTCTTAAAAACAAACCAACCAACCTGGTGGCTCTCCACTGCCAGCAACTGAATGGAAGTTCTAATTCTTTAGCAGGATTGTTGAAGCTCAACAAAATCGGACTCCAGTCTACCTTTCTGATCTCATTTCCCAACAGTCCTCCACCCTACCCCGGCCATCAAATGCACTCATTCTGTTCACCCAGATTATGCCTTCTGGGTTTAAGGCTCACACACGCGCATGTATTGTTCCCTTTGTCTGGAACTCTCTTTCTTCCCGCATTCTACGTACCATCCTTCAATACCCAGTATTGAATGTCACATACTCTTTGATCTGGTCCCCTAAATTCCCAATTCCATCTTCTGGGCTCCCACAATATCTAACATTCATGGTTGCTGAGGGAGGGTTTGGGCCCTGTGAAAACAATTAAGAGGTCCTTATCAGGAAAGATGAACCAGCTGACCATATTTACATGGGGTTTGTATGGATTACAACATAGATAGACTCTGGGTCCCATTCTGGACCGACAGGCCCTGGTGGTTTGTCCCAGCTTCCTTATTGGACCTGCCTATACATGGCACTATTATGGTCCTGACACTGTAATATTTCCATCTTATTTCTTTACATTTCTGTCTCCCCCACTAGATGATGAGGACAGGACTGTGTTATATTTAGTATTGTATTCACATCACCTAGAACAAAGACTGGCTATAAGTAGGTACTTAACAAATGTTTGTTTAATGACTATAGGAAGTTCCAACCAAATTCTACACTGAAGCCAAGCCAAGGAGAGTACCCTTGGACAGGATAGTCTAATACTTTATGTGTGTGTGTGTGTGTGTGTGTATGTGTGTGTGTGTGTGTGTGTGTGTGTGTGTGCGTGAGAGAGAGAGAGAGAGAGGGAGGGAGGGAGGGAGGAAGAGAGAGGATATGAATCAATGAATGAATGAATGAATGGGTATTTTAAAAGAGAATGCTTCTAGTGGTGGTGGTTAATGGTAAAGTTCTAGGGACCTGCCTGTTAGGTGAGTTTTGTGAGGATCTTCCTAGTGCCCTTCAAATCACAACCATTTAGAAAGCTAGTATCTTGGAGGCAAGGTTGTGACCCTGAGTGAGAAAAGACCAAGGAAACTAATTTATATCTCTAAGTGCCCAGAATTAGAGACAGCACACTGAAAAGCTCATCTTCCCTACAGAAATTTCCCCAAGGCAGATATTTAGAATCAATTTATACTTGGTCCAACAGAGGGAAATTGACATGACACTGATCATTGACTAAACACAACCCCACTGGCTGCAGATTGAGGGACAGCAGTCGAATCGACATCTTAGTGACACAAGGAGCCTCTAGGGGATGCTGGCCTCCAAGGAGAATCTTCCATGGGTCTCATGGCTAGTCACTGTCAGAGGCAAGAGGGTGATTTAGTCTCCAGTCAGAGCTGCTGAGGGTGCTGAGATGCTCCAGGCTTTGGAAGTGCTTAGCCTGTTAGGATCTCAAGGAGGTAGCTAGTGTGAGAATAGGTTTGTTACGCAAATGCTCCTAAAAAACAAACAAACAAATCCTGAATGCATGTGTATCCATAGAATTGGCCTACAACCACCCTGCCCCTGACACAGGAGGCATCCCTGAGGAAAAGTGAGATTTAGAAATAGTGACTGACTTTTCTGCTAGCTACCATGCCCTTTATTCACTTATTTATTTTAATTTAACTTAAAAAAAAAATTTTTTTTGGCTGCGCCACGCGGCATATGAGATCTTAGTTCCATGACCAGGGATCAAACCCGCCCCCCCCTGCATTTGAAGTGTGGAGTCCTAACCATTGGACTGCCAGGGAATTCCCTGGATTGCGTTTCCCGATTGCGCCAAATTAGCATCAACAGTTACTGTTCTTTCATGACATACCTCTTACCTAATTAATTCTCTTTCTCTGCTCTAGCTCAGCCAATCGAACCAGGACAGTTCCCCTTCCTTACTAAGGGAGAGGTCTGCCATTCTTGATTTTCTTCCCTTGCATTTGGGAGCTAGAGGCCCTGTGGTATTCTCCAGAACTTCTTTACCAATAATAACCCTGATTCTGAACTTTGATTTCCTCAGGTGGCCCCATGCATCGGTTGCTAATTAGCTAAGATATGGAGAGAAAGGGGGTGATGAATAGTCTCCAGCAAACTTCTGGCAATTAATACCTTTTAAAAAAGTCTAGTCCACACTGACTACACCCTCTTCAGGGTCCTAATATGCACCTTATTTTACCTTCGTCTCTACTGAAATTTACAGACAGACACACACAGCCACTGCTGCCTGCACATAAATGACCCTGAGGTAGGCAGGATAATGGTGCCCCAGAGATTCCCACGTCCTAACGCCTTAAACCTGTGAATATGTTATGTTACATGGTAAAAAAGACTTTGCAGATGTGATTAAATTAAGGATCTTGTGCTAGAGTGATAATCCTGGATTATCTAGGTGGGCCCAATGTAATCGCAAGGGTCCTTACTAGGGAAAGAGGGAGGCAGGGGAGTCAGAGTGAGATTTGCAGATGCTATGTAGCTGGCTTTGAAGATGGAGCAAGGAGCCACTGAGCCCAGAAATGAAGGTAGCCTGAGAGCTGGAAAAGACAAGGAAAAAGGTCCTCCCCTAGAGCCTCCAGAAGGAATGCAGCCCTTCCAACACACTGATTTTTTTTTTTTTTTTTTTTGGCTGCTTTTTGGGTGGGTCTTCGTTGCTGCACGCGGGCTTTCTCTAGTTGCAGTGAGCGGGGGCTACTCTTCGTTGTGGTGCGCAGGCTTCTCATTGCAGTGGCTTCTCTTGTAGCAGAGCTCGGGCTCTAGGCACGCGGGCCTCAGCAGTTGTGGCTCACGGGCTCTAGAGTGCAGGCTCAGTAGTTGTGGTGCACGGGCTTAGTTGCTCCGCGGCATGTGGGATCTTCCTGGACCAGGGCTCGAACCCGTGTCACCTGCATTGGCAGGTGGATTCTTAACCACTGAGCCACCAGGGAAGCCCCAACATGCTGATTGTTAACCCAGCAAAACCCATTTTGGACTTCTGGTTTCCAGAACTATAAGGTAATAAATTTGTATTGTTTTAAATCACCCAGTTTGTGGTCATTCATTATGGCAGCCCTAGAAACTAATACAGATTTTGGTATCTGGAAGTGGGGTGTTGCTGTTACAAATAAGTAAAAATGTAAAAGTGGCTTTGGAATTGGGCAGTGGACAGAGATTGGAGGACTTTGAGGAGCATGGAGAAATTGCCTGGATTACCTTGAAAAGACTGTTAGTAGAAATATGGATATTAATGACTCTGCCAGAGAGGACTCAGAAGTGAGGAGTATGGTAGAGAAAACATACATTGTCTTGGGGAATACCTAACTTGTCATGAACAGACTGTTGTAGAAATATGGACATTAAAGGTGCTGCCAGGGACAGCTCAGATGGAAATGAGGAACATATTATTAGAAACTGAAGGAAAGTGGATCCTTGTTACATAGTGGCAGGAACCTACCTACATTTTAGCAGCAGTAAAACCCATTTTGTACTTCTGACCTCTAGAACTGTAAGATAATATATCTGTATTGCTTTAAGTCACAAAGTTTGTGGAAACTGATTACAGCAGGAATGGGAAAGTACTATAGACCCCTACAGTCGGCCTGGAACTCAGACAGTGAACAGTCTTCTCCTAGTTACCCAACTATTCGCTTCACCTGGCAAGTGGGACAAAGTAACAGTAGTGTGTTATTTAAATGCATAGGGTTCAGCAGCAGGCAGACATGGGTTCAGATATTGCCTCAGCCATTGCTATTCCCTGATGAGTTCAACAAATATTTTTAAGCACCATCATGTACTAGACAGCTGCCTTGACACCGGGAATATAAAAGTGAGCAAAAAACACCTACTAGATGTAAGGAAGGATGACTGTAAGGAAGTCATTTAATTCCTGTGAGCCTCAATTTTCCTAATCTAGAACATGGGAATAATAATCACTTCTCTCTTGTTTAAAGACGCAATGCATGTAAAGTCCTTATCACAGTTCTCCATAAATAACAGCTATTATACAGTCTTCCTTTCTCTTGTTCTAAAATGCTATTTCTACAACCCAGGCGGGCAACAGCACAGGATTCAAAAACTTTGAAACTTCAACGACAAAGACCCTCCAACTGACACACACACCTCCCTACTAATAGGCATTAGCTGAGAGAAGGGAACTTCTGCTAACTTCTAATATTCCTTGCTCATCATCACACACAGAGCCAGCCTCACAGGCTCAAGGGCATCCACCTCAGGGCTGTTTACACATCTGGTGATGCCCTTCTCCCCCCAGAACTCTGACATGGAGCTTGGTGTGCATCTAACGTAAGTCATTTACACTGGCTGAAGCTTCTAGCTTTGTCACAGACCTTTGGGTGACACCAGGTGACTACGGAAACAGACATATGACACATGTGGGCTTGGGTAAGACAGTATCTACGACGCAGAGTCAAAGAAAATAAGAGAGGTGACTTGGGGAATGTCACCTCACTACTCAGCTTGGCCCACAATGTCACCTAGAGCAACAGCTCCGGACACGGGATTGGGCCAATGTTGGAAGTAAACCCAAGCTGGCAGGCTTTCTTGGACCATCAACAACAAACTTGTTTGTTCAGACTTTCTGTACAGGACAGGCTTTCCTTCTTTTTAAAGGTGGTCTGGTTGTTTTTCACATGCAATCGCAGCTATAATCTGGAGGCTTAGGGTACTCTGCTTGGGATTCAGCAGCCCAGGGCCACGACTCTAGTAACAATAAACTTCTCATCACTCCTGTTGTCTTGTGCATCCAAATTTGGTTCCTGAAAGTTACCTTCTCACACCCTAACCTTCTGTAGTTAACCTCTTGAGTCTGACTTCTACAAAGCTCTCCATTTCCTATTTTAATACTATGCATGTTATTTCCTTTGGTACTGCCATCCTCAGGACTGCCTTCTCCCATCCTTCACCTAGCCCACTGCCTTGGAGTTAGACCTTTCCAGGCAGCGTACTGCTGAGGAAGCTCCCGGTCTCACTGAGATGAGAGTGGAACAGCATCCATCTCTGCTCCCTGTCCTTTCTATAACTGTGGGTAACAAGCTCCAAGCGCTGAGGCAGAGAGAGGCTTCTCTCCAACCCACAGGCTCATTTCCAGGCCTCCTGGCGCTGAGCTCTCTTATGACCCTCCCCTCGAGGCCCCTAGTCTCCAGCCAGTGCTTGACCTGAATATGTTTCTCCAGGTTAGGCAATGACCTTCTCAACTGCAAAGGTGACTGCCTCTGAGAAAAAGAACTTTTCAAGTTCTTTTGGAATCTGGACTGAGTTGCTCTGAAAATATCTGTCATTAAAGATCCTTGCTGTTGCTGGGGACCAGCTCTCTGAGGGCAATGCCTGCTGGAGCTGCAAAGCTTAAAGGCATTACAAGTTATCACTACCCCTCTGCCCTCAACCCAGGCCGTAAATAGGTCTTTCTTGTCCAAGCACCTCCCAGGGAGGCGCTCCAAGCCCACCAATTCTATACAATCCAAGCACTCTTTCCCACAGAATGAACTGCTGACTCTCACCCGCCACTTCCACTTCCCCACAAAGCTCTCAAACACACAGGTGGCCTGTCGTCTTTGAGCCAAGTCAGGTAGCAGAGTTGGTGACACACACACACACACACCCCTTCCTTGGTCCTTGAGACCCTAGGATCTCCCCAACAGAAACTTGAATTTCCCTTTCGATAAGGGGCTTAAAAATTCAGCTACAAAGGACGGTGTGTAGAGAAAGCTAGAAGGCAGGGTTATTCAGAAACTCTCCTGTCCCAAGCAACACTCAAACAAAAGAAGAATGAAGGGTATTATTTTCCTAAGACATATGCAAAAGTTGTTTCTCATGATGAAGTTTGCAGGGGCCAGACTGTACTGCTCCAGTGGCTCATTAGATGGACCAATGATAACCAGAGGGACTGTAATGAGTGTCCATTTCCTGACCCTGCATCAGCTGCTTCTCTGCCTCTGCGGGATTTGAAGGGAACCGCAGCCTAAGAGAACGGTTCCTGCTCCTCCCCTCTCCCCACTACACTCTCCTCTCCAAAATGTATGCCCAGGAGCACACGTCTGAGCGCTCAAGGGATTCGATTTTCAGGAGGCACATGATCTGTTGCGGGTCTCTGACACAGAAGAAATCCTTTTACAATGTATCACGGCCCCAACCCTGACTGTATCCTGCTCAGGGCTACCGAACCTGGAAGAATGGGTGTAGGAAGAATGAGAGAGGCGCAGGGAATACAGGGTGGAGGGAAAGAAATATCTCAGAATCTATTTATTCAACAGAAACTTTTGATTTCAGGAAAAGCAGGAATTCTTCATTCTAGTTTTTTATTTACATGACCATTAAAAATAGAGGTGCAGAGTGTTCTCCTAAGAAGGAGCTGAAGAAAGTCACGGATGGAGCCAGCAGAGACTTAAACTTCCCAGCTTCTCCTGGGTAGAGGATTCTAATTCCCCTTCTCACACCACCTCACTCCCTCCCTCCAGGCCAGGTCAGAACACGCAAGATGAGCTACATAGAGAACTCCAACAGACATGATGAGCTCCACACCCCCGGAAAGTAAAAGTGTATCTTACACAAGGACTGACTTTCCTTGGCTACTAGACACGACTAAGGCAAGCTGGCACTCCTGGGCTGTGAGATGCGAGGTGACAGTGGAGGATACTGACGGGAGGGAGCTGCTCCACCCACATAGATCGCAGATCTTATTTTTTTTTTTCCTGATAAAGATATGCACACATCTCCCAGGACTATCGTTGCCATGACAACAGCAGAAGTTGAGGGTGAGCAGGTTAGTGGAACAGCATGCTTTCTAAATTCTCAAACAAGGCCTGAGGCTGCAGTCACTCATGATGTGGAAAAATTCATGTTGACAGTACTCCTATATGGATTCCCCCAAATTTAAGGATCATGGCTTCTTTCTGGGGAAGAATCAGAGATGGAGGTCTCCATGGAGCCCCTCTGTGGGGAGGTGATTTTGTCAGGGAGGTAGGAATCCCTAAGACAGATAAGAGCATGAATCTCCCTATAAAACTAGGGCACATAAACTGTCCGTTTTCCACAGAGTAAAGAGATGCAGCAAACCAGGGCAAAAACAATCCCCCAAGGACACAAAAAGGCGCTTTTAAAAAAATCTGCTCTGTAATAAGGCCTTCCCACAGAGACTACTCAGAACAACTCAGACCTAAATTCTGAAGTTGAAGGATAGACTCATACCTTGAAAAATCATAAAAATATCTACCATTTACTAAACAGTGTTCTCCAGGCTGTGTGTGTTATCTCATTTAATTCTTGCCAACAACCCTGTAAGGTAGACGCTACTACTATCTCCATTTTACAGAGAAAGAAACTGGGACTCAGAAAAGTTACGTAATGGTCCCAGGAACATACAATTGCTGAGTGGCAAGCCAGAATTAAAATGAGGTTTACTCTGACCCAGAGCCTAAGCTCTTGCGTATCATCTCTCTGATATGGGGAAAGGCTTCCTGCTTCCTGTAAGAATCATAAACAGATGGCTTCCCTGCATGGTTTCTGAGCCTTCAAAGGTATCAGACAATCTCAGGAATATTTACTCTCAACTCTATAACCTTAGGGTTCATCAGGATCACTTGGAGGGCTCCTTAAAACACAGATGGCCGGGCCCCAGCCCGAGAATTTCAGATTTGATAGGTATTGTCAGTGTGGCTCTGGGCACCATACCTTGAGAACCCCTGTGTAGTCACTCTAAACTAAGCTTCTCTATACAGATGAACCTGTTTGCAAGGCAGAAATAGAGACACAGACGTAGAAAACAAACGTATGGACACCCAGGGGGGAAATTGGGGGTGGGCTGAATTGGGAGATTGGGACTGACATATATACACTAACTAATATGTATAAAATGGATAACTAATGAGAACCTGCTGTATGGCACAGGGAACTCTACTTCACTGTACAGTAGAAACTAACACAACATTGTAAAACAACTATACCCCCATAAAAAAAGAGACAGAGATAATGCAGGCAACAACACAGAAGAATGAAAGCCCCCCCCAAAAAAATAAAATAAAAAATAAACTAAGCTTCTCTAAGGAAACCTCATGGCCTTAGTTGCCTCACCTACCTAATTAACCTTTCACACTTCAGCCCCAGATCCTCTGGGGTGTTCCTTGAAAAGCTATAATGTTATCTTTGGCGGTGCTGTGCATTTCGGAATTCCTCCACTGATGACCCTTTGGCTGAGCTCTGAGCTCTTTTGAATTCTGAGCTCTTTTGAAAATAGCGAATATCTCCCACTCCAAAATTAATTTACTATTGCCTTAGGTAAGTCCTGAGATCCCATGAAATGTAGAAAGAGGAGGCTGGAAGGACCAGTGCAAGATAGCAAAGCAGCCAGGGGCCCCGAAGCCAGACTAGCTCTCTTGAAGGCAGGGACAGTCTTTTTATAATCTCTTGGGATTCTCTCTAGGAACTGTCACAAGAGGGCACTCATTAAACCCTGTTCAGAGCTTGACACTGAGAACGTTAAAAGAGTTGTAAGCACGAATGACTGGCCCTTTAACGCCCTCAGCCCCCCAACACACCCCTCCATCTGAAGGATAACTGTGTGCTGTGCACTCCCTACTCAGCTCCTTTTCTTTCCCTGTTCAGTCTCACTGAGCTGCCAAGGAAATAAGAAGCCTGTGGTCCAGGTCTGCTCACACAGAGGCAAGGCTGGAGAAAGTGGCCAACAATTGGGATTAACAGATTTAATGCCCGACTTGTTTATGCTGCAGGAAACATCACCTGGTGATGTCCCCATTGATCCCTTCAGAGAGTGGCATCTTTGCCTAGGCTTCTGGGGACTGTGAAAATGAATGAACAGTTTGGGGACAAAGCCAAAGAATTCATCAGTGGGGAAAAACAACTACAAAGAACACATGTGAGGGTGGATCGGTCACAGCAGGCCTCTCTCTATTCCCATGGCTGCCGCTGTTGCAGGTGTTGGTGTGAGAAGGTGCTGGTTCCTGAGAAGGTCTCAGACACAAGTGAAAGGAGACTCAGGCGCCACTAGGAAGCCTTTTGGAAGCAACTGCACTTTCGTCATGAAACACTAAGGACAACAGAATCAGTGAGAGGCAGGCTCTACTTGGGAATGAAAGCAACCAAGTTTTTTTCCTTTTTCTCAGGCAGAACTGATAAATTCTCCTCATGCCATCTCCAGGAGGGCGGCTGGGGGTGACAGGACTGTACAGATGTCAGGATGATCCAGACAACCTTAGAGGGTCTGTATCTGGGTTCAGAAATGAGAACTACTGAATTCTGGCTAAGATGCTACCAGCTAAGGCCACAACACAGACTGCATGAAACAAAAGTATCCCAGAAAAAAAGGAATAAAAAGATTAGATATTTGGGACTTCCCTGGTGGTCCGGTGGTTAAGAATCCACCTTCCAATGCAGGGGACGCAGGTTTGATCCCTGGTTGGGGAACTAAGATCCCACATGCTGCGGGGCAACTGAGCCCGCACACCGTAACTACTGAGCCCGCACACCGCAACTATTGAGCCCATGCACTCTACAGCCCACACGCCACAACTAGAGAGCCTGCAAGCTGCAACTACTGAGCCTGCATGCTCTGGAGCCCGTGTGCCACAACTAGAGAGCCTGAGTGCTGCAACTACTGAGCCCATGTGCTCTGGAGCCTGAGCGCCACAACTAGAGAGAAGCTTGTGTGCCACAATGAAGAGCCTGCACACCGCAACGAAAAATTCCACACGCCGCAACTAAGACCTGATGCAGCCAAATAAATAATTAAAAAAAAAAAGATTAGACATTTATTAATACTATATGTCAAGCACTATATTCAGCTCTTTCTTCTTTAGTTATCATGGCAACTAGATAAGATAGGTGTTATAATTATACCCAATTTACAGATGGGTTAATTAAGAAAACATGAATTTAAGCAATTTGCTTATGCTCACCCAGCAAGTAAGTTTGAAATTGGAATTCAATTCAGATCTGACTCTAAACCATAATCTTCATCTTTATGCCATATTCCCTCCAAACATTGCAGAACATATTTTGAGTCCTAAAACTCTGAAGTACCAAAAGGACAGAGCAGAACACAGAGGAGCATCTCTCTAATGTCCTATCACTGGTGCAGAGGTATGCTGAAAAGTATGGTTAGGTCACCCGTAGAGTAATTGGAAGATATAAGCTCTGTCCAGCTCAGTCCATGAAAACTGTGACTCATGACTCAACAGCCAGGCATAGTACTGGAGAGAAGGGATTATACAAGAGGAGTTAGGACATTTGGGAAGTGGAGCCATGGCAACTCCTTCCCTCTCTTCTGTCAAGAAGATGGGTTCCTCCCTCCTACACTGTTGGTGGGAATGTAATTTGGTGCAGCCACTATGGAAAATAGCATGGTGGTTCCTCAAAAAAACTAAAAATACAGTCGCCATATGATCCAGCAATCCCGCTCCTGGGCATATATCCGAACAAAACTATAATTCGAAAAGATACATGCACCCCTATGTTCATAGCAGCACTGTTTACAATAGCCAAGACATGGAAGCAACCTAAATGTCCATTGACAGATGAATGGATAAAGAAGATGTGGTAAATATATACAATGGAATATTACTCAGCCATAATAATGCCACTTGCAGCAACATGGATGAACCTAGAAATTACCATACTAAGTGAAGTAAGTCAGAAAGAGAAAGACAAATATCATATGATATCACTTATGTGTGGAATCTAAAATGCAACACAAATGAACTCATCCATGAAACAGATATAGACTCAAAGACAAAGAGAACAGACCTGTGGTTGCCAAGGGGGGAGTGGGAGTTGGGGAGGGAAGGATTGGATGTTTGGGATTAGCAGATACAAACTATTATATAGAGAATGGATACACAACAAGGTCCTACTGTGTAGCACAGGGAACTATATTCAATGTCCCGTGATAAACCATAATGGGAAAGAATATAAAAAAGAATGGGTGTATATATGTATATATATACACACATATATCTGAATCACTTTGCTGTACAGCAAAAACTAACACAACATTGTAAATCAATTATACTTCAATAAAATAAATATTTTTTAAAAGATGTGTTCTTAACATTCTTTTGAATTTGAAGGAGAGTCCTGGGCCAGATGCAGATAAAAATAATCAGTAAACAGTTCCTACTTCCCACTGGCCTAGGAATATACACCAACCAGCATCACTGATGAAAGGGAGAATGTATTCAAAGTTAGTTCTGGGCTCATCAGCCTGACCTACAGAGTCTCTATGAGAACAAGAAAAAACCCTGAAATGGAGGCAGGGTAGGAGGGCATGATTTCATGGGGCTGCTTGGATTGAGCAGTTCTCACCTTTCAGATGCCTCCCATCCTGCAGCACTTGGTAGTCTAAAACCACTTCCTCCGCCATCGCTTCTTCACACCATCACTGGCATTAGGGTTGCAGATTTGTCAATGAACTATTTTATGTTTTTCCCCTTCCCATCTGGCAATATTAGCTCTCTAATGAATTGCTTTAACTTGGGCATTTGTTTTTTTTTTAACAAATGTGACTTTTAGTTGAATTATACAACATTCATAAATAGCAAATGCTGGCTGATTAGAATCAACGAAAACCCTTAGAGCTGCCAGCGAAAATGGGCCCTTAGCTGCACATGTTACTTGCATAGCCTAATCATTTGAAAGGCACCAGCTTATTTTTGGAAAGAACTTTTTACACATACGCTTATGTAATCTGTTATGTATGTATATATGTATGCATTTGGATTTGGGTGGATTCTTGCAAGCCAGCCATGCTATGAATATAAGAGCTAGATACACTTGGATTTGGAACTAGACACACTTGGGTTTGAATCCTACCTCTGCCACTTACAAACTATGTGAACTTGGGTATGTTTCTTAATCTCTCTGTGTCTCTAGCTCCTCACATGTAAAATAGAGATAATAAATCCCTTGCAAGATTGTCTCAAGGAATAAATGAGATCACACAAGGCACAGTGTCTGGGTACATTGTGGCTCAATAATTAGTAACTATTACCATCATCATCATGTTCTATTAATAGAGGATTATGATAGACAACATTTGCAGTCTCTATAATCCTTCCTTTCTGATAACTGCCACAGGGATGGGCCTCCAAAGCCATATTTGTATTATATGACACTGCTTCAGTGATTGGGCAAGAATAAGAAAAATAAGGAAATATGAGTTTAGGCAATTTTTTTATGTTCACCCAGCCATTGGGTTCTTGATTTAATCTGGCAGATCCTCTTTCCTGAAAGTTTGGATTAGGAATCAGCTCCCATTGGTCCTCTGAACTAAGAAACTGCAAGACTGGTCATGTTTGGCAACGTGCATGTCAAGGCAATAAAAGTCAGTCTGCAGAATGATGTACATGTCAGGGAAGGAGGAGGCCTGATGGTGACTTGAAGTCAACCAGAGTGGTGCCCTGGTTCTGACAACTTTTCCACTTCCATGAGAAACTCCATTTCATCGATCTATCTGTTAATCAATCTATCAGTCTCCCTTTTGCTTACTACTTTGAGTGGATTTCCATCATCTTTAACCAAAAGATCTTTGCTAACAGTGTCATCTCTGTGCATGAGGCCACCAGATCTTGCCTGTTGTAGTTCGGACGGCCTAAGCATTTGAAATGTACCCAGTTATTTCAGAAAATAACTTTACACACACACACACACACACACACACACACCCTTATGTTATCTGTTTTCAACTGCTGAAGTACATTAAGTAGAAAATCAAAATACTCCTGCATAATCATGTATGCAAGGAAGTCACACATGTAAGAAAAAGAAGTAAGAATAAAAAGAGAGCCACTGACATTCCTGGTCTTACAAAAACAGGTCATCTCATGGCTTTCCAGAACCCAAGCAAGAAGGGAGAGACCCTGGGTCTTTACCTGGTGTCGCACTGGATACTGTTGGCCACTGCTGATCAGGCCCTCCTGGACCAGCTCGTAGAATGCCAGCCTCTTCCAGGTGCACAGAGCTGAGTAAACACATAGACCCAAATAATAGTTAGACCATAAATGCCTTTCCAGCTCTCCTTCCACCCTCAGAAAGCGCTTACATCTCTGGAGGCAGGGCTGCAGCTAACACTTTTTACTCATGCTTGAACTGAAGCAATTACCACTGAGCAGTCACCTTGCATCAACTGCAAAAGCATTGCTGACTTACTGCCTGCTACACCATGCAGGCGATAAACATGCTTTATCTTTATAGCAATTTTGGTTTTCAGTAATGCTGTGTGGTGTTCATTAAATCTAACAGGAAGCCCATCAGAGGGCTAATGCCATTTTATCGTCTTAATGCCAAAGCAGATGGGGAGAGCTTGTTCTCAAAAGCCCCAAGCCTCTTTTGCTAGTTCTCTTATTTCTGGGTTCTCATAGGAAAGAGGAAAGCACGAACATTATTTGCTGGTAACTGTAGTATTATTCCAGTTTGGCCCAATTAATTCTTAACTTTATTTTCTGTTTTACTCTTTCTGCATCTTTTCCTCATAGGTAACCCACCCTACATTTCCTGGGACTAGAGGAAGTTTATCACCACCACTCATGGATCCCAGTTCAGAAGAGATTAATTCAGCATAAAATATTGCAGAGAGTGAGACATGAACTGGGAGATCCTTAGAGGCAAGTAGATATAGAACGTAAATTGTTCAAGGGCAGAGAGAACATCATATTCTTCATGTATGTGTAATGTTAGCAGATATGAGACCCTCAATATTTTCTGGATGAAGAAAGGAACAAATGGGACCCTAAGAGTAAATATCACCCAAGAAAACCCTCACCAAAATAAGAGGACTCTTTGAAATTAGGCATTGGTTCATCTCGGAAGTTAAGTTACTAAAGTAAAACTTAGAGTACTACTGCCTGAAGGGGTCATGTGACTCAACAGAGCAGGCAAACTTGAAATATTGTGGGGGAAGGTCATCTCTAAGTTCAATGTTCTCTTACTCTTTTTTTTTTTTGGCCGTGCCAGGAGGCTTATGGGATCTTAGTTCCTGGACCAGGGATTGAACCCGCACCCTCGTCAGTGAAAGCACAGAGTCCTAACCACTGGACTGCCAGGGAATTCCCAATACCCTCTTACTCTTTGACTTCAAACAACATATCTAGTGCAAATTCACTCATTAAGCTGTGCCTTACTGCTGTTCTTCCCTTCATCTACACCCTAGAATCTTCTCTTTTTTCCAAATATTAATATCCTTTGGGTGTTGGTGGATTCTACCAGCAAATTGTATGGGTTCAATTAGATTCACTCTGAAGATGGAACTACCCTAGGAACCAGCTCAGCTCAAAGCAGAATTTTCAAAGGAACAGGCACATGATATCTGAGGCTAGAAAGGCCAAGAAGCCAAGCGTATGTGTGAAAAAGATGAGTGTTGTTTAAGTTCACAACTTTAACATATGTTCCATGTACTACACTGTGAGGAATAAATAACATTTAGTTTTAATTTTTATTTCATTTCTTATCCTACTTGAATCTCATAATATCTTAATTGAAACCTGAATAGAAACACATGTGGCTTTTTTTTTTCATTTGAAAATGGAATAAGGAACTGATATAGTTTAGTATTTTATTTTAATATAGTTTTAAAGGTGCATCTTATAGCTTTGGTACTTTTCAAGTAAAGCGCTAATTCAACTGGGACAAAAGAAGTTGGTATTGTAAACCATATTTTTTCCTATCATATAGTCCACCACAATAGCTCAGATGCAGGCAAAAGCATAAGCTGGTTTCTAACAAATAGAAAGAATCTTTCTGAAACCTAGTATTCTGGTATCTGCATAAGTGTTTCTGGCCTAAAGTTATGACCAGATTCCAATGTGATGTCTCACCAAGCCAACTACTGATCTTCAGTTTTCACTGATTGCTTCTCATTTAGAAAGGGCACCCATTATAATGATTTCTGCTCAATTTGTAATGTAATGTTTGGAAACATGTTGATTTATTTTAATTTAATGTGTTTTTAACGGGCTAAAACTAATTTTTCATTAACTCAATACATACTCTGTAAGCTCTCTCTTTAGAAACTGATCAAGGTTTGGTGACGATCTACTCAAGAGTTGCCCAGATATTTTGAGGGGCTTAAGTCTGGAGTTTATTTCTTCTTTAAAACTAAGTTATTTTGGTGGTAGTGAACACTAGTTGCTTGGCTCTCTCCATTTGGTTTCCCAAAGACACAAATAATGAATCTTTTATTTGGCCCTGTGGCATGAATACTAGATCAGGTCTGGGAATAATGGTAGTTAATCAATTACTGTCAAAGAGACAAAGTAGAGAAGGCAAAATTATATTTAATCTGAGTTTTAAAGTAATGTTATTACTCTAGGTTAATTTAAAAGTAAGCTAGATTTGGTCTCGAGATATTCAATAAAGGCCCTTCACATGGCTCATCCTCTGAAGAGCTCTTGCCACTGAGGGCAGGCAATAAGATAGCAACAAGATGGAAAAGATAAGGAGACTCTAACAGGGGTGAACATGAACAACAATTATTGTGGTTAACAGGATATAACAGTCAATGTGTGATGGAAAACCAAGGTAGACAACAAGTGCATATATATTACACAATGTACTCAAGTCTGAAAGCATCAGTATTCATTATAATTTTAAGGGAAGGACAGAAAGTACAGATGGGGAAGGGATGAAAGAAGTTGAAGCTACTTCCTTATAGAAATTTTAATGAGAGAAAGTAAACAGTCGCCTGTATCTGTGATTTTACAGGAGATTCTTATTTGCCGGCACTTGATAAGCGTTTGGCGCTGACCGCTTGCAGTGTTTCAAGGAATAGACACGGAGACATATAAACAACTGCATTCCCCTGGCAAAGTATCTAAGCTTCTCAGTTTTGACAGCTGCTTCCGGCCTATGAAGACAGTTTATCTGAGTCATACAGTTGCAGTAACTTCTGAGTGAAATGAGGAGGGAAAGCCATACCTGTGCATTCCTGCTCTCAGGGAGGCAGAGTAACGCCAGTCAGGGTTGGGTTGTCGGGGCTGCAAAATCACAAAGGGAGTTTTTGTTAATATGGCAAAAACGATGATCTCCTAGTGACGATATTCACCGATGAGTTGTTTCTTAAATATTTCCATGTAGCTATTAAAAGTATGGAGGAAGCCACTTCATATGCATCTCTAAGATGATATTCACATATATATAGCACTTCAGGAGAAAATTAAATTAGCTCATCAGGGTCCTTGCACAGATGAAATACCATGGAAAACTGGATTTAATGATGCTGTGAGGACCGGCTTTGGCTTTGCCTTGCTCAAAACAGGTCTATGTATTAAGATACACACTACTATATATGAAATAGGTAAACAAGGGCTTACTATATAGCACAAAGGAACTCTATTCAATATCTTGTAATAACCTATTATGGAAAAGAATCTTAAAAAGAATATATGTAACGGAATCCCTGTACCCCTGAAACCAACACAATATCGTAAATCAACTATACTTCAATTAAAAAACAGAACAAAACAGGTCTATGTTCCTAAAGCAGCATTAGTGGAAGGACAGTCTATTCTGAAAGAGGAAAAGCTTTCATTGTTTTTGCCCTCAAATGCCCCGTTAAGGGAACATCCCCAGTTTGGTATTCTAGCTATAACAGGGCACACAGCTACACAAATTCTGCTGTTCTGGCTGGACTGCAGAGCACTGCAATCTGCTGCTGACTTTGCAAACTGCAGCATGTTTGACTCTGGGCGGATGTGCCCAGTCATAATGCCAGCAACTGATAACAGCCTCTTCTGCTGATTGAAGAGGAATACAAGGGAGAGGAAAACAAACCACAGCGGGGTTTGACCTTGTTGTGCTGCATAATCCTTTTCATAAAATTGTACTTGTTTCCTGCTCCTCTGAGGGCTTTGCCTTCTTATTCAATTACTGTTTGCTAAGCTCTGTTTAACAGGGAGCAGCTGAAACCTAAGAAGAACCTGACTCACTCTGCACCACCTATGTGTTGGAAAGATGCATTGCCCTGTGTCTTCAAACTGTCAATTCAAAGTGGAGGGGACACCGAGGAAAATGTGGGCACCTAAAGACTGCTCTGGAAGTTATGTGCTGAGTAGAAGCTACTCAGGAGTCACTGGGAACAAAATCAATCACCATCACTATCTTGTTATCAATTAGCAAAAATGTTATTATGAAAAACCCATAACAGATGTTCCTCTCGAAGTGTTTTCATGGGCAGAGATTAAAGTGGTCCTGTCACTGAATATTGAGGCCTATTTGAATGGAAAGATGAAGAGATGGAGATTGTATTCTGCATTTTCCTCTGGACTATAATTATATTTGGTAGACACAAGGCCACAGTAATGCCAATAAACTATTTCAAAATGTCAAGTTTGTTCCTGTCATTCTTATAGTTCATTCAAGGGATGCACAGTATTTCATAAACATACTTCTTCACAAGATCCAGAGAAGAAGTGATCAGCATCTCAACTTCCAGACAGACTTTGGGATGGTTAGATGATATTCAACAACTTAGCCAAGTCAAGGCCCAGAAAAAGCTACAACTCTAGGATACTTTACCTCAAATGTCCCCATACACTAACTGCCCTCTCCGGTCCCTTCCATTCTGTTGGCAAGATACAAGCTGCTTCCTCCTTGGTTCTCAAATTCACAAAATGCTATTGATGTTCCTCATAAAGTACCATAAAACTATCTACAGATGAAATGAAGGGGCTCCCATTTTCTATCAGGGGTAGTAGAGGGAGCAAAAGAGAAAATATTTGCAAACCATTTGGTAAACCTGAAAATATGACTGAAATACTTTTTATTAATCGTATCATCACCAGCTTTCCCCTGACCATCAGCAGCACTGGTGTCAGCTTGTTAGCTGTAAGAACCCTCCTTCAAGAAAGACTCTGACATCTGCTGAGCAAATGCTGCCAATTTTTCTATGACTGGGTAACATCCATGATGAAAATTGCTGCAACTTGATCTGGTGAATGAAATCACCAACTTTATTTTGTGGAAAGGCACAGTTCTAGCAGGACTGACCAGGAAACTCAGTCCATTACATAATCTCACTTCCTCAACGACACGTAATTTGTCATGCTGCTATTTTCTATAATAGTCCCTCAGCAACAAGATGCTTCTGAGATTTATTTGCCAAAATCATAGTTATGAGACATCTTACAGCAGTGAGATCAGGCAGGGAAAAGGTAAGGAAGAAAGTAATTAATATGTTTTAGGTAGCCACACAATACTAGGCAATGGAATAAGCACTTTATACATATTACTGCATTTATCCTAACACCTTTGTTAGACCATAAACTTTATGAAAGGGATTATATCTTTGTTTATAATACATACTGATATTCTCAAATATTCATAATACATAGCTATAGCCTCAGAAGCTAGCAGGGTTCAGGTATTTGATAGGTTTTTTAAAGGCTTTCGAATAAATTAACTACCATACAAGGGCAACACTATCGTACTTAAATTACAAAAATTAGAAATGTGGAACTTTAGAGAGATTAAATTACCTGCCTGATAGGTAGGTTTGGCTGATAGTCATCTTTAGGTACCCCTAACGCGAAAGTCTGTGTTTTAAATAAATTTGCGTGGAATGACAGATATATATTTTTCTCTTTTTTACTTCTGACTTTCCCAGATTGATTTATTTTAAAATGATACAAAATTAAATGTAATAAAATGTACGTGGGTTTCATGTGAACTTGGAAAAATTGATTAAACTTGGAAAAATTGAAGCTGAGAGGTTGACTGCTGATATACCTAATATAATGAGACATATGTTTAGTTCTCTAGTACTTGGATGGTACATCCCTGGGCTTTCCTTAATTTCTATTGGTGAAAAGCCCAGTATGTTCTGTTGTTTCAAAGCGTAGCCCTTCAGTAGAATAAGTCATGAAATTCCAGACGTGGAAAAACTGAATTAGGCAGTCCACGTGGGTGATGTAGTATTATTGAAGAACAAGAATCCATTTGTTTCTATCAAAATTATAGCTAAGACTTGATTTATTCTGTAATGGTATTATTTATACTATGGAATATTTGAGCTACAAAAGGGTGAATCACCTCTTCCAAGACAGATTTGAAATAAAATAGGTTTAAAATACCCTATGTCATTCATAACACCATAGGACTACTCAGTGAAGTAATATGCTATCTTCTTATCATGGAAATCCATGAAGCTATCAATAAATGGTCCTCTGAGAAACAAGACTACATGTAGCATCTCCTTTTCCTTCCTAGGAGGAATCTATTAAAGATGTAGCCACTGCAAATTTTTCAGTGATATTTTGTGAGCACCGATATAAATTATGATAGGCAAAATCCTAAAATGGCCTCCAAGATCCCTACACCCTACTGTAAATGCCCTGTATAATCTCCAAGACTGAATATGAGGGGTCTTACTCCATGATTAAGTTATATTATACGGCACAGCTGGCTTTGAAAAAGGGAGATTATCTGGGTGGGAATGACCTAATTATACGAGTCTTTTAAATCTGGGTCTAGAGATCAGAGACAGAAATCAGAGCGATCTGAAGCATGAGAGGAATTCCGTGTGAGAAAATATTCTCCACTGTTAAAATATTGGTAAGGACCTGAGAGCAACTTCTAGGAGCTGAGAGTGACCTCCAGCCAACAGTAAGTAAGAAAACGGGGAGCTCAGTCCTCATGGAACTGGATTCTGCCAACAACTTGAATGAACCTGAAAGCAGATTCTTCCCCAGAGCCTCCAAGAGAGAACTCAGCCTGGCCAACATGTTGATTTCAGCCTGGTGAAAACCTGAGCAGAGAACCCAGTCACAGTGTGCAGGTAATAAATGAGTGTTGTTTTTACACACTAATTTGTGGTGATTTGTTACAAAGCAACAGAAAATGAACACATAAACTGTTGGTCATGAAGGCAAAAAGGAATCTAACATCTAAAATAATCATTGTTATGTTACATATTAGTCTTCTAGTAAATCAAAATGAAAAGATGATAAATATGAGAAGTCTAGGTGAATACTTACTTCTAAAAACAGTCACTTATAATCCTAATCCACAGAGCAGGAAAATAAAATACACATCACTTTAAAACATACCTAATGGGTTCTACTACAACAGAAAATGCTAGGTTTGCTTAATTCTGGACGCACAGCCTGCTAGTGCAGCAGTTACTCTCTCACCCACAGTTTTACTTCCCTGGAGCCCAGAGTTCTGACCCTGCAAGGCCAGAAAGGAACTGATGTCGCTTATGTGCCAAGGGACTAACATTTTTCTTCGATTTTTGCAATGTTGGAGATTTCTCTGCATTTGTCGAGTTCAAATCCTCGAAAGACAAAAACTTGTATAGTTTTTAGGCTAGCAGATTTAAAACACTGCTAAGGAATTCTCTTGACCTTTGATTTTTGAAATCATGCTTTTACAGTACTCAAAATATTATTATACGAATAAGCCAAATTTATATTCATACTGTAATATGCCCAGGAACATGGAGCCAGGTGAAATTTACAAAACTCATATTCAAAGACACCTGTAAATCCCCATTCAATTCAGCTAAACCTCTGGGCTTGGTGATGGTAATTTTTCATCAAACGTTTGCAAACAGACATCATCCTGACCTCTCACTGAGAGCAAAAATTGGTGGCCAACCAAGGCAACTATCCAGAACCAACTCTGCTATTCTGTCAAGCAAACAGCATGCCAGTAGACAATTTGTAATATGCCAGGCTGTGTCCCTGCAGAGTGTTCTGAGTTAGACCAGATGCCCATGTGCAGGCTCAGTCCTGGGTCAGACCAAAGGGTAGGCCAATGACATTCAAGCTACAATAAATAGATTTCTTCATCAGTCAGGATATGTGCAAGATAAAGAGACAGAGAGGAGCTCAGCCATAATTCCATCTAGCTCAGCAGATCTGTAGAAAAGGGGAGGAAGGGGGTAATTTGAAGAAATTAACGTATTCTCAGACCAAATAAAATAAACCTTTTCTCAGAAGAACAGTCTTATAACCAATACAGAAATGGCAAAACAAAACAGCCCCACCCATTCAAAAGTGACCATCAGAGGATGGAAGTTCAGATACAATTTCTTTGCCTATTCTGACCACTGTGCAGTTTTTATAAATTCACCACGATGGCACTTTACACTAAGTGTAAGTTCTGATCCAGGACAGAGTCAGTCACCAGCTAGAAAAGTCAGTCCTGCAAGAAATAAATTAGGTGCCACTGAAAGAAGGGTTCACCCTTCAAAGTTACCACAACTGGAATTAGAGTGAATATGTACGCACAGTGGCAAAAATAACTGAAGATTTGGTGACTACAACTTGCTTTAAAATAAGTGAAAGTGAATGTAAACTTAACTCATTTCTGCTACTCTTTTGTGATTTCCACATCTTGTGCCAGCTGGTCCCACTGAGGCGCAGTTGGACGAATCTGCCCAGAGCACTCAAAGTGACTCATCAGCAGTCACAGGACCACAGATGCACAGAATCCACCTTAAGGTTTGGTTCCTTTTCTTGGAGATTCTGAAGAGGGTGCCAACCACATTGAACACCAGCTTTTCAGAGCTCTCCAAAGAGAAATTCTGCCCCACTGCTAAACAGTTACTTCAGAAACCTCACTGCACAAGTGGCTCATGAAATAAACTCACTGGGGGTAAAATCTACCAAAAGATTAGCCTGATGTTAAATACTGATATTTAATAAGCAACAAGAGAGAAATTAGAGAGAGAACAAAGATAAAAGATCTGAACAGGTTTTGCCAACGGTACAACAAATAAAAATATCCTAGCTTGGTGGTAACGTTTTTACTCACTGATCCTCCCATTGGTGACCTACTTCTATGCAAAGAATTCCTCTTTTTCCAGAGCAGTTAACTGACACTACTAGGTGAATCAGTGGTAGCCTGAATGCCTGAGGATCCCATATCAAAAGGAATATAAACATTGGGATTTCTATCTACTCATACTGTTTCAAAAAGCACAGTCTTTGGAGTCAGACAGATATGACTTAAAATACCACTAGGAGAGTGACTGTGTGTGTTACTTAACCTCTCTGAGCTTGTTTCCTCATGTGCTAGATGTTGATAAATATTTGTTTAATGTATGACTTACAGGTAATGAAACCATACATATATTGCAGTACAGAATATTTTTGTATAGTAGGGTGGTCAGTGAGCGCAAATTCCCTTACTCATCCTTTCCGATCCCCATCTAATTTTAATGTAGGCACATGGAATCAGTTGCACCCCAGGACTCTCCTGCCATCTGCAGTGACTGGGTGGGGAAGAAAGAAAGCCTAACATGAGAATTTAACAGGTTGATCTAGCAGTGATGACTTTCAGAGTTGAGTGATTTTTGTCCCCATTTTGCCATGCTATGACAACGTGACTCACTCTCTACCCATAACCGCAATAATTCCAGGAGCTATAGATCTTAGGGCTCTCTTCACTGGATTTCCAAAAATGTCTGGCAAAAATTTGCCTTTATTAAAATCATGTACTCTCCTGGCAAAATCCCACAAAAGCAAGCACTTTTCTGACATAATTTTCTCCCTAAATGAAAGGTTTGTGAACCAAAGCACATATTAACACACAGGTCAGTATAAGACAGAAATAGTTCACGTATCAAATTGCCCCAAGCTTTGAGTCAGGAGAGAGAGGGTGAGAGTGTCACTCTCCTGCGCTTCCAGCTCACAGCTGGTTGCAACGCTTGCCTGGCCTGCTCTCTGCGCCTCTTTACCACCTGCAGCCACCCCAGGCCCAAAAGGACGTCACAGTAATTTGTTCAGCAAATGTCTACAGCATCCTTATTTAAAATTAAGCCTTTCTACATGCTGCCAAAAGCTATGATCTAAAGAATTCTGGAGGCTCTTTGATTCCCCCCACCCCCACCCGTTCTTCTTAATCTGCAATCTGCCTCCCGTGGCTGCTCAGCATTGACTAACATCAGGCTCTTCTGATAAATCTACCTACAATGTACATGGAAATTCTCTCAATCCATCTCTCTTCTTTTCTGTGCTTATGCATTAATTTCCTGAAGATGAGCATGAATTTAGAATGTGAAACTATGGACATTAATAAAAAGACAACAATATGTCAATGAAAACACATCACAAAAATATAGAAGGGACAAATATTATTAACTCATTTTGTAGGATCTCTGAAAGTCCTAGCTACAAAGTAGTTCTTTGGGAAGAAACAATTCATCACTTTTTATGGGACAAAATTTTGGCTTCTGAAATCCAAGTTTAAAGTATCACAAAGCAGAATTCTATTATTTCAAGCATGCATATGGAGACAAACACACTACACAAACACATGCACTGTCCAACAATTTATATACATCCTTCATATACTGAGCAAACTGGCCTTACACCTACTTAAAACCAGTGTATCTACTAACACCTGTCTCCCTGTCTCTCATGTACAGTAAGCCATCCACTTTCCAAGGCTTTTGTAGCTAGATCCAGAAATTGAATGTGTGCTTTGGAACATGTTGAAGTACCATTTAAAGTACTATCATTTAACTTAAAGACATGAGGGGCTTGAAGAGGCTGCTTCACATCTCATCAAAACCCTAGGAATTCTCAAGAGGAAATCAGAAGATTACATTTACATTAAATGCAGGGAAATCCTCTTACAAGGAGTTCACACAAGGCCAAAAAAGATAACTAGCGGCAGAATTCTTTCTCCCCAACCCCATCTTGTCCTGGTCTTCACCATACCCCCACATCCCTAATCCACTCATTCTACCATCTCCCTGGCCCAACCAGACAAATTGGTTCTTGGATGCCTGCCGTACCATCATTCATCTCCTCCGACAGCCCCAACAGAATAGTTACCACAGTAAACAGCCAAATCAAACTTTGTCTTCAGGGTGAGGTCCACATTCTATGGCTTTATCACCTCTGACATGACTTTCTAGCAGATCTCATCACATTAGTTCAATGCAATTACCAGAAATATTAACTGGATACTTTTCATTGTAGATAGTCCATGGTATAAAAAGGGACAGCATACAGAGATGACCACCACAGCCCCGAGAGGTTTCAGAACTTTTGAAAAACAACTCTCCTGTAGGATTTCAAAAGGGAACCTTCCCTGTAGATGATACAGCACAGGCCATTTCTCCCTGAATCTCATAATGTTACCCTCTATAGCATCATCTTATTCTCAGGCCTATTCTACAGCTCTATCTACAGAGCTGTGCTTTAACACCACATACTTAAGACAAATCCTCATTTCTCAAACAATTTTATGGTCAAGGTTTCATATATCTGAAAAGAAAATGGAAAGTAAAACAATTCTCTAGTCCTATTTTTCTAGAGAGGAAACATAGCAGATTATAATCCAATCACAGGTAATACACACACACACACACACACACACACACACACACACACACACACAGTTTACCAGATAACCCTTGTCATTGTTAATAACTCGAGAAAGCCAACTACATGATACTGCGAGGGGGCGGGGGGAATGTGAAAAATGCATGACTTTGTGAAAGACCCCTTGACTACTATCTCACCTGATTTTGAGAAACAGCTTCGTTTTTTAGAATAATCAGGTTCCCAGCACTCTGCCCACTTTGGCCTGTGAGGTGCCTGCTGTCACCTGCTGCTGCTTGGGCTCCCCCAGGTCCCAGTCCTGTCTGCGCCCCTGTGTTGTAAAACATGAAAGTGTCACTCCCTGAGCCTGCTGTCAGACAGGCCTTGTAGCAGTAGGTCTTGGTGAGGGAGCCGTTCCCTCGCACTTCAATGAAGTGAGGCTGCACTTTGAGGCCGTGTGGTATCCTGGCATCAATATTGTTGTTGGCCTGTTTGTAGAGGTCTGCAGGGCACCTCTCCCTCACTCCACAGAAGCCTCCACAGCACGCAGTGCCATAAGCAGTGTAGCGGTAGCACTTGATGATGCTCAAAACAATGATTGCCAAAAGAAATATAAAAGACACTGTGCTTAATGCTATGATTAGATAAAGTGTAATTTCAGAGTATGTCCGAGGACTTCTCACATGTCTCTGAGTGTCAGGGAGGATTCTGGAAACCCTATCCACCACAGCTACTGTAATGGCCACAGAGGCTGACAGCGATGGCTCTCCATTGTCTCGGACCACCACGGTCAGGTTGAAAGTGGTTCCACTCTCATCTCCCATCTTCCTGGTAGTCCTAATTTCTCCTGTATGTAGCTCTACTTTAAAGAGGTCCAGGTCAGAAATCTGGGCCAGATGGTAAAAGAGCCAAGCATTCTGCCCAGAGTCTGAGTCCATGGCTATGACTTTAGTGACCAGGTAGCCAGCAGGGGCAGTTCGAGGCACCATTTCAATGGCTGCTGACGAATTGGTTGAGGTAGGATATAGGATGTGAGGGGCATGGTCATTCACGTCCACCACATACACGTTGGTGGTCACAGTGCTGCTCAGTGGTGGGCTCCCCTTGTCCCGGGCCTCCACAGTCACAAAGAACTCCCGAAACTTCTCATAATCAAAGGAGTTGACAGCATAAAGGCTGCCACTGGCACTGTTAATGGAGACATAGGAGGTGACTGGCAGCCCTTGAATCTCCCTCTCCAGGAGGGAGTAGGTCACCTCCGAATTCTCCTTTTCATCTGGGTCTGTGGCTTGCACAGTGCAGAGCAACACCCCTGGCAAATTGTTCTCCTCGATGTAAATGGAGTAGGAGTCCTTCAGGAAGCTGGGCGGATTGTCATTGATGTCAGAGATCTCAACCTGCAGTGTCCGCTGGGATGTGAGCTGTGGTACTCCCCCATCAGTGGCTGTCACTGTGATGTTGTAGGCAGCCGCCTGCTCCCTGTCCAGGGGGCCACTCACCACCAGTGTGTAGGAGTTTCCAAAGCCATTCAGTCGGAAAGGCAGTGTGGCCTCCAGGCCCAGGCTCACTTTCCGGTTGGGACCTGAGTCTTGGTCATTGACACTGAGAAGGGCCACAACGGTGTTGGGGGCAGCATCTTCAGGCACTGGGCTGTACAGGTCCGTGAGCACCACCTCTGGTGCGTTATCATTCACGTCCACGATGTCCACCAGCACCTTGCAGTGACCCACCATGGGCACTGGACCCCGGTCTGTTGCCTGCACATAGATCTGGTAGGAAGAGGCCTCCTCATAATCCAGCTCTCCACTTACCCGCACTTCCCCCGTGCTGGCGTCGATGCTGAAGAGCTGCCTCTCCCGGTCCGACGTGTAGCTGCTCAAGGAGTACGTGAGCTCGCCATTGGAGCCCTCATCCGGGTCTGAGGCATTCAGCTTCACCACCAATGTGCCTGGGGGCGCGTCCTCCCGAAGCTGGACGCGGTAAGTGGACTGGTCGAAGGCGGGAGAATTGTCGTTAGTGTCCAGGACAAGCACAGAGATCTGCGCGGTGCCCGAGCGGGCAGGGCTGCCCCCGTCCACAGCTGTGAGAACCAGGTGGTGCAAGACTGCCTGCTCGCGGTCTAGGCCCTTACGCAGCACCAGCTCCAGCACCTTACTGTTCTCCTGCAGGGGTTTCAGGTCCAGCTCGAAGTGCTCGCTGGGGCTGAGCTCGTAGGTCTGCACCGAGTTGGTGCCCACGTCGGGGTCCTGCGCGCTCTCTATGTGAAAGCGCGCTCCAGGTGCCACCGATTCGCTTACCTGAAGCTGGTAGTCGGGCCGCGGGAAGCGCGGCGAGTTGTCGTTGATGTCCAGTACCTCCACCTCCACGGCACTCACCGCCACGGGGCTGTGCGCCAGCACTTCCAGGCTGAGCAGGCAGCGAGGCCGCTGCTCACACAGCGCCTCCCGGTCAATGCGCTCGTTGACGAAGAGAGCTCCACTGGTCAGGTCCAGCTCCAGGTAGCGCGGGCTGGGCGCACCCAGGTGGTTGATACGCAGGCAGCCCGGCCCCAAGCGCCGCAGCTCCAGCCCCAGCGCGCGAGCCACGTTGCCCACAAGCGCGCCAGGTGTCTGCTCCTCCGGCACCGAGTATCGCAGCTGGGAGGCCGCTGGGCCCGGCAGCAGCAGTAGCAGCAGGAAAAGCAGCAGCAGCCAGGACATGGGCGTCCGGAGTCGGGGATGCTCTGTTGCCCCAGGTCTGGTACCCGCCAGCTCCATAGCCACCAGCCGCGGCGGAGGCAGCCGGGCAGGGCCGGAGGCAGCAGCTTCCCCAGCCGTGCTCCACGCCGGGGCCGCGCCTCCGCCTCCGCTCGTGCCGCCCTGCGCCCGCTCCCCCACGCCTCACGAGCTAGCAAACGCCGGGGCCGCTCCCCTCGTGGGCCCTCCGGAGGGCTCCTGGCCCCGCCGCCCGCTCTGACTCCCCATATCCCAGCTCCTCTGCTCGCCTCGGAGTCGCTCAGCCCGGCTTCGTTTCCTGCCGCCGCCGCCGCCGGTCCAGGGGGAGGGAAGAGGAAGCAGAAGAGGAGGGGGAGGAATGCTCAGCAAGTCCGGCTCCGATTCCGCACCGAGGTGGCGGACGGCGACCCGGACTGCCCAGTCGCTCCAGCCACTCCAGCCCCAGCTCCTTCGCCCCGGACCGGCCGGATCCCAGCAGACCCCGGGAACACGGCCACTCCCTTTTTCCCTGCCCCCACTGTCCTGTTCAGCCGGTCTCCACGGTCCCTCGGCTGCTGAACTGGTCTTGTAAGGAGATTATTCTAGGAAAAGCAGTTAAGTCTCTAGGACTTGGGCTTTCAGCTCCCAGGAAAAGATTTCCAAGCGCAAGTCAAGAAAATACACCGAGGGCCCTGGCTAAGTACGGATATCTGGGCGGCGGCTCCACGTTCAAAGAAACAAACGCAAGTGAGGCGCTCTGAGGTTACTGATGATGGGGATTATTTCCCCCCTGACACCAACATTTCCCCTGAATACTCCTAAATACTGCAGAAACTTCTAAGGCAGAGGGAGGGGGGGATGGCAAGTGCTGTCATCTTTCGCGGAGCAAACCTAAAACTAGCATCCTGCGATCCAACACTCAATTCTGCTCCTAGCCAAGTGGCTTTTACTTCCAGTGTGTGCCTTGGCAAATAACCAATATTTCAGGTTTTAATATTCTTTCTTTAAAAAATTGGTTCCATGAAGCTGCAGGCTAAGCTCTTATTTGACCCGTTTTGATCATAGTGGGGAGAATCTAGTAAAATTTTAAAGAGATTCTTCCCTCAAGCTTTTCCTCATTTTACTTCACATTTTTTTCATTTATCACCCAAGACATTTTCTTTCTTTCAAGAGTGATATAAATTTTTTTCTTTAACGGATGACAATGTCTTCAAGAGCCTGCAAAACCATTACATCAAGAGAGTTACTCTTGATTTCCCAAGCCTGGCTGGAATTTGGACTCCATTAATGCTTTGCAGTGAAAAGTCTGCTGTTATTAAGCAAAATGTGGAAGGCTGGGATTTATCTCACAATAGCCAGCAATTTCAATAGCTGCAGCTCATCTTACATAAATATAAGGTTCCTTTACCCCTCCGGGTCTCTGTTCCCCTAAGACTCCCCCCTTGTATTGCTGCAGAGGCAACGAAAGAATAACCAATTGTCAGTGAACAAGAAGGCAGAAGGATCAGAGGAAGCCTTTCTGTTCTGTGTCATTGCCTCTGTTTCTCTGTTTTGAACATCCACTTTTCCCAGGTCCTCCCATCTATTCCACAAGAGTTTAAAATTCATTGTCCCACTTGTACAAAAGCACTCACTAAAATGTCCTTTCTCCTTCTCTTCTCTCAGCATCCTCTTGCCCCTAGATCTTCTGCTGTCATTTTCTAGCTATGAACTGGAACAAAACTAGAAGGAGACCTGACATTTGGCACACTTCCCTCCTTCAGGGCATAGTTGAAGGGGCCAAGGCACCCAGGTTTCAAAGGCCTGGACTAGCACATCTCCTCCTCCCACCTACCAAGTACAGCAGCTGACAACTCCACAACCTAACCCATTTTATTCCAGAGAAGCTCCCAGCTTCCTCCTATCCCTGCTGCTTCTTATTGGTCCTCTTTGTTCCCTCAGGAGTGCAAAGTGGGAAGCAACTTCCATCACATTCTATTCCTGTTTCCGTTCGTAGGCCTCTGGCTTCTCCCTCTCTGTCTGCTTCCTCCCAAAATGTCCCTACAGTAACCCTGTCTCTGCTGTGGTAATTTGATCTCAGAAAGCCTTTAACTCTCAAGTGCATGAAATGTAGGCCTGGCCTTTGTCTTCACCCATTACTTATTTCTGAAAATAAATGGCTTATAAGTGGAATCAAGTTAAAAGTTGTCAGGAAGAGTGACCTTTTCTTCCCTCATCTCCTCCCAGGCTTTCACAGTCACTGCCACCTCTGCCCACAGCTCTGAAACCTGGTCACTAGGCATTGACCATGCGTGGACCTGTGCCCCTGAAAAGATCACAGGCACTTAAAGAAGAGATTAAAATGACAGAGGCTTGGTAATGTTTTTAATGGAAGCCCCCAAGTGTCAAATCTCAGGAGAAAAATCAGGGCCCCTCTTTTAGCAATCTTGTCATCTTCCAGCAAGGACATCTGCCAGGTTGTCCATTTTGATGTGTTGGGATCATAAGCTTCAACTAGTACTTACTCCCTCAATGACTGAGAAGAAAAACATAGCACCAACACAAATCAGCCACCTCTTCAAAGACGTACTAAAGAGATGGCAAACTCTGTATGTGGCACTACAATGATTTAGTTGCTCATACTATTGTACATGTCTCATGCCGACCTTACTAGTTGGTGGACTGCTTAGATTGCTGGCAAGTGCCCTGTCTACGAATATTAATACTAATGCCTCAACCACACCACTATGCATTCCTTCCTTTCCTTGGACCTTCAAGAACCCCCTATTGAAAAGCAGAATAGCGCAGATTTTGAAGTCAGTCATACCCCTGCCAATGACTAACCGTGTGGCCTTGGTCATGTTACTTAACCTAAGCTTCAGTTAACTCATTTTAATTGGGGAAGACAATTTTAAGTAAACTCATAGAATCATTACGATTACATGAGATGATGTATATAAAACAATCTGAGGGAGATTAAGAGGTATAAACTTCCACTTACAAAATAAATAAGTCACAGGTATGAAATGTACACTATGGGGAATACAGTCAATAATAATGTGATATCTTTGTATGGTGACAAATGCTAACTAGACTTATGGTGATCATTTTGTAACACATAGAAATATTGAATCACTATGTTGTGTACCAGAAATTAACATAGTGTTATAGGTCAATTATACTTCACAAACAAACACACAGAAAAAGAAATCACACAACACTGTAAATCAACTGTACACCAATAAAATTTTTAAAAAAAGAAATAAGATCTGTGGTTACCAGAGGTGGGGGGGAGGGTAGGAGGGGGGAGTTTAGATGAAGGTAGTCAAAAGGTACAAACTGCAAGTTATACGATAAATAAGTACTAGGGATATAATGTACAACATGATAAATATAATTAACACTGCTGTATGCTATACATGAAAGCTGTTAAGAGAATAAATCCTAAGAGTTCTCATGACGAGGAAAAGATTTTTCTTTCATTTTCTATCTATATGAGATAATGGATGTTCATTAAACTTATTGTGGTAATCATTTCATGATGTATGTAACTTAAATCATCATGCTGTACACCTTAAAATTATACAATGCTGTATGTCAATTATATCTCAATAAAACTGGAAAGAAAAAAAACCAATCTGCACAGTAATTGACGGGTACGTTATTATTATTATCATTATTATTGTTATGACTAAAATGCAACAATTTATTATCATCATATAACCTTAGTTGACAGTCTATATATAGCATGACCCTTTAAGGTATCAAACAGAGATATGCACCTGTAACTATGCCAGACAGGAAGTCAGTGATGATGGGAAAGATGAGTGTGCACCAAAGTTAAGCTTACCCAATTATTTCTAGAGCTTAGCCTATATTTTGAAAACAAAAACCAGTCCCTTTCTATATCAGCAAAGAAAAGGGACTTCCGTCATGAGAATTCCTTCAAGGGATTTGTTCCCTCACAAGAGATTCACCTTTTTAGGATATGTGAAAATACTTTAGTAACAGAGTCCAGAAGTGTTCCCCAAAATGCTGTAATCTCTAGCGCCCAGTATAGAGCTTGGCACAGAGGTACTTAATTAATGTTTCTTGAACAGAACTAAATTTACAACTTTACCTGTGCAATTCTCTCAACTAGAAATAGCTTCATCTTTTCTCTCCCCCTTTTAAATGTTCTCTATATTTCAATGTCCATCTTAAAACCTACCTAATCCATGAAACATTGTTTACTCTAAACATACTGCCTTTTTTTTTTTCCTCTTTCGTAGTCTACATCTCTCTCAATGCTGACATTCATAATTCTGAATGTGTCATTCTTTAATTCATCCAAATGTCTTAATATTATTTCCTTACCTTAATTATACACAACCTACAAGCAGAAGCCATGTCGTATATGTCTGTGTATTTCTTCACAGTGTAGGAAAACTTACAGACTCTCAATAAATAAGTGATGGCTGTTTCATTTTCTTCAGATCCTTTTTTAGCAGATTTAAGAATTGCTGCTACTTCTCCCTTTTTTCCCTAGGTCTAATGGTGAGAGGGCTCAAGAGCCTGCAATGATTTTACTTCCTTTAAAAATTGAAATTCAAAATATTTCAAACCTGGAGAACTGAATCCTACTAATGAAGTTGCTGGACGCTAAGAAAGGCTCTGCTCGAAAGTATTATCACTCTTTCTACTTTATATTATAATTAAAAATTATAAAATAAAGGTATTCCTTGCTCATAACTAACATGGAAAGTGACATGATACGAGAAGTGCCACAAAAAGACATGATTTTGTTTACCCTCATGTTAGACGAGAACTTTGAAATAGTATCCCTTGATTGTATCTGTAAAATGCATCTATCACAAGGTCATTGGACACAGGAGCAAAACCAATCAGAACACAACCCAATTAAGCCTCTAAGAAAAATACTGGTATGGGACTTCCCTGGTGGTCCAGTGGTTAAGACTCCCAATGCAGGGGGCCCGGGTTCTATCCCTGGTCAGGGAACTAGATCCCCCATGCTGCAACTAAAGATCCCGCGTGCCACACTAAAAAAAAAAAGAAAAGATCCCACACGCGGCAACGAAGATCCCGCATGCCAACTAAGACCTGGAGCAGTCAAATAAATAAATAAATATTAAAAAAAAAAAAAGAAAGACAAATACTGGTACTCAGTGAATTCTCCTAATTCACATAAATTTTCCTTTCTCTATTATTAGTGCCATTACAAATCATTTTACTTTGGGGAACTAAACAATCTGGAGTCTTTTGGCCACAGGGCAAGGGGACATGCTCATTAGTTGGATCAGGCTTTGGGCTGACCATTATGGGAGTATCTGCCAAATAGGGAAGGTTCTAATTTTCAATTTTAAGTTGTATATTTATGTTGTTCCACAAACTGAGCACATGATATATAATTTAAAAACAGAGACAAATGAACATCCCAATGTTTAGTGTGGTCCAAAATAGTTTTAAAATTCCATCTTGTTATAAACGAACTGCACTTCTGATCTTTATGCATCTTCAGAAGGAAAATGCTTACCAACATGATTACAGCGTTCGTCACAGGTACAGCATCCAATGGTTGGAGAGATAAAAAAGATTTTTCAGATAACATTATAGCTGATTTTTTCCCACAGTCCCTTCCCTCCAGAGGGAATGCATTAACTTTTAGGGAAAGATCCTCTAAGTTTTTATTGATAGGTCTGAGAAATTAATATACTGTTGATTTTTGACTGAGGCATCTGAAAATTGCTTAGAATAAACAAAGGAACTCAAACTATCTTTGGACAAGTACTAGTAAAAACAGAGAATACATTAAAGGCTTGGGGCAGATTGTGTAATATAAGAGACAAAATCAAACTCTTCAATTATTTGAGGGCTTTGCTTCTCTATCAGTATTTTCAATTGAGATGGCCTACCAAGAATCACAGAATGTTAAAGGTTGAGAGAGATTTAGAAAGTATCTCACCCAAATTCTTTATTGAACAAAATGTTTAAGTAGAACTTGAACCTCAAGGTCAGTGAGGAGATAGGAAGCATAAAAGCGCTATAAGTAAGCCAAGTGACAAATGATCTTCCAGAGTACTAGAAGAACTTATAGATGTGACTAGAGTACCATATTTCCTATTTTTAAAAAAGTGCCATTGAGTTTGATATAAATTCCTTCAAAACTCTATTGTTACCAAAGTAACTGTTTATGAGCACTTAAAGGCATTCAATACTAGGGACTACTTTGGCTTAACTGAAAACTGGTAACATCAAACCTACCACATAGACTTTAAAAAATTTCACATGGGCATTTTAGATTTTCAGCTGCTAGACTCATTGATAAGGGAAATGCTACAGGCATAGTCTATTTGGAATTCGTGGAGACATTAAATAAATTCCCCCCAATATATCCTTACAGACAGAAGGAAGAAAGGCTGCAAGACAGTATGATTAGATGATTTCATAATTGTTTGGATAACAGTGACAAAAAGTGTTTACTAATGGAATGCTCCAGCCTGGAAGGAAAATTCTTGTAGGTGACTGCCGAGATTCACCATTGGTTTTATCCCTTATTCAATATTTTATCAATGACTCAAAGTGAGGAAGCATCAAGTGTCCAGGCCAATCCAGCAACAAGTTGAGCTCTCTAGAATGATAATATCAACTGCCTAGGGTAAGCCATGATTCTAATTAAATAAAATTAGTACCAGCATTCTATCTGAGACTCAATATATGCCAGAAATTGGTAAGTTTGTATTTAATTTCTGGCTTCCAGTATTGCCATTAAAACCTGTTCCAAGTTTCCATTCATCACTCAAGGCCTTTTATTTTAATAGAAAAACTTGTTTGGCTCTGTTTCTCCTCTGCAGTTCTTGGGATTTTAGCCATAGAATAAAATAAGATGGTAATTTGACACTAAAAAATATCCTTGTTCCCAAGTGGGTTTTAGCCACAGCATTCATCGATCTGTATACCATTTTTTTCTATTTCAAAAAATGTAGATATTGTTGAGGTACCTCAAATTGGAACTGTTTTCCAGGATATGACCTAAGCTCAGTCTAAAGGAAGGCCATGGTATCTCCTTTCTATACCCATTGTGTTTGTTGCTTGGAGAAAACAAACAAACTTATACCTCCACCTAAAAAAGGGTGAATTCTCAAAAGTATCTGTTCATATATTCAGAGTATCAAGTAATTGTTGGCTTTTTGGGTCCTCCTTGCCATGCTGATGCCTTAGCACTACTGTTTACATATTATGTCTATACATATTAACTCATTTAATGCTCACAAGAGCACAATCCCCAGTCAGGTTGGTACTGATGAAGAAACTGGATCCCAAAAAGGTGAAGGAATTTAACAAAATCTTCAGGAAGAAAAAAAAAAAAAAAATCTTCAGGAAGCTCTTGTCCATGCCCTTGTTTCTTGAGATAGTAATACTACATCTGACCACTACACATGCACTTCTAATTAAGAATCATGTTGGGCTTCCCTGGTGGCGCAGTGGTTGAAAATCTGCCTGCCAATGCAGGGTACACGGGTTCGGGCCCTGGTCTGGGAAGATCCCACATGCCGCGGAGCGACTGGGCCCGTGAGCCACAACTACTGAGCCTGCGCGTCTGGAGCCCGTGCTCCGCAACAAGAGAGGCCGCGATAATGAGAGGCCCGCGCACCGCGATGAAGAGTGGCCCCCACTTGCCGCAACTAGAGAAAGCCCTCGCACAGAAACGAAGACCCGACACAGCCATAAATAAATAAAAATAAATAAATAAAAATTAAAAAAAAAAAAAAAGAATCATGTTACTGGCCTCCAGCAATTAATTTCCAAGTATTTTATACGAGATCCTATCCAATTGTTTTTATAACTACAATTTTTTTGTCTTTTGGAGACTTCAGTTGGAATATATATATATATATATGTATATATACACATACATACATATATATATATTTGGACTATATATATATTTATATATTTTTTAAATGGCTGGCCTTAGCAAAAGTGTTATACAAAATAGATTTGTATTTCATATCCCAGCCTCTTCTTTCAGTACCGTCTTCCCACCTATATATTCTGCCTAAGTAATGGGGTTTTACAAATGAATTTTTTTTTTTTTAAGCTGCACCGCATGGCTTGCAGGATCCCACCTACGATATTCTGCCTAAGTAATGGGGTTTTACAAATGAATTGGCTTGTGGGATCTTAGTTCTCCCACCAGAGATTGAACCCGGGCCCCCTGCATTGGATGCACAGAGTCCTACCCACTGGACTGCCAGGGAATTCCCAGGCTTTTCTAATATAAATCTCATTAGTGTATTCCTTGTGATGGATTTTGTTACATAAATCCTTCAGCAGTTATGTGTACATTATAAGGTGGGTAAAATATAAATTCTCTAAATTAGCCAAGTTAAGATGTACTATGTATTCTGTGATATTAAAAGATCCTTTAAGGCCTTTTGATGAGAAATTAATGTTACCTAAAACCTTTATCAAAGTTAGAAACCTTGTATTAAAATTAGAAAAGACTTATAGATTCTTCAATTTTGTGGTATCTTCAGAACTTTTTACACGCATCTTTTAGGTAGTAAGATCTAGGATTAAATTTCACTAGCAATAATAGATGCAAATCCACTTCAAGGTTTTTAATCCCATTGTATGCTTAGGTCATGCACCTACTTAGGGTCCTCTTACAATAATCCTGCTTGATGTAAAACCAGACTCCAAGATTCAAGATCGGGCTCTACTGTTTATTATGTGTCACTGGAAAAGTTTTTTTTTTTTCCTCTAAATCTCAGGTTAGCAAAATAAAGAAAAATAGTACTTACTACCAACAGTTCCTGCTAGACATTTATTCAGATAAAGCATGTAAATTTTTCATTTTATAAATTCTCAATGATTATTAGCCAGAAAAAAGAGGGGTGCAGCATGGGGATAGAAGTCTCATAAAATTATCCAAATAACCTGAGGAGAAAGGGGGATGAGTCAAAAGACAGCAAAAGCCCAAGTTTCTGCATTCTTTTTTTGCATACTCTACTTGACTGACAGAATTGAGAAGAAAACTCTAGTTCTATTTATAGCACTGGTTCTATTTATACAGCATCTCTGAACTAAGGGTCTCAAAGATCATTTAGCTTATACATCTACAACTTGAAGTTGCTTGATGCCAACGTCAGCTTTTCAGCCCTGAATAGGAAAAAATATATATGTGTGTGCGTGTGTGTGTATACACACACACACACACACATATACATATATATACACAAAACTCCCCAATCAATCAACACTTTAACGTGAGACTTTTCTTTATCTAAATCTATTGGGGAATTTTCCAATAACCCAGTGAACCAAAGACAATGGGGTGGTAACTTTAATGAAGATATAAAACTGAAGCATAGAATGGTTTGATAATTTACTAGAAATACAGAGTTGATTTCAAGCAGAACTGGGGAAAAAAATCTCACTTTCTCTCTTTCCAATTCAAAGTTACATCTATTACAACAGAGTTGTCACCCTAAGATATTCAATATCCTTTATAATTAAAATTTCATCATAGCCTCCCATGATTGGTTTTCTGCTGTACTCTCAAACTAGACTAGTATTCCTCTGATCCAATTATCATAAGCTCATTTAAACTGTATATGAAAGATTTATTGGTTCATAAATCAATGAATACATAGGATATATTGGACAGATATGCCTCCTAGGATATGTAGATTTAGTGTTCCTTAAGCTAGCAGGAGTTGAAGAATAAATAGGATTTTCAAGTTACAAAAAGTCATTCTTTCCAAGTGTCAACAATGATGTGTTAAGAAAGTAGCAGCAACCCTAAAAATGTCAGACTGTGAGTTTCCTGAGTACAAGGATGAATATTGCATCCTTGGATGAAAAATTTAGCTATAATTCTGAGAACTAGGCAATTTTAGTTTGGGGGTAGGCACAGAAAATTAAATTATCATGGATTATTCCCTATTCTTAGTCTCTCTCCAGTATATTTTGAAAAGAATCATGGAGGGATTCAATGGTGTTACAATAGATAACCAAATTAAATTATCAAATTTAATTCTCATTAAAGAATTTGTATATGCATCAAGGTTACTGAGTCAACATTAAAAGTGAATGGAGGGACTTCCCTGGTGGTGCAGTGGTTAAGAATCCGCCTGCCAATGCAGGGGACACAGGTTCGAGCCCTGGTCCGGGAAGATCCCACATGCCGCAGATCAACTAAGCACGGGCACCACAACTACTGAGCTGGCGCTCTAGAGCCCACGAGCCACAACTACTGAGCCCGTGAGCCACAACTACTGAAGCCTGCAGGCTTGGAACCCCATGCTCCACAACAAGAGAAGCCCACAATGAGAAGCCCCCAGACCTCAACAAAGAGTAGCCCCCACTCACCACAACTAGAGAAAGCCCACGTGCAGCAACGAAGACCCAATGCAGACATAAATAAATAAATAAATAAGTGAATGGAGGTTTATTTTCTCTTGATGACAATGATAGAGATGCTATTCAACAATAAATTCCTAAAAAATTCCTAGAGCTCTGAAAAAACAACATCTACAAATTCACTCAGGTGGTTGTGTAAATTTATGTGTATAACTTCAAGAGGAAAAACGTTATTTGATATCTCAGTAGGACAGACATATTTGCATACTTGATTAAAGTGAGCTGTAAAAAAATTAAGTTTAATGCCTTTATGTGATTTCCATTAGTTATCTTAAAATAGAATGCATCTTGGAACTCTTTCAAATTGCATATTAAGAAATTCACAACAATGACACTGACTTCAATATATATTTTCTTGAGAATTTTGTTTCTGCTTTCCTTATATCGTCACACTTTCGAGTCCAAGACTGAGGTTCTAAGCTTGGGGAACTTAAAAAAGTTAATAAATTAAAAAAAAAAAGTGAATGGAGGGACTTCCCTGGTGGCGCAGTGGTTAAGAATTCGCCTACCAATGCAGGAGACACAGGTTCTATCCCTGGTCTGGGAAGCTCCCACATGCCGCAGAGCAACAAAGCCTGTGCACCACAACTGCTGCGCCTGTGCTCTAGAGGCCACAAGCCACAACTATTGAGCCTGCGCACCACAACAACTGAAGCCCATGTGCCCTACAGCCCACATGTTACAACTACTGAGACCATGCACCACAACTACTGAAGCCCGCGTACTCTAGGGCCCGCGTGCCACAACTACTGAACCTGCGTGCTGCAACTACTGAAGCCAGTGCGCCTAGAGCCTGTGCTCCACAAGAGAAGCCACTGCAATGAGAAGCCCGCACTTGCCACAACTAGAGAAAGCCTGTGCACAGCAACAAAGACCCAATGCAGCCAAAAAGAAAAAAAGAAATTATAAAATGATGAAAACTTAAAAAAAATATATGCATGGGGACTTCCCTGGTGGTCCAGTGGTTAAGAATCCACCTTCCAATGCAGGGGATGCGGATTCGATCCCTGGTTGGGGAACTAAGATCCCACATGCTGAGGGGCAACTAAGCCCGCGTGCCACAACTACTGAGCCTGCATGCTCTGGAGCCCATGTGCCACAACTAGACAGCCTGTGTGCCACAACTACCGAGCTCACGTGCTCTGGAGCCCACACGCTCTGGAGCCAGTGTGCCACAATGAAAGATCCCGCATGCCGCAATGAAGATCCTGCATGCCGCAACTAACCCGCCGCAGCCAAATAAGTTAAATAAATAAATAAGTAAATAAATAAATAAAAATATGCATGGAACATGTTTTTTTAAAAGAGCTGTAAACACATATAATTGTGACTGTACTTAGGTTATGGGATTACAGATGATTTCTTTTTCTGAAACATCTACAATGATCATGTGGTACTATTTAACGGAAAAATTATTTTAAAATCTTCTTTCAACCTTACTGGCTACCTATTTCCTCAAGATAAAATCTAAAATTCTAAGCATTGCATTGAAGGATCTTATCTGATTCTAACTTACCTTTCTAGCCTCAACTTTTTCCTTGCTTACACATGTACAGTATACTCTGGCCAAAGCAAACTATTTTCAGCTTCTCTTATGATTTCTCATTCCTCCAGGCCTTTATGGTTTTTGCTCTGCCTGAAATACTCATTCTCCACTCTACCTCCTTGCTTCCCAAATGATCCATTAATCTTCTGCTATAGAGATATCTTACACGGGAAGATTTCCCTGCCTATCCCCACCCTCCATCAAACACCATACTGAGTTAGTTGCTCTTCCTCTGGGCTTCCTAGGTAGCACGTATTTGTTTCACTGTAGCTCTAATTTGTTTGTATTATATTTGACAGTTTACCTGTTTATTGTTGAGATATCTTTCACTGTTATGGATTATATCTTATCTGTCTCCACATTTTGAGTGTCTCATGCTCAAAAAAGCATGTCAAATGGAGTGACTAGAATAAAGAAATATAGAAATTGTTTTATGTCAAGTAAAGCCACAAATACCACCTCTAATAAAGTTTGATTATCTGAATGTTTTTGTGTTTTCTTTTTTTATTGAAATATAGTTGATTTACAATGTCATGTTAGTGTCAGGTATACAGCACAGTGATTCAGTTATATACATATACACACACATATATATGTATATATGTATATATATATATGTGTGTGTATATATGTATTCTTTTTCAGATTCTTTTACCTTATAGGTTATTGTCTGAATGTTTTAAGTGAAAGCATGTGCTCTCTTGGTTCGACTAAGTATTTCATAGTAGGACTAATGTATGAATTACTTTCTTTCCAAAATTAATAATAAAATATTTAAATCCCCCTATAAAGCATTTCAATACTACTTAGATGCTAGTCTGCTGGTGATAAAACTGTATGATAGGGAATCTCAGCTAATGGCAGCCTAAATTATTCAGAGCAGCCATCTTACTAAAAGCAAGTAAATATTCTGGATAAAATATTAAAACAATTATCTTAAAAGCACTGAAAACCTGATAAGTTAATGAGGAACTGCTAAGACAAATTCTGGAGGAAACTTAAATCCAAAGAGGTGAGCAGAATTTTGAACTTGCTTTTCGTTCTGAAAGCATCTGCCAACGCAAACTTGGACATAAATTCAGATAATCTGTGGGATGAGGAAGACAGAAATTAAGGACCAGAATGTACATAAACTAAGGATTCTTATAGGATCTCCAACTACAGTAATCTGGAACCCCAAGGACTATATTCTCCAGGTAATGGTGTAACAAACCTACCCACTCTCCAGCCCAGAGAACTGCTGGGGAGTTTGACTTGGAGCCAACCAGAACAGAAGGAAAACAGGAAAGGAAAAAAAATCTTATAAAGTTGTGGTTGGATACTGCATATCCCACAGATTTTCAGCTGGGCATACATAGAGTCTAAGTCTCCAAAGACCCTCAAGTCTTGAACTTAGATTAAAGCAGTTTACGACTAGTAGTTTTCAGACACCGGCAGATGTAAATAAAAATCTATCCTGAAGGCACTTTCATTCAAGATCTCAGGATATCCTGACAAATATTATTTTCAGGGTAATGACCATCACAAGTCAGGGGAAATCTGGCACACATGGAAATATGGAGCTGTGATCAAAAACCAGCTGAAGCAGCAGATAGCAGAAACATACTTTCAGACTGCAGACTCTAGAAATATCAAAGATTTAATATATCTAAAGAAATAAAAAGCAAGCTTGAAAATATTTTCAGAGAAGAAAAAATAAATTTAAAATGTCCCAGCAGATTTGAACAATAATAAATAGAATTTTTAAATGAAAAATATAATAACTAAAAAAAAAACCTCAAGGGAAACTTCTAATAGCATATTAGACACAAAATGAAGACAAAATTAGTAAAACTGTAAGAAAACTAATAAGAAATAACTCATAAAACAGCACAATGAGACAACAGTGGAACCCCGAAGACAGCTGATAACTCTAATGTGTCAAAATGAAATAAATGCCAACCTAGAATTCTATAGCCAAGGAAAAATATCAAGAATGACATTATAGGCAAACAAAAACTAAAATAGTTCATCACCAGCAGAAGTAGAGATAAAGAGAGTTATTTCATAATGTTAAAAGTTTCAATTAACAGGAAAATATTACAAATTTAAATTTGATTAAGTATCTAAATAAAATAAAAAACCTCAAAATATATTAAGTAAAATATTGACATAAGGCCAAGAAGAAATAAACAATTCACCATTTATAGTGGGACACTTTAACATAACTTTTCAGTCACATAAAATAAGCAAATAAAAAGAATAAAAAAGAATATAGAATATTTGAACAACACAATTAGCAAAAGACTTAACAAACATATATAGAGCACTCCTATACGCAATTTCAGAATACTACCCTTTCATGAACATAGACATTCATGAACATTTACAAAAATTGACCATTCACACCCTGAAATCCTATACGAGAATCAATGATATGCAGCTATATAAACAACATGGATGAATCTCACAAATAATCATGTTTAGCCAAAGATAATAAAACGAAAGCATACATACTATATAATTCCATATATATAAAGTATAAAACAGCAAAACAAATCAAGGTTGTTAGAAGTCAGAATAGTGGTTACCCTCGGGCAGATTGTTATTGGAGTTTCTGGAGTGCCGACAATGTTCTGTGTCTAGATCTGTGTGCTAGTTACATAGATGTGTTAAATTTGTGTACATTTATCCAGCTGTACATTTATGATGTGTGCACTTTTCTATACGTATATTATACTTCAATAAACAAAAAGTTTCCAAAAAATGACTATACGATGGGCTGCAAAGCAAATTTCAACAAATATGAAAGAATTAAAATCACACTGGATATGATTTGATGACAGTGGGAAGTAACAAGAAATCTATAACTAAAAGATTATAGAATATAATCTTTCTATATATAATATATACATATAATCTTTATATAATACAATATGTTTAATTTTCATAAACGCACCATGTACTCATGTGCATTTTAAAGGTTTTAAAGAGTTTCATTCTGCAGTTGTTGAGTGATTTTATACACACACACGTACAAGTTTGTTATCCCCCTTATTCAAATTCTCTGTATCCTTATTGATTTTCTTTTGTCTCCTTATTCTGTTTCTGAACAAAGTATGTTAAAATTTCCCATTCTGGTATGGATTTCTCTACTTCTCCTTGGAGTTTACCCATTTTTGCTTAAGGTACTTAAAGATTATGTTATTAATTAGTGGATTGACCCTTGTATTATTATGTAATGTCCCTATTTATATCTCTATGGCTTCTTGCCTTAGGGTCCACTATAAGTGATATGTGTATAGCTAGCTATAGAGTTTTCCTTTTCATAACTGTTTACACGGTATGTCTCTTTCCAACCTTTTACTTCCAACTTTTCTTTATCCTTTTTATAACGGTGTGTCTCTAATAGGTGACATATGGGTGTTTAATTTCTAACCAGTCTGACCATCTTTGTTAATTGGAGTGTTTAGTCTGTTTACATTTAATGTAACTAGTGATATACCTGGATTTTAATCACCTACATGTATTTATTTACCTTATCTAATTTGCCTTTTCCCCCTCTTTCTTGCCTTCTTTTAGACTAATTAAGTATATTTTTATCTTATTTTCTCCCCACTATTAACTTATTGGTTACTTTTTTTTTTACTATCTTAAATGGATTATCTTAGAAGATAATCCTTCATCCTTGACTTATTAAAGTCTAATATAATTTTTTACTTTCACCATTTCCAGGACAATGCAATGGGCTCAAATCCTTTTAATTCCATTTATCTCTCTCCATATTTTTGTTATTGTCCTCATATACTTCAGTTATTTTTATATTTTAAATTCTACTATGCATTATTGTTGTTTTATTCAGTAAGTATTTACTTTCTCCGCTGCTTCCTTCTCTTCCTTCCTTCCTTCCCTCCTATATTTCTATGCTTCTACTTGGGAATATCTTCCATATAACTAAAGAAATTACTTACTATCTCCTTCATGCAAATCTGATTGAGATGTATTTCCTCAATTTTGTTTTGCTTGAAAATATTTTTATTTACTTCTTTTGTTTGTTTATTGGTTTTTGTTTGTTTTATTTGGGATTTTGGTTCCCCGACCAAGGATCGAACCCACGTTCCCTGCAGTGGAAGCTTGGAGTCTTAACCACTGGACCACCAGGGAAGTCCCTATTTACTTCTTTTTCTGAAGGATATTTTTTCTGGGTATAAAATTCTAGGTTATCAGATTTTTTTTTAAAGCCCTTGAAGATGTCATTTCATTGTTTTCTGGCTTCCATTTTTTTCTTGAGATCTCAGTTGTCAGTCTTCCTATTGCTCATTTTAAGGTAATATGTTTTTTATTTTTTATTTTTTGGCATTCAAAAGATGGCTCACTGAAAAAACTAATAAAATCAATAAATCTATGGCAAAACTTACCAAAAAAAGAGAAATAAAAAATACCGAACTAGGAATGCAAAAAGAAACATCATATGGTTCTTACAACATTAAAATAATAATAAGAAATATTATGAACAATTTTAAGCCTATACATTATAAATTTATATTTGTGCATTTGACTAAATGCACAAATTTATTGGAAAACACAATGAAGCAAATTGCTACAACTAGAAACAGAAGATCTGTATAGTTCCATACCTATAATAGATATTGATTTATAATTAAAAACGTTTTCATGAAGAGAACTCTAGTCCAATAAGGCTTCATTTTGAATTCTTCCAAATGTTTATGGGAGGAAAAAAAACTGACTTATATACACAAACTTTCTAAAGAATTGAAAAAAGGTAACACTTATCAATTTACTATATGAGGCCAGCATAGTCTTGATACCAAACCCTGACAAAAACATTATAAAAATGGAAATTTTCTATCATAAACCCAGATTTTTAAAATTCTAAGCAAAATGTTAGGAAACTAAATCTAGTGATATTAAAGATAATACATTGAAACTAGATTTATTCTAAAAATGGAAGATTGGTTTATTACTATTAAATAGACCAACATAATTCATGGTTTGAATACAATAAAAGGATGAAAATCATAGATCACCTCAATAAACAGAAAAATATGTGATAAATTTAACACGCATTCATTATTTTTAAAAAATGAAGGTTAAAAGAAACAACATCTTAGTATGTTGAAATGGGAAGGAAACTTCCTTAGTCTAAAAATATCTGAAAAAAAGTCAAACAATGTATTTTACATTAAATATTAAAAACATTCTGAGATCAGGAATAAAACAAGATTACCCATTACCATCGCTTCAATTCAACAATGCCATAAAACAGGAAAACTATATGGTTAGAAGTAGAAATAAATAAGTAAACTAACATTATTTGGAGATGGCATGATAATATATGTAGAAAATATAAAATAATATAAAATGTGAGATTTTAAAATAAATTTAGCAAGGACAATGAATACAAAATTAATATAAAAATAGTTTTATATTTATATACTTGCAACAAAAACTATAAAATAAAAAATTTTAAATAGCATTTAAAATAGCATCAAAATATCAAATATCTAATGAAAGTTGTGCAGAGGCCTTAGGAGAGGGGGTAGAAAAAGGTATTCCATGTAAATGGAAACAAAAAGAAAGCTGGAGTAGCAATACTTATATCAGACAAAATACACTTTAACACAAAGAGTATAATAAGACACAAAGAAGGAACTTACATTATAATAAAGGGATCAATCCAACAAGAAGATGTAACAACTGTAAATATATTGCATTGGCCAAAAAGGTCGTTCAGGTTTTTCTGTAAGGTCTTACAGAAAAACCTGAACGACCTTTTTGGCCAACCCAATATATGCACCCAACATAGGAGCACCTAAATACATAAAGTAAGTATTAACAAATGTAATGAAAAAAATTAACAGTAACACAATAATAGAAAAGGACTTTAACATGCCACTTACATTAGTGAATAGATCACCCAGACAGAAAATCAATAAGGAAATGCTGGCCTTAAATGACACATTAGGCCAGATGAACTTACTAGATATATAGTCCATTCCATGCAAAAGCAGCAGAAAACACATTCTTTTCAAGTACACATGGAGCATTCTCCAGGATAGATCACATGCTAAGCCACAAAACAAGACCCAGTAAATTTTAGAAGAATGAAATCACATCAAGCATCTTTTCCAGCCACAACACTATAAGACTAGAAATCAACTATAAAGAAAAAACTGAAAAAAAACCCCAAAACACAAACATGTGGAGGCTAAACAATATGCTAAACAACCAAAGGGTCACTGAAGAAGTCAAAGGGAAAATCGAAAAATACCTGGAGATAAATGAAAACAGAAACACAACGATCCCAAATCTATGGGACACAAAAAAAGCAGTTTTAAAAGGGAAGATTACAGCATTACAAGCCTACCTTAGGCTTGTACCTTAGGAAATAAGAAAAATCTTAAACAATCTAACTTTACACCTAAAGGAACTAGAAAAAGAATAACAAACAAAACCCAAAGTTAGCAGAAGGAAAGAAATCATAAAGACCAAAGAAGAAATTTATGAAATAGAGACTAAAAAAAAAAAAGAAAACATCAATGAAACTAAGAGTTGGTTCTTTGAAAAGATAAACAAAATTGATAAACCTTTAGCCAGACTCATGAAGAAAAAAAGAGGACCCAAATAAATAAAATCAGAAATGAAAAGGAGAAGTGACAACTGACATCACAGAAATACAAATATCATAAGAGATTACTATGAACAATTATATGCAAGTAAAATGGACAACCTAGAAGAAATGAATAAAGCAAAAATAAACAAATGGGACCACATCAAACTAAAACAGTTTTGCACAGCAAAGGAATCTATCAACAAAATGAAAACACCACCTACTGACTGGGACAAGATATTTGCAAATGACATATACAATAAGCGGTTAATATCCAAAATATACAAAGAACTCATATAACTCAACATCAAAAAAAAAAAACAACCTGATTAAAAAATGGGCAGAGGATCTGAATAGACATTTTTCCAAAGAAGACATACAGATGGCCAACAGTTACATGAAAAGATGCTCAACATCACTAATCATCAGGGAAATGCAAATCAAAACCACACTGAGACATCACCTCACACTTGTCAGAATGGCCATTATCAAAAAGACAACAAATAAGAAAGAAGTGTTGGCGACAATGTGGAGAAAAGGGAACACTCATGCACTGTTTAAAGGAATGTAAATCAGTGCAACCACTACAGAAAACAGTATGATGTTTCCTCAAAAGATTAAAAACAGAACTACCATACAATCCTGCAATTCCACTTCTCGGTATTTTTCCAAAGAAAATGAAAATATTAATTTGAAAAGATATATGAACCCCTATGTTCACTGCAGCATTAATCACTATTAATAGCCAAGATACGGAAGCAACCTAAGTGCCCAGAAACAGTGCCCAGCTGAGATGAATACTACTCAGCCATAGAAAAGAATGAAATCTTGCCATTTGTGACAACCTGGATGGACCTTGAGGTTATTATGCTAAGTGAAATAAGTCAGACAACCACAAATACTGTAAGATTCCACTTATATGTGGAATCTAAAAACAAAACAAATGAATAAACAAAACAGAAACAGAGTCATAGATACAGAGAACAAACAGGTGGTTGCCAGAAGGGAAGGGGTTGGGGGATGAGTGAACTAGGTAAGGGAAATTAAGAGGTGCAAACTTCCAGTTACAGAATAAATGAGTCACAGGTATAAAATGTACAGTGTGGAAAATACAGTCAATAATAATGTAATATCTTTGTATGGTGACAAATGGTAACTAGACTTATTATGGTGATCATTTCATAACATATAGAAATATCAAGTCTCTATGTTGTACACCAGAACTAACATAGTGCTGTAGGTCAATTATACTTCAAAAACAAACAAACTCATAGAGAAAGACATCACATTTGTGGTTACCAAAGGAGGGGGTGGGGAAGAGGGGGAACTGGATAAAGGTGGTTCAAAAATATTTAATTTTAAAATGCAAGTGCTGAGGAACCAAGATGGCGGAGTAAAAGGACGTGCTCTCACTCCCTCTTGTGAGAACACCAGAATCACAACTAGCTGCTGGACAATCAGCGACAGGAAGAAACTGGAACTCACCAAAAACGATACCCCACATCCAAAGACAAAGGAGAAGCCACAATGAGACAATAGGAGGGGTGCGATCACAGTAAAATCAAATCCCATAACTGCTGGGTAGGTGACTCACAGACTGGAGAACACTTATACCACAGAAGTCCACCCCCTGGAGTGAAGGTTCTGAGCCCCACGTCAGGCTTCCCAACCTGGGGGTCCAGCAATGCGAGGAGGAATACCTAGAGAATCAGACTTTGAAAGCTAGTGGGATTTGATTGCAGGACTTTGACAGGACTGGGGGAAACAGAGATCCACTCTTGGAGGGCACACACAAAGTAGTGTGCATCGGGACCCAGGGGAAGGAGCAGTGACCCCAGGGGAGACTGAACCACACCTGCCTGCTAGTGTTGGAGGGTCTCCTGCAGAGGAGGGGGGTGGCTGTGGCTCACCATGGGGACAAGGACACTGGCAGCAGAAGTTCTGGGAAGTACTCCTTGGCGTGAGCCCTCCCAGAGTCCGTCATTAGCCCCACCAAAGAGCCCAGGTAGGCTCCAGTGTTGGGTTGCCTCAGGCCAAACAACCAACAGGGAGGGAACCCACCCATCAGCAGTGAATCAGATTAAAGTTTTACTGAGCTCTGCCCACCACAGCAACAGTCAGCTCTACCCACCACCAGTCCCTCCCATCAGGAAACTTGCACAAGCCTCTTAGATAGCCTCATCCACCAGAGGGCAGACAGCAGAAGCAAGAAGAACTACAATCCTGCAGCCTGTGGAACAAAAACCACATTCACAGAAAGATAGACAAGATGAAAAGGCAGAGCACTATGTACCGGATGAAGGAACAAGATAAAACCCCAGAAAAACAACTAAATGAAGTGGAGATAGGCAAACTTCCAGAAAAAGAATTCAGAATAATGATAGTGAAGATGATCCAGGACCTCGGAAAAAGAGTGGAGGCAAAAATCGAGAAGATGCAAGAAATGTTTAACAAAGACCTAGAAGAATTAAAGAACAAGCAAACAGAGATGACCAAAACAATAACTGAAATGAAAACTACACTAGAAGGAATCAATAGCAGAATAACTGAGGCAGAAGAACGGATAAGTGACCTGGAAGACAGAATGGGAGAATTCACTGCTGCGGAAGAGAATAAAGAAAAAAGAATGAAAAGAAATGAAGACAGCCTAAGAGACCTCTGGGACAACATTAAACGCAACAGCATTCGCATTATAGGGGTCCCAGAAGGAGAAGACAGAGAGAAAGGACCAGAGAAAATATTTGAAGAGATTATAGTCGAAAACTTCCCTAACGTGGGAAAGGAAATAGCCACCCAAGTCCAGGAAGCTCAGCAAGCCCCATACAGGACAAACCCAAGGAGAAACACACCGAGACACATAGTAATCAAATTGACAAAAATTAAACACAAAGAAAAATTATTGAAACCAGCAAGGGAAAAACGACAAATAACATACAAGGAAACTCCCAAAAGGTTAACAGCTGATTTCTCAGCAGAAACTCTACAAGCCAGAAGGGAGTGGCATGATAAAGTGATGAAAGGGAAGAACCTACAACCAAGATTACTCTACCCAGCAAGGATCTCATTCAGATTCGATGGAGAAATCAAAAGCTTTACAGACAAGCAAAAGCTAAGAGAATTCAGCACCACCAAACCAGCTCTACAACAAATTCTAAAGGAACTTCTCTAAGTGGGAAACACAAGAGAAGAAAAGGACCTACAAAAACAAACCCATAACAATTAAGGAAATGGTCATAGGAACATACATATCAATAATTACCTTAAACGTGAATGGATTAAATGCTCCAACCAAAAGACACAGGCTTCTTGAATGGATACAAAAACAAGACCCATATATATGCTGTCTAAAAGAGACCCACTTCAGACCTAGGGACACATTCAACTGAAAGTGAGGGGTTGGAAAAAGATATTCCATGCAAATGGAAATCAAAGAAAGCTGGAATAGCAATACTCATATCAGATAAAATAGACTTTAAAATAAAGAACGTTACAAGAGACAAGGAAAGACACTACATAATGATCAAGGGATCAATCCAAGAAGAAGATATAACAATTATAAATATATATGCACCCAACATAGGAGCACCTCAATACATAAGGCAACTGCTAACAGCTATAAAAGAGGAAATTGACAGTAACACAATATAGTGGGGGATTTTAGCACCTCACTTACACCAATGGACAGATCATCCAAACAGAACATAAATAAGGAAACAGAAGCTTTAAATGACAAAATAGACCAGATAGATTTAATTGATATTTATAGGACATTCCATCCAAAAACAGCAGATTACGCTTTCTTCTCAAGTGTGCACAGAACATTCTCCAGGATAGATCACATCTTGGGTCACAAATCAAGCCTCAGTAAATTTAAGAAAATTGAAATCATATCAAGCACCTTTTCTGACCAAAACACTATGAGATTAGAAATCAATTACTGGGGGAGAAAAAACGTAAAAAACACTAACACATGGAGGCTAAACAATACGTTACTAAATAACCAAGAGATCACTGAAGAAATCAAAGAGGAAATCAAAAAATACCTAGTGACAAATGACAATGAAAACACAACGATCCAAAACCTATGGGATGCAGCAAAAGCAGTTCTAAGAGGGAAGTTTATAGCTATACAAGCCTACCTAAAGAAACAAGAAAAATCTCAAGTAAACAATCTAACCTTACACCTAAAGGAACTAGAGAAAGAAGAACAAACAAAACCCAAAGTTAGCAGAAGGAAAGAAATCATAAAGATCAGAGCAGAAATAAATGAAATAGAAACAAAGAAAACAATAGCAAAGATCAATAAAACTAAAAGCTGGTTCTTTGAGAAGATAAACAAAATTGATAATCCATTAGCCAGACTCATCAAGAAAAAGAGGGAAATGACTCAAATCCATAAAATTAGAAATGAAAAAGGAGAAGTTACAACAGACACTGCAGAAATACAAAGCATCCAAAGAGACTGCTACAAGCAACTCTATGCCAATAAAATGGACAACCTGGAAGAAATGGACAAATTCTTAAAAAGGTATAACCTTCCAAGACTGAAACAGGAAGAAATAGAAAATAAGAACAGACCAATCACATGTAATGAAATTGAAACTGTGATTAAAAATCTTCCAACAAACAAAGGTCCCAGGACCAGATGGCTTCACAGGTGAATTCTATCAAACATTTAGAGACGAGCTAACACCCATCCTTCTCAAACTCTTCCAAAAAATTGCAGAGGAAGGAACACTCCCAAACTCATTCTATGAGGCTACCATCACCCTGATACAAAAACCAGACAAAGATACTACAAAAAAGGAAAATTACAGACCAATATCACTGATGAATATAGATGCAAAAATCCTCAACAAAACGCTAGCAAACAGAACCCAACAACACATTAAAAGGATCATAGGGCTTCCCTGGTGGCGCAGTGGTTGAGAATCTGCCTGCGAATGCAGGGGACACGGGTTCGAGCCCTGGCCTGGGAAGATCCCACATGCCGCGGAGCAACCGGGCCCGTGAGCCACAACTACTGAGCCTGCACGTCTGGAGCCTGTGCTCCGCAACAAGAGAGGCCGCGATACTGAGAGGCCCGTGCACCGCGATGAAGAGTAGCCCCCGCTTGCCGCAACTAGAGAAAGCCCTAGCACAGAAACGAAGACCCAACATAGCAACCAATCAATCAATTAAATAAATAAATCTTTAAAAAAAAAATTTAAAAAAATTAAAAAAAAAAAAAGAACCTGAAAAGAAATTTAAAGAAAAAAAGGATCATACACCATGATCAAGTGGGATTTATCCCAGGGATGCAAGGATTCTTCAATATATGCAAATCAATCAATGTGATACACCATATTAACAAATTGAAGGATAAAAACCATATGATCATCTCAGTAGATGCAGAAAAAGCTTTTGACAAAATTCAACACCCATTTATGATAAACACTCTCCAGAAAGTGGGCATAGAGGGAACCTACCTCAACATAATAACGACAAACCATATTGCCATATACGACAAACCCACAGCAAACATCATTCTCAATGGTGAAAAACTGAAAGCATTTCCTCTACGATCAGGAACAAGACAAGGATGTCCACTCTCACCACTATTATTCAACATAGTTTTGCAAGTCCTAGCCACGGCAATTAAAGAAAAAGAAATAAAAGGAATACAAATTGGAAAAGAAGAAGTAAAACTGTCACTGTTTGCAGATGACATGATACTATACATAGAGAATCCTAAAGATGCCACCAGAAAACTACTAGAGCTAATCAATGAATTTGGTAAAGTTGCAGGATACAAAATTAATGCACAGAAATCTCTTGCATTCCTATACACTAATGATGAAAAATCTGAAAGAGAAATTAAGGAAACACTCCCATTTACCATTCCAAAAAAATGAATAAAATACCTAGGAATAAACCTACCTAGGGAGACAAAAGACCTGTATGCAGAAAACTATAAGACACTGATGAAAGAAATTAAAGATGATACAAACAGATGGAGAGATATACCATGTTCTTGGATTGGAAGAATCAATACTGTGGAAATGACTATACTACGCAAAGCAATCTACAGATTCAATGCAATCCCTATCAAATTACCAATGGCATTTTTTATGGAACTAGAACAAAAAATCTTAAAATTTGTATGGAGACACAAAAGACCCCGAAGAGCCAAAGCAGTCTTGAGGGAAAAAAATGGAGCTGGAGGAATCAGACTCCCTGACTTCGGACTATACTACAAAGCTACAGTAATCAAGACAATATGGTACTGGCACAAAAACAGAAACATAGATCAATGGAACAAGATAGAAAGCCCAGAGGTAAACCCACACACCTATGGTCAACTAATCTATGACAAAGGAGGCAAGGATATACAATGGAGAAAAGACAGTCTCTTCAATAAGTGGTGCTTGGAAAACTGGACAGCTACATGTAAAAGAATGAAATTAGAACACTCCCTAACACCATACACAAAAATAAACTCAAAATGGATTAGAGACCTAAATGTAAGACCGGACACTATAAAACTCTTAGAGGAAAACAAAGGAAGAACACTCTTTGACATAAATCACAGCAAGATCTTTTTTGATCCACCTCCTAGAGTAATGGAAATAAAAACAAAAATAAACAAATGGGACCTAATAAAACTTAAAATCTTTTGCACAGCAAAGGAAACCATAAACAAGACGAAAAGACAACCCTCAGAATGGGAGAAAATATTTGCAAACTAATCAATGGACAAAGGATTAATCTCCAAAATATATAAACAGCTCATGCAGCTCAATATTAAAGAAACAAACAACCCAATCCAAAATTGTGCAGAAGACCTAAATAGACATTTCTCCAAAGAAGACATACAGATGGCTGAGAAGCACAAGAAAAGCTGCTCAACATCACTAATTATTAGAGAAATGCGAATCAAAACTACGATGAGGTATCACCTCACACCAGTTAAAATGGGCATCATCAGCAAATCTACAAACAACAAATGCTGGAGAGGGTGTGGAGAAAAGGGAACCCTCTTGCACTGTTGGTGGGAATGTAAATTGATACAGCCACTATGGAGAACAGTATGGAGGTTCCTTAAAAAACCAATAATAGAATTACCATATGACCCAGCAATCCCACTACTGGGCATATACCCAGAGAAAACCATAATTCAAAAAGACGCATGCACCCCAATGTTCACTGCAGCACTATTTACAATAGTCAGGTCATGGAAGCAACCTAAATGCCCATCGACAGATGAATGGATAAAGAAGTTGTGGTACATATATACAATGGAATACTACTCAGCCATAAAAAGGAACGAAATTGGGTCATTTGTTGAGACGTGGATGGATCTAGAGACTGTCATACACAGTGAAGTAAGTCAGAAAGAGAAAAACAAATATCGTATATTAACACATGTATGTGGAACCTAGAAAAATGGTACAGATGAACCGGTTTGCGGGGCAGAAGTTGAGACACAGATGTAGAGAACAAATGTATGGACACCAAGGGGGGAAAGCCACGGTGGGGTGGGGATGGTGGTGTGATGAATTAGGCGATTGGGATTGACATGTATACACTGATGTGTATAAAATTGATGACTAATAAGAACCTGCTGCATAAAAAAATAAATAAAATTAAATTAAAACATTTTTTAAAAAAAGCAAGCCCTCACTGTGAAAGCAACTTGAAACAAATGAACCTAACTCTATGTAGTTGGTGGCATAACTACACAGAGATGAACTATTCCAAGATACTTTAAAACACAGTAACTTGTACAAGCCTAGTAAAATATACCCTACAAATGAAAAGAATGGCAAAAATATTAAACTGTTACTGTAATCACATTGTTGGTGTAATGCTGGTATTGTTTTCTAAGTCTGTTCTTTGAGTAGTGTGTGGTAATAAATTAGTAATTATGTTGATATAAATGAACACTGGGATTTTTATGGGAGAAAGGAGATACAAATGTAAGAGCAATGAAATTAAGTAAAAACCTTATAGTTCTGAACTTGAATTGTAAAGATTAGTATGAACTTGTGATTTATTTTACCTTTTAAAAAATGCATATCCCCTAGTTCACACCTAGAAACACTGACTCAACCATGTAGGAATAAGCACACCTATTGTCCAGATTATATTTCTAAATACCATCTCCCAGAAAAAAGAATTGAAGGATCCTGTAGAATGGTTGACTCCAGGTCTGAGACAGGAAATTTACAAGATGAACTTGGGTATTTATAACATCAGAAGACAGACATTCTCTTAAAAATGAATGAAATGAGCCTGTCACTGCAAGGAAAACAAGTGACAGTATTTGTTGCAAATGATAAAATTTAAGATTTTGAGTAAGAATAATAATTTTGGAAAACTTTTGTCTGCCACCATGAGCTTGTAGCTTCCCAATACTAAAAGACTGTCTGATGAGATCAATGGTGGTATTGACAAATGTGATTTTTTGTTATTGCATAATAAAATGTGTCCACATTTGGAAGATCTGTATAGCTCAGTGAACCAATATTTCTCAAACAACCAATAAACCTGACTTTAAAAAAAGTATACAATGGAAGGGAGGGATGAATGGTCTAAGCATTTTAATATTCACTTTGTAGACTGTTCAGTATTCAATTATTACATTACATGGAAAAAAACACAAATCTAGAACTTAAATTTTAAAAATGAGATACTAGTACACACCACTATAACAATGAAAATGTAAAAGTCTGGTAATACTAATTATTCAAGAATGTGGAGTAACTGAAACTCTCAAGCGCTGCTGGCAGGAGAGGAACTTGGAACAACTAATTTGGGAACCTGTTGGCAGTATCTATTAAAGTTGAGCATACTCATACCATATAACCAAGCAATTTCTACTACTAGATACATAGTCAACAGAAATGCAAATATGTGCACCGAAAGACATGGAAAAAATGTTCATAGCAGAATTGTCCATAATAGCAAAAATAAACTTGAAAAAAATGTCCATCAGCAGAAAAATGGATAAATAAATTGTGATATATTCATACAATGTGACATACAGCAATTTAATTGATGGATTATTGCTATACACAGCAGGCCAGATGATTGTCACATGTATGATATTGAATTAAATTAGCCAGACACAAAAACATAATCATACCATACGATTCTATTTTTATGATGTTGGAATTCATGATAATAGTTATATTTCAGAAGGGAGTAAAGATAGAGGAGGCTGAGGGGGGCTTGGGGTGCTGGTAATGCTCTTCTACTTCTTTACCTCTGTGGTGATTACATGATTCTGTTGATTTTGGATTGTTCAGCATGTTATACATATACGATATATGAACTTTTATGTATGTTATACTTCAATTAAAATTTTTAAAAATATGATTTGCATGAAGTAGCTAATACCATACTTAGGGGAATTTTTCAGCTTTAAATCCATACATTAAAAATAACAAAACCTGAAAAACAATAAGCTGTATAAGAAGCTAGAAATCAAATAGCAAATTGAACATAAATAAAATATTAGGAGGTAAATAATGTTAAGAGCAGAAATCAATTAAATAGAAAGCAAATATACAAGCAAGAGAATCCCAAAAGCCAGGTTAGTCCTTGAAAGGCTAATATAATAAGCTACTTCCAAGTCTAACCAGGAAAAATGAGAGGTGACAATAACGTCAAGATTGGAAAGAGGAATATCACTACAGATCCTGTAGATGTTACAAAGATCACAAAGAGGATATTATAAAAAACTTTATGCCAAAATATTTGAAAATTTAGATAAAATTAACATATTTCTGGAAAAAGAATTTACAGAAATGAAACAAGAAGAATAAAAATATGAATATTTCTCTTACTAATAAAGAAATGTGATTTCATGATTTAAAACTTTCCCACAAAGAAAACTTAAGGCACAGAGAACATCCCTAGTGAATCCTACTAAATATTTAAGACAGAAATAACACCAATCTTAACAAACATGACCAGAGACTAGAAAAAAAGGAGAGGAAAAAAAACACTTCTAACTTGTTTAATAAGGCCAGCATAACCTTGATACCAAATCCTTAAAAGAAAGGAAAATGACATGCCAATCTCAAGTGATGAATATAGATGCCAAAATCCACTATTAAGATGTCTTAATTGGTTGTTTTTATTTTGTATGAGCATCATTTTGATTCTAAAGAAAACAGCTGTGATCTTTGCTTAAAGATTCTAAAGAATAAACATCATGTGCCTGAATTCAGAGAGTACATTTTGAGGTATGTCAATAGAGCTTAGCTATGAAAACAGTATATGTGTACCTGGCAACCAGATGGCTCTAGGAACAGCCAGCAATTTGGGTTGGGACAGAAAGGCTTTTCTCTTTCTCTGCAGCATAGGAGACAACGTGACTGCATATTCATTCCTAGATTCCAAGACAAGTTCCAGATGAATATATAATGACCTTCTGTGTTTATAGCTTGAGGAAGAAATTCTTATCCTAATTCTTTCTCATAAATGCAGTATAAAAGAGACACGTGGTTTCCTGACCCATTCTCATCTCATCAATTAAAATTGGGAACAAGGTGAGTAACCACCTTTATCATTAAGTTTTCGTTTTAAAGAATAATCCTTACCAATAAATTCCTTGCTTCCCATACTTTAATCAGAGTCCTAGATTGTGATTTATATTCATTTGACATTCTGCCAAATGTTATTTCTGATATTCACGTTACACGCATTTGAGCAATGTAAAAACCTCTTAGTAATTTAGTCTACCTTCATCCCAAGCCAGCTAAAGTGTATTTAGTCTCTGGAATATTATTGTTTCCCTCTAACTGCAAATATTGAAGGCAACAAAAATCAATAGGTCATTAATGTTATCAGACGTTGTCAAAACTTTCCCACTCATACATCTCCCAAAAGCATTGCTTTTCTTTTTTCTACTCAAGTTATGATGCTCTTTTTCTCTCCTTTTCACTAGTTTGAGGTTTTTGCATTATGCAATGAATACTATTGTGCTATCTATTTACATAGTTTTTAATCTGAATATATATCATATACCTTGCACGCTTCCTTAGTTACTGCACTCTAAAGTTTTTCGGTGTGTGGTTATCAGCTTCAAAGTCAAAATAGATATAAGGAAACATCCAATTAACCTATGGGAAAGTCTACTTAAGGAATATACGTTAGCAAATAAAAACACCCAGAATGCCAAAAACATTCTACCACTCTGTTAACAAACAACACTGCAAAGGGGAAATATTTTATACTCCATAGATCCTGGCAAAAGAGAAACTGCCTTAATCCCAGAAGAACGATACACTAATAAAACATTGGTATGTTTAAAATATAATTTTCATGTGGAATTTTTAATAAATTTAGTTGTATGCTGTTGTGCATTTTTGCTACATTAATATTTACTATCTTAAAAAAATTGCCAATGCAACTAATTTTAAATAGTAGAGTTTACACCTCAGATACCATCTAAAAAATTAAATTGTCTATCAAGAATTTTAACAGAAAAAATTGCCATGAGACTCGTGTTGTCTACTTGTTGCACAGTGGGTCAATTTTGGTTATATCTGTTAAATATTAACAAAGAAGAGATATAGATAAAAGGTTTTCCTGAATTTCTTTTTTTCTTCCTGAATTTCTTAAGTTAATTTTTTTTAGTATTGTAAATTGTACTAACATACACTCTAAACTAAAATAAGACAGAAGAGCTTAGAGTTAGAACAAAATATAAACACATATGCATCAACATGATTCTGTGTGATTCGGGCACACAGTTAAAATTATGAAATTTCACGCTTTTCAAAGGATATATGTTTTATAAAACTGAAGCAACAAATACCTTATTTCTAGAATTCTGTAGTTGTTCTTAAGGCATTCAGTGAACACTATGATAAGCATTCTTTTCTAAAGAATCAAGATTGGATCAATATGCACTTGGATAGGAAGAAGTAAATAATAAGTGCCTGTGTTGAATTACAAATACTCCAGCTTTATAGAAGTTATTTTCCCATGTTTTTATACATCAAACTTTCTATATATATAAGGAAATATCCAGCCCACACAAATTAACAGACAATGAACAACCTAAAAAGCGAAATATCAACAATGATGGAAAAAGACTGTTCAACTGGATGAATGAGATGGCACAATAGCCCTGCACGTCTAAACAGTATATCTGTTACTTTATCACTCACATAAGTTTAAAAATTCTGTGGCAGGGGACATTTTCCTCTGTTATTAACTACATTTTTTTCCTTTTAAGTAGATAATTTTCCTTCTAACTCTCAGATCCATTGATCTTCCTATCACTTACTTATGTTTCCTTTGTAGTCTAGTCAAAATGTTTCTCTCAAACAATTCCTGATTCTCAAACTTCATAGACATTGCTGGTATCCTTATCTCTCCTTGTTACAGAAAGCAATGAAATAAAAGAAATAAATGGTGAATTTTCTTAATAGAGAGTTTATACACTGTGTTTTGATACCTGAAATACTAACATTTTGTGCACCAATTTTCTCCCTTAAAATTAACTGCATTTTAATTTTCATTCACTGCAAAGTTCACAGTATTATGATGTGCATCCCTACTAATCACTTTGTTATCTACAGGAACTGGACTTTTATTTAACCCCAGAATACAGCATTGAGATTTTTCATGCTAGCTCTAGGGCCAGAAAATCCCTGTTGTGTTGTTTCATGATTATATATCATAAGGAAGAAAATAATATATTTGAAAATGGCCTTTAAACTGTTTACTATATATACACGTAAAGATAAAAAGTAAGTTAAAGTTTTTCCCTCTGTGTTGAACAGTGTTTCCATCCAATTAATATATTCACAAATTTAATTATTCATTCATCAGCAAGTATTTACTAATCATATATATTGGATTCCATTATATCATGTGTGAATGTTAATTATGCAAAGTTATAATGGATGCAAATCTATTTTATTTGCAGTGAACATAATTATTTGAAGGAGAATAACTTATCCAATTTTCTCCCTTATTACCTAGAAGAGTAGAACATTCCCTTCTTTCGCCTCCCTAATTTCTGCACAACCTTTCTCTTGCATCCATGATCTCTATGAGAAGTTGGAAAGTAATATTGTAAAATTGCTAAGCCAATTGCTCCCACTCCACTCAGAAAGTTTTAAAATGCCAAACAGATAAACTGAGGTGTAATTCAATTTTATTAGATGCATTACTCCCAAATATGGTATTTACTTACTTCTAAGTATACTGGCTTCTAAAATAATAAGAATATTAAGTCCAAGTTGAATGGACTTTGAATAGTAAGTGCACCTCTGAACACACCAATGTTTCTGACATAACAATTACTCATCTGTCTTCTTTGTGAAATACATCAATAAGAACACAAAATAAAACGTTGTCCAGTCCTTATACCCAATCATCTTTTCTTCTTTCTGTCAGCACAAATAGGTGTTTTGAGACATGCCTAGAACGTTTATGTACTTACAAACACTGTGTGGAACTATTAGCTGTGTTTTGGAGTATCGTTCTCAAAAAAGACTACTTTGTCAAAATGAGACTCATTGTAAAATATAGCCTAGAGAGTATGCTGCATTTTATTAAATGGTATAGCATTCACAATCCAATTCAACAGCTATCTCTACCACAAAGCCTCCTCTGATTCCCTCCTCCCTGCCTAGATGTTCTCTCATGTTCTCTCTCTCCCTTCTTTGAACATCCACTGCAATTTACTTTTACATGTTTTAGGTTATCATCATTTTTAAATCATGTATTGTAATGGTTTGAATAAACGTTTCATCGTCCATGATATTAAGTTTGTATTACACAAAGACTCTTACATAACTTTCATTCTCACCTTAGGAATCAGAATGCCTTACACATATCTGTTGCTCAAAATACTTCTAATGAAGGGATATTTGCTTTAAGTAATTCCTTAAAGAAATTCCTAAAAGGAATTATTTAAAGACACCCCAGGGGACTTCCCTGGTGGCGCAGTGGTTAAGAATCCACCTGCCAATGCAGGGGACACAGGTTTGAGCCCTGGTCCGGGAAGATCCCACATGCCGCGGAGCCACGAAGCCCATGCGCCACAACTACTAGAGCCTGTGCTCTAGAGCACTGAGCCTGTGTGCCACAACTACTGAAGCCTGCGTGCCTAGAGCCTGGGCTCTGCAACAAGAGAAGTCACCGCAATGAGAAGCACGGGCACTGAAACAAAGAGTAGCCCCTGCTTGCCACAACCAGAGAAAGCCCGCGAGCAGCAACGAAGACCCAACACAGCCAAAAATAAATAAATAAAAATAAATAAATTTATAAAAAAAAAAGACACCTCAGGTTGTTTATTACCTGTACCAGAAACTTTGGTGCTTTATTTTTTTAAATTTTAGACCTTTATGCTATATTATTTTAATTGTTCTGTAATAGGTTTGAATTTCTTACCTTACTTCCTCAAAAATAAACTGTAACCTTCTTGAGGCCAAGGACAGTCTCTTTTAACACCTGTATCTTCCCAGAATGCTTAGCACAGGGGATGCTAAGCAGGAGCGTTCAATTCATTGGATTAAATGTTGCCAAAGGCTCATCTAAGAAACATTTCAGAAATAGCTAGTGGCCATTTCTTGGTCAAGGGAATCAAATCCCATAAAATTTGCTTACCATGGCATTGACATTTGCACGATCCTCTTTCCTATTCTGAGTCTGAATACAGGATATTGGCACATTCAGTCCTACCCCAGAGGCCAAATTTCTCAGGTCAGCAGCACTGTATTCCCCACGCAACAGCAAACTGTTATTGTCAGAACCAAGTTCCAGAGAGGCCCGACAGAGATAGGTCTGAGAAAGTCTTTCGACTGTAGTGACATCTATTGTGGCAGATGTCACGCAAGGATTCGAAGCCATCTTGCTTCCATATCTCAACTCCTCTGGAGAGCGACAGCAGCTCTGAGAGCAACAACCTGGGATCTGGCTCAACTTGCTACTCACAAAGAAAAGTAAGCACCCCAGAAATAAAAAGGAAACACAGGCCAGGGCAATTACTAAATACAGGTTCTGGGCGGACAGGTGCCCGCCTGTTTCCCAGCCATCTTCAAAGCCTGGAAGGACCCGAGGCGCAGAGTTGCTCAACAGAACGCCCAGTGTGACAGAGGTGGAAAGGGATGGGTCTCCATGGTCCCGAACCACTACCACCACCCTCTGTTTAACTGCATCAGTGGGAAGAACTAAGCGAGCAGTATGGAGCTCTCCCATATTGGCTGAAATTCTAAAAAGGCTCGAGTCAGAAGCCTGAGAGATGTAGTAGGAAAGCCAAGCATTGGAGCCACTGTCTGCATCTTCTGCTACCACTTTTGTGACCAAGCGTCCTGTTCTGGCAGAGCGGGGCACAATTTCCACTGGGACAGAGCCATTTCTGGGCAAGGGAAACAAGATGACTGGAGCATTGTCGTTCCTGTCTACCACAAACAAGTTCACAGTCACTGTTGCACTTCTGGGAGGAATGCCACCATCCTCGGCTTCCACTTGGAAGTGACACCCCCTGAGCTGCTCAAAGTCAAAGGAAATTTTGGCAGTGATAGCCCCACTGGAGGAGTCTACTGCCACCAAGTTAGAGGCTGCCTGCCCTTCAGAGATAATATCCAACAGCTCATAAAAGACGATGCCATTCTTCCCCAGATCTGGGTCCTGGGCAAACACACGTCCTAGGGAGGCCCCAGGGCCACTGTTTTCAGCCACAAGAAGTTCCTGTTTCGGTTGAGGAAAGCTTGGTGTATTGTCGTTCACATCAGCAACTGACACAGTCAGTGTCCTGCGGGTGCTAAGTGGGGGCGAGCCACCATCTAAGGCGGTGATCAGGCCCTAGTATTCACTGACCTGCTCCCGGTCCAGCGGCCCATCAGTCAGCAAGCTGTAGTAGTTGTCAAAGGAAGCCTTCAGCTTAAAAGGGCCTCCAGTGGACATGCTACAAATGACCTTATCATTGGGACCAAGGTCCTCATCCCTTACACTAAGGAGGGCAATCACTGTGCCAGCGGCGGTGTCCTCGGAAACTGGACTGGAGAAAGTGAGGAGGTTCACCTCGGGAGCGTGATCGTTCACATCAGTCACTTCCACCAGCAGTTTGGCGGTGCTGGCTAGACCGAAGGCGCCTTCATCCCTCGCCTCGATGTATGCCTCCAACAGCGCTTCAGGCGGACCTAGTGAAGCAGCTACCCGCACTTCCCCATTTCTAGGGTGCACGTGAAAGTGGTGTCGCAGCTTTGCCTGCGTGCTATTGCTTAAGGAGTACCGGATTTCCCCATTGGAGCCTTCATCCGGGTCCGAGGCTTGAACTCGGAATAGCACAGTCCCGTTGGGTGCAGTCTCTGGCACCTTGGTGCGGTATACTGAGCGCTCAAATACAGGTGCATTGTCGTTTGTGTCCACCACGACGACGGTGACTTGTGCGTCTTCGGAGCGCGCCGGCAGCCCGCCGTCCCGGGCGGTGAGCACCAGCCGGTGGGTGGCACGCTGCTCCCGATCCAGCGCTTTCTCCCATACCAACTCCGGGGATTCGCTGCCGTCGACCCGCGACCCCATGTCCAGGCGAAAGTGCTGGCTGGGGCTCAGGCTGTAGCTTAGCACCCCATTGCTTCCCTCGTCGGCATCTTGGGCATTAGGGAGAGTAAAACGGGCTCCGGGCATCAGGAACTCGGGAATGTGCAACTGCACGTCGCCGGCAGGGAAGTGAGGCGAGTTGTCGTTGGTGTCCAGGACGTGAACGTGCATCTTGTGCAGCTCCAGCGGGTCCTCCAGCACCAGCTCATAGGTCAGGACGCAGGCAGCTTTGTCCCCGCACAGCCGTTCGCGATCCGCCGGCTCTCTGACCACCAAGCTTCCGCTGGCCAGATCGACCTCGAAGTAGGGCTCGCCGTGGCTGGAAAGGAAGCGAAAGTTCCGCAAGGACAGAGCGGCCGCTGACAGCCTCAAGTCCTGGGCAACATTGCCTACGGCTACGCCCCGTTCGGTCTCCTCCGACACGGAGTATTCGAGCTGTCCCGCTGCAGAGCCGCAGGAGACCCACAAACATAGAACCGCCACCCTCCAGCCCACCATCCTCCTTCCCTCTCGGCGTCCTCGTTCCACCAGCGGTGACCCGGGAGCATGCTCCGGACCCCCGGAGATCACAAGCCGTGGTTTAAAAAAAAAAAAAAAAACGAGGGCCGACCGGCCGCTGCTGCCGACTGGAGGTGCAGAGACCGCCGACGTTCGCCTTCCGCATACCGGAATTGCCCGGGGCCGGCCGGCTGCGAGCTAGGCTTGCTAGACTGGAGGCTTGGCAGCCGTCTGGGAAAGCGGTGCGGGCCGGGTGCGGAGAAGTGCAGCGCCGCCTAGGGGTGCAGAGACGAGGTAAACCGCCGGCGTTGGGGAGGCGCGGTCTCGGTTCCCTGCCAGCTGGGATCTCGCCCCGCGCCCTGTCAGCGAGCGCGGGGCGGGGCAAGGAAGACGCTCCCAACAACTAACACGTCTTCCCTTAAACGGCGTTTCCTAGGACAACGCCCTGAGACCGCTGAGGTCTTAATGTCTACAACCTCTACCTGAAGACAGTTTATAACTGGGGCTGAGCTCGGCTGGCGTTTCTCCGCGACTGCTTGAAAGCAGAGCGTCGGGTCCCGGGCGCTCGGACCCACCGACTCCCTACAGTGCCCGCGGAGAGGGCGGAACTCCGACTGGAACCGCGGGGCGGAGGCGCTGAGAGGCTGAACCGTGACCGTGAACCACGACACCTTCGAGGCTTAAGGAAACAGGAGCCCACAAACCAAGTGCTGGGATGCATTCCGTGATGGATTCTCAGCCTCTCCGCTGCGGGTTTAAGTCTCTTCCTGCACCTTCTTATATCCCGGGAGCTGCCAAGCCAGCGAGGGGCAGATTGGGAAGCTTCCCCGGGATTCTCACTTTTCAAGACACAAAAATGTGCGAGCGGAATTCCGGTTCTACGTTTCCGCTTTCTTGCGGGTCAGCAGTTTCTCTTTACCCCAGAGGCCCTACTGGGAGTGCTTTGCAAGCGGCCTCCGATGCTGTGGGCGAGGGAGGAGGTTAGCACCAAAAACTCAGAAAGATTGACAACTCATCCCCAAACAGGACGTGCAAAGCGAAGGGGAGAGAAAGTGCTGAGATACTTTACAGAGTGTGACCAGAAAACTGTTCTGCAAATTTGCTCTCTGTAAATGTTTAGAAAACAGCACTGAGGTGGGGTAAGAACTGGCTTGATACCCATAAATTCTCCAGCTTTGTTTTTTGGCCGGTCTTCTGCACGGAAATCGAGACAGTGATCTGTTTTATGAAAAACAGCTCTTGGCCGCAATAAATACTGCCAGATTCCGCCTAGCACCCTATAACCAGTGGCTTCTCCAAAGAGGGAGGAGAGCTGAGAAAGAGATTGACATTAAACACTAAATTCCTCACTCAAATCCTTCTTTTAATACAATTGCAGTGTCCAAAGCCCCAGGAACCAAAATTTGAAAGACAAAAGCCAAATAGAGATAAAGAATTGAAGCTTTCAGGGCATTATATTTCCTGGTCAGAAAACTGCCTAAAAGTATTGATAATTATTGAAGCTGAGTACAGGATACATGGGGTTAATTACACAATTCTCTCAACTTTAGTGTATGTTTGAATATTTCTCTAATAATTTTTTAAATTGTCAATTAAAATGGAGGTGGGGGCAGGAGTAGATAGGCAGCTCCAGTTTTCTGGTTTTAAGACTAAAAGTGGGATTGGTAACTTCAGTGTGCCACTAAGAACCAGTCTCCTCTGACCATCACAAACCCATTCCTTATTTCTTCCAAGGAAGTAGGGCAGGCTGCCACATAAGGCAATGTAAGTATATAGTAAATGTCCCTGACTAGATTGTCTTTCCGAATTAGGAACCAAAAAAATCATTGACGCCAAGTCTTGAATAAAATTAAAGCGAGAAACCTGTCAGCCCGTTGAAATGTTGTTCGGTAGAGTCATAAGCATAGCCATCATTGGGGAATCCTCATTAGGATGTGAAATAACTAATAAAAATTGAATTTATTCCTCACCAAATTTCAGAACCAAAGCTGATTTTCTACTTCAGTGTGAGAGATTATTAGGATTTGCATTTTCTCATTTTAATTTAATGCTGCTAACCAAGCTAACTGCTTTGGGGTAAAAGGTTATACTTTTCCCTTTTCCATTAGCAGCAGATGAAATGCACCTGGAGAGATGTATTCAACTTTTGGAAGGCCCGTGAATTTTACACCTGCAATCAATCTTCTAATTATCCCGGGTTTAGGAGGATAGTGAGGCAGGAGATAGATGGGCTCCAGGCTAGACATTTACAACTAGCCTCCTGCTCACACTTCCTGGGGTTAGAAGAAGATGGGCTCCAGGCCGGACATTCATTACCAGCCCCCTGTTTACATTACATACAAGAGACAAACGGGCTCCAGAACTACATATTTATGACCTGACTCCGGTCTATATTTTGAGATCTGCACCTTGATGTAAAAACCAGCAACAGAAATAGGGTAAATAACTGGACATTGGACATTTTTATGGCAGGGACCGAGTGGGACTAAACCCTGTTAAAAGATCAAGAGTTCATACATTTCCCATCCTGGGGGCAAGGGAAATATTGCACATGCTTAGGAAGGCTCCTTGGGGGTCAAAAGGGAGGGGGCACCACCCCATAATATGTGATGCTAAGGCCATCCCATAGCCTCTGGGCTGTTGCACACGCATGTTGGGGAGGGTCCTAAGGCAGGGCAGGTGTGGAAAAAGAAACCAGATAATTGGCCAAAGGTAAACAAAGACCCAGAAGACCTGCCCTGTATAGATGACTTAACCACCCCTTTACTGTGCTCCTCCTCATTAAAGAGGGCGCCCACACCCTTGCTCTCCGGGTGTGCATCTCTGCCTTGTTTCTATCTTAACTAAACAAACTGTTTCTCTGTGTGATCTCCCACTTGTTGTTGTGCTGTGTCTCTAATAATAAACTTTGTACCTGTTTTTACAGTTTTGCCTCTGTGAGAAATGCGTTTTTTACTGGGAGCAAGAGCCAGGGGGTGTGGCAGCTAGGATTCCTGGTTTTCATCCAGGCTACCCACGTTCAATTCCTGGGCAAGGAATTAAGGTCTCGCTTCACACCATCACTCACTTCTGCCTCTCCGAGATCAATGGGATGTGTGGGTGTGGATTAGGAAGTGGGGAGAAAGGAAAACACATACTGAGAATCAGCATGGAAAATCCTGACAAAAACTCTCCCCCATTCACACACTTCTCAGACTTTTGGCTTCCCTTTTCTCCTGTTTCTGTTTAAACTGCCACTGATGTTTATTTTAAAAAGATTTAATTAGTCTCAGGAATAAGTGGATAGCACTCTCCTAGTAAAATTTGTCCCACCATCTGCCTCCCTATCTTTAGGCATAACTGGGATTTGTGGGAAAGTGGTATTTACTGACATAAACTGGAGTTTGTGGGAAAGCAATATTTGCTCATATAAACTGGGATCTGTGGGAAAGCAACATTTAGGAGATACTTGGGATATGTGGATATCCCAAAGATGAGAAAGTCTCAAGACTTTTTTCTTTTGTGTAAGATTACTAGGTGAATACAATCATGAATTAACAAAACTTCTCTTTAGCAGAACCTTTCCTTTCTAATATTTCATTTTGCCAGTTTATGGCATTTTCCATAGTGTCTCCTAATTCAAGTATTTTCAAGCTTTTAATTAGGAGCAAGTACAAGTTTAAGTGGACTCTGTGCAAAAACGTTCTGATTTCTGCTTGGGATCTATTGCAAAGACTGTTATTATAAAGCTCTTCCACCAAACTTGGCCGTAATCTGTAAATTCAAGAGATTTCTAGCCATAATGCATAAGTTCATATTAGAGATATTGAAGCCAAACGGGAGAATAATCTGAATACCCACCAAAGAGTTTGTCAGCAAAAGGATACTGTACTTTAAATAAGATTTTCTTAGTGCTTAAGATTATTCCCTGGGAGTATGTTATGTACTTATGGGAACTAAATTAAAAGACTGGACATGACAATCACGTTAAGCACATTTTCATCCTGTAAAATAGCTTCATGTAGGGTTCACATCAAGCCTAACAGGGTGGGAGTTGTTTGAGGGTAGAGATCTGTATCACTCAATTTTGTTTCTTAAATATCCAGCTAAGCTTTGGGCATGTAAATTAAGTGGCTATGTATCTCGATACATAGCGGCCTGGCCTATGTCATTCATTGTTTCTTTTTTTACTTGAACACCTTACCAGTAGCACACTACTATAGAATTTCTTTCTCAAGTTTGTACTACCAAGTTTTTCTCCATAATATAATATCATTTAAAATGTCATAGACCCTTTTTCATGAATCTTCACACTAGTTAACTCTATGCTACGTTTACTTACTACTTTTTATAACTATGTACCAATTTTTCTAAAATTACCTCTTTCTAAAATCTTATTCTATTTCTTCTTCAAGTGTACCCCTCAGATCTTAAAGTCATACTCCAGATTGGGCAAATCATATCCAAGAAGAGGAGATCTAGCCCTTTCATTCTAAATACTACATATCAAGTAATAGAGTCTAAAATTGCTTCCGGTTCTTTAGCAGCTGCATCATATAACTTTTTTATGATGGATTAAAAACTAAAATTCACATCTGTTTTTTTCTAGATGTTATTAAGCCACAGATCAAGAAGTCCTAGACTTTTATACTTAATTTTTTAACTCAAATTTGCTGAATGTCATTGTGTTAAGAGCTAGCCAATCTGATTCAATCACATATTTTACCTATATCAAATTTCATATTCCTACATATTTGGTAAGCAGTCACACCAGATCTTCCTCTGAGCTGCATAAAAAATTTTCATCAAGTGTGGCTGAAAAGGAAGGCTTGCAACCACTACCAACCATCCTACCTGACATCAGTTTATTAGGAGCGCCTAACCTAAAATAAAGATCTGAGAAAGACACTATCAACGTTCTCCAAAAAAGACTCTACACAAATCCCACATTATATTAAGTTTCAAAACAAAGTATTTCCAGATCATTATTGTGATATATATTTAAAAGAAAGTTGATAAATATTTGACAGCTGTCACAAAAAAAAATGGCCACCTTCATTTTAAGCAGTAAAAACACTAGAATTATTCCCATGAAAAATCAGGAGCATAACAGCACACTTCATGTCATAGTTATTATTCAATACTGACTTGGATATTCTAGACAACACAAGATAAGGAAGTGTGTGTGTGTGTGTGTGTGTGTGTTAGAAAGGAGTATAAAATATACTGTTGGATGATAAATTTATAGGTAATATAATTTTCTACTCATAAAATCCCAGAGAATTAAAGAAAAAATAATTAGAACTAAAAAAGAGCTCAATGAGATGATTAGCTTAAAAATAAAAAACATACCTTTCCTACATACCTTCAATAACTAGACAAAAAGTGGGATTTCTATCAATTATGGATAAATGAAAATATTTTAATTTAATAAAGTTATATCTTTGATGAAACTCTTTAAAACATTTGAACTTCAACCATAGTAATATATGAAGAGAAGTTACCAAGTGCCATGAAGATTGAATTAAGATGAGAGAAAATGCTGAGATAGGATTCCTGCCACTGGAGACCTTGGGAAAAGCTGGTAGATTGGAGTTTTCCAGAGTAGTGCTTCACACTGAGATATAAAACCAAAGGTCCCTTGTTTGGAACAAAAACATCTAGGTACATAGGCTAAATCAGGCAGCGTTTTCCTGTAAACCCATTTGTCAGCGCAAAATAGGAGAGAAAGCAGGACTGAATGTGATAGTGAGCAGTTGCACCATTGTTTCAAGAGTGAACCTAAGGGGCTTCCCTGGTGGCGCAGTGGTTGAGAGTCTGCCTGCCAATGCAGGAGACACGGGTTCAAGCCCTGGTCTGGGAAGATCCCACATGCCGCGGAGCGACTAGGCCCGTGAGCCACAATTACTGAGCCTGTGCGTCTGGAGCCTGTGCTCCACAACGGGAGAGGCCGCGATAGTGAGAGGCCCATGCACCGCGATGAGGAGTGGCCCCCACTTGCCGCAACTGGGGAGAGCCCTCACACAGAAACAAGGACCCAACACAGCCATAAATAAATAAATAAATAAATAAAAGAACTATATGACCATGAATGTGGTCTTAAAAAAAAAAAAAGTGAACCTAAGGATATGGTAAAGTTAAGAGAAAACTCTAGATGCCAAATTGCTCTGCAGCTGCCTGTTCTCATTAGTTGGAGGTATATAAAAGCTAAGGTACACGCAAACTCTTCTAAAGTGGTAAACAAGGAAATGTTCACGTTAGTCCAGAGCACTGCTGGCCCATCCATTTACACTTTCCACCTGCAGATAGCTGGTCCTAAGGGAACTCCTCTCAAAGATAAATAGTAATCAAAAAAGAGCCAACATAGGATCTACATAAATATTACAAGAAGGAATAAGAAAATAAATATGAAAAATAACAGATAAGAACACACAGGTCTCTGGAACTTCCCTGTTGGTCCAGTGGTTAAGACTCCATGCTTCCACTGCAGGGGACACAGGTTCAATCCCTGGTTGGGGAACTAAGATCCCACATGCGGCATGGCCCAGCCAAAACAAAAAGCAAAAAACAGAAAAACGCCACAGGTCTCTAGAGGTCTCTAGTCAGAAGATTCATGAAACAATTTTAAAGGGTCTCAGAGAATTAAGAACTCAAAACAAAGATACAGAATTTCAAAAAGAAAATGAAAAGGCCACAAAAGACCATGAAAACTGAGCTGATACAATTCATGAAATAAATGGAAGAGAAATATAAAATCAGAAATAACAGAATATAATAACAGAAATTAAAGCCACATTGGAAACAGTAAAAAAGTGAACAGGCTCTGCTTGGTACATAGTCAAGAACAAGAAGAAACATTTGAGAAGGCTGGGAAAAAAAAAAACCAGAAAGAACAAACTTCCAGTTTCAGCTCCAACATGTAAAGAGCTTAGAATTTATCACTCCTTTCCTTATAATAACAAGAAACCTGGATACATGACTTTTCCTGAACCCATCAGAGAACTGAGTTTACAGGGAAAACCTCCACCCTGAAATCTGGAGAAACAAGCAAATCCAGAGAGTCACAGCCAAGATCTGCTTCCATGGAGCAGAAGCCACTAGAGCCAGAGGCTGGTAGGGAACACTTAAATGGAAATTTTGACAAATTGCTGAAGGCTGAGTTGTGGACTATCTTGAGAGTGAGAAACTCCTGGAGGGCACAGTCACGGGTCCCCTACACCCAATTTTATGGGCTTTACTTTCAGGAATCCCACTAGGTTCTCAAAGCGAACATCCAAGAAAGATTCCCTTGTGGCTCTGGCAGGGAGAGAGGAAGAGTACTCCTTCTGAGATATGCCCAAAGGCTTCTCCTTTCTTCTTTTAAAAAAGCAATTGTAGGGGCTTCCCTGGTGGCACAGTGGTTGAGAATCTGCCTGCCAATTCGAGCCCTGGTCTGGGAAGATCCCACATGCTGCGGAGCGGCTGGGCCCATGCGCCACAACTACTGAGCCTGCGTGTCTGGAGCCTGTGCTCCGCAACAGGAGAGGCTGCGATAGTGAGAGGCCCGCGCACCGCGATGAAGAGTGGCCCCCGCTTGCCACAACTAGAGAAAGCCCTCGCACAGAAACGAAGACCCAACACAGCCATAATTAATTAATTAATTAATTAATTAATTAATTAATTAATTAAAAATAAAAAGCAATTGTATGTAACAATATGTATAAATGTATTGCTGGGCCTATAATATATAGAAATGAAACAACTTTGCCAATTACAGTACAAAAGAGGTGGATAGAAGAACAGCTGTATTAGATAAGGAAATGACAACAGATGGTAATTCTGATCCACATCAACAAATGAACAGAACCAGAAATGGCAAATAAGAAACACTATAAATATATAATTGCTTTCCTTTTTTCTCTCAGCATCTTTAAAAGATACAAAATTATATAATGTAATAATTATAACAATGTACTTTTGGGTTTGTAATATATAGAGACGTATATTGGTTTCCTGCAGTTGCTGCAAAAAAATTACCACACATTGGGTGGCTTAAGACAGTTTTTCTCACAGTTCTGGAGGGGAGAAATCCAAACTCAAGATGTTTGAGGGGCTGTACCCCTTCTGGAGGCTCTAGTGGAGATTCCATTCCTTGCCTCATACAGCTTTTGGTGGCTATTTGCATTGCTCCAATCTCTGCTTCTATCTTCACATGGCCTTCCCTCTGTGTCTGTGTCTTCCCTTATTCTATCTCTTATTAAAAAAACTTCTCATTGGAATTAGTGCCCACCTGGAAAATCCAGGATGAACTCATCTCAAGATCCTTAACTTAATTACATCTTCAAAGTCCTTTTTTTCCTAATAGGTCACTTTCATAGGTTCCAGGGGTTAGGAAGTGGACATATCGTTTTGGAGGCCACAGTTCAACCCACTATAAGATGTAATAGCTATAATAATAATAAAGCAAAAAGGGTGGAAGAAAAAGAGCTATATAGGAGTAATGTCTTTTTGTCTTAATAGAATTAAGTTAATATAAATCTGGAGATACTGTTAAGTTATAATGTATATAGTAAACTCTAGAGAAACCATGGAGAAAATAACTCAAAAATACAGTTTAAAATTCATTGAAGGGGGCTTCCCTGGTGGTGCAGTGGTTAAGAATTCGCCTGCCAATGCAGGGGACACGGGTTCGAGCCCTGGTCCGGGAAGATCCCACATGCCGCGGAGCAACTAAGCCCGTGCGCCACAACTACTGAGCCTGTGCTCTAGAGCCCGTGAGCCCCAACTACTGAAGCCCACGCACCTAGAGCCCGTGCTCCACAGCATGAGAAGCCACCGCAATGAGAAGCCTGTGCACCGCAACAAAGAGCAGCCCCAGCTCGCTGCAACTAGAGAAAGCCTGTGTGCAGAAACGAAGACCCAATGCAGCCCCCCAAAAATAAATAAATAAATAAAATTTTTTAAAAGATGAAAATATTAAGGAATAAATTTAACAAAAGAAATATATAATGCATACTCTGAAGACTATAAAACATTGTTGAAAGGAATTAAAGAAAATGTAAATAAATGGGGGGAAAATCCCACGCTCATGAAGATAGTATAATTTCATACTGTTAAAATGGCAATACTCCCCCAAGTGGTCTACAGAGTCAACAAATTCCCTGTCAAAAGTAAGCTGGCTTTTTGCAGAAACTGACAAACTGATCCTAAACTTCATAAGAAAATGCAAGAACACCCAGAACAGCCAAAACAATACTGATAAAAAAGAACAAAGTTGGAGCACTAATGATTGTTGATTTAAAAACTAGGTACAAAGTTACAATAATCAAGAGAATGTGGTAGTGGGATAAGGATATAGATCAACGGAATATAATTGAGAATCCAGAAATAAATTCCCACATTTATTCATCAGTTGATTTTCAACAATGGTTCCCAAACACTTCAATGGGAAAAGAATAATTCTTTTTCAATAAGTGATGCCAAGACAACTGAATATCCACTTGCAAAGGAACGAAGTTGGACCACTACATCACATTATATACAAAAATTAACTCAAAATGGATCAAATGACACCAGCAAGATGTCAGAATAGAAAGTTCCGGCCCTAATTCTCCCACAAAAATACCAATTAGTAATGATATATGTAATAAAATACCCTTGCAAAAATTCCATAATCAACTTAAGAAGTTGGGAGTACCTAAGTGAGCATAAAGCTGAAACAGCTGTATTGAAACAAATAAGAGTAATTTTACTTTACTCACATCAGCCCCTCCCCCAAGCTGGCACAGCTCAGCACCAGGAAAAAACACCCTGGTTCACTACTCCACCTTCAAGAGGAAAGAGAAGAGTAGAGCATGTGTCCAGTGTTTCAGCTTCTTGGAGGGCTGCCTGGGGGACTAGTTTTTATATTGCCTCACTCAGAGAACTGATGGAACTGGCATAGTTTGGTTGCCTGAGAGCCATGAAGAACAAAGAATAGCAAGGGGGCAGCTAGCTCCCTTGGTAAGGAGAAAGAAGAGTGTGAATCCAGCCTTTCAGCTTTTTGGAGGGCTGCTCAAGGAACTGGTTTCTTTCTCACCTGACTTGGAACTGTCAGGGAACCAAGATACTTTAGATGCCTACTGGCCACTGAGAACAAGGGAGAACAGCTTGCTGCTATAGAACCAGAAAATTGAAATGCGACAGAAAGACAGTAGAAGGAGCAAGAGAGATCATTTTAAAGTATCTGATCAAGAGATGCAAAAAGAAAAAATAGTGAAAAGGAATGAAGAAAGACTATGGGACTTAAGGGACACCATTAAAAGAAATAATCATTGGAGTTTCAGAAGAAGAGAGAGAGAAAAGGGTACAAAGCTTATATAAATAGTGATGAGAACTTTCCAAACCTGGGGAGGGATTTGGACATCCAAGTTCATGAAGCCAATAGGTCACCCCAAATTTTCAATGCAAAACCATCTTCTTCAAGACAAATTATAATAAAACTGTATAAAATCAAAGATGAAAAGAGAATTTTTAAAGCAACAAGAGAAAAAAGTTTATATTAAACAAGACAACCCCCATAAGGCTATCAGCAGATTTCTCAGCAGAAGCATTATACACCAGGAGAGAGTGGGATGATATATTCAAAGAGCTGAAAGAAAAAAAATGCCAACCGTGAACACTTTTCTCTACAAAGTTGACCTTCAGAAATGAAGGTGAGGACTTCCCTGGTGGTGCAGTGGTTAAGAATCCACCTGCCAATGCAGGGGACACGGGTTCGAGCCCTGGTCCGGGAAGATCCCACATGCCGTGGAGCAACTAAGCCCGTGCATCACAGCTGCTGAGCCTGCGCTCTAGAGCTCGCGTGCCACGACTACTGAAGCCTGCATGCCTAGAGACTGTGCCCCGCAACAAGAGAGGCCACGATAGTGAGATGCCCGCACACCACGATGAAGAGTGGCCCCCACTTGCCACAACTAGAGAAAGCCCTCGCACAGAAACGAAGACCCAACACGGCCATAAATAAATAAATAAATAAAATTTAAAAAGAAAAGACTTTCCCAAACAAACAAAAGCCGAGGGAGTTCATCACCATTAGATGTGCCTTACAAGAAATGCTGAAAGGAGTTCTTCAAGCTGAAATGAAAGGATGTTAACTGGTAACATGAAAACATATGAAAATACACAATACACTCGTAAAGGTAAGTATATAGTCAGATTCAGAATAATCTAATACTGTAATATGATGGCATGATAACCACTTAACTCTAGTGTAAGGGTTAAAAAACAGAAGTGTTAAAAATAGATATAGCTATAATAATTTGCTAATGGATACACAATATAAAAAAATGTCAAGGACTTCCTTGGTGAGGCAGTGGTTAAGAATCCACCTGCCAGTGCAGGGGACACGGGTTCGAGCTCTGGTCCAGGAAGATCCCACATGCCGTGGATCAACTAAGCCCATGCGCCACAACTACTGAGCCTGCACTCCAGATCCTGTGAGCCACTGCTACTGAGCCCGTGTGCCACAACTACTGAAGGCCACGCACCTAGAGCCCATGCTCCGCAACAAGAGAAGCCACCACAATGAGAAGCCCATGCACCACAACCAAGAGTAGCCCCCGCTCGCTGCAACTAGAGAAAGCCTTCGCGCAGCAACGAAGACCCAACACAGCCAAAAATAAATAAATAAATAAATCTATTTTTTAAAAAATATCAATTATGGCAACAAAAACATAAAGTAAGGGAAGAGGGCTTCCCTGGTGGTGCAGTGGTTAAGAATCCTCCTGCCGATTCAGGAGACACGGGTTCGAGCCCTGGTCCGGGAAGATCCCACATGCCACGGAGCAACTAAGCCCATGCGCCACAACTACTGAGCCTGTGCTCTAGAGCCCACGAGCCACAACTACTGAGCCTGCATGCCACGCTACTGAAGCCTGCGTGCCTAGAGCCTGTGCTCCGCAACAAGAGAAGCCACCACAGTGAGAAGCCCGCGCACTGCAACGAAGAGTAGCCCCTGCTCGCCTCAACTAGAGAAATCCCGCGCGCAGCAACAAAGACCAAATGCAGCCAAAAAAAAAAGGATAAATAAAATAAATTTTAAAAAATAAATAAAAATAAAGTAAGGGGAGAGTAAAAGAGTAGAGTTTTTGTATGTGATAAAAGTTATCAGCTTGAAATAGGCTGTTATAGCTATAAGACATTTCAAGTAAGCCATAGGGTAACCACAAAATAAACAAACAAAAAAATATAGTACATATGTACACACGAGATAAAGAAAAGGGAATCACAGTATACCCCAATGGAAAATCATCAGTTCACAACAGAAGACAGCAAGAGAGGAGGAAAAGAACAAAGGAACTACAAAACAACCAGAAAACGATGAACAAGATGGCAATAGTAAGTTCTTGCCTATCAATTATTACTTTAAATGTAAGTGGAATAAATTGTCCAATCAAAAGGCATAGAATGGCTGAATAGGTTTTAAAAAAAGAAAAAGAAAAAGAAAAAACCAGCTACATGTTGCCTCCAAGACATTCACTCTCAAAATGAAGATATGGAAAAAGACATTCCATGAAAATGGAAACCAAAAGAGAGACTAGAGGTATCTATACTTATATCAGACAAAATCGACTGTAAGTCGATTAAGTAGAAAACTGTAACAAGAGACAAAGAAAGCCATTAATAGTGATAAAGTGGTCAGTTCATCAAAAGGATATAACAATTGTAAATAAATATGCACCTAACATCAGAGTACATAAATATATAAAACAAATACTAACAGATCTGAAGGGACTAATAGACATCATTACAATATCCACTTTCATCAATGGATAGATCATCCAGAAAGAAAACCAATGAGGAAACATTGAACTTGAACTATACTTTACATCCAATGTACCTAATGGATATACACAGAACATTTCATCCAAGGGCAGCAGAATATACATTCTTCTCAAGCACACATGGAACATTCTCCAGGATGGATCAGATATTAGGTTCAAAACAAGTGTAAGCAAATTTTAAAAGACTGAAATCACATGAAGTATCTTTTCCAACCACAATGGTCTAATATGCGGAAATTAACACACTCCTGGAAACCAATGGGTCAAAGATGAAATCAATGGGAAATTCAAAAATATCTTGAAACAAGTGAAAATGAAAACACAACATATCAAAACTTATGAGGTGAAGCAAAAGCAGTGCTAAGAAGGAGGTTTATAGCAATAAATGCCTACATTAAGAAAAAATGACCTAACTTATGTGGAATCTAACAAACTCATAAATACAGAGAACAAATTGGTAGTTGCCAGATGCAAGGGGTGGAGGGTGGGTGAAATGGGTGAAGGTGGTCAAAAGAGACAAACTGACAGTTATAAAATAAATAAGCTCTGGTGATGTAATGTACAGCATGACTATAGGTGACTATAGTTAATAATGCTGTATTATATATTTGAAAGTTGCTAAAGAATAGATCTTAAAAGTTCTCATTAAAAGAAAAAAATTTTTGTAACTATGTATAGTGATGAACGTTAAGTAGATTTATTGTGGTGATCATTTCACAATATATACAAATATTGAATCATTAGGTTGTACATCTGAAACTAATATAGTATTATATGTAAATTATACTTATTTTTTTAATTAAATTAAATTTAAAGCTAAATGTTTGTTAAATGAATTTAATTAATGAATGTTCAATCTACAAGGAAGATCTTCCTAACTAAACCTAGAGATCTTAAAATCCATAACAGAAAAACAGACAGAGAAATTTTTAAAACACTTTTATATGGCAAGATATACCCTAAACAAATCAATATATAGGAGGAAAAATATTTGTGGTATAGATGGAAGATAAAAGCTAATTATTTGGGACTTCCACAGCCAAAACTAAAGATAAATAAATTAATTAATTTTTAAAAAATGATACATCCAGAGTGTGGAGTACTACACAGCTATTAAAAGTGTCAGATTTGTAGGGATTTCCACGAGGTATTGGTGACTGAGAAATGTACAATGCATTAGCTATTCTAATAAATTATCCAAAAGAAACAATAACAAAAAAACCCACCAGGTGTATGCATGTGTGTGAATAATTCACTGAACATAAAAATGTTAAAGGAAATCATAAGGTTCTTCATATTGGATATCAGACAGGGGAACAGTGATGTGTCTAGAGGAAAATGACGAGGGAGCAAACAAAAAAAGATTTTTTAAAAAGAAAGAAAAATGCACCTTTAAAAAGATTTTATGTTAAAAGTTATGGCACTGTTCAAAACAAAACCTGTATGTGGGTAGATGAATAAATTTTTAAAATAAAGAGATTTTAAAGTGTTTAATTATGGTTAGTCTCATTAAAGCAAAAGTTTTCTAAATGCTCAAGTACTCACAATGTGGAGTTTCTTGAAAATGCTTATGTAGGTAATAAATACTTTAAAACTATTAAGAATACAACAAAAACAAATTATTAACACTATGAACAATATTACGGCTTTTGACTTAAGATTTCAATATGAAGAATAATGAAACTAATAATGTCAGTAACACTCATGAAATACCATAATGATGAGCAAAATTAAAGAACGATCTTAAAATTGAGATTGAAGAATCTTAAATAGAAAACTGTGAGGAGGGCTAAAACAGTAAGAAAATTTCAAATACGACCTCACCTCTTTCAACTGTTCTGAATCTGGTTCTATTTCACCTGTTACCTCTGCAGAACTCAGACAAGGAGGAAGGCTGGGGCTGAAGGCCATGAGGTCTGCCTTGGGCGGCCCCTCCCCAGAGCACACCCTCTGCCGCCTCTGCTGCGAGTAAGACCAGCTCCCCACCGCGCTGGAGCACACCAGCGTGGCCTGCCCGGGCCCGCAAGCGCCCTCGCTGGGCGGCGCCGAGCACCGCAGCGCCGCGTACAGCAGCAGCGTGAGCACCAACAGGCTGGACACCGCGCAGATGGCGATGATCAGGTACACGTTCACATCCACCAGAGCGGCCTCCGCGCCAACGGCGCCCGTCGACGCCCGCGAGGAGGCCTTGGGCGCCTGGCCGCTGTCCTCCAGCGACAGCAGCACGGTAGCCGTGGCCGTCAGCGCCGGCTCGCCGTGGTCCTTCACCAGCACCAGCAGGCGCTGGCGCGGCGCGTCCGCCTCGTCCAGGGCGCGCGTCGTGCTGATCTCGCCCGTGTACAGCCCCACGCGGAACGGGCTGCGCGCGCCACTCGCCGCCGGCTGCAGCTCGTACGACAGCCACGCGTTGTAGCCCGAGTCCGCGTCCACCGCGCGCACCTTCGCCACCACGTGGCCCGCGCCCACCGACCGAGCCACCCGCTGGCTCAGTGCGCCCGCCCCGCCGCCCGGCCCGGGCAGCAGCGTCGGCGCGTTGTCGTTCTCGTCCAGCACGAACACCTGCAGCGTCACGTTGCTGCCCAGAGGCGGCACGCCCGCGTCGCGCGCGCTCACCTGGAACTGCAGCAGCTCCAGCTCCTCGTGGTCCAGCGGCTGCAGCGCGTACACCTT